>NC_083876.1:91327856-92577856 GCF_032452875.1 Bos javanicus
ACTAACAAGGTTAACATCATCCACTTGCTATTTTCACTGGGTGTATATATTTTAGCTCTGAGTCATAAGACAATAATATAGCCAGCAAAAGACACATTCCCTATGGCAGATGACAAAGAAGATTTTCAACGCAGATTTCATTGGGTTGAGCCAACCCACTGCAGATACTAATAATCCCCTTTGGTAGACTATTTAAAGCCTATTTCTATGATTTTGAACCTGGAAAAAAAAATGGTAGAGTTAATCATTTTCTATCATTGAATTTTCCAAAAGAGAACACTGGAACTTGAATGTGAAATTTCCTGCCTGATGCTCGAAGCAAGGAAATGTCAGAGACAGGAGAGAAAGGCAGATATCTCCCTTAAAAAAAAAAAATATATATATATATATATATATACACACATACATACATATATTTGGCTGCACTGGGTCTTGGTTGCAGCACGTGGGATCTCTAGCTGTGAAACACAGGCTTAATTGCCCCACTGCATGTGGGATCTTAGTTCCCAGACCAGGGATGGAAACTCCATCCCCTGCATTAGAAGGCAGATTCTTGACCACTGGACCACCAGGGAAGTCCTCTCTTCATTTATAAACAAGTTGTTTCTGAGAAAACCAAAATGTTGTTCAGCAAAAATGTGTTATGAATGCTTTGCATTTAACAGGACTTCAATAAATATCATTTTACTGAGTACATGTTTCATGGTAAATGTTTAAAAAAAAATCACTGGTGATAAATCACTAAATGGAGAAGAGAAAAACCTTTTGCAGAAAAATTCCAAGTAATCTATAAGAAATTCTGTCCCCAGAGAGTTGGAGCATAACTTCCTATTGCTTAAGTATGGGCTGCTCAAGAGTGACTTCCCTCCAAAGAGGACAACGGGGAAAGGCGCAGGGGAAACTAACAAATATGACCTCAGCCAGGATATCAAGGTCAACATCGACCACGGTGATAAGTCAGGTTGGTAGCAGGTACCTTGGATTTGATGTCATGAGAAGGATACTTCCTGTCTGTGCACTTCCTTGCCAAAAAACAACCCCCGGTCTAACCATGAGAAAAACATTAGATAAATCCCGATTGAAGGACCTTCTACAAAGCACCACACTAATACTTCTCCAAACTCTCTCAAACTAGGAAAATCTGAGAAACTGTTAACAGCCAAGAAGAGTCTAAGAGGCATGACAAATCATCGCCACGTGCTCTTCGGATGGAGTCCTGGGACAGAACAAAGGCATTAGCTAGGGAGCTCCCTGGTGGTCTAGTGGTTTGGATTTGGTGCCTTTACTGCCAGGGTCTGGGTTCCTAGCATTGCATCACCGCCACCTCAACAGAATTAACACTGTTTGGTCCTACCTCAGCCCCTATTCTCTCCCTGATCACGAGGAGTTGTGTTTTTACGTGTTTGTCTTTGTTTTCTGTATTAGCCTGTGAGCTGCTCTTGAAGGGGGGAGCTTGGTATCACCCATCTCCATCCCCATCTCCACTGTCATCTCTAGCTCCATCTTCATCTCTGCCACCCCCTGCGGAGATGCCAAGGCCCAGTAAGTGCCTGTTGAATGGAATGGAACCAAAGTGTAATTAATCCCAGGTCAGATGACATGTTTTTCTAATAGCCCCAGTGTTGGCAAATTTAAATGTTCTGAGGACGGACACATGATGAGAAAAAGACTAAAGCCGTTTAGCTCCTAGCTTGATGAACAAAGTGGGTAATTGGGCTGAACAATGCTATGTAATACAAACCCAGAAATATCTACAAATAATGAGATTAATGCCTTTATATATTTCATAAGGTAAATAGATGCAAAAGTCAGTCTTAATATTTTATAAATACCTAAATCTGTACCTACTACAAAAATGCTTATGTATGTATATAATAGAGTCTAGTTGTTGCAATAATTCATTCATTCATTCAACAGAGTACTTTTTAAAAATGTAATAAGAAAAGCATTGTCTAGGTCTGAGATACTGCAAGAATGCATTAAGACCTGGTCTCTGACCTAAGGAACTCACATTCAAGGGTAGAATAACCAAACATCTACCTGGTTATCACTCAAGTCAGATTGTGATCAGTAACAAATAAAGATGTGATCAAAATATACTTTGGAAACTCAGATTCTGGAGTAGGTCCTTTTTAAAATTTTGGTAATAATTAAAGATTCTATCTGGTTTAACTTTTTTATTGAGGAGAACACTTAACATACAATCTACCCTCTTAACCAAGTTTTATGTGTACAATACAATCTTGTTGACCAGAGATACAATGTTCTTTAGAAGTTGTTCATCTTGCTTAACTGAAAAGTTGTGCCAATTTATTAGTAACTCCCCATTGCCTCCTCTCTCATCAGTCCTTGATAACCACCATTCCATTGTTTGATTCTATAAATATGACTGTTTTAGTTAACTCATGTAAGTGGAATCATACAATGTTTATCTTTCTGTGATTGGCCTATTTCATTTAGCAAATGTTCTGAAGATTTATTCATGTTGTCACATATTGTAAAATTTTCTTTCTTAAGACTGAATAAGATTCCACTGTATTTATAACACATTTCCTTTTTTTTACTATAAATTTATTTATTTTAATTGGAGGCTAATTACTTTACAATATTGTATTGTTTTTGCCATACATCAACATGAATCCACCATGGGTGTACACGTGTTCCCCATCCTGAACCCCCCTCCCACCTCCCTCCCCATACCATCCCTCTGGGTCATCCCAGTGCACCAGCCCCAAGCAACCTGTGTCCTGCATCGAACCTGGACTGGTGATCCATTTCACATATGATAATATACATGTTTCAATGCCATTCTCCCAAACCATCCCACCCTCACCCTCTCCCACAGAGTCCAAAAGACTGTTCTATACATCTGTGTCTCTTTTGCTGTCTCACATATAGGGTTATTTTTACCATCTTTCTAAATTACATATATATGTGTTAGTATACTGTATTGGTGTTTTTCTTTCTGGCTTACTTCACTCTGTATAATAGGCTCCAGTTTCATCCACCTCATTAGAACTAATTCAAATATATTCTTTTTAATGGCTGAGTAATATTCCATTGTGTATATGTACCACAGCTTTCTTATCCATTTGTCTGCTGATGGGCATCTAGGTTGCTTCCATGTCCTGGCTATTATGAACAGTGCTGCGATGCACACTGGGGCACACGTATAACACATTTTCTTTATCTATTCATCTATTAGTGGACGCTTAGGTTGTGCCCACATCTTGGCTATTGTGAGTAGTGCTGCAATGAACTTGAGAGCTGTGGGTTTTAGGAGGACTAGGAGAGCTTTCATTTTTTATGAGAGTAGTTCATTGACTAGGAGGATATTAAGGAAATACACCCAATGAATTGTCATTCATCAGCCATCTTTGGCTCTGGATGTTTCGGGTGTAGGTGGTATGGTATATGGTAGGAGATGGAACTAGAAAGGAAGATTTAGTCCAGATTGTGACAACATTTCAATGCTAGTATACGGTATCATTCAATTAATTAATAAATAAACAAAGCCATTGTAACTATCTAAGTTCAAGTCAACTAGTAGGCCTCTGTTTCAGGAAGAAGACTGTTGTTTGTATGGAGGATGATCAGGGTAGGGACAAGTCTAGAGAAGCATGAGAAGTAAAGACATTCTTTGAGGCCGATAATTCTCATACTAATGACCTCAAGACCCCTTTACCATCTTAAAAATTATTAGAGACCCCAAAGAGCTTTCCTTTATGAGAGTTATATGTATCTAAATACTACTGTATTATAAATTTAAGAGAATTCTTAAATACAAGAATACAGCACTCATTCTGTTAGCCATCATAAACATGATATCATCATAGTTCCTGTAACTTCTGAAAACCTCCACTTTCTACTCCTCAAAAAATGAAAGTGAAAGGAGATATTAATATTTCATAATTGCAATGAAAGTATTTTGATCTCACAGCTCTTCTGCAGGGGTTTTGGGGACCCCAGGGATCTTGAGAACCTACTTTGAGAACCCAAGGCACAGAAAGCATGGATGAATAGAGAACAGACAGATAACACTTCAGAGGTGGACTCGGTGTGACTTGGGGACAGATTGAATTTCTGGTGGGGTTGAGTAGGGTGGTTTGGGAGCAAATGAAGGAGAGAAAAAAAGCTAGGACTTTTACTTGGAATACTGCATCGAAGTTGAGTCTCCCCATCCCCTTCACATTTAACAATTAATAGATAAACTGCAATAAATAAAAATTTTAAATGCACACATGCTTACGTAGTACTTTAATTTTTTTAAATCTTTCTCTTGAGATTCTGAAGCAAGCTTGTGACATCGACCCATGAGAATCTATGAATCTCTTCCTCCTACTGACTTAGTACCAAGTACAGTAAAGGTGAATGAATGGGCATTGACTAAACTAATTGAGTCTATTAAATAATTTTCTTAGCCCTCAGATGAAAAACATAAAAGTGCAAATGTTTGATCTTAAACAATGACTCACCTTTTAAATATTTATTGAAGTTATTTTCATAAGGGGACAGCCTTCAACACTGCCAGTCCAAGAACAATAGTGATAAACCAACTTTAAGAAACACCCATCCCTTAACTGTGCTTTTCTTTAAGTAGGGCATGTTCATTTAATTAGCTTTAATTTAAAGCCCAATTAATGAAGTTTCAACATAGAACAACAGGATAAAAGTCAACTTTTTCTTTCCCAAATTACTGAATCGGTCTCTGATGATTCTGACTGAACCTGAACTCCTTTTTTAAAATGTAATTTTTTAAATTGAAGTACAGTTGATTTACAATGTGGCATTAGTTTCAAGTATACAGCAAAGTGATTTGGTTATACGTATATACATATATGGGCTTCCCTGGTGGCTCAGATGGTGAAGAATCCACCTGCAATGCAGGTTCGATCCCTGGGTTGTGAAGATCCCCTGGAAGAGGCATGGCAACCCACTCCAGTATTCTTGCCTGGAGAATCATGTGGCCAGAGGAGCCTGGCAGACTACAGTCCATGGGGTTGAAACGAGTCAGACACAACTGAGCAACGAAGCACAGCACAGCATATGCATGTGTATATCTATATTCTTTTCTCTATTCTTTTTCCGTTACAGTTTATCACAAATGTTGACTACAGTTCCCTGTACTATACCATAAATTTAAAATAAAATTTTATAGCAGAATTTTTATGAAGCCCATTTTCAGTTAATCCTCCCCATATTCAGTTTCCCACCCCTCTTTTAGCCTATTAGCCTCAATAAGTGTGTTTGGTTTGGTATTTGACTCAATCAGCCACTTTAATCCGTTTTTTTCTGTCCTCCAACTGTAGTGTTCCAACAAACCCAGATACACTCCCAGAATCCCATGCTATATCTTGTGATGTGGTATAGTAATTAACATGTTTTTAAAATTCAGAAAATTTTTTGCTCAGAACGTGTAGAGCCATTATGAGGCCTTAGGTCACGTACATCTAAGTCCTCCTCCAGCTTTCCATGGACCCTGCATGGACACAGACCCCTGTGTCCTGGGGGTCTCGTCACTCTGTGACCAGCTTATTCAAAGCACACTTCCGTGCCTTTCTTCATGCTGTCTCCTTCATCTCGTTGGCTTTTCCCTGCCCCTTATTTCTCTCCTTCAAGGGACAGTTCAACTGCTCCTTCCTCTGGAAAGCCTTTTCCACTCCTTCTGGCCTGGTGTAATCACTCACTTCCCCACAGTTCTTCTCTGGCAGTTTCACTGTCCTTTACCGCATGACTCATTTGGCTGTGGGCTGCTTTTATCCATAACATCCTCTGTATAATCAGCTCTTCAAAACTGTTGTTTGGATGGCATTGGACACCCAGCAAGGATAAGAGGAGATAAACGCAAACCTCGTGACTCAGCACATGTGTGGGAGTTTCCCCAAGTCCCTAGTCTGTATTTGATCTCTTTCCTTGTCTATAAGAAAAAGCATTCGCTGGGAGTCCCCTGTATGTTATTACAGACATATACATATATCTTTGACTACAGGGCATGCAGAATTTTAGCTCCCTTCCCAGGGATCCAACCCATGTCCCCCGCATGGAAGTACACAGTCCTAACTTCTGGACTGCCAGGGAATTCTTGTGTCATTATATTGTAAGACATTAAGACATTGTAAGACATCTCGTCATTAAATGATTAAATTTCCAATTCGCCTTCTCAGAGAGAAGATAAGATACTTTTAACTGGAGGGAAACCAGATTAGATGAGATCCAGAACGAGTGGGCTAAACATTGCCCTCCAAATCCTTTCTGTTTTGGCATTGCTCTCACCCTCTGTCTAAACTGTCCTGTACTTTGCTCTGTGAATGAACTTATGAGGTCTATTACTGACCGCAGGAACACAGCTCATCTGAACTCATCGCGGAGCTTAAGTTACTCCCCTAATCTGAACTGCCGTTTCATAATTCCTTCACTTCTCCCTTCAAGATCAAGTTCTTATGATTTTCCCTCCAAACTTCCTTGATTAGAATCAGAAAATGTTAGCAATTCTACTTCTATTGCTCACACTCTTTTTTTTTGGCCACTCAGCACAGCAAGTGGGATCTTAGTTCCCCAGCAGGGATGAAACCTGAGCCCTTTGCAGTGGGAGCTGGGAGTCTTAATCACTGGACTGAAGTCCAAATTACTCACACTCTTTATTATTATTATGATTTATTTTTCAATTGAAGGATAACTGCTTTACAGAATTGTGTTGGTTTCTGCCAAATATTAACATGAATCAGCCATAGGTATACATATGTCCCCTCCTTCATGAACCTCCCTCCCATCCCACTCCTCTAGGTTGATACAGAGCCCCTATAAACACAGAATTATATAATTCTGACAGCATATTCCCATGGGCTATTTTACACGTGGTAATGTATGTTTCCACGTTACTCTCTCCGTGCTCACACTCCTGACTGACAAATGGGAGACTGAGTCCAATTAGGTGAAGTCACTCACCTAAGAGTACACAACTGCCTTGGAATCGAAGTCTCTGGATTTATCATCCTCCTCACCATTCCCAACTCAATCATTTCTCACCTTGTTCTTTTCTCAGCAGCTATATCTGGTAGAGTTTCTTTTTATGTGGGATAAATACTTGGATTTCCCACAAGCTGGTACGATTCTGGCCCTGGATTGTGGGGGGGTCAGTGTGATGCAGTGGAGAACACATGGCATTTGGAGTTAAACCCAGACTCCAAGCAGCCTCTGTCAGACTCCAGGTATCAGACCTTGGGCAAGTGATGTAACTCTGAGCCTCGATTTCCTCATCAGTGAAGTAGAACTAAACGTGAGTAGGGCCCAGTATGGTGTCAGGACATTGGAGTAGCCATCCAAAGATCAACACCTACCAGAACGTGCAGTGGAGATGAGGGCAAATCCCTCATGATGGATGTCCTGGAGGTGCAGACCATAACCCTGTGGTCCCTTTTTGGTTCTAAACAGTTCCTTAACTCTGGGACCCAGGGTAATGTCTACTAACGCAAAACCCCAGCTTGTTTTCAAGAAGGGAAGTGTTTATGCTGCCTCTGCATAAGTCATCAGGAAAAACAACAGATAACCTTCCAAGGATGTGGTCCAGAGCATAAAAATAAAAAACTTCAGCTCTCTGCCAAAGTGACTTTGAAATATTCTTGAAGAGTCCAAAATGCTAAAGCCTGACCTCATGGTCAAGGGTGTCAACCTCCCAATGCAGCTCTTTTGATTCTCTTACCCTGACCAAGGGCCACGCTTCCTTCTTGACCGGATATGACATCCTGTAACCCTCGCCTCTGGGTCCCCGTGTGTGGAATTCAACTTTTTATGATTTTCAAGCAGAGCTAAGCACAAATGGTGCTTACTGAACCCTGTGCTGCAGTGTGTCATATGTCTACTTTTTTTTAGTTAATCCTTTTTATTTAAAAAGTAGAAAAAGAAACTTTAAGTGCTTCATGTTTTATGTGTTCAGGCTGGTTCAGAGACAGAAGAGACGAAATGACTGTCTCTTTGTTTAAATACCTTGCATACTCCAAATTGTACCATTAAACATGCATTTTATTTTGGCATTTAATAAAATAAATTATTATTTTTAAAGACATTCCTTTTAGTTTTTAATAAAATGGTGTCAAATGCTGTTTTTAATTCCAGCTATTGGTCACTTCCCTAAAGAGTTACAAAAGCAGTTTCAGAGATGGTAGACAATTTGATCAGGGCTTACCAGGTTCAGTGGCAAAGAATCTGCCTGCTTACGAAGGAGACACAGGAGACACGGGTTTAATCCCTGGATGGGGAAGATCCCCTGGAGAAGGAAATGGCAACCCACTCCAGTATGCTTGCCTGGAGAAATCTCATGGATAGAGGAGCCTGGTAGACTACAGTCCATGGGGTCACAAAGAATCAGACAAGACGGAGCGACTAACACAATGAGGGACATTTATATAATTATATATGCCTTTATCCTAGAGGAGGAAATGGCAACCTAGTCCAGTATTCTTGCCTAAAGAAACCCTATGGACAGAGGAGCCTGGCCAGTTACAGTCCATGGGGTCACAAAGACTGAGCATGCACATACATGCACTTATAGTTAACATATAAATTTATGTAATTCATACAGTTAAAGGATTTCATAAAAAATTTTCATAAAATTGATAGTTGGTTGAATCCTAATTTTTTTTAATTTACAATGATTATAAAAAGCAATTAACTTACTAACCCACTTAGGCAGGTGTGACAAAATCCAAAATGTTGTTTAGATTCACAGCAAGAACCAATGCTCCAAAGCAAAGAATTGAGGACCAAATGCAAGTCTGGTACCTGGCTCACATGATGGATGTTTCATATACACTTAACAATTGAAGACTTTTTTTTTTGCTTAAATGTACTTGATTGAAAGAATGACAGTGACTGAAAACTGAATGTCTTTTAAAAATATTTTTGAGACTTATGAAATTTTTGGATCCCAGAACACTCGGTAACTGTATCCCTCAGGCAATAGATGAAAGGGAGTTTTGGCCACAATCTGATGTTCAGCTAGCCATTGCAGATTCCAATGTGATCCCAACTCCATTTTCTGCCCAGAATGGATCCTGTCTGGTCCCAAGAGAATCCTTTGTATCTCTAAGAGCACCTTGAGAACAGGGCTAACCACTATACAAAATCATTTTTGAAATCCACAAAAATGTATCAACTTTTTTTAAGAGAAAATTTTGTGTTTGTTTTTAATTTATTTTCATTTGTTTGTTTATTTGGTTGCACTAGGTCTTATTGCAGCATGGGGGATCCTTAGTTGTGGCATGCAAACTCTTCATTGTCGCATGTGGGATCCAGTTCCCTGACCAGGGCGCGAACTCTGGCCCCTTGCATTGCGAGCTTGGAGCCCTAGCCACTGGACCACCAGGGAAGTCCCAAAAGTGTATCAACGTTTTATAACTGAACTCTTTGAAATTTTAGTTGATAGATTAATAAAGTGAAACAAGAAAGAGAAAGAAAATGCTGACATACTGGTCAATTATTCAAATAGAAACTATTTTTTATTCATAGGGTAAGTTGGAATTTTCCCTTTTTTCAGGAGAATTATTTTATAGCATGATCTTGATCCAAAATAATTGCATATAAATAGGACTTTAGGATAGAAAAACAAATTATATTCTTACCCACTGTAGATTTAGAGTGATAATGCTAAAAACCAAAGGAAAATCTATTATGTAATTTTTCATGAAGAATGCAAGCAAACGACAGAAATTTCATTTATTCCAAGGAAATGCCAACCCACTCCAGTATTCTTGCCTAGGAAACCCCATGAACAGAGGGGTCTGGCAGACTACAGTCCATGGAATCACAAGAGTCAGACATGACTTAGTGACTAAACCACCATTACCACCATGAGTTCTAAAGATAAAACAAGCCATATTTTAAAATATGTACTTATAACTTAAACATCTGAAGAGACTGTGTATGCTTGCAGGAGTCAGTCCAGGAAAATATATCCTTTTTCCCAGTGAGGTTGCCATTATTTAAGCAATTTAGACAGCTTCTTTTAGAATTACCTCTGCAGACTACAGCATATTCTCCTAAAAGTTTTCAATGATGATAAATCTTTGCCTTTGGAGGTTGGATTTGACCTTCAAAAACAAGCAACACCTATTTTCAGACAACCCTGAGGAAAACTGAATAACAGACAATCACAGATGTGTGGTAATTTACAAGAACATTCATGCAGAGGAGAAGTTAAAAGAGAGGTGGTCACTATACTCTTACCTTCTACATCCTGGCCCTGCTGTCTATCTCTGCATGTCTCCATGATATTCTTTTCCCAGATGGATGTTAAAATCTGTTGAGTTTTCTGTATAGCCGTAAAATTCACATCTCAGGATATAAATCAAATCATAGAATATGCTAATACCATGCTCAGCAGAAATCTTTCCATGATACTAGCTTCGAGTCTGACTCCTTGCAGCCGATGTCCTAGTCAATTCCATCACCATAAATCTTTATGGGACCAGGATGTGTGCTAAAAGTATGGACCCAGGGTTGAAATCCCTGTTCCAATACTTGATATAAAGGCCAATTGCTTAACCTCTCTGGGTTTCCACTTCAGTCAGTGCAGTCTCTCAGTCGTGCCCAACTCTTTGCAACCCCATGGACTACAGCACTTGGACAGGCTTCCCTGTCCATCACCAGCTCCTGGAACTTGCTCAAACTCATGTCCATAGAATCGGTGATTCCATCCAACCATCTTATCCTCTGTTGTCCCCTTCTCCTCCCGCCTTCAATCTTTCCCAGCATCAGGGTCTTTTCAAATAAGTCAGTTCTTTGCATCAGGTGGCCAAAGTATTGGAGCTTCAGCTTCAGCATCAGTCCTTCCAATGAATATTCAGGATTGATTTCCTTTAAGATTGACTGGTTTGACCTCCTTGCAGTCCACTTAATCCTCTGTTAAATGGAGTTAATAATTGTACTTCCCTTATGTTGTTCTTCTACTGTGAAACCCATAGCTTTTCTTGTGAAGATTAAGTAACTTAATACCGCTCAAGTGCACACAACAGTGCCTGCTGCAAAGTCAACACTAAATATTTGTTGTTGTTTAGTCGCTAAGTTGTGTCCGACTCTTTTGCGACCCCATGGATTGTAGCCTGCCAGGCTCCTCTGTCCATGGGATTTCCCAAGCAAGAATACCAAAGTGGTGTGCCATTTAAATATTAGTTATCATTATTTATGTGATGGCTATAATAGGCAAAGAATGAGAAGCTAGCCTTCAAAAACAAAACAGAAAAACCAACCCTTTTTTGACTCAAACACTATATACTCTTAATCCAAGTCAGAGGACCTTAAGAAAATCAGAAGTATATAGGGAATGACAGGCCTCTGAATATACAGGACACAGACAGCTGTTGAGAGGGAGGAACATTAGATGCCATGAAACTATAGATTGCAGTGTAATTTTCAATTCAGTTCAGTTGCTCAGTCATGACCGACTCTTTGCGACCCCATGGACTGCAGCACAGCAGGCCTCACTGTCCATCACCAACTCTCAGAGTTTACTCAAACTCATGTCCATTGAGTTGGTGATGCCATCCAACCATCTCATCCTCTGTTATCCCTTCTCCTCCTGCCTTCAATCTTTCCCAGCATCAGGGGCTTTTCAAATGAGTCAGCTCTTCGCTCAGGTGGCCAGAGTATTGGAGTTTGGGTTCAACATCAGTCCTTCCAATGAACATTTAGGACTGATTTCCTTTAGGATGGACTGGTTAGATCTCCTTGCAGTCCAAGGGACTCTCAAGAGTCTTCTCCAACACCACGGTTCAAAAGCATCAATTCTTTGGCGCTCAGCTTTGTTTATAGTCCAACTCTCACATCCATACATGACCACTGGAAAAACCATAGCCTTGACTAGACAAGAGAAGACTCTACACATGGACATCACCAGATGGTCAACACTGAAATCAGATTGATTATATTCTTTACAGCCAAAGATGGAGAAGCTCTATACAGTCAGCAAAAACAAGACTGGGAGCTGACTGTGGCTCAGATCATGAACTCCTTATTACCAAATTCAGGCTTAAATTGAAGAAAGTAGGGAAAACCACTAGACCATTCAGGTATGACCTAGATCAAATCCCTTATGATTATACAGTGGAAGTGAGAAATAGATTTAAGGGCCTAGATCTGATAGACAGAGTGCCTGATGAACTATGGATGGAGTTTCGTGACATTATACAGGAGACAGGGATCAAGACCATCCCCAAGAAAAAGAAATGCAAAAAAGCAAAACGGCTGTCTGAGGAGGCCTTACAAATAGCTGTGAAAAGAAGAGAAGCCAAAAGCAAAGGAGAAAAGGAAAGATATACCCATTTGAATGCAGAGTTCCAAAGAATAGCAAGGAGAGATAAGAAAGCCTTCCTCAGTGATCAGTGAAAAGAAATAGAGGAAAACAACAGAATGGGAAAGACTACAGATCTCTTTAAGAAAATTAGAGATACCAAGGGAACATTTCATGCAAAGATGGGCTCAGTAAAGGACAGAAATGGTATGGACCTAACAGAAGCAGAAGATATTAAGAAGAGGTGGCAAGAATACACAAAAGAACTATACAAAAAAGATCTTCACGACCCAGATAATCACAATGGTGTGATCACTCACCTAGAGCCAGACATCCTGGAATGTGAAGTCAAGAGGGCCTTAGGAAGCATCACTACAAACAAAGCTAGTGGAGGTGATGGAATTCCAGTGGAGCTATTTCAAATCCTAAAAGATGATGCTGTGAAAGTACTGCACTCAATAAAACTCAGCAGTGGCCAAAGGACTGGAAAATGTCAGTTTAATTCCAATCCCAAAGAAAGGAAATGCCAAGGAATGCTCAAACTACCACACAAGTGTAATTTTAGGAACCTCTAAGGATATGTCATTACCACCATTTTCAGAAAGTGTGGGTCATGGGACTTCCCTGGTGGTCCAGTGGCTAAGAATCTGCCTGGCAATGCAGGGAACTCAGGTTCGATCCCTAGTCAGGGAACTAAGATCCCACATGCTGCCAAGCAACTAAGCCCAATTACTGCAACTCAAGAATCCATGCTCACAACAGAAAGATCCCCCAAGTTGCAACGAAGATCCTGTGTGCTGCAACTAAGACTGGAAGCAGCCAAATAAATAAAAATAAATAGGCAATAAATGCTGGAGAGGGTGTGGACAAAAGGGAACCCTCTTACATTGTTGGTGGGAATGCAAACTAGTACAGCCACTATGGAGAATGGTGTGGAGATTCCTTAAAAAACTGGAAATAGAACTGCCATACAACCCAGCAATTCCACTGCTGGGCATACACACCGAGGAAACCAGAATTGAAAGAGACACATGTACCCCAATGTTCATCGCAGCACTGTTTACAATAGCCAGGACATGGAAGCAACCTAGATCTCCATCGGCAGACGAATGGATAAGAAAGCTGTGGTACATATACACAATGCAGTATTACTCAGCCATTAAAAAGAATACTTTTGAATCAGTTGAATCAATTCTAATGAGGTGGATGAAACTGGAGCCGATTATACGGAGTGAAGTAAGCCAGAAATAAAAACACCAATACAGTATACTGTATGGAATTTAGAATTAGAATTCCGCATATATATGGTATACTGTATATATGGAATATATATTCCATATATGGCATATATATGGAATTTAGAAAGATGGTAATGATAACCCTGTATGGGAGACAGCAAAAGAGCCACAGATATATAGAACAGTCTTTTGGATTCTGTGGGAGAAGGAGGGGGGGATGATTTGGGAGAATGGCATTGAAACATGTATAATATCATATAAGAAACGAATCGCCAGTCCAGGTTCGATGCAGGATACAGGATACTTGGGGCTGGTGCACTGGGATGAACCAGAGGGATGAAATGTTGGGGGGGAGGTGGGAGTGGGGTTCAGGATTGGGAACACGTGTACACCCATGGCGGATTCATGTTGATGTATAGCAAAACCACTACAATATTGTAAAGTAATTAGCCTCTAATTAAAATAAATACATTTAATTTTTTTTAAGTAAAAAAAAATAGGTAAACATTTTCATTTTTTAAAAAAGGAAGTATTGGTCATTACACTGTATTTTATTGAATATAAGATGCCACAGATGGAAATAAGCGTCTCTGTGTCAGAAATACTGATAAGAAAAACTGTGTACCTCAGAATCAGTGAAGAAATAACAGAGGTTCAGAAAAGGATATTGTGCCTGCCAGCTTCAGCGGATTCTTCCGCATTCTAGGTGGAACCCCAGCCCCGCAAGGGAAACAGTTGCAAACTTCAGGACTGAGCTCTGACTTCAGCAGTGAGAAGGAGGAGGCCCTCAAGGGAAGGCTATATTTTATACAAGGTGAAAAAAATTGCAGAAGAAAGTGGACATTTTTGAATGAGCATAAATTGTTCTACTGCAGGTGTTAAAATCTACGCAAGTAGATTCTGAAATTCAGATCTAAATTTCCACCTGTGGAAAGAGTACATTGTTCCAGTCGGATGTGACACAGCCACCTGAGAGGGAAACTTTCAAACTTCTCAAGCTTCTCTTCCATGTTGCCCTTGGTTTTCTGGTAGCTCCAGGTTTGCACGGCAACCAGGATTACTCTTCCCCAGGCGGGCTAGTCTTCATCTAACAGCACCAGAGCCCAGAGACCTGGTAAGTAGCATTCAGTTCAGTTCAGTTCAGTCACTCAGTCATGTCTGACTCTTTGCAACCCCATGAATTGCAGCACGCCAGGCCTCCCTGTCCATCACCAACTCCCAGAGTTCACCCAGACTCTTGTCCATCGAGTCGATGATGCCATCCAGCCATCATCCCAATCCCTCCCATCATCAGAGTCTTTTCCAATGAGTCAACTCTTCACATAAGGTGGCCAAAGTATTGGAGTTTCAGCTTTAGCATCAGTCCTTTCAAAGAACACCCAGGACTGATCTCCTTTAGAATGGACTGGTTGGATCTCCTTGCAGTCCAAGGGAGTCTTAAGAGTCTTCTCCAACACCACAGTTCAAAAGCATCAATTCTTCAGCGCTCAGGTTAAATGAATGCAAATGTGTCAGGAGCCCCAAAGGCTCAGATCCCCTTTGTAACCAACTGTTTATATCCCGATTCAACAAATATTAATCAAAGCATTTGGACCACATGCAAGGTATTGTTTTAAAGATGGAGCCAGGTGCAGAGTATTTGGTCCTAAGGGACAAGAAAATGATTCAAATTTGGCATCCACCTGGAACTTCATTCCGTGCATGGAATGAAGGGAATGTGAACAGGGAGGGAGGTACTGGGGGGAAGAGGAGAGGGAGAGCTTGACATCTGTAAAAGGTCCAATTTTCCTAGTGTCTTACCCCTAAAAAGAACTTCACAGAAGTGTAAGGAAGCCTGCCTTCTGGTAATCCTTTGTGAAAGTGTTGGTCGCTCAGTCGTGTTCTACCCTTTTTGACCCCACGAACTGTAGCCCTCCAGGCTCCTTTGTCCATGGAATTCTCCAGGCAAGAATAGTGGAGTGAGTAGCCATTCCCTTCCTTGTAATCCATCACAAATTTGTAAGAAACTGAAAAAGTAGTTCCAAGTTTCTCTGCATCTCATTCTCCACTACCCTCACAAGCCTATGACTGTCTCATTTTAAAATACATACCACATTCCCTATATAAGAATGTGACTTTTTTTATATACATACCACATTCCCTATATAAGAATGTGACTTTGGGATCCATTTCCCCAGCTGGTTTGGAGGCATTTTGGGCATAAAGTTTAATCTTCTGAGCAAGTCTCTGAGTGAACCTACTGCTATTTTGCAGACGAATGGAGTATCATTCAAGGTTGATTCATTTCTTAGTATGACAACTAGAAGATGATCAGCAGCATAATTTATCATCATTATAAAATTAGGGCAGAAAAAAGGTAACCTATTTTATCCATTGAAAAATAGCTTCTTTGTAAACTATATCCATACATTCAATGGAATATTATTCAGCCATGAAAAAGAACACTTTTGAGTCAGTTCTAATGAAGTGGATGAACCTAGAGCCTACTATACAGAGTGAAATAAGTCAGAAAGAGAAAAACAAATATCGTATATTAACATATATATATATGGAATCTAGAACGATGGTACGGACAAAATTATTTTCAGGGCAGCAATGGAGACACAGACATAGAGAACAGACTTATGGACATGGGGGTTTTGGGGAGAAGGAGAGGGCGGGATGCACGGAGGAAGTAAGGAAATGTATATCACCATATGTAATTAGATAGCCAGTGGGAATTTGCTGTAGGACTCAAACCAGGGATCAGGAACAACCTGTGGGGGGAGGTGGGGAGGGAGGTGGAAGGGAGGTTCAAGAGGAAGGAGACATATGTATACCTATGGATGATTCATGTTGATGTTTGGCAGAGACCAACACAATACTGTAAAGCAGTTATCCTTCAATTAAAAATAAATTTAAAAACAGAAAAATAGCTTCTTTGTAGAACAATTAATAGTTATGTTTCCGTACTTTCACAAAATAATAGTATTGCTCTTTCAGCTCAGTTCAGTTCAGTTGCTCAGTTGTGTCAGACTCTTTTCAACCCCATGGACTGCAGCACACCAGGCTTTCCTGTCCATCACCAACTCCCAAAGCTTGCACAGACTCATGTCCATTGAGTCAGTGATGCCACCCAACTATCTCATTGTCAACCCCTTCTCCTCCTGCCTTCAATCTTTTCCAGCATCAGGGTCTTTTCCAGGGAGTCAATTCTTCATATCAGGTGGCCAAAGTATTGGAGTTTCACCTTCAGCATCAGTCCTTCCAATGAATATTCAGGACTGATTTCCTTTAGGGTGGACTGGTTGGATCTCCTTGCAGTCCAAGGGACTCTCAAGAGTCTTCTCCAACACCTCAGTTCAAAAGCATCAATTCTTTGGCACTCAGCTTTCTTTATAGTCCAACTCTCACATCCATACATGACCACTGGAAAAACCATAGCCTTGACTGCTGCTGCTACTTAGTCGCTTCAGTTGTGTCTGACTCTGTGGGACCCCATATACGGCAGCCCTCTAGGCTCCTCTGTCCCTGGGATTCTCCAGGCAAGAATAGTGGAGTGGGTTACCATTTCCTTCTCTAATGCATGCATGAATGCTAAGTCGCTTCAGTTGTGTCTAACTCTGCGTGTCCCTAGGAACAGCAGCCCACCAGGCTCCTCCGTCCACAGGATTCTCTAGGCAAGATTACTGGAGTGGGTTGCTATTTCCTTCTCCAATAGCCTTGACTAGATGGACCTTTGTTGACAAAGTAATGTCTCTGCTTTTTAATATGCTGTCTAGGTTGGTCATAACTCTTCTCCCAAGGAGCAAGCATCTTTTAATTTCATGGCCACTGTCACCATCTGCAGTGATTTTGGAGCCCAAGAAAATAAACTCTCTCACTGTTTCCATTGCTTCCCCATCTATTTGCCACGAAGTGATGGGACCGGATGCCATGATCTTCATTTTATGAATGTTGAGTTTTAAACCATCTTTTGCACTCTCCTCTTTACTTTCATCAAGAGGCTCTTTAGTTCTTCTTCACTTTCTGCCATAAGGGTGGTGTCACCTGAATATCTGAGGTTATTGATATTTCTCCTGGAAATCTTAATTCCAGTTTGTGCTTCATCCAGCCCGGCATCTCACATAAGGTACTCTGTATATAAGTTAAATAAGCAGGGTGACAATATACAGTCTTGCTCTTACCCTATTACAAATAATTTTAAATTGTTTAATGTCTTCCATTTATGAACTGGATCTAATGTTACTTGAATTAGATCACTGAACATCTGGGACTTGGAGATCTGATATTTATATAGAAATTTTTAGAAAGTAAGATTGGTGTTTATTGCATCAGGAATTGGCAGGCATCTATCAGGAGACTGTCTCAGATAATCATTATCTAACTCAAATTTTCCTTGATTTTTTCCCCCATCTTATGTATTTTTAAAAGACAACCGTACAAAAAATAGAAATGAATATGCTTGGTTAAATTGTCTCTAGTCTTTTTTTTTATAACTAACCTGTCGATGTCATTGTTAAAAGTTTTTGTTTCATGTTTTCCTCATTGGCAAACTGAGTAGTAACATATTCAGAGCCTGCCAGCTCTAATTTTTTTATTATCTCTCAAGTTTACTGACCTCATGGCAAAGAATTTGAAGTCTTCTCTACCACCCCCACACTTCCTGGTATTTTTCTGACATGCCTGAGTGCTAGGGTTTATGCCATTATGTCTGTGTATCTAAAAGATGGAAACGATGAAGCGCGTGACGTCATGTAAACTATGTAATTTTGACCTTTAAGTTTTCCTTCAGTATAAATCCTGGCCCAGGCTGCCAAGAGGTCTGACAAAGGTCAGCCTGGTTTTACTCTAAGTGGGTGAAACCGGAATTCCTTGGCCTTATAAATTCCTTTGGTCTCCACAAACATCTCCTCTTTTCTAACATCAAGTTCATATTCCATGTTTACTCAAATGTGTTTGGCCCACTAATACCTCTTTTAACGAGGATGCAGTTCTCTGCCAGAAGTCCCATTTGGATCATTTACTTTTCCTTTGTTGATCATATCAAGCATCATTACAAATAATAATACTGTAATCACATAGTTCTTTCCAGGAAATGTCATCTTGCTGATGGCATCTAAGACTGGATATTATTAAAATCTGCTTTGTTTTTTCATCCTGACTGCACTGCACTTTAACACCCTTTGAAGAGAGACGACGTGGAGAGATTTTTCTGGCTTGCGATCAGCATTTCAGGTTGGTGGTCAGATGAAAGCTCTGTTAGAGTTCTTTCCAAGGATTTGTTGTGCACACTCAGATTTCTTGTTCTATGTTGACTCAACCCTTTTTTTTTTTACAAGATACCTCTATAAAAACAGGTCACAGAAGCAGTTCAGAATTAAATAGAATTTTTTCATTCTTTTTTAAATTTTTGGAACATGCATAATCCAAGTGAGTTTATTATCCCTTAATGAGAAATTAATGCAAAATATGCCAAGCTTCATGCAAAAACTTTCCAAAAATCTCCATTCTGAAATAAAAGCATTTGCCTCAATCTTATGTTTGAAGAGTCTCCTGAATGAAAGAGTGGAACACAGCCGGTTTCGATGAACCATACAAAATCTGTCCAAAGCAGTATTTGTTTCCAACAGAACTTTGTGGAGCACACTTGTAAATCACTTCTCAAAAAAATGGCAAGAAGTGCTTCTTTGGCAGTAGGTAGACAGCAAGAAAAAAAGAGTCTTGGGGGATAAAAAGCACATATAATCTTAATATCAGGATCTATTTGGCTATAATCACAGAATACTCAATCAAAAATGACAAATAATATAAGAATTTCTGTTTCATTTAACCAGAAGTCTGTTAAAGGATTGCTAGCACTGCTTAACCACATCAGAGCCCTGAGTCGACAACATCTGTTGAGTTCATTCATTCGTTCATCCAAAATGCCTTTCAGTATTCTCTTGGCCTCCTAGGCACCAGATCATGGATCAGGAGAAGGTGGCACCTGGTGCCCTGGACCAGTACCTTGCAGGACTCCCGGGCTGATACAAACAAAAAGCAAGGTAGGTCCTTCACAGTTTCAAAGTTAGCTTCCTCTTCATCAGGAAAAGGCTCATATAAATGAAACCAAAGTAAAACAGTTTGACATAGTACTCAGACATTCATCTGATTGTCACAGACAATATCCATCTAGGTATGGGTTCTAACAAACTTAAGGTAGAAGGATTTTCCAGAAGGTTATTGAGTGGCTCACAAAACTGACTAGAAGTTTGGAGGACTACATTTGGAAAACAGGACAAAACCAAAGGAATTCACAACTGGGATCAAGTGAAAAGAACTGCTTGGTTGCCAAGCCACCACCAGACTCCAGGTACAAGACAGCCACTGTCAGATGGGTTCTGAGTTTCTGTTTGGTTGCCCTGTTGGCCCCTTCACAGTAAGAGTTCACGTCTGCTGTGAGTTTACATTCTGTGAAGTCTGTTCTAAGCAAGTTAACACTATCTCATTTAATTGTCCTGGTAACACTTGGAAGAAAATAATTGTCCCATTTTATACGTGAAAACTAAGATCACGGCATCCAGTCCCATCACATCATGGCAACAGAAACAGTGAGAAACTTTATTTTCTTGGGCTCCAAAATTACTGCAGATGGTGACTGTAGCCATGAAATTAAAAGATGCTTGCTCCTTGGAAGAAAAGCTATGACCAACCTAGACAGCATACCAAAAAGCAGAGACATTACTTTACCAACAAACGTCTGTCTAATCAAAGCTATGGTTTTTCCAGTAGTCACGTATGGATGTCAGAATTAGACCATAAAGAAAGCTGAGTGCCAAAGAATTGATGCTTTTGAACTGTGGTGTTGGAGAAAACTCTTGAGAGTCCCTTGGACTGCAAGGAGATCAAACCAGTCAATCCAAGGAAATGAGTCCTGAATACTCATTGGAAGGACTGATGATGAAGTTGAAACACCAATCCTTTGCCACCTGATGCCAAGAGCTCACTCATTAGAAAAGACCCTGATGCTGGGCAAGATTGAAAGCAGGAGGAGAAGGGGACGACAGAGGATGAGATGGTTGGATGGCATCACCGACTCAATGGACATGAGTTTGAGCAAGCTCCTGGAGTTGGTGATGTAGTGCGAAACCTGGTGTGCTACAGTACACGGGGTCTCAAAGAGTCTAACATGACTGAGTGACTGAACTGACTGACTGCCGGGTGAAGCTACTGAGGCTTACAGAGACTGGGCACCTTGCCTAAGATCCTCAAACCCAGGCAGGCCAGCTACACCACTTCATCTGTCTCTCAAAGTCTAAATAGCAACCTCTGAATTCCTGAGCCAGTGGCCTCTATCCTAACTGCCAGAAGTCAGGAGAAGCGCATACATGAACTTTTTGGCTTCCTAAACTTACACATGGCTGATTGCTGATTTTCCAACATGTGAAGGCAAGTCAAATGCTGACAGGGAAAGTTTTACAAATATCACTGCAAAGACTACAGAGAGAAACATAAAAAGCAAAATAAGTGAAACATCCAAACTGGGAAGAAATATCCTAATTATTCTCAGATTGTAATTTTCTATGTTTAGCTATATTCTGCGTGCTTCTTTCTGCTTAAGAATACCTCAAGGGAAGAGGGAGGAGGGTTCAGGATGGGGAGCACGTGTATACCTGTGGCAGATTCATGTTGATATATGGCAAAACCAATACAATGTTGTAAAGTTAAAAAATAAAATAAAAAAGATACTCAATGTTTTGTTATGTTTATGGAAAGACAAATTGAAGTCATGTATGACACTCTTCCTTTCGGCTCTCTTTAAATTATTCCAAGATAATTCTGGTAAAAATAGCTATCTAGTTTGGCTATTCAAATCAATGGAGATAAAAGTGTCCTTATTCCATCCTACTTCTCAAATACCTAAATGATTTTCAAGAAATCATATATGCAAGTATGAGCTCAGAGATGATCTTATTAAACACAAAAGAAAGAACAATGAGCAAAACCAAAGAAGCTTATATGTTTATTCTCCCCTATATCTTTGGCTCTGGAGTGGAAGGAAAGAATGACCATTTTATGGAGGCAAAGTTAAGCCAGCCAAGTTGAGGTCATATTTTCTTTCTAAGAGACAGAGTTAAACAGCTGTGACCAGAACTTGCTTTTGTCTCTCTGCTTAGCATTTTTCCCTGAATCTATGGACTGTTTCCGTTTATATTCTAAAACTAGCACAGAAATGACCCAAACTGTCAGTGTTCACACAGATCAACCCTATTTGTTTCCAAATATAGAGAAAAAGAAATTGTGTTATTCCCAAATTACAGGCTGAATTTTTGTAACCAACATACAAGATATTGATGTGTTTTGATAGAAGAGATAGGGAATGCAAGAGATATCAAGGGAAATTTTAAACTCTTTAGAAAAATGGAGCCCTATTCCAAATCACAAGGACAAAATTTCAAAGCAAATGCTGTCTTCTTTGACAAAATTATATACATAGGTATCCAAAGTATATGTGTACTAAGTCACTCCAGTCGTGTTCAGCTCTTTGCGACTCCACTAACTGTAGCCAGCCAGGCTCCTCTGTCCATGGGATTCTCCGGGTAAGAATATTAGAGTGCGTTGTTATGTCCTCCTCCGGGGGATCTTCCCGACCCAGGGATCAAACCTGAGTCTCCTGTGGCTCCTGCACTGCTGCTGGATTCTTTACCACTGAGCCACAAGGGAAGTCCCATCCTGAGTATATGCTGCTGCTGAGTTGCTTCAGTCACGTCCGACTCTGTGCGACCCCAGAGATGACAGCCCACCAGGCTCCCCCGTCCCTGGGATTCTCCAGGCAAGAACACTGGAGTGGGTTGCCATTTCCTTCTCCAATGCATGAAAGTGAAAAGTGAAAGTGAAGTCGCTCAGTCGTGTCCGACTCTTAGTGACCCCATGAACTGCAGCCCACCAGGCTCCTCTGTCCATGGGGTTTTCCAGGCAAGAGTACTGGAGTGGGGTGCCATTGCCTTCTTCATCCTGAGTATATAAGTACTCAGTATTCTACTCACAGAAGAAAGTCTGCTTGGCAAAAATCCCAAATGTAAACTTACAAGGACATGTGCCACAGGAGCTGGCTTAGCTAAGTTAGGAACACAATTCAGAAAGAATTCTGCTTCATATTTTCCTTTTCCACATTTTGCAGACAATCTATCCTCAATTTCCTAAAATGTCATTACTCTCCACTTCATTAATAACAGATAAAGAGCAAGTTTTGAAATCAGTGACAAATAGTCTTTATTTGATTTTTTTTTAAACGCATAGTTACCTTTAAAGATCATTTTGATTTTAAGCCTAGAGCCAGTGACTTTTTGAGAAGTTTCCTGTTTTCTTTTTAGAAGAAAAACAACCAGCATGAATGATAAGAATTTGTGGTGAATTCTAAACATAAAGCCTTTGGCATTTAAATATTTCTACAGATTTTAGTTCTCACCACAGGACTCTTGGCCTTCAAAACTTCAATTCTTTTTATAATTCCACAAATATGAATTTCCCTGAATCTGCTTCTTGAGGGATTTCTAATAGCCAAAATGGGCAATTGACTTTATTGTTTTTCTAATCACATGGACAGTTAGGACAAAGGAATTTCATTCATATCTGACTGTTCCTAATATTTGTTTTTCATTTAGAAGGACAGATATTCTGGAAGGAAGTTTTTGGTGACTGGGAGAGACATAATGTTATTTCTATTTAAACTGACATTCACTAAGAAAACTTCCTACCGAGTTAAACCAACCTATTATCCTTTTCCTGACAGGGATGTATTCTGAAAAGCCATGGTTACCTTCCACGAAGTTAAACTCAAAAGGTTAAAAATGTACTCAGAAAAACTCTAGTTTTTTTTAATAATTATAATCATTCATAAATTTAATCTATTTGTAGTTTAACAGGGAGCACTTTCTGTGGAAATACATTCCATGAACTTATTCTTCACGTAGAAAAATCATTTTTATTTGCCCTAAAATGACACAGTTGAGCTTTTCAAGCAGCCCCTAAATCTTTCTAATATTTGAAAACTTATTTCAAGTAATTTATTTACAAGGCAATACATTTTACCTTCTCTTAGGAAGATTGATGAATTAAATGATTTTTATTTTCTCTCCCTATTTTCTGTATTTTTATATATTCTTATAAACCAATGGTCTGCCTTGGTGTCTCAGTGGTAAAGAATCCACGTACCAACGAGGGTGACGCGGGTTCAATCCCTGGGTTGGGAAGATCCCCTGGAGGAGGAAATGGCAACCTACTCCAGTATTCTTGCCTGGAGAATTCCATGGACAGAGGAACCTGGTGGGCTACAGTCCCTGGGATCACAAAAGAGTCAGACATGACTTAGCAACTAAAACAATAGCAAATACATCCATACATACTTTGTTTTAAGCCTAATAGCTAGTAATATGAAGTCTGTAGACCTGTTATCTGATCTTTTTGATCCTTGATTTCTTTCTTTTTTTTTTTTTTAATTTGACTGTGCCACTTGGAATCTTATTTCTCTGACCAGGGGTCAAACCCACAGCTGCTGCATTTGAAGCACAGCGTCCAGGGAAGTCCCCATCCTTGATTTTTTAATCAGCAAAATGAAAAGATTGGCTAGAGATGGTCTCTAAAGTAACTTACAATGGTTAAACTAAAGTTTCAATGAAAGCTTAAACTTATTCACAATATGAGTTCTACTTCAGTCCTACATTGGCTTGAAAAACAAACAAACCAACCAACAAACAAACAAACAAAAAATGCACAATGTTAAGAGCTGTAAGTTGAGTCTATTCAGTGTCTTACGAAGGACTACAGCCTAGGAGACAGCCTCTCAGAGAGCTTGGAGAAACTGTTCCAAAGAAGTAAGTGTAAGAGTCAGCATATGTGTGATTTTGGAGAAGCAGGTACATGCAACCAAGCACACCTCTAACAGGTTCCTACTAGTCACAAGTAACAGATACCTTTGTTCTTGCTGTTCAGTCGCTCAGTCGTGTTGACTCTTTGCAGCCCCATAGACTGTAGCACACCAGGGCTCCCTGTCTTTCCTAAGTATGGGAAGATGCAAGAAACCAGGTTCATGAACCATGTCTTATGAAAATATGTAACTTTTTGAAAGCCTGTTCTGCCGGTTTTCCCAGAGTACAGAGTGCCTCATTCCTGATTTCTGTCCTGAATTCCTTTCAGGGTGTGTTGAAGGTCAACGACTGCTCTGGCTAATGACTTAATTCTTGTAGAACTAGGCGGCAGCAGTGACCTTCTTTAGCTAGCACACTGGAACAAAAACAGCAAACCCCAACCAAGGTTACTTGGGTAGACACAAATCCAAAATGTTTTACTTAATTGAATTATCCATTTTTACTTCAAATTCCTTAATTTTGTTCAGTGAAACTTAGCAAAATGATAGAGAACATTAACAATTTTTCTTCTGTCTTTGGCCCTGAAATCTGTATATTGAAATTTACTATATTTCCATGGTGGTATCCTTGCAATGCCCCCATTTAGGCAAAGTTGAAAGTTGCTGAAACTTTCTGATGATCTGGCTTACAAAATGACCTTCTTTCACATGGAAAACATCCTAAACACATCAATTAAAATTACTTTACCTAATATGTTAAACACTGAGTCTTTTGCAAGAAATATTTATTTTGAGAAGTGCAGTTAAGTTCAACCTCAGATGATGCAAATTACATTTTTCCCACCATAATATTAAGATTCTTTCAGGATATAATGGAAAACAATGTTTATATGGTTTGCAATCTACTAGGTAGTGCTTTAAATATTTCATAACCTTCAAGGGCACACTGATTTATTTCTTACTAGATTCAAGATTTTTCCTTCTAAAAGACTTTGTTGGTTCTATAAACATCACTTATATGATAACTAAATTCATGACAGTGGGCATATCAACAGCAAAGTAATCATCTGATATGGCAACAAATTTAAGTTAAAAGATCTCACAAATTATACCAAAATAAATTTCATGTGGATCAAAGAGTTAAATGTAACTGAAGAGAGAAAAAGTCTTAAAACACAGTGAAGGTCTTTTTAAATATGACTCAAATATAGAAACCAGTGAAGAGTTGCTAATTTTGGCTACATGAAAGTAATACTAATCTGGAAAATACTTGCAATTCTTGTCACTGACAAAGAGCTCATTTTCCTAATATATAAAGATATCCCAGAATCAATATGAAAAAAACAAAACAACAGAAAAATAGATTAAAAACATTACCAGATAGATCACAGAAAGAGAAATACAAATAGCTTTTTAGCATAGGGAAATGTAGGCTATCTCACCTGAAGTAAAGGAAATGTTAATTCAGCTTTTGCTGTTGTTCAGTCACTAAGTCATGTCCAACTCCTTTCAACCCCAAGGTCTACAGCACACCAGGCTCCCCTGTCCTTCACTATCTCCCAGAGTCTGCTCAAACTCATGTCCATTGAGTTGGTGATGCTATTCAACCATCCCATTTTCTGTCACCCCCTTCTCCTACTGCCCTCAATCTTTCCCAGCATCAAGGTCTTTTCCAAGGAGTCAGCTCTTTGCATGATGTAGCCAAAATATTGGAGTTTCAGCTTCAGCATCAGTCCTTCCAATGAATATTCAGGGTTGATTCCCTTTAGGATTGACTTTTTTGATCTCCTATCTGTCCAAGGGACTCTCAAGGTCTTCAGCACCACAGTTCAAAAGCATCAATTCTTTGGCAGTCAGCCCTCTTTATGGCCTCACATCCATACATGACTACTGGAAAAACCATAGCTTTGACTATATGGGCCTTTCTTGTGAAAGTGATGTCTACTTTTTAATATGCTGCCTAGGTTTGTTTTAGTTTTCCTTCCAAAGAACAAGCATCTTCCAATTTCATGTCTGCAGAAATCATCCACAGTGATTTTGGACCCCAAGAAAATAAAATCTGTCACTATTTCTCCACTTTCTACCCTTCTATTGGCCATGAAGTGATGGGACTGGATGCTATGATATTAGTGTTTTGTTTTTGGTGTTTTTTTTTTTTTTAGTAGAAAGTATTTTTATTTATTTATTATTTATTTATTGGAGGCTAATTATTATACAATATTGTATTGGTTTCGCCATACATTGACATGAATCCACCATGGGTGCACATGTGTTCCCCATCCTGAAGCCCCCTTCATGTTAAGTTTCAAGGCAGCTTTTTCACTCTCCTCTTTCACTTTCATCAAGAGGCTCTTCACTTTCTGCCATAAGAGTGGTGTCATCTCATGATCCTCTACATAGAAAACCCTAAAGACACCACCAGAAAATTACTAGAGCTAATCAATGAATACAGTAAAGTTGCAGGATATAAAATTAATACACAGAAATCTCTTGCATTCCTATACACTAACAATGAGAAAACAGAGAAATTAAGGAAACAATTCCATTCACCATTGCAATGAAAAGAATAAAATACATAAGAATAAATCTACCTGAAGGAACAAAGATTTGGACACAGCTGAGCGAATTCACTCACTCACTCACTCAAAGAAACAAAAGATCTATATATAAAAAACTGTAAAACACTGGTGAAAGAAATCAAAGATAACACAATAGATGGAGAAATATACCATGTTCATGGATCAGAAGAATCAATATAGTGAAAATGAGTATACTACTCAAAGCAATCTATAGATTCAATACAATCCCTATCAAGCTACCAAAGGTATTTTTCACAGAACTAGAACAAATAAATTCACAATATGTATGGAAATACAAAAAACCTTGAATAGCCAAAGCAATCTTGAGAAAGAAGAATGGAACTGGAGGAATCAACCTACCTGACTTCAGACTATACTACAAAGCTACAGTCATCAAGCAGAACGGTACTGGCTCAAAGACAGACATATGGATCAATGGAACAAAATAGAAAGCCCAGAGATAAATCCACACACCTATGGACACCTTATCTGTGACAAAGGAGGCAAAAATATACAATGGAGAAAAGACAATCTCTTTAACAAGTGGTGCTGGGGAAACTGGTCAACCACCTGTAAAAGAATGAAACTAGAACACTGTCTAACACCATACACAAAAATAAACTCAAAATGGATTAAAGATCTAAATGTAAGACCAGAAACTATACAACTCCTAGAGGAAAACATAGGTAAAACACTCTCTGACATAAATCACAGCAGGATCCTCTATGACCCACCTTCCAGAGTAATGGAAATAAAAGCAAAAATAAATAAATGGGATGTAATTAAACTTAAATGCTTTTGCACAACACAGGAAACTAAAAGCAAGGTGAAAAGACAGCCTTCAGAATGGGAGGAAATAATAGCAAATGAAGCAACTGACAAAGAATTAATCTCAAAAATATATAAGCAGCTCATGCAGCTCAAGACCAGAAAAATAGAAGACCCAATCAAAAAATGGGCCAAAGAACTAAACAGACATTTCTCCAAAGAAGACATACAGATGGCTAACAAACAGGTGAAAAGATGCTCAATATTATCACATCAGATCAGATCAGTCGCTCAGTCCTGTCCGACTCTTTGCGACCCCATGAATAGCAGCACGCCAGGCCTCCCTGTCCATCACCAACTCCCAGAGTTCACTCAGACTCACGTCCATTGAGTCAGTGATGCCATCCAGCCATCTCATCCTCTGTCGTCCCCTTCTCCCCCTGCCCCCAATCCCTCCCACCATCAGAGTCTTTTCCAATGAGTCAACTCTTCGCATGAGGTGGCCAAAGTACTGGAGTTTCAGCTTTAGCATCATTCCTTCCAAAGAAATCCCAGGGCTGATCTCCTTCAGAATGGACTGGTTGGATCTCCTTGCAGTCCAAGGGACTCTCAAGAGTCTTCTCCAACACCACAGTTCAAAAGCATCAATATTATCAGAGCAATGCAAATCAAAACCACAATGAGGTACCATCTCACTCTGGTCAGAAAGACTATCAAAAATTCTACAAACAATAAATTCTGGAGAGGGTGTGGACAAAAGGGAACCCTCTTACACTGTTGGTGGGAATGCAAACTAGAACAGCCACTATGGAGAACAGTGTGAAGATTCCTTAAAAAACTGGAAATAGAACTGCCATAAGACCCAGCAATACCACTGCTGGGCATACACCAAGCAAACCAGAATTGAAAGAGACACATGTACCCCAATGTTCATCGCAGCACTGTTTACAATAGCCAGGACATGGAAGCAACCTAGATCTCCATTGGCAGACAAATGGATAAGAAAGCTGTGGTACATATACACAATGGAATATTACTCAGCTATTAAAAATAATCAGTTCTAACGAGGCGGATGAAACTGGAGCCTATTATACGGAGTGAAGTAAGTCAGAAAAAAGAACACCAATACAGTATATTAACACATATATATGGAATTTAGAAAGACGGTAACAATAACCTTATATGTGAGATAGCAAAAGAGACACAAAGAACAGACTTTCAGACTCTGTGGGATGATTTGAGAGAATAGCCTTGAAACATGTATATTACCATATGTGAAATAGATCACCAGTCCAAGTTTGATGCATGAAACAGGGCACTCAAAGCCGGTGCACTGGGACCACCCTGAGGGCTGGGATGGGGAGGCAGGTAGGAGGGGGTTCACGATGGGGGACACATGTACACCCATGGCTGATTCATGTCAATGTATGGCAAAAATCACTACAATGTGGTAAAGAAATTAGCCTCCAATTAAAATAAATTAATTAATTTAAAAAAAGAGTGATATCTGCATAAATAAGGGTGTCAATATTTCTCCCAGCCAACTTGATCCCAGCCTGATTCATTCAGCACAGCATTTCTCATGATGTACTCTGCATATAAGTTAAATAAGCAGAGTGACAATATACAGCCCTGTTGTACTCCTTTCCTAATTTTTACCTGCCCATTGTTCCATGTCCTATTTGACCTATTGCTTCTTGACCCAAATACAGGTTTCTCAGGAGGCGTGTGAGGTGGTCTGGTACTCCCATATCTTTAAGAATTTTCCACAGTTTGTTGTGATCCACACAGTCAAAGGCTTTAGTGTAGTCAGTGAAGCAGAAGTAGATGTTTTTCTGGAATTCCCTTGCTCTCTCCATGAGCCAATGAATGTTGGCAGCTTGATCTCTGGTTCCTTTGCTTCTTCAAAACTCAGTTTGTACATCTGAAAGTTCTCAGTTTATGTACTGCTGAAGTCTAGCTTGAAGGATTTTGAGCAGTATTTCGCTAGCATGTGAAATGAGAGCAATTGTACAGTAGTTTGAGTATTGTTTAGCATTGCCCTTCTTTGGGACTGAATTTGAAAAAAACACTTTTTTCCAGTCCTGTGGTCATTGCTGAGTTTTCCAAATTTGCTGACATATCGAGTGTAGCTATTTAAGCATCATTTTTAGGGTTTTAAGTAGCTCAGCTGGAATTCCATCACCTCTACTAGTTTTGTTTATAGTAATGCTTCCTGAGGCCCACTTGACTTCACATCCCAGGATGTCTGGCTCTAAGTGAGCAATTATACCATTGTGGTAATCTCAGTCATTAAGACCTTTCCTACACAGCTCTGTATATTCTTGTGACCTCTTCTTAATATCTTTTGCTTCTATTAGGTCTTTCCTTTTCTGTCCTTTATTGTGCCCATGCTTGCTTGAAATGTTCCCTTGATACCTCAGTTTTTCTGAAAAGATCTCTAGTTTTTCCCATTCTATTGTTTTCCTCTATTTCTTTGCATTGTTCATTTAAGAAGGCTTTCTAATCTCTCCTTGCTATTCTCTGGAACTCTGCATTCAGTTGGGTATATTGTTCCCTTTCTCCTTTGTCTTTCAACTTCTCTTCTTCACTCAGTGATTTGTAAAGCCTCCTCAGACAACCACTTTGCCTTCTTGCTATTCCATTTCTTGGAGGGTTTTTTTCCCCACAGTAGTAAATAAAATGGTCATCTGAATTAAATTCTCCCATTCCCATCCATTTTTAGTGCACTGATTCCTAAGATATGGATGTTCATTCTTGCTGTCTTCTGTTTGACCATGTCCAGTTTACCTTGATTCATGGACCTGATATTTCAGGTTCCTTTGCAACATTGTCTGTTACAGAACTGGACTTTACTTTCACACCAGACACATTCATAACTGAACATCATGTCTGTCTTGGCCCAGCTGCTTCTTTCTTTCTGGAAAGTGGAAGTGTTAATCACCAGTCGAGTCTGACTCTTTGTAACCCTATGGACTATAGCCCGCCAGGCTCCTCTGCCATGTAATTCTCCAGACAGGAATACGGGAGTGGGGTACCATTCCATTCTCCAGGGGATCTTCCCAACACAGGGATCAAACCCATGGCTCCTGCATTACAGGCGGATTCTTTACTGTCTGGAGTTATTTGTTATTGCCTTCCACTCTTCCCCAGTAGCATATTGGAAACTTTCTGACCTGGGGGAGTTCATCTTCTGGTATCAAGTCCTTTTGCCTTCTCATACTCTTCACAGGGTTCTCCTGGAAAGAACACTGGAGTGGGTTGCCAATTCCTGCTCTAATGTATCAAGTTGTGTCAGAACTTTTCACTATGACCTGTCCATCTTGGGTAACCCTGCCTGCCATGGCTCATAGCTTCATTGCATGACTCAGAATGAGTTATGCAAGCTCCTTCACCACAACAAGGCTGTGATCCATGAAGGACAATTCTAATTTTACTGAGATATTTTTTCCAATCTTGTCAGATTTGTCAAGATGAAAATTTTAATGATTCGGTGTGTTAGTGCATACATGAACAATAGTGACTTAGTTGTACTTGATGTTTCCATGGAAGGAATTTAGTAGTGACTACTAATATTTAAAATATGCATACCCTTTAACCTAGCCAGTTAGACATACACACTCTACATATATATTCACACCTCTGTAAGATGTTATATTTTAGGCTATTTATTAATTACAGAAAGATATTAAATGACAAATGGCAGGCGTGCCATAAAAGTCAATCAAGGGTTGGTTGATTTGGGGGAATTTCTTGGCTGTCCAGTGGTTAGCACTCTGCACTTTCACTGCTAAGGGCTTGGATTCAATCCCAGGGGACTGCTGAGGGCTTGGATTCAATCCCAGGGGACTAAAGTCCCTCAAGCATGTGGGATCTTAGTTCGTTGACCAGGGATTGAACTCATGCCCCCTGCAGTGGAATGGTGAAGTCTTAACCACTAGACCACCAGGGAAGTCCTGAGAGTTGGCTGATTTTAAAAATTTGACACTCCCTGTGTTAGAATGGAATGCTTAAAGAATTATTTAGAGAAAGGATGAGGAAGCTCCTTATATTCTGAAGTGAAGCAAAAAAATCAAGATGTATTTTCAGATAAAAAAAAAAGCAAAGTGCAGAATATCTTTTGGGTGAAAATGAAGGTGGGGGAACCATACATGTAATTATTTGCATATGCAGTTTATCATTGGAAGGACATCCAAGAAAATGCTAATATACTCCTCTGAAGAGGGGAACTGCGTGGATGGGGAACAATGTAAAGTGAAACTTTCCAAAAATTGGAGACCAGCTGAGTACTTATTGCTTGTATAGTACTGAAACCACACAACTCAGATGGGACTTGAATTCATGGCCCAGGACTCCAACCCTGCCAGAACCCAGGTTGGGACTTGAACTGTCTTCTAATTGAGATCACATACCTGGTGTCAGGACATAATGAAGCTTGAGTTCTTTATGTCTCATTATAGAAAGAATTCAGTCAGAGACTGAAATAGATAGATAAAAAGCAATAGATAAAAAGTGGATTTGTTTAGAGGGAAACACTCTCCACAGACTGACTGTGTGCCATCTCAGAAGATAAGAGGCCCCAAAATATGGCATGGTTAGTTTTTATGGCTGGGTAATTTCATAGGCTAACCTTCCACATATGAAAGTGAAAATGAAAATCACTCTGCTGCTGCTGCTGCTGCTGCTAAGTCGCTTCAGTCGTGTTCGGCTCTGTGCGACCCCATAGATGGCAGCCCATCAGGCTCCACCGTCCCTGGGATTCTCCAGGCAAGAACACTGGAGTGGGTTGCCATTTCCTTCTCCAATGCATGAAGTGAAAAATGAAAGTGAAGTTGCTCAGTCGTGTCTGACTCTTCGCGACCCCATAGACTGCAGCCTACCAGGCTCCTCTGTCCATGGGATTTTCCAGGCAAGAGCACTGGAGTGGGTGACATTGCCTTGACATGTCCAAATCTTTGCAACCCGATGGACTATACAGTCCATGGAATTCTCCAGGCCAGAATACTGGAGTGGATAGCCTTTCCCTTCTCCAGGAGATCTTCCCAACCCAGGGATCAAACCCAGGTCTCCTGCATTGCAGGCAGATTCTTTACCAACTGAGCTATCAGGGAAGCCATGTATGTATCTATGTGGGTTAGTCCAACTAGTTTGCAGAAAGGGGTGAAGATTTCCATGAGTTGGGCCACTGCCAATACTCTGGCCTTTTGTCATGGCACGCCACGTTATGCTGTGTCATGTCTCAGGACTGTCATGGCACTGGTGGGTGTGTCAGTTAGCTCATGTGAGTCTATTTCAATGATCGTGTAATGAGGCTCAAGGTGCCCTGGAAGTTGAATCATTCACCACCTTGGACCTAGGTTTCTTCTAACCAGTTTATGTCATACCCTCAAGGGTTATGTCATTCTTTTAAAGGTTATGCCCTCTCCACTTCCCTCCTGTTTCAGAATCACCAGGCACTGTGACACAGGGAGAATCTCTGCCCTTATGAAGATCGTTGTTGTTGTTGTTGTTTAGTTCTCAGTCGTGTCCAATTCTTTGCAGCCCCATGAACTCCAGCACACCAGGCTTCCCTGTCCTTCACCATCTCCTGGAGCTTGTTCAAATTCATGTCCATTGAGTCAGTAACGCCATCCAACCATCTCATCCTCTGTCATCCCCTTCTTCTCCTGCCTTCAGTCTTTCAGAGCATCAGGATCTTTTCCCATGAGTCAGCTCTTCACATTAGGTGGCTTGAGCTACCTATTAGGTACTGGAGCTTGAGCTTCGGGATCAGTTCCTCCAATGAATATTCAGGATTGATTTCCTTTAGGATTGATTGGTTCGATCTCCTAAGTGTTCAGGGACTCTCAAGAGTCTTCTCCAACACCACAGTTCAAAAGCATCAATTCTTTGGCACTCAACCTTCTTTATGGTCCAACTTTCACATCCATACATGACTACTGGAAAAACCATAGCTTTGACTATGTGGACCTTTGTAAGCAGAGTAATGTCTCTGCTTTTTACACTGCATAAGATACAGTGTATTAAAAAGAGAACGCTAGCAAATATATTAGAAAAATACTATGTATTTAGTTCAGTTCAGTCTCTCAGTCATGTCAGACCCTTTGCGACCCCATGAACCGCAGCACGCCAGGCCTCCCTGTCCATCACCAACTCCCGGAGTCCACCCAAACCCATGTCCAATGAGCTGGTGATGCCATCCAGCCATCTCATCCTCCGTCGTCCCCTTCTCCTCCTGCCCTCAATCTTTCCCAGCATCAGGGTCCTTTCAAATGGGTCAGCTCTTTGCATCAGGTGGCCAAAGTATTGGAGTTTCAGCTTCAAAATCAATCCTACCAATGAACACCCAGGACCGATCTCCTTTAGGATGTACTAGTTGGATCTCCTTGCAGTAATGTCTCTGCTTTTTAATATGCTGTCTAGGTTGGTCATAGCTTTCCTTCCAAGGAATAAGCGTCTTTTAATTTCATGGCTACAGTCACCATCTGCAGTGATTTTGGAGCCCAGAAAAATAAAGTCAGCCACTGTTTCCACTATTTCCCCATATATTTGCCATGAAGTGATGGGACCGGATGTCATGATCTTAGTTTTCTGAATGTTGAACTTTAAGCCAACTTTTTCACTCTCCTCTTTCACTTTCATCAAGAGGCTCTTTAGTTCTTCACTTTCTACCATAAGGGTGGTGTCATCTGCATATCTGAGGTTATTGATATTTCTCCTGGCAATCTTGATTCCAGCTTGTGCTTCCTCCAGCCCAGTGTTTCTCATGTATTAAACTACTTGTAAATGCAACTGATATGCAGAGAAGCTAGAGACAGAAACACTCAAGGAAAACATCTCTGTTGTCATAAAAGAGTCAATATTTCAGGCCAAGGTACTAGCTGAAAAATGTGGAGCCAGCCTACCTATGCCAGGAATTTGGCAACAACTACTAATACTTAAAATAGTGGGAATTGGTAATTTATTTCTTTTCTTCTTTCTTTCCTTTTCTTCCTTCCTTCCTTCTTTTCCTGGCCTGCTTCTGCCACTTTCTCCTCCTGCTCTTATTCTCCTTTCTTGTCCTCCATCTCCTTTTTCTTTTTCCTTCCCACAAATGGGGCTTTTCCCATTCATATTTCATGGCCATGGGTTTTTCAAGCACTTTAAGAGAGGTGAGTACAGGCCAGCCTCCAGTGATCTTGCCAGCACTTTCCAGGGAATAGAATGAGATCTTTATTTGTTGTGTGTTTTGAGTACATACTTATCCAATTGTCATGAGATCATTCTTATGTACCTAAAACATTGGATATGGCCAACTGCTACATACACTCACACACACACTCACACTCACACATACACACATATATATATGTGGGCTTCCCAGGTGGCTCATGGGTAAAGAATCCAACTGCCAATGCAAGAGATATCAGTTTGATCCCTGAGCTGGGAAGGTCCCCTGGAGGAGGAAATGTCAATCCACTCCAGTATCCTTGCCTGGAAAATCCCATGGACAGAGGAGCTTGGCAGGCTACAGTCTATGGAATCACACAACTGAGTGACTGAGAACACACACGCATACACAAATACATAGTGAAAACAAATTAATTAAAAAGCAAGTATTAGGAAGTGTCCATATTTAATAACATCAAAATTATATTCACAGCAAACAAAAGTACAAGAGAAGCTTCTGTCTCTCCCACTCTTGTTCTGTCTCTCTCTCCCTCTGATAAGCTATTGTGAATGAGAAATTTAATTAAAATACGTGTATTTTGTATATGGAAGAGAAAGCAACACAGTTAAAACTTCACTGCTGGCTCTGATTCAGCAGGTTAGAGGAACCAAACTTCTGGGTTGTAGTCACTTTTCTCATCATAATATTTCTTCCATCTTCCCACGTCAATTCAGAATTGAAAGTTCCTAATAACTGTCCAAGTCTCCAACAGACATACACACACACACAGCTTGCTTCCTACTCTGGAAGTCTTTCTGTGCCCTTGGCTGGAAAGAAGGCAGCAATCAAAGCATTCCCTTGAATAGGGGAAGCCAAGATAAATCTACTTATTCTGAGAAACAATAGAATTTCCACTAGGATCAAACTCCACAGAGCTGATTAGCATTTCTTTCATGCTAAGTATTTGGCTTAGATGTCAGGTCAGGGGTTAGTAGAGGTGAGTCCATTAGCCATTATATCAAATAAGAACATTCACATTCAGCTTCCCTGGTGGCTCAGATGGTAAAGAATCCAACTGCAATGCAGGAGACTCAGGTTCGATCCCTGGGTTGGGAGGATGCCCTGTAGGAGGGCATGGCAACCCACTCCAGTATTCTTGCCTGGAGAATCCCCATGGACAGAGGAGCCTCACAGGCTACATGCAGTCCACGGGGCCACTAAGAGTCAGGCATGACTGAGCGACTAAGCACACGCAGAATTCACATTCAATTAACTTGTGTTTTATTTCTTCAAATGCCCTTTCTCATTCTTAATGATCAGTATTATCTTATCTTGGGCCATATTTCTTGTTTCGTTCTTTCATTTTTCCAGTTTGACAGTAAGAGGCTTAATCTATGACAATCAACAAGCCAGACCACCCACCAACAGCCAACTGGTAATATTTTGTTGTATTTTATGTTGTGTGCTTTAATCCATCTTTAGGAGAATTTATATTCTGTTAATGAAAAGACTGAAGTTCCTTGCTGTTTTTTCTGTTCAACATGTAATCTAAGTGGACTGGAAGAGGAATCTAAGAAAATACCAGAAGATGTAATCTGTTCTTGGGGATGGGGGGAGAGGAGAAGTTTAGATAAATAACTTTGTTTATGCATCCTGTACCAGGTAATTAAAGCTTTTATCTTCTTTTCCATGAAGACAGTACTTCAAACAGAACCAAGTGCAGTCTATCTGGGTTTGCTGTTCTTGTGGGTTCTGTGAGTTTCAGAATTATATCACATTTCCTGCATTTATATTTTTTCATCTTGAGTGTCTGTTCATTATTGTTCCCCTGGCCATCTAACCACAAGTACTCAACCTTAATATCAAACCTCTGATGCCAGCAGTTACCAGTGCTTCATTTTATCCTTCTTCATTCTCTTTTAGGACATTTATCTCTCATCCCCTTCTACCCTGGATTCATCTCTGTTGCCCAGGTCTCACATTCCTGACTTCAAAACCTGACCTCTTTATCTTCTGCTGACTTGCTTCATCTTTTTAACCAACCTCCAAATTCCTCTCTCGGTTTATAGACCTGTGCTTTCCTTTGATCTTTCGAACTCTACACACTTCCTTCATTTTTGGCATCCATTGTTACCTCCTGTGAGATCCCCCTCGGGCAGCTCTCATCGTTGGGCAATCAGGGAATCAGGAAATACCCATCTCAGGAACTTGTTTTGAAAGGAGCAGTCTACACTCACCTTTACACTGAAGTCTGTGTTCACTGAGATCCAGTATAAACATCATGTTCATTATTGTATCTCCAGCATCCTATACAATGTTGCACCTATTAGATTCTCAACCAAAAAATTACCCACTGAATGAATTTCAAACATAACAACAAAAGCTCTTTCTGCCTTTTGCCCATAGAGTTAAACCTATGATTCTAATTTGTTGATAAGATTCAGGTTACTGTCCCTGACATTTATTTTTCTGCTTTATGAACATAGCTACATTGGGTGGCACAAAATCAAACACAGTGGATTCCATGGATTCAACTAGACCTCATTAAATGACCTTCCATCAAGAAAACTGTCTGAAGGAAATCGTAACACTCCTCTGAAGTTGCAATAAAATTCTAAGATTCCCAAATTAATAGCAAGTAAGAAAATGAGAAAAGGCTCAGAAAATTGGCTTGAAGATAATAAAAAAATTTTTAAATAAGATTCATAATTTATCTGGGAGGCTGTGAGAAGAACTATTATTTTCTTTCCCTAAAGCCTCTATTTCCTTAAACCAGCTTTCATAAGTTTCTAAACTATAGCACCAAACATTCCTTGTCTGAGACAAAGATGTGTAAGAAACTATATTGCTATGGAAAGAATTTTTATTATCCTTTCAGGAATGACTTGTCAAAGCAGCATCAGTTCAGTTCAGTTCAGTCGCTCAGTCGTGTCCAACTCTTTGTGACCCCGTGAATAGCAGCATGCCAGGCTTTACTCAAACTCATGTCCATTGAGTCGGTGATGTCATCCAGCCATCTCATCCTCTGTAATCCCCTTCTCCTCCTGCTCCCAATCTCTCCCAGCATCAGAGTCTTTTCCAATGAGTCAACTCTTCGCAAGAGGTGGCCAAAGTATTGGAGTTTCAGCTTTAGCATCAGTCCTTCCAATGAACACCCAGGACTGATCTTTAGAACGGACTGTTGGATCTCCTTGCAGTCCAAGGGACTCTCAAGAGTCTTCTCCAACACCACAGTTCAAAAGCATCAATTCTTTGGCGCTCAGCTTTCTTCACTGTCCAACTCTCACATCCATACATGACCACTGGAAAAACCATAGCCTTGACTAGACAGACCTTTGTTGGCAAAGTAATGTCTCTGCTTTTGAATATGCTATCTAGGTTGGTCATAACTTTCCTTCCAAGGAGTAAGCACCTTTTAATTTCATGGCTGCAATCACCATCTGCAGTGATTTTGGAGCCCAAAAAAGTAAAGTCTGACACTGTTTCCCCATCTATTTCCCATGAAGTGACGGGACCAGATGCCGTGATCTTAGATTTCTGAATGTTGAGCTTTAAGCCAACTTTTTCACTCTCCTCTTTCACTTTCATCAAGAGGCTGTTTAGTTCTTCTACATTTTCTGCCATAAGGGTGGTGTCATCTGCATATCTGAGGTGATTGATATTTCTCCCAGCAATCTTGATTCCAGCTTGTGCTTCTTCCAGTCCACCGTTTCTCATGATGTACTCTGCATATAAGTTAAATAAGCAGGGTGACAATAAACAGCCTTGACGTACTTCTTTTCCTATTTGGAACCAGTCTGTTGTTCCATGTCCAGTTCTAACTATTGCTTCCTGACCTGCATATAGGTTTCTCAAGAGGCAAGTCAGGTGGTCTGGTATCCCCATCTCTTTCAGAATTTTCCACAGTTTGTTGTGATCCACACAGTCAAAGGCTTTGGCATAGTCAATAAAGCAGAAATAGATGTTTTTCTGGAACTTGCTTGCTTTTTCCATGATTCAGTGGATGTTGGCAATTTGATCTCTGGTTCCTCTGCCTTTTCTAAAACCAGCTTGAACATCTGGAAGTTCACGGTTCACATATTGCTGAAGCCTGGCTTGGAGAATTTTGAGCATTACTTTACTAGCATTTACTTTACTAGTGAGATGAGTGCAATTGTGCGGTAGTTTGAGCATTCTTTGGCATTGCCTTTCTTGGGGATTGGAATGAAAACGGACCTTTTCCAGTCCTGTGGCCACTGCTGAGTTTTCCAAATTTGCTGGCATATTGAGTGCAGCACTTTCACAGCATCATCTTTCAGGATCTGAAATAGCTCAACTGGAATTCCATCACCTCTACTAGCTTTGTTCGTAGTGATGCTTTCTAAGGCCCACTTGACTTCACATTCCAGGATGTCTGGCTCTAGGTCGGTGATCACACCATCATGATTATCTGGGTTGTGAAGATCTTTTTTGTACAGTTCATCTGTGTATTCTTGCCACCTCTTCTTACTATCTTCTGCTTCTGTTAGGTCCATACCACTTCTGTCCTTTAATCGAGCCCATCTTTGCATGAAATGTTCCCTTGGTATCTCTAATTTTCTTGAAGAGGTCTCTAGTCTTTCCCATTCTGTTGTTTTCCTCTATTTCTTTGCATTGATTGCTGAGGAAGGCTTTCTTATCTCTTCTTGCTATTCTTTGGAACTCTGCATTCAGATGCTTATATCTTTCCTTTCCTCCTTTGCTTTTCGCTTCTCTTCTTTTCACAGCTATTTGTAAGGCCTCCCCAGACAGCCATTTTGCTTTTTTGCATTTCTTTTCCATGGGGATGGTCTTGATCCCTGTCTCCTGTACAATGTCACGAACCTCTGTCCATAGTTCTTTAGGCACTCTATCAGATCTAATCCCTTAAATCTATTTCTCACTTCCACTGTATAATCATAAGGGATTTGATTTAGGTCAGACCTGAATGGTCTAGTGGTTTTCCCGACTTTCTTCAATTTAAGTCTGAATTTGGCAATAAGGAGTTCACGATCTGAGACACAGTCAGCTCCCAGTCTTGTTTTTGCTGACTGTATAGAGCTTCTCCATCTTTGGCTGCAAAGAATATAATCAATCTGATTTCGGTGTTGACCATCTGGTGATGTCCATGTGTAGAGTCTTCTCTTGTGTTGTTGGAAGAGGGTATTTGCTATGACCAGTGCGTTCTCTTGGCAAAACTCTATTAGCCTTTGCCCTGCTTCATTCCTTACTTCAAGGCCAAATTTGCCTGTTGTTCCAGGTGTTTCTTGACTTTCTGCTTCTATAAAATTTACAGAGGAAAATATGTGGAAAAGTTTAAAATTGATATGTAAAATATATATACAGCTAAGTGCACAAATCTCATACAGGTTGATGAATTTTTAATTTGTATACACCCATGTGACTACACTAATCGCATAAAATTCCAGGACATTCCCAGGACTCCAAAAGACTCCCTCGGGCCCTTTCTCTGAAGTGTGTGTGTGCTCAGTTGTGTCCGACTCTTAGCAGCCCCATGGACTGTAGCCAAGCAGGTTCCTCTGTCCATGGAATTCTCCAGGCAAGAATACTGGAGAGGCTTGCTATTTCCTTCTCCAAGGGATCTTCCTGACCCAGGGATCGAACCCATGTCTTTTACATTGCAGGCAGATTCTTTACCACTGATGCCTCCTGGGAAGCCCTGTTCTCTGAAAAATGTTTCCCAAGACATTGAGTGGGCATTCTACTGAAGGAATTTTAGGGGATTTTCAACTTTCTTCTCTACACTGTTCTGTTGCTAGGGTTTTCTGTATTAGTATTACCTATATAATCAGAGAAATAACAACACCATTTTCCTTGTTGACTTTTGGAGCAGCAGAACTACTAAGGAACCAATCTCAAGGAAAGAGACTTGAGGCATCCCAGTTCCTGACACCAGCATTTACCTAGCTTTCATTATTTACCTATTATTTTTGTGCTTTTTTATATGTTCCTTTTTTTAAATTTTTTGCAGTCTGAAAGGTTACACTTCATTTACAGGTATTACAGATCATTGGCTTTAGTCCCTATGTTGTATGATACTTCCTTATAACCTTATACTCAGTAGTTCATACCTTCCACCCCTCAACTCCTTTCCTGCCTGTCCCCACTGATAACCATAGTCTGTTTTCTATACCTGTGAGTCTGTTTCTTCTTTAAGTATTCATTAATTTGTTTTATTTTTAGATTACATGTATAAGTGACATCAGCTTCCCAGGTGGCACTAACGGTAAAGAGTCCACCTGCCAATGCAGGAGACGAAAGATTTGCGGGTTCAATCCCTGGGTCAGGAAGACTCCCTGGAGTAGGAAATGCACCCCATTCCAGAATTCTTGCTTGGAAAATCCCATGGACAGAGGAGCCTGGTGGGCTACAGTCCATGGGGTCACAAAGAATCAGATATGACCAAGCAACAGAGCACAAGATCACAAAACTAAGTGATATCATACAGTATCTCTTTTGCATATTTCTTGCATTCCTTTTCTGATCTCTCCTTAAAACTTAGCAAAGCTTTCTTTTTAGTCTAACAATCTAATCTGTTCAACTGTTCAGGGCCATAGGGCCCTGGTTTCTGAGCCTCGCAGGAAGAACAGCGCACTCCTGGACGCTGTGTGATGCTACAGACTGAATGTTTGTGTTTTCCAAAATTCATGTGTTAAATTCTAGCTCCCAATGTGATGGTTAGGGTTAGGTATTTGGAAGGTGGAGCTTTGGGAGGTTGATTAGGTCCAGTGGGCAGAGCCCCCATGAGAGAGATTAATGCCCTTTTACAGAGAACCCCGAAAATTGCCTTGCCCTTTGCAGCATGTGACAGGACAGCCCTTACCAGACATCAAATCTACTGGACACTTGACCTTGGACTTCCCAGCCTCCAAAACTGTAAAAAATAAATTCCTGTTCTCTATAAGCTACCCAGTTTGCTATTTCATTATAGCAGCCTGAACACACCAAGAAACGCGACCATTTGAAATCAAGGGAGAATAAGTCCAATTAAGAAAGAGACAGAGTCAGAGAGAAAAACAATCAAATTATGAGATTAATTGCTGTGTGTGTTACTAGATCAGCCATGTCCAACTCTTTGTGACCCCATGGACTGTAGCCCGCCAGGTCCCAGGGTCCACGGGATTCTCCAGGCAAAAATACTCAAGTGTGTAGCCATGCCCTTCCAGGGCATCTTCCCAACCCAGGGATCAGACTCTGGTCTCCTGCATTGCAGGTGGATTCTTTACCATCTGAGCCACCAGGGAAGCCAGATTTATTACTGACGAAAGCATATTGAAGGAGACAGCCTGGACCCATAACCACAATCAACTTCCTGGTGCCTATGGCCAGGAGTTCAGCTTATACTCCCACAAGCCCACCCTCTGCAGAGCCAGCACCATCTTAAGGAAGGGCTGCATCAGATGAGAGATAACGCCAACAGCCACAGGACCCACGGCTCTGAGAGAGACAGGGAACCAAGGCACTGAGGACTCCGAGTTCTCTTCCAGTCTCATCAAGCAGATAAGTCATCAAGTGCAGGTGGATGACGGAAGAGCAGGTTCCTTCTAAGAAACTAGAGGGGAAGTTCTCCTTTATGGAAACAAAGATTTGGCCATATGGTCCCCTCAACTCTCTGCACACATGATTGACTGAATGATCCTTAAGGACTCCCTCAGTCGAGATTCTGCGATTCCTGAGGAAAGAAACGTAGTCTTCCTTTTCGGTCTTTCACTATGTGCATGCTCAGCCACTCGGTTGTGTCTGACTGTTTGCAACTCTGTGGACTGTAACCCCCCAGTCTCCTATGTCCATGGGATTCTCCAGACAAAAATACTGGAGTGGGTTGCCATTTCCTCATCCAGGGCAACTTCCCAATCCAGGGATCTAACCATCATCTCCTGCATTGGCAGGCAGATTCTTTACTGGCAAGCCACTGGGGAAGCCATCTTTCACTACAGGCTTTTTAGAGCAAGTTCTTCTCTGTTTACTTGGCTGTGTTGGGTCTTAGTTGCAGCACGTGGGATTTTCCTTGTGTCATGCAGTGTCTTTTCCTGCAGTGCACAGACTCCAGTTGTGACGTGGGGGCTCCAGAGCACATGGGTTTAGTAGCTGGGGTATGCGGGCTTATTTGTTTCATGGTACATGGCATCTTCATTTCCTGACCAGGGATCGAACCCACATCCCCTGCATTGCAAGGTGGATTCTTAACTACTAGACCACAGGGAAGTTCCTTAAGCAAGTGTATAAACAAGTAAACAAGCAATTTCAGGGAGTTAAAAAGAAACACTCAAGAACTTGTGGAGTCTTATATTCGGAGCACATCTTCAGCCATGCAGACGGCTGAAAGCCATCTGCATCTGAGAATACCTGCATTATTGAAAAGACAAAACAGAGAGAAACTAGTTTACCACTAACTGATCCCCTCTGTGTCTGAACGTCCAGACTCACCTTAATGTCATTGTCACAACCTGAAATGATGAGTCACCGGAGTGTCTCCGTCAAGTGCAGTTGGCAGTAGATTGAATGCTGAGGCTGAAAATCCCACCATGCCTGTTTTTGTAACCCATGAAACACATTCAATTTAGGACCCATTTCCGGAAAGGATTTTCTCAACTTTCCAGCTACTCTGCTAACTTAAAATTGGAACCAGCCTTCAACTGAAGAGTATGAGGACCCTGAAAAGGAAACAATTCTTTTCTTCAAGTAAAAAACTACAGGGTGGGGTAGGAAAGGGAAAAGGTCACAAGATAATGACTTGCTTCCCCTTCAAAGATTTCTCAAAAAGACTCCAAAGTCGAAGTGTTAGTTGCTCAGTTGTGTCTGACTCTTTTCGACCCCATGAACAGTAGACCACCAGGCTCCTCTGTCCATGAGATTTCCCAGGCAAGAATACTGGAGTGGGTTGCCATTTCTTTTTCCACGGAATCGTCCCCACCCAGGGATTGAACCCAGGTCTCTTGCATGGCAGACTGATTCTTTACCACCTGAGCCACCAGGGAAGCCTCCCGCAAAACACTCCATGCATTTACTTATTTTGTAAGTTCATTTCATTTCACTGAAGTATAGCATGCCTGTAAGAACGTTCATAAGCCATGAGAGCTTGTTGCATGTTTTAGAATGAATACCTGTGTGTAACCAGCCCCAGATCAAGATCTAGAGCATCATCAACACTGCCAAAACTTCCCATGCCCTCTCCTGCCCATTACCATCCCCAAAAGGACCGCTATTCTGGCTTCTAATGCCATACAGTAATTTTGCCTAACTCTGAGCTTTGTGTAGTGGAATCAGACAGTATGTACTCTGCATTGCTCTGTGTTACATTTGAGAGATTCAGTCATGTAGTTACATGGAGTAATAATAGTAGTTCCTTCATTCTCATTGCTGTAGTTATAAATAAATAATATTTACTTTATTATTACAGTTTATTTATTTATTCTACTGCTGCTGGACATTTGGATGGCTCCAGTTTGGAGCTATTCTGAATAGTGCTACTCTGTGGATTCTAGCACATGTCTCTTGATGAGTATTGGTACACATTTCTGTTGGATTTATTCCAAGGAGTCAGGCATAGATTTATCAGAAAGACTCCATACCTGTTTCTGTAATTATTTAATAAGTTAACTTTATTTCACTGAAGTATAGCATACACGTAGGAAAGTTCACAAGCCTTGAGAGTTTGTTGCGTGTTTTAGAGTGAATGCTCACTAAGCTTGTGGCAGCTTGTTACAGCAACAATTGGAAGCTCATGTAATAACCTTTTCATGTGTTTATTGCCTATATGAGTGAGTGGTGAAAGTCACACATTTGTGTCCAACTCTTTGCAATCCCATGGACTATAGGCCTCCAGGCTCCTCTGTCCTTGGAATTCTCCAGGCAAGAATACTGGAGTGGGTAGCCATTTCCTTCTCCTGGGTATCTTCCCAACCCAGGGATCGAAACTGGGTCTCCTGTATTGCAGGCAGATTCTTTTGTGCCACTAGGGAAGCCCCATATGTATTCCTTTTTTGGCCATGTGGATATGTTTTTTTATGAAGAGGCTATCTGGTTAAGTCCTTTGTCCATTTTTTTAAACTGTTTGTTTTGATTTGTGGGAATTCCTTATATATTCTGCATTCAAGATCTTTGTAAATTACAATATTTATTATGCTTTCTCTCACTTCATGGCTTATGTCTTTTATTCATTGCTAGATTTTGGTGAAACAAAGTTTCCAATTTTAATCATGTCCAACGTATCTATCCTTTTCTTTTTGGTTACCCCTTTGGGGGAATTTTCAAGAACACTTTGCCTATAAGCTCCTGATGACATTTTTCAAGTTGTCTTCTATAAGCATTATCATTTTGACCCGTCTGGAATTGATATTTGGATAACACATAAAGAAGGGGTCCAAATCTACTTTTGTCCATTTAGATAACCACATGATCCAGCATCATTTACTAAAAATTCTGTCTTTTCCTTACTGTATCACAGTGACACCTTTGTCATATATCGGATGTGTGTACATCAATTTCTGGACTTCCTTTCCCATTCTTTTGTTCTATTTACTCATCTTTGCACCTGTTCAGAAAAGATTTAACAAAACAGGCCTGGGGATGCTACTCTTTGAGAGGCCAGAGGTCGTTGGCTGGAGTGTGGGAACTTAGATTTGGGGAGAGTTTCTATCACTCCCAGAAGTAAGGAGTACCTCACTGTGTCAAAAATGTTTGTACCAACAGTATGGTTTTCTGTTATCTTTGTCTGTTTGCTTGGCTGCATCTGATCCTGCATGTGGCTCACAGGATCTTTTGCTGTGCTTCACGGGCCTGTCTCTAGCTGTGGAGCACGGGCCCAGTAGCTGCAGCACACAGGCTTAGTTGCCCCACTGTATGTGGGATCTTAGTTCCCCAATCAGGAATCGAACCCCCATGCCCTGCACTGGAAGGTAGATTGTAAGCCACTGGACCACCAGGGAAGTCTTCAAACGATACGGCTTATGCTGAACCCTTCTAGGTGTTTGGAACTTGGGTGTATGCTTGGCAGAATATGCATGCATGACAAGCCCCCAATAAAACCCTGGGCAGTGGATCTCTGAAGGCTTCTGTGCAAGACGACATCTCACACGTGTTGTCATCCTTTGCTGGGGGACTTAAACGTGACTCCACTGGGAGAAGACTTCTGGAAGCTTGCCCCGACTTCCTCTAGACTTCATCTCCTGTGCCTTTTCCCACATCTGATTTTGTTTATATCTTTATATGGGTATGTGATAAACCATACCCATGCTGAGTCATATGTGCGTCCCCTAAAAATCTTCAAACCTCAGGATGGTCTTGGGGACCCTTGATGCAGTGCAAACTACTACAGCTTTACAGTCATGATATCTAGTAACATAAGTTTGTCAAATTTGTTCTTCACTATGCTCTTAGCTATTTTTCACCCTTTGAATTTTTATATAAATTTAAAGATCAACTCAAAGTCCACAAAATTAAATGTGCAGTAATTTTTTTTATTGGGATTTTATTTGACCTACAAATCTACTAGGGAGAATTGATATTTCTGCTATATTGAATCATTTACGTGATACAGTTACATCTTCTTTCATTTCCTCTAATTTTCTAAACAGCATTTTGTAGTTGCATTTTTTTTTAGGTAAAAATGTTTTTGTGCATCATTTATCAGATTTGTTATTATGAATTTGGTGGTCTTGATACTAATAAATCATATTTTAATGTCTATACTCTTTTTTGCTATTTTATAGAAATACAATGATTTTTATACATAGACTTTATATCCAGCAGCTTAAATAAATTCATACATTAATTCTAATAGTTTAACCATAGAGCCTTTATCTGCTGTGTAAACAATCATGTCACCCATGGATAACAGGAGTTTTGTTTCTTCCTTTCTAATCATTGTTATGGACTGAATTATGTCCTTCCAAAATTTACATGCTGAGGAGGCTGCTGAGAACAGAGGGGGTCTGCCGGAAGCCGTGCGACAGAGCTGGAATGTTCTGGACAGAGGGCCTTTCACCCAAGCTGGACCCCGAGGAGACGAAATGAAAGATGTGCAAGGATGTGATCTCCACCAGATGCAAATTCCTCACCTGTGTGGCCCTGCTGCAAGTCACTCCTGTTATTGGACAGCGTGTGAAGAGTGGGCATCATGGGTAAATGCATGATGCGAAGAGCCTGGTTACAGTTTCTGCTCCTATCTGTGAATGAATGGGCCCAGAAGGACGTAAGAGACTCTTTGAATGGATGTAAAAATTCTATTTGTTAAGAACAAGTTTGGCTCTGGTAACTGAACTTTATAACTAAAAGATAAGACAATTTGGGAAGTGTCAAGAGTCATTTTATGGTCATGGTACTCCATCATGGCTGTGATATTCAGCCTCTACGAAAGTTGGTGCAATTGTACATGATGTCAAACTCCATTTTCTAGCAAGCAATAATTATAACGGAAGGATATCTGCAATGGCACTGTCTTCTGAGTCATTTCTGTGTGCTTTTTCACTTCTGTCTGGAGTATATTTGTTGAAGAGTTCCTTTCCATTAGTTATGTTTTACGGCAGCCAGTGCACAACCGTGTCATTTAAGTACGAAATCACTAGTCTATATTTTTAATAAATGTACCAACTAAGAAAAATAGGGCTTTTGTTTTTCTTAACCCACTTTTTGCTGCAAACCAACCATCACTGGTGAGACTACTATAATCTTGTGATTATTACAAACTGCAGTAAATTGAGTTTGTCTTGTTTTGGACTGGAAAAAAATTTTTTTATGAGCTGAAATCCTAACCACCAATATCTCAGAATGTGACCATATTTGGAGACAAGGCCTTTCAAGAGATAATTAAGTTAAAATGAGTAGCGCTGGAGAAGACTCCTGATAGTCCCTCGGACAGCAAGGAGATCAAACCAGCCAATCCAAATGAAATCAACTCTGAATATTCACTGGAAGGACAGATGCTAGTAGCTGAAGCTCCAATACTTTGGCCACCTGATACGAAGAGCCAACTCATTGGAAAAGACCCTGATGCTGGGAAAGATTGAAGGCAGGAGGAGAAGGGGGTGACAGAGGATGAGATGGTTGAATGGCATCCCTAACTCAATGGACATGAGTTTGAGCAAACTCAGGGAGATAGTGAAGGACAGAGAAGCCTGGCATGTTGCAGTCCATGGGGTGACAAAGAGTTGGACACGAGTTAGCTACTTAACAACAACAGAAGGGTGGACCCTTATTCAGAATGACTACTTATTAGAAGAGCTTAGAACACATGTAGAGAGGAAAAATCATGTGAAGACAGGGAGAAGGTGGATGTCTACAAGCTAACCCTGCCAACACCTTGATCTTAGACTTCTAACCTCCATAAAAGCCACCCATGGAAAGCAAATGTGCACTTACATTGTGCTGTAATACGATAGCTTTAACTGAATGTATCGGGTTGTGAAATCATCACCACAATCTAGTTTTAGAACATTTCTATCACCCTAACAAGTTCCCTGGTGCCTGTTTACAGTCAAACCCCACTCCCACACTCAGTCTCAGGTAACCGCTGTCAAACCTATAGATTTTCCTTTTCTAAACATTTTTATATAAGTGGACTCATACAGTACATAGCCTTTTGCACCTTACCTTTTTAGCTTAGCATAACGTTTTTAGATATAATGTTCCTCAGTGCTATAGCATGTGTTGTTTTCTAGTCACTAAGTTGTGTCCGACTCTTTGTGACCCAGTGGATTGTAGCCTGCCAGGCTCCTCTGTCCATGGGATTTCCCAGATAAGAATACTGGAATGGGTTGCCATTTCCTTCTCCAGGGGATCTTCCCGAGCCAGGGATCAAACCCGAGTTTCCTGCATTAGCAGTCGGATATTTTACCACTGAGTCATCAAGGAAGTCCCCCTATACCAGGTAACAGTAATTTAGTCCTTTTTATTACTGAATTGCCTTTCATTGCATGGATATATTACATTTCCAGCAGGCACATAGAAAGATGCTTCACATCACTAATCATCAGAGAAGTGAAAATCAAATGAGTTATCACTTCACATTTATCAGAATGACTATCATCAAAAAGACCACACATAACAAATGTTAGAGAGGATGTGGAGAAAAGGAACCCTTACATACTGTTGGTAAGAATGTAAATTGGTATATTCACTGTGGAAAACAGTATGGTGATTCCTCAAAAAACTAAAAGTAGAATTACCATATGATCCAGCAATTCCACTCCAGGTTGTATATCCAGAGAAAATGGAAACATTCTAAAAATTCTAAAAGATACGTGCACCCCAGTGTACATCAGATCAGATCAGATCAGTCGCTCAGTCCTGTCCGACTCTTTGCGACCCCATGAATAGCAGCATGCCAGGCCTCCCTGTCCATCACCAACTCCTGGAGTTCACTCAGACTCACGTCCATCGAGTCAGTGATGCCATCCAGCCATCTCATCCTCTGTCGTCCCCTTCTCCTCCTGCCCCCAATCCCTCCCAGCATCAGAGTCTTTTCCAATGAGTCAACTCTTCGCATGAGGTGGCCAAAGTACTGGAGTTTCAGTTTTAGCATCATTCCTTCCAAAGAAATCCCAGGGCTGATCTCCTTCAGAATGGACTGGTTGGATCTCCTTGCAGTCCAAGGGACTCTCAAGAGTCTTCTCCAACACCACAGTTCAAAAGCATCAATTCTTTGGCGCTCAGCCTTCTTCACAGTCCAACTCTCACATCCATACATGACCACAGGAAAAACCATAGCACTATTTACAACAGCCAAGAAATGGAAGCCACCTAAGTGTCCACCAGCGGGTGAATGGATAAAGATTTGATATATAGATATAGATGTACTGGAATACTGCTGCTACTGCTAAGTCGCTTCAGTCGTGTCCGACTCTGTGCGACCCCAGAGACGGCAGCCCACCAGGCACCCCCGTCCCTGGGATTCTCCAGGCAAGAACACTGGAGGCGGTTGCCATTTCCTGGAATACAATTCAGCCCTAAAAAAGGAAATTTTGCCATTTGCAACATGGATGGACTTGGAGGGTGTTACGTGTAATCAGACGGAGAAAGACAGACACTACGTGATATTAGTCATATGTGTAATCTCTAAAAAAATCTAATGAATATAACAAAAAAGAAACAGACTCAGAGACATAGAGAACAAACCAGCGGTTACCAGCAGGGCAAGAGAAGGGTGAGGGACAATACAGGGATGGGGATTGAGAGGTACAAACTACTGTGCATAAAATAAACAAGCTACAAGGATACATTATAAACAGCACAGGGGTCACAGCCAATATTGTATGATGACTGCAAATGAAATATAGCTTTAAAAACTATGACTCAGTATTATTATATACCTGAAACCATTATATAATATTGTACATCAGCTAATACCTCAACTAAAAAACCACTGTATTACCATTCAATGTAAGTGCAGTGGGTGAATTTATACCTCAATAATACTGTAAGAAAAATAACCAACACAGGATTAGAGGTAGGGACATACCATTAAAATAAGATAGATGATGGGTAATGGTGTTTCGTTAGTCTATTCCTTCTACTTTTATGTACATTTGAAATTTGTCTAAGTTAAAGCATTAATAAAGGTAATGAGAGATTAAGCTAAAATTTCTTTATAAAGACATACTTTATTAAATACTTAATATAACTCAAAATATATTTACTTTTCAAACCATTCCATTAAATGTGGGAATATTTAAGAGAAACTTGGCCAAGGAGATGCAAATGACCAACATGTTAGCCAGATCTGTATTTATATGTTGCATCCAACATCCTTAACTGACTTCATACAACTCAAAAATCATGTCAAGAAACCATGAAGCTTAAAGAGACTTAGAGAAGTCATCATATGGCCTCTGCTTCTTAAAAAGTTTCACACAATAACGTTATCTTTTTAAGTATTCAGAGATACACATAGAAGAGTTATTCAAAATCCCTTTGGTATTTTATTAATTGTTGTTATTGTTGTTTAGTCACTAAGTCACATCAGACTCTTTGTGACCCCATGGACTGTAGCCCACCAGGCTCCTCTGTCCATGGAATGCTCCAGGCAAGAATACTGGAGTGGGTTGCCCTTTCCTCCTTTAGGGGATCTTCCCAACCCAAGGATTGAACCTGTGTCTCCTCCATTGGCAGGCGGATTCTTTACCACTGAGCCACCAAGGAAGCATTTTGTTAATAGGTCAACACAATCCAGCTGTGTTAATAAATACCTTGCTTTAATCTACTGACAGCCAAGTCAATAGAACTAAGTTGTGCACCCATTATATGTCTGGCTTTCAATAAAGAGAAGAGGCTCATATAGGAAAACTACTGAGAAATTAAACACATGTATTATTAGAGAGTTTTTAAGAGACTTTTTTCTGAAGCTATTATGATACTGGATTGGCTCATGGGGCAAAGATACCTGAACCAGTGGTTGATAAGTGGAGAAAGGGATTTATTTTATTTATCTGAAGGGTTTGTCCTGGAATAGTTGGCAGTAAGATAGCACCATCTGTTGGAAAGATGCAATGTCAATCATCAGTTAAGCATTTTTGATACATGAAAAAAATGTTTGTCTTTCCAAAGTGCTTGATAAAGAACCATATTAGGATCAGAAGCCACAAGTTCAGTGGAACAAGTAATAAATTGCGTTTATATATCACATCCCCCATGGAAACAGTCTATTTGTATAAGCTTGGCTGTTAAACGTACACAAAATATAAATTATTTTATACATAATAAATAACTATATATAATTCACGTATTGTTTATACATAATATACAAAGTCTTCATTAACTGTTGTAGCCTTGTAGATCTCTTTGAAAGTTACCACCTTTACTTCCTCCCACTTCTTTAAACTCTTAAACAATTCCACTTGTCACACAGAATCTGTTCCCCTGACTTCTTGGAAATTTCTGGTTTAGATAATTCCTACAAACCATGACCAGATTTGAAGGGACTCAATATTATTTTGCACAGTATATTAAAACCCTCTTTCCAAAACAAATTAAAACATAGACACTTCCATTGCAATACCAGTTCTTAGGAAAGATGATATGTTTATTTTGTATTTTGAACAAAATTCCTGGCCTATTACAATGCATCAAGATCTAAACACCAGAGTACCTGATCTTCCCACTTGAGTTCAGTAAGTAAAAGAAGGAAAGAAAATGCATTATCACTAGTCACAGTGATCTAGAAGTCCATCTTTTAGATCCAAATTCTCTCCTCAACCTTTCAAGGTCCCTGAAAACTCAGTGCTTCTAAAATCACTTTCTATGATAAAGATAGATAAAACTTGGGTAGTTCCAACCATGAACACAGAAAGTTCTCCAGTCATTTTCTGAATGATATTAACTATTATGCGAAAAACCTAGTAGCTTCTGTCCTTCAAATTTATGATTCCTAAGCTTATAATTAGTTTTGATAGGAAATGTTGTAGATGAGTCAAAGCGCATTTACTACAAAAAGTTCAGGCATCTTTCATATTGTAGAAACAATGTATGAAATCTTACAGATGCTATTTATAGTTTCTGGATCCAATTTGCTAACTGTTCTGTAACAGCTTGCAGTTGTGAACTTGCAGATGCTTGTAGATTCCTCTGTGCAGTTATCCACTTGATCCAGCTTAGGAAAAACCAGCTTGAAAGAGTCAAGGAAGAGTTGTCAAGGGGTGTAATTTAGCATGACCTACAAATGGAGACCTGGGGTGGGATGTCTTGTGATAATAGGAAAGACACAAAAATGAATGTCGAGTAGCCAACTCTGGCAAGAAAATCCTAACTCTAATCATTGATGTCAACCATCTGGAGCATATAGCGTTCTCCCTTTGCTTGACAGATATTGCTGCTCAGTAAGAACTGAGCCTTAATCTGACCCGAGAATCCAGTTCAACAAGTGCTAAAGAACTGTTGTGTCCAAAGTGGACAGATAAGGTGGTTTTTAATGGGGTAGGAAGAAAATATCAGATTGCTTATTTCTAGTTTTAATTTCTATTCTGTCAATGACTTTCAGCATATGCGATAGATAGTGTACGCGTTTAGTTGCTCAGTTGTGTCTGATTCTTTGCCCACCAGGGTCCTCTGTCCATGGAATTCTCCAGGAAAGAATACTGGAGTGGGTTACCATTCCCCTCTCCCAGAGCTCTTCCCAACCCAGGGATCAAACCCTGGTCTCTGCATTGCAGGCAGATTCTCTACCATCTGAGTTACCATGGAATAATTAAATATATATTGCATTTCTTACTCCAGGGGATCTTCCTGACTCAGGGATTGAACTCACGTCTCTTGAGTCTCCTGTATTGACAGGCAGATTCTTTCCAACTGCACCACCTAGGAAGCCTATAGGGATGTGAAAGTAAATAAGTTACATGTTTTGCCAATAGAAGGAAGAAATCAAAGAAGTTTGGAGTCTGCTATTTTAAGGTGCCATACCAATAAATTAAAATATTTATAGAAGAAAAATCTAATTGCCATCACTACTCTAGAATCTCCCTAATATACTACCACATCTTCCACACACACACAAAAAAATATGGCTTACTACTTTACTTCCTGTTCAAAAAAAGAGCTTCCTCTCCCCTAAGCTCATGACCAACATCTAACGATTATGTTAACATTCCGTTTTTCTCCCAACCTTGAACCATACTTCTCATTTAGTTATTATAGCTATGAACAAGCATCTTGGAATAGTTCATTTTTCAGATAATTGTATCCTCAACATCACTAGGAAAAAAGATGTGATTTACCAGGGTCGCATCTATTTATCTGTGGAGTGTGATAGCCATTGGCACTATTTACCAGTATTTCCAGTTCTCTGCCTTCTGGGCACAAGGCAGAACTGGACTTTCTGTTCTCGGTAACTATGGAGCCACACCACTGATCTGGCCAGTGGACTATGAGCAATGTCACTTTTCTAGAGCACTTGATTTTCAGTGTGAAATTTCCTGGGTTCTCTCTTTACCCTCCCCCCACCCCACCCCCACTGTCACAGTGACCTTCTCCATCGGCGTGAATATTTGAAGGACCACTGGAAGCGAAGTCCCTCTGCCAACCTACTAGAACATGAAACACAGGTGAGAAAGAAACCTTTGCTGTTTTCAGCCACTGAGATTCAGGGGTTGATTGTTACCAGAGCATGATCTGGTCTGCCCCCATGACAGCCTCAGAGATACCTGAAATTCCACTCAAAACCCAACAAGCCATAACTCAAAGTTTTGGTCAATAAGCTATTGTATATTACAAGAGATCTAGTCTTAATATAAAAACTACAGGAGGTTCTATCAATAAATCCCCAAAGAGACAAGTGGGTCCTACCTCTTCCTGTGGTTTGAAGGGAATTTCTCCCTTTCAAATTGCAAACAGGAGTCTTTGGTAGCAGGTGCCAGGTTGGTCTGCTCAGAGAGCAGCAAAGCAGGAAACTGTCCTGTTTGACCCCAACTTGGAATTTTCAACCTTGAGACCTCATGTCTCAAGGTGAGAGCAGATAAGATTTGCAGAATTTTCAGAACCGGTTCTTCTGCATTTTTCCTTGATGTCACTTTACGTGAAAAGAGAATTAATCTGGTGAAATCAATTCCTCCCCCCAAAGCCCATCTCTATTTCACAGGGGATTAGTGTCTAAATATACTCTTGAGAGTCTCTTGGACTGCAAGGAGATCAAATCAGTCAAATCTGAAGGAAATCAGTCCTGAATAATTGAAAGGACTGATGCTGAAGCTGAAGCTCCAGTACTTTGGCCGCCTGATGCAAAGAATTGACTCATTGGAAAAGAGCCTGATGCTGGGAAAGATTGAAGGCAGGAGGAGAAGGGGTCGACAGAGGATGAGACGGTTGGATGGCATCACTGACTCGATGGGCATGAGTTTGAGCAAACTCTGGGAGATAGTGAAGGACAGGGAAGTCTGTTGTGCTGCAGTCTATAGGGTTGCAAAGAGTTGGACATGACTGAGCAAGTGAACAACAGATATTCTCATATGGACTTTTCTGGTGGCTCAGCAGTAAAGAATCCACCTGCCAATGCAGGAGACATGAGTTTGGTCTCTGGGTCAGGAAGTTCTCCTGGAGAAGGAAATGGCAACCCACTCCAGTTCTCTTGCCTGGAGAATACCATGGACAGAGGAGCCTGGTGGGTTGCAAAGCCACAGGGTTGCAAAGAGTCAGACATGGCTTAGAGACTACACAACAAGGCATATTCTCATGGTGTTTTATTTTCATCCTAGGTCACTATGTTTCTTTCACCCCAGGAGAAGAGGAAAGAAGAGATCTGTGCTAGGCTTTTCCCCAGAGTCTCACTTAGACATAGGAGGCAGAACCGCACAGTGGGTGAGGACTGAACTCAGCACCTACGTGTTCAGGTCATAGCTCTGTCACTAGCTGTGTGGGTTCAGACGCCCACTTGTGTCTGACTCTTTGTGACCCCACAGACTACATCCGCCAGGCCCTTCTGTCCATGGGATTCTCCAGGCAAGAATACTGGAGTGGGTTGCCATTTCCTTCTCCAGGAGATCTTCCCAACCCAGGGATCAAACCCACATCTCTTATGCCTCCTGCATCGGCAGGTGTATTTTTTACTACAAGCACGACCTGGAAGCCCAGCCAGCTATATGACTGCTGAAGTCTCTCAACTTCTATCGGACCATCTTGTCTTGTGAAAAAGCTACTCTTAAAAACATCTCTGCCTAGCTTTGAGACTTGTCAGTTTCTAAAGAGCCTTTACATCTGAAAACAAACAGTTGAGCTACATTATTGGAAGGATCATCTGTTTGTGGATATTTACTTTGTATCAACACAGATTTACCATCTTCTCTTAACATTTTAAGTGAAATTGTTCCTGACACTGCTCTATGGTTGCTAATGTTGTATTTCTCCTTTCTAACACTTCTCATCTCTGTCTACAGGGCCAGACATTCTGGTTTATCCCCTAAGCAGGAGAGGTTGGGTCAAGGCAAAATGGAAAGCTTCAAGCTCTCAGATGCCACCACCTCCTTCTTCTTCTGGGTACCTTCCTTTGTGCTCCGCTGTACTTAGTTGCTTCAGTCGTGTCCGACTCTTTGAGACCCCATGGACTGAAGCCCACCAGGCTCCTCCATCCATGGAATTCTCCAGGGAAGAATACCAAACTGGGTTGCCATGCCCTCCTCCAGGGAATCTTCCTAACCCAGGGATTGAACCCAGGTCTCCCGCATTGTAGGTAGATTCTTTATTGTCTAAGCCACTGGGGAAGCCAAAGAATACTGGAGTGGGTAGCCTACCCCTTCTCCAGGGGATCTTCCTGACCCAGGAATCAAACCGGGGTCTCCCGGTTTGATTCATCGCAGGCGGATTCTTCACCAGCTAAGCTGCTAGGGAGCCCTCCTTTGCTTTGGTTCAGTTTCAGGTGCGGACAGTCACCTGAAGTTTTTCCTGTCTGTCCGTTGTCCTTACACCTTGGGATGTGACTTTCTGTATTTGCCCACTTGCCAGTCAGTTGACCTGACAGGATCACGTGTTAACGAAGCCTCTCCTGCCTCCAGGGTGGCATTCTGCCCCCAACTGCCTCACTAACAAGAAAAGCAATTTTGTGGTTCGGGTTTGGGAGCAGATGGAAGGGCAGAACAGTATTTGGAGAAAGGAGAATTTGAATCACATTCTTCAGATCACTGTGTTCACAGCCCATAAACAGGGGACACTGGCTAAGCCAGTTTGAGACATGAGCTGGAAGCCTGGGCCAGACCCAGGAAACAGGCAGGCGTCAAGCTCTGTACCAGTTACTGCTGGAAACAGAAAGAATAACCCCAGAGACTCCGAGAACGCAAAGGAAAATAGTGCTTCTTGTTTCTTTCTGTAAGAGATGGAAACTGTATCTTCGGTGTCTGCCTGCCAAAGGAAACTTCTGGAGTTTGCGCGGCTGGCCTTGAGCAGCAGAATGTCAAAGGAGTGAAGGGGATGCGCTTGTTTGATTTTTAAATGATCGCCACGGGCTGGTTAAGAATTCCTGGTTTTGTGATGCGGTGTCCTGCTGTCATTTGTTTTGTTTTTAACGACGTGGAAAACGTGCCATTTTCAGGGAGGAGGGTCTGGATAATAGGGAGGTTCATGGAAAAGAAATCAAAACAAGATTGGAAACTCCCCGAATGTTCAAGCATCTCAAAGCACATGACCGCAGACGCAGCGGCAGCTGAGGAATCAAGGCGGCCTTTCCCATGAATCATGTATTTCTTTGTGATCACAACAGCGCTTCCTGTCCGAGTCAACAGTGCATTCAGGGTGGAGTTCACAAGAAAATCTGTCTTAGTCACGAAATATCAGTTTTCAACTCTTTAATACAGCCAGGCAACATCCCTGGAAGAATATTGTGTCCAGAGTTTGCCAAAAAGGTTTTTGAAGAAGTCTTGAATCTTATGTCCGGCACAGAAGGGGTTACAAAGTTATTAATAATTCAAGACACGTCCCCTGCCCGGAAAGAGCTGTTGGAGGCCTTCTGGGAAGGGCGGCCCTACTGAGAACTGCGAAGGGAGGATGAAGCGGAGAACCACAGAGAAAGGCATTGGGCCTGACGCGGTTTCAATAGCCCCCATTGAACCATCAGTCTCTCTGGAGCCAGACCCGCTGAGCGCATCCACTCTGCCTGCCGGTCCTCTGGTTTGCTTTCTCAGCAGACAAGGGCAGGATAGTTCAGCTGTCACTACAAAGGGCTGGTCTCACAAGCATTTGCCTGCCTGGATGACAAAGTGGAAGCTGGGAGGGCTCCCTGCCCAAAATACCAGCCCCTCACCTATTATAGCATCTGAGATGCTATAGAGAGTTCTTCCGGTAGGCAGTGTGATGAAACAGAAAGAGCCTGGACTCCAATTTTAAGCAGACTCGAGCTCAAGCCTCAGCGCTTCTGCACACTACGGACCTTTAGCAGGCCACTTCTTCTGTGAACCCTTGTTTCCACATCTGTTACCTTAGGATAATGTATGTGAGAATGGTGAGACAAGAGGAACTTAAAATATACTATTTCCCTTTCTATCTTTTCTGAGTCTAATAGGGTAAACACGCCAGAGCTGAGTGACATCCTAAGCTCTTGCTGCTGCTGCTGCTGCTGCTGCTGCTGCTGCTAAGTCACTTCAGTCGTGTCCGACTCCGTGCAACCCCATAGACGGCAGCCCATCAGGCTCCCCCATCCCTGGGATTCTCCAGGCAAGAACTCTGGAGTGGGTTGCCATTTCCTTCTCCAATGCATGAAAGTGAAAAGTGAAAGTGAAGTCGCTCGGTGGTGTCCAACCCTTAGCGACCCCATGGACTGCAGCCTTCCAGGCCCCTCCGTCCATGGGGTTTTCTAGGCAAGAGTACGTTGTGGCAAATTGGAAGTCCCTGTAGGGAAATTACTTACTACCTTCAGCTGTTATCCACATACTGGTACTCTAACCACTCAAGGATGTAATACCTTTGGCAAAGATTTCTCTCTTGTGGTTTTTTCCCCCTTATTGTCATAATCTTCTCACTTCATTAGACCATCCTGGAGACCAAAGACTATCTCTTCTTCATTTTTGTTCCTGATGCATGGCATAGAAGGTGTTCAATACGTGTCTGCTGGATGAATGAATACATGTATGGAAACAACTTCTAGGGAAAAGAGTCAAAGGGAGGCAATATTAGTTAAAGGAGAAAGGAACCCAGGACTAAGAAGAGGAAGGTAAGAAAGTCCCCAAACAAAACCTTTTTTTTTTTTTTTTTTTGCCTAATCTAAACTTTTATCCAGAATAAGAACTGCTGCTGCTTACTAAGTAAAACAGCTAGGACATGGAAGCAATCTAGATGTCTATCACCAGATGAATGGATAAGAAGTTGTGGTACATATACAGAAGGGAATATTACTCAGCTATAAAAAGGAAGTCGTTTGAGTCTGTTCTAATGAGGTGGAGGAACCTAGAGCCTGTTATACAGAGCAAAGTAGGTCAGAAAGAGAAAGACAAATACTGTATATTAACACATATATATGGAATTTAGAAAGATGGTACTGACGATCCTACATGGAGGGCAGTAAAGGAGACACAGGGATAAAGAACAGACTTTTGAACTCAGTGGGAGAAGGAAAGGGTGGGATGATTTGAGAGAATAGCACTGAATCATATACATTACCATATGTAAAATAGATAGCCAGTGCAAGTTCGATGTATGATGCAGGACACCCAAAGCCGGGGCTCTGTGCCAACCTGAAGGGATGTAGGGGCAGGGGCGATTCAGGATGGAGGGACACATGTATGCCTATGTCAGATTCATGTTGATGTATGGCAAAACCATCACAATACTGTAAAGTAGTTATCCTCCAATTAAAAGTGTCTAAAAATTGCTGCTGCTGCTGTAAAGAGTAGTTACATCACTCCTCCAACTCCCCTCCCCCCAGACAACCCCCTGCAGGGTCACAGGTGCTGCTAAGTGTGATGATGATATGGTGGAACTGGACTAGGAAAGCACCTTTTCTGAAAATGACTTTGGCAATTTTTGCAACTATTTTGCTGTTGATTTTAGGAAGCCTTTTAAGCTACACTTGCTTTCTAAGCCACACCTGCTTTCAATATCTTGACTACACTAAGTACAGAACAGGTTGCTGCTGCTAAGTCACTTCAGTCGTGTCCGACTCTGTGCGACCCCATAGACGGCAGCCCATGAGGCTCCCCCGTCCCTGGGATTCTCCAGGCAAGAACACTGGAGTGGGTTGCCATGTCCTTCTCCAATGCATGAAAGTGAAAAGTGAAAGTGAAGTCGCTCAGTGGTGTCCAACCCTCAGTGACCCCATGGACTGCGGCCCACCAGGCTCCTCCATCCATGGGATTTTCCAGGCAAGAGCACTGGAGTGGGGTGCCATTGCTTTCTCCAACAGAACAGGTAGGACTTATTATAATACAAATCCAGGCTCCCTGGGGATGGGATGAGTGCCTGAGGGGGCGTGCAGCATCTCTCTCAGGCTTCATGAGCTGTCCCGCTGCCCCTGGGGCACCCAAAGGTGCATCAGTGCAGGCTGACCTGTGTCCTGTGTTGAGTGCCAGAGCCTCGTTCTATTTCTGATGGTGACGGCCAGTCAGACATTACATCCCAAGACAAAACTTAAAACAAAGCTTCCCACCCGTCATCAGAATGATCTGTATCTCCACCTGAGTCACACATCAATGTGGTCGTATTTTAAACACGGCCATCTCATGGACATGCCCTGCATGCAGGAACTGGAACTGTGACTTCCCTCTCTGAGCACCACTTCACTTTAAAACTCAAGTGCTGGGAGGCAGGATGGAATAGACTATGCGATGGAATCAGTACCCCTAAAGTCCGGGGACTTGAAAGCCCCAGAAGTTTATTTCTTACAACATACTCTGATGCCGGTTGCATGGCTCTCTCTCAAGGGGTGAATCAAGAACATATATATGCTATGGGACTTCCCATGTGGTCCAGTGGTTAAGAATCCATCTGCCAAGTCAGGGGCCACGGGTTCAGTCCCTGGTCCGGGAAGATTCCACATGCCGAGGGGCAACTAAGTCCAGCACCACAACTGCTGAAGCCCAGGTGCCTACAGCCTGTGAGCCTAGCTCCCGCTCGCTGCAACTAGAGAAAGCCTGGACAACAAACACCCAGCGCAGCCAAAAATAAATAAACAAATAGTGTAAGAGGAACATGTACATTCTATACAAATTAGTGGTTTCAAGCTATCTCCTATTGATGCTTTTACAAACAATCCTGCATTTTCCAGAAGGGGAAGGGGGCAATAGGGAGGAAGAGGAGAATGGAAGCTAGATATCTCTGGGTAATTTTTATAAGTGACCTTTATTAAAAGTCTATGTAAAAAAAAAATCCTACAAAAATGACCATTGTCTCAGCGATGGAGTTAGCTTTGCTAACGAGGGAGAAGGCAGATGAACAATGGGTGAGCGAATATATTTGTGATTCAGTGTGTCAAGTCTTCATGGGAAGGTCGTCTAGTGATGACGCTAGGCAGCAGTTTGGACCTGGCAATGCAGTGAATGCGAAATTCAGCCCCCACCTTCCATCCTCAAGCCTCAGTGAAGATTGAGCGAGACTTCATGGAGGTCCACGCCCCACCTCGTGTGGCTCAGTGGCCGTTAGCAATAAAGGTTTTTATTTATAATGAGAAAGAGCTGAAATATGGAAGGAAATGACAGAATGACAGGATTTCCTGTAAAGTGCATGCACAAAGCAATAATACACAAGGTACCTTTACAAACAGCTCTAATAAGTTTTACATAAACGCCTGACATGACCTTCCGTGCGTCTGAATTTCTTCAGTTACAGTAACATCAGAGACAGAGGACAAAGCATTTACTCTAAATTTAAATTTACCATAGATTCAAATGATGTCCTAGTAATGGGAATCAGTGTATGAAAATCAATGCATACTTCATGTTTAGACACACTCAGAAATGGTAGGCACACACACAGTGGGAAGAGAGTACCAGTGCCCTGATCTCGTTTTCTTTGAAAATGTTACACTCAAGGAGCACCAGCAGACTGGTGCTCAGCAAACTGTAGACTTCATTAAGCAATTAAGAAATGCAAGTTGACAAATCAGCATTCCTAAATCGTCTGGGAATGACTTCACTGAGGTTTTCCCAAATAATTAACAAGCCCAACACTTTTTCCTTAAGAGCCAAGAACTCTGCAGTATTAAAGAATCATTTCATTAGTTGACTTTTTAAGATTCTCGGACGTCTCATTTATAAACGTATTTGTCTGTAAAACTCTTTTTGGTTCAGCTGCTAAGTCATGTCCCACTCTTTTTTTACGTGTAAAACATTTTAAGTTTAAATTATTTAATTTTTAGAAATAAAGGGGAGATAATCTCATTCCAGTTTTCACTCTCAAAGCTTTTTTTCTTCCTTTATATTAGTCAACTGATCGCTATCAAAGAAAGCAATTTCCTAAAACATTTTATTCTACTCTCAGATGATTTTCCAGTACTTTATCTGGAATAGATAACTTGCTGTTGCCTCAGCACCCACATCAGAGTGACTGGAAGGCAAGACATTGATGAAAGGGGCCAGGTGAGAATAAGGAGAAGGGTAAGCCTTAGGGTCTTGGTGTATCAGAATAACATGAATCGCTATTCAAAATGCATGTCCGGGGCTCACTCTCCGAGGTTCTAGTTCACTACAAAGCGCATGATGGGCACACATTTCTTCGCCACAGGGACTGTCCGAACACTCGTGCCGCGTCTGGGGTTCACCTCCTTCCGTGTGCAGAAGTAGCCAGCATTGCGCATGCCTCCGTCAACGTCACTCCTGGCCCCGCCTCTTTCCTCCCCACGTTTTCTATTCACCTACATTTTCTAATTTATTTTCAGTTGATGTTGATAAATGATGTGCATCTTTATAAGAAGACTTGAATTCCTTTCATTGGATAATTTTTAAGTAAAAATTATTCAGTGCATAATTTTTAAGTAAGTGAATAAATAATAATGATGCTGGGCACGCTTTTCCCTAGGCAGAGTTTCTATTCGCTATTACAATTCTGTCCTTTCCATGACCGTTTGGGTCGTCATTACAAAATTCCACCCTTGTGGTTGCCTCCTCACACCCTCAACACTGTTCTCCGCAGAGCACCTCAGACTTGTCATTTATACTCAGAATAAACTTAAATCAACATACTACCCCTCCCACGGGTATTTGCTTTTTCTCTAATTGCAAACTAAGATATACTACCTCGAATGGATTTTAGACATCGAGGCAATGGGCGAAAATAGAGAAAACCATCATGAACCAAAAGGTGTCTTCTCAAGATTGAAAAATAATTTCACCCACATAGGATTATTTTTGCTTGTGACTTTTTCTGATGTGGATCCTTTTTAAAGTCTTTATTGAATTTGTTACAATGTTGCTTCAGTTGATGTTCTAGCTTTTGGGCCAAAAGGCCTATGGGATCTTAGTTCCCCAACCAGGGATTAAACTCTAAACCCCTGCATTGGAAGGCGAAGTCTTAGCCACTGGATCACCAGGGAAGTCCCACTTGTGATAGTTTAAAGCAAAATGCATTGTCATGTGGGTTCTATACCACTCACGCCATATACCCCTCTGTGTAATTCCAGCTGGACACCTCAAGAAGATAATGACAATATCTGAGGACCTACAGGGCAGGCGTCCAGTCCTAGCCCTCTCCAATGACTAATCACTTCATGGCGTTTTATCACTGCCCACCCAATAACCATACACATTAATCCAAGGCCATCCTTGTGACCGCACATTCACTCACAACAACCGGACTTCCTGTGATAGCCAGAACCACCCCATTCGTAGCGCTAGGATGTCTTCGTCTCCATGGAGTCTCCATCTAGGTGGTATGAGGTGACAAGCACAAATGTGAATCCCCCCTTTTGTAGAATGGCTCCCTCATCCTTGTGATGAGTCATCTGTCCTCCACTTATTCCTGCCAAAGAGATTGCTAAGAGATTATTTTATCACAGAATGATAGAAACTACAGGGACTGTCGTGTTGGAGAAGACTCTTGAGAGTCCCTTGGACTGCAAGGAGATCCAACCAGTCCATCCTAAAGGAGATCAGTCCTGAGTGTTCATTGGAAGGACTGATGTTGAAGCTGAAACACCAATACTTTGGCCACCTCATGCTGACTCACTTGAAAAGACCCTGATGCTGGGAAAGATTGAAGGCAGGAGGAGAAAGGGATGACAGAGGATGAGATGGTTGGATGGCATCACTGACTCAATGGACATGATTTTGGGTAAACTCTGGGAGTTGGTGATGGACAGGAAGGCCTGGCATGGTGCGGTCCAGGAGGTCGCAAAGAGTCGGACATGACTGAGCAACTGAACTGAACTGAACAGGGACTGTATTTATTCTTGTAATAAAAATGCTGACAGTTGTTGAGATTTTACTTCCTGTCCGGCAGTGTTCTCATCTCTCTGATGTAGGTACAGTCGTTCACATTTTAAGCCTGGGAAACCAAGTCACAGGAAAGTTAAATAACCTGCTCAGGGCCAAAAATTTAGAAAGTGACAAATCCTGTGTTTTAACCCTGGCTCTGACTCCAGAGCCTTTGCTCCAAACGACTAAATTATGTAGCTTTCAGTATAAAACGACACGTGAATGCAAAACGATAAATCCATAAAACAGGCTACAATCATTAAAATTGAATTCTGGTACATCTCTTCACAGGGAAAAGAACTGAACATCACTGATGAGTTTGAATATACTCAGTACTTACACTCTCACCCTTCTTCCTTCTAATTGCATATTGTCCAAATGATATTCTGAACCTTTACACATTCAATGACAAAGAACATTTCCAAGGCTTTCTCACTAGAGGTCACTCTCCTGTGGGGTATGGGTGTCTTATTCAATGTGTCCAGCAGGTGTCAGCAGAGTCCCACAGATCCTGAGGTTGCTTTTTTTCACCAAATACACTTCACTGACACTAAATAAAGCATCTCACTTCTGTAAAGAGAGATTATGCTGTTTATTCTTTTAATAAAGTTTGAACTTGGTTGTCAAGCTGTCTGTCTGTGTTAGTTGGTCAATCCTGTCTGACTCTGAAATCCCATGGACTGTAGCCCACCAGGCTCCTCTGTCCATTTGATTCTCCAGGCAAGAATACTGGAGTGCGTTGCCATTTCCTTCTCCAGGGGATCTTCCTGACCCAGGGATTGAACCCAGGTCTCCTGCATTGCAGGCAGATTCTTTATCATCTGAGCTATAGTCTACCCAAAACTCAAACACAACTCACTTATCTTCTGGCAACGCAAAATAGGATATCTTGTTTGCAATCACAAGGTAATGGAGGGAAAGATAAGAGGGTTAATGGACAGGAATGACAGCTCAAGCTGGGTTCAAGGTTGTTTTCTCAATAGCTTTCACCAAAAACCACCCTACACCTCAGACCACAGACACAAATGAGCGCTCCAACATTTCCATTGTTCTCTCAACAAGGTGCTCCCAAGCGTCAGTTTGGGCTGCTGTAACCAAACACCATAGGCTTAACAACAGAATTTATTTCTCAGGGTTCTGGATACCAGGAAATTCAAGATCAAGTTGACAGCCAACTCAGTTCCTGGTAAGGACTCGTCCTGGCTTGTACACAGCCGCCTTCTTGATGCATTCTCACCCAGGAGAGAGAGGAAGAGAGCCCTCTGAAAGGTCTTCTTACTAGGGCACCGATCCTGTCCTGAAGGTCCTGCCCTCATAAACCTCATCTTTGTTGTTCAGTCGCCCAGTCATGTCTGACTCTTTGCGACCCCATGGACTGCAGCACGCCAGGCTTCCCTGTCCTTCACTATCTCCTGGAGCTTGCTCAAACTCATGTCTATTGAGTTGGTGATGCCATCCAACCACCTCATCCTCTGTCACCTCCTTCTCCTCTTGCCCTTAGTCTTTCCCAGAATTAGCGTCTTTTCTAATGAGTCAGTTCTTTGCATCAGGTGGCCGAATGATTGGAGCTTTAGCTTCAGCATCAGTCCTTCCAATGAATATTCTGCCAAGGACCCATCTCCAAATACCGCCACATTGGAGACTAAGGCTTCAACATGTCAATGGGGGGAGGGGGAGAAGGGACACAATTCAGTCGATAGCACCAAGTTAAGTGGTCAACAGAGGTGGTCAGTGCAGCCCAGGTTAAGTGAGGACTTGGCCGTGTCAGAGGAACCCAGAACGCAAGTTCACGGTCTTTTACACCATGTATGAAGGAGGCCAGGTCAGCCTGGAAGGACCAACCCTATTACCTTATAAGGAGCGTCTTGTGGCACCAAGTGCTTGCTTTCGAGTTCTAGCCCCATGCCTTCAGCATACCTACAGCAGCTCTACCCACACAGTTCCTCCTGGACTTGACTTGACATCTCTGGAGAGCTACCTCGGTTTACCACATCATATGCAGATGCAGCCTATATGAGACATTCGTGAAGGTCCCTTGTCAACAGCCCCCGGAGTCTGGTGAATCTCACCCTATTCTATTTACCGCTCATTTCATAAATACATAAATATGACATTCCAAGAACAAAAGTCTCTCCAGTAAGGATGGGCATGGAGATAATCATTAACATCTTTTTTTTAAATTATGACAGCCTTTTAAATTATTATTTTATTATAATAAAAATATTTTATTTTTTATTATTATGACAGTTTTATTATTAAAACTTCTAGTCCCAGTTACGAAGACTCTTTTACCTGAGGTACTATCTACCCCAATTTATCAGTGCTGTGGCTTAGAAGAACCAAGTGCTAAGAAAGACATGGCCAAAACAGTGAACAAGGGCTTCCATGGGTATGTTTACTCATTTTAGTTTTAAAAACATGAAGTATATTAAAACATATATCTATGAATCTTGAACTATTAAGATGAGAGAGGAGAAAGCCCTGAGGAAAAGTGGACTTTTTAGGTAGGCTGGGACATTGAGAATAGATCGTTCATAGGTAAAGGGTTAAAGGAACTGGAGAACTCACCCAAAAGACAGAACACATTTCTGGAATATTCCGTGCCCATCTTTTGAGTGACTTTTCAGAGACTATCTCTTTTGTTTGAACTGTCCTCTCTATTTATAAATCATATTCATCATTTAAGGTTAAGTTCAAATAGTTCTACCATTGTAAAATATTCCCCAACTGCCTCAATCACGGTCAAAATCAACAGCTCTGACCTCCTTCCATATATTTCACAATCAGCCATCAGGAAAGAGCTTGTCGAATTAAGTCACTCAAGGTAACTTGAGGCAGTGTGTGTAGTGCTGAGAAACACGGGCTCCAGAGCAGACTCTGGTGTTGATGCTTGCTTCTTCCACATTCTGATGCTCTAGACTGGTTCAGTCACTCAGTGGTGTCCGACTCTGCAACCCCATGGACTGCAGCACTCCAGGCTTCCCTGTCCATCACCATCTCCCGGAGTTTACTCAAACTCACGTCCATCGAGTCAGTGATGCCATCTAACCATCTCATCCTCTGTTGTCCCCTTCTGTTCCTGCCTTCAGTCTTTCCCAGCATCAGGGTCTTTTCCAATGAGTTGGCTCTTACACATCGGGTGGCCAAAAGATTGGAGCTTCAGCTTCAGCATCAGTCCTTGCAATGAGTATTCAGGGTTGAATTCCTTTAGGATTGACTGGTTTGATCTTGCCGTGCAAGGGACTCTCAGTAGCCTTAGATATGTCATTAAACTTTGTCCTGATTTGTTTGATCATTCATAAATGGAAGTTACAGTATATTCATCCTATTAGGTTATTGGAAGAATAAAATGATATAAAATATGAAAAAAGAATAATGCCTGGCATAAAGCAGTCCTCAATAAATGTTAAGTTGTATTAGCTCACCTATTAGGTTAATTGGTCTTCACCATATATTATTAATAGAATCACCTGGGGAGCTTTTGAAAAAAATACTGATGCCCAGACTCCACCCAAGACATATTTTTTAAAAAAGATTTTGAATGTAGCAGCTCAGGTATTGATATGCTTTGGCCTCTCCAAGTAAGCAGCATGCCCTAGGTTTGGGAATCATTGCCTTATATTGTTACCATTGACAACAGAAACGACTCATCTTTGCATCTCCATCACTTGGGTTAACATTGCACATATGGAAGAAATCGATAATGTTTGTTGAACTGAACTAATATGAGAAGATCCAGAAGGACATCAAATCAAAAATATATCCTCAAGGCACCTCCCAAGACCTAGAAATGGTTTTACATGTCACTATTTCCCAAGGACACACCTATGTACCCAGGAGTGGAAGGTTTACCAGAGTACGTTTAAGGACATTCAGGGAATAAGGAAGGGAGGGAAAACATTGATCAGGTGCAAAGTTTTCCATACCAAAACTTTCATACCAAACCCAGAATTCACACTGATGGAATGCTAACAATTGTAAGGCTAAGTTAAACCCTCATTTGGAGGGCTTCGGCATAGTAAAGATACTGTCCAGTCTCCGGAACTACTCACTAGTCGTCTCCTGATTCTTCCAGCGGGACTGGCTGTACCCCGAACAAGCAAAATGTTCTACCCCTGGGTGCAGGATGGCTGATAGAGCTAACTAGCTCAACAGAAAAACGCTGACTATTAAAGGAAAGACAAAGGACGTGGATTTTAGGAGCTGAAAACAAAATCACCCGGAGTTTTCCCTCAAGAATTTAGATGCTGTTAAGACTATTGAGGGAATCACAGGGGAATTTTTATACTGCTTCACAAAAGGTAGATGCTGGGAACCATGCAAACTGAAAGATAAAGGCTCAGATTGCTGAAATCAGGAGCTATTATGAGGTCCTCTTCTTTCTTGTGTGTCTGCTTTGCAATGGTTATTGTAACCACAAAGGAGACAGCATTTTGAATCACTTTGTTGTTTTTGAGTGTTCTTTCACCTGACTATCCCCAATTCAATAGAGCTCAGTTTTAGTAGTACAGAATTGTGCTAAAGATTTTCTTGGAATCAATCAAAAAGCATTTATTAAGTACCTATATACTCAAAGCATGGTACTAGATACTTCAGAGATTGGATTACATACATGATACAAGCTCTCAAGTGTTTCATAATATCAATAATTCAACTGCAAAATGGTTCAACTAACAACTCAGAGCTTGAACAGACTGTGATAATACATGTAGCACTTTGTGCTTACATGGCAATTTCTTTGGCTTCACGCTGAGGGAATTCCAGAGTGTCTCAAACCACGTACCACTTATTATAAGCCTGAAAACATATTTCAGTGGGAACACCGAAGACCATACACTTTTTTTCCCCTCACCTAAAAGCTCTATTAACAGCTGGCCATGGATATGCCAACCAAGTGAGTAAATCAGATGACTGTACATGAACTGAGTGAAAGATTATTCCTAATAAACTGATGGAGAGCTATCGCATTATCATCTGCAGTGAAATAAACATCCAAGCTCTTTCACTCTTAACCCTGAGGCCTGTACCACCTTCTTGCCCCCGTGCAAACCTCTTCATTATCTTTATATGATCACCAGCCAGAGACAGAAATCCAGACTTCCCTTCTAGAAAGTGAAAAGTATCAAGTGAAACTCTGGATGCTGTCATCTTCGGCATTTTCTTGTTTCCTCCTAAGTCTCTAAATGTAAGAGGCTGGAATCTGGGGACCTCAGATGGCACGATTTCTATTTAGTCATTACAGGGAAGAATTTCAGAGTAAGGAATAGGGAATGAACAATACAATTACTTGGCAATGAATCATTTTATTCAAATCTAAATCACGTTCATTGGGCGTTGCTGTCCTAACTTTCTTCAGTAATTTAAAACGTGTAGGAAGCCCACGTCTAGTATCTTCTAGCGACCTGTGGGTTCTTTGCTCTGCCTCAGCTTTAAATTGTAACTTAAATCATGGCTAATCAGCTCACCAATCTGGAGATGTGGGTGTATTCAAACTTGTTCGGGTCGATCCTTCAGTAGCCATGACCTAGACTTTAATATAGACCATATATTCTCCTTTTAATCATCTGAGAGCACATCAAGGGGGCTCAGATCCACCTTCTCATTGTTGAAATCCCTTACATATTTGTTTCTGCCTTCTCCCATTTCTAACCTAAGTAGTATCTGCCTCTCCTTTTTCCTCTGATTTTCTTATGAGCTATGACTCAATTATAATTTACAAATGAAACTTTAAATACATTTGCATCTACTTGTGACTGCATATAATAATCAAGTCACAGAACATAGCAAAAAAAAAAAAAAAACCACATTTACTTACAAGAGTAATTTTTAAACACATACACAGGGACATTCCTGGCAGTCCAATGGTTAAGACACTGCACTGTCGGTTCACAAGGCACAGGTTAGATTCTAATGGGGGAATTAAGATGCCACAATCCACACTGCTCAGTCTAAAAAAATAAGTAAATTTTAAAAATGTAAATACATACATATATATATATATACACACATACAAGCAGCAGTGGGGAAAAGAATCTGTCTTTTCAGTAAATGATGCTGGGTCAGTTAGGCAACTAAATGGAGCAATCAAAGTTTTCCATACCTCACACCATTCACAAAAATTAATTCCAGGTGGATTATAGATCTAACTATGGAATACAAAGCAATAAAGTTACTAGAAGATAGCAGAGGAAAAAATTCATTACCTTGGGATAGAAAAATCTTTCTTAAACAGGATACAGAAAACACTTTCAATTGAGAAAAATGATAGAAAAATTATTTATTAAATAATTAAAATCAAATTAATAATTAAATTAATAATATTATTAAATAATTATTAAGTTATTAATAATTAATTATTCTCCATAAGCGGTTTTATCCAAGGAAAGTATTTCTTAAAAATTTGGTCCTGAAATTGCCTGTAAAACATAAGCAAAAAACTTTCTGCATTTCTTTTTTTAAAACTTTTTAAAGGAACTTTTTAAAAGATTTTTTTCATGTGGATCATTTTTTAAAGTCTTTATTGACTTTGTTACAATATTGCTTCTGATTTATGTTTGGGTTTTTTGATCATGAGGTATGTAGGATCTTAGCTCCTTGACCAGGGATTGAACCCACGCCCCCTGAATTGGAAGCACAGTCTTCCCTGGACCAACAGGCAAGGCCCAATAGAATTCTATATTTGCGATGCAAAATAACCTAACTGAAGCTGCTAAGTCGCTTCAGTCGTGTCCGACTCTGTGTGACCCCATAGACGGCAGCCCACCAGGCTCCCCTGTCCCTGGGATTCTCCAGGCAAGAACACTGGAGTGGGTTACCATTTCCTTCTCCAATGCAGGAAAGTGAGAAGTGAAAGTGAAGTCGCTCAGTCATGTCCGACTCAGCGACCCCATGGACTGCAGCCCACCAGGCTCCTCTGTCCATGGGATTTTCCAGGCAAGAGTACTGGAGTGGGGTGCCATTGCCTAAATACACTAGCTGAATAATAGAAATGAAAATAATCTCTTTAGCCTCAATGCTCTGAAAGTTTACAGTGCTGTGTTTGCGAGTTGGCTTTTGCTGGCCCTCCCACGACTCCTATAAGTCTGAAGACGCACACTTTCACTCTGGGAAGCTCTCCTTTCCTCGCCCCTGTTGTTTCTAATCTCTTATTTCAGGTCCATCTTGAACGTCCCGTACACATTGCGGACCGCACAAGCCGCACAACGACAGACAACTCGCCTGTTGTTGGACCCGCTGCAATGATTCTCACCCTTACCTTATTTTTTCCATCTGGTTTTACTCAACTTCCTGAGATTTCTCTTCAGCTTCCCCGCCCCCCACCCCACCCTCAGGTATTCCACAGCATTTTTGTTAAGAAAATCTTTCTTCTGATTGTCGCTTTTTCAGGGTATCTTTCCCTTGTGTTACAAACCTAGAATTTTAAAGAGATTAGTCATTAGAGAAAAATAAAATCATGTTCTAGTATGTTTCCTGTGTCCATTTGTTTCGTCTCAGATCAGTTTTCCTGCTTGCTATCTTGTTCTTCCTCATTCATTTCCATGATCTTCAGTCATCGTATTTAAGACTGGAGAACTGGAAAAGCTGATGAGATGTTCTGAATCTATGGCTGAGTCTGCCAACCGGCAGGTGTTGCTTAAAGATGGACACGGAGGAAGCCCCATGTTCCAGAATGCCAAAGGTGCCCTGATTTTGCCCAGACATTTCTTCTCCTCCAGATTGTGTCCACTTTATTTACTGTCTCCAGAAAAAAAAAAAAAAAAAGAAGACCGTCCATTATTCTTCACATTACTTTCGCTGCTGTTAGCATCCCCTACCGTGCATGGTGGGGTTTCCCTGGTGGCTCAGTTGGTAAAGAATTTGCCTGCGATGCAGGAGATCCAGGTTTGATTCCTGGCTTGGGAAAAACCCCTGGAGAAAGGGATGGCAACCCAGTCCAGTATTTTTGCCTGGAGAATCCCATGGACAGAGGAGCCTGGTGGTGGGCTGCAGTCCATGGGGTTGCAAAGAGTCAGACACAACCAAGTGACTAATACATACACACGCTGCGCATGGTGTCTGCAAATTCTGAGTGTCTGCAACGTTCAGCATGGCCAGTAGGCCGTCTTATGACAGCAATGTACATTGTTTTAGGCGATGGGCCACCTATTCTACATGATCAGCTGTTGTTTCACCTGTTTCCCATCTTACCTAATAGGTTAAAATCCTTGTCCATCTTTCCTCCCTTTGCTGTGATGATTTTACACATTTTTTTCATTATTACAAGTTTTCACTGGGATGGAAGACAGAAAAGTTAAAAGGCATGAGCTCAGCTCATCTACTTGAAACCGGAAATCTTGAAATTAATTTGAATATTAAAAGGAAATTTGTATCCCAAACTAGACTACATTATTTGTACATAATTAAGGTAACATGTTGGAACTTCCTAATTGATAACCCATCATGTAATGAGCACAAACAAATAGAATCTAAACTTTTTTCTGATTTTATGTAGAGAAGAATACCAGGAAATGAAAGTAGTGCCTGAAGAAGGGGGATCCATGAAGACACTGGGGAACTGCTCAGAAAATCAGGGCTGGAAAGACGGACAAACTGTCAGACAGCTCTCCTTAGGGTTGGCCTCACTGGTTTCCAATCCTATAATGACACCACACTTAAGGAAAATATTTTCATATGATTTTGGAAGTTTCTTTTTTTAATATGGAAAATATTATAGAGGTTCTTGGTTACCAGGGCACTTATGGATCACCAATGGTTTCTAATTTCCATTCATTCACAATCTATTTCTTGATGACTTCTTACTGTTGGACAAGTGCAACTAACTGCTCTAGATACCAAAAAGAGCAAGACCAATAAAAACCAAAAAACAAACAAATTCCCCCCTCACATTCTAGACCTATAATTGTTTTACAGTCTTATGGTAAAATGGAGAGATTAAAATAGACACATTTACCTCAAGACACGCCATGAGACCATGGAAGAGGAAGCTCCGGAAGTTTATCTTGAGATAAGGAAATAATTGTGGGCAACCCAGGTGGCTCCGGAGAAGGCAATGGCAGCTCCCACTCCAGTACTCTTGCCTGGAAAATCCCATGGACAGAGTCGGACATGACTGAGTGACTTCACTTTCACTTTTCACGTTCATGCATTGGAGAAGGAAATGGCAACCCACTCCAGTGTTCTTGCCTGGAGAATCCCAGGGACGGGGAGCCTGGTAGGCTGCCGTCTGTAGGGTTGCACAGAGTCGGACATGACTGAAGCGACTTAGCAGCAGCAGCAGCAGCAGCAGCAGGAGGTGGCTCAGTGATAAAGAATCCACCTGCTAATGCTGAAACTGCAAGAGACACGGATTCAATCCCTGGGTTGGAAAGATCCCTTTAGAGAAGGAAATAGCAACCCACTCCAGTATTCTTACCTGGAAAATTCCATGGACAGAGAAGCCTGGCCGGCTAGAGTCCATGTGGCTGTGAAGAGTTGGACACGACTGGGTGACTGAGCACACGCATGCACACACAAGGAAATAATTGTAGAGGCCATAATATTTCAGCCTAGACTTAGAAGAGCAGGAATCTGCAACGTGTAAGCTGGGACGGACATACCAAGCAGCGCTGGAGAAACTCGATGTGCTGGCTGAGCACGTTACACTTGCAGACTTACAAGTGGTTTGATATTTCTGGAGCATGAAGTGTAACGAGAAGAATTCTATTTGGCACTACATATAGCAAATGCAAATTAGTGTGATGTGGACCGTTGCTGTCACAAAAGTGTTTATAAAGTAGATTGTTATCAAGTGTATAAAAATACTTTGCAAATAGTACAGAAACCCTGGCGTTTCCTCCTAAGCCAAACTCATATTTCAGCTTCTTTAAAATCTCCTTAGGTTATTTCTTAGTTTCTTCTATTAATAGCAAATTATCTGGCACAAAAACAGAAATACAGACCAATGGAACAAGATAGAAAGTCTGAAGATACATCCACTCACCTATGGACACCTTATTTTTGACAAAGGAGACAAAATATACAATGGAGAAAAGACAGTCTCTTCAACAAGTGGTTTTGGGTCAACTGATCAACTATGTGTAAAAGAATGAAATTTGAAACTTCGTAACACCATACACAAAAATAAACTCAAAATGGATTAAAGACCTAAATATAAGACCAGAAACTATTATACTCTTAGAGGAAAACATAAGCAGAACACTCTCTGACATAAATCACAGCAAGATCTTCTATAGCCCACCTACTAAAGGAAATAAAAACAAAAATAAACAAATGGGATCTTATTAAACTTAAAAACTTTACACAACAAAGGAAATCATAAGCAAGGTGAAAAGACAATCCTCAGAATGGGAGAAAATAATAGCAAATCAAACAACGGACAAAGAGTTAATCTCCAAAATATACAAGGAGCTCATGCAGCTCAATACTAGAAAAACAAACAATTCAATCAAAAAGTGGACAGAAGACCTAAACAGACATTTCTGCGAAGAAGACATAATAAGCACATGAAAAGATGCTTAAAATTGCTCATTACTAGAGAAATGCAAAAAAAAAATTACAATGAGGTATCATCTCACATCAGTAGAATGGGCATCATTAAAAAATCTACAAACATGAAGTGCAGAGAAAAGGGTCCCACCTTACACTCTTCGTGGGAATGCAAACTGATGCAAGCACTATGGAGAACAATATGCAGATTCCTTTAAAAGCTAGGGATAAAACTACCATATGACCCAGCAATCCCACTACTGGGCATATACCCTGAGGAAACCAGAATTGTAAAAGACACATGTACCCCAATGTTCATTGCAGCTCTATTTATGATAGCTAGGACATGGAAGCAACCTAGATGCCCACCAGCAGATGAATGGATAAAGAAGTGGTCGTACATATGCACAATGGAATATTACTCAGCTATAAAAAGGAACACATTTGAGTCGATTCTAATGAGGTGGATGAACCTAGAATCTATCATACAGAGTGAAGTAAATCAGAAAGAGAAAGACAAATATCGTATATTAACACATTTAGAATCTAAAAGGATAGTACTGATGACCCTATGTGCAGGGCAGCAAAAAAGATAGAGACATAAAGAGTAGACTTCTGGACTCAGTAGGAGAAGGAGAGTGTGGGATGACTTGAGAGAACAGCATTGAAACATAGACATTACCATATGTAGAACAGATAGCCAGTGGGAGTTAGACATATGACTCAGGGAGCCCAAAGCTGATGCTCTGTTACAATCTGGAAGGATGGGGTGGGGAGGGAGGTGGGAGGGGGGTTCAGGAGGGAGGGGTCACATGTATGCCTATGGCCAATCCATGTTGACATACGGCAAAGACCATCACAATATTGTAAAATAATTATCCTCCAGTTAATATAAATAAATAAAGTTTTTTAAAAAATAGCAAATCATATTGGTCAGGTTTTATTCTCTCCTAGAAATGCAGTTTTCTCCTCCTCTTAAGAAATTCATTGATGCTAAAACTAACCTCTTATACACCCATCCTTTATCAGACAGTCAAGGGTGTGTACCTATAAAACTTTGTAAACAGCTGTTTATTGTGTCATTTTCATCAGATCAAAGGCACATAGAGTGGTTGAACAGAACACTTAATTCTATTTCAAGCTGGCGAATAGGAGCTATATGTACCTTTCACATCTTACGAAACCAGAGGTAACTTCTATTTTCTCATTTTATACAGGGAACACATGAATTATGAAGATCAACAAATTCACAAAAGACACCCAATAGTAAAGACTTTCAAAATAAAATGAAGTACCGGTACAACTCAAACTGAAGAAGACGCTTTAGTGTTAAACCAAGGTTCCATTCACTAAACTTTTTCTTTAAATATCAAAACTGATCATGTAATTTAAGATGTTTGACTCCAGTTTCAAAGGCCTCACTTTTCCATTTCACATTTCTGGCATACTTAAGTACTCATGGAGGATTTTTTTAAATTTATTCTTGAATTTGTTCTAACATTGTGCTTAAATATAGAATCTCTGGTGAGTAAGTATTTCACCACAGTTTACTCCTAAACAAGCCCATATGCCCTTTTTCATTTTTAACATTGAATCTGTATATATTTAGATTCTTTTCTTATCTAAATAAAAAGGAATGGTTTAAGCTAGAAAGTGTTTGTTCTTCACAAATACTTCTATTAGGGACCAATGTTGCAATTAGGGACTAATATTGCACATTAAAAAATTTTTTTGTTTTGTATTGGGGTACAGCTGGTTAACAGACAATGTTATGATAGTTTCAGGTGAATAGCAAAGGGACTCAGCCATACACAGACACGTATTCATTTTCCCCCAAACTCCCTTCCCATCCAGGCTGCCATGTAATATTGAGCAGAGTTCCATGTGCTGTACAGTAGGTCTTTGTTGGTTATCCATTTTAAATGTAGCAGCATGTACATGTCCATCCCAAACTTCCTAACTATCCCTTTCCCGCTTCCCTCCCCCACCCCCTTCCCAACTATAAGTTCATTCTCTAAATCCGTGAGTCTCTTTCTACATTGTAAGTAAGTCCAGAAAATCACATTTTAAAAAAACATTTGCCTTGGCAAAATCTTTACTGGATGATCCATTCAAATAACAGGAACTGGTAAATCATCTATCATCAACATAATGTTCAGCATGGAAGAGTAAAAAGAATGAACATAAATATAATCCCTATGCATTAAGAGCAGGCTTCCCGGGTAGTTCAGCTGATAAAGAATTCGCCTGCAATGCTGGAGACCCGGGTTTGATTCCTGGGTCAGGAAGTTCCCCTGGAGAAGGGATAGGCTACCCACTCCAGTGAGTATTCTTGGGCTTCTCTGGTGGCTCAGACGGTAAAGAATCGGCCTGCAATGTGGGAGACCTGGGGTCGATCCCTGGATTGGGAAAATACCCTGGAGGAGGACATGGCAACCCACTCCAGTATTCTTGCCTGGAGAATCCCCGAGGACAGAGGAGCCTGGTGGGCTGCAGCCCACGGGGTCGCAAAGAGTGAGACATGACTGAGGAACTAAGCATGCACGTACACTTCCTGAGGAGACAGACAGGTAACAATAAAAGGCTATCAATGATTCCAGGACAAAGGAAAGCGTGATATGTCAGTTTCCTAAACTTTCCAGTCAAAAGTATCTCCCGGAGGAAATTTCCAGAATCCTCCTCTGGAGAGCTTATTGATTAGGTCTCGGGAAGAGTCAAGGCGTCTGCATTTGTAAGAGCCAGATATTGATGATTGTTAAGATAAAAGCAAGAACAAAGCAAGCTGCTATGCCCAATGAGTTTTCATGAAGACAATAAGCCCCCCACAGAAGCTGACAGGATGCTTTAATTAGGTTTGAGAGGTGGGACAGGTTGTGGATGTGCGCGCGCGCATGTGTATTTTAAGAAGTGTGCTAAATAACGTGCTTGGCTGGGGCAAGAGGACTCATTTATTTTAGAAGTAGCAATAATTAAAACAGGATTTTGTTCAGGCCAACATTTTTAATTTGAGTCAATAGATAATGCAAGGGTATTTGAGCAGAGGAGTGACGCGATGAAATCAGCTTTTTAGCCATATTAATACAACAAGGGCATTTAAGATAGGTGCCTGGTGAAAGCCAGGAGACCTAGCCATTCATTCCCATAGCAAGTATACATGGAACAACCAAATGATGTGAAATGCCCCGGGCTTAGTGGGAAGAATGCACAGCTGTAGGCCCCAACGGCCAGAACTACAGCACCAATTCTGTGAATTCTCTACGTTTAATCTTTTTTGTTCACTAAAATTTCCTTTTGTTGCCTGACTTAAGTTAGGACCATCCTAACGGCTTTCACTTCTGTATTTATGCTAATTTGCCTAGCTATTTGGAGTGGCTGCATTTGCAATTAAAATGTTTTATGTCGTTGTTAGAAAACTACTCTGGAAGTGAGATGAAAAACAAATTTGTTCCATCCAAAATACACTTTAAAGACTCTGAGGAAAAAAAACTAAATCCGTATTGATGGGTAGCCAGATCTTGAAATACAGAGAATAGGTAAGGAAACTGGTTTAATGCTAATAATGCACTTATCAGAACAAAAAGGAATCAATCAGTATTTATAATCATGACTACTGAAAAAGATTTAAGTTTATAAGCCTGGTGAATCACATTCTGATTGGAGACTTGGTCTCTGGGATAGAGCTTAGTAAACATCAGGTATCTCACGCAGAACTTTTGAACTCAGTAAGAAGAGGCACCATCAGATACCAAAGTATTATTTGTGTAATGAGTTACTGTATCCCACATGCCAACCTGTAAGAAATAGCAAATTTCTCCATTTTCTTTTAATCAATTTAAATCTCATCCTGAAAACCCCATCCCCACCCCATTAAATGATGGGAAATTTAATCTGAATTATCTTGCCTGGTCAGACTCAGAAGGTATTTATTTTCATTGGAGTATAATTGCTTTACGATGTATTAGTTTCTTCTGTACAGTGAAATGAATCAGCTATATGTGTACCCATATCCCCTCCCTCTTGGACCTCCCTCTCACCTCACCCCTCCATCCCACCCACCTCGGTCATTGCGGAGCACAGGACTGAGCTCCCTGTGCTACTGAGCACGTTCCCACTAGGTATCAGTTTTACACATGGTGGTTTATTTATGTCAAACCTAATCTCCCAATTTATCCCACCCTATCCTTCCTTCTTTGTGTCCACAGGTCCTCACTTTATGTCCGCATATCTATTCATGCCCTGGAACTAGGTTCACCTGCACCATTTTTCTAGATTTCCACATACATGCATTAATATGTGATGTGCGTTCATGCTCCCTCACTTGTGTCCAACTCTTTGCAACCCCAGGAACTATAGCCCACCGGGCTCCTCTATCCAGGGGATTATCGAGGGCAAGAATATTGGAGTGGGTTGCCATTTCTTCCTCCAAGGGATCTTCCTGACCCAGGGATCGAACCTGCATCTCCTGCGTTGGCAGGCAGATTCTTTACCACTGAGCCATCTGGGAGGCCCAAGGTGTGGTACATATGTGCAATGGAATATTTCTCAACCATAAAAAGGAACAAAATTGGGTCATTTGTACAGATGGACCTAGAATTTGTCATACAGACTAAAGTCAGAAAGAAAACAAAGATGGTGTGTTAACACTTGTATGTCAGAAGGTATTGAGCGCTGAAGAATTGATGCTTTTGAACAGTGGTGTTGGAGAAAACTCTTGAGAGTCCCTTGGACTGCAAGGAGATCCAACCAGTCCATTCTGAAGGAGATCAGCCCTGGGATTTCTTTGGAAGGAATGATGGTAAACCTGAAACTCCAGTACTTTGGCCACCTCACGCGAAGAGTTGACTCATTGGAAAAGACTCTGATGCTGGGAGGGATTGAGGGCAGGAGGAGAAGGGGATGACAGAGGATGAGATGGCTGGATGGCATCACTGACTCGATGGATGTGAGTCTGAGTGAACTCCGGGAGTTGGTGATGGACAGGGAGGCCTGGCGTGCTGCAATTCATGGGGTCGCAAAGAGTCAGACATGATTGAGCGACTGAACTGAACTGAACTGATCTGATCTGATGCAACGGAGGTCGCAAATTGGTACCCACTGGCTTGGATTTAGTTCACTGGTGTGTTCTGTTGGCCTTCGAAGCATATATATTATAAATAAATAAAATTTGTAGATACTAAAATGTTTCTAAGTATCAATAGTTGCAAAAATTGACACAGGAAGTATTCATGTAAAATTTGTATTTGGGGCTTCTCTTACAAAGTCATAAGATCTCGCAATATTTGCAAACAGTTTTTGGCCACAACTGCCCAGAGTTGTGACCCTCTTACAAAGGGTATTTTTTTGTGTGATCGCCACAAACCCAGCCTTCTTCATTAGCTCACTCACAGTGCCTCAGTCATTGTTTTACCTCCAGACCCTTATAGGCATTAGATTTTTGCCACTGTGGCCTAGTGGGATTTTGGGGAGAAATGTGACCTGTGTTCCTTGACTAGGTGCTCTGAAAACAGGACCCTAATACATGAGAATTGTTTTTGAAATCTTTATGTTGTTAAACCACTGAAGTCAGCATGAGAAATGCCAGAATTGTATTGGGTATCCCAATGTCTATTTTACAGTTTAGGATTTTTTTTAATTAAATGGAGAAGGGGCATATCGATGATTTTTCAGCACTAGGACAGTAAAAAAATCATGACAAGGACCCTAAGTTGGGATTCAGGAAATTTTCTTGCCCCAAGATTCTCAGGTATGTTGAATCAGAAATTATAGCCTATACAGTTGAAATCACTTGGAGTCCTTTGCCAGAGATCACAAATAAAATTAGTCCTGTGCCATGAACTCCCATATTCAGTGGTACGGGTATAAAAATACCCAAGGGTTGGTGGCAAGAAGCTCTTAATTTTGTTCTTCATTAATTGGGGTCAACGTGAAATATATATGAAACACCCAAAGCTATGCCTAATCCCTTTGATCTTAGCCTGTAGTCATATCTTCCCTCATATTTTAGTAAGATTTAAAGTTGCTTTTTGCTTCATGCCCAGACAAAGCAGCCTTCAGGGCACAATAATGAGTGGTAAGAACTGAAACAAGCTAAAATATGCAAAAATAGAAAACTTAAATTCACTATAGAACAAAACACATATTAAAGATTGCTCTCAAAATGAGATTAGCTAATATTAAAAGTAACTTTATTTTATTACTTTTATTAATTATTTTATTATTAAATGTATCTAAATTAATTTAAATTATTAAAACAAGAAGAAAAGAAGAAAAGAGGGAAGGGGAGAAGACTGAACAACTTATACTGAAATTACTTGCCAGAAATGAAAGGGATTCAAAAGATTTTTCTTTCATGATTGATGTTGACCATTATAGAAGTATTGATTAAGGACTGCTTTTGAAAAAAAAAAAAAGGTCACTAATGGTCAGAGAAGGTGGGAGGACTAGGGGATGACAGAGGATGAGATGGTTGGATGGCATCACCAACTCGATGGACATGAGTTTGAGTAAGCTCTGGAGTTGGTGATGGACAGGGAAGCCTGGTGTGCTGCAGTCCATTGGGTCGCAAAGAGTCGGACACAACTGAGCAACTGAACTGAACTGAACTGAATGGTCAGAGACCTAAAAAAAGTATTATAGATATATTTAAAAGAGCAAGTACCCTACATCAGTAAGTTTTAAGTATTTTTGGAATATTTATAAAATGTTCTATCTTAAGCCATGAAGAGCCTCTCATGGTATAGGCCAACCTCCCAGTTCCAGAAATGATGGCAAACTCACTCAGCTTTAAAGGCAAATGGAGCATTAAGGCTAAGAGTATAACCAAGAAACAATTTCTAACGTCTTAAGAGATATGTAGCAATAATTGGTAAAATTACAGGGGAAGATTGATAAATTGATAAACATAGCTGAGATTTTAACAGATCTTCTCAGAAATTTAATAACAAAGCATAGGAAAAGTAAGTGAAGACACAGATTCTTTAACATGATTAATAATTTCACATAGTTATATAACCAACCAGCAAACAAAACTTCTTTTGGAGCATACAGGAAACTTGGACCAAGTTCCGCAGAAGTATCTTCAGCAGGTCTTTGCCTACCTCTCACTGACAGACAGGTGTCTGAGGGCCACTCCCTAGCTGTACAAAGCTTATAAGCAGGCACTGGGATTTACCAGCCTCTGTTTGGTGCAGTGGTGAGGAATCCATCTGCCAGTGCAGGAGATGCAAGAGATGAAGGTTTGATCCCTGGGTTGAGAAGATCCCTACTAGCAGGAAATGACAACCCACTCCACTATTCTGGAAAATTCCATAGACAGAGGAGGCTGCCGGGCTACAGACCATGGGGTAGCAGAGTCAGACACGACTTAGCATGCATGTGCGTATGCACACACACACACACATTGGAAAGGCAGGTGGGAATGGAAATGTATCAGCCAAACTTCAATGTCTGTCACACCTTAGTTATGTCTCGGACCTACCCTGACTTGAATGATCAAGAGTAACTGGATCTAAAAATTCACGTCCTAAGTGTTTACACGCAGAATTTCGAAGGCATTGCCTGCTAGCATCCAATCCATCTAATAGAAATGTTATATACATCTCTTTCAAACTCTTTTGCAGTCGTCCTACTTTTTACTCTCTGGAAGCTTTTAGGATCTTTATATTTACTCATTTTCTAGCATTCTGAAATTGCGTGTGAATGTGTCTAGAAGTGAGCCTTTTAAAAATTCATCCTACTCAGTAATGATCCCTTTTAATCTGATGACTTGAATCCCTTTCCAATTCTAGAAGGTTTCTTCTATTATTTCTGTGACACATATTATCCATTTTCTTTTCCTGCCACTTTAATTAGTTCCATATGTTGGCTCTCCGAGATTGTCTTTCTGTCCTCTTTTTTAAAAAAATTGTATTCTTCATTCATGTGGCTGCGTTAGGTCTTAGCTGCACACACGGGATCTTTCGTTGCAGCACACTGGCTCTCCACTTGTGGCGCTTGGGCTCCAAAGCACACAGGCTTTAGTAGTTGCGGCTCGCGGGCTCAGTTGCTCCACAGCATGTAGGATCGTAGTTGCCTGACCAGGGATCGAACCTGCATCCCCTGCAAAGTGGATTCTTAACCACCGGATCACCAGGGAAGTTCCTCTCTTCTTTTTCTTGTTTCATAATTTTGGACTCTCTCTCATTTTTTAAAACTTCTATACCTATGGCCTTTCTACTCAAAGTGTGTTCATGGCCCAGCAGCATTGGCCTCACCTGGGAGCTTGTTAGAAATGTAAAGCTTCAGGTCTCACCTCAAAACTACCGAATTAGACTCTTTGCTAATAAGATCCCCGGGTGATTCTTATGCACGTTAATCCTTGAGAGGTACATGGGATAATTCTCAACTTTTATCTTCTAGTTCTGTTGAAATACTTTTATTGTCGCATTCCTATTATTAGTTAATAGTAGCTCCTTCTTGCAGTGTTTCTTTTTCAAAGCCTTCTGTTTTGTTTTATCTATATAATATTTCTGAGACTAATTATTTTATTTCAAGCCCTTTTTTGTTTCTTGAATTATCTATTTCCTCTGGGATTAATTTTTTCTTGTGTATGTTGATCTAGCTCATTCATGTGTTTTTTTTTTCCCCTGATAAATCTGTTGATCCTTGTTAGTTCCTTTATTGTTGTTGTCGTTTACAATATCAGTAAGTCGTATCCGACTCTTTGCGACCTCATGGACGGTAGCCCACCAGGCTCCTCTCCGTCCATGGGATTTTCTAGGCAAGAATACTGGAGCGGGTTGCCATTTCCTCCTCCAGAGTATCTTCCTGACCCAGGGATCAAACCTGCGTCTCCTGCATTGGCAGGTAGATTCTTGACCACTGAACCACCAGGGAAGCCCTAGTTGCCTTATATTTAAGGATAAAAGAGGTGATGGATTATTTCATCTCACAGGGTGAGTTTCTCCTTCTACTGCCTCCTGTTATGCCTCTTTCCCTAAATGGGAAGCTGTTATGTATTAGAGAGACATTTAGTGTGGCTGCTGTACTTCTTCTTTAGGGAGTCCAACCCAGTACTTATAGTGGAAAACATAGCCTTCAAACAATTTAATTTCCTTAGGTATCAGGATATTTTTTTTTTTTTCTTTTGGTGATGCAGCCTCTGGCAGGTAAGGCAGAAAAGCTAGGAGTAGATTAGCACAACTCTTTCATATTTTCAGCCCCACTCTGCTTTCCTATTCTCTGATTCACAGATTCTGACTGGTCTCCTAACTACACAGCTACCCCACCTGAGGGGCTTCCTTGGTGGCTCAGCGGTAAAGAATCCCCCTTACAATGCAGGAGCTGCAGTTTTGATTCCTGGGTTGGGAAGATCCCCTGGAGGAGGGCATGGCAACCCACTCCAGTATTCTTGCCTGGAGAATCCCACAGACAGAGGAGCCTGGGGCTACAGTCCATACGGTCACAAAGAGTCAGAATTGGCTGAAACAACTTAGCTCACACCCCAAAACCGAACTGCGGTTTGAGCTCCACTCACCCATTACGTTAAGACGCTTCTGTCCACTTTGGCCTTCCGGATTTGTTTGACATTTCCTATCTGCTGATAAATCCCCTCACCATTTCCCCTCTTACAGTGTTCATATGACTTTTTACAATTTCATAGCGAAATATCAGTGGAGTCTCTGAAGGAACATGAGGCAATTGCTCGTGTTCAGTCCATTATCCTGAGGCAGAGGTCTTCGAAGCACTCTGTGGTACTGTGCAGTATTTCAGTCATAAAAGGGAGGTCTTTAGCTGTAGGCTTAAAGCCATGGTACCCACCATGGAGTTGTACTTAAAGATGATTTCTGAAAAGAGTACTACAGCATTTAGAAGGAATGTCAAGCATCCCACGATGCTTTTGTAGACAAGATGATGTGACGTGGGTGGATCTGTATTCAGTGAAGTAATCAGAAAAGGCTGAAACAAGGGCTGAGAGAGGGCTTTAAAGCTAAAGAGCAGACTGCTTAGTAATCAGACTTTTTTATATCATTATTGACATAATGACATTGAGAATGCACTGATTACATCCTTGGATAAGGTAAATGTAGAAGGCTAATAGATTTGACAGAATGACAGTCAAAAAGGTAGTGGGTTGAAATGATGGGCTTAATCCAGGAGAACAAAGTTTAATATAGACAAATGTAATGGCTGGAACTTGGCCCAGGAAACCAACCACACAGGAGTACAGTTTAATAGCAACAAATGCAATGTGATACAGATGCTATAAACAGCAAATGGGATTTTAAGTCCGAATGGAAGTATAATAGAGGCCTTCCTAGGTCTGGTCTTCTCTGAGGTGGGCCATCCTTATTTGTAGTACTGTGTTGGGGGCCACTGTCGAGGAGGTAAACCACCCTCTGGAGCTGATCTGAGGACAAGGGTTTGGCTCGTGAGAGGATCATATGAAGAATGACTAAAAGAAGTGAGGAAAAGTATAGCTGTTTATGTCAAGTAAAAAGTGTGGCCGTTTTTTAAAACATTCTTTGAAGGATTATACTGTGGGAGAGGAGTAAAATCTATGGAGTGTGACTGTGGGTACAAGCCTGAGACAAATGGGTGAAAATTTTTATGGCAGCGTATTTGGGCTCAGTTTGAGACAGAACTTTATAGCAAGCAGAGCTGAAATCAAATGGACAATCAATCGGACTTCTCTACCACTGGCACTGTATGACTCCTTGTCAAATTCCACATAGGGGCCGAGCACTGGTGTATGTTTATACTCTTTTCAACTCTGAGATTTTATGAAGAATGGAAGGAAATACAGGAGGAGGAGGAGGAGGAAAGGAAATACAGGTTTGATGCTTTATTGAGTTAGAAATGAAAAAAAGTCAGCTTAACTATATCTCGACAATGAATCAGTACTTTATAAATTATGGCCTTGTTTTCAGAGAGGCCTAGGATTTCTCAGATCCCTTGCAAGGGAAGAAGGAATATAAAATGGTGATTAATCAGATTTGCTATCTGGTATATCAAAAATCAAAAAGGCTTGGGCTTCCAATGGAGCAGTTATCTTAACTGTTCTCCAAAATTTTCCCACTTTATGTGAATTAAAATTTTTTTTTTATTATTTCATTTTTCTTCGTCTGTGTCCCACAGCATGTGGGATCCTAGTTCCCCAAGCAGAGATCAAAGCCATGCCCCTCACATTGGAAGCATGGAGTCTTAACCACTAGACTGCTCGGGAAATCCCCACCTTCTGTCAATTTTAATTACTCGCTCCAGGCCTGTATTTAACATCATAAATCACCAAGAATCATTTGAGTATTACAAAGGTCAAGTTCCTTTTATGATTGATGTTGAAGTTTAATAAGAGAATCTTTAACCATTGTTATATTCTTGGTTAGATGATAACTTCTAGGGATAGGTTTGTAAGAGTACTAATAATTAAGTTTTTTAATTCATTCAAATAATTAATGACCTCTTCACAGAAATTATAGTTTGAAGGATAATCTCTAAAAAGATAGTTTTACAGTATACATTTTACAAAATAATTCTGATGGGCTAGTTTAAAAGACTTAAGAAAGGTCACGGTCCCTTGCCTCCTTCTGTCCTACTTCTCTCCTTATCTGGTGGAAATTGCACGGTCACTGTTTCCGTATTCCCAAACACTTCATCCTCCGTTTTCTTGTCCTTCTGTTGCCTTGTGATTCCTTCTTGGTTAAATCACAACCCTGAATAAGTCCACCTCTTGCCTCCTCCGAGCCTCTACCGACGTGGTTGAATGTGGCTGAGAACTGAGCACAATTCTTACTGTGAATTCACAGTCACTAGTCTTGAATAGGCCCTTCGTGCCACCTGTTATAAAGACCACGGTCCCCTTCTCCTCTTTGTATTCTTTTATTTTTGGCTGTGCTGGGTCTCCGTTGCTACATGTGGACTTGTCTCTAGCGACCAGGGGCTCCTCTTGAGTTGTGGTGCAGGGGCTTTTCTTGTTGCGGAGCACAGATTCTAGAGCTGAGGGCTTCAGGAGTTGTGGTGCACGACATTAGTTGCTCCTCTTCATGTGGGATCTTCCTGGACCAGGGATCGAACCTGTGTCCCCTGCATTGCAAGGCAGATTCTTAACCACTGGACCACCAGCAAAGTCCTTCCCTTCTCCTCTTAACACTGCCTTTCAGATCCTCATTCTGCCCAGCTTTCTATTTCACCTAGAAAACAGGAGACTGTCTACCCCAGCCTACCACTGCATCTACCCATCAAACTGTGTCTCGGCAGGACACTCTGCCTTGTCTCCTGCAACTATGGGTGAGCTGTTTGTGTTCCTAGCTGAAATCAATCCCTGAGGGCCTTTGAACTTGCCACTCCCTCTATCTGGAACATGAACTCCCTTCCTCACTTCATTAGAGTCTATACTAAAATATCATCGGGGGACTTGCCTGGTGGTCCAGTGGCTAAGACTCCATGTTCCCAATGTAGGGGGCCTGGTTCTGACCCCTGGTCAGGGAACTAGACTCCACACGCTGCAATTAAGAGTTCACATACCGCAACTAAAGATCCCGCATGCGGCAATGAAGAGGGAAGGTCCCATGTGCTGCAACTAAGACCCAGCACGGCCAAATTAATTAATTAATTAGAAAAATATCAATAAGTCTATCATTTAGAATATCAGCCTCTATCCCCACCATCTGGTCTCATTCTGACTTATTTAGCACTAATCATCAAAAAATATGTCTATCTTATTTTGATTATTATCTATCTATACACAGAAGACTAAATTTAAAAAGGATGTCAGTTCCTTTTGAACTTATTTGTAAATTTAATAGGATCCCAATAAAAACATCTATGGATATGTATGAGAGTAGGTAAATGATTTCCAGTTTCATATATAAAAAGAATCAAGAAATAAGACAGTCAATCTTTTAAACAGAAGAGCAATAAGGTGGAACCAACACACCATGTAATGATATATAAAAGCCTAAAATATTAGAATAGTATTATGCTGTTCAGTAGCCAAGTCGTGTCCAACTCTTTGCTATCCCATGGACTGTAGCCCGACAGGCTCTTCTGTCCATGGGATTCTCTGGGCAAGAATACTGAAGTGGGTTGCCATTCCCTTCTCCAGGGGATCTTCCCAACCCAGGGATCAAACCCAGGTCTCCAGCATTGCAGGCAGATTCTTTACCATCTGAGCCACCAGGGAAGTCCATAGGCATACATACATACGTAATAAATCTGTAGGGGAAAATACCAAGGACACAGTAAATGCTCATTAACTGAGTGGTTACTCGATGGATGGAGGGTGAGTGTTCGGGATGGAGGTTTCAGGATTTGGAATGCGCATAAACAGAAAGTGCATGCCAGAATAAATCGCAGGCCTGGGATGCTATCCTTAGAAAGACCTGCCTGCAAGTTTGACCTTGGCTGGTGTCTGGGAGGTTAGATTTCATCTTGAGGGGAGGGGTTCCCACCACTGCCTGGTAAGAGTGGCTCACTGTGCCTAGACAATATGGTTTATCCCAGACACTTGCTTTCCATCCAGAAGTCTTGAATTTTGGTTTTCAATATATGCTGGGCAGAGGGAGCCTGCATGTCCAGTTCCCAGGGAAAACTCTTGGGGCTGAGTCTCTAATGAGCTTCCCTGGTAGGCAACATTTTATATGTGTTGTTACAACTCATTGTTGGAAGAGTTAATCACATCTATAAGACTCCCCTGGGAGTGGACTCTTAGAAGCTTGCAACTGGCTTCCTTGTGCCTTTTCTCTTTGCTGATTTTGTTTTGTATCCTTGCTCAATCACCCAGTCATGTCCAATCCTTTGTGACCCCATGCACTGCAGTCTACCAAGCTCCTCTGTCCATGGGAATTCCCAGGCAAGAATACTGGAGCGGATTGCCATTACCTCCTCCAGAGGATCTTCCTGACCGAGGGATCAAACCCACGTCTGTTGCATCTCCTGCAATTGCATGTGGGTTCTTTACTACTCTCACTTTGTTTACCACTAGTGTTACCTGGGAAGCCCCTTACACTGTAATAAATCATACTATGAAAATGACCATATTCTGAGTGTTTGAGTTCTCCTACTGCCAAGTTATTTCCATCGTGTCTGACTCTGTGTGACCCCATAGACGGCAGCCCACCAGGCTCCCCCCTCCCTGGGATTCTCCAGGCAAGAACACTGGAGTGGGTTGCCATTTCCTTCTCCAATGCATGAAAGTGAAAAGTGAAAGGGAAGTTGCTCAGTCGTGTCTGACCCTCAGCGACCCCATGGACTGCAGCCTTCCAGGCTCCTCCATCCATGGGATTTTCCAGGCAAGAGTATTGGAGTGGGGTGCCATTGCCTTCTGAGTTCTCCTAGCTAATACCAAAGCCAGGGTTGATTTTAGAAATCTCTTTCAGTGAGGGTTACACAGGTGTTCTTTCAAAAAATTCTTTAATATATTATAAATATTGTAATGTGAAAAGGTTAGTCGATTAGTCGTGTCTGACTCTTTGCAACTTCATGGACTGTAGCCCACCAGGCTCCTCTGTCCATGGACTTCTCCAGGCAAGAATACTGGAGTGGGTAGCCATTCCCTTCTCCAGGAGGTCTTCCTGACCCAGGGATCGCACCCTGGTCTCCTGGGTGTCAGGCAGATTCTTTACTATCTGAGCCACAAGAGAAGCCATAAATAATGTATGTATTTGCTGATTAATCAAAAGAAAACTAAAAGAAATATAGGAGTTACCCAAATAAAGAATAAATGTGATTGTGTAGAAAGCATTTCAGTAAAATGAAATAGCATGGCATTATCTAGAATCAAACCATAGAATATCTCATTCAAGGAGCTGGAATTATAGACAGAGTAATCAGAGGAAATGGTGAAACTGGAGAAGTAACCAGAAGTAGCCATCGTTGTGACTTCCATGAAATGATCTTCCCAGTTCTCCCCAATCCCATCCTCCCTCCATGTACTGTTCCATCTCCTCCTAATTTTTATCTATTTTTAATATTGAGGCACATTTCCTCTCATATGGATCCCCCTTTTTTCCACTGCTATTTCTTGGAAAGACAAATTACCTTGATACCTTTGTTGAAAATAATAAACTGGACTTCCCTGGTAGCACAGTGAATAAGAGTCTGCCTGCCAATGCAGGAGACACAGGTTCAATCCCCGATCCAGGGAGATCCCACATGCTGCAGAGCAACTGAGGCCCAGCACCGTAACTACTAAGCCCGAGAGCCCACGAGCTCTAGAGCCCACGAGCCGCAGCTGCTGAAGCCCATGTGCCCTGGAGCGCATGCCCTGCAACAAGAGAAGCCACGTCAGTGAGAAGCCCTGGTCACCGCAACTAGAAAAAGGCCCATGCGGCAATGAAGACCCGGAACAGCCAAAAGTAAATAAATAACTCTAAAAAAAAAGAATAAACTGTATATGTGTGGGAATATGTATATACAACATCTATTTCCAAATTTTCTAATTCCTTCTAGTGAAATATTGATATATAGATTTATACCACACTACCACATTACCTTGAAGCTGTAGCTTTATAATAATATTTATTTATTTATTTTGGCCACACCAGACGACTTGTGGGATCTTAGTTCCCCAAGCAGGGATTGAACCTGGCCACAGCAATGAAAGTTCCAAGGCCTAACCACTCTCAGGGAAATACCCTTCCTCTTTTTTAGATCATATAGTAGCAGTCCTTCCAATTTTCCTTAAAATTGTTGTAGTATTCTAAATCCTTTTCATCTCCATATAATATTTGGAATCAGCCTGTCTATCTCTAGGGGAAAAAAGACCCTGCTTTTTTAGAAAAGTGCGTTGAACATTTAAAACATTTTGAGAACTGATATCTTAACAATACTACCTTCACTCCTTGAATGGGGTTATCACCTTGGATTATAATTCAATAATATTTTATTTTGTGTAAACTGTTCCTGCTTTGGCATTGGGAACTCTCTCAGTTGGTTCCTGTGTTACTTGGATACACACCATCATTGTGTGTGCATGTGGGTGTGTATTTGTGTGTCTATAGTTTTTCCCAGCTTTTCAGTAAGGTTTCTCTGCTCTGGTTGATGAGAATTCAGTATCTCCTAGTTCCGCGAATTATTCAGCTTTGAGCTCCCAAGAGCTTTGCTTTGCCTGACCTTGTAGTGTTTTCTCTAGACACGTGTTGCTTTGTGTTCAGCCGAAACTCAAGGTGACCTTTATGTGAATTTCTGGAGCCCTTTCTGCACATAGCTCTCTCCTCTCGAGTATCCCGCCCTCCAAACTCCAGCCGCTTTTTGAAAACCTGAACTCCGTCTCCTCAACTCAGTAAGACTCTCATGCTGTTTGGGCTCCTCATCCCCACATTGTGGTTCAGAAAGAGCCACCAGGAAGAAACTAGAGGTATTGCTGGATAACTGTTTTAAAAAGATTAAAATATATTCATGTATTTGGCTGTGCCGGGCCTTAGACGCAGCAGTTGGGATTTCATCTCTGTTGCGGCATGCAGGACCTAGTTCCCTGATCAAGGATTGAACCCAGGACCCCTGCCTTGGGAGCAGTGTCTTATGCACTGGACCATCAGGGACATCCAGGATAATATTTTTACTATCCTTCTCTATTGCCCAATGTCTGAAAACAAGTGTTGCTTATATTTTGTACATCCTTTAGTTGTTACTATAAAAAGCCAAGTGTGGTTCCAATATTCCATTACAGCAGGAAGCACAACAGCCTCTACTGTTTGGGTTGCTATTTTACATGGTATATATTTCTGTAACTTATTACAGTTGCTAATATAATCCACATATGCACACATAGAAACGCAATTGACTTAAACTATTATTAATTCTATAACTTATCTGGAGATGTTTTTAAAGTTTTCCATTCAGATAGTTATTTTAAAATAATATTTTTGTTTTTCTTTTCAGTTCTTAGAATTCTTATGTCTTTATCTTGCAGTGTTGGTTTGGGCTTCTGGGATAATGTAAACAGAAGTGGTAATAACGGGCATCCATTCCTATTCCTGGTTTTAAAAGGAATGATTAATATTAGCTTTAGCTACTGTTTTTAGATCCTGATTAAAATACAAGTTAAGGAAGTTGTCTTTTATAATTCCTTTGTGGTTTGTTTTGTGGTATGCTGAAAAAAGTGTCTCCTCCCCCCCAAGTTATATTTACTTCCTAATTGCTGGACCATGTGAATATCATCTGATGCAGCAAGAGTGAAAATTAATTTATATGGCAAAAGATGTGATTAAGGATCTTGACTGGAATTTATCTTGAATTATCAGGGTTGGCCCTAAAAGCAATCACATGTATCCTTAAAAGAAAGGGAGAGGGCGATTTTATAGACAGACACAGAGGAGGGGTCCACGTGAAGACACACTGAGGTCAGAATGATGTCACTATCAGTGAAAAAACACCATCAATGACAAAAGTCGTGAGAGGCAAGAACCAACCCTCCTCAAGAACCTGAGTGGAGCCTGACCCTACTGACGCTTAGGTCTTTTATTTACAGCCTTCAGAACTGTGAGAGAATTATTGCTTTAAGCCATGAAAATCAGGGTAATTTGTTATAGGAGCCATTGGAATCTAATGTTTTTATTTAATTGTGATACTGAATCACAGGCTTCCCAGGTGGCACTAAGTGGTATAGAATCTGCCTGCCAGGAGATGTAAGAGACGTGGGTTGGGAAGATTCCCTGGGGTAGGAAATGGCAACCCACTCCATTACTTTTGCCTGGAGAATCCCATGGACAGAGGAGCCTGGTGGGCTACAGTCCATAGGGTTGCAAAGAATCAGATACGACAGAAGCGACTTAGCACATTCAACTACCTCAAAGGTATTTTTTTTTTTAATCCACTGGAACAAGCATATAGTTTTTCTCTTTTAATCTCTCAAAATGTGAATTACACTAATGAGATTCTCTGATGTTAAGCCATGTTAAACCAACCCCCCATTCCTACAATAAACCCAACTGGTTCATGATATATCAATATATGTGCAGGCATGTATGTTTCATCTGTCTTTTCTGCTGATTCTCATTCATGGTCTATAATTTTCAAATGTTGCCCCTAGAGTCTCTAGCTAGAAGAAACATAGCCCTGTTCAGTTCAGTTGCTCAGTTGTGTCCGACTTTGCGACTCCATGGACTGTAGCACCCAGGTTTCCCTGTCCATCACCAACTCCTGGAGCTTGCTCAAACTCATGTCCATCGAGTAGATGACACTCGCTGTAGACACCTTGATTTTAGCACAGTGAGACCCATCATTGACTTCTGACCTCTGGAACCGTAAGACAATAAATTTGTGTTATAAGCCTCGACCAAGTTTGCAGTAACTTGTCACAGCAGCAATGGGAAACAAATACACTCATTTGCCTTATGAATTCATTTGAAGGATTTCCTTGAGGCCTTAGAGGAAGGACCAGTCTTTCAACGAGGACTTGTGTTTCTTTCTCCTAGTCGTTTCGGGGCACTAGCCTGGAAATGCTTCAAACTACATTAAGGGCTTAAGGTAATGTGTTTTGAGCAAGTCCATGTAAAGGCTAAGCTATGTTATACTTTTCACTATTTTCTCTCTCTCTTTTTGGCTGCACCATATGGCACTCAGGATCTTAGTTCCCCAACGAGGGATGGAACCTGTGCCCACTGTATGGAAAGCATGGAATCTCAACCACTGGACCACCAGGGAAGTCCCTCCTCTCTCTTCTCGCTCTGTTAGACAAGGAAAAATTTCTCAGAGTCCCTGGGTGGAGAAAGAGAGAGTGAGTTTACTTCTGTTTCACCCTAATCCTGAGTTGTCACTCTCTGCGGGTCCAGCTCAGTGTAGTGAGACCCTCCTCTTAGACTCCTCAACTTGGGGCCACCAGGCTTTGATTTCTGCCCCTTCTACCCCAGAAGGCTGTCAAAATCCAAAGTTCAAGTTTGCCCAGAATAGAAAATGCACCCAAGGCAAAAGCAATTTCAAGGTTCTTTCTGGTTCTCTTTCTTTAAGCCTTGTCCTGTTTTCAATGCTTTCAGAGTTTTTCTCACTTACCTTTCTTTTAACCAGCATTCACTGCAGTTTTTAGTGATGGGGCTGATCTGAATAACCTGGCCCAAAATATTCCTGGACACCTGTTAAAACTTTGTTTCTTCCGAATCTGTCAATTCCACCATCTAAACTTTTGGCTGGTCTGATTTTGCTGTCTTGTATTTCTGTTGGCTCCCACTCCTGATGTTCTGTTTTCCTGTTCATTCGTTTGTTCATTTAAGTATAATCTCATTTTAAAAGACTTTATTAAATTTGTTACAATATTGCTTCTATTTTATATTTTGGTTTTATTTCTTTTATTTCTTTTTTTTTGGCTACAAGGTATGTGGGATCTTAGCTTCCCAACCAGGGATTAAAGCTGCAATCCCTGCATTGGAAGGCGAAACCTTCTGGACCACTGGACCATCAGAGAAGTCCCCATAGACCTGGGTTCAATCCCTGGGTCGGGAAGATCCCCTGGAGAAGGAAATGGCAACCCATTCCAGTATTCTTGCCTGGAAAGTCCCATGGACGGAGAAGCCTGTTAGGCTACACAGTCCGTGGGGTCACAAAGAGTCGGACAAGACTGAACGACTTCACTTTCACTTTGATTATCCTCAGTAAACCTGTATTTGTCAAACTTCTTGGAAGGTTACATTCATGTCACTTTCCCGCAGAAAAAAAGGACTGCTGTTGTGCTTTCAGTTGCCTGGAGGCAGGCCAACACAGTTCCGATTTAAAACAATTCCTTTGCTTGAGGTTTTTCACATTACCCAGGTATTATGAGTTAGACCACAAACATGCAAGAAGTTTGACTTGTGGTTATACATTCTCAGGGGAAGTTTTTTCCTCTCTTCCCTCAGTTCCTGTTGATACAGATGCAGGAATGTCTGTGCTTTTCCCTCCTCCCTATAATTGTGTACAGTTATCAAAAGCAAAGCTTAGTGACTAGAGATTGGCAGAGCTCTACCATTACAGTGCTCATTAGTTTTCTAACTACAATGGTGTGAAACTAGAAATTAATTACATAAAGAAAACTGGAAAATTCGTAAGTATGTGGAGATTAAACAACATGCTACTGAACAACCAATGGGTCACTATGTTTTATGTCTGAAACATATAATATTGTACATCAACTATTTCACAATTTATATACATGTCCCCCAAGTTCATCCATGTTGTTGCAAATAGCAGGATTTCCTTCTTTTTTTTTAATTTTTTTTTGCATGTATATGCAAAGAATACCTAAAAAATAAAAAGAAGGAAATTCTGCTATTTGCAACAACATGGATGAACTTGGGGGACACTCTGAAGTGAAATAACCTAGACATAGAAACAAATATGCAATCTTACTTATCTGTGAATTTTTTTTTTCTTAAAGTTAAACTCACAGTAACACAGAGTAGAATGGTTATTACCAAAGGCTGGGGGTTGGGGGAGGGGGGAGAGGATACAAACTTTTAGTTACAAAAATGAATAGGTTCTGGAGATAGCATGATGACTGTAGTTAATAATAGTGTAATACTATAGTATTAGTATTTATTAATTAATAGTGTATAATATAAATTATAATTAATATATTAATTATATATATTATATTTATATATATTATATATTAATATTATAATATAATAAAGTATAATTAATAGTGTATACTATAAATTACACTTGAAATTTGCTGAGAGTAAATCTCAGGTGTTTCCATTTCCCCAAAAAAGTGGTTTTTTCCCCTAAAAAGATAGCATGATGACTGTAGTTAATAATAATGTAATACTATAGTATTAGTATTTATTAATCAATAGTGTATACTATAAATTATAATTAATATATTAATTATATACATTAATGTAATAATATATATATAATATATAATATTAATCTTATAATAAAGTATAATTAATAGTGTATACTATAAATTATACTTGAAATTTGCTGAGAGTAAATCTCACATGTTTCCATTTCTCCAAAAAAGTGGTTACTGTGGGAAGTGATGGATATGTTAATTAGCTTGATTGTGGCATGCATTTCACAATGTACATCTAAACCACCTTGAAACTTTAAATATATATAATTTTGTCAATTATGTCTCAAGCTGGGGTGCAGGAAAGACCTTATTTCCACATACAGCCACACTCTGAAGTACTGGGGGTTAGGTCTTCACATATGGATTTTGGGGAGACACAATATAGTGTATTAGTTAGTTAGTTCAGTCGCTCAGTCATGTCTGACTCTTTGCGACCCCATGAATCGCAGCACGCCAGGCCTCCCTGTCCATCACCAACTCCCAGAGTTCACTCAGACTCAGGTCCATTGAGTCAGTGATGCCATCCAGACATCTCATCCTCTGTCATCCCCTTCTCCTCCTGCCCCCAATCCCTCCCAGCATCAGAGTCTTTTCCAATGAATCAACTCTTCGCATGAGGTGGCCAAAGTACTGGAGTTTCAGCTTTAGCATCATTCCTTCCAAAGAAATCCCAGGGCTGATCTCCTTCAGAATGGACTGGTTGGATTTCCTTGCAGTCCAAGGGACTCTCAAGAGTCTTCTCCAACACCACAGTTCAAAAGCATCAATTCTTTAGTGCTCAGCTTTCTTCACAGTGCAACTCTCACATCCATACATGACCACAGGAAAAACCATAGCCTTGACCAGACGGACCTTTATTGGCAAAGCAATGTCTCTGCTTTTCAATATGCTATCTAGGTTGGTCATAACTTTCCTTCCAAGGAGTAAGCATCTTTTAATTTCATGGCTGCAATCACCATCTGCAGTGATTTTGGAGCCCAAAAAAATAAAGTCTGACACTGTTTCCCCATCTATTTCCCATGAAGTGATGGGACCAGATGCCATGATCTTCGTTTTCTGAATGTTGAGTTCTAAGCCAACTTTTTCACTCTCCTCTTTCACCTTCATCAAGAGGCTTTTTAGTTCCTCTTCACTTTCTGCCATAAGGGTGGTATCATCTGCATATCTGAGGTTATTGATATTTCTCCTGGCAATCTTGATTCCAGCTTGTGCTTCTTCCAGCCCAGCATTTCTCATGATGTACTCTGCATGTAAGTTAAATAAGCAGGGTGACAATATACAGCCTTCACAGACTCCTTTTCCTATTTGGAACCAGTCTGTTGTTTCATGTCCAGTTCTAACTGTTGCTTCCTGACCTGCATACAAATTTCTCAAGAGGCAGGTCAGGTGGTCTGGTATTCCCATCTCTTTCAGAATTTTCCAGTTTATTGTGATCCACACAGTCAAAGGCTTTGGTATAGTCAATAAAGCAGAAATAGATGTTTTTCTGGAACTCTCTTGCTTTTTTGATGATCCAGCAGATGTTGGCAATTTGGTCTCTGGTTCCTCTGCCTTTTCTAAAACCAGCTTGAACATCTGGAAGTTCATGGTTCACGTATTGCTGAAGCCTGAAGCTAAGCTAAGCCTGAAGCTATATAGTGTATAACACTGGAAAAGGCAATGGCACCCCACTCCAGTACTCTTGCCTGGAGAATTCCATGGATGGAGAAGCCTAGTAAGCTGCAGTCCATGGGGTCGCACAGAGTCGGACACGACTGAAGTGACTTAGCAGCAGCAGCAGCAGCAGTGTATAACACCACCCAAAATTGATTTTTAAAATCTGCCTTGAAGGGCTTCCCCTGTGGCTCTGCCTGCCAATGCAGGAGACATGGGTTCAGTCTTTGATCCTTTTAGATCCTCCATGCTTGCTGAACAACTAAGTCCATGTGCTACAACTATTGAGTCTGTGCTCACCTGGGAACCCCAACTACTGAACATACACGCTGCAACTACGGAAGCCTGTTCACCTGGAGCCCATGCTCTGCAGCGAGAAGCCACCACCGTGAGAAGCCCACACACTGCAACCAGAGAGTAGCCCCACCGCTTGCGGCTGGAGAAAAGCCCACGCGGCAGCGAAGACTCAGCACAGCCAAGATAAACTAAAAACATTTCTTTTTTAAAGTGTCTTGAAACTTTTGGATTTAGATTAAAATCTATACAAATTAATATATAAGGAATAAAGTCAAATCTTCAGAAAGCCATGGTTTTGCTTGTCGTATTATAGGCTTTGAATTTAGCCAAAAGATATTAGCGTAAAAACAAAAGAGGTATCAGAGAGATGTTTGCAGTGTTTATTCAACATGGTGTAGGAAAAAGAAAAACTGACGCTGGGGTATAAATCAGGGGGAAGGATATAAAAGTTCTAGTCAGTAAAATTTTCTTTTTTACAACTTAATAATTCAAAGCAACTGTCAGATTATTAGTTTCCCAGGTACCTTGGTGTAGAAGACTTTGACCTGAATAGCTGACATGAGAATTCTAGTCACTTGAATGAGATAAATGATACAGCAAATTAATAGACTTGCATTCTGGGGGGCATACATCAGCGTCTTGTGTTTGGTTGTTGTTGGTTTGTCCATGAGGCTCTGATCTAATCTGGGTGAATTACATTGGGTTACTAGTCCACCAACATATGAGGAATACAATGGTCACAAGATATTGTCACCATGTGAAGCATTATTTGGACAGCCACCTTGATGCCACTTGTCATAATGCCTTCAATTTATAACAGCTGTTTGTACCAGGAAGTTAAACTGAGTCTAGGAATGTAAGGCAATGCCTTCTGGCCGATATAACTTCTTTCGTTACACCCTGAGTCTTCTCTCATTCTATTGCAACAAAATAATTTGGTCTCCTTTTCAATGATCTGAAATGAATGAAAATTTCTATAGTCAGAAAATTCCTGTCATTTCACAATAGCTGCATAAAACTTTAAGGCACGCAAAACAGCTTCCTCTCACCAGCAACTTGAAGTAGTGTCCATTTGGAAAGTCTGGGGAAACTTGAAATAGTGTCCATTTGGAAAGTCTGGGGAAACACTGAAGGATGTATATGTGGGTTGGGCAAATATATTGGGTCAGGAGTGTGTCTAAGAAGTAAGAAAAGATTCATCGTGAACGAGAAAAAGACACAGATCTGTTGGTTTACTCATTGAGGAGCAAATGTTATGCTTAAATCAATATTCAAACTACAAAGCCTGAAAATCTAGAGTTTTTTTTTTTAATCGTTGATCACTATTACTGACAATGTGTGATGTTTTACTTTTAGCTGTTTGAAGAACCACTTCTTTAACGCGCAATAAAACACACCTGCCAAAATCAAAATTTCTAAAAGTGAAACTGGTAGAAGTAAAATATTTACTATGTACCTTTAACATGTTGTGATTCTTTCAGGAAATATACTTGGTTTCAGTATCAAGTTTGGTGAGTTATTTTGGGTCCATCTAAAATAGTAAGATTGGGAATTCCCGGTGGTTCAGTGGTTAGGACTTCATGCTTTCACTGTGTGGGTCTGGGTTCAATCCCTGGTTGGGAATAAGATTCCACAAAATGCATGGCACAGCCAAAAAGAATAAAAATAAAATGTATGTGTGTGTTAGTCTCTCAGTCATTTCTGGCTCTTTGTGACCCCATTGACTGTAGCCCACCAGGCTCCTCTGTCCAAGGGATTTCCATTTCCTTCTCCAGAGGATCGTCCCAACCCAGGGATCGAACCCAGCTCTCCTGCATTGCAGACAGATTCTTTACTGTCTGAGCAACCAAGGAAGCCCAAAAGATACAAATTACTGAATTACTGAAACCAGGCAAAAATATTTTTTAAAAAACCTTTGCCAACTCAGCACGCTAATATAACTATTTTTGTATCATTTTCAATCTTTGCATATATATTCTTAAAACTAAAATATATTAGCGATTTGATTCACATTCCTTTGTATTTAATAACATAAGTATTTAACATATGCATTTATCCTTTGCTATATTTCTAATCTTTTTCTAACCATTAAAATATTTTAAAAATTGTAATTAAATATCAATAACCTCAGATATGCAGATGACACCACCCTTATAGCAGAAAGTGAAGAGGAACTAAAGAGCCTCTTGATGAAAGTGGAAGAGGAGAGTGAAAAAGTTGGCTTAAAGCTCAACATTCAGAAAACTAAGACCATGGCATCTGGTCCCATCACTTCACAGGAAATAGATGGGGAAACAGTGGAAACAGTGTCAGACTTTATTTTTTCGGGCTCCAAAATCACTGCAGGTGGTGATTGCAGCCATGAAATTAAAAGACGCTTACTCCTTGGAAGGAAAGTTATGACCAACCTAGATAGCATATTCAAAAGCAGAGACATTACTTTGCCAACAAAGGTCCGTCTAGTCAAGGCTATGTGAGAGTTGGACTGTGAAGAAAGCTGAGCGCCAAAGAATTGATGCTTTTGAACTGTGGCGTTGGAGAATACTCTTGAGAGTCTCTTGGACTGCAAGGAGATCCAACCAGTCCATTCTAAAGGAGGTCAGTCCTGGGTGTTCATTGGAAGGACTGGTGCTGAAGCTGAAACTCCAATACTGTGGCCACCTCATGAGAAGAGTTGACTCATTGGAAAAGCCCCTGATGCTGGGAGGGACTAGGGGCAGGAAGAGAAGGGGACAACAGAGGATGAGATGGGTGGATGGCATCACCAACTCAATCGATGGACACGAGTCTGGGTGAACTCCGGGAGTTGGTGATGGACAGGGAGGCCTGGCGTGCTGTGATTCATGGGGTCACAAAGAGTCGGACACGACTGAGCGACTGAACTGAGCCGAACATAGTATTTACCATTTTAACTATTTTTAAGTGTACAGTCGTATAACACTAAATATAAATACTTCATACTCTTGTGCAACCATCATCACCATTCATTTATAGAACTTTATCATCTTCCCAAAATGAACTCTATGCCCAACGAGTACTAATTCCCCATTTCTCCTCCTCTGGCAACCACCATTCTACTTTCTGCCTTCATGAATGTGACTATTCTAGGTACCCCATGTAAGTGGAATCATACAATATTTGCCTTTAAGTGAAATAAGCCAGAGGCAGATATTGTAGGATTCCAACTTATATGGGGTACCTAGAATAGTCTTCAAGTTTCATTCATGTTGTAGGGTACATCATTATTCCTTTCATGTTAAGGCTTAGTGATATTACATTGTATGCATATACCCTAGTCTGCTTTGTTTATATAAATGTATATACTTACATAAATGTATCTGGCAGTAGCGGCTTTCCTGGTGGCTCAGTGGTAAAGAATCTACCTGACAATGCAGGAGACTTGGGTTTGATCCCTGGGCTGGGAAGATCCCCTGGAGATGGAAATGCCAACACACTCCAGTATCTTGCCTGGGAAATCCCATGAAGAGAGCAGACTGGTGGGCTATAGTCCATGGCGTTGCAAAAGAGTCGGACACGACTTAGCAACTAAACAACGTCTGTCGATGGACACTGGGGGTGCTGCTGCCTTTTTCAGTTCTTCTGGATGAATACCAGGAGTGGAATAGCTGGAGCATAGGCTAATTCTATTAAAATTTTGAGGAAGTGTCCTGTTGTTTCTCATAGTCTCATCATTTTATTGGCTGTATAATATTCCATTTTGTTTCTATGCCCTAACACTAAACCACTCCAGAAGTGTTTCCTGAGGAATCTCAAGTTTTCATTTTCTCTGTTGGATGGAAGTTAGTTCTGGCTTAGACAATGCTTCAGATTTTTTTGCCCCAGTTTAAAAATAACTCATATACATACATTATTACTGAAACGGAGCAGGACCCTATGGTTCTTGCCCCCACCCCCCAGCCCCCAATGTCCTCTGCCTGTCTTTCATCTATGGAAACTTCAGTCAAAGAATATGTTTGATCAGAGACATGAGAACGTGCAAAAGAAAACCAAAAAAATAGAAAAACTGTCAAAGACCAAATAATAATAACATAGTCATTTCAGTTCAGTCGCTCAGTCATGTCCAACTCTTTGCGACTCCGTGGACTGTAGCATGCCAGGCCTCCCTGTCCATCACCAACTCCCAAAGTTTACTCAAACTCATGTCCACTGAGTCATTGATGCCATCCAACCATCTTATCCTCTGTCGTCCCCTTCTCCTCCCACCTTCAATCTTTCCCAGCATCAGGGTCTTTTAGCATAGTCAAAGACCTTTAGTTCCTTCTCAAGGGCTATCAATAATATTCTGACCCATATCCAGTGAGCTGTCCTAAAAGTGATCCCCGTCCCCACTCTGCAAGGGTGAAGAAGTTAACTACATGATGATCAGACTGTACCTGAGACATAAGCTGCCACAGTTCCAAGAACTGGCCTCAAGGACATGGAAACAAACTGACCCTGGAACTGAAGAATTAACTGTACAATCAAGATGAGGGTGGTCAGACCATCAGTGATCAATCTGATGACTGTCAGAGCTGACTGTGCTGTTTCTGCATGTAGCCCACCCCACCCCCGGCTAGAAAAGCTCTTGCACAATTGATCGTCAGTGGAGAGAGCTGGCCTTTGAACACATGTCTGCCCTCCCTACTGGTTACTGGTAACTGAAATAAAGCAAATCTTTCTTTCTACCAGCCTGGCCTGCTTATTGGCTTTTGAGTGGCAAGCAGCTGCCCCCCACCTTCTGGTAACATTACCCCTGATGGCTGATAACTGTTTTTGCTTACTGCCACCTCAAAATGACTCCCCTTCTCAAGGACGTACCCCATTGATGGGAGTAAATCCTGTCTAGCTTGATCTCTGCTTTCCCATGTGGGGGCCACTAGCATATATTTAAACTTGAGTCAATTAGAGGGAAATAAAATTAAAAACTCATTTTCTCAGTCGCACCTGACATATTTCAAGTGCATGACAGTCACAAGGAGCTTGTGCTACTGAATTGGGCATCATGGATACAGAACATTTCCACCATCTCAGAAAGCTCTACGGTGAGCGCTGCTCCAGACTGTTTTTGACCCTGACCACTTTGTTAGCTGAATCAGAGCCTATGAGTTACTCCCCCAAATGATTAAATCCTAGGAGAAAAGCCAATGTTAAACACATTCAGAAGAGAATACCATAAACTCTGGAATGTGAGTTTCAAAATTCACCACTGGGAATATCTCTTCCAGTGGCTGGACTACCCCTGCCTGCTGTTTCCCACGTCAAGTCTTCTTCAGAGTATGAACTCTTGGTCTTAAATTTGTTACTGATGGTCACCTAATCCAAGCTGGGTCAATCCAGTTCCTTACTTTTCCCTTAAGGTATTTGGAACTGGGAGAGACTGTCAGTCAGGTGGTCCTCCAGCTGTTTAGAACTATAAATTTAGGAGAAACAGTCATATCCCACTATGTAAAACTGAGCTGGATATAGCAATGGAAAGAAAGCTCAAGCAGGTAAGCGGAGATTAAATTGCTTTGGACTTTCAAATTCTGGGTTCAGGTTCCTTTCTCAGGCCCATCAGCATCCATAACTTTGCGTTACAGGAGACAAGTCTGCATCCTAACAGTAAATTATTCAATGCTTAAGCTAGTTCCAACTGGCTTATTATCTGGGACCCAAGAGTCCTAACGTACATGCATCCATAAACTACACACACAGGCATCGACATACAACACAGAAGTGTGCATAGTTGTACACAAACTTTGCATTAAGTCATCACACTGGGCTCCCAGACTACTTTTCCTTTTCCTACTTTTAACCTCCTTCTCACTCAAAGTGTGCTTAGGTTGTCCTCTGCTTTCTTAATTCTTTTCCTTCCCATGATCAAAATATGCCTTCTGCAATTCTGGCTATGGAAGCTTTAGGAAATCAAGTCCTGTACTACTGTTAACAATGGATTTAAATCTTTTTTTTTTTTTTTAATGTAATTCTTCAGCTTGTACAGCACTTTAATCTCTCAGGCCTAAATAATTCAGTCAACATTCATCAACGACTGAATCGATAATCCCTCACAGGCCAGAGCAGCAAATGGTGAGTGTTAGGATCCCACGGGACCAGAACTGAGTGGGCACCTCTGCAAGTCCCAGCATGCTACTGCAGATGAACTATTAGGAGAAACCTCCTCTGGCAGGAGGGAAGAGGATGAGGAGTCAGGTAGTAAAGAACAGAGCAATAGCACCCGAGGGCAAAGGCACATCCCATGGCCTAGGTAGGAAAGCGCTCAGTGTGGTCAAGCAACAAAGGAAACCAGAATGGCCAGAGGAGACAGCAGGGGGAAAAGTAGTGTGAGCTGATAGGTAGGGCCTTTAAGCCAAGGTAACTGGATAAGATAAAACCTGAAGTGCAATGGGAAAGTCTTAAAAAAGATTTAAAACAGGGAGTGAGCTGATCTGATTTGGGTCTTAAAAAAGAATTACCCATTCTGGCTAGAGGAGGGATAGGGACCAGTTTAGGAGGCTACTGCAATTGTTGGCAAGAGATCACAACGTCTTAGCCTATGAGGATGGGAGGCAAAAGGAGCTCTGGAAAGTATGTGAGATTTTTTAAGGTGGAAATACAAGCTCTTACGAAGTTTTCCATTTTACCTTCTAAGTAGCCAGCGGCCATATTAAAGTTGTCAATGAAGAAGACTCATAAAAACTAGGCCCTACCAAGTGAAGAAGGGTCTGTCTCCCTGTTTCACAGGGCTCTGGGCTCAGCTCTTACCTTGATTCCAATAATCCTATAGAGAAAAATCCCGCAGTCATCTATCTCCCTTTCCTTTGACGAGCAGCAACTGCTGAAAAACGACTCCCAGCAAAACGACAGTGGTGTCTGGGGTTCACTGATACACACCTAACTTTTCATTTAAATGCTCACTTTTAATTTGGTATCGGTTATCTTACATCGCATCAAGTGACAGAGGAGGCATTTTGCTAGCAGCATCTCCTACTTCATCTAGAAAAACTGTATTCACCATCTGATTCTCAGCAACCTGGGGCAAAATTCCTTTAGAATAATTAACTGTTTATAGAGGACGGGTGCCCTTTCGCCTATGCAGATCTCGTGCGTTCTGGGCACCGCTTCCCGCCGCGCAGACAAATGCACTCATTGTCTGCACCACGTCAGTCCCCCCCGGATTTTATGCAGCGTGCATTTCCTGCACCGAGAAGCTGGCTGCAGGCGTGCTTCCCTCGTTCCCCTGCCCCCGCCCGAATCCCAAGCTTTTGTTTCTAAACGTTTTCTCCCGACGCTATTAAAAATGCTTGGGCACATCGTTCCCAAATAAGTGACCAACTAGGAAGTTTTCTGCCTGTTAACCTCGAGGCCAACGTCCAGTAAAGTTTTGAAAAAATCAACTAAACCTCGTGTAAAGAGGCCAGTCCCTATGGAAACAACGGAAACGCGGATATTATTGCCTAAACTTGCCGGGAGGGCAGTGGGGGCGGGATTTGGGTTTTTCTTAACATCTACGCTTTGCAGTGGCTCTCTCCCCCTGCAAGGGCGCTCCAAGGGGCTGCAGCCCGCATTCCCGCAGCGGCGAGGAGGTGGTGTGTGGGGGGGGGACGCGGGGCTGGGGGTGGGTAGAGCTGAGCCCGGCCTCCCGGCGGCGACGCTCTGGCCCGCCCGCGCGCGCGCGCGCGCGCTCGATGGTTCCGCGCGGCGGCCCAGGCCCGCGCGGTCCCGACGCCAGGGGGCGCGCTGGCCGGCGCCGCGGATCTCCGAGCTGCGCGGCCCGACTCGCGTCCGCCATATTGGATGCCGCAGCCGCCGCTGCCAGCGCTTCCTCCTCCGTCTTCGCGGCGCGCCGCTGGTTCCTACGGGCCCCGAGCGGCGGGGAGGCGAAACAGGAGCCCGCCGGAGGAAAGAGGAAGGAGGGGGTGGAAAGAAGTCGGGGACCGGGGCTAGAGGGTGGAAGCCCGAGACCGAGCGGGGCGGAGAAGAGAAGGCGCCGCGGCCCGGCCCCTCCCCCCCGTCCGCCGCCGCCGACCCGCCCCGGCAGCGCCTCTGTTCCCCTGCCCGGCGCTCCGCCTGCCCTAGCGGCCATGCCGGGGCCTCGCCGCCCCTAAGGGAGAGCCCTTCCCCACCAGTGCTTGCCTCGCCTTTTCCCTCGGGCCCGGGGGGGTCGCAGCGGCCCGGCCCCCCACCCCCTGTCCCCGCCGCCGTCGGCGCGCCCGCCCCCTCACACCCCCCACCCTCCTCGCGGCGCCGCCGCCGTCCCCGTCTCGCTCTCCCCACCCAGTGCAGTGGCCGCCGCCTCTTCCGCCGCCGGGCTCCGGGCCTCCGCACCGACAACATGGAGGCTGTGAAAACCTTCAATAGCGAGGTTGGTATTGCAGTCTTCGCCTCTCCTCTCCCCCTCCCCCGCTCCTGCCCACGCTCCCCACCCCGACCTCCGACCCTCGACCCCCGGCCCAGGACGAGGCCCGCCGCGGGAGGACTGGGCACGGGCCCGCAGGGCTTTCTCCAGGGTGGGGCGAGCGGCTGCCTGGCCGTGCCCGTGGGGGAGGGGTGTTTCTCGGTCCCGGCGCCCCTCCCCCGATCCCGGGGTGGTGGGGGGGGCGGGGGAGGTTCCGGTGTCTCCAGCACCTACTCCCGAGTGGCTGCGGGGGTGGAAGGGGAGGCCACCGGTTGGGCCCTCCCCCGGAGGCTCCCGACGGGTCTCTCTGCGGGTCAGTTCCGCCGAGGCCTGGCCCGCCCACCTCTTTTCCTGGGCCTGCGGGATTTTTAACTTGGAGGCCAGGCATCCCCACTTCAGGCCTTCCCCCGGTCCTTAATGAGGCAGGCACTGATGGGGGTAGTAGGGGGTGGGAAGTGGTGGAAAAGCACCTCCTGGGATGATCGTCTGTGGTCACATTGCAAGCAGTGTTTGTTTATAACCGAGATATTGTTGGCTAGGTAACCTGCCAACCGGGGACTTAAGCTTAAGGGGATGGTTGGTCGGGAGGCGAGGTTATTCTGCAAATTTCCCCTGTCCTTACCCCCCCCCCCCAAACTCTTCTCATCATCACGACATAAAGCAACAGAGCTGTGCATGCCGAGAGGAAAGATGTGGGAGAGGCATTTCCCACGGGTTCCTTCACGTGTCATACATAAGGCTAGATTTTAAATAAGCAGCTGTCCAGTTTTCACTATTTGATTGAGTTTGCTAGTCTGAAGGGAGACACGTTTCGATAAAAATAGTCGTGTCCGACTCTGCGATTCCATGGGCTGCCAGGCTCTATCCAGTCAAGATTACTGGAATAGATAGTTATTTCGTTTTCCAGGGATCTTCCCCACCCAGGGATCAAACCCGGGTCTCCTGCATTGCAGGCAGCTTCTTTACTGTGTAGCCACCCTGGAAGCCCTAAAATATTTTAAAACCTTTTAAACACTCTAATGTGAATAGACTTAATTATGTTAAACATTTAACAAGTAGATGTCTACACAGCTTATCCGTACTTGTATGCCTTAGATACAAATATTTTAATATGATGTTAATTAGATTTGCATCAATTTTATGAACTTTTCATGTGGAGGCACTAATACTCTGTTCAGTATAGTCTAATAGTGATAGTCTAAACAATTCTTCTTTTCTTCTTCCCTCCTCCCTCCCTCCCTTCTATCCTTCCTTCCTTCTTTGGAGAATTAGCATTTGAGAAACTTAGAAGAGGCTAAAAGTTAGATCTAACAATCATGTGAATTAGACTTTCCATATTAAAGCAGATAGCTGTGACAGTTATATGAAAGAAAGCCTTTTTTTTTTTTGAAAGGATTTTCATTTGAATACAAGGTTTTCTTTACTGCTTTTTGATAGAGATTATAGAGTGTAAACTTCGGAATCTTTTCCATTTTATTTATGAATTTGTAGCTGATAATTTGGATCAAATTTATAAAATCTGCTTTCATTTGTCCTTAAAATCTGAAATAAAAAATAAGCATATATATGAAATTTATTGTTGATAATTTCACAGCTCTGCAGGGGAGGGGGAAAAACAGGTCTGTGTAGCTTTTTTATTTGCTACATGTAGTGCTACAAGCACTAAGTAGTGGTCTTCATTTAAATTATATATAAAAAAGGTTTCTCCTGTTTCCTTCCAATTATTTGATGTACCCTAGACTTTTTTGATGGGTGTCTCCTGTTTATCTTGGGGGTTCCTAATATGTACCCTCCATTCTCAGCCCTCCCTGCCATGTGATAGATACAAACAAGTGGTTAGTACACTGTGGTTGATCACAATGGAGCAGGGAGGAGTAGAAATGTTACAGTTGGTTTTATTTATTTTACTGTTGACATGAAGGATAAGGAGCCTAATATTTACATGACTAGCTTGATGTTTCAGCTCTTTTCTCATCTAATCTTCACAAGAACTTGAGATTTGTAGTGGTATTCCCACTTTAGTTTATGTAACACTGTCTCCTTTCCCCGTATGTATTTTTTCCCCCTTATATATTTTCAAAGAACTTAAACCATCTTTTTACTCTCTTGTTTACTAGTATTATGCTCACACCTCTGAAAATGGGGTTGGCGCACAGCATAGTTATAGAATTGAGGAAGGGAAATATATTTTGAAGAAGATTCAGAAGAATGTACTTTTTAAGGGGGTTTAAACTCAAAATAGATAATTTTTTTTCCTGATTTTTGAAAAAAGTTTCTGTGAATATCTATGCTTGCTAGTATAGTAAAAATTTGTGGTTGAAAGTATATAGTGGGAAATAGTTCAGTAATATTTTTCCATTAAATCATATGTTACAAAGTGCAAAAATAAAGGAATCTGAATTACAGAATTAGGAGACAAGGATGTTTTAGAATGTTTCCTTAAAATTAATTTGGCTTTTAAAGGCATTTATCCTTGGGCTGAGCCCAACAAAACTTTCTCTGGCAAATTTAAAATTATCTTTGAAGCACTGAATTGTCAAATGCCACGTACTTGATAAGGCAACACAATTTATCTGTAAGCATAATGTTCAGAATATGAAATGCTTAGCTTTTATGACTTGCTTAAAAAAACAAGCGAACATTGGCTTGAAAACAGAAATGTGCCATGGATTTTTAAAGTTAAGAATATAGGTCTTTAATCTGAAAATTGTGGCTAAGTTTCGGTCCGAAAATCTGGTCTTATGCATAACGCTAGGAAGCAGTCATGATTGGCGTGTCTTCCTGCCTGCCAACCTTCCCTCCCTTTTTGTCAAAGGCGCTTTATGGCCTCCCCACCCCACTTTCACATTCACTGTCGGAGGATCTTTTTTTGTGTGTGGTAAATTCCTCTTAATTGTCATCAGTGAAATGAGATTGAGGCTCAGGAATTGATATTTAAGTGCCCTCTGTGCTGGTTTTGTGGGAAAACTTTAATTTCCAGTTAAGCATCATTGTGATGAAAGTTTAATCCCATGACCACTAATGTCAGTTCTGAAATGATGAAAGAATATTGTCCAGATTGAAATACAGGATTCCCTAAGGGTCAGTGCTTGACCCGAGCAGTTGACTCCAGAAGAGTTATCATCGTTACAAGGTATCGTAGTTGCTGCTGCTCAGAGATGGTGGCGCTTACTTGTTAGGATCGTTTAGAGCCCTCACCTTGGTTGGAAGGGTCTCCTGTTCATCTTTTTAAATCTGTGTATTCACCTTAGGACCAGTTTATTACTGGAATGCAGCAGTTTTATACGTGAGTTGCATATCTGTACTCAGTCCTTAAGAATGCTTCTATATGGAGGTCATTATGGTAGGTTTTTTTTTTTTTTAAAGAAGGAAAATACAAAATCAGTTCATAACCCTTTTCTTAGAAAATTATAACTTAATTGGCGAGGGCACTTTAGTAATATAGGAACTCTTAATATGTGGAAAATATAAGAATTATTACATTAAGAATATAAGAATCTGTTATGCTTGTGTGTGTAAAATTATTGCAGATTAATTTTTGGATTTACCTTGGTTCTTAAATTCTTTACTCATCTGTAGGATATCTAAATTATTAGTGTCTTTTGTTCTTAGGATCCTTTGGTTAGTCAGATAGCTCACCCTTTAAACTGTCAGGTTGTAGACTTTCCAGAGTCACTTTAACACCCAGTATATTTTCCTCTTCTCTGCCTTGTCTTTACACCAGTAGTGAAACCCCTTCTTTGTTTTATTCCATTTCCAAGTTTGTATCCAGGGTATTCATTTGCCTATCTAGAGGACTTACAGTCTTTCCACCAGTATCCAGTAGTAGGCATGGGATGGTAGAGGACAGTGGCAAAGGTAGTGGAAGTAATAAAAGCGTGTGAAATGTGATTTTATATTTTCCCCTTGCAGTTCAGGAAGGGGAAGTTATGTGAAGCAGCTATAGAACATTGCCTTTTTCTTTGATTTTCATGTATCAGGGAATATCTCTGTCTCTTCTGGTTTAACTTTCCAGTGGGAGTTTTGGTTAATTGTAACGATTAGAAGATTTTTTTGGTTTCTATTTTGTGAAAATCTCTTAAAGATGTAGCAGTCTTAGTATTAGAAAAGAAGCCTTCACTGCCCTCTCCCTGCCCCGGTGTTCAGGTTAGGGATCCTCAGCCTGGGCTTTGTTGGTCTTTTCCGCTGGATAATCGTTTGCTGTGAGGAGCTGATTTGTGCACTGCAGGCTGTTCAGCAGCAGCCCTGGTCTCTACCCACTAGAGTCCCTTGTTGTGACAACCAGAAATGGCTCTAGATAGTACCAGGTGTCCCTTGGGGGCCAAAGTCAACCGTGGTTGAGAACCACTGATTTAGGTCCCCTGTTAAACTGCCTTGAAACATTGTGTTTTTCCTTGTAATGATGACTACAGTTTTAAGTAATTAGTAATTTCCCCCACCTTATAAGTTCCATGAGGACAGTGACCACATAATTTCATTGCTTCATATCCTTGGTACATAGCATAATGCCTTGGTATATGCTAAATAAAGATTCTCAAATGCATGGATTGATGATATAGTAGGCAGCTGAATGACTTGGACCAAGGCAGTTAACATTTTTGAACATTTGGTTTTCTCTGATTGATGATATAGTAGGCAGCTGAATGACTTGGACCAAGGCAGTTAACATTTTTGAACATTTGGTTTTCTCTGGTGTAAAATAAATGATACGAGATTTTTAGGTTTCCTATTAGTTGCAAGATTCACTGACTAAATATGAAATTAATACTTTGGAGGACTTAGTAGGTATAAGCATTGTTTTGAGGGTCATTTTATGAAATTGTAGGTTTATAGTAGTTTAGATGGAAAATTTAAAATAAAAACTCTGCTTACGATTCTTACTAAGGGGAGAGCAGGGAGGGGACTATTTCATTGAAAGTTCCAGTTAGGCTGAATCAGTCCTAAGTTTTATATTGTAATTATGGTATTTTCAAGCCCTTTATGCTTTGTTTTTTCATTTTAAAACAACATATGGTAAAAGTTTTTTTAATGAATAAAGTTAGAGTACAAGCATAATTGAGGTTGATAATGATTTGGGGGACTCTATGATTTGAGAGTGTTTTAGTCATTTTCAGGATTAAGCATAAAATTTTTTTGGCAACATTGAAATTCATGAGATATATATATAGTTCAGTCATTTTTATTTTAGGCTAGCAGTGAGTTTGTTACAGTAATTTGATTGGCATTTGGGGGACAGTATTCCCCAGTCTTCTGAATAGTCATATTTTATGATCACTTGCTCCTCTTTTTTTAGAACTATAGTTGGCGTAGAATTAATGCTGATACTGCTGCTTGTACATGAAATTTTAGGTATTTCTTTCTAGGGCCAGTTTTCCTGTACTGGACAACTGCTAACTCATAATGGTATGAGAGAATGTAATCAACCTTGACCTTGAACACTGGCTGGGCTCCTGAACTCTTCAGTGAGCTCACTTTATCTGGTTTTGTTTTCTCAACATCTTTCTCTGCTCCTTTCTCTCAGGATTGTGCCTCTCTACTCCTGCTTGTACAGACTGCTTTCCAGCAGCATGGACACAAGAAGCATAGTAAGATGATTATAACCCACATAAGGCAGGCCCTTTGGAAAATGATGAGGTTTAAATTGGTAGTCAAATGATGTCTTGATTATATGGGAAGTGCTTGGGAAGCAGAATGAAGTTGTCACTTAGAATATATTGGTAAGCTTAAAGCAAGCATGTAGGGAATGAGTTGAATTTCTTCACAAAAAATAGGTGAAGTGAAAAAAAAGTTGTGCTTACGAGTGAGCATCAATCATATCTAAACTCTTGTGCATTTACTTGCATTCTGCTCCACGTAATTTTTTGTAAAAGAAATATTACTTATGTGAGATGGGTGAATTGCTAATTTCTGAATTTGATGGTTGGAAATGAAATACATCTTATATTTTGAGGAAGTTCTTCAAACTATAAGATGATAACTGGCAGATACTCTGTAGTATTGGAGACACAAGACTAAGTCAAATTTTGGATTTTCTAATTATAGAGGAGCAGATTTTGTTAGAGGTACTATTATAAGACATAAATGCCCGTGAGAAATGTTACCATGGCTTCTGATTCCTTGTCTGAGTTAGTTCTCTTAAGTTTGGTGGTAAACACGATGTGTTTGGTCTCTCTGATTTTGATTTTATGCGTTTATTTCATCTTTCTATTTCTGCTGTACCAGTTTCTGATACACCATATTTTAAACTCAAGGAAGAGTATGTAAATATGCTATCTACTGTAGGTCAGGAGATACATTAGGAACTCTGACATTGCTGTATTTAGTCAGAATGGGGAATAGAGATGATTTGTTCATGTTTTTAAAAAAAGTTTATGGCTTTTAATTCAATGTATGTTAAATTCATTAAGATAATTCTGCAACTTAGTATGATTTGTAGAGGCTGACTTGAAAGACCTAGGATTTGATTTATTTGTTTATTCATTTAACCAATACTTAATGAATACTTACTATTTACCAGGCACTTTTCTATCTGCTGGGGTACAGTTGTAAACAAGACTGGCAAAAAGCACACCGTCTTGGAGCTTATGCACTTGTCATCCTTTCTCTTTCACCTCATCAGCTTTGAGCGCAGTGCCCTTGCTGCAGAGCTAGTGCGGCTGCGCAGGCGTTACTGACTCCGGGCTTGCTTCTTCGCTAGGGCCGGGGTGGCTGCAGCACTTCTCTCTATGCTCAGTTCTGCCTGGTCTACTCTCAATATTTCACTTTTACAGAGTCCAGGTTGCTTGTCTACTGTTCAAAATAGAGATTGAGGGAGTAGACTTCTTAAACATGAATGTGATCTGATCTTTTCAACAATGGGGAAGGAAGACAAGCTACACTGTTCCATTTTATACTAATTTGCCTATCCTATTGAATCTCCATTTGGTATTTTGGAATCATAACTGTTTTTAGAAAGTATAGCTTTAGGGATATTTTCTTTTGTCATGATATATTAATTAGTCTCTGCAAATATTAAATAATTTTAAGTGGTGATCAGACCCTTATGAATTGGGAAGGATTGATTATTTTTATTTCTAAAACTTTTTCTTTATTTAATTAAGTACATGAAAAAAATTTGGTGTCTCTTTCTCTTTTATGAACACTGTTTTCTGAATTTGATTTGATTCCTTGGGGCTGATTTGAGTAGCTTGTAAGTGCAGGATGAAAGTTTGGATTATGTATTTTATGATTTTGGAAACTTGGGAAATGATATAATGGTCTTTTTATTTTGGGTCATGGTATCTAAAAGATTGACCAGTACCCTTGACACTAATACAGGTTTTATGTCAACTGTATCTTATTTTTTTTTTAAAAAGGTTGATAATGCCTTGGTTAATTACTTTCTTTAGTAATGTCTTGCTACTATAAAGTTTTATGGTTTAAAAAAGATACAGGTATTTGAATTTATTGAAATGGTAAAAAGAATGTTGGATAAGTTAAAAATTTTTCCAAACCAAAACACATAGCAAATGTCTAGTTTCTAAAACAGCTGCTTGCTGTGATGAAAAAAAAAAATGTCTGGCTTGGGTAATTTTAAAGTACTTTTTATTTACCAAACATTTTAAAAAGCGAACCACTTTATAATATATGGTGTTTTATATGTGCTTATTTTCCCCAGCCATTATTATGTTTCAGTGGGTCTTAGGATAAACTTGTGAGAAAGGTAGGATAGGTGCTGTCCTCATTTCACAAACGAGGACTCTGAGGCCGGCCAGTGTGACCTTCCCAAGGAAGCGCCGCTTGTGTTAGAGCCGAGACTGGAAGGACCAGGTCTCACTCAGCTCCTGGTTGAGATGTAAAGGACAGCCAGCTGTGTACAGGGGAGCCATCACTCGATCTTTCACAATTCTGTTTGCTGGTATGATGTCCAAATATAAATTAACGGTTCTTCCCCACTTTTTAAACTTTATTTGTACAACTTCAGATTTACAGAAGAGTTGCAAGAATGATAAAGAATTTTTATATACACTTCATCCTGATTTCACTATTTAGTACATGTAATCATATTTGCTTTCTTATTCTCTTTGCAGTGCACATAAATGACTTGTAAACCTTGTTTCTGAACATTTGGGGAGTAAATTTCAATTAATGCCTTTTATTTCTAAATATTAACTGTATTTTGTGAAAACAACCACAGTACAGGTATCAAAATCAGGAAGTTGATGCAGTTGTCTGCAGACCTTCAGATTTCACTAATTGTATCAGTTAAGTCTTGAGTAGAAAGGAAATCTAAATCACATCACACTTGTCTCTCTAGTGTCCTTTAATCTGGAGCAGTTGGTTATTTGTCTTTTATGCCCTTTGATGATTGATGAGAATGGGCCAGTTATTTTTAGAATTCCCTCAATCTGGAATTGTCCTCTGATGCTTCATGATTAGTTTCAGGTTAGGCGTTTTTGGCAGGAGTAATCCAAAAGAGATACTGTGTCCTCAGGAAGCGCATGACGTATCCCATTAAAAAGGATGTTAACTTTTTTCTGCAAGGTTTTTCTGTTGTAAAATGTCTTTTTTCCTTTTGTAACAAATATTTCTTTAAAAAATGGATTTATTTATTTTTGGCCATGCTGCAAGGCTTGCAGGATCTTACTTCCCTGACCAGGGATTGAACCTGTGCTCCCTGTAGTGGAAATGTGGAGTCCTAACCACTGAACTGTTAGGGAATTACCTGTAACAAATATCTTATGGGAAGTCATTTTTGAAACTATACAAATAGCTTGTTACTCATCAAACTTTCACCCTTTATTTTTTTAAGCATCCAATTCTTGCCTGAATCAGTACTCAGATGGTCATTTTCTGAGTCTATTGTTTAATTATCGGCCTCCTACAATAGCTTTTTCTTCTCCCTGTTTATGTATGTATGCATATCAGTATGAATTCAAAGATTATTTTTTATTCATTGGGGTCTTTTGATGGCACAGCTCCTTCACGCTGGCTCCTGTATCTTCAACATGTGCTCATCAGTTTTTGGGTATTCACTTCTTGTATAATAAGATATTCCCACCCCAACTCTAGAATCAGCCATTTCTCTGAGGAACCTTAGTTTCTTTTGGTGGTTATTGAGCTAGAAATTGTGTATTTGTTTGAACATGCTTATATATATATATATATATATATATATTATATCAATATACAAGAAATTTTTTTTGTCCATCTGTGTCTCTAAAATGCCATGAATTCATCCTGTCTCCAGTAACAGTCCAACACTGTTCACTGGTTCATTCTAGTCTTTCCCCTTTGCAGATTTGTAATTCCTTTTTCGGTAGTGAGAAAACACTAGTTTCCGTTGTCCACAATATATTTGTGTATTGTTTGATCCTAAAATACACAGAAAGTAGTTTCAGAGTTGCTAACCCATGTATCTCAAAACAAGCCTATTAACTACAATTGAGTATTTGTTCATCTTTTTTAGCCTGAGGGTATAAAGTCAAAATGCTGCGTTCAAAGTTGCTTGGTTAGTTTTTTCCCTCTTAATGTATTCTTGCTATTCCTTTGAAATATAATTTGGCTTCTTTTTTTCTTTTTCTGTTTGTATTCCATTTTGGCTTTTTATCCATTTTTATATTTTAGTATGTAAAATATTAAATGTAAATCAACTGTAATCCTTCTTTACTTATTATCTTTGTCATTATAACCACTTATGCTCTGGTTAAAAAAAAAAACAAAGGTCATTTCCTTGGTATTCTTCAAATCAAATAAGCTAATTTAGAGATTTAGACAATGGAGGTCTTAAGTGAAAGATGTTTCTGGTAACACAGATTTTCAGTTCATAGGTGAAAGTAAGTTAAAGCTTTCATTCTCTCTCTCTCTTTTTTTTTTTTTTTTTAATTTTTAGCTGCACTGTCTGACATGCAGAATCTTAGCTCCCTAACCAGGGTTTGAACCCTTGCCCCATGCAGGGAAGCATGGGATCTTAATCACTGGACTATCAGGAAAGTCCCAACTTTGGTTTTCTTTTGAATGAAATCTCAATTCACAGGGTCAGTAGACTTTCTGTAGAGGGTCAGATGGTAAAAATTAGGTTTAATGGGCTGCTTAAGGTCTCTTTTGCATAATCTTGTTTTTTTCACAATTCTTTTAAAATGTAAACCAGTCTTGGCCTGAGGGGCTACAGAAATGGGCCCTGGGCCATAATTTTTATGACCCTGCTTTAATCTGAAACCTGAGAACTTGGTTAATAGTATGCTATTTGCAAATCAGAATTATAATTGAGCTTTATAAGCCTTATTTTAACATCAAAAACAGAAACAAAATACTTTTAAAAGCTGCCTTAGTGAAAATATTTATTCAACATGGTTTTTTGAACACCTGCCACCATGTACACATGTGCAGACACTTACTCTAGGCTCTAGAGATGTAAGTGTACAAAACAGACCCAAAAAAAAAAAAAAAGCCTCCGCCCTCGTGGAATTTGTACTAAGTTTTGGTGTGTGGGTGTGTACTGGAAACGCATGTTTCTTATTTTTCCGCACGTAGTGAGATTGAGCAACTAAATTCTTTTTCATATTAACTGCAGAGCGAGCATTCTTTCTTGAAAACGTGACAAACAATGCAGCCAAAGGGGCAAACTTTGAAAAGCTTCGTTCCTTTCTTCTGATCTCCCATTTGTGACACTTTCATTATGTAGCTACACTGACTCATTAAAGGAAGAGAAGAGAAACCCCATTAACTGGGCACAGAACGCAGACCTCATTTAGTGATAAGGACACATGTATTCTCCTTGGCTTAGTGGTAAAGAATCCGTCTGCCAGTGCAGGAGATGCAGGTTCAATCCCTGGGTCAGGAAGATCCCCTGGAGGAGGAAATGGCAGCTCATGCCAGTGTTCTTGCCTGGGAAATCCTATGGACGGAGGAGCCTCCGTGGACTACAGTCCTTGGGACTGCAAAGAGTTGGACGCGACTGAGCATTCATGCAAACAGGTACAATGGACTCTTAAGAAAATACTGTTTAAAAATATTACCCACAGTTGAGGGACTCTGAAAGTAGTTGGCTTGTGTAGTTTTCTTGAAATAGGAAGTTTCCTGATAATGCTAATGTGCATTTACCTAATAAAATCTTAAAAACTATATGCAGGTTATTTATCTTGTACCTGGCTAAATGTCAACCCCTTTGAATAAAAATCATCAAAGTGAGTTTTTTTTTCCATATTGCATGTTAGTTGCTGAAATGACTTCTTTCTCTGAGTAGTTTTTCTGTAAGCATTTAACAAGCCAGCAAGTGCCCTCCACCTTTAAATGCTTTATTGAGGTTTGTGTGTGAGTCGCTTAGTCATGTCCGACTCTGCAACAACATGGATTGGGGCCCTGCCAGGCTCCTCGGTCTGTGGGATTTTCCAGGCAAGAATACTGGAGTGGGTTGCCATTTCCTTCTCCAGGGGATCTTTCAGACTCCAGGATCTAATTTGGATCTCCCACATTGCAGGCAGGCTCTTTACTATCTGAGCCACAAGGGATGATTATTGAGCTGTAATAGTGACTGCTTTTTGTTAGGATCCTTAGCATATTTGGCTTTTTTTTTTTTTAATATGCCATGTAACAATTTCTCTTATTGGACAGGAGTTTCTCAATCCCAGTTCATGTTCTTGTTCTGTCAGAGCACTCAGAACCTCTCATAGAGATCTATCTCTGCTTTGGTAGTTCAGATAGTTCAGTTCAGTCGCTGAGTCGTGTCTGACTCTTTGTGACCCCATGGACTGCAGCACGCCAGTCCTCTGTCTATCACCAACTACCGGAGTTTACTCAAACTCATGTCCATTGAGTTGGTGATGCCATCCAACCATCTCATCCTCTTTCGTCCCCTTCTCTCTCACCTTCAATCTTTCCCAGCATCAGGGTCTTTTCAAGTGAGTTACCTCTTCGCATCAGGTGGACAAAGTATTGGAACTTCAGCTTCAATATCAGTCCCTCCAGTGAACATTCAGAACTGATTTCCTTTAGGATGGACTGGTTGGATCTCCTTGGAGTCCAAGGGACTCTCAAGAGTCTTCTCCAGCACCACAGTTCAAAAGCATCAATTCATCGGGGCTCAGCTTTCTTCACAGTCCAACTCTCACATCCATACATGACCACTAGAAAAACCATAGCCTTGACTAGACGGACCTTTGTTGGCAAAGTAATGTCTCTGCTTTTTAATATGCTGTCTAGGTTGGTCATAACTTCTCTTCCAAGGAGTAAGCGTTTTTAATTTCATGGCTACAGTCACCATCTGCAGTGATTTTGGAGACCCCCAAAATAGTCTGCCACTGTTTGCCCATCTATTTGCCATGAAGTGATGGGAACGGATTCCATGATCCTTGTTTAAGTCAATTTTTTCACTCTTCTCTTTCACTTTCATCAAGAGGCTCTTTAGTTCTTCTTCATTTTCTGCCATAAGGGTGGTGTCATCTGCATATCTGAGGTTATTGATATTTCTCCTGGCAATCTTGATTCCAGCTTGTGCTTCATCCAGCCCAGCGTTTCTCATGATGTACTCTGCATGTAAGTTATATAAGCAGTGTGACAATATACAGCCTTGACGTACTCCTTTTCCCATTTGGAACCAGTCTGTTGTTTCATGTCCAGTTCTAACTGTTGCTTCCTGACCTGCATACAGGGTGTCTCAAGAGGCAGGTCAGGTGGTCTGGTATTCCCATCTCTTTCAGAATTTTCCACAGATTATTGTGATCCACAATAAAGGCTTTGGCATAGTCAATAAAGCAGTCAAAGGCTTTGGCATAGTCAGTAAAGCAGAAATAGATGTTTTTCTGGAACTTGCTTGCTTTTTCCAGGATCCAGCGGATCTTGGCAATTTGATCTCTGGTTCCTCTGCCTTTTCTAAAACCAGCTTGAACATCTGGAAGTTCACGGTTCACGTATTGCTGAAGCCTGGCTTAGAGAGTTTTGAGCATTACTTTACTAGCGTGTGACATGAGTGCAATTGTGCAGTAGTTTGAGCATTCTTTGGTATTGCTTTTCTTAGGGATTGGAATGAAAACTGACCTTTTCCAGTCCTGTGGCCACTGCTGAGTTTTCCAAATTTGCTAGCATATTGAGTGCACCACTTACACAGCATCATCTTTTAGAATTTGAAATAGCTCAGCTGGAATTCCGTCACCTCCGCAAGCTTTGTTCATAGTGATGCTTTCTAGGGCCCGCTTGACTTCACATTCCAGGATGTCTGGCTCTAGGTCAGTGATCACACTATTGTGATTATCTGGGTCATTAATATCTTTTTTGTATAGTTCTTCTGTGTATTCTTGCCACCTCTTCTTAACATCTGCTTCTGTTAGGTCTGTACTGTTTCTGTCCTTTATTGTACCCATCTTTGCATGAGATGTTCCCTTGGTGTATCTAATTTTCTTGAAGAGATCTCTAGTCTTTCCCATTCTATTGTTTTCCTCTATTTCTTTGCAGTGATCACTGAGGAATACTTTAGTATTCCTGCCTTGAGAACCCCATGAACAGTATGAAAAGGCCTTGGTAGTGATTACAAGAAAAAGGGTTGTGACGAACTTAGCTGAAGACAATTAATATTCTAAAGGAGTTGCCCTAAAGGAGGCTACCACTACCACAATTTTGTTGCTAGTACAAAATTTCCCAGTCAGTACTTGGGTTGATTTGATCCTTTGCAAAAATCAAAAGATTAGCTATCTCAGACCTCTTAGAGCTGTTAAGCAGGGAGTAATTCCAAAAAATTCTGTGAGTGCTTACTTTGTTTTGCTAGTCCTTCAAGATTGGAGGAGAAAGGGGCGACAGGATGAGATGGTTGGATGGCATCATCGATTGAATGGACATGAGTTTGAGTAAACTCCAGGAGATTGTGAAGGACAGGGAAGCCTGGCATGCTGCAGTCCATGGGGTTGCAGAGTCAGACATGACTGAGCGACAGAACAACAGGATTGTCAGACTAATTTTTTCATTCTATTTTAATTATAATACAGTTTTCAAATTGCTAGAACACAGTAATAACCCAGGAAAGTTCTAATGTAACAGCAACTAGTGGTTGGAAGGAATACTAGAATGTAGTTGGCAGGTCCTTTGAGCTTTGTTATTTATGCGTGTTTGCCATCTATCAGGCATTGCAGAGTGGTTACCATGTTTATTACATCCTTTTTCTCAGCTCATATTTTAAAAGGGTTGGGGTTGTGAATGGATTATCACAAAGAATAAAGATAATATGAATCCTATGATACAAAGAGTAGTGGTGTAGACATTTGTAGTATGTGTACACTATTCTCTGTATATAATGTTGGACAGAGTATGAGACATGTATAAGGCAAAGTCAAAAGATCTTTTTCAGGGAAATGGGTAAGGATCTTCAGATGAAGGGTCTTTGTATATACAATGCCCGAGATTTCCTTTTTAATCAGGAGAATGGAGATTCTGAAGGGTTTTAAGGAAGAGTGTGGTGCCAGGGCTTTGAGTTACAGGGTAGAGAAGATGATGTGGTCCAGTTACAGTGATGGTAAATCAGGAGGAGCAAAACGTTTGAGGAGGAAGGTAATTTGGCAGGATGGGTCAGATGAGGGGGCATTTTTTCCCACCTAGAATAAAAGAGTTGGGGTGGGGAGAATTGAAATCACCCATATATCTCAACCCCCAAAGACCACTGGTTTGTTAAATACAACAGTAGTTCCATGCATCTGGACAATTTGATGTCATCAGGGTGGAGGTGGATAAAGGTCAAGTACTTAAAGAATAGGCTAGAGATGGAGATTAGGGGGAGATGATGAAGACAAAAAGGCTTAAGGCAAAATGTTGTAGACTCTTTTAGTCAGTTTTTGTTTGTTTTTTGGGCTTGACCTTTTCTGTCATTTTGTGTTTGTGAATATAAGGACATCTTAAAGCAACTCTGCTTGGAATTTGCTTGATTTTAAATTCTGTTTATACAAGCATCTGATTCTTATATATAATTAAAAGTTAAGTAGTGAATTGTGTGAACTAGAAGTAAAGATTTAAATTTTGTTCAATGAGATTTTATTAGAATTCCTTAACATTGAGCCTACTCATATGATCACGTGTTTCATTAGCTCCTCTTGGTTACATAGTTTTTTATTTTAACCCTGTCTACAATAACCAGTTTATTGTGAGCATGGAATTGTGGTGAATTTAAATGCTATATTATTAGAAATAGAACCCAGTAAACTGAAGTTATTTTTATATATGTATGTGTGTGTTTATACCTTTTGTTTTCTCCCATGGAGAATCATTTCTGTTCTCTGATTTTTAAAAATGAATTATATTTATTTTTGGCTGTGCTGGGTCTTTGTTGCTGTGCACAGGCTATCTCTAGTTGAAGCAAGAGGAGGCTACTACTCTTCCTTCACTGCACAGGCTTCTCACTGTGGTGACTTCTCCTTTTGTGGCATGTGGGCTCTGGGGCACGTGAGCCTCAGTAATTGCAGTGTGGGCTCTTTCCGGGCTCGGTGGTTGTGTTGCATGGATTTGGTTGCTCGACAACATGTGGAATCTTCCTGGATCAGGCATAGAACCCACATCTCCTGCATTGGCAGGTCTTATCAACTGTACCACTGGGAAAGTCCTGTTCTCTTTGATTTTAGAATGATGTAGCTAGAGACCCTTGGCTTCTCAGGTGGCACAGTGGTAAAGAATTTGCCTGCCAATGCAAGAGATGGGTTCAGTCCCTGGATCAGGAAGATCCCCTGGAGGAGGAAATGACAATACCCTCCAGTATTCTTGTCTGGGAAATTCCATGGACGGAGAAGCTTGGTGGAATACAGTCCACAGGGTTGCAGAGTCAGACGGGACTGAGCACAGCACCCAGCAGAGACCCTTACACTCATGTTACACATTTGTAGTTATCAGTTCTATGATTGGGTTCCTTGTTTACTTCCTTGTTAATGCTTCAACTTGATTTCCAGAAATTACAAGTTTTAGACCAGAAACACTTGTGATAGTATATCATTTAATAGATGGGTGAAGAATCAAGACCCAAAGATGATGAAATTTGTTGAGTCACAGCTTATGAGAGGCACATAGTTAGCAGCCAAATTAGAAGTTTCTGCTCTCTGTCTTGGTTCATTGTTTTCACTTTTTCAGTATAACTGAGTGAGATTTTTCTGTATGTTGTAGGTGGAGGCGGAATAGGAATTGGTGATTTGTAGTAAATTATTACTGCATTATGCTGAACTTGGACCAGAATGAGGAACAAACTCCTGGGCTGCTGCTTTCCTGCTCATAGAATAAGATGCCATAGGAAACCTGCATTCCTTGGCAAAGACGTATTATACAACAGGCAGTACACCCTCTGCAGAAAAGTGAAGGGAAAAAACCCTTTGAGTAACATGCCTTGTAGCTTCCTTGTAGGAGAAGGATACAGTTACTCTGTAAGCCTGTATTGGTAGCACGTTTTTGATTTTAATAATGTGACTACTCTGTAACTTCTTTCTTAATTTTTCACAGACTGCTGTTTAGAAAGCTGCTAGTACAGGTATTTTAAAGCACAACAATGCTACAAAATTAATAATAGCTGTTTTCAAAGTAGAGTCAGACAGGACTGAAGCAACTCAGCCTAGCAAGAAAACTGCCTTTTTTTTTTTTTTTTAAAAGAAACAAATCTGGGACCATTTAGTGTCATTGTGGATGTCTTTGCGGCCCTGGAAAGTATTTTAATATTGTAATATTTTGATAATGGATAAAAGTTTTGGAAAATATGAGCTATAAAGAGCTAGATTATATTCGGCATATTTTCCAAGTTCGAGAAATACTTGAACAAAACTTTTGAATGTCAGACACTAACAAAATACAGACCATGATGTATTTTGGATCAGTGTTATTATTGGTCTTCATTTATAAGAGTTTCAGTGTTGTAGTAAATCCAGCAAGGCTTTTAAGAGAATCAATTATTAAGTAGTTAATAGTATAATTTTGCACCAGATTGTATTTAAAGTATGTATGTCGCATACATACATGTATACATTTACCTTTATACACACACACACACACATAGATGCCTGTAGAAAATTCTGATAAGTAGCCTGTCAGCCTTTAGCAGTGGTTATTTCTTAGGAGAGAAGCAGGTGTTTAGGAGAATGAGAGTTTTCAATGTTTGGAATTTTTCACATTCCATGTTTATTGCCATGTTAGTTTTGTAATATTGCCTTCAAACCCAAAATATCTTGTGTCTTAGCTTTGGTGAGAAAGATGGAGTTGGTCTGTGATAATGTTAATTGACTTAAATCTTTTAGAGAAAGTGAGCTTCCTTGTTAAGGGTTGGATGACTTAAAACTTAGCTGTTATTTGATCAGTAGACATATAAGCTTCGTAATGTGTTGTCTTCAGATCTTCTTGGTTATCAGTTAGGTTGATGCTGTTACGTGGTTGTCTCCACAGTTGTCTACCATCAACTCCATGACTCAGTTGTGTATATCTAGTTGGTTGCTACCTGGTGGACTTTGCTTTATTTTGGAAACTGAATGTTGGGGGGTTAGCCAGAATAATTGGGTTTGAGACATGCTTCTGAAGCTTAATACCAGTTTGAATTTTGTTAGGTCAGTTACCATAAGTTTATATATCTATAAAGTGACAAAATGAGAATAATTAAATACTAATCTTACTGGGCCATTCTGAAGCTAAAAGCGATACAGTACATATGATCGTGCGTAAGAGTTAACAGCGTGCCATAGAAGTAAAAAGTAATTATTACCCTCCTTTATTACACTACTGCCTGTCTCTCTTTTTCAGTCTTTGTATTTGTTGCTCATATTTCAGAAATGATTTTACTCTAAGGCCTACTATGCTTTTGGTCTATTCTTTTTCTGATATTTAGTTTTCATTATTTATTCTTCATCGCTTCAACTCTTAGCTCTTTAGGAAAGACTGTGTTTTTTGCTTTTCTCTGAATTCTTAGGGAATTTAGTCCCATATCTTCTGAGTACTGTGTGTACATAAAATGATACTGTTATCCCCCAATCTAAACTTCTCTTTCTTCTAAAACTTACTTTTAGATCTGCTCTTTATGTTAGTAGTAAAAATGTGTTCCTGACACTCAGACCTGAAAACTTGGATTTTTCATAGGTGCCTCTCTTTGATTTGTATCTTTTCAGTTGTGAAATTCTATGAATTACTTTTAAAAACACATTTTCTATGCTTCCCTTCCTTTTTCTTCTTAGTACGAATACTTTAGTACAGGTTCTCATGGCTCTCTGCTTGGTTTAATTGGTTTTTAATGTATTATTCTTTGTTCTCTTCAGTTCATACAGTAGGAGTACATTTTTTTAGATTACTAAATTAATCTCAACAACTTAGCTTTTAATCACCTTGTATTTTGAGAAACCTTCTAGGTTCCTTTGCCTTCAAGTGTACAGATTTTATTTTCTTAATATATATATTTTACTGAAGTGTAGTTGATTTACAGTGTTTCAAGTGCACAGCAAGGTGATTCAGTTATTCAAATACACATGTTATTTTTAAAATTATTTTCCGTCATGTTATTACAAGATATTGACTGTATTTCCGTTTTATACAGTAAACCTTTGTTGCTTGTTGCATATCTGTTTTTTAATTAAAAATCTAGCATTCTACTCATACTGAGTCAAACAAGTAGAATCAAAAGTCATAATTTTTTTAATTAGGCAAAAATTAATGTTTTCTAAAATACATATATTACACATATTTATATGTCCATATCGGAGAAGGCAATGGCACCCCACTCCAGTACTCTTGCCTGGAAAATCCCATGGACGAAGGAGCCTGGTAGGCCACAGTCCATGGTGTCGTGAAGAGTCGGACACGACTGAGCGACTTCACTTTCACTTTTCATTATCATGCGTTGGAGAAGGAAATGGCAACCCACTCCAGTGTTCTTGCCTGGAGAATCCCAGGGACGGGGAGCCTGGTAGGCTGCCGTCCATGGGGTCGCAGAGTTGAACATGACTGAAGTAACTTAGCAGCAGCAGCATGTATCCATATACAAAAGCTTTTCTACTACACTTGATAAAATAAAGGTTTGAGAAAGAACATCAGAAAAGAAGGAGTTGAAAATATTGGAAAAAAATTGGAAAACTTAATGAAATGGGAGCACTGAATATGAAATAGAAAAAGTGAAACAAACTAGATAAAAGTAAAAGATCATCATACAGTTTAGTGGTTTTTAAACATGGCTGCTCATTGGAAACATATGGAGCTCTGAAGAGAGCTATACCTGGGCATCTGTATTTTTCAACAAATTTCAAGATAATTCTGGTGTGCATCTGGATTTTAAAAAGTGATTACAGGTTTTTCTAGTAAATCATATAATTTTTCTATTGACCAGTCATGATACAGTAGTTTTAAGTAATAGTTGCATAATCACAATAGTAAAAGATTTATCAGTTTTAAAAGTTTATCAGCTTTCACAGTCAAGAGCCGGACAAAAAATAAAAGATAATTACAATTACAAGCCATAATGGGAACATGATTAACTTAACAATGTAAAATAATTACATACAGTGTGAGGGGGGTCAAGCAGAGTGATGTGATAAATGAAAGAGCTTGTGCTGTGCTTAGATGCTCAGTGATGTCTTACTCTTTGCGACTCCATGGACTGTAGTGCGCCAGGCTCCTCCTCCAGGCAAAAATACTGGGGTGGGTTGCCATGCCTTCCTCCAGGGGATCTTCCCAACCCAGGGATCAAACCCAGGTCTCCCACATTGCAGTCAGATTCTTTTTACCATCTGAGCCACCAGGGAAGCCCGTGGAAAGTGCATACGTGCATATTTTTCATCCACCCAGCCAGTCTACATCTTTTGGTTGGTGCATTTAATCCATTTACCTGTAATTATCGATTTGTTGTTGTTGTTCACTCAGTCATGTTCCACTCTTTGCGACCCCATGGACTGCAGCGCGCCAACCTTCCCTGTTCTTTACTATCTCCCAGAACTTGGTAAAACTCACGTGCATTGAGTTGGTGATGCCATCCAACCATCTCATCCTCTGTCATCCCCTTCTCCTCCTACCTTCACTCTTTCCTGGCATCAGGGTCTTTTCCAGTGAATTGGCTCTTAGCATCAGATGGCCAAAGTATTGGAGCTTCGGCCTCAGCCTCAACATCAGTCCTTCCAATGAATATTCAGGACTGATTTCCTTTAGGATTGACTGGTTTGATCTCTTTTCCGTCCAATGGACTCTCAAGAGTCTTCTCCAACACCACAGTTCAGAAGCATCAGTTCTTTGGCGCTCAACGTTCTTTATGGTCCAACTCTCACATCCATACATAATTACAGGAAAAACCACAGCTTTGACTAGATGGACTTTGTCTGCAAAGTAATGTCCCTGCTTTTTAATACGCTGTCTAGGTTGGCCATAGCTTCTTTGATTTCATGGCTGGAGTCGCCATCTGTAGTGATTTTGGAGCCCAAGAAAATAAAGTCTGTCACTGTTTGCTTTTTTTCCCATCTCTTTGTCATGAAGTGATGGGACCTGATGCCACAGTCTTAGTTTTTTGAATGTTGAGTTTTAAGCCAGCCTTTTCACTTTCACGTTAATTAAGAGGCTTTTTAGTTCCTCTTGGGTTTCTGCCAGAATGGTGGTGTCATCTGCATTTCTGAGGTTATTGATATTTCTCCCAGCAATCTTGATTCCAGCTTGTGCTGGAATCCATAAGGATGCTGGATGAATCTTCATTCCAGCTTCTGCATATAAGTTATATAAGCAGGGTGACAATATACAATCTTGACGTATTCCTTTCCCAATTTTGAACCGTATTATTGATATATATCCTATTTTCTTAATTGTTTTGGGTTTATTTTCTGTAGGTAGGTCTTTTCCTTCTCTTGTTTTTCTACCTAGAGACGTTCCTTTAGCTTTGTTGTAAAGCTGATTTGGTGGTGCTGAATTCTTTTAAATTTTCCTTGTCTGAAAAGCTTGATTTTTCCATCAAATCTGAAGGAAAGTTGCTGGGTAGAGTATTATTGGTTTTAGGATATTTCCTTTCATCACTTTAAGTATATTATGTCATTCCCTTCTGGCTTGTAGAGTTTCTGTTGAGAAATCAGCTGATAGCCTGAGTGATGTTTCCTTGTGAAACCATTTACCAGGGATTGAGATTTGAACCCATGTGCTAGAACTCGAACCCAGCCGAAACCCAGTTTGGGACTCAAACCCACGTGACTGGGACTCGAACCCAGCCAAAACCCACAGTACTTGGTTTCAGGACCTAATGAAGCTCAGGTTCTTAATGCCTCACCACAGAAACAATTAAATGAGAGAGAAAATGAAAGGTGAGAACTGGATTTTTTCAGATTAAGAGAGCAGCACACTCCACAGACAGTGTGGGCCATCTCAGAGGGTGGCCAGGAAATGTGGCGTGGTTAGTTTTTATAGGCTGAGTAATTTCATACTAATGAGTGGGAGGATTATTCCAACTGTTTTTGGGAAGGGGCGGAGATTTCCAGAATTTGGGCCACCGCCCACTCCTTGGTCTTTTAACAGTGCCTTGGAACTGTCATGGCACCTCTGAGTGTGTCATTTCACTTGCTAAATTGAGGATCAAGGTCTAGTTTTGTCTGCTATCTTCAGCTCAGTCATATCTGACTCTTTGCGATCCCATGGACTGCAATACCCCAGGCTTCCCTGTCCTTCACTATCTCCCAGAGCTTGCTCAAACTCATGTCCATCGAGTCAGTGATGCCATCCAACCATCTCATCCTCTGTTGTCCCCTTCTCCTCCTGCCTTCAGTCTTTCCCAGCATCAGGGTCTTTCCAGTGAGTCAGTTCTTTGCATCAGGTGGCCAAAGGATCGGAGCTGCAGTCTGCCATCTTGGTCCCGATCGATTCCAATCAGTTTATGTTCTGTCCTGGACTGTGTCATTCTTTGAAAGGCTGTGCTCTGCCCCTTTCCCTTTTGTTACACTTGCACATTATTTGTCATTTCCCCCTTGTTGCTTTTAATATTTTATCTCTGTCTTTAATTTTTGTCAGTTTGATTACTGTGTATCTTGGTGTGTTCCTCTTTTGGTTTATCCTTCCTGGGAGACTCTGCTTCCTGGATTTGGTTCACCATTTCCTTTCCCATGTTAGGGAAGTTTTCAGCTGTTACCTCTTCAAATATTTTCTCAGGTCCTTTCTCTCTTCTCTTTCTGGGACCCGTATAATGTAAATGTTGGTGTGTTTAATGTTGTCCCAGATGTCTCTTAGGCTGTCATTATTTCTTTTCATTCTTTTCTGTATATTCTGTCCTGTGGCAGTGATTTCTACCATTCTGTCCTCCAGGTCATTTATCTGTTCTTCTGCCTCAGTTATTCTGCTATGGATGCCTTCTAGTGTATTATTCGTCTTTATTATTCATCTCTGTATGGTTCTTTAATTCCTGTAGGTCTTTGGTGAACATTTCTTGCATCTTCTCAATCTTTGCCTCCATTCCTTTTCTGAGACCCAGAATTATCTTCATTATCATTATCCTGAATTCTTTTTCTGAAAGTTTGCCTGTCTCCATTTCATTTGATTGTTTTTCTGGGGTTTTATCTTGTCCCTTCATCTGGAACATAACTTTCTGCTTTTTCATCATGATTAACTTCCCGTAATATGGTTTTTGCTTCAGCCTCTGTGAGGCTGTGCAGATTCTTCTGTCTGCCTTCTGATGGATGAGGCTAAGAAGCTTGTGTAAGCTTGTTGACGGGAGGGACTGGCAATGGGAAAAACTATTTTTTGCTCTAGTGGGCAGGGCCTTGCTCAGTAAAACTTCACTCCAGTTATCTGCTGATGGGTTGGGTTGTTCTCCCTCCCTGGTAGTTGTTTGGCCCAAGATGACCCAGACTGTGGTAGGGTTAGGAACTCCAAGAGGATTTACGCCAAGGGAAACCTTTCTGGCCTCATCCCTGTGGCAGCCCCTACTGACCCTTGCCTCCAACAGGAGGCCCTCCAACACAGCAGGTAGTTTTGGTTCGGTCTCCTCTGGGTACACTGCTCCTTTCCTCTGGGTCTTGGTGCGTGCAAAATTTTGTTTGTGGCCATCAAGACTGGAGTCTCTTTCCTCCAGTCCTCTGAAAGTCCTATAATCAAATCCCACTGACCTTCAAGGTCAGATTCCCTGGGGATTCCCAGTCCCTTTTTTGAATCCCCAGGCCTGGAAGACTGGGATTCAGAACCTTCAGAACAGTGCCAGAACTTTTGTATTATTGTTCTCCAGTTTGTGGGTCACCCACCCGGTGGTCATGGGATTTGATTTTATCGTGATTGTGCTCCTCCTACCAACTCACTGCTGTTTCTTCTTTGTCTTTGGACCTGGGGTGTCTTTGATGGTTTCCCATGTCGTCCTGTTGATGGTCGTTCAACAGCTAATTGGAATTTTGGTGCTCTCAGAGGAGATGAGCGCACATCCTTCTACTCCACCATCTTGAACCAGAACTTGTACAGATTTTTAACTGTGGATTCAAGGTGTCCACTGAAAAGAGCACAATTTGAGAGTTGTGAGTTAAGTTTATCTGGGGCAAAATGATTGATTGCAGCCAGGGAGGCAGCACATCAGATAGCTCTGAGAGACTGCTCCAAAGAGGCAGTGGGAGGACCATCAATACATGAGGTTTTGGTGAAGGTTGAGTTCAGTACCGTTAAGCACTCATTTTACAAAAGGTTTTCTGCTAGTTCCAGAGCATCAGATGTTACCATGAAGGGGTTTAGTGCTTTTCTAGGTATGAGGGGCCGAAAGGATTGAGATTATAATGTTCCTAGAAACTAAAGACACAGTGCGTCACTCCCCTGAATTCCCTCAGGGGATGTTGAGGGTCAGCAGCTGCAGCAGCACAGGGTTCAGTCTCTGCAGAGGCAGATGGCAAGTACCCTTGCTCAGCTGTTGGCAGTGTAATTGGTAAGTGCCAATTTGTAGCTGACAAAGGCTTTTTATAAGACCCTTATAAATAAGTTATTTACATGTAAATGTACTTATCATATTGGAGAAGGCAATGGCATCCCACTCCAGTACTTTTGCCTGGAAAATCCCATGGACGGAGGAGCCTGGTAGGCTGCAGTCCATGGGGTTGCTGAGAGTCAGACACGACTGAGCAACTTCACTTTCACTTTACACTTTCATGCATTGGAGAAGGAAATGGCAGCCCACTCCAGTGTTCTTGCCTGGAGAATCCCAGGGACGGGGGAGCCTGGTAGGCTGCCGTCTGTGGGGTCGCACAGAGTCGGACATGACTGAAGCGACTTAGCAGCAGCAGCATACTTATCATATGCAATGCATATTTGCAAATGCTGTGAAATGGGAAGATTTACCATATCCAAAGCTATACAGTATATATTCCCATCCTTGTGTCTTATTTTTGGCACTTAGTGATCCTCCAGTAGGAAAGCACGCAGTCTGTTTAGATTTTAATGCATTCCCATTAGAAAATAGCCACTTCTTCAGTCCTTTGTGAACATTACTGCTTGTCAGGAGAGGTTTGTTGATGAATATGCTGTACATGTAAACCGTTTAGAAGCAGAATCATAGCTGTCACAGGCATGCTCTCTTTTCCAGTCCATTTCACTTCCATTTTCTTTTTTTTTTTTTACTTTAATTTTTAAACTTTACAATATTGTATTAGTTTTGCCAAACATCGAAATGAATCCGCCACAGATATACCTGTGTTCCCCATCCTGAACCCTCCTCCCTCCTCCCTCCCCATACCCTCCCTCTGGGTCGTCTCAGTGCGCCAGCCCCAAGCATCCAGTATCATGCATCGAACCTGGACTGGCGACTTGTCTCATACATGATATTATACATGTTTCAATGCCATTCTCCCAAATCTCCCCACCCTCTCCCTCTCCCACAGAGTCCATAAGACTTATCTATACATCAGTGTCTCTTTTGCTGTCTCGTACACAGGGTTATTGTTACCATCTTTCTAAATTCCACATATATTCGTTAGTATACTGTATTGGTGTTTTTCTTTCTGGCTTACTTCACTCTGTACAATCAGTTCCATTTTCTTTATTAAACCTTTTGTTATTTCTGACTACATTTCATTTGTCTGAATGCCCTTCCCAGTAGCATTTTTTATTTTGGCACTGAAATATATTCCCTGTGTTCTTATTTTCATGAGGCAAAGTCTTAAGGTTCTCATGGATCCCCCAGTTTCTGAATACTATTTCAGTAAGTTACTCTTTTTTAAAATGCATGTGGGAACATGAGAGGGGAAAAAATAAAGGTGCTCAGGCACTAATTGTTGACCTTACACAACTTTTTAGTATACGCATTTCAAATTAGTGTCTCCAAAAAATTACCTGTGAGTCAGACACGACTGAGCAGCTGAACATCACCACCACATTTCAGAGACCTTTGAAATCATTAGTGAACTATCAGAGCTGACAATGGTAAATCTCAGAATATCGAGAATCTATTGTTGTTGTTCAGTCACTCAGTCGTGTCTGACTCTTTGTGGCCCCATGGACTGCAGCACACCAGGCTTCCCTGTCTTTTCACTATCTCCTGGAGTCTGCTCAAACTCATGTCCATTGAGTTGATGATCCATCCAACCATCTCATCCTCTGTCGCCCCCTTCTCCTCCTGCCCTCTATCTTTCCCAGCATCAGGTCTTTTCCATTGAGTCAGCTCTTGGCACAAGGTTACCAGAGTATTGGAGTTTCAGTCTCAGCATCACTCCTTCCAATGAATATTCAGGACTGATTTCCTTTAGGATTGACTGGTTTGATCTCCCTGCTGTCCAGCTGTCCAAGGGACTCTTCAAGAGTCCTCTCCAGCTACCACAGTTCTAAAGCACCAGTTCTTCAGTGCAGTATGCAGCCTTTTTTATTGTCCAGCTCTCACATCCATACATGAATACTGGAAAAACCATAGCTTTGACTAGACGGACATTTGTAGGTGAAGTAATGTCTCTACTTTTTAATATGCTATCTAGGTTTGTCATAACTTTTCTTCCAAGGATGAAGCGTGTTTTAATTTCATGGCTGCAGTCACCATCTACAATTATTTTGAAGCCCAAGAAAATAAAGTCTTACTGTTTCCATTGTTTCCTCATCTGTTTGCCAAGAAGTGATGGGACTGGATGCTATAATCTTAGTTTTTTAAATGTTGAGTTTTAAGCCAGCTTTTTCACTCTTCTCTTTCACCTTCAAGAGGCTCTTTAATTCCTCTTTGCTTTCTGCCATAAGGATGGTGTTGTATAATACTACAGCAATTGTGTGTCTATTACCCTCCCTTTCCACTGTAGTAGATTGTTAGATAGTTGGGGTGAAGGTCTTCATGTTACCTTTTATCCCCTCAAGAGCTTAATGTATTGTGCATATCTACAGTGGCTTATCAGTGGATATTGATTTAAGTCACTGATTAGCTTTGACCTGTTAATTGGTTCAGTTTGGCTTCATATTTCTCAGTTCTTTGTTTTAGTTGGTTTTACCTGGAAAAAACTTAGTGATCTGAGAAAGGTTATTTTGTGAGTGCTTATGATTAACCCTCAAAGTAAATTTGAAAATAAGTATACAAGGGTGATTATGATACATCAGTCATAAATTATGTTGGAGATTGTTTCAGAGACATTCTGCTTCTTTGAAATAATTCTTTATTTCCATGGATACTGGCATAGGGTTGTAGATACAGGGTTGCAAAGATTATTAAAAGTAAAGTTTGGGGGAATGGCGAGTTAAGAAATGTACACCATCAGTCTGGCCTTGGCATTCTGCTCCTTTGAGCAAAATAGATCTGTTGCATTCAGGTGCATTTAGATATGAAGAAGCTGGATACATTTCTTTTTCTAGCTGGAATTTGTTTACATGATTATCTTTAGAACCTAGTAAGCTAATTTATCATTTAAATCAGTTTCTATCTGACTGATGTGTGCAAGGAACTACTTTAGACATTGCAGAGGATATAAAAAAAGACTGATATTGGTAACTGTTTATTGAGAATTTGTAGTATGTAATGTCATTGTTTTCTGAAGTGGATGGATGAATGGAGATATTGGGAAATGGACCAAACAGGAAACAGATTATGGGCAAAACAATTTTACATTGTGATTAAGTTGCCATGAAGAGAGTGAGCAGGGTGTATAACACTTACAGGAGGAGAAGGATCTGTGTCTATTTTGTCTGCACACATATATAAATACATACATAGCACTGTTGGCGGGGTATGGTTTTATTTTATTTATTTTTTAGGGTATGATTTTAGATACGAAAATTTCTCCCATTCCCATTCTTCTGATTACAACTAAGAAAAACAACTCTGAATTTTATACTTGTGTCTTTTGCATCTTTAGATCTTTGCTAATCTTTTAAAAAAAGAAAGAAAACAAAGATTGCCCTTTAAGCCTATCTTTTGGCAAGCTGAATTATCCAGAGAGAAGTTAATCATGTTTTATTTTCTGTATAATTAATTTTAGTATTACTTTCTACCTACAAGTGTGAGCTAGAGCAGTGCTTCTCAAAATTATTTTTTTTGCTGCAGCCCATTGTAAGAAATATAGTTTGTATCATGAGCCAGTAGTTACATATGTAAATATATAACAGGGAAAAAAATCTCATCAGGGATTAGTCATTGTGCTTTATTATTTTCCATTTTGTTCTGTTTTGTTTGAATTGGACTAGAATTACCTTGAGAACCTTTTTATTTAGTAGGTTAAATTATAACTTGAAGGAAAGTAAAAGATGAAGAAAAGATATATTCTATGGTGGAAGGAATGGTGTGAAATGGAAAAAGAAATGTGTGATAAGACTAAAAAATTGTCTATGTCGAATAAATCATATTCAGTTTTTAGAAATTTTTCTGAACATTTTTCCTGGTCTTGTTTTTGCACTTCTTTTATTTATGAAGTTGCAATTATATAAAGTGAAAGTGAAGTTGCTGAGTTGTGTCCGACTCTTTGCGACCCCATGGACTGTAGCCTACCAGGCTCCTCCATCCATGGGATTTTCCAGGCAAGAGTGCTTAGTAAAATTTACAGCTATTGGATACAATGGTATACTATCATTTCCCTCAAGATATTGTATTTTTCACTTCTGACATTTTCATTTGGTTCTTTTTTGTAGTTTCTCATTCTTTGCTGAAAACAGCATTAATTGGAAGAGTTTTCTCCTTTACCTTATTTATAATGATTATAACTTCTTTAAAGTTCTTAGTGATAATTGCAACAGAAGCGTTATCTTGTTGTTAGCATCTGTTGGTTATTTTTTTTCCCTTGATCAGTGTGGACAGATTTTCTGGGAGAGTGGGTGAGTGAGTGAGAGCGAGAGAGCGAGACAGAGTGTGTGTGTGTGTTTTGCTGTGTCAAATACATTTGGCTCATATACTGGATATTTTCAGTATTGTGTTACTTTATTCTCTGAAAAATGTTGATTTTTGTTTAGCAGACATTTAGGTTGGTTTGATTCAGGATGCAAGTTCTGTCTTGCCTTTTTCAGTTCAGTTCAGTCCCTCAGTCATGTCCCAACTCTTTGCGACCCCATGGACTGCAGCACGCCAGGCCTCACTGTCCATCACCAACTCCCAGAGTTTACTCAGACTCATGTCGATTGAGTCAGTGATGCCATCCAACCATCTCATCCTGTCGTCCCCTTCTCCTCTTGCCTTCAATCTTTCCCAGCATCAGGGTCTTTTCAGATGAGTCAGCTCTTCGCATCAGGTGGACAAAGTATTGGAGTTTCAGCTTCAACCTCAGGCCTTCCAATGAACATTCAGGACTCATTTCCTTGGATTGACTGGTTGGATCTCCTTGCAGTCCAAGGGACTCTCAAGAGTCTTCTCCAACACCACAGTTCAAAAGCGTCAATTCTTTGGTGCTCAGCTTTCTTTATAGTCCAGCTCTCACATCCATACATGACCACTGGAAAAACCACGCCTTGACTAGACGGACCTTTTTGGCAAAGTAATATCTCTGCTTTTCAATATGCTATCTAGGTAGGTCATAACTTTCCTTCCAAGGAGTAAGCGGCTTTTAATTTCATGGCTGCAGTCTCCATCTGCAGTGATTTTGGAGCCCCCCCAAAATAAAGTCAGCCACTGTTTTCCCCATCTATTTGCCATGAAGTGATGGGACCGGATGCCATGATCTTCGTTTTCTGAATGTTGAGCTTTAAGCCAACTTTTTCACTCTCCTCTTTCACTTTCATCAAGAGGCTCTTTAGTTCTTCGCTTTTTGCCATAAGGGTGGTATCATCTGCATATCTGAGGTTATTGATATTTCTCCCGGCAATCTTGGTTCCAGCTTGTGTTTCATCAGTCCAGCGTTTCTCATGATGTACTCTGCATATAAGTTAAATAAGTAGAGTAACAATATACAGCCTTGACGTACTCCTTTCCCTATTTGGAACCAGTCTGTTGTTCCATGTCCAGTTCTAACTGTTGCTTCCTGACTTGCGTACAGGTTTCTCAAGAGGCAGGTCAGGTGGTCTGGTATTCCCATCTCTTTCAGAATTTTCCACAGTTTATTGTGATCCACACAGTCAAAGGCTTTGACATGGCCAATAAAGCAGAAATAGATGTTTTTCTGGAACTCTCTTGCTTTTTCAATGATCGAATGTCAGTTCAGTTTTCAAAGCATTTCTTACGCTGTTTGGATGTGCTCAGCATTTGTGCCACTCAGTTGTCTAGGTTCTGGGTAGTGGTTTACATAGGTATTAATTCTCAAAGCCTTTTCACGGCTTCTTTGGGTCTGTTTCACGCAGGCGCATTTCGGATGAGTCCAGGACTTCAGTTGGTGCACAGATTCAGGGGCGCCCCTTCTCTAGTTCTCTCTGGGATTCCCCTTCTCTCTCCAGATCCCAGTGCATCCTTTTCCCTGTTCTCTGGCCAGAAAGTTAGCCTTCAGAGAGAAGTGACAAGAAAAAGAAAATGGTGTTTTTTGGATAGTAGGGGCCTTTTTTTCCTGTCTGGAGATGGCTTTTCTCTTGGGTTTTTGGTGCTGAAGTGGCACCAGTGGCTCACCTTTAACACTTAGCAGGGCCTGGGAAGATCAGGGGGAGCAGGAGTTTTTCTTCCCTCACCCCAGCCTCCCCCCAGTAGCAGGGAAGATTCCTTTTACCTAGTCTTTTGGGTGGCTGAAGGGGATTTCCCTTCAGTGCTTTTGATTGTAGTATGGGCTTCCCTGGTGGCTCAGAGGGTAAAGCGTCTGCCCGCAATGCGGGAGACCTGGCTTCGATCCCTGGGTCAGGAAGATCCTGTGGAGAAGGCAGTGGCAACCCAGTCCAGTACTTTTGCCTGGAACATCCCATGGATGGAGGAGCTTGGTGGGCTACAGTCCATGGGGTTGCAAAGAGTTGGACACAACTGAGCGACTTCACTTTTTGATTGTAGTATTGTCTGCACCATTTGATAATGCCAGCTCTGGGATCAAAGCCAGAGACAACAGAGGAACACAGAAGACCGTGAAATTTACTTCAACATCCACACGCAGCTCCCTCCCCCGCTGTAACTAGTCATTATTCAAGTTTAACTCCAGTCGGTCTGGTGTCCTCTTTTCAGAGTTCTCGTGTAGCTAGTTACTTTTTTATATTAGTCTGTAGGGTTTACTTGTGACAGTAGGGGAGAGACACCACAGTTGCTTACTCCGTTTTGACTAACTCCTGTGTACTTTTTTAACTTAAACTTTTTATTTTGTACTGGAGTATAGCCGATTGACAGTATTGTGGTAGTTTTAGGTGAACAGTGGAGGGACTCAGCCATGCATATGCATGTACCCATGCTCCCCCAACTCCCCTCCCATCCAGGCTGCCACAGAACATTGAGCAGAGTTCCGTGTACTATATGGTAGGTCCTTGTTGGTTATCCATTTTAAACATAGCAGTGTATATATATATTCATTGGGCTTCCCTGGTAGCTCAGTGGTAAAGAATCCACCTGTCACTGCAGGAGACCTGGGTTCGATCCCTGGATCAGGAAGATTCCCTGGAGGAGGAAATGGCAACCCACTCTAGTATTCTTGCCTGGGAATCCCATGGACAGAGAGGAGCCTGGAGGAGCCTACAGTTCTTGGGGTCGCAAAAGAGTCAGACGCAACTTAGCAACTAAATAACATGTCTATTATAAACTCCCTAACCATCCCTTCCCCACACCCCCCCACTGCAAACCCTAAGTTCCTTCTCTAAGTCTATGAGTCTTTTTCTGTTGGTAAGTTCATTTGTATCATTTCTTTTTAGATTCCACATGAAAGGGATGTCATAGGTTATTTCTCCTTCTCTTTTTTTTAAGAGTGTTTTTTAACCCCATTTATTCCAGACACTTGAAAAGGTTGTATAAATTTGAATGTTGAATGAAAGGACCATGCAGATAAGTTCTCGTGGCCTGTATTTAGTTTTCTAAAGGATAACCTTTTGGGGGAGAGTTGATAGTTTTTCTTCGTTACTAATGCAGTGTTAAGTGTTCCTTTTTGACAGTATTCAGGACTGTAATATTAACCTTAGATGTCTGTCATGCTTGAGAAATGAGGTATTCTGCTTTCATGCATTGGAGAAGGAAATGGCAGCCCACTCCAGTGTTCTTGCCTGGAGAATCCCGGGGACGGCAGAGCCTGGTGGGCTGCCATCTGTGGGGTTGCACAGAGTCGGACACGACTAGCAGCAGCAGCAGCTTAATAATAAGCTAATTATTTATGTGAAACTGCTTGTAGCTGATAGTTACAGATAATTATTATGAAGGATATAAACATTTGTGTCGTTACAGTACTCTTGTTGGCACCTTTATATATATGACCAAATTCTGGCCCCCCTCCCCCGCCCCCCGCCATTTTTTAAACTAGAGAATTTCTCCTTCTCTCTCCAAAAGCTTGGTATATAGATTTGATCTTATTGGACAGATTTTTGCATAATTCAGATTTAAAAATTTTTAAATAGGCGTTTCCTTTTTATAATATCTTATAATTTAAAGGGATTCTGGTTTTGACATTCTGAGAAAGATGTACAGTACTCTTCCCCATGTCACGTTGTTACCTTCATTGTTTACTCAACTATACTGTCCGAGGTGTGTCTGTTTGTTCATTGGAACGTTGTCCATCTCCAGAAGCAGCCCATCAGTTCGTGAGAAGGGACTATATACTTGCTGTATTGGACCCATAGTGCCTGGCATTAATTGAGTATCTTTGGAATGAGTGATGAATTGTTGGATTATGGGTGATTTCAGAGAAGGCAATGGCACCCCACTCCAGTACTCTTGCCTGGAAAATCCCATGGACGGGGGAGCCTGGTGGGCAGCAGTCCACGGGGTCGCTAAGAGTCGGACACGACTGAGCGACTTCACTTTCACTTTTCACTTTCATGCATTGGAGAAGGAAATGGCAACCCACTCCAGTGTTCTTGCCTGGAGAATCCCAGGGATGGGGGAGCCTGGTGGGCTGCCGTCTATGGGGTCACACAGAGTCAGACACAACTGAAGCGACTTAGCAGCATGGATGATGTGCATATTTTGCCATCTACATGCTTTTTTTTGCATTTTTAAGTTTTTCCATTCTAAAATATATTTATAACCAGAAAAAAAAGTTATTAAGACTTTTTTTTAATATTATTTTTTATGTTCTCTCACTGGTTTTTAGATGTCACATCTCAGGTTTTGTGCTTTGATGTTTGCAATTATTTTAAGGGCCCCCCCCCCTTTTTTTCTTCCTTTAAGATGCATTTGAAACTTTGTTCTGAAGTTGTCATAGTGTGTTAATGTTAGTCCCTCAGTCTTGTCCGACTCTTTGTGACCCCATGGACTGTAGCCCAACAGTCTTCTCTGTCTTTGGACTTATCCAGGCAGGAATACTGGGGTGGGTAACCATTCTCTTCTCCATTTGAACCACCAGGGAAGTTTCCATACTGTCACAGGATTCAGTATAAAATTGGGAGTGCTGCCTTGGTTAAAAGCCTGATGCGATGGTCCTCACAGAATCTGTGATATGTCTTTTACTTAGCCTTTGCTCTTTAAAACATTCTGTTTGCTCAAGAATATTGCTGCTTCAGTAGAAATTAACCCAAGTTTTTGGAGAGTTTTGTTTTACTTTTTACAGAGATATGCTTTCAGAACCTTAGGAAAAAGTCAATATTGTTCACATTATTCTTGTAGAATATGATTTTCTTCATGTTGAATCTACTACTGTTAGTCTAATGTTAGTGTTCTCTGGTCACATTTTGTTATGTCCTGTGTGTCTGATTTTATATGTCACTTTGTTACATGCTTCTGGTATCAAACTTTTTTTTTTTTTGGTATCAAACATTTTTATGTTGTGTTCCAAACCAAAATTAATATGGAAGATTGTGCCATATAAAGAAAGGAGACCTTATATATTAGGGAGTGAGAAATTTTGGATATAGAGAATATATAATTTTTGATTTGTTGAGGCAGAATTTGTAATGAAGTGTATTGATTTTCAGGTATTAAAGTTGGTGAATATTATGCTCTTTAAAATGACTATCAGTGAAACTAGACTGTTACTCAGCTTTTCATTCCTATATGCAGAATACTGAGTTTCTATTTTTTAAAGTTATTTAGGAAAAGGCAGAGAAGTGTTTTATTTTGAAGTTATAGTTTCTGCTTTGAATTATAAAAATGATTTTTTTTGCAAAAATATTTATGTAAAGTAAAAAGTCTGTACCGTCAAGTTAGAAAACTTCAGATAATCACTCACAGCTTTCTTCTGCTTTATTCATTTTCTGTTGCTGTGTGACACATTGCCACAAATTCAGCTCGAGGCTTAAAGCACCATGTGTTTATTTCACAGTTTCCATGGATCAGAACCAGGTACGGGTTAGCTGGATCCTCTGCTTATGGTCTCAGCAGGGCGAGGTCAATGCGTCAGCAGGGTTGTGCTCTCATTTAAGATTTGTGCTCTCCTCTCCCCCAGTTCATTCACATTGTTGGGAATATGGTTTCTTAGCGTTGTAGATGGATCGAGGCCTCATTGTATTTGCTGGGTGGGGGTGGAGGAGTCCCTGAGTTCCTAGCAGACACCCTCGGGTCCTGCTTGTCATGTAGCCTTCTCACGTGTGTATTCACATGGCCATAACGGGGCTAGTTCTCTGGTGTCTCTCGTGTGCATGTGCTAAGTCGCTTCAGTTGTGCCGGACTCTGTGTGACTTTATGGACTGTAGCCTGTCAGTCTCCTCTGTCCATGGGATTCTCCAGGCAAGAATACTGGAGTGGGTTGCCGTTTCCTCCTCCAGGGAATCTTCCTGACCCAGGGATTGAACCTGTGTCCCTTATGTCTCCTGGATCGGCAGGTGGTTCTTTACCACCAGTGCCACCTAGGAGGCCCAGGAGTCTCTTCTTAGGAGGGCATAGTTCTGCTGGATGAGGACTTCACTCTCAAGACCACGTGCCTGTGTGCTTGCTCACTCGCTGAGCTGTGTCTGACTCTCTGCGACCCTGTGGACTGTACCCCACCAGGCTCCTCTATCTGCGGGATTTCCCAGGGAAGAGTACGGGAGTGAGTTGCCGTTTCCTTCTCCAGGAGTTCTTCCTGACCCAGGGACCGAACCCTGCATCTCCTGCATTGGCAGGCGGATTCTGTACCACTGCATTGCCTGGGAAGCCCACCCCTCCATCAAGGCTGTTTCCAAGTACAGTTGACTTTAACAACATAGGTTTGAACTGTGAGGGTTCACTTACATGTGGAAATTTTTCAGTGGTAAATAGTACAGTACTACGCAACCTGTGGTTGGTTGAACCCATAGATGTAGGACCTTAGGTAGTAAGGACTGACTATAAGTTGTGTGTGGATTTTTGACCATGTGGAGGGTCATCATCCGTAACTCTTGGGTTGTTCAGTGGTCACTACACAGTCACACTAGGGGTTGGGACTTCAACATATGAGTTTTGGGGACAGATACACTCTGGAAGGCCAGGATTGGCCTTAGAATTAGAACAGGGTTGTATTAAAATATAATTGTTATATTTTTCAGAATAATGTATGCATGTAATTTTTTTTCAAGTACAAAAGAGATTTTATTGGAATCTCTTCCTTCTCATCCTGTGGTGGATCTCCAAACAACTTCAGTTCTTCTGATAATGTTCATATCACTAACCAATAATTTTATATGTGTTTCTTTAATGTTCAGTTTTAGACATTATTTATTGACGTTTTGGATGAGGTGTTAGTTCATTGTGCTGCTCATGCTCTCTGAGTACCTTGATTTTAATGGATGAGACTCTGGATTTTTGCAGAGCAAGTTATTTCCCTCTTTGGCTGTATCTTGTGTATATTGTGGCTTGTGGTTTCCCCTTTGTTTCATCAGTTAACCAGTCCTCATCACGTTTCCACTTTCTGGAAGTAGGTGACAGCTTAACCTTTTGCCCTACTCGTAACACCTGTAAGAAATTATTCCTTTTTTACCGTGCCAGTAAGGGGAAGAAAAGGAAAAAGTGGTTAGCATGCTGTCTTGGATCGAAAGTACCAAAATTGCGTCAGTTCCAGGAACTTCTGTGATTTCTGATTTCTAAGGGCATTTGAAGGATCCTGACTAGTATCTTCAAGGCCTAACGGACCACTGTTGGGAAGAATAAATTGGGTTGATTAACATCTTAGGTTCACACTTAAGTTTAATTCCTATTAGACCTAGAATCAGCAGTCTTGAAGCATAAGATTGATCTGTAAATGAGCAATACTTCACCCTAATTTGCTGGTTCTCTTGGATTTTTCATGTCATAAGTTTTTTGTTGCATTCTTTTCAGGGTCATAGTAGAATTCATTTACTATTGCTTAAATTGGAAAGGCACTAAACTTTTTGTAGTGAAGCGTTTGCTTGAAATAGCAAGCATGAAGTACAACATTTTGTTGAATTTTGGGTAATGAGCGTTACTCAGTACATAGATGAGGGAGCACCTGAATACACTTTGCAGGACATGAGATCGTTGTGTTTATTCAAAGGTAGACAAGTGAACAAAACTGTTTATAAGATTAAGAAATAAAATTGCCTGCTGTCTTGCCATTTCCACCACATCTGTGGTTAGCTTCCTCCATGAAGTCTTGAACCCCTCAAAGTCAAATACCATGAGGGTTGAAATCAACTTCTTTCAGACCCCTGTTAACATTGCTATGTTGACCCCTCCTATGAACCATGAGTGTTCTCAGTGGCACCAAGAATGGTGAATCCTTTCCAGTAGGTGTTCCGTTTACTTTGCCTAGAACCATTAGAGGAATCACTATCTGTTGCAGCTATAACCTTACTAAATATATTTCTTATTAAGACTTGAAAGTTGAAATGAATCCTTGGTCGAAAGTTGAAATGAATCCTTGATCTATGAGCTACAGAATGGATGTTGTGTTAGCAGTCATGTGAACACCAATCTCCATCAGAGCTCTGGCATGATCAGATGTGTTGTTGATGAGCAGTAATATCTTGAAAGGGTTTTTTTCCTGAGCAGTAGATCTCAACGATGGATTTAAAGTATTTTCAGTCAGCCACATTGTACATAGATGTGCTGTCATCCAAGTGTTGTTGTTCCAGTTAGAGAGCCCAGGCATAGAGGATTGAGCATGATCCTTCAAGGCGGTAGAATTTTCACAGGGTGGATGAGTATTGGCTTCTACTAGTCATTGGCTGCATTGGCCCCTTACCAGAGTGTCAGCCTGTCTTTTGAAACTTTGAAGGCAGGCATTGATTTCTCGTTAGCTATGAAAGTCTACCTGACTTCTTCCAGCTTAAGGCTGTTTTGTTTACACTGAAAATCTGTTGTTTATGGAGATACCTTCATTAATTATTGGAGCTAGATCCTCTGCATAACTTGCTGCATCTTCTCCATCAGCATTTGGTGCTTCACTTGCGCTTTTATGTTGCGAGATGACTTCTTTGCTTAAATCTCATGAATCAGCTCTGCTAGCTTCACACTTCTGCAGCCTCCTCACCTGTCAGCCTTCAGAGAATTGAGCAGAGTAGAAACTTGCTCTGGCTTTGGCTTTCCGGAATGTGGCAGCTGGTTTACTCTTCTCTCCAGACTAAAACTTTCTCTGTATCCGCAGTAAGGCCACTTTGCTGGCTCATCATTTGTGTGTTCATTGGAGTCGCACTTAATGTCCTTCAAGAACTTTTCCTTTGCATTTACAGCTTAACTGGTGCAGGAGGCTTATTAGCATGTCCTCTTCACTAACTAACCCAGAGTTGCCACAGCCTTCAGTGTGTCTGCAAAACACAGTGAAGTGAAAGATGCCTCTTATGTGATAGCAGCTGTGTAGCCTTCAAAGCCTAAAATACGTGCTGTGCTGAACCCTGGCCTACTCAGTAGTGGACAACTTTAAAAGTCTTTGTTAGAATAAGCTTTTTGGTGGGGTAGCCAGACAGCAACTAAGAAACTGTTTAGGTTAAAGATTCCTCAGGCCTTGATTAAAGTCATTAGAAACGGATTTGATTTGAAGTTATTTTCAGATCTAAAAATACTCATTTCATATGGTGCCTACAAGTGATAAAGTAGAAAATTTAAATGTTACTGATTCTTCAGTGTACCTGAAGGGAGTTGGAAAAACAAAAGAATACCTGAATTGGACTGAAAAGCCAGGCTGCTGTTTAGTATCTTTCCTGTGAATCAATAAGTCAATCTTTCCTGTGAATCAATAAGCCAAAGAAAGGGCAATACTGGGATGTTGTTAAATCTGAGTAAAGGCATTCTGTGAAGAATTAGATGACATGATCTATTCCTCTTCTCTGGTGATTAGATTTTAAGAAGAAGTGAGATTTTAGAGAATCTTGTTGGATAGTTAGTTGAAAGCATATGTATTAAGTGAACCTTTGAAAAGTACTTACTAATTGCTTAGTATTTCTCTAAGTAGTACTTTTAAGTTTTTGCAGTAGGTACATTTTTTAAAAGAGCGTCTCTGATAAGAGCTGACTTTTGACACTGTTGAAATGTTTTGTAAGTCTAAATTACATTTCCCCTACTTGGTTCTTCCCACCCCACCCCCAGCGCCTCCCTCCCTCCCAAAAAGAAGAAAGCTTTTGATCTGCTAGAATATGGACTAGTGCTTGATCGAAACTTTAGGGTGATTGAGACTTTAGGGCTTTACCACACAAAATGAAGTGAATTGTCAGCTCTGGGAAGACCTTGAGGCGTCTTCGTTGTCCCAGTAATATAAATTAGCATGGAATGTCCCTTCAGGAACCTGAGGGAATAGGTGTTTGATGCACACTTGAATATTGTTCATTTAAATGGAAAATGCCTACCAAAGATAATTTTAATAATGGCTAACCCTGTTGAGTGATTTAAGTGTGTTTTAAAGCTTTATATGCAGTGTTTCTGTGAAATTAATATTTTTTCTATTTTGTAAATGAGAAAACTAAGGTTCAGAGGTTTGGCAGCTTGTAACATAGTTGGAATTCAAATTCAGGTGTTTCTGTGCAAAGCTTGTACAATCCTGTGTCTTATATGTATTTGTCCGCTTAAATTTATTCTTAACAAATTCTTATTCTCTATCAGACACTGAGGATAAAGAGTGGATAAAGGGAAACAAAGATGTAAGCAGAAAAGGCAGAGTTTCTGTTCTTAGAGCTTGTTTTCTAGTAGAGTAGTAGCAGCAGAAGTAGAGTGTTGCTCAGTCATGTCTGACTCTTTGCGACCCCCTGGATTGTAAACTGCCAGGCTCCTGACTGTCCATGGAATTATCCAGGCAGGAATACTGAAGTGGGTTGCCATTTCCTTTTCCAGGGGATCGTCCCAACCCAGGGATTAAACCCAGGGCTCCCACATTGCAGGTGGATTCTTTACCACTTAGGAGAGGGCAGGTCTGGATCTCAGATGGGCTGCAGTCTGTACCTGCCAACAATTTCTGGGAAATTGAACTTTGCTTTACACAGTTTACTGTAGATACTGCAGAACGTGTTCATGTTATTTTGCTCCTGGCGAGTTGACTTGCATGCAGTTAGATTTTATAAAACAGTCAAGTAGAAATTGAGGCCATGAGCATATTAAAATTTGGTGTGAGTTTAACAGAGGAGGCTTCTTAAAGGATATGATGAGATTGTGACCCTGGTTAGGATTACATCAACAAGTGGACACCTCTGTGGGAACTTAAAGGGAAAGATGTTTATATTTCTACCAGGGTTCATTTCAGCTTGCATAGTTCTTGGGGTACAGTTCACCTCTTACTGCTTAAACTCCTTTTAAAGGAACTTATGTCTTTTGTCTCATGATTGTCAGTCTTTGTCATCCTTGGAACAGTCCTTTTAAAAATCAGATATTTGTTAAATAATCATACAAGTGTCACATAACTGTGATGAATGTTTCAAAGGTGAATGCCAGTACAGTGAGGGTATAAAGGAGACAGTTCTGATTGGGCACATGTAGGGAAGGCTTTCCTCATTAGGAAAACCAGTGGGGATACCCTGGTTCTGTACCAAATAGAGGAAGGCTTTGTGGTAGGGAACTGAAAAAAGGCCATTGTGCCCAGGGCAAAGAGCTGGGGAAGGGCGCATGGCAGGAGATGAGACAGAAATTAAACCAGGCACGGGCATTGTTTACTTAGATTTTTGTTTGTGTAGCGAGTGGAAAATCATTGAACTTTTTAAGGTGGTAGAGGAGGTGGGTGAGTATCAGTCACCTGATCAGATCAGTTTTTGAAAAGATAGGCATGCTATCTCCATGTGAGAGCTGAAGGTAATTTGGATGTGGGTCATGGTGGTGGATGGAGGAAGAAGAGACAAATATGGAGAAAACTGGGTAAAATTCAGTAGAATTCAGTGATAAATAGGTTATAAGGGGTGCTGGAGCAAATACATTAGAGGACTACCTAGTTGGTTAACCAGCTAAAGCTGTTTTGAATTGCTTTCATAGTCTGTTCCAGTTTTTTTTTTTTGGCTGCGCTGGGTCTTTTTGGTGAGGGCTTTTCTCTTGTTTGGCGAGTGGGGCTGCTCTAGTTGCAGTGTGCAGGCTGCTCATTGCTGTTGTCTTGTTGGGGAGCACAAGGGCTTCAGCATTCTGGGCTCGTGGGCTCAGTCATCGTGGGTCCTGGGCTTCTAGAGCGCAGGCTCAGTAGTTGTGGTGGACGGATTTAGTTGCTCGGCGGCATGTCACATCTTCCAGACCAGGGACTGAACCTGTGTCTCCTGCTTTGGCAGGCAGATTCTCTACCACTGAGCCACCAGGGAAGCCCTGTTCAGGTTGGTTTTTCAGGATCATGATGGCCAAAGCTTGGTCTCTCGACTTCTAGTTAATTGTAGTTAAATTCCTAGCATTACCTAGTACCCACTTTTCATCCAGATTTGTTTAAGCTTAGTTGTCTTTTGGTTAATTCCCCTACCTTGTCTTCAATTGTTTTCTCTCTAAGCAATAGTATTCTTTGCTTATATGAGAAATTTTAAAACAAATTTTGGGGGGAATGGTGGGATTGTTGCTAAACATGAGGTCTCTTGACTTCTGAAAGCAATTATTTGGAGACATCCTTCACATACCACACAATTAACCAATTGAAAGTGTGTAATTCAGTGGGTTTTGGTATGGTTGTGCAGTCTTCACCTCAGTCCATTTTAGAATATTTTCATCACCTGAAAAAGAAATGCTGTACTCATAATCATCACTCCTCATTTCTCCCCAACTGGCCCAGCTGTGGACAGTCCCCAGTAGATTTCTTTTTCTGGACATTTCATATAAATGCGTTTCTATAACGTGGTCTTTTAAGTGCGACTTTTTAAACTGAGCCTGTTTTCAAGGTTCATCTGTGCTGTAGCATGCATCAGTACCTCATTCCATTTTCATGGTTAATATTTCTGTAATTCGGTAGAACACATTTTGCTTATTCATTCCTCATTTGATGGACATTTAGCTACTTTCCAATTTTTAAATGAATTTTTAATAATGCTGCAGTGACTGTGTACAACTTTTTATGGGAACATATATTTTCACATCTGTTGGGTATATACCTGGGAGTGGAATTGTTGCCTCATACTGCATATTATTATGTTTAATTTTTTTAAGAACTGTCAAACTGTTTTCCAAAGCTGCTGTACCATTTTGCATTCCATTAGGAATATGTCAGGGTTCCAATTTCTCTACATTCTTGCTAACACTTGTCTGTCTCTTTGATTATAAGCAAGTAAGTGTAAAGTGATAATCTCATAGTGGTTTTAATTTGTATTTGCTTGATGGCTAATGATGCTGAACTTGACTTTTAAAAGAAAAGCAGCACTTTTAATTTCACTGAGGATGTAAAAATAGAAATGTTTGGTAATTTCATGTAATTGCATAGAGACCATTAGTTTTACTGTGTTTAAAATTTGTTCTTTTTCATCAGTTGTATTCCCTGAATGACTACAAGCCACCCATTTCTAAAGCGAAAATGACCCAAATTACTAAGGCAGCCATCAAAGCTATAAAGGTGAGTAACACTTTTTACTCTGCTGTTTTCAAAAGGAAATACTCCACTGATATTTTGGAGGAAGGTTAATTTTTACAGATTATGTATTTTCTTCATCTTTACAAAGTTAGTACATGTTCCAAAGTTGGAAAAACACAAAAATGAAAATCTGTCACGTACAAACCCTCCCAACTAGAGATAAACATTTAATATTTTCATAAATATTCTTACATAAACTTTGAAGCAGTCATTTTCCCTTTTCATAGGTAAGATTTTGGATTCAGGCACATTGTGGAGAATGTGTTTAACACTGTTATTTGTCACACTGACTTTATAGAATCTTGAAATACTAGTTAAGAGTTTTCTAAATAAAACTTAATGTGTTGGTTTTTTTATCCTATTGATTGTACTATAGATTTGAAAATGGACCTTTATGGAAAATAATTGGACTACACTGTACATAGGACATTTAAACTCTGGGAAGAGGCCACAGGTATTTAGCTGTTACTTTGACACAGTAGTTTTGAACCTGTGTTGACATATGGGTACTGCTACTGCTTTGTCGCTTCAGTCGTGTCCGACTCTCTGCGACCCTGAAGACGGCAGCCCACCAGGTCCCCCGTCCCTGGGATTCTCCAGGCACGAACACTGGAGTAGGTTGCCATTTCCTTCTCCAATGCATGAAAGTGAAAAGTGAAAGTGAAGTCGTTCAGTCGTGTCCAACTCTTAGCAACCCCATAGACTGCAGCCTACCGGGCTCCTCCATCCATGGGATTTTCCAGGCAAGAGTACTGGAGTGGGTCGGCATTGCCTTCTCTGTGACTTATGGATACTTCTGAAAATCTCAGACGATTGGACTGTCCAGAGAAATACACACATATAAAAAATTTTGCCTCAGAAGGTTGGACTGTTTCTAGAGAAATGCACATATGTACAAAATTGTGAATAGAAGTTCTTGGCTTTAGGGACCTTCTGAAGCTCAGCCATAGACACCTCTCCACAATGTCCTTGTCCCCAAAGCTAAGACTCCCTATTCTAGTCTGGTTGTTAAAAGTGAGTATGAGTGAGTGCTTATTTTTAATTAAGTAGATCTGCTGTAGATTTTCAGTGATATGTTTTTCTACTCTGTGTAAGAACATCAGCCATAACCAGAGGCACCATTATTTAAGCAAGTTACCTTTATTTTTTTGTTTTTGTTTGTGTTTTTGGCCTCACAGAGGAGCTTTTTGAATTTTAGTTCCTCAACCAGGGATCCAGCCCTCGGCTCCCAGCAGTGAAAGCGCTAAGTCCTACCCACTGAACTGCCAGGGAATTCCCTGGATAAGTTATCTTTGAATAACAGCATTATCTGTTAGATTTAACAGATGATTCTTCATAGACAGTCTCTATTAGGAGAAAATTTAGATAGTTGATTTTGCAGCATTCTAACGGCCAAACCTTAGTTTTCATACTTGTAATCAATGTCTAAACAGTATTAGAGTTCAAATGTAGAATATGAAAGAGAGATAAGGACAGTGAGCAATAAACACGTTTAACCTGGAGAATTTTCTTCAAAGAAGTGATTTTTCAGGGACTCTGATGAGTAATAGTTTCTTGTGCTTTCTTTTTGTTCTCCATCTTTGTGGTCTGATTTCTGTGTGATCCTGAGAGTGTGCAGCATACATATTATCATTTTTGTTCTGTTAAATGGTTGATGCATTTTTTTTTTTTCTGAGTTTTCATTCTCTGAGTGGTTGATGCATTTTAATAAAAGCTTTTGTTGGACAGAATACTTTTTAATTCATGACCTTTAAGGAGTAGGTATTAACATTGTTTACATTTTTCAGATGTTGGAAGTGTCTAAGAAAATTAATTTGCAACAGTGAGAATAAAAACAGCTAGATTTTAATTTTTCTCTTAGTCAAGAGAGAAAGCATGGTTTACAGTCTAAACATGGTTTACTGTACTATTTTGATTTACTGGTCTTAGTTTTTTTAATTTTGAAAAAATAAAAGCATGTTGCAAAATACAGTGAGCAGTACATAGCCGCTTAGCATTGCCAGGTATTAGCATCTTGGCTAGTATATTTGGTTAGTTCTCTGCATGTACACACAGACACACACACACACTTTGTCAGGTTTTTTTGACTGAGTCATTTGAGAACTCATTTCAGAATTCATTTAGAATAGCACATAATCCCTAAATACTAGAATTTTAATGTCCTAAAACAAAGAGATTTCATAGATCAGCAAAACACATCCCATGCAAGAAATTTTACTTTGATGCAACATTATTATCTAATATAATCTACACTTTGATTTATCAGTTGTCTCAATACTAACTTTAGTAGCTAATCCCTGCACTTGTGCATTTTCTGGATCCGGTCAAGATCCTGTCCTGTATTTGTCCTTTACCCAGCCTTTTGCTTTGTTTTTCTTTTGTTTTTCATTGACATTTTTGAAGAGTTTAGACCAACGGTTTTGCAGTACTGCATTACTTTAAACTGAATTTGATGCATATATAAATTGATATTTGAACTGCCTTTTTCAGTTAAATGATACTGTGTTTCATGTTAAGGTAAGTCATTGGTATTTTGTCAGTGTTAAGAGATGATTATTTTGATGGGTGTTTGTTACCATTGCACGCTGTCAACAAAACCTCTGATCACCTGTAATGGAAAAAGACCTATGTGAATAGAATCTTCGAATTAACATTTAGTAAGCTAACATTGGAAAAGGCAATGGCACCCTACTCCAGTACTCTTGCCTGGAAAATCCCATGGACAGAGGAGCCTGGTAGGCTGCAGTCCATGGGGTCGCTCAGTCGGACACGACTGAGCGACTTTACTTTCACTTTTTACTTTCATGCATTGGAGAAGGAAATAGCAACCCACTCCAGTATTCTTGCCCGGAGAATCCCAGGGACAGAGGAACCTAATGGGCTGCTGTCTGTGGGGTCACACAGAGTCAGACACGACTGAAGCGACTTAGCAGTAGCAGTAGCAGCAAGCTAACATGGCAGAAAGTGAAGAGGAACTAAAAAGCCTCTTGATGAAAGTGAAAGAGGAGAGTGAAAAGGTTGGCTTAAAGCTCAACATTCAGAGAACGAAGATCATGGCATCTGGTCCCATCACTTCATGGGAAATAGATGGCGAAACAGTGGAAACAGTGTCAGACTTTATTTTTCTGGGCTCCAAAATCACTGCAGATGGTGACTGCAGCCATGAAATTAAAAGATGCTTGCTCCTTGGAAGGAAAGTTATGACCAACCTAGATAGCATATTCAAAAGCAGAGACATTACTTTGCCAACAAAGGTCCGTCTAGTCAAGGCTATGGTTTTTCCTGTGGTCATGTATGGATGTGAGAGTTGGACTGTGAAGAAAGCTGAGCGCCAAAGAATTGATGCTTTTGAACTGTGGTGTTGGAGAAGACTCTTGAGAGTCCCTTGGACTGCAAGGAGATCCAACCAGTCCATCCTAAAGGAGATCAGCCCTGGGTGTTCTTTGGAAGGAATGATGCTGAAGCTGAAACTCCAAGACTTTGGCCACCTCATGTGAAGAGTTGACTCATTGGAAAAGACTCTGATGCTGGGAGGGATTGGGGGCAGGAGGAGAAGGGGACGACAGAGGATGAGATGGCTGGATGGCGTCACTGACTCGATGGACATGAGTCTGAGCAAGCTTTGGGAGTTGGTGATGAACAGGGAGTCCTGGTGTGCTGCGATTCATGGGGTCACAAAGAGTCGAACACAACTGAGCGACTGAACTGAGCTGAAGCTAACATTTAGTTTTAGTCTGAATTACAAATCATACATAAAGTAACTAGAAGTAAGAAGCTCTGGCAAGGTGTTTTCCAGAAGAATTATTATTTAATAAAAACCACTCAGTGTGTAAATAACATTTTATATATTGGTTTAAAATATTTAGTTATTTATAAAGTGCCTGATAACTTTTAAGTAGTTGTTTTGGCAGGTTTTTTTTTTTTTTGCTTAACTTTCTGTTGAGTAGACTGTTACTTTGCAGTAAGGAAACTGTATTGTAGATTTTGATTTGGTGAATATGATTAATGAGGGTTTCCTATGTTTTTTACTTTATAAATGTTGGATTTTATGCTGCAGTTGAATGGTCTTGTGTCTCAGTCTAAGTGGATGCGCCTTAAAAGCCTAAATTATGGGATCACACATATAAAACAAAGCACAATTGAGGCTAGTTTTTTAAACAGAAATATGTTGATTATGCGATTGCCACTGAGCTATTAGGTACAAATTCCAGATAGTTTTTGTTTAACCTATAATTTTTATTTTATTCATTTTCCAGTTTATTCATAGTGTTGTTTTATAAAACTTAAACATAAAGGGTTTTCTCAAAATTAATAAAAGCTCATTTCTGATTTTTAATCCATGTGCTCCCTTCTCTTCTGCTGAATTCATTTTGACTGATCCATTCGAACATTGTACATCTCTATATTTTGTTATATATACTTGCTAGCTTAATATTCTAGGAGAAGCAGAAGATAATGAAGTTGAAGGCAACTCCCTTGCATACATTTATTAATGTTCTTTATTTTCAGTTATTTGATTTTTCTATGGCAACCCACTCGAGTATTCTTGCCTGGAGGATCCCAGGGACTGGGAGCCTGGTGGGGTGCTGTCTATGGGGTCGCAGAGTCGGATACGACTGACGCAACTTAGCAGCACTAACCTAATTTAGCCAATAAAATGTTACTACAGGAGATCTTTACTTTTCCTTCCAGGAAGGAAGAGTGTATATCTACCAGTGGCCTACCACTGTATTTTGCATGTAACACACTTTGGGTATATTGACCGTATACCTGCTTCAAGGACCTTTACTGACCATAGCTGGTGCTCGTGTTTATGTTTGTTTATGTTATGTTTATCTCAGAATTCATGATTAAAATTCATTGCTTTGTTGATAATGAATTTTGAAGACCTTTGAAGCTTTGTTAAACCGTAAATTTAGCAGGAAAGTTCTAATCAAACATTTAAAACCTCTTTTTTTTTCTTTTAGTTCTATAAACATGTGGTACAGAGTGTTGAGAAATTCATTCAGAAAGTAAGTATATAGTTTTCCATGTATATGCTAAAGTTCTGTAACTGTAGACTAACACCCTGTGCTATTCTCTTTTCAAATACCCAACTTTAAATTGTTTTGATGACTGTTCAAAAGTGATTCCATTTGTTTTAATTTCTAATTAAGAAATAAAATGAAACTGCCTTTCAAATAATTCTAAAAACGAAAGCTTTCAGGTAGATGTGTTTGTTAATTTGCATTGCCATAGTGAGCATCTGTTCCATGAAGAAAATATTTCAGTATGATTTTTTTAATGAAATTTTAGATTCATTGCTTTTTATATAGCCTTTAGAGAAATTCTCCTTATTCATTTCAAGCTTAATGCCTAGAGAGCAGTCTTCCTTGTAGATAAGATGTAGTAAATGTAGTAAAAATGCTAGCCGCTTTTCTTCTGCTGATTCATTTTGTTCATCCGTTAGGACAGTATGCATCTCTACTTCTTATTATTAGACCTGAAGTTCCATTTTCCAGGGTAAGCAGAGGGAGACAAAGTTGAAAACAGCTGTTTTTGCATACATTTAGTAATTTTTTTGGTAACCAAAGCCCAAGGTGGCTAGGTTATATTTCTTTGCCCCTTGTGATCAGTGCCTTATCTCTGCCGCTTTTTTTGGGCAGGAGTACCATAAGACTTAGGATTTGTAAAATGATACTGTAGGAAATCTGTCACTGAATTGAGGTTTAGTATTCTGCCCTTTGTTCACTTGCCTAGATGTGAGCAGAACCAGTGTGACAATCAGAGGTGAATCAAAGGACATAAATTGCAGTGTGTTTCTTGAGTGAAAATAGCTGACCGGAGGAGGGTGCGTGGATCAGAGTAGTGTTACTGCGTCTCCAAACTATCTGGATAATCTTGAATAAATCAGTTAACTTTTATTTGATTCAGGTTTTTTCCCCTCTTAATATCTTGTTTTCTCAAAACTTAAAGTATTGATAAAACATATTTTGAGATGAACAGCTAGTGAATTGAAGCTTAAGGTATGGGGTAAAATAACAGGTATGCTGTATGTCTAAGGTAAATCTAACTGTAAGATAGAAATATTGGTGGTTAGAAAGTTTCATTGTTATAAAACTTTAAAAAGATTCAAATGTCTAAACAGTGTGTCTTAAACTTTTTTTGTGCATAAGAAACTTGCACAGATTACCTAGGAATCTTGTTGAAATGCAGGTTCTGATTCCCTGAGGGTGGGTCATTTAGACTCTGGTAAAACCAGAGCAGATCAGGCTCTGATTAAGTGTGTCCTGAGAGTTGTTCAGTCTCTCATTGGTATCCGACTCTTTGCGACCCTATGACTGCAGCACACCAGGCTTCCCTGAGAGTAGACCTTGTTAAAGCCCTGGATGGTCTGACTCTCTTGGAAAGGTTCCTTTTCCTCTCCTTCTGTTGGAAGCATGCAGTATTCACTTTCAGAATTCGTTTGGTATCAGGTATAACTGTGTCCTGAGACAGCCCTCTTTTCTTACATGCTGCTGTCAGCATCATTTAGTGCTTTGTAAGTGCCACAATTAATTCAAAGTATAAAAAAATCCCTCATGATATTGGAGGCTTAGGAATTCTTGTGTTTTTGCTGATAGAACTTGAACAGTTGAAAAACATTTCAGATTTTTTTAGTCTTAATTCTTCTCTCAAGTTTCTAGTTGGTAACGTAACCAAGTTTACCAAATACTGTTCTTTTAAAGCTTTTCTACAACATTTAAATCATACATAACTTTTTTTTTTTTTTTTGCCATTTTATGTGGCAGGCATATAAAAATACCTAGTGTTACCAGTGAAGGAAATTCCATACTGTAACATCATAATATGGTGTTTCTAAAGGTTATTGTGAAAGAAGTATTCATCTTTATAGCTTAATACTAAAACCCCTGACACTTTTGAAGCTTTGGAAACTTCATAGTAGGGAAGAAAGGCCCATTCATTGTGTTGTGTACTCATGATTCTTATGTACTGTGAGTTTATAATCAAGAATTTTTGTTATAAATCAAAGAAAAAGGTGTATTTGTTTTTTTTTTTAAACTCACTACACTAATCGCTTTTATTACTTACCACTCAGTATTTAAAAACTCTTACCAGCAACTTAGCAATTTTATTTAGCCTTACTCTCAAGATAATCATTTCTATAAAATAATACATTAAATATGAGATTATTTTGTCTGTTTTTCCAGCATTGAGGAATAGATGACTTTTAACAAAGAAATGTGTTGGGTTTTCATTAAATTTAAACAATTTTTTTAGTGGATGTATTATTTGCCTGGCTAGGTAGATAATTATTTGCTTGTATACCACCTTATGACAGAAAGTGAAGAGGAACTAAAAAGCCTCTTGATGAAAGTGAAAGAGGAGAGTGAAAAAGTTAGCTTAAAGCTCAACATTTCAGAAAACTGAGAACATGGCATCTGGTCCCATCACTTCATGGGAAATAGATGGGGAAACAGTGTCAGACTTTCTTTTTTGGGCTCCAGAATCACTGCAGATGGTGATTGCAGCCATGAAATTAAAAGACGCTTACTCCTTGGAAGGAAAGTTATGACCAACCTAGACAGCATATTCAAAAGCAGAGACATTACTTTGCCAACAGAGGTCCGTCTAGTCAAGGCTATGGTTTTTCCTGTGGTCATGTATGGATGTGAGAGTTGGACTGTGAAGAAAGCTGAGCGCCGAAGAATTGATGTTTTTGAACTGTGGTGTTGGAGAAGACTCTTGAGAGTCTCTTGGACTGCAAGGAGATCCAACTAGTCCATTCTAAAGGAGATCAGTCCTGGGTGTTCTTTGGAAGGACTGATGCTAAAGCTGAAGCTCCAATACTTTGGCCACCTCATGCAAAGAGTTGACTCATTGGAAAAGACTCTGATGCTGGGAGGGATTGGGGGCAGGAGGATAAGAGGACAACAGAGGATGAGATGGCTGGATGGCGTCACCAACTTGATGGACATGAGTTTGAGTGAACTCCGGGAGTTGGTGATGGACAGGGACGCCTGGCGAGCTGCACTTCATGGTGTCGCAAAGAGTCAGACGTGACTGAGTGACTGAACTGAACTGAACGGTAGTCAAAGGAAAATAAGTCAGATATATGAACTGAGGAACAAATATGCTAGATTTGGGGGGAACATCAGTGAAAACTATTTCAGACTTCTAAAACAATAACTTTGAACAGAGCAGACAGTTTTGAACCTTTGGTTGGTTAAACCTAAAACTTTAATGTCCACACATCAACATTACTGCCCTTTTATTAAATATTTCAAGTACTAAACAGCCAGAACCTTGCAATAGATACTTATAAATTGGTGGTATCAGTCTCTTCATTTTTTTAATAATGACCTTAAGAAGAAGGGATTTGAAGGAACAAGCGATGGATCATCTAGTCTTTTTGCAGAATGAAGTCACTCATTGTCTTGACTGAAAATACTGTTTAGAAACATGAATCTGTGTGTTGGAGGTGGATTGAAGATCCTTTACTCACTGGTCCTTGGGTCTAAGAAATTTTTCAAGAATGCAGTTTTGATTTAGTGCTATATATGATTTCTATGAAATGATTCTGGGTGAAATGCTTACCTAATTACACTCAAAATTTGAACCTGCTTTTAGCAGCCATAATTTCATTTTAATTAGTATGTATTTGGGAGGCAGGTTTTCTCATGCTTCTGGACATGGAAAAAATTGAAGCAGTGAAGTTGATGGTGAAGGGTTCTTCGTTGTGCTTAGGGAAGGTCCGAGAAGACTGTCATGTTCTTCCGACTATAAGAAGGATAAGAAACACTGATCAGTGAAGCAGCTAAAACATATTTTCATAGGACAGATTTTTAGAATCATAATGGTAGTGTCTTATCTTTCATATAGGTTTGCATTTGAGAAAAGTTTTAAAACTTCAGGCTCACTGTGTTTAGAATGTTGTAATTTGCCATTTGATTCCTTCCTTCATTCATATAGAGATCCTTTTCCTGTGTGTTTTTTGGATGAAGTCTAAGGCTTGTTGGCAGTAGTTTTTTACCAGAGCTTTTCTTTCTTGAATTCACTGCTTGAATTCACAAATCATTAAACTATATATATATATATATTTAATTTTAACCACACCTTTTATTTGTTATTGTTCAAGCCAGTTACACAGGGCTGTTTTGGAACTTAGGTGATTGGCAGTTGAACTGAATATGTAGAGTAGCCAAAGTAGAGTCTTTCAAATGCCATTCCAGAGACAGATGGTGTGGAATGGTCAACCTCTGAGTGTTCATCACCTCAGTGTGAGCAGTGTGTTTGTGTTTTTATAGATTTATGGTGACATTTGTCTGTTGAGAATTTTAACCTTCTCATTTGCTTCCTTTCCCATTCTTCTTTTTTCATCAGTGTAAACCAGAATATAAGGTGCCTGGACTTTATGTTATTGACTCTATTGTACGACAATCTCGACATCAATTTGGTCAAGAAAAGGATGTGTTTGCACCCAGATTTAGTAATAACATCATTAGCACTTTCCAGAATTTATACCGTTGCCCTGGAGATGACAAGGTATGCTGCCTAAGTTGGTGAAGTAATTACCTTTTTGGTCTTAATAAGACTTTACATTATCATAATTTATCATTTTATATTACCATTTGTTATCCTGAATTTGAATAGTTATTGCACTGTCCATGTTTCTTTTTGTTATTAGACTTTTCTTAAACAGAATGAAAGATATAGTTGATTTTGCTACTTTTTAATTTATTAAAGCCATTGGTGTTAAAGAAACTGGCTCTAATAAGCATTTTTAATTATCCTAAAATCTTATTTACTTACATGCACAACCAATTCATAATTTTGGTCATTTGACATTAGCTGATATTTACCTACTTAGTTGTCTGTGGAAAATGATTTTACCAAGTAATTAGTAGACCATAACTGCATATCAAAATTCCTTTGTTATGGAAGCGTTTTCTTAGTGCTGGAAACCGGGATAGTAGAAGGTTACATTTCTTGGATGCTGACTTGGAAATTTAGTGTCCTTATTCTGACAGACTTGACTGCAGTGTTGATTGTGTAGAAAAGTAAGAACAGGTGAAGACTTACTCTGAAGAAGAGCAACCAGACTTAAAAGCTTACCACAGATCTTTTACCTCCTCTCAAGTACAACAAGATTAGGTAGTTTTTATTTTTAATAACTGTTATACAGTCTGCAATCAGAACAAAGTCTTGTTAGAGTGGATCGATGTGGAGAAAACACGTTATTGTGTCAGGAGTTGTAAATTGTTCTTGGATATGCCTCTAAAGTCAGGTTTTTTCCTTCTGATTAACCTTGGTACGTTGATTCTTTGCAGGCAGAAAGAATGCTTCCAGTTTTAATGTGATCCATCATGATTGAGTCTTAAATACCTTAGAACGCCACCTAAAATAACTCATTTGAGATTTTATATAAACATTTTTGAAGTAACTTAGACACTTTGATTTAGGAATTTCACTAATTTGGACTTGGATTTATGTCAGTTACAATGAATAAGTCAGTCTTGAATTTGTAAACTTCATAATAATAATATTTGTCATTTATAATGAAGTTTAGTGTTTAGGGATTTTTTGATAATCAGAGTCGGAAGGATTATACTGATACTGTAATCTCAGTGCCTGAACTCCATTAAGTGCCCAAGAAGTATTTTAATCCATCCTTCCTGTCCATGGCCTGAGGAGCCTCTATGATATGACTGTTCTGAAGTTTTGAAAGCAAAAAAATAAAAATAATCGTTTTCTTTTTTCCTCTAGAGTAAAATAGTGAGAGTATTAAACTTATGGCAGAAGAATAATGTATTTAAGAGTGAGATTATTCAGCCTCTTCTGGATATGGCAGCAGGGATTCCTCCTCCAGTTGTCACACCTGTTCTGGCCAGTACTACTGCTGCTATGAGCAATACTCCAGGTATGTTGCTTTGAGAGAGATTTTCTGAGTGTTCTACTCATGCATTTCAGGCAATTATTCATATATGAAATAATAATTTGACAGTGCAGGATAATTTGTTTCACTTTAGGTAAATGAAAGGAAGTCTTAATTTGAAGGAAAAATAAAATCAGAAATTATATTTGTATTTCATTCTTTTCAAAAAAATTAAAAAGCTAAGCTTTTAAAGTTCCTAGAAACATAACATAATCATCTTGGGAAGTTGGTATGTCAGTTAAATTTTTCCTGATATAGACTGTAATCTTCTAAACTTGCATATATATCAACTTGATATTTATAGTGAGCTAAGTGTACTTAATATATAAAGAGAACCCTGAAAAGATTTATTTAGTGGATCCAAGAATGAGTAATAATCTCAAAATCATGGAGGTTTTTTTGAGGTATTTAAATGACATTTGAATTTTTTTTTTTAACCACAGTCTAAGAATTACATTTGTTATCATTTTGATGTATGTTTATTTTGGAGTATGTACATATACATTTTGGAACAATAATAATTTTATGTACACTTTTATAATACTTTTTTCATCAGAGATTGAATATTTCCTTATGTCATTGAATTTTCTTCTTTAGTAAAGTATTTAATGATTTCCGAGGATTGTAGGCTCCTTTAAAATGGTAGCCTAGTTAATTGAAAATAAGTATGAAAAGCTCTTCTTGGTCATTTTTGTTGTTGCCATTTTGTTTTATTTAATGAACCTAATTCTGTAATGGTTTTTAAAGATGACAGTAAAATTATATAAATTTGTACATATTTTATAAAAGTGACAGAACAAATCTAATTTTCTACATCTTATTTATTTACTTACATATTTATTGGGGATGGGTTTGATGTCTTTCTAAAAGGAACTCCTGTGACACCTGTTACTCCAGCCAATGTGGTCCAAGGTTTACCTGATCCGTGGGTGTCTCAGATAACAAATACAGATACACTTGCAGCAGTAGCTCAGATCTTACAAAGTCCTCAAGGCCAACAGGTGAGCAGCTTTTTTTTGTTATGTCAACATGATTTAGAACTCATTGTTTTCCTAATGCATTGTTTGATTATGTACCACCTAAAGAGTGTTTTTTAAGTTTTTTTTAAAATGACCACCCTACATACAATACTTTGTAACTTGCTTTTTTAAATTTAATAGTGTATCATGTACATTTGTATCATTGAAGATTATTTTACAAATAATTCATTCTACACCAGAATAATTGATTTAGTTTAGCACATAGTTTTACCAAGCATTATTAGGTGCTATTGTTAATCCAGTAATGAGACTGGGAAGCCTTCTGCCTTGGAGAAGATAGCTTTCTGTTTAGGGGAGACAGACAATAAAGAAGTATAAAACATTATTTAGATAGAGATATATGACTTAAAGGGACTTCCCAGGTGGTGCTAGCAGTAAGGAACCTGCCTGCCTGCAAAGCAGGAGATGTAATGAGATATAGGTTCGATCCCCGGGTTGGGAAGACCCCCTGGAATAGGAAATGCAACCCATGCCAGTGTTCTTGCCTGGAGAATCACATGGACAGAGGAGCCTGGCAGGCTACAGTCCATAGGGTTGCGCAGAGTCGGACACTACTGAAGCGACTTAGCACAGATGACTTAAAAGGCAGATCTTTAGAGTGACTAGGTTTGGAGGAAGGGGTCAGAGTTAGGGTAGCCAAGAGAAAGCATCTTTGACAAAGTGACATTTGAAGAACCTGTTAGGGCAGATATGAGATTGTCTTTCCTTAGCATCTGTGGTTTTTTGTTTGTTTGTTTTTAAGCTTATCCTTTAAACCCAGGTTAATTGTGATCTATATAGTAAAACTCCCCGAGCTGTCCTTCCCGCATGTTCACTCATTTCAGCCTCCTGTCTTTGTTTCAATGCTAGCCCAGGAAGGCCTTCCGACAGCTATCTAAAACTGCAAGTGCTGCCTTTCATCTGCTCTGCTCCCTTTCTTTGTCACCTGCCTTCTCTTCCTCCTAGCACCTCATATCTCATGTACCTTCTGCATTTGTCCCACTCACTGTCTCTTTCCACTGTGATGTATGCTGTACACGGGCAAGGGATTTTTCTGTTTTGCTCACTCCTGTATTTTCAGTGTCTAGGTTATAGCAGGTATTCAGTATATTTTGTGAAACGAATGACTGATGTATAGAGGCATAACAATGTTGGGGTATAGAGAAGATATCTTAGAATTGAGTTTTCTAGAGGATAAGATAGTCTACGTATGTAAGTTACTAGTCATGACATTGAAGTGGTAAACCTAAGTGTGGGACCTGGGCTGAGAAGTGAAGGATTCATGTACTAAGCAGGGAGGAGTTGCCAGAGATTTTTATGTTGAAGTCACATGATCTGAAGAGTACTTGAATGGATGGGAAAAAGGAGAAATCTAGAGATAAGGAGTATATTTGTGGGTAACAATGATAATAGAAAGGCATTAATACACATGTGAAAAATAGTGCAGTTGTGGACTCTTTAAAAAGACAATCTTTAAACAAATGGAACCAGTTCATTTATTTAGCCTTAGATTGGATCCCGTTTCTACATTTTTGGGACAGCTGTGAAATCAAATTGAATATTAGATTAAATTGTAGAATTTACTAACTTTCTGTGATTATGATATTTTGAAAAGAACCCATAAAAGCAAATCTAATTTTAAAATGTATCTATTAAAAAGTGCTTTTGGCAGGAGAATCGGTATTCCAGAAAAATAGTACAAAGAGTCAAGGGGACACAGTAATCTGAGATGTGAAGTCAGAGTAGAGGAAGAAGTAGGACGCTGCAGCCTTCGAACCTGGGTGACGGAAAGGATACTGCTGTGGGGGCGTGGAGGGGGGTGCAGGTGTCAGGAGGAGCGTTTAGAAGGTGTGAAGACGTTTCCTTCTTTCCTTCTTTCCTCCCTATAATGCTCCATCTTTTAGTCACCCATCCTGTCTGGCTTGGAGCTGCTTTGGTGCAGTAGCTCAGCTATCATATATTTTTGTACTTTTTTTCCTATCACAATTAGTACTTTGTAGTAAATGTTGATTGATAGGTGGAGACTGGTTTGTTTTCCAATGTTCCTTTTTGGGGATAGGCAAGGAATTGTTTCACTACTGTCATCGTGCATATTTTTATCTTCTCTCACTGTAAATTGAACTTAATACAAATGTCTTGTTTAGCAGTAGCTTTGCTATTTTTATATTCCAAACTGATAATTTTCAGATTTAACTTGGGTTTACATCTTAAGTAGAAAAGTAATTACTTGTGGGATATATGTAGGGCTTACTTACCTGAAATATCTTTAGGATTTTATTATTATTTCTATTTTTTAAGAGAGAAGGTGAATAGAGGGGGGACAGGGGTTGCTTTCAACTCTTATTGACACTATTTGTCTTTAATTTCCTTAGTTTCAGACTGCTCCAAGGGAAAGATTCCTTATTTTCTTTCCTCCTTTCAGGAATGTGTTGTCAGATGGTAAATTTGAATGATAGCAAAAGCAGTTGTTGTAAGTGCTTGTCGTTTTACATAGATTGAGTTCATTGAAGAAGGGAATGAAAAGCCTAGTGAAAAAAAAATTAAGTCTGCTTGCGATGAGTTTTTATTTTGTTGTTTGTTATGGTATGGTCATTTTATTTTGTTTAAAGTTCCTTGACTTTCCAGAAGTAAAGACAAACCTATTTAGAACTGTTCCATAGGGCACACACACAAATCTTATTTTAAAAATGAATTGTGTTGAGTCAGTATATATTTTTTCTTGGTCTCTAGACTGTAGAACGATAAATTTTATTGACTAAAAGTTTAGATGAGCATTCTTATGGGTAAAACCCAACACCTGTTTGTAACAATTTTCTTTTCTCTCCCCGCACCCCGCTGCAGCTTCAGCAGTTAATACAGACTTTACAGATACAGCAGCAGAAGCCTCAGCCCTCCATCCTGCAAGCCCTGGATGCTGGTCTTGTCGTCCAGCTGCAGGCTCTTACAGCACAGCTTACAGCAGCAGCTGCAGCAGCCAACACCCTTAATCCCCTAGAACAGGGGGTGTCTTTTAACAAGGTAGAAATTAGGATAACCGATCTGTTCTATATGAATAACTGAATTTTCTATACTATCATGTAGATTGCAATTATGTAAACTACATTTTACCGTAAAACTGTTTTATGTTCTAATATCCATTGTACTCTATAAGGGTTTTCCTGGTGGCTTAGACAGTAAAGAACCCACCTGCAGTGTGGGAGCCCTGGGTTCAATCCCTGAGGGTTGAGAAGATCCCCTGGAGAAGGAAATGGCAACCTTCTCCAGTATTCTTACTTGGAGAATCCCCATGGGCAGAGCAGCCTGGCAGGGTACAGTCCATGGGGTTGAAAAGAGTCGGTCGGACATGACTGAGCGACTAAACACAGCACTGTATAAGGGGCTTCCCAGATGGCTGCCAGTGTAGGTGACATAAGACGTGCAGGTTCATTCCCTGAATTGGGAAGATCCCCTGGAGGAGGGCATGGCAACCACTCGAGTACTCTTGCCTGGAGAATCCTATGGATAGAGGAGCTTGGCGGGCTACAGTCCATAGGGTTGCAAAGAGTCAGACATGACTTAAGCGACTTAGCACATGTGCATGTACTGTTATTAAGTAAATGTTACTTAATAACTTAACAATTATTAAGTAAATATTACTGTTTATTAAGAAATACATTTTACAAAAGATTCAAATTTCTGAAAGGAATTTAAGTAATTTTATAAATCCACTTGAAACATTTATTTTCTTTTGACTAAAGAAAACTAGTCAGTAAAATTGTATATTCACTATTGAGGCAAATGATTGTTTTTGAGCTGATTTTTATGGATGTTACAAATTAATTAATTATAGTGTCTAGCCTGTAATTTTAACCTGCTAAAAGTAAAATTGTAAAGTATGTGAAAGTTCAAAGGAAAGCTTCTTTATAAGTTGCTACTATAATATGATAAATTGAGATATAACTGGAAAGAATAGTGTTTTCAAAGTTGAAAATCTTGGCTGTTTAACTCGGGTGATATCCTCAGTATTCTTGCTGATTATAGGAATATTATCCCTTGGAAATGTTATCTATATTCTTTTTATTTCTGCTGTTATTTTCATAGAAATATAAATATTGATTTATTAGATTATATTACTTAGGCTTGTTTAGCCCACAGCTTTCAAAAAGCCTTTATATTGATCATTTAAAAGACAGTGGAGCATTCTGAGAGAACTGTACTAGTAGTAGATCTGTTGATTATAGTTCTGTAGATTATAGTTCTAGATTTTTTTTTTTAATAAAATTGTTTTACATTTGACAAGCCACTCAATTATTTAAACCCTAATCTTCTCTTCTATAAAGTTAAAGTATTGGTAATTATCCTATGTGTCATGATTGTTCTGCTTCATAAGACAACGTCTGTCAGAATTCTTTGAAGAGAAGTAAAGGTCCATTCAAAATGTTTTTATAGTATAACAATAAACAATAAAATTATATGAAATAAACAGCATGTAACAATAAAATTATATGAAAGAAATAGTTACATTTTAAATGATAGAGATAAGTTAATGGAATGTCAATGATCTTTAGAATAGCATTTGTAACTTGTATTTGTGTAAAGTACTTTTAAATTTATCTCTTTCTCTCCCTCTTTTTTTTTTCCCCACTTAGAAGTTGATGGATAGGTTTGATTTTGGAGAAGATTCTGAGCATAGTGAAGAACCCAAAAAGGAAATTCCAGCTTCTCAACTGTAAGCGTTGCTATGTTTTTCTTCATAAACCATAACTTTTTTCTGTTATCTTTATAAATATTGCCATCTGAGCTACTCAGTATACTTTGAGCATTGTTTCAGGCTCTCACATAGGAAGATGGGGGAGTTGCTGCTTGTTGCCTCCCTATATTGTTTTGACTCTAAGAACTTTGCAGATAGTTGGGATATATAAAAATTCTTTACTGGAAAATTGATAAGTACTGATAAACTTGGTTGTAACATTTGCTGTTGATATAGTAAGCTTTAGGTTATTTAGCTCAGTTGAAATAGTAGGAGAAAGAAGTTGCTTCTAGTGTCCATGGCTGCTTCTAGGAAGTATATAGTAAATTCTGGGAATGTATCAGACTGATTAGAAGTAAGGAACAGGGTTGTAGGGATTTTGTTTGTTAAAGAAATAGATTGTGAGTTTTGATTTAAATCAGTGATTCCCCTGCTTCCTCACCCGAAACAATTGTGCAGAGCCTTGGGTTCTGTGAGGGTTCAGGAGAGGACCAGTGGGAAGGAGGATGTTGGAGAGGAAGGTGGAAGGTGGGAGAATAGGAAAGAGGTGATGAGTGGGGAAAGCCTCTGGATGTCTTATTTCAGCAGTTATTAGTTTTCTATATTGTGATAATATATTAAAATATATATATATATATAAATGTAGTTATATGCTGATGATAAAGAGATTCTACTTGAAAAATTAAGAACTAATGTTTTAGACTACAAAGCATTTGAGATCATGTAGATCAGTGTCCTGAGCAATGTAAGAATCTCCTGTAACAGTCCTGATAGCTTTTTTAATCTGTTGTTTTAATGCCTCCTATGACAGAGTTAAGTAGTTGTTAATATACGGTTTGATCTTTTGTTACTGAATCCTACGGGATTTGCTTTCTACACACTGATCCATTTTGCTTTCTGAAGCAAGGAAGCAAATTTGCTCCATAATCTATTGAGACATAGCCATTCAGTATTTGAAGATAGGTATCATTCTTCCCCTTAGGTTTATTTGCTCCAGATGAAGTACACTTTTTTCCAACTGTTTCAAGACTTCTCACCATCCTGATTGCCCCTTTTGGGGTGCCCTCTTTTTTGTTCATGTCTTACCTTGTGGCACCCAGAATTCCAGGTGTATTCCAGGTGTGAATTTCCCAGAGTATAGTTAAATTATTATTTCCTCTTATCTAAACACTCTTTCTGTTAACATGCCTAATAATGTGAAAGCAGATTAGTTTTTTTTTAAGTGTATGATCAGTTTTGATTGTAGATTGCATATATACTGATTGATGGAACATTTTTCCCATTGTGTCATGGTTTATAAGTGTTTCATTAAGATTTTCTTAAAATGCTCTAATGTAAAAAGGTACTAATTTATAGACAGTAATAGCAGATTTTCATCAGAGTATGTCTAACATGTAGTCAATCTGTTGAAACTATTGAAGAAGTATATTTCTATTTCAACATATTAATGTTCCGAGTTACTCTGTTTTCTGTATTAATATTAAAAGTAAACGCTGTAATAGAGTATATTCCATTTGTTGGCATTTTGGGGTGTTTTTGAATATTCTTTTACTTTCATATTATCTTTATTGAGTTTTAAAATATATTAACACTTTTTTTTCATTGTAGTTCTCATGTTTCGGAATCTGTGAACAATTCCATCTTTCATCAGATAGCAGAACAATTGCAGCAGCAAAACCTTGAACATCTCAGACAGCAACTCCTAGAACAGCAGCAGCCTCAAAAGGTTGGTAACCCCACCTTGTGGTCTTTCTTGTTACTGCTGTCTGCTGTCTGTCACCTGGTGATTTTTCTTCAGCTGGTTGTTACTCGGAAGATGAGTCTTTTCAGGACCTTTACAGTTTTTGTTTGTTCTGTTTTTTTTTGTAATCTTGAAATGTGTTCTGGCAGCTTATATATCTGTTGAGAAATTATAGAAATTATTTTCAGTATACTGGAAGGAATTAGAGGACAGAAGACATGGTGGTGTTTCAGTATTACAGTGTGAAACTTTTCTTTCCTCTCAGTTACCTGTTAAGCAAGATCATGGTGATTTTGCTGTTGTTGTTGTTGATGATGACAAAGTAGGTTGCTATCTTTAATTAGACTCTTGGTAGATGGCAAGAGCTTTATTAGGCATGATTACAGTTAATGCTTATCAGATAGTTTTTTTACAGTTCATTTTTATCTTTCATTTGATCCTTTTCTTTAAAAAGGTATAGTTTCTTTGACCACATCTTTTATATGCTATCATATAGGTATTTTGAGTCTCATTTACACTGTAGGAAATTGAAGCTTAGTGAAATGAAGCATCCACTGTTAAAGTGCACTGCTAGTATGAAATACCTTCTGTCCTAAGACTCACCATTATTTTATATATACCCAAGAAGTTTAGAATATTTCTGAAGTATATGTAGGCTTCCCAGGTTGCACAGTGGTAAAGAGTCCACTTGCCGACGCAGGAGACACAAGAAATGGAGGTTCAGTCTCTGAGTCAGGAAGATTCACTGCTCCAGAATTCTTGCCTGGAAAATTCCATGGACAGAGAAGCCTGGCAAGCTACAGTCCATGGGGTTGCAAAGAGTCAAACAGAACTGAGTGAATGGACACACACACACACAAATTACATGTAACATTCCGTATAGTTTTAAGAATCTTCTAAATTTCAGGCATGATGAAATGTAAAGTTGTACCTTAGAATGGATAACATGTCAAATTATTGTGAAGCTAAGGTTAAATCCATTGCAAAGCCTGATTTTTCTCTATTTGAGAAATAGTTATGGATGTAAAACTCTTTACATTATGAGTTTCTGGGAATCTCATACTTCTTCTAATCAAATCTTTCTGGCGCTAATGAATTTAATACAATACCACAAATGTTTTTAAAGTATGAGCATTGTTAGACTGATGATACATCCAGAGAAGAACAGAGAAGCATTTTGCCTCAAGTAAGCTCTTCTCTAGTAGAGCATGTATATCTGTTTGATTACAAGGCAGGATACTGGTTTCGTAATAGAGGTATAAATGAAGGACTATGGGAATATGGAAGAGGGAAGATTAGTTTCGATAGCAAACCTTAGACGCTGTTAGGGTCTGACATTGTCCTTTCAATGCAAATGGTAATGGATTTTGTTGATATTTGTATGTTGGAACTTGTACCTGGAATCATGAGAATGAAATTCCATACCTTGTTTTGAAGAAATAATTCTGATAGAAGTAGGTGCATTATTTTATGTCAGGAAAATAAAATATATCTGCTTGAGAATTTAGGAACTTGAGGACAAAGAGTAAAAAACATTTGAATATTATTTAAAAGCACAAGTTGTGATTCAAGGAAAGGAAACAGATTGTCAGTGATATAAGAAACTTCAGAGCTATTACAGAGCCAAGAGGTAGTAGTAATGGACGTTTACTCACCTATAAATGTGACACCTTTGAATTTCCTTAGTTCTAATTTCATTTCAGAAGTTTTAGCAGAAACAATGAAATGAAGGTTTAACAGAAAAAGAAAAAAAAGAATTCTGGTCATAGTTGATTGCCTTATATATCATCTCCACAATTTTAGAAGGTATAGTAATAGAATCTCTTTGAAAGGAGTAAATGTTCTTAAAAGTTTCCTTGTTCAAAAATGGCAGTGAAGAAAAAAAGCAACTTTTCTTAGGCATAAGATGAATAGTGTTTAAAACCTATCACAAATTTAAAATTGAAGAGTAAACATCAACAGAGTAGCAGTTAAATTCAATCAGTTGTGTAATTGGCTCTACCAAACCAGTTATGTATTTAAGATGGGGTGGAATATGCAGAAAAGCTAAGTGTTTCTAGTCACCGCTAAGCTCAGTGTGGCTACCTGAAAGTTTCCATAGTCTCAGAGTGAAGAGGGTATTAGGATTGCTAGTGCTGCTCTGTTTCTCGCAGCCCTGACCACACTGGGGTAAGGGCTTGAAGTCTTTTGTCTAATGATGGAAGGCTGGTGGAAGACGGGAGAACTTTCTGAAACTGGTTGAATCATGAGGAACTAACAATCATGTCATAAAAGGAATGGTTTCTGTTGTCTTGAGTAGGTTAGAGTTGTGCTTTTGATAATTGTTTTATCAGATATCCAAAAGATGTCAGATAACTCAGAATGAAATGCTCATGATGAAAGTGATAAGACTAAAAAAAGAACTTTAAACAAAGTGTTAGAAATAAAAAGATTAGAAAAGATTCAGCCAATTAATAATACAGCGCTATCAGTGGGATATCAGCAATATGTAACTTAACTTTGCTTCAGTAGTTTTGTACTGTTGTTTTTGGTCGTTGTCTTGTCCAACACTTTGCGACCCCATGGTCTGCAGCACACCAGGCTTCCCTGTCCTTCACCGTCTCCTGGAGTTTGCTCATATTCATGTCAGTTGAGTCAGTGATATTATCTAACCATCTTATCCTCCGTCGCCTGCTTCTCCTCTTGCGCTCAGTCTTTCCCAGCATCAGGGTCTTTTCCAGTGAGTTGACTCTTTGCATCAGGTGGCCATAGTATTGGAGCTTCAGCTTCAGCATCAATCCTTCCAGTGAATATCCAGGGTTGATTTCCTTTAGGATTGACTATCCAAGGGACTTCCAAGAATCTTCTCCAGCACCACAGTTTGAAAGCATCCATTCTTCGGCTCTCTGCTTGCTTTATGGTCCAACTGTCACATCCATACATGACTACTGGAAAAAGCATAGCTTTGACTAGATGGACCTTTGTCAGCCAAGTGATGTGTCTGTTCTTTAATATGCTGTCTAGGTTTGTCATAGTTTTTCCTCCATAGCTTAGACCTTAGATGTAGTTAAGGGTCCAGTTGTCCTAATGCTAATTGCAAGATCATAAAATAAATTATAGTTGAATTTTATTGTAATTTTTAAATACAGTTTTATTTTTTGGCTGTCCTGGGGCTTCCTTGCTGCTTGGACTTTTCTCTGGTTGGGATGAGCTAGCTTCTCATTGCAGCGGCTTCCCTTGTTGCGGAGCAGAGGCTCTAGGACACTCGAGCTTCAGAAGTTGCAGCACATGGGCTCAGAAGTTGCTACTTCCCGGGCTCCAGAACACAGGCTAAATAGTTGTGGCGCACGTGGAATCTTCCTAGATAAGGGATCCAACCTGTGTCTCCTGCATTGGCAGGTAGATTCTTACCACTGAGCCACCTGGGAAGCTCTGTAGTTGAATTTTCTCTTTGTTCTCTTTGTTCTTCATAAGATTTCAAAGAAAAAATAGAGTCATGAACCGCAGCCTTTTCAAATAGGTAAAACTGCTCAAAAAGAACCTCAGAATCTAACATTGGTTGCAGTGGATTCTGCTGGTTATACCAAGCAGACTATTACACAGAAAATCAGAGATGAAAGACAGAGGTGGGGTGGATGGTAGATGGGATGCTCCAGGTGGGTGGCGAGCTAAGAAGTACATGATGTGAGGGGTGTAGCAGTACTGAATTAGGGCCAAACAGTAGGGCTCGGGATAAAATGGAATATAGTCTTGCTGTGTTAAGAATTTTATTTTTATTGTACCACTTTGAAGGCTGGGACTGTGCTTAAAACACACTTTGATTTGTTCTCAAAAGTATACTAATTTACCAACTTTTTGGTCAATAGTGTGGAATAAAGCAGGCATTTAATTAACAAGTTTTTTAGCTTTAGTTTATTTCTAAACCTTGAAAATGTTACTTGTCTTTGGGGAGCCTGTTCCTTCATAAATTAATACATTGGAATGGTTATTTTATGCTTTTTTGACTCAGTTTTTCTACTGCTTGCTTTTCTTTCAGTTTAAATGTCGTTAGAATAAGAGTAATTAAAAATTTTTTTATGAGATATAATTGACATAACATTGTGTGAGTTTAAGGTGAACAACATATTGATTTGATATGATTATATATTGAGATATGATTACCTCTATTGTTAGCTAACACCTCTATCTTGTCAAATAATTATTTCTTTTTTGCGATGAGAACAATAAAGATTTAGTCTCTTAGCAACTTTGAAATTTATAGTATTCTCTGTAATCACTGTACTGTATTCCTTTTACACACAGAGACAAATTCATAGCAAGAGTAGCTTTGTTCTTAGTAATAGATTTGTAGGAAGGGAACAGTAGTTTGAGTTATCCTTTTCTGTTAATAATTATGATATTCAATAGTTCCCAACTTGTGTACTACCAGGGCCTCTCTTTATTCATTTTTAGCACCTGTGAGATCATGTTTTAGGATGTTTAATTAGGGAGTCATTTTTTTTTCCCATAATAATCAATTTCTCAGTTTTAGTTAACATCATCAGTCAGTTCAGTTCAGTTGCTCAGTTGTGTCCGACTCTTTGCGACCCTATGAATCGCAGCACGCCAGGCCTCCCTATCCATCACCAACTCCTGGAGTTCACTCAAACTCATGTCCATCAAGGCGGTGATGCCATCCAGCCATCTCATCCTCTGTCATCCCCTCCTCCTCCTGCCCCCAATTCCTCCCAGCATCAGAGTCTTTTCCAGTGAGTCAACTCTTCTCATGAGGTGGCCAAAGTATTGGAGTTTCAGCTTTACCATCATTCCTTCCAAAGAACACTCAGTTCTTTGGAAGGAGCAGCAGCAGCAGCATATAAGCAGAGTCCCTGTATCAAGTTGCTGTAATTGTAGTCCCAGGTTGGGGGGTGGGGCGGGGATTTAAATTTGTTTTTTTCCTATAGTTAGGCTTCATTGCCTAACTTTTGTTTAGTCTTTCTGAAATGTTTTACATATCTGCTGCTGCTGCTGCTGCTAAGTCGCTTCAGTTGCGTCCGACTCTGTGCAACCCCATAGATGGCAGCCCAGCAGGCTTCCCCCCCCCCCGTCCCTGGGATTCTCCAGGCAAGAACACTGGAGTGGGTTGCCATTTCCTTCTCCAATGCATGCAAGTGAAAAGTGAAAGTGAAGTCGTTCAGTTGTGCCTGACTGTTAGCGACCCCATGGACTGCAGCCCACCAGGCTCCTCCATCCATGGGATTTTCCAGGCAAGAGTACTGGAGTGGGGTGCCATTGCACCTCCTAATACTGTTTTGTGAATTCGTAGAAGTGGAGGTTGAAAAAGACCCAAGTTCTAAACTGATTTTACTGGATCAGTGGTTTTGATATTCAGGTTTGAGCTTTGCTTTTGCTTGTGTATATATAGTGGGTGACTTAGTTCTTTATATATCATTCATGATACAGTCCCTTTATTCACGATAGTTTATCTTTCTCACAATGAAAAATTTTGTTTGGAGACTTTCTTAATCTTACCAGTCTCTTCTAGTGTTACAGTATCCCCCTTTATGGAGGTATTCTGTACTTTCAAGTAAACTTGGATTTATACAAAAGTGCCATTTTAGATTGATCATTAAGGATGTAACAGAATTCTTTTGGTATTGGGTTTCTTTTTAAAAATTTGATTGTGATGTTTGCATGTAAATTTTCATTTATAATATTATTCATTATTTCCCAATGCTTGTGTGTTTGTGTACATACTCAACAGGCAACTCCTCAGGATAGTCAAGAAGGAACATTTGGGTCAGAACATTCTGCATCACCGTCACAAGGGAGCAGTCAGCAGCATTTCCTTGAACCTGAAGCAAATTTGGATGATTCTATAGATATTCAGCAACAGGTAAAAAGTAAATGTTTTCTTGGGTCATAAAGTTCTAAAATTGATTTCAGAAAAAAGTCTTAAAATATGGTAATATTTTTTATTTTATGTAAAATAATATAAATGTGAATGTTTTTTCCTCCATGTTAAGCTGTTCATTGTAACCATTTTACTGTTAGGCATTAATGTTATTATGGTGAATATTTTGGAATGCAGAAATAATCAGTAAAAACTGAATCTCAACCAGGCATTTTGTTTGTGTTCCTTTGACTTTCAAGGATATGGATATAGATGAAGTGCAAGATGCAGTGGAAGAGGAGATCTTTGAACAGGAAGCAAAGAAAGTGGCTGTTCGTTCAAGATCAAGAACACACTCCCGATCTCGTTCAAGGTTCTGTAGTACTATTTAAAAATAGCTGTGTGCAAAGTTTTAAAATGTTGGCTTTTTCTTTTTTTGCATCCTTTGTTTCTTTGCATCAAGGTAAAAGAAAATGTTTCTCTCAATATGTTTTGAGAGAAAAGAAAATGTTACTCTCAGTATGTTTGAGAGTAACATATTGTCTCATGAGAAAGTAGCTCAGAACTTCAAAAACCGAAAATATGTTCTGTTTTGTTTTCAGTTGGACATGTCTGTGGCTTTTTATTTGAATTATTTACATGAGTCACAGCAATATCGTGAGTCTTGGATTTGGGGTTATATATGGTTGCAGTTAATAATAATATGATGATAGTCAGCTTAGGACGTAATTGTCCCTGAACAGCAGTTAAATCACATGATAGAGGAATAGTATTAGAAATTCCATTGTTTTTTTTACATTCTGTTTCATCTTGTAATACCAAAAATGATCATGAAAATCAAACTATAAAAATTGTTTTTATTAATAGTAAGCATATCGGACTCTCAAAAAACATATCCTAGAAATGGTTTTCTCTGTGGGCTTAGCCATGTTAAGGCCCATTAATGTACATGCTCAATCAAATTTGAGTTAAGGTACATTATTCTTAATCTGGTAAATTTTCTTGTTTTTGTTTTGAACTGTCTTAAATATATGTTGTATTTGCTATAAATTAAAACTTAAAGTCATTAATCTGTAACATTTTTATGCTGTGTTTTCCGCACATGAATGCCCCACGAAGTCTGAACAGTAAATGCTGGAAGAGGGACAGTATCTTTGATGTTTTTTTCAGTCATTTCTTGTGTGTTTTAAGAACTTCCTTGTATTTACTTGAAAGTTTCAGGAATTTATTTTCAAGAATTTCCTTGCAAGTGAGAGCTTGTCAGTTCATCTTTCTCTAAACTGACTTCTCTCCAGGGAATTACAGTGCTAGTCCTGAAAACATCTTTGTCTTAGCAAATTCTTTGTCTTTGCAACACAGGAGTATTTTGAATAGAGTTCAGTGGCATATGACTAATAGGAAAAAGGAAACAGTATTTCAGTATCACATTATAAAGTCAAGTACTATGAGATTTTAGATGAAAACCTATAAACTGAATTGTTTAGTGGTCTACTGTTGAAAACACTGTTTCCTAATTTTAAGAATGCAACATCTTTGTCACCTAAAGAATCTGTTTTCTTTCATCCCTGTTCTTGACCTCTTGTTTGTAAATTAGACACTAAGAGAAAGTGAGGTCCTAACTAGATTCTCTTTCTCCTCTTCCTTGTATCACCCAGACTCAATAAGAATCATTGCAGACACACATCTGTGTCTAATGTGGACCTAAGCAGTATAGAGATTTAAGTGCATGTTTGATGCTTTAACATTGTCATTAGTAAAATAAGCGTTTTTTTTTGTTACTGTTAGATCACCAAGAAAACGAAGGTCTAGGTCACGATCTGGTTCTCGAAAGCGTAAGCACAGAAAGCGATCACGCTCCCGCTCTAGAGAAAGAAAAAGGAAATCATCACGTTCATACTCAAGTGAAAGGAGAGCTAGAGAAAGGGAGAAAGAACGACAGAAGAAGGGATTACCTCCAATTAGATCTAAAACATTAAGTGGTAAGTGATGTACTTTATGAGCTTTGGTTTCAGTAACATTGAGAAAATAGTTACCTGCTGTTAATACACAATCTCTCAACTTGATTTTTCAGACTGAGAAGTTGAAAACTGGTTTGGTTTTTGTAATGTGACAGAGGAGGAAGATAAGTAATAGGTTTCTACTCAAATACTAAAGTCATTGAGAGTTGATTTTTTTTTTTGATACTAGTTTAAAAATATGACTTGACTAATGATTTACAAAGCAGAATAGGCCTTGTATCTATAATGTTTCACTGACACCATGATTTCCACGTGTGGTGTCCTAACCAGTTTTGAATACCAGGTCTATAGGAGTAATTATTATGGGAAGCATGCCAATTTAAAGCTAATTATAAACTTGATCAGTACTCAAAGAGAGAGTTCTGTCGTAAAATCTTTCCCTCCTTTATAGTTAATCTATAATGTATGATTAGACCAAATTTGGTACTAGTGGGGGTTTGTTTTGGGAGAAACCTCCAGGAGAATTGACTTGACAGGCACGTGAAGTGTAGTAAAGTAAGTCATACTCAGTATGGGATTCTGCCTAAACGATATTTACAGGGGTATGACTTTTAGGGTAAACGAACAGGCTGCAGATGGGTGAGGTACATTAAGTGGAGCAAATTGTCATTCTTTGCCAAGAGCTGAGCACTGATCAGGTTATCTAATTTCTGAAGATCTCCAAATTCTTTCTGCCATGGAGATAGATGGGTAACTGGTACAGCTTACATTGCTGAAGCATCCTGGAAACCCAGGCATTTACATGGCATTTACATGGCATTAAAGGTGACAGCATCTTCTTAGTACATTCCAGCAATCTGAACCAGCCTTGGCTGTCTTTCCAGAATCTTACCTGATTATGAGAACCAGTAGTAAATGATTAATAATGTTGGTGCTCGTAACCCTGATTCAGACATGAGGGTTGGGATCATGAGCGGAGGAATGCAGATAACTTGTAGAAGCTAGCCAGCAAAGGTAGGAAACAGATTTGCTCTGAGGGCCTCCAGAAGGAGGGCAACTTGTTCACTGATTTTAGACCACCAGAGGTGTAGAAGACTACCTTTTTGTGTTTTAAGGTACTGATTTTGTGGTGTTTTGTTACAGTAGCAAAAGAAAACTAATACATTGCCCTTTGAGACTTCGGTTGAATGGACAGGTGAACTGCATGAGACCCAGAACAAACAGCAGGGAGAGAACAGTCTTTAGGATCTATTAACTGAATGATTCCCAAAGCTCTCTTAGGTCTGGAAGACATTCATGTTCTGACCAGCCAGAGTAGAGAGGCCTGATTGAAATCCACATTTGGTAGATATCTTGCAATGGTCATATTTTAATGTAGGGCTGAATTAGCTTTAGAGTAAAGCAGTAACCCAAAAGCTGGAGACTTTTTTTAAATAACCTTGACACAAATCCAAATATAATAAAACTCTGCAAATATATCAGCTGTAAGTATTTTTAAAATAAATGTTTTCGGGGAAAGGAGATGTTTCTGAAGGCATGAACAGTGCAGCCAAAAATAGGCCAGATGTGTCTCCTGTGTAGGACTTATTAAAGGGAGGTGGCTTCTGGCTTTTAGTATCCCTGGGTCTTTCATGGTAACAAGTTAAGTTCTGAATCAGCCTTTTCCTTTTTTTTTTTTTTTAATCTAAATATTCTTTTCTTAAGCGTAAGATACTGTTTTCATATTTAACTGTTCATTCCAGCACAGAAAGATACTTAAAAGGTTCCCAAATAGGACTGCAGTGAAAAGGGATTTTGAAACTTTGTTGCACATTAGAATCACCTACAGAATTTTTAAACTACCCCAGTTCCCAATTTTCTGTACCACGTATCTTGGATTATCTTTTAGAGTGTGTCTCAGATATCCACAAATGTGTGCTGTCAAGCTTGAGAATATGTGATAATAATGCAAGATGTTGTCTTGGCATAGATGTACATGGGTACCTGGCATTTTAGTTGATTTTAAACATAACAAATAAAAATATCAGTTAATAAGTATTTAAAATATGCTATCTTAAATTTTAATTTATTACTGTTCCTAGTGCTTTTCCTTAGCTACTTGAAAGAGTAACTTCTCTGCGATTTAGGTAATCTGTCTCTTCTGTCTTGGCAGTATGCAGTACTACTCTGTGGGTCGGTCAGGTGGACAAGAAGGCAACACAGCAGGATTTAACCAACCTGTTTGAAGAGTTTGGACAGATTGAGTCCATTAATGTAAGTATCAATTCTTAAATATAATAGTGTAGGGTTTGGAAAAATATAGGGAGTTTTTAGTCACTTTGCATCTGCCTTTAATCACATTTTTGTGAGGATTATTTGACTCTGATCATTTTTGTGTTTATTCTCCTGCTATCTCCATAATTAATTTTTCTTTTTTTAATGGAATTCTTAACAAAATATTTTTAGGGGCCTTACTACAGTGTGGTAGTACTTGATTGCTAAAAACATCAAATGAGTTAGCAGGAACCATATGTATGATCTGGTTTAATTCTTTTTTTCCCTTTTTTAATGAAAATGGAGAAACTGAGTTAGAATTATCATTATTTGCACCTGAGCATGTCGGCGATGGTGGAGACACAGCTGGACGGAAGGTCCCAGTCTTCTGCCAGCCTCCTTCCTCCCCTTCCCCACCTCGCCCTCTCAGAGCAAACCCCGAGGCAAGAGAACCTATGTGGCCTGAGCACAGTTCCCTCTCTCCTCAGTGTGATTCTTTCCCTGTACCCAGTCCCCTTCTTTGAATATTTTCTTCTTCCTGAAGGACTAATGTTTCTCCTTGGAGCTAAAACTAAGCCATGAAATGTTTTGTAGTCATTTGTTTGAGGAGACTTCAATCCTGATTTTATTCACTGTTACTGTACATTAATGTCTTTTGGACATTTTTCATCATTATTTACCAGGAAATTAACTGGTTTTTCCTTTCTAATCTTAGAGTTCTTACAGTCTCAATGTTCCTTATATGGCCAAATTTGACTTTCTGGTATAAGTAACAGCAGTGTTTATTTAAATTGAATTAGACCATTTTGAATTTTACTTTCAGTGGAGTGTGACCACATTGGAGCCTCACAGGAAGCTGGTTAATAATTATTCATATATTGTTACTTTACCAGGGAGGAACCTAAATGATTTGACTGAGTTACATGGATAGTAAATAACTGATTAGTTAATAAATAATAAATAATTGGTTGAATGTTTCAACTTAGGTATTTCAGATTCCTCTTTTTATACCATAAAAGTGTTGAAGGCTTCTCTTTTTGTCTTTTTAAATTTCACCTGTCAGAATTTAAGTAATCTTTCAGAGTTTGTAATCATGTAACCTCTCAAATTTTTTCCTGATTTTGTACTACGTTTAAACTAATGGTTCTCAGCTCTAGCTGCATATCAGACATGGGCTGACATTTGAAAAAATATGATGCCCATGATCAGTATCTTTAGATTCTTATCAAAGTGCCATAATTACACGGGTGAATTTGATGCAAAACCAGGAATCATTGCTCTGCACAGATCCTGAATCCAAGTGGCGTGCTGTATTTCACATTGTGTATGCCATGTCTAGGCTTTCTCGCACCACAGTCATTTGGACATCAGTGTGTCTCCCTCTTCTTCTGTCTTACCTTATAATAGTGTATTATTTACAAGTAATAGGCATTAAGTTATTTTGTGAAGTGAAGTGTACTAAATGGCTAGTGATAAAATCCAGGATTTGAAAAACTGATGGAAGACTTAATAAACCTTTCAGTTGGTTTGGGGGGAATTTGAAGACTGAGAAGAGTCCATTAGATTTAGAATTTAGTAGGTCATTAGCTTGAAGAAAATATTTTTGGTGGTTTGGGGAGGGTTTGGATCTACATTGTGAAAGATGAAGAATTATGTAAGGGGTTAGATAAGCTTCTCTTTTGAGAAGTTTGGAATTAAGAGTTGATAGCAGCAGCAGCAGCAGCTTGAGATATTAGCAAGACTGAGGGAAAGGTTATTTTCACAGCGAAAGCTTATGTGATGACTACTAATAAAGGAGTAGAAGACCTTGTAAGTTCTTTATAAACTGAAATACTCCATGTATTTTTCTGAATTAATACGTTAAAGATAATTTTATGATTTGGCAGTTCATAGAGTAGTTAAATGCTACAAAAATTGAGATCCTTATGGTGAGGCTATCTTCCTATTCATACTAAAATCTTTGGAAGTAGTTGGGCAAAGTAAAGTTTTATAAAATTGAAAAGCTTTCATTTTATTGTTGTAGATTTTGGACTTTATATTAAAGATAAAATATTTTGGCCAAACAAAAATCCTTCTCACAATACCCAACATAACATTTGTAAAATTATAAATACTACTGTAAATAAATTACATGCTTCAAATATTCATTGTGTAGTGAAACTTTGATTGATATGTGATATTTAAGATTTCGTGTATATTAGGCTTAGAATGAGTCCCAGCTAGCTTCTGAACTTTTCTTTTTAAGTAATTGTATATGAATTGTACCAATAAACAGCCAGAGGAAGAAAGGGGGAAAATGATTCATCAGTAATCAATGTTCTGTTCTATTAAAACCATAAAATGCCAGAAATGACTTGCCCTCCTAATACCGTTTCTAAAGAAAAAAATTTTTTTAACAGATGATTCCTCCCAGAGGCTGTGCGTATGTCTGCATGGTTCATCGACAAGATGCATTTCGAGCTCTTCAGAAACTTAGTTCCGGGTCGTATAAAATTGGATCCAAGGTCATTAAGGTGAGACTGGGGGACACATGCTCTTGTTTTATTAGATCGTAGAATTCTGTTTCCTGTATTGAATCCTTTTTTAGCATTATGGGTAAACCTTGACAGAAATTTATTATTTCAGTATTATTAAAGTATAGAATTAGCTTGAGGTTAAACAACAACCAAACAAAACCTTATTCAAGCAGTTCTTTGAAATCGCACCTGCACAGTGCTCTTTAGTCGACCAGGACCCCATTTTATGAGCAGAGCTTTATCAGGCTTGTCTTTCATTCCTTTCTTGCCAGTGCTTCCTAATCCTAACCCAAAATTATACTATTGATGTCTCCTTTTTAACATCTTGTAATTCACATTTTATTTCTCCTATTTTGAAGATAATTTATTTTATCAATTTCTGTAACTGAATTAATAAATTTAAAATTACTTTCAAAGGAGTTAATACACCCATACTTTGTCCTTTTATGGCAGAGAGTTTCTCTTTGTAAGCTGAAGTGTCACTGGTCTCTTTCATGGAGTACCAAGATTTTGTTTAGCTAATTATCTAAGTATCTAATTGCTTAATTATAAGATTTTTTCTAAATAATTATATCTAACTAAGTTGAGATTTTTATGGTGAAAAGTAGATTTGGATTATATTGAGGAATGTATTGTTTTAGGATCATACTAAGAAGTGTCAGAAAGTGAAGAGGAACTGAAAAGCCTCTTGATGAAAGTGGATGAGTGAAAAAGTTGGCTTAAAGCTCAACATTCAGAAAACTAAGATCATGGCATCTGGTCCCATCACTTCATAGGAAATAAATGGGGAAACAGTGTCAGACTTTATTTTTCGGGCTCCAAAATCATTGCAGATGGTGATTGCAGCCATGAAATTAAAAGACGCTTACTCCTTGGAAGGAAAGTTATGACCAACCTAGATAACATATTCAAAAGCAGAGACATTACTTTGCCAACAAAGGTCTGTCTAGTCAAGGCTATGGTTTTTCCAGTGGTCGTGTATGGATGTGAAAGTTGGACTGTGAAGAAGGCTGAGCGCCGAAGAATTGATGCTTTTGAACTGTGGTGTTGGAGAAGACTCCTGAGAGTCCCTTGGACTGCAAGGGGATCCAACCAGTCCATTCTGAAGGAGATCAGTCCTGGGTGTTCATTGGAAGGACTGATGCTGAAGCTGAAACTCGAATACTTTGGCCACCTCATGTGAAGAGTTGACTCATTGGAAAAGACTGATGCTGGGAGGGATTGTGGGCAGGAAGAAAAGAGGACGACAGAGGATGAGATGGTTGGATGGCATCACTGCCTCAATGGACATGAGTTTGAGTAAATTCTGGGAGTTGGTAATGGACAGGGAGGCCTGGCGTGCTGCGATTCATGGGGTCACAAAGAGTTGGACACGACTGAGCGGCTGAACTGAAGAAGTGGAAATAAACCCCATATTACAGACACCGTCACTGTCTAATGCAGGTTTCATTTTACAAACAAAATCAGGAAACACATGGGAAAAAATTCTTTGATTATTATTATTCCAGCAGTGATTTTTGTCCAGCTGATTTTTGAAACTAATTTTATTTGTATTTACATCATTAGCTTATAATTTTGTATGTTTTAGCTTTTTTTTTTAATAGTATAAATGCACTTTTTTTTTTCTTCTCTTATAGATTGCGTGGGCTTTAAACAAAGGTGTGAAAACAGAATACAAACAATTCTGGGATGTGGATCTTGGAGTTACGTATATACCGTGGGAGAAAGTTAAAGTGGATGACTTGGAAGGTTTTGCAGAAGGAGGCATGATTGATCAGGAAACTGTAAATACTGGTAAGAACCCTATGGGGAGTTTTATTGTTTAAAAAGTACGCTGAAAGTGTAACTGCTAAACATTTTGCATGATGGGGTGAATTGTGTTATTTCCTGGATTTTTTCCCCCTTGCACACAAGTGGGGAAAAAAATGAACCATTACCCTGTTCCATGTATATGCTTACTGCGATCTATTCATAAGTGTCAAAGTGTAGTGTTCTAAAACTCTGAATGTAGCATTTCTTATGTATGCCTTTTTCTAAAGCTTCAGTCTTTGAGAGAGTTGTGAATATGGAGGCATCTTTAGACTAATTATTTTATTTACTTGAGTTTAAATGAGAACTGGGGATTTAGGATGGTGTTTCTTTAAAAAAAATCTTCCAAGATTATAATATTTTGATTAGTATCTGTGTTGAGAATGGCAGGAATAGAACCTTGGTTTAGAGAGCTGTAGTTCAGATTCATGGAGCTCTATAAAGCTTATAACCAAGTGATAATCTGACCTGTTCTTTTTAAAAATTTGTCTTTTTAGTTTTAAAAAATTCACAGGATAATGGATACTTGGGAAAGAATCGAAATATGATATACCTCATTTCTTGACATCTTAGCTCTTTACTAAAGTTAGCTTAATTTTAGGAGTAGTGTTTTTGTTCTCTGGCCAGTGCACATGTTTTCAAACACTTTTTTTCAGTTGTTGTATTCTTGCAATTTCCTTCTCTCTCTCATTTGGATAGCTGCTCTTCCAGAACATTTATTCATTCAAAGCATGTTTCAGTTCCTGCTGTGTGCCAGGCATGATTTTAGGAACTGTGATTATAGCAGGGAGATAGACAACAATCCTTCCTCTCAGAGTGCGCACTGTAGTACAGGGATGGACAGCAGTCCTTGGGCCAGATCTTACTGGCTGCCTGTTCTGTAAATGAAGTTTTATTGAAACATAACCATGGTCAGTTGTGTTTACCTATTGTATATGACTTTAAAATTCAACAACAGTTGAGTCATTGTAATGGAGAACACATGCCCGCACTGTCTAGAATACTTACAGCAAGAAGTGTTTGCCAACCCATGTTCTAGTGGGGAAAAATGGATAATAAACAAAGTAAATAAACTTAATAGTATTTCACTGTTGGTAAGCCCTAAGGAAAAACAGAGCAAGGGATAGGCAGCATGATTGTGGTGCTTTTGCAGTTTTAAGTGAATGAAGAGGGTCTAGTGGAGCAGGTGATTTTCAGAGGGATGAGATGTGCAGCTTTCTGGGAAAGAGTGGTTCGTACAGAGAGAATGCAAAGTCTATTAAATGGTTACAAGAGCAGAATGGCTTGAGTATAGTGAGAAGTGAGTAGTAGGAGATGAAGTCAGAGAGGCAGAGTGGCAAGGTCATGTGAAGTCTTACTAGCATTTTGATAACTGATGGGTGTGCTCTAAGGGAGATGAAGAACCTTTAGAGGACCCGTTGAAGCTTCTTTGTGCTGCTTTTGCATTTTTCAGTATTTTCAGGAAGATTTTTCTATATTGGGTTAAATGCTTTCCTTGTTGGCTCCCCTTGTACTTTGTGACAAAATATAGAATAAGGTTGGTTCCTCTTATATCAGGCAGCCTTGGAGATATGTCTCTTATTTCCCTTTTATGTGTTTTCTCTAGACTAAATATTTTAGCATCTTTGATTTGTGCCTCATTTCATGTTGTTTTGAACTCCTTAGTATCCTAATTGGATTTATCTCAGCAGAACCAAATAGTTTGTCCACAACACCTAGAGTTGTGGACACTTCTGGAAGATGAGCCGTGGTACAGGAAGGACCATTTGGACCTGGAGTAAATGTATTCATAGTAATAGAAAATGAAAAAGTGCATCCACTCAAAGGAAATCAATTTCAAATATTTTATTTAGAGTGGGAAACGGTGAAAAGCTCAGAACCTGTTAAAGAGACGGTCCAGACAACTCAGAGCCCACCTCCAGCTGAAAAGGAGACAGTGGTCACAACCCAGGCAGAGGTTTTCCCTCCACCTGTTGCTATGTTACAGGTTAGTGCTGGGTGTTTTTTTTAACTGTTCAAGGTGTTGTTTTACATTTCTGTTTTTACTCATTTTTTTATTTTATAAAACTTGGGAGAAATTGTGTAAAATAGATTAACATTAAAATATAAGTATTTTGAAAATTTTCATTTAGGTAAGAAGTAATTCATATTTAAATGTTTATTTACTGAACAAATTTATCGAGTGCCTGCTCTGTGACATTCACTGTTCAAGTCACCTGGGATAGGGGAGACCTCAGGGAAAGAAAACATGCATAAATCCCTACCCTTCTGGAGCATTTGTTCTCATTATGAGAGACAGAAACTAGGAAATTAGTAAGTTTATAATACTGTGCAAGGGAGAAGGTAGTATAAAACTATGATGTCAGGAGTGCCTCGGTAGGAGTTTAAAATTTAAAATAGGGTAGACTTTATTGAGAATGACATTTGAGCACCACTTACAGTTGCTGAGGCAGTTAATCATGTGGCTATCTCAAGAAAGCTTTGGAGGCAGAGGGAACAACCAGTGCAAAGGCCACAGCTGGGGACATTATGGGTGTGTTCCAGGAAAAACAAGTGAGCAAGAATAGTGAGTGAGAGGCAGCTTAGTGAAAGTGAGACTTCTTGGAGGACTTTGGTTTCACTCTCAGATGGGGGACCCCTTATTTTGAAGAAAGAAGTGACTCTATCTGGCTTTAAAGGATTGCGCTGGCAACTGCTTTGAGAATAGAATAGTGGGCACTTATTAAAGCAGAGACAAGTTAAAAGACAATTGCAGCAATTCAGACAAGAGATGATGGTGGCTCGGACGAGACTGATGGCAGTGAAGTCAACAAGAGGCTGACAGATGCTAAGGCTGACAGATACTAAGTGTATTGTCATGGTATAACCAGTGCACATAATTGGATTTGAGTTGTGAGAAAGAACAGAGGCAAGGTTTTTGGTCTGAGAAATTGGAGAGATGGAGTTACCATTACCTGAGAATGTGAGACTGTGGAAGTGTGGTTTTGGGAAGGACAGAGGGAGTTCAGTTTTGTGCGTGTGAAAGTTTGAACTGTCTTTCTGGACAACAAAATTGAGGTGTTGAATAGACCATTGATATAATGTGAACTTCAGGAGAGAGGTGGGCTTCCCTGCTGGCTCAGCTGGTAAAGAATCCACTTGCAATGTGGGAGACCTGGGTTCGATCCCTGGGTTGGGATGATCCCCTGGAGAAGGGAATGGCTACCCACTCCAGTATTCTGGCCTGGAGAATTCCATGGACTGTATAGTCCCTGGGGTCGCAAAGGGTCAGACATGACTGAGAGACTTTAACTTTTCTTCAGGAGAGAAGTACAGCCAGCCATACGAAAATGCAGATAAATATTTGGGAATTATTGTACTTATTATGAGTAAAAGAATTTATGGTTAGGAGTAGAAAGCAAGTTAATGAGAAATTGCAGCCATTTTAAAGCTGATAGTGAGTGACGTGCTTCCTAATGGTGATTAGAGTGCATAACATAGTTAGGTGTTACAAACTTAGTGGGAGATGGCAGTTTAAAATTGAGCATGATATTCACTGTTGAGGAGGTGCCCATATTTTTGCATCACCTGACTATAAGGTAGATTTCACAATCTCCACATACACTCTGTTGAAAAATACTGTCTTCTACTTCAAGTAGGTTTACTTGTAAGAATACAGAAAGAAAAAAAGCAACTTAATATGATGATGTTTTTACCTTTCTGTGAAACAGAAATCATTTACCTTGGTTGTCCTAAGATGTAATCGTTGCAGATGGATAACATGGTGCATGGACTTTTTTATTTTCTACCCCCAAGATTCCGGTAGCTCCAGCAGTGCCTGCAGTTAATTTAGTACCACCAACATTTCCTGTGTCAATGCCAGTTCCTCCTCCTGGCTTCAGTCCAATCCCTCCGCCTCCTTTTCTCCGAGCAAGTTTCAACCCTTCACAACCACCGCCTGGTAAGAATTCATTTTGTATTTGAACTCTGTTGAGAATTCTGTCATTTAAATTGTTCTGTTTCGAAGTTCAAATGCTGTAAGAGCAGTGATTCTCAAACCAGAGCTTACATCCGAATCACCTGTAAGGTGTGTTGAAGCACAGATTGCTGGGCCGAGCCACCTTCTGAATCAGTGGAACTGAAGTGGGGCAGGACAGTTCCATTTCTAACAAGTTCCCAGCTGATGCTTGTTGTTCACAGACCACACTTAAGAAGCATTTGACAGAGAAAAGATTTAAATGAATCTTTTAAAATCATTGAAATACTTCAAAATAATTTAACATTTATGTTGAAGTTTTTTATATAGAAGTCTACAGTTATCACCCATTTGTCAGAAAGTATGCATCAAATATATATAGATTGAAAAAAGTGAAAGTGTTAGTTGCTCAACTGCGACCCCGTGGATTCTAGCCTGCCAGGCTCCTCTGTCCATGGAATTCTCCAGGCAAGTATACTGGAGTGGGTTGCCATTCCGTTCTCCAGGGGTTCTTCCCTACCCAGAGATTGAACCCAGGTCTCCTGCATTGCAGGCAGATTCTTTACCATCTGAGCCACTCTGGATCTAATAATATGTAGATTATTTCCAGTTTGACATTAGAAATTAAAGTATATCTTAAAGTGCTAATTGAATTTGTAGTAATTCTTTTGACCTAATTAATTTTGGTAAACAAAAAGGCCCTTAAATCATTGTTTCCATGTAAAAACTATGGATTACCTAACACATATCAATTAAATATGATTAGTTGCTTATATGTAAGAGATACAGAGAGCTTAGAGCTTTTTATTATTAGATCATGGGAGGTTTAGAAGAATAAGGGATCAAATGATATATGTTGTTTTTCAAAATTGTTTCTTTTTTTTGAACTTTATGAATTATTTGTATATTATGAAAAGAATGACTGAATTGATTTCTGTAATTTAAATCCTTAGCCATTGTTGAATACGGTTCCTAAAAACTGGAAACAAACCAAAAATTAAACTCATTGTCTGTTGTAATTTATCATGTAATGTAAAATTTTTAAATTATAGTTTAATATATAACTTGAAGTTGATGAAGATTTTAGTAAGAACTGTACCTTTTTATATTTTAAATATTAGAGAATTACTCATAAAATATCTTCTGTATTTGTCATTGAAAATTAAACTTAGATTTCTTTTCTCAGAAGAAATACATGGTATTTCAAAAACCATATACACGTTTGCATTCACTTGTTGAAAATCATATTTTTTTCCCCATTATTTTTAGCCACTTTTTCTAATGGAATATAATGATAGCTCTGTATTTTAAAAATACAGAGAAGCAGGTTTATAGTTGGATCATGTGATATTATTTTTATTAAGGTTTGTTTCAGTGCTCAAAACAGAATCTATATATATATCAGAGAAATACAGGAGCACATTTTACAGGTGACATTATTGCACATAATATTACAGCAGCTTGAAATACAGTGCTTAACTCCCCCTCATGCAGTCATCAAGCTAACATAGAAACAGACTGCCTGGCTTGAATTAATGTTTGATTTGAGAGTATCACAGCGCGTGCCACAGGATTTAGACGAATGAGTAAACAAATAGTATATGTTCATGACAGGGATCTCTGTGCTTTTACTTTTTAGCCTACTGAGTGTCAAATAAGGTTGTGTGTATAAAAATAATTATTTAAATGGAAAATATATTCATAAATATGAGGTTGTAGTAAGGATTATATAATGAATGTAGAATTTCATTTATAGCTGTTGAAATCTTTGATTTAAAAGAAAGTAACTTTTTTGTTATTTTATTTTTGGTCTTTTTTTTCCCCCATGCAGGTTTCATGCCTCCTCCAGTTCCACCCCCTGTTGTACCACCACCTACTATCCCACCAGTAGTACCAACATGTGAGTTTTCTACATTAAAAATTATGTGTTGGTTCTCATTCCTGTGAATTGTTAATTTTTTTATTCTGAAAGTTGTCAGATAGTTGCATTTTTTTGGTTTTTTGGGTTAAATGATTTCTGACAAATCAGCAGTATTCTATGACAGTCCAGATTTGCTCTATTGTATCAAGATTTTTTATAATTGTTTTATTTTAATCAAAAGTTCTCATTGTTTTTTTGTTTTGTTTTGTGTATAAAATGTCTTAATCTGGAGCAGCTCCACCCACATTCCCTTTTTAAAAATCCTTCATGTCTTTGACTTGTTGAAAAGTAGTTCATTTTTATGTGCCTGTGTGCTCAGTAGCTTTAGTCGTGTCCAGCTCTTTTCAGCCCTATGGACTGTAGCCCACCAGGCTCCTCTCTCCAAGGGATTCTCCAGGCAACAGTCTGGAGTGGGTTGCCATACCCTGTTCCAGGGGCCTTTCTGACCCAGGGATTGAACCCCATCTCTTACATCTCCACATTGGCAGGCAGATTGTTTACCACCAGCAGCACCTTGGAATTCCTCCCTTCTCTATATAGGATCCCAAATAATGGATTTGGGTTTTTTGCTTCTTTGTGGTATCGAATTTGTTATTTTGTCTTCTTGAACCTCCTGCAGATAGAAAGTTTTTAGCACCATAGGCTTGTTTAGAACATGCTTCAACTTTTTTGGTAAGAAAACTTAACAAGTGGGGTTCTGTGGACTTGATATCACTTCACATCAAGAGCCATGCATGCAGTGCCTTCTTGTTCATGTTAAATGATGTCAGAATGGGTCAGAGCATTCAGATGGTGGAACCTGGTCATTAAAAGTCGCCTTTCACATTGTCGTCTGATGCTTTCATCCTTTGATTATTATTGCCAGAATCTACCTTTTATTAGTTGCAAAGTGATCTTCTAAATTTTATGATCCCTTCCACATTTCTTAGCAAGAATTTGTTCTGTAAATTATATTTCATTACCTTGAAGGACAGGAGACCCAGGGTAGATGCTAAATTCTTTACTGCAAGTGCCATCTTTCAGAGTAACGAATTCTATTATCCGTGATACCCAGTGGCTGAAGGTAGGGGAGAATTTCTCTTATTTCTTCTCTACTCCCTTCCCTCTATGTTTTCCCCCTGCGTTTTTAGTAACATGTATGGATTCATGGATTTATGCTTTCAAATAGTTAAATTCACTTTTCTTTTTGAAGTTCACTTTGTTCATCTTTGTACAATGAGACCTTTCATGTTACTGCTCTATCCTTTTGGGATGACTGTTATCAGTTTTGGGGAGCTTCTTAGCTTTTTGGCATAATATTGGACCAAAGGACTTTATTGTAAAGAGAGTATATTATAGAGCCTACCTTTTGATATTGTAACTCATTTTTATTATATTTTTAAACTCCTTTTTCTCCTGGTGCTGTTAGACAACACGAGGATCCTTTTTATGTTACTATTGATTAATTAGGAAGAACTGTTCATTTTTTCTGAAAATTAGAAAAATGTTCAGAAGCCATTTCTGAATTCACTGTTTACAGAGACTTATCCTACTTACTTAAGAGCCCCTCTACCAAGTTTACTTCTCGTTATTTTAATTATTTTGGAAAATCTGGGATCAATTAAAGGAAAAAAAGAAATACCATGTGTGCCAGATACTCACCTGATTGTTCACACTGTCTCATTTAATTCTCACAATTCCCATATGGGATCTCAGGTCATTTTATCCCTGTTTTACAGCTTTGTTCTATGTTAACGGTTTGTCTAGGTAGTCTGGAGTTAAATGTGAGGATAAAACATTTTTTAGAATCCCAGAGTACATGACTAAATAGTGTTGTGACATAAATTTGACTAGAATTTCTAATTGTTCAATTGTAATTTTAATATTCCTCTAGCTTAGTTTTTAACATACACGTGACATATAAACAGGACATTTCTACCCATTCTTTAAAACGAAATCTTTGTACCTTTTTATTTGTAGTTCTAATCTGATGAGTTTCTAACCTCATTTGACAAAAAGTAGTGAATGTAAAAGACCCTAGTACTTAGAATTTCTAGAGAATTGGGCAGGTTTTCACTCTCATTTGTTCGTCTTTGTATTTACACCAATCATTTCTGTACATTTAGATAGTTGCGTACTGACATCCGTGAAAAATTACTAGGTTTTGTTTTCATTGATTCACTTTTGGCTGTGCTGGGTCTTCCTTCATTGCTGAATGAGCGTTTCTCTAGTTGTGGCAATACTCTCTAGTTATCGTAGGTGGACTTCTTGTTGCAGTGGCATCTCTCGTTGCAGAGGATAGGCTCGCGGGCTGTAGAGCACAGGCTCAAATAGTTGTGGTGTACAGGCTTAGTTGCTCCATGGCATGTGGGATCTTCCTGGATCAGGGATTGAACCAGTGTCTCCTGCATTGGCAGGTGGATTCTTTACCATTGAGCCACGAGGGAAGCCCCATCTTTGAAAAATTATGATTTTAAGTGTGGGTCCTTCTCTACTAAAAAGTTCTAAAATATTTTTAGAAATTTTTTTTTTTTTTAGAACCTATTCTTTTAAAAGAGGTTTCTAAGTATAATTTAGCCTCTTCATGGTGTCTTATTTATCATTTTGAGTATCAGTTACTATATTTATAATGTGCTGGGTAATACAGTTCAGTTCAGTCACTTAGTCATGTCCAACTCTTTGCAACCTCACCGACTGCAGTGCGCCAGGTTTCCCTGTCTATCACCAACTCCCAGAGCTTGCTCAAACTCATGTCCATTGAGTTGGTGATGCCATCCAACCATCTCATCCTCTATTGTCCCCTTCTCCTCCTGACTTCAGTCTTTCCCAGCATCAGCGTCTTTTCCAGTGATACAGAGATGCCATTAAATGAAACACTCAGGCTCCCAGAGGTTAGTTTTCATCATAAATGAAATAAAGGGACCAGAAGAGAATTCACATAATGTCATGTCAACTGAGCAGTCTCACCATATAATTGGGAGAAGAGGCTAGGAGGTGATTTAAAACTTCAAGACCAGTGTTGGTCATGCTTAATATTTTAACTTGGCACATTAATTGATTAGCTAATTAAATCTGAACTGTATATTCTCCTTCTTTAAACAGCTTTAGTGCAGCCGCCATTATCTATGACTCCAGAAACTGTGAAAGATGTTGGATTTGGTAGCCTTGTTTTACCAGGTGGTTCTGTTGCCAGCAGTCTTGCTACTGCCACTCTGCCAGCTGGAAATGTTTTTAATCCTCCAACGAAACAAGCAGAGCCTGAAGAAAAAGTACCTCATCTTATTGATCACCAGATTTCTTCTGCAGAAAACACCAGATCAGGTAATAAAAAAAAAAAGTAAAAAGAAATTCCCAGAAAGACATAGTTAAATCATAAGTACTACTTCTCTGTATTGGTGTTTAATTCTGAGGTGTCATGCATATGTAACCGATTCAGTGCATGGATATTGCAGCTTTTAAAAAAAGAAAAAAAAACACTGTCCCCTAAAATTTCTATTAAAAACAAATTTGGCATTCTATTCAGGATAGTATATATTTTGACACCTTTTTGTTAAGACTTCTCAGTTTTTTTGGCCTATTGGGACTTTTTTAATGTGTTGTTATCAAAATAAGATTGCACAAAATATGTATACCAACAGAAAGATTAAAACAAACCAATATAAGGTATAGCTTCTATCAGATATTCAGCTAGGTCTAGAAGATAAGTGTGTTGTTTGAAAGCGGCAAGTCTTTTTTCTTTTTAATGACATTACTGTTAGAAATGCTTTTGTTAAATAAAGGTGGAGGATTGATATAAAACTTGACGTTTTAGTTTAACTTAAAAAGATAGCATATAAAGATTTTAGGTAAGAGGTCCACTTTGTTTTCATATTTAAATTTTACTATGTGTGGTATTTTTAATTTTAGCTTTAATTTTTATTTAATATCTGGTATACCTTGGTTCTTGGGGAGATACAAGTAGCTGACTACTGGAAATTATAGCATGAATAATTATAAATAAAGTAAGTCCTCTGTATACAAATGAGTTCTGTTCTGAGAGCACGTTTGTAAGTCCAACAAAAGTTAGCCTAGGTACCCAACCAACACCATTGGCTACATAGTACTGTACTGTAATAGGTTTATAATACTTTGTACACAAATAATACATAAAAAGTAAACACTGAAAATGTTTTTAATCTTACAGTACAGTACCTTGAAAAGTACAATAGTACAGCATAACAGCTGGCCGACAGGGGCTGGCTTGAGTGAACAGGCAAGAAGCGTTACTGCCTAGAGGAGGATGGAGGGATAGTGCTGCCCTCTGTATGCAGCACTGGGCATTCAGGTACACGGGGGTGCATGCAGGTGACCGTGCTAGACGTGTGAATGAACCTAGTGACTGGGCGTGAACACACGTTGACATCTTTGAAAGTTCCCACCTTAAAGGTTCGTATGTAGGGGACTGAAGTGTATCATTTCTTTTTCACACCAGGGTGATTGATTATGTTATTGTTTTCCTTTCCATTTTAGTGATTCCAAATGATATTTCAAGTGGCCCTGCGATTTTAGGACAGCCGCCAAATGTGACAAGCAATTCTGGAATTCTGGGAGTCCAAAGACCAAACGTATCCAGTAATAATGAAATTCTTGGAGTCCGGCCATCTAACGTTTCCAGTAGTTCTGGGATTATTGGACCCCAGCCACCAAATATTCTAAATAACTCTGGAATTTTGGGATTACAGCCACCAAATGTGTCAAGTAGTTCTGGACTTTTGGGAGTGCTCCCCCCAAATATGCCTAATAATTCCGGACTTATCGGAGTACAGCCACCTGGTATCCCAAGTACTTCTGGGCTTTTGGGAACACAACCACCAGCTGGGCCTCAAAACTTACCCCCTTTAAATCTTCCTAATCAAAGGATGCCTGCAATGCCAATGTTAGACATTCGTCCAGGACTGATCCCACAGACGCCTGGACCACGATTCCCTTTAATACAGCCTGGAATTCCACCCCAGCGGGGACTCCCTCCCCCAGCAGTACTTGATTCAGCTCTGCATCCACCACCCCGTGGTCCTTTTCCTCCAGGAGATATTTTTAGTCCACCTGAAAGACCTTTTCTAGTTCCTGGAAGACAAAATGTAGACAATGTTCCTAACCCAGAGAAAAGGATACCACTTGGGAATGATAACATTCAGCAGGAAGGTGACAGAGATTACCGGTTTCCTCCCATTGAACCCAGGGAAGCCATCAGTAGACCTCCCCCGGTGGATGTTAGGGATGTGGTTGGACGACCTGTTGATCCACGAGAAGGTCCTGGAAGGCCTCCGTTAGACGCTAGAGATCATTTTGGAAGACCTCCTGTAGATATCAGGGAGAATCTCGTGAGGCCAGGCATAGATCATCTTGGCCGAAGAGACCACTTTGGCTTTAATCCAGAGAAGCCCTGGGGGCCCAGAGATTTTGATGAGCGAGAGCATCGAGTTCTACCTGTCTATGGCGGTCCGAAAGGCTTACATGAAGAAAGAGGTAGATTTCGGTCTGGAAACTACCGGTTTGATCCTCGAAGTGGTCCTTGGAACAGAGGATTCGGACAAGAGGTTCACAGAGATTTTGATGACCGCAGAAGACCCTGGGAGAGGCAGAGGGACAGGGATGACAGAGATTTTGATTTCTGCAGAGAAATGAATGGGAATCGTCTTGGACGAGATAGAATTCAGAACACCTGGATCCCCCCTCCTCATGCTCGGGTTTTTGAGTTTTTTGAAGGGGCCACTTCTCAACGAAAAGGTGATAACGTGCCTCAGGTTAATGGTGAAAACACTGAGAGACACGCCCAGCCACCGCCTTTGCCAGCGCAGAGTGATCCTGAACTGTATGAGAAACTGGCCTCCTCAAGTGAGGTAAACAAGAAGAGTGACACAGTTGCTGATGTAGAGAGTGAACCAGTGGTAGAAAGCACAGAAACTGAGGGGACATAATCATCACTCAGTAGGTAAAAGATACATTTTGTAAAGTTGTCATCTCTCTGTAATAGATTAATGGCTGACCGGACCATAGTTGCTCACTTTCGTCTGCCAGAATTAAGTTAATCTGATGTTCATGTTCACCTTTCTCTTAAAATAATTGTACAACTGACTTGTATAGACATTGTTCTTAATATGAACATGGTAGGTAAACATTTTTTTATTTTTCTGATAAAATATAAATGTTGCCCCCTGATTCTTTTAACTTCAAGGAAACGAATAACAGCTTGTCAGAGACTTCCTATGGAAGAAAGAATTTTTTTTAGATACTACCATTAGGTTGGATATGGTAATAGATATATTTCAGAATAGCAAGTGATGGTATATCTTACCCATATCTTTAGGCTGCTGCAGAATTTTAAGGTAATAGACAAAGCTGTGATATTTTATGCAAAGACTGGCTCTAAATATTTGAGGAGCACAATACAGAGATTTTAAAAAGTGATTTTGTAAAATCTACACTCTGGTCTCTGTTTCTCCAAAGTAAGTGTTTGTCATTTGTTCCTCATACTGCAGTGAGTTCAAAAGAAAAAGAAAACAACATCAATATTAAAGTACGTTTCAATGTTGGGTGAACTTTGTTTTTAGATGCCAATAAAACTTCTTTGTTTGATAACAGTGTTCTAGGAATTGTATTTTTTTAACCTACAAATTCTTAAAACCATGAATCATTGGCAGCATGTGCTTAGTTGTTGCAGAAGTTTTCTATTACTCTTAGTAACAACAAAGAACCCTGTGTGGAAAAAGCATGTACTTTGATATAAAAAAATCATGCAGTCTCATTAGTATATGTGTAATACCTGTGCATTTTTATTGTGTAAGTCATATGTAGATTTTTCTGTTTCTCTGTATGTCTGTTTCATGCACATACAGAGAAAAATAGAAAGTTGATAGTTCAGATAATAAAATATTCTTTAAAACTAGGTAGAAAATCAGAGAAATTTGGCTAACTGACATTGCTCATAGTTACAGCTCCTAGCCTCTATGATGGTAAAATAAGAAATATTGTAAAGAGATAATACTGACAGTATGTCAGTTCTTTTTTAGTACAGTGAAGCATGAAGTCAGATTTAGCATGGAGCCGAATTTCACCTAAATGCTTGCATTGCTTTCTTTCACATTATATTTGCTATTCTGCATAGATAGTGCTTGTACTTACTGATACTTACTGGTCACTTGCCTAAAGTGAATTCCTTAATTGCACAAAATGTAGAGTTGTGGGTGTTGATGGATTTAAAAACATTCATTTGTATTCCAGAAACAGTGTGTCCATCATGGGTTTTGTAGGCTCTGGGTGACACTGTTTCAGATTAGCCTCCAAGGTAAACCCGAGTAGCAGAAAAATTGGGGATTAGTTTCCTGTTATATTTATTATTATTTGCTTTTGCATTTCATTTATTTGCTGATTGTTTCTCCTTTGGGTTTTACATATATACACACATATAAAACCATTGGTGTTTTTTTGTTTCTAATGAAGGCTTTCATTTGGTCCTGTGAATAGTCATTTGTTTCCTCTTCCGATAATTCATCATTGGTTTTATCTAAAATTCTTCAGTTATGCTTGTCAAGCTTCCCCCAGAAATGATAGCCAGACACCAGCCATTTCAAATTGGGTGGTTTTGCTTACCTCTTGTGATCTAGAGATCCTTAAGGTTCCTCACCAGAAATATTCTTTTCTTCTTACATGTTCTGAAATAGAAATAGTATGTTATTTATTTTGTTTTTTTGGAAAAGTAGATGAGAATGGAAATCTGATGTTTATTTCTAAGGTCATTGAATTCAGTCCAGTAATTTGAGTTGGTTTCCTGTCATTTCCTTGGGGTAGTGGGGAGAACTGACACTGGTACAAAGTTTTAATGTTCTGGAAAGATTTGTCTTGCCCTTAAGGAAATTATATTAAGTGGAATTTCTTTCAAACTGTTCAGTACTTTGGTTGCATTTATCATTATTAAAATTGACATTGTATTAAGTAGCCACAAAAAAAGTGAGACTTTTCAGTGAATTTTGATCCCAAGCTTTTTTCACCCTTGGGCTTTCATGTGCAAACTTGAAAACAAAATGTGTACAAGTATTGCCCTGGCTTGAAGATTCTGATGGTGGAAGTTTGCTGATCAGCTGTCAGTACTGTTATCTTCGAGACCCATCTTGAAAGTGTGCGACACTCTTAAAACAGCTGAAAAACATTTATGTCTAGTTATGCTCACTTTATCTTTTATTGTCGTGTAATGTTTGAGTGAAAGGATAGTATTCATCCTGATACCAAATTTCCAAAACTGATACTTTCACTATTTTTTTTAAGATGATGGAGAGAAAAGTTAATTGTCTTACTTTGCTAAATTTGACTTAAGACCTATCACATTTTTGACCCTTTTGTTCACAGTACTGCTGTCACTAGAATGCTAGCAATTCGAAACGGGCAAGGAGTAACCTAAATATTTCAGTAAAATAGTTTGAACTGCCGCAGGCAGTAATTACGTCAGACATGAAGTCACATAGTTTTTATTTGTGATAGAGAATGATACGGCTTCCTGTGGTGTTAGTAGATTGCAACATTAATAGATATTCATCTTTAAATTTTTGTCTTTAAACATTCCATTGAACATTGGCTTCTGTTAGCATGAATGCATATACTGCACTTTGATCATCTCTGTTGTAGGTAGAAACTTCTTTTAGAGCAGGTAGTCTTTACAGCTTATCATCAGTGAAATGTTACTTTAATTTTATTTCATTGTATAGGGTGGCAGAAGACTAGGAAAGCATTGTAAGATGGAATAGTATAAAGTTGCTTGTTTAAAACTCTGGAAATCACTTCCTATAATAATTAATGCAGTTATTATTTAAGCTATACATTCTTACCAGGGCAGTTTCCTTTGTTCTGATAATTTAGTTGCTTCCACAAATTTGTTGGCCATTTTTCACTCAAACAAAATACAGCTTTATGGAGTGACACATTTGGGATTGTTTTGGGAATGGGGCAGTTTCGTTACATTTAAAAAGAATAAGTTGCCTCTTTTAACTAACTTTAAATAAACACTAGTTCATCAGATCTAAGGTGCCATTAATTGTAAGAAACACCATTCAAAAATTTAAAAATGCTTCCAATATGACATGTCAGTGATTATAAGATGCATTCGTAATTCACGAATGTCAAATGTAAAACGGGTCTTAGAATCAAAGAAATACGGTATTTCTTTGGTATGTGTATATATATATATGGAATATATGTGTGTGTGTGTGTATATATATTCCATATATATATTCTTTTACTCAATGATTTAGGAAAATTTTTGATTTTTTTGTCATTGTATATATTTTAGATGGGCACAACATTTAGTGAAAAAATTTAACATTCAATTAAAAATAACTTTGTTATACCTTATGTGCCTTCATCATTATTATTGGGTGCTATGTTAATAAAATGTTTTAAGGGCTTTTAACTCTTTCAAAGAAAAACATTAACATATTACTCTTTAAATATAGGAGAGGAGAGCAAGTGTATGTTCATTTTTAAGATAGGCAAAATAAATTAAAATTATGTAAGCAATCTTAAATACTACAGTGTGGCAGAGAATTATAAATGTTTCCTTAATTGATAATGCTGTGGTTTTATAGGAAACATATTTTAAACCATAAGTAGGCTCTAAATAATTTATTTTCTACTAATGAAAAGTCAGGTTACTACATTTTTTAATGGGGGATTTAAAAACAAGATACCTTGATGCAAACTTTCTGGAACTAGAATTTAAAATTAATGGCCCAGATTGTTTTCTTTGGGGGGCATACTTTAAATAGAGGGCATGGGTACTGAAAGCTGTTTGAAATGCACTTTCTCTGTGGTTCTTAGCCAGGAAATGTGTGACAGAGTCGCCTGTGGAGCTCTTTGAAAATATGGGGTTGAGGGGTGGTCACTGCAGACTTACTAATGCAGAATCTCCTGGGGAGATACATGTTTATACACATACACAAAGACACACACACACCTTCCATGTATTACCACTTTAGATATGTTAAAATCTGTAAATACTTAATGTACCATACACTTGAGATTTTTAAGGTTTTGTTTTTTTTTTAAAGTAAAACAGTGATACAGAGTTTTTACTGTTTCAATAAAGTATATACTTAATTGTGGTAATTGGTATTGGCGGATGAATAAAGTCCATCATCACAAATGTTTTACATTCGAGTTAATCTAAAAATGAATTATAGCAAGGGATGGACGGAAGTATATAGGAGATGGTTTTATAAGAAGTATTTTTGACTCAACTGAAACCTTGGTATAGGATACCTCTAGATACCATGTAATTAAATGCTTTGCTTATAGAAAGTGCCCCTTTGGAACAAAAGTCCTGGTCTTCTCAGGGAATAGGAGAAAGGTTTCTGGTAGGACTACTTAGACGTGGGTTGCACATCAAAAGCTAATGCGATCCAGTGCTTTGTTTTGGCACGAGCTTTGCTCATTTTTCTTCCCTCTACTTCATTCTCTTTTTCACCAGGAGGCTCTTTGCCTCATATGGACACTTAGAATCACTCTGCCTTGTTCTAGTCAAAATGCAGAACAGATATTCCAAGTAATTTATAAAAAATACATGCAGGGTGTCACAGGGTGAAATGGTGCTAGTGGGCTAACTTTAGATTGTGTGAGAAGCATTAGGTGCTTCAGGCAGTAGGATGACCTACTGTCTGAGAAGCCAGAACCCTGGAGGTGGTGGAGTGCGCTCTTGGAACTCGTGACCTTGGGCCCTTAGTTCAGTGAGAATAGAGGAGTTCGTTTCATGAGCATATTGAACTTACACAGCAGTGGCAGGATGTAGAACTTGGCTGGCCTGTGATGCTTGTCCTTGCACCACTATCTCACATACACACCACACCCTTACAGCAGCCACAGGCTGCTGTCACTGTTTCGTCTTATTTTTTCTGCCTTTCTCAGAATTGTTATCCTTCTCATAGTGCCTCCCATCCTCCTTTTTAACCCATCATTCCAAGCAGAGACCATCAGTTTGGGTTTGTCTGTTGAAAGCAGTTTGCTGCTCCTTTGCTTAGTGATTTCTAAGGTCATTTCCAGCATTTAAATACCTTGAGTCATTAAGTTTTGTCTTCTGTAAAAGACTAGCTGAGGAAGCAGGCTGGACAGAGAGAAAGGCTAATAATATTGGAACACTTTTGAAGAGAACACAGTTCTTACTACCTTTAGGTTTTTGTAACTGGCTTTTAATGTTTCTAGATGTCTGTCTTTGGCCAAGTGATTGCATCTCTCTCAGCATCATTTCTTAACAGCTAGCCTGCAGGCTGTCTTGTTTTTTTTTTTTAAGTTGATAATATTAGGTAATATTTAATAGATATACACCATGTGACAAGAACCGGGGTGATTTTATTAGCGTCATAATGTAATTCTCATTGACAGTCCAATGAGGTATTTGTTATTTTAATATCTCTTACAAAAGAGAGGCACAGATTTAATATCCTCAGATCCCACAGCTCGCAAATGTTTCAGCAAAGATTGAAACCCAAGTCTGTCAGATTAAAAACTTAACCACTTAATAAAGTGCCAGACACATGCGGCAGAGGCTCACCAACTATTAGTTCCTCTTCTCTTTAGAAAAGGCAGATAAATTTGGTGCAGAGGAATGTAAACTTGAACAGCCCTACCAGGCTTATCCTTAAGTAGGGAAAGGCTGCAGGGAAGCACTCAGCTGGTGTTTGCGTTGTTCAAGTGTCTGTGGCGCTTTCCTCTCTTCCAGCGGCTGAAGGTTCACTTCAGGTTCATTTGCTTAGATTCTGCTTTCAGGATTTGTTTTTTTCCTGAAGTGGTACCATAGCATAATATTGTTAACTTTTAAGTAACTTGCTACTCCGGAGGCAGGTTTGTATTGCATTGATATTTAAGATTTCTTTTTGAAAGCACCTTTTCCCACAAATTAAATAAAATTTCAAAACTTTTTTATTTTAATGTTTTAATATATGTAAAGCAGAACCAGTGATAGGTTGCAAATTTATATTTTAGGTTGTGGCTTTGGCAGCTCCTTTCTGAACTGTGCCAGTTATACACTGTATATTTAGCCAAAACTTAGTACTCAGTTTTCTTGTGTATAAAACTCCTAATTAGGAATATTTTGTGACTTGAAATAAATGAAATATGTAAAGTTAGTTTTACACATATATAGTAAGCTTTCAGTGTTAGTCTTTTATTCACTTGAATTCACGTAGTCTAGAGGTTAGCTGTTGTCTTTGGTAGCAGTGGATAATTTGCAGTTATTTTACTTTCTTTGAATATATATAACCTGATTCTAGGTTTTCTTCAAGTCACTAAATTTGGATTCTTTTGAGGTTTAATCCACAGCACGTCATGGTGCTGGTCTTTGATGACCTTTTCCAGGCTTTGCTCATGTGGTTCTAAACACTGTGGCCATATTACTGCCTGATGCACACATCAGGGGAACATGCTTACCATGTCTGTGAATTATTCTCCTATTTCTACTAATCTTGCCAAAGTTAATTACCATTTTGCTTATGTTATTATTTGAAATAAATTTTTGCTTTTGAACAATTGATTTTTAGTGACATGAGTCTTGTGTTTATTACTGAAGTCGGGTCAGTTGGCACATTAGTAAGGATATTAGTAAAATCAGAAGACTTGTACTAAAAAATAAAATAATCTTTGAAAGTACAAAAGATAACTTAGGTAAGAATTGTTCTTTCCTTCTCTGGTGATTGAAACTGCTTTGAGCTTTTTAGATAGGCGAGGGTAGCATTTACCATCCTATAAAACTCTGAGATAATCACATCATATAGCACTGTGGTCATACCCACCACAGGAAAGATTTAGAGATTTCTAAGTAGTGAAGCTATTGGGGCTTCATGTAGAAAAGCGTTTTTTTTTTTTTTTGTAGAATATGTATTTAACAATATATGAATTACAGCCTTTATTTTTTTTTAATCATATTACTTTCTGCATTGTTAGCCAAATAGTCTGTTGACCATATGTTAAAACTCCTTCTCATTACAGGGAGAAGGGTTTGAGAGTGGAGAGAGAAAAATTTTAACCTCTGTGTCATGGACATTCTGAATCATTTATCTTCAGAAACATACCATTCTGTAGGAGCCATTTCCCTTCTTTACAAATAAGCAAACTGAAGTCCCCAGTCACACAGCTTTTGATTTGTACAGGTATTTGAACTCAGGTTTTTGCTGACCAGGCAAAGCTGTGCTTTACTTTAAAAGATACTCTTGGACGTGTGCTAAGTCACTTTAGTTGCATCCAACTCTTCAAGACGCTATGGACTGTAGCCCCCCCAGGCTTCTCTGTCCATGAGATTCTCCAGTCAAGAATACTGGAGTTGGTTGCCATGCCCTCCTCCGGAGGACCTTCCCGACCCAGGGATCAAACCAACGTTACGTCTGCTGCATTGCACTTGGATTCTTTAGCACTAGCGCCACAGATTTTAATTTTAACACATGGTCTGTATAATTCCATAGAGCTGCTGTAACAACATACCAAAAAGTGTGTGACTTAGAACAACAGAAACGGAATCTCTAGATTCTGTTCTAGAGGCTAAAATCTGAAATCGAGCTGTTGGCAGGACTGTGCTCTCTCTGAACACTCTAGAGGAGAGCCTCTCTTGTCTCTTCCCAACTTGTGGAAGTTCTCAGCAGTCCTTGTTATTCTCAGCTTGTAGACGCATCACTTCAGTCTCTGCCTCTGTCGTCAAGTTGCTGTCTTCGATCACGTGTCTTCATATCACCTTCCTTTTATGTCTGTCTGTAAATTTTCTTCTTCAATTAGATACTAGTTATATTGGATTAGGGGCCCACCCTACTCCAGCATGACCTCTTCTTAACTAATGATATTTATAATGACTCTGTTTCCAAACAAGGTCCCATTCTGAGGTACTGGAAGTTGGAACTTACACATTTTGGGAGGACACATTTCGTTAATAGCCTATGACTGAATTCTGTGACTATTTAAGATCTAAGTAAATAAACCTTGGTGGCTCAGATGGTAAAGCATCTGCTCCAATGCAGGAAACCCGGGTTCAACCCCTGGGTTGGGAAGATCCCCTGGAGAAGGGAATGCTACCCACTCCAGTTTTCTTGCCTGGAGAATTCCATGAACAGAGGAGCCTGGCAGGCTACAGTCCTTGATTTCCCAAAGAGTTGGAAACGACTAAGCGACTGACACTTCCACTTTCAAACAGACGTTGAATAGTTTAAAACATACTTAGGGAGAATAGTCATATTTTAGAGTGATGAAACACATCTTTATAGAATTTCATTGTTAAATATGATAAGACACTGCCTAGCTTTTTAGGTGAATTTGTAATACCCATAATTTTATGTTTTTTAGTCATACTTGAACTAACAAATCAGCAAAGAAGATCCAATAATATTAACATTATATAGCAAAGCATCTCCTGCAATTTTTTCTTGCACTTAAAATGATTCATGCTGACTTTTAAATATGAAGGTTTTTTTAGACTTTATTAAATATAGCTCACTGAAAATATGCAGTGTGTTTCATTTCTACTGTTTCTTTTTTATAGTATGTTAGTATTTTTTGTTTTGTCCAGACTTTCTGTTAAGCAAGTGATAATGACTATCATTTTGCTATTTCAGTGGTTTGTTAGAAATAGCTTTCTCATTTACCAAATAAGTTAACAATTTGTTATTTTCATTTAGTAGTATAACCTTAATATATTTCTCTTTTTTTTTCATATAATTATTCAGCAAAATCTTTGTTGAAAAACAGCTTTGTAGCTGACTGAATCCAAGTTGTCTGAATATATAGGTCTTTACTAAATAGGTCTTTTAACAGTGTTCCCTATGACTTCTGGACACTTGAACAGGCAATTCCCTGATTTTCATTTGAAGAGCACCAAAGCACTTAGAACACTGCCTGGCTTGTAGAGTACATTGGTGTTGGCTATTGTTATAATTGTCCAAAATGGCTGAGACTTTGTGCCTGTTAAGTCGCTTCAGTCATGTCTGACTCCGCAACCCTATGGACTGTAGCCTGCCAGGCTCCTCTGTCCGTGGGATTCTTCATTACAAGAATACTGGAGTGGGTTGCCATTTCCTCCTCCAGGAGAGCCGCTCAACCCAGGGAATCGAATTTCTTACCTCTCCTGCATTGGAAAGCAGGATCTTTACCACTAGCACCACCTGAGAAACCCAATAGAGACTTTGGGGGCATGCAAATCAGTGGTTTATATTAATTGCAGATAATGAAGGGATAATTTATGCAGGTTTTGTATTACAACCCCATATCAGGGAGGGAATGGGTGAAGTTACAAGTTCTTGGAGCTTTAACGCTCCAGAGTTTTCCTGCCTCTAAAGCTTACTTAGTTATTCGAGCTGTATTTGTGTTTCTGATCCAGTCTTGAAACACAGGAGGTCTGATTCACTAGGCCAGTGGCAAGCCTGCTGGCTCACCTGGCTCACCAATCAGGAAGTGATGGCGGTTTTCTAAGAACAGTTAGAAAGCTTCCTTTCTTTGGTGGTGGTTCTGTTGCTAAGTTCACGTGCGACTCTGTGACCCCACAGACTGCAGCATGCTAGGTTTCTCTGCCCTTCCCCCTCTCCCAGAGTTTGCTCAGATTCATGTCTGTTGAGTAGGTGATGCTGTCTAACCATCTCATCCTCTGCTGCCCTCTTATTTTGCCTTGAATCTTTCCCAGCATCAAAGTCTGTTCCAGTGAGTCAACTCTTTGCATCAGGTGGCCAAAGTACTGGAGCTTCATTTTCAGCATCTTTTGTTGATTGTCTAAATATAGGAAGGGATACAGAGACCAGGGAGAAACAAATAGACTAGAGTAGCCTTGGGACAAGGTCCTGTTTGCCCATCAATACACACAACAGTATCTTCGAGCTATTCAGCAGATACTGAAACCCCTTCCAGGTGGGAGAAGTTAACAATGGTAATGCAACCCACAAGCATGTAGAGCCCAGGCCAGTTAGACCTGTGTCCAGATAGGAAGAATTCAGTGGCTAAAAAGTGTTCCTGATTTTCTTATTCAATGAAGTAGAAACTCAAGTTTTAAGAGTAGATATTTTTTCATGAGACTTGAAAAAGGCTGATTAAGGTGAAAAAAAGATTTATACTTTTCCCATGAATGTATTCATACTAAAAAAATGTTGAGAATTCCTTGGCTGTCCAGTGGTTAACACTGTGCTTTCACTGCTGAGGGCAAGGGTTCTATCCCTGGTTGGACAACTAAGATCCCACAAGCCACACCATTCAGCCATTTGACCAAAAAAAAAAAAAAAAGTTGTTAATTGCGGAAATAAACGAATTAGCTTCCTAAAAATTGTGTGTGACTCAATCCATTATATGGGGAAACCACATTTAGAAAAATGATTTGAAAACATTTCTATTAGACCTCTTTGTATAATATACTGAGAATTTTAAAAACACGTTTAGTGTTATTTTATCCCAAATGAAGTCTGTCAAATAAAATTTGAGATCTCAAAAGAGATTATCTATTTGAGAGAAAGAAGTGAGGTTATTTTGGTCATTCATAGCAACCAGTTTAGGAAGACCTAGTAGGGATCTTGGTTTCGTTGGAAATCATGAAACGCCACCATAGCCATAGTTACCTGTACTTCCAAGTGTAAAGCAGTAATTTAATTTCTCATCAGAGCTTTAAAAAAATAATAGCTAGACTCTTAAGAGGATAATGTAAAATTGAATTGTTGATGTAGAAAGTTCACCTTGGAATGCAGCAACCCCTTCATCTGTGTTACAGCCGTACTCTTTCCTTGCCACACGCTACACACATGCAGATCTAGGACTCACAGAGGTCTAAGGACGAAGTGTAGTTGTCACCAGGTTCACAGTTCAAAGCCTTTGTTGTAACTTGAGCTGTGTGTTAAATGCTCTCTTCATAACGTGACTCTTAGACTCTGAGCAAATAGAATCAGTAGTGTACGTTTTAGTTAATGGTAGATGCGGAGTGATTTCTAAACTAGTGTCAGTGTTCAAAGGGCTTCCTTCACACCGTATTTTTCATTTAACTGATAGTAAAAGTAGGGTATGTGGGAATGTTTATGGATGAACAAGAATTCTGATTCATGGGGGATTCGGCTGAGAAGCTATGGGAATAAAGGCACTGACTAGCCTTTAGATCTCATGAACCTCCAGGTGTGATTATTCTAATTCTCCAAGGATTGTAGAGTAGGGTATGGCCTTGACTGTTTCTAAAGCACTAAATATCAGATGGAAATTATTTTAAGAGTATATGGTGGTGGTTTAGTCGTGAAGTCCTGTCCGCCTCTTGTGATCTCGTGGACTGTAGCCTGTCAGGCTCCTCTGTCAGTGGGATTCTCCAGGCAAGAATACTGGAGTGGGTTGCCAATTCCTTCTCCAATTAAGAGTATACAGAAGTAGTATAACCAGGTCTTGAAAACTGTCATGACATCTAAGTTGAGAGAGTTGAATAAGGCTGACATTTTGTGATGACTTATTAAGCCCTTTCAAGGTGTGAGTTTCTAAATTTCTCCAAAGGAATACTTTGCTACTTTTCCCTTTGTTCTAAAAGTTTAGATAGCTCTGTATTCCTTTTTGTAGCTCTAGTGGTTGGTGGTCTGGTGGAAAAAGAAAGTGAGTTATTGACTACTTACTCCTTGTTGTTGGGATTGTTGTCAGATACCTACTTTGGCACCTTAAACAAAGCACCTCTTCTGGCTGGATGTGGTGGAGCCAACTTGATTTTTAACAGTAATTTTTTTTTTTCCATTGCTCAATGAGTAGTCTTACTTTGCTTTTGTTTCTGTCTTGACTGTTTACAGTTTTAACATTTGGAAATGGTTTCCAATAATCTAATACAGGTTACAGTCTAATACAGTATACACACATAAATATATGCACAAGCATATGTGTATATATCAGACACCTTCTCAAAGAACCTTTTTTAGCAAGCCTTGTAGATTTTCTTTTGATCCTTTATAATGGTACTTGAATATTCTTTCAGGAATCAGACAACTTAAAACCATTCCTTTTTCTGCTTTGAGTCACATCTGCTTATCAAACTTGTAGTTCCTAGGAATTAGATCTTTAAAGCTGGACACATCCTCATCAGATTCAACCCAGTCTTGAAAAAAAAAAAAAAGACTCCTTTAATTGCCCCAAGAAGAGGAAATTAATATGTGTGTGTGTCTGTGTGTGTGCATGCACACGCACATGCGTGCTTAGTCACTCAGTCGTGTCTAACTCTTTGGGATCCAGTGGACTGTAGCCCACCAGGCTCCTCTGTCCATAGGATTTTACTCAATACTACATGTATTCTCAGAGAACAAGAGTGAATAAGAGAACCGCCTTTAATTTTTAAAGCAGTAATATTTCTGATAGCTGGCTTAAAAAGAAAAAGCAGTGACTTTAAATGATTTTTGAGTTAATGATTCATCTTCTGGTTTACTATAACTTAATCAGTTCAGTTCAGTCGCTCAGTCATGTCTAACTCTGCAACCCCATGAACTGCAGCACACCAGGCCTCCCTGTCCATCACCAACTCCCAGAGTTCACTCAAACTCATGTCCACCAAATTCAGTGATGCCATCCAGCCATCTCATCCTCTGTCATCCCCTTCTCCTCCTGCCCCCAATCCCTCCCAGCATCAGAGTCTTTTCCAGTGAGTCAGCTCTTCGCATGAGGTGGCCAAAGTACTGGAGTTTGAACTTTAGCATCAGTCCTTCCAAAGAAATCCCAGGGCTAATCTCCTTTAGAATGGACTGGTTGGATATCCTTGTAGTCCAAGGGACTCTGAGTGAGTGAGTGAAGTCGCTCAGTCGTGTCCAACTCTTTGCGAACACGACTAAAATTATCAGGACTGTCCACTGCTCTCCATACCATCAGTATTGTGGTTCACTTTGTGGATTTTGTCCAGCTTCTTTGGACTAGCTGGTTCCAAATAATGCCAAAAGTTAATTGAGACTGAACGACTTCAGAGAGAAGACAGAGGAGTGAGAGGAATACAGCAGTGGGCACACATGTGCCCCTTCTTGGCCTTCTGACTTGTTTGATATTCACTGTTCTGCCAAAAAGAAACCTTTTATTTTTCTTTTTTGTTAATTTTCTGAAGGCTGTTTTATGGCTGTTCTTTAGGATGTTGTAACTTGTGAACCACCATTCTGAACTCCTTTTTATCAAACTGATAAATTCAGAGTAAAATACATGATTTCATTGAGCCATTGGTGCATAGCAAGGATTGATAGGAATAAGGACAGTATGTTTGACTCATCATGTATTTAGAGTTAGCATTTGAAACCCAAGCAGTAGACCTCTTGGGGTGATGATAAACATGCAAAAACCCCAGACATTTACATGGTTTTAGAATTTAGCCCAGGAAAGAGAACTTCACAGGTGCTCCTACACACAGTCTGATGTACACCCTTTGCGTGCTAAGTCGCTGCAGTTGTCTCTGACTCTGCGACCCTGTGGACTGTAGCCCGCCAGACTCCTCTGTCCATGGGATTCTCCAGGCAAGAATACTGGAGTGGGTTGCCATGCCCTCCTCCAGCGGATCTTCCCGACCCAGGGATTGAAGACTCATCTCTTAGTCTCCTGCATTGGCAGACGGGTTCTTTACCACCAGCATCACCACACCCTAGGGCCCTCTTTAACATTACAACTTATCCTAGTAGATGAGAACTGGTAGTGTTTTCAATGGTTCTTCCCACACCCCTCTGCTCTAAGCATTTTACAGTGTGGAATTCACTTCTGTTAATGGGATTGCTGAGGACTTAGCAGCCTTCTTGCTTCTGGCTTTCTTGTATTCTTCTGATCTTAAAGCTTTCATTGTTAATTAAAAATCTGTGAAGCCCCAGGAGCAGGACTTGACGTATTTAAGAGTGCCTTTTTCCTGTAACTTGCACAATACAAAGAACCCTGACTCTGGGAAAAGTTAGCGTTGTAATCCTCTTCAGTGACAGAATTTGTTACCGTACATTGGTGCTCGGATTTTTATCTAGAGCAAGGTTAAAAAGTATGGAAGGTGTACCAGCATTTTCCTTCTTTCCTCAAAAGACACACATATTTAACAGGTACAACTATGACAGATACCGTTAATCTATCCAGGGAGTCTTTCCTGCTAAGCCGTGAGTTTTCCACTTCTCTCTCGGCAGCCACTGCTAGTCACGGTTGTTAGCGTTAGAACTGAAACCACTTCGTTGTGGCACTGAAACATTTTAACATTGAAAACTATGTGCCTAACTTGGATAGTTACCCCAGGGTCCTCTCAGTTTGCTGTGTGCGGTTTTTAGTTCTTAAGGTGACATTGCATGATGTTACTTTCCATTGATTAACACTGTTCAGATATTATTCTGTTTGTTGCCTCATTTGAGATACAGTCGCATCTTGTATCATTTAGTCAATTAGCTGTTCTGTTCCTGAAATTTAAGTAGCTTACAACAAAAATAGTACTATAGATAAGATTATTGACTCTCTTGAATCTTAAAGTGTACAGTGAAGTTTTATCTGCTTAATGTTCCTCATGAAATAATTATTGATGCAGTAGCTTGCAGCAATAAATAGATGATAAGGGTTGTTTCATCAATAGCTGAGTTTTGAGCCAGGTATTGAAACCCTTAGATTTGTTAAATATAATTGAGTTATTTATATCTAGGCTGTTTTTTGAACATCCTTACATTGCCTTTCTCAATTCTTAACACCTCTCAGCATGTTTCCAGATCATGTGCGCTTTTCATGTGTATTTGGAGGAATAAAAACATAACCTGACAGCTTTAGAGATAACCCTGATTGCTGTATGAACATGTTTGCCTCCAGTAAATGTTTTTGCTCACTTGGCTGTAGGCTTATGTACCATTTGTAGTCAGGTTTTGGGTGAAGTGCATGGGCTTTTCCATATGTTAATACCCATTATCAGAGCTCATCATACAGAGACCTCAAATGTGCAGAAAGTGAAAGTGTTGGTTGCTCAGTCTTGTCCAACTCTTTGCAATCCCATGGCCTCTAGCCCGCCAGGCTCCTCTGTCCATGGAATCCTCCAGGCAAGAGCACTGGAGTGGGTTGCCATGCTGGGCTCCCTGATCTGTTTACCTTTCCCTGGCCCCCTATCTGATATCTGCCATATTCACCATGTGGTATGGCAATTTGATGTAATCTGCAGTTCCTCGAGAGTGCTTTACAGCCTGTCTTGCTGTACCTTCTGCCTGAGTAGGAATGCCCATCTTCTCCACTCTGCAGACTCCTTTTTATCTCCAAGTCTCTGTACAAGGGCCACAGCTTCAGCCTTTTCTGCTTCCCCTGGGAAAGTAGCCCTTCTCTTCCGTAAGAGCTGAGATCAGATCTTATTTATCCTCCTAGTGAATTGCCTGCCTCATAATACACATTCAGTAAAAACTTTGTTGAAAGAATAAGTGAACGTTGAAAAGAAGTTAGAGTCAAAACAAAAAAAATCACTGAAATCTATAGTGAAATCAGTTCTCAGCTATACAAAGCCTTAGACCTGCAACTGCAGTAACACTCTTGGAAGCTTGGTAGAAACTCAGAATCCCTACTGACCAGCAGGTTCCCTCCCAGACCTGCTTACTCATCAGTTCCTTAGGTGATTTGTAGTAATTATAAAATTTGAGAAATAGGATTCTAGGTCATTTTTTCCCCCAAAAATGTGGGATTTCCTATGTTCAAATGGAATACATACATATATATATACACACACACACACACACACACACACACACACACACACACACACACACACACACATATATGTGTGTGTGTGTGAGCTCAGTCGTGTCGGACTCTTTGGGACCCCATGGGCTGTAGCCCACCAGGCTCCTTTGTCCATGGAATTCTCCAGGCAAGAATACTGGAGTGGATTGCCATGTCCTTCTCCAGGGGATCTTCCTGACCCAGGGTTTCCGGGTCTCCTGCACTGGAGGCAGATTCTTTACCATCTGAGCCACCAGGAAAGACTGTGTGTGTGTGTATATAATGTATAATACATATATAAATCTTGGGATGAGGGTGGGCCTATGGATGTACGGAATTGGATCAATTCCTCGATTCCTTTCGGCCCTTTCTGATTGGGAAGGGGGAGGTCCCAAAGTTTATCTTGGCCTCACTTTACCCTGTAGGTACTGACAATGTGCCGCATAAGGAATGGATGTAATAAATTATGAAAGGCTTAAAAAAGAAAAGTCATTGGTAAATGAGATGAAAAGATTGAAAACTATCAAGGCTTTATTTAAACGTTACTGTAAGCAGTGTGACTCTGCTCTAAGATGAACACACAAAGGTGAATCGTGTTAAATAACACAATTTTGTGTAATAGGACTTCAGTTGTAGTATTAAATTTTTTATAGCATAATTTCCAAAAGTTTTGGGAAATCTGATAGTTTTGAATAATGGTTCTAAAAAGAAAAACCATGAAAGCTCAAAGTTAGATGTTTTGACCAGACATCTAAATTTCCGAGTTTGCTTGCCAGATTCTTTGAAACTGTTTTCAAAACTTTAAATGCTAAAATTTAAATTTGATTCTATTCAGAGCCCTCATCCGTGGATTTAAAGGAGGCTCTCTAAAGTTTTTAGAAGTCAGGTGTAGATTTCTTTGGAAGTTCGTTTTCCTTCATTGTTCTCCTCCTTCATTATAAATAACCCCAGTCTGTCTCACTTTTTAAAAGTTTCCAGAATATTAGTGGTGTGGCCCTTTTATGGAACATTGCCTCTCATTCAACATCTGCACTGTCCAGCAAGGAAGTACTTAGTCATATGTGGCTATTTAAGTTACTAAAAATTTAAAATTCTCTTGGCCAGTCACACCACCCACACTTAAAAATGTCCAGTAACCACGTGTGGCTGTGGCTCCCAAATTGGACAGCCAGAAAGTTCTATTTTGTAGTGCTCTTCTAAAAAATGGTGATTGCTGATCGTAGTGGACCCAAAAAGTGGGCTCTTTATTTCCTTGAAATTTTAAAAGAAAATTTTTAGACATCTTTAAAATGCTATTTCTGATAACAGACAACAATGTTGCATTAAATTAAATATATTCAGTATTCATTTAGAGTTTTCATACAGCAACTAGGGATTCCCAGGTGGTGCTAGTGGTAAAGAATCCGCCTGCGAGTGTAGGAGGTGCTGCAGACGTGGGTTCGATTCCTGGGTCTGGAATATCCTCTGGAGAAGGAAATGGCAACCCACTCTATAGTTTTTTTGTCCGGGAAATCCCATGGACAGAGGAGCCTGGTAGGCTGCAGTCCATGGCGTTGCAAAGATTTGGACACAACTGAGCATGCACACATATACCCTTTACATTATTATTATGGCAGACACATCAACAGATATGCTGTGATTTTGAATAAACCAGCCAAAATAACAAAAAGGCTAAAAAGTTTCTCTACCGACTGCTTCTGGCAAATTTACAGTGAATAGAAGTAGTCAGTTATACAAACATTCCAGATTGATTTGCCAAGAACCAAACTATAAATCATCCCAGAAATTTCCACATGAGTGCTTATCAGGATCTTCCTTTTTTAAAAAAGTTCTGGAGCCCCCAAAATGATACTTCTTATTTGCTGATTTGTTTTTATAAAGCAAATTGGGTTTATAGATATGTAAGTAAATGCCGAGTTCATTTTCATAGTATGAAATCTATTATTACTATTGTTGCCCCATTTAGTTTACTGTATAATTCCTGATGTGAAGCCATATTCTCTAGAATATGGAGAGATAGCAACTGTAAGTAGTAAATGTAGTTGTAGGACTTATTCTGAGAGATTGGGAATCAGTTAAGAATTGAAGAGAAAGTAAATAATCCCCTGTTGTTTAGTCGATAAGTCAGGTCCGACTTCTCTGTGATCCCATGGACTGTAGCCCGCCAGGCTCCTCTGTCCATGGGATTTTCCAGGCGAAAATACTGAAGTGGGTTGCCGTTTCCTTCTCCAGGGGATCTTCTCCAACCCAGGGATGGAACCCTTGTCTCCTGCATTGGCAGGCAGGTTCTTTACTGTCTGAGCCACCAGGGAAGCCCCTTAATGCTTTTGAAAACAGCTTGAATGAAGATCATTGGCTGTATTTTTAAAACATGACAAAATTTAGAAGATTATGACTTTTACCCATGATAGCGGACAGAGGTGGCAGTTTTAAAAAAAAAAAAAATACATGTGTAGCTGACCCTTGGAAAATCCCATGGACAGAGGAGCCTGGTAGGCTGCAGTCCATGGGGTTGCTAAGAGTCAGATATGACTGAGCGTCTTCACTTTCACTTTTCACTTTCATGGGTTGGAGAAGGAAATGGCAACCCACTCCAGTGTTCTTGCCTGGAGAATCCCAGGGACGGGGAGCCTGGTGGGCTGCCATCTATGGGGTCTCACAGAGTCGGACACGACTGAAGCAACTTAGCAGCAGCAGCTGACCCTTGAACAAAAAAAGGGGGTTTCCATACATTCAAAGATTTGTGTGTAACCTATAATAGGCTCCCCATATTTGCAGTGCCACATTGGTGGATTCAACCAACCTCAGGTCACACAGTACTGTGGTTATCTATTATTGCAAGAAATCTGAGTATAAACAGACCCGTGCAGTTCAAGGGTCAACTCTAGTTGCTTCCATATAGAAAGTTTGTATATACTTCTCATAGTGTTTATACTTTCTACGTCTCCACTGAGGCAGTGAACTAATTAGAGTTCAAAGAGGATCAAGAAGGGCAAGTTATTTCATCTCTCAGTCTAAGTTCTTTTGTGTACCAGAGCCAGTTGAATCTGCCTCAGGTGTTTACTTTGAGGTCTTAAAACGTAATGCTTGGTACTAATACAGGCTACAATATGGTTGAATCTGGAAAATACCCCGTGAGTGCACAGTTGCTCAGTTGTGTCTGACTCTCTGTGACCCCACAGACTGTAGCCCACCAGGTTCCTCTCCATGGGATTTTCCCAGGCAAGAATACAGGAGTGGGTTGCCATTTCCTCCTCCAGGGGATCTTCCCAACCCAGGGATATTACTGTGTCTCTTGCATTTCCTGCATTGGCAGGCGGATTCTTTACCATTGAGCCAGCTGGGAAACCCCTTGGAAAATATTATGCTTAAGTAAAATAAGTCAGATGCAAAAGACTACATAGTGTATTTATTCTTGTGAAATGGCCAGAGCAGGCTAATCAGTAGAAACAGAAAGTGGATTAGTAGTTGCTAGTGGCTGAGGGGGAACGGAGGGTGACTACTGGTGGGTGCTAGTTTATTTTTGGAATGATGAAAATGTTCTAAAATTAGATAATGGCTGAAAACAAAAACAAAGAAAAATAAAAAAAAAAAAGATAATGGTGATGGTTGCACAACTTTGTGAATATGCTTCAGACTACTGAATTGCCCACTTAAAAGGGTGAGTTTTATAGTCTGTGAATTATACCTCAGTAAGAAAACAAAAATCTGAAATGCATGTGAAGTGCATTATTAGCAGGACCTGAAACATACTCTAAAGAGTATCTGCTACTGTTACTAGGAACCATTTGTGAATTTGAAGAAAAATGCAGGAAATCTAGCAGGTATAACACTTTACTCCTAAACATTTATAGGTGGCTTAACCATTCAATAGTGTATTTTAATTTTTTTTGTCAGCAGTAATAGTATGTATAATGTGAAGGAGGTTTTTGCTAACACTAGATTCCAAATTCAGATGTTGTAACAACAGGAAAAAATTCCACATTTTAGTCAGTATTATTTCAACAGTTTTCTTAGTATAAAAATAAATGTCATTAAAATGGTAAAATTTAATATTCTGTGTATTTTATACCACAGTTTAAAAGATGATAAATACCAAGCCTAATAATGATTTTTCTATCCTTGGATAGTCTCCATTTACCATGTTTATAGACCTATTCTTTTTATTAATTCAAAAAAGATAATCATAGAGATAAAAATCTTTAATGATGACAGATGGTATGTATCCTTAGTTTTGAAACTGTAAAACCAAAATCATTAGCAGCTAACACCTCATGATCATATATGCCAGGTACTGAATAGGGTACACAGGAAATAAACTCCTTACCTTAAATTCATCTCAAAGTGTTAGTATGATTAAAAAAAAACAGATTCCGTGCTTTTGGTTTTGGGTTAGGGGGTGGGCGGGGAGGGAGCGCATAATGCCCTAACTTCTCCTATTAGTTGTAGTATCAGTATTAAGAACTTTTACAAGTAGAAAACTCTAACTTTCAGAGAAGAAGTATTATAAAACTTCATGTAATGCCAGAAATGGGAAAAAATCATCTTTGTTTTAAAAGACTCAGCTAAGAGGGGATTGAGGACACAGACAATTTACTAAGTGAAGCTGTAGTGCCTGCAAATACTCAGATTATCTGTGTGGTGATTTGCAGGTATTCCTTCAGGAAAACATGAAATTGTAACTATTATCCAGTTGATTATATGACTAGTATTTTGTTTGAGTGGGAGTTGAGCGGGTTGGGATGGAGACAGTGAGAAATTCTTTCAGTGTTACTGCATTCAGGGAACTGGAAAGTCACTGGGGGACGGAAGGGTGTGGAACTCTACAGAGCAGCTGTAGTAGACGCTTCGCTATTTGGCGAAGGTGTTTGACATGCTGCAGCTAATCAGAAAAGGGATGCAGTGCAGACTGAAGTCACGGTAGTCAACCGTTCAGAGGCTGATAAGATGTAGAATCACCCCATGAGTCAGGTGACTTACGGTTTGGTTGCTTAAGTGAGACTCGGTTACACAGAATCTTTAGCTTCAGGAGCTGAGAGGTTCCTATTTCATCACTTAGGTTGTGGGGAACCACTTAGTATAGGTTCTCAAACTGAAAAATGGTCTGATGAAGTGGTGTTTTAGGAGAGGGTGATTTCGGTAGTCGAGTGTCGAGAAGGCGAATGGTAGTGGACAGACCTGAAGAGTCACTCCACAGTGCCCCGTGGGGGTGCTGGTCACTGCTCTGTGACACAGAAATCTGGTCCCAGCAGAATTCTAAGTGGGTTGTCAGCTTTCTTTTTTTCACTTTTTCCTTTCACGACAATTTGCTGTTATTTATTAAGTTGGTAATTAACAAAAAAATTACTTTTGTAAGTGAATTTTATAAACAGAGCTTTCTTTGTCATATTTTCGTTGGACAAGGCTAATGATAAAATGGTAGGAAATTCATACTTTTGGACAGGGCTCACTGCTCAGTGGAGTCACAGTAAAGAAGGGACCACATGTCACTTTTTAAGGTCAGTGCTTCTCAAAATGTGGACCAAGGGTAACCTGAATTAGAACATCTGCAAGGATTGTTCAAAATGCAAACTACCTCCTCCCTAGGCCTATGCTATGCTATGCTAAGTCACTTCAGTCGTGTCCGACTCTCTGTGACCCCAGAGATGGCAGCCCACCAGGCTCCCCCGTCCCTGGGATTCTCCAGGCAAGAACACTGGAGTGGGTTGCCATTTCCTTCTCCAGTGCATGAAAGTGAAAAGGGAAAGTGAAGTCGATTAGTCGTGTCCGACTCCTAGCAACCCCATGGACTGTAGCCCACCAGGCTCCTCCATCCATGGGATTTTCCAGGCAAGTGTACTGGGGTGGGGTGCCATTGCCTTCTCCGTCCCAAGACCTAGTGGAGCTAAAAGCTTTGGGAACAGGTAGAGGAAACCTGCCTTTTTAACCAGCAATCCAGGTATATTAAAGGCATAACTAAATTTTGAGAACCACAGATTAAAGAATTGTAACTTTTTATGGAATTATTCTATCAGGTAGTCTTAGATTTCATTTCCTTCAGATCAGTTTCTGTCTTAATGGAACATTTCTCAGTAGACCAAGTTATGTGTGGCATCTTACTCTCAGCTGGAAGCTAAATGAACATTAAATAATCTAATTTGGGGGACACAGTTCTGCAGTTTTTCCTAGAGTGTAAGCAAGTTTTTGTTGCGTAGTAAAGCTAACAGTTCCCCCTTGGAAGGACTGACTGCTAGCAACATAAGCAGCCTTTCTGGTGTTGCTGGTGTCTGGTTTGTCAAAGCTCGTTAAATCAAATTCCTTTTCTATAATAATGTCAGTGTTACCAGTGTTTGGAGTTGAATGATTCCTATTCTACCTGTTAGATTGTTTACTTCAAAAGTGAAAAAGTGAAAGTGTTAGTCTCTCAGTTGGGTCCAACGTTTTGTGATCCCATGGAATGTAGGCCACCAGGTTTCTCTGTCCATGAGATTCTCCAGGCAAAAATAGTAGAGTGGCTAGCTATTCCCTTCTCCAAGGTATCTTCTCTTCCCAGAGATCGAACCCATCCTCTGTAATTATTAGGTTCCAACTTAGAGTGTGTTATAGTAACCACTGAATATGTATTCTTCAGTTCAGTTCAGTCGCTCAGTTGTGTCCAGCTCTTTGCGACCCCATGAATCGCAGCACGCCAGGCCTCCCTGTCCATCACCAACTCCTGGAGTTCACCCAAACTCATGTGCATCGAGTTGGTGATGCCATCCAGCCATCCCAGCATCAGGGTCTTTTCCAATGAGTCAGCTCTTCACATCAGGTGGCCAAAGTATTGGAGTTTCAGCTTTAGCATCAGTCCTTCCAATGAACACCCTGGACTGATCTCCTTTAGGATGAACTGGTTGGATCTCCTTGCAGTCCAAGGGACTCGAAAGAGTCTTCTCCAGCACCATGGTTCAAAAGCATCAATTCTTCGGTGCTCAGCTTTCTTCACAGTCCAACTCTCACATCCATACATGACCACTGGAAAAACCATAGCCTTGACTAGATGGACCTTTGTTGGCAAAGTAATGTCTCTGCTTTTGAATATGCTATCTAGGTTGGTCATAACTTTCCTTCCAAGGAGTAAGCGTCTTTTAATTTCGTGGCTGCAATCACCATCTGCAGTGATTTTGGAGCCACTAAAAATAAAGTCTGACACTGTTTCCACTGTTTCTCCATCTATTTCCCATGAAGTGATGGGACCAGATGCTATGATCTTAGTTTTCTGAATGTTGAGCTTTAAGCCAACTTTTTCACTCTCCTCTTCCATTTTCATCAAGAGGCTTTTTAGTTCCTCTTCACTTTCTACCATAATGGTGGTGTTATCTGCATATCTGAGGTTCTTGATATTTCTCCCGGCAGTCTTGATTCCAGCGTTTGCTTCCTCCAGCCCAGCGTTTCTCATGATGTACTCTGCATATAAGTTAAATAAGCAGGGTGACAATATACAGCCTTGATGTACTCTTTTTCCTATTTGGAACTAGTCTGTTGTTCCATGTCCAGTTCTAGCTGTTGCTTCCTGACCCTGTATACAGGTTTCTCAAGAAGCAGGTCAGGTGGTCTGCTATGCCCTTCTCTTTCAGAATTTTCCACAGTTTATTGTGATACACACAGTCAAAGGCTTTGGCATAGTCAATATGTATTCTTAAATTCTAGTAATTTAAATTGCCAGAGTTGGGGGAAAAATAAAAGGTTAAAGCAGGAATTCCAAAACATTGCCTCAGAAGTTACAGGAATAACTGAAATTAGCTTGCTGTTTGCTGGTAAAAATTTCAACAGTTGACCTATTTTATTGCACATGGCTCCTCTTTACCCTTATTGACCTCTGTTTACTATAAGTATGAATAAATCTAAACTATTATCATTTTATTACTTACTTGACTGAAAAGCAAAGTAAACACTACTTGAGAAATACTACTAAGATAAGTGAATTTCTTTATGTTCATTTTTAGGTGGGTTTAGGTTTGGAACCAGAAATGTTTGTTTGTTCCCCATGAATGTAATACATAGCATGTTATTTTCCATTTTGGTTTCTGATAACATTGAAACTAAAATATCTCTTTCTAATGTGTCCAGGCAGATAGTCATCCTTATACTGGAACCTCTTATTTATAGTGTGAGAAGGAAGGAAGCAATTTATTTACTTATATTCTAATTAACCTGCAAAGTCTGAGAGTAGTATTTTAAGAAGATAGATATATCTTCTTAAATATAGCAATCACATGTTTTGCATTTTGGGTGGATCAGTTATCATCTAAGATGCAAGCGTGCATCCTGTCTTTTTTCCTGAGGGAAGCATTTTCACAAGGCAGATTTGTCCCTGACTGCCCCCCACCCCCACCCACACACACACCTTTTCTTCTCTATGTCTCCTATAATAATTTTTAATTTGGATTGTTTTCTGCTAACCTAAAAATATGTTTTTTAAAGTAGGAAAAGGGGTTTTGTAGTTAAGTGTTTTGGGAGTCCGTCATAATACAGATTCATTGTATTATACATCGGACTATAGTAGAGACTACAGTGTTATAGTTTGCAGCTTAGTTGTGTATTTAAATGAAGAGTAAGAAGCTGACCAGGTCCATGAAGGTGAGTGTTAGAGCCTCTCCATTAAAGGGCTAATCAATCAGTTTCCCTGGAGAAGGGAATAGCAACCCACTCCAGTAGTCTTGCCTAGAGAATCCCATGGACAGAGGAGAATCCCATGGACAGAGGAGCCTGGCGGGCTACACCCCATGGGGTTGCAAAGAGTTGAACACAACTGAGCAATGGCACCCCACTCCAGTACTCTTGCCTGGAGAATCCCATGGGCGGAGGAGCCTGGAAGGCTGCAGCCTATGGGGTCGCTAAGAGTCGAACACGGCTGAGCGACTTCACTTTCACTTTTCACTTTCATGCATTGGAGACGGAAATGGCAACCCACTCCAGTGTTCTTGCCTGGAGAATCCCAGGGACAGCAGAGCCTGGTGGGCTGCCGTCTATGGGGTCGCACAGAGTCGGACACGACTGAAGCGACTTAGCAGCAGCAGCAGCAGAGCAACTAACACACACAATCAGTTTCAACAAGAAGGGAGAATTTTGAAATTCCAATCAGTTGTCAAAAAAAAGTGCTCATGACACAGCGTTGCTGCTGCTGCTGCTGCTGCTGCTAAGTCGCTTGATGCGACCCCAGAGACGGTAGCCCACCAGGCTCCCCCATCCCTGGGATTCTCCACTGGAGTGGGTTGCCATTTCCTTCTCCAATGCATGAAAGTGAAAAGGGAAAGTGACATCGTCGCTCAGTCGTGTCCGACTCCCAGCGACCCCATGGGCTGCCCCATGGACTGAAGCCTACCAGGCTCCTCCGTCCATGGGATTTTCCAGGCAAGAGTACTGGAGTGGGGTGCCATTGCCTTCTCCGGACACAGCGTTACTATACAGTAAAAAAAATGTCATTGCCATAGCAAAAATTAATTTTCAGTTTTTCCAGAGATCTTTTGATTTTTAAATCTACTGTGAGGTTACGTTGTGCTGTTAGTTATTAAGATAGAGGAAGTATTCCCTGGTCAGAAATGAAGATGTCTCCATTTCAATTTGGTACTAGAGCAAGAGAGCTCCTAGCTGAATATAAAATATTTTAAACTCTTTAAAAGATAAATCTTCATTTCTTCAGGATTGTCAGGTCATTTGGCTGTTTATATGGTGCTGGTATACCCCTTTGGGTCATACCATCGTTTCTAATTTAAAGTTGGGTTGTTTTTTTTTTTTTAATTTGAGAGGACTTAGCTTGGAGAGTTATTAACATTCCTCTCGTTTTGTAAGCTTCAGCAGAATTTTGCCATTGCCAGATGAACTGATGTTGAATTTTGACTCTAATAAATAGTCATGAGGAGCAGATTTTTTAATCATTTGGTGATAAGCTTTGCCAGAAGATGAAGAATGTTTTAGTCTCCCGAGATGATAAATCTAAAAGTGGGCAAGTGAATTGACTCTAAAAATCAGAGTCACAAAAACACCTGCATTGTAAACTTACTCTCATGCTGACAAAATTGACTGTTTTTTTAAGATCAGTAAGGACTCAGTGACAGGTTTGCTTTTGCTTCCATCATGCACATGGTTTTCATACAGCTTCTAAGGGGCATGCACACACGTACACACGGACACTTGGGGAATTTAATCTGTTAAATACATAGTTAGCCTCCGGTGATGTTGTAAAATCAGTGAAGTTTGCCTTTTCCTAGCTTTCTTTTTTTTGCTTTCCTCTGTTGATTTTTAAATTAATCTAACCCTGAACCTTTCAAGAATTAAAAAAAAAAGTTACTCTTCACACCCCTCAGTGAATTGTCAGTGTCGCAAGCACATTTGTATACAGAGCAAATCTCCCTTGACTAAAATGAATGACTAATGAATGATCAGCAGCTCACAAGTTCAAACTGCAGTTGCTGGTGATCACCAGACCTGCTTCATTCTCTCTTCGAGCACAGACAAGGGAGCATAAAGTATCTTTTAGCCACAAGTCTACCCAAGTTTTGTTTTCTTCCTCCTGGTTGCTTTCTCCAGTTAATCTCTACCTATCATGTGTGTGCGCGCTCCGTTGTGTCTGACTCTTTGCAACCCCATGGACGGTAGCCTACCAGGCTCCTTTATATCCATGGGATTTTCCAGGCAAGAATACTGGAGTGGGTTGCATTTCCTCCTCACAGGGATCTTCCTGACCCAGGGATCAAACCTGCATTTCCTGTATCTGCTGCACTGAAGGCAGATTCTCTACCTGTTCAGCCATCAGGGAAGCTCAAACCTCTACCTATACTAGTTAGTAAATTAAAAATTTGTATTGTGAAATTTCATACTAGGTAACATAGTTGCTTTTGTTGTTGCTTGGTTTTTTTTTTTCTTCCTACAATATTTTCAAAAAGCAAAGGAGGAAATGATCTCTCAGTTATGACATCTTGGAGCCTTCAAATTTGATCTACATTTAAAAGCAGTGTTTGGTGTTTCTGAATTGTGGTCGTTTTCAAAACCATTTTTACTGCCTTCTTAGTCCCCATAGAGAATTCTGTCCCGGGGGTAGAATCTGTCACGGAATTTACCGCAAGGACTTACACAAATTCTTCACGCTGTGTTACTGTGTTTACCATTCTGAAGTGTTTGCAGCAAAAGCTTCCTCAGGGTGAGGAGTATGGAGCACTGCTCACAACTTAATTCTTGGAGTGTTAACATTTGGAGCAAAGTGTTGAATAAAGCAAACAAACAAGAAAAACTTGTGAGGATAACTGTGGAAATAGGAAATATTTTATAAACCATTATAACCAGGTGGCTCAGAGGTTAAAGTGTCTGCCTGCAATGTGGGAGACCTGGGTTCGATCCCTGGGTCAGGAAGATCCTGTGGAGAAGGAAATGGCAACCCACTCCAGTACTCTTGCCTGGAGAATCCCATGGACGGAGGAGCCTGGTGGGCTGCAGTCCACGGGGTCGCAAAGAGTCAGACATAACACTCCCACACTCAGTAACTCTCATGTAAAGGTTTATTTCCTTTTAGGAATACTGGTACATTACTGAATCGGGTTATTGGGTGTTTTGTTTTTGTTTTTTGTTTTTAATTTGACATTAGTTTATATAGATGAATGAATTTATCAGAGTACTCACTTGACAAAAAAGTTATGTATTATATGTCGTTTATTTTTTTTATTGTTGTGAGGATCTCTCACACTCCTGTTTTCATTCCACTCCTCACAGAACTATGGTTGGGCTTTTGTCATTCAAAAGAGTATTTATTATTTTTTTCTATTTTTTGAATACTGCATCTTTATCATGAAAAATTGAACAAGTACGAAAGCATATGAAATAAAAAATATAAAATTAGTAAGCTAGCCAGTTGTATGTGTCCTTCCAGACACTTGAGTGCAGGAAAGCATATCATTCTCTTTAATACATCTATAATACTCCAGTTTAGTTACCTGTAATTTAATTAACCAGTCGTCTGAGGAACGTTGCAGCCATCTCCTGTTTTTCTTTTAGTCTCAGCAGAGTTTTAAATGACCTTTCAGTACTCTCCTGAGGAATATTTCAGTTGTTTCTTGTTTCTCTCTTTTACACACGGTTTTGGTAGAGTTTTAAATGACTGTATTGCTTTTGGGGACATGCTGTTTTAGAGTACTGTCAAGACTTGAGTATTTACATAGAATTTTGTGACATAATGTTTATGATTTTGAAAACCATGAATCCTTTCAGTGAGTTAGAGCTACCTTTTAGGAAACTGCTTTTCTGTAGCGTCATCGGCTATCCTGATGTGAGTTAGCATTGTCCTGTAGGCTGAGAGCAGAGACTGTGACGGACTCACGATGGGTTTTCACTTCCTGCTTAGTCTTTCTCTACTAAAAATGACGCGTCCGTTCAGTCTGTAATTCCAGGCATCCATTCAGTATTTGATACCAGGGCATATTTTATGGGTATGATTGGTTGAACAGGAGGAGCATTACATGGTAGGAATTGCTTGAACAACTGTGTATATGGACAGATGTTGGTCCAGACGCATAATTTCCATCTAATCCCCCAAAGAAGAGAGGCAGCAGAAGCAGCCCTCTCAGGTGGCTGCAGGTACTGCTGTATGTGGTGGGAGTGTGGAGTTCTACAAAAGTCTTAGATAGCTTTTGAGGATAAACTTCATATTTAAAGACCAAATTATTTTAAATGTCTTTATAATTGTATCTAGCAATCCTCTTTTCCCACTAACTGCTAGTTCCTTAAAGCAAGAATAGTGCCGTGAGTGTGTTAGTCCCTCAGTTGTGTCAGACTGTTTGTACCCCTGTGGACTGTAGCCCACCAGGCTCCTCTGTCCTTTGAATTCTCCAGGAAAGAATACTGGAGTGGGTTGTCGTTCCTTTCTCCAGTGGATCTTCCTGACCCAGGGATCAAACCCAGGTTTCCTGCACTGCAGGCAGATTCTTGACCATCTGAGCCACCAGGGAAGCCCCAATAGTGCCATATTCACCTTTTTATTCTTGATTGTGCCTTAAACATGGACTACAACAAATACTGACTGATCAATTAATAAGTAGAAATAAGGAAGTATAGTGTACAAATATTTAAATCCTAGTTATCCAAGTTAAATAAAATGTCTTCATTTTTCCTAACCCATTCATTACTCTTATTTAAGCAATAGATAACATTTCTTGAAAAACAACTCTCCATTTAATCTGTGTATATGTTTTGTGTAAAACCCAACTTATTCACCAGCCCTCAACTGTTTTTATTAAGCTCGGTTAAAAAGAAAGAATTTGAGCAAGATTAGAGAAGTTGTATTTCCCTGTCATTGGAATAAAATTTGGTTTGTGAATTCATCACTGAAAAGTACCATTTTGAATTTTTTCCTGCTTCATTTTCTGCATTGGAAATTTATGGAAATGAAGTTTCAAGGAAATTGTTTCAGCCTACAAGAATTCATATTGGTTTTTTCAAATTCTTACTTTTGTACGAAGTTGTGTACAGTATTTCCGTCATAATTGCATGTGTGTGCCTGTTACGTAACAAAGCACATTAAGGCTGCCTTTAAGGTCAAGTGCAATTGACCCTTGAACAACACGGAGCTTAGGGATGCCTACCCTCCCCACGTGTAACTTTCAGTTGCTTCTAGTTGGCTGAGGCTCTGTATCTAAGATTCAGTCAACCTTAGATTGTGTAGTTCTGTAGTATTTACTCTTGAAAAGAATGTGTGGAAATTCCGTGTATTAACTGAATCTGTCCAGTTCAAACCCGTATTGTTCAAGGATCAACTGTATTATTTGACATTTTTTCACATGTAGTAAAATTTTCTCATTGAAAGTTTTTATAAACTTAATAAGCCTGATCTATAACTAATTTTATTTCGGATAATCCTTGAGACTTAAAAGAAAAAAAAAAAAGCTTCAAGTTTTATTTCGGAAACAACAGAGCAAAATAGTCATGGGAATGTGGGCCATGTAATATTTGACAGCTGAAAGTTTCAATTTCTTATCCTGTAATCGGTGCCTTTGATAACTTTTGGGTTTATTAGAGGTATTTCCAAGAAGTTATTTTTTTATAAGAGCTTTGATATCATGACACTTAAATTGTATTGCTATCACCAGCAGGGTTAATTTTTTAATGAAAATACTGTTTAGTTCTTTCCATTCTGTGATATTGTATATGTGGTCTGTTTTAATTGGAATGTTTAATACTAGTAGAGGAGGAAATTTCTTTTTTAATTAAAAATTTTAAAAGGTTCCCAAAGGATAAGTATTCTTAATTGTGCCTCTGAAAATGTACGGAGAAAATGGCCTTTCAAGATTCCGCATTCACACCAGCAGAGGCCACTGTGCACCCATGAGAGGAATGCAGTGCTCCATTCTTGTGATGAGCTGGTCATCTTGGAACTAGGATTTACCAGTTGGCACTTCTGGGAACCTAAGCACATTCCTCCTTTCCCCTTCAAGTCACTTGCCTGTTATCTACGAGATGGTCCCTCGTTTTCCCCGTGAAAGGAGCATATCCTGATGGTGTTTAGTGGAGTCCTGACACACCTTCCTGTCAGATGCTTGGGTACAACGTCCACTAAATCACCAGAAAGTATGATTTCACAAAATCATGACATCTCTGAGTTTAAAGGAACTTTAGTATTCATCAGACGCAGCATCTATTTTAACATTTAATTTGCTAGTTGAAAATAGTCTGAAAACAATTATTTTCGGCTACAGTCATCTGCTAGTTAGTAGTATGGAACTTTACTTGTTAAAACTGCTCGTACCTTTACACCATTATGATGTTCTTATTACATAATGTTTCATTCCCTGTAAATAAGATAAACAGATTATTTCACAGGGGAATATTATTCTTAATGTTATTCCACAGATGTGTCTGCTCACTGTAACAGAGGAGAATTAAAGACTTAAAAAAAATACTAGTTATCAGTCAGAGAACACCTTTAGCCTGTATACTGATCCAAGTCACTGTGAAGGTGGTCATAGCAGGTGATAAGGAGTCTTGTGAAAGGAGCAAGCGGGTAGGAATCAAGGATCACTTTGTAGACCTGTGTGACGAGGCCTCAGTTTATAGGATGTGAGAATATTGTTCTCGATGCTTTTACAGGTTCTTTTAGTGCTAACATTCTAGTTGTTCATGGTCAGTGTATACTGCAGTGGATCCTGGAGGGTGATCACCTTTCCTGACTCTTCCACTTGCCAGTTCTTAGGTTATCGTGTAGTTGCCCTCGCTGCCCCTCAGCTTCCTCGTCTATAAAGTGGGCTTCTTTTGACAGCAGCTGTAGTATGTAGTTATTAGGTTAATTGGTGTAAAGTACTTAGAATAGTAAGGACCTGCTGCTGCTGCTAAGTCACCTCAGTTGTGTCCAACTCTGTGCAACCCCATAGACAGCAGCCCCCTGGCTCCTCTGTCCCTGGGATTCTCCAGGCAAGAACACCGGAGTGGGTTGCCATTTCCTTCTCCAATGCATGAGAGTGAAAAGTGAAAGTGAAGTTGCTCAGTCGTGTCCCACTCTTAGCGACCCCATGGACGGCAGCCTTCCAGGCTCCTCCGTCCGTGGGATTTTCCAGGCAAGAGTACTGGAGTAGGGTGCCATTGCCTTCTCCAGTAAGGACCTAGAGCATAGTAAATGCTAAAGCGCTCAGTTTTTCTTCAGAGAACCCATGCTGTAATATGATAACTGAATTCTTGGACCTTACTCTGTTCTTAACTGCTCCCTGAGGCTCAAAATAAGAATTTATTCTGTGTTTTCTCTAATTGAAAGTGAATGTCACTCCATCACATCCAACTCTTTGGGACCCCATGTACTAAACAGTTCATGGAATTCTCCAGACAAGAATACTGGAGTGAGTAGCCTTTCCCTTCTCCAGGAGATCTTCCCAACCCAGGATCAAACCCAGGTCGACCCACATTGTAGGCAGATTCTTTACCAGCTGAGCCACAAAGGAAACCCAAGAATACAGGAGTGGGTAGCCTATCCCTTCTCCATTGGATCTTCCTGACCCAGGGTCAGGGTCAAACCAGGGTGGATTCTTTACGAACTGAGCTTTAGCCCTCAATTAATGGCATCTATATCAAGGAACTAGCCATCTATATAATTTTTAATGATTTAAGCTTTCTCCTTTGTTTTCTTTAAATTTGTTCTCATATTAATTTAGTGAGTTTCCTTCTTTTGATCCAGTATTTTGGTCTGGAATTTTTCTTGTGGTGTATATAGTCACATTTCAGTTGGTGTTTTAATGATTCAGAGCTTCACTTTTTAAATATTTAAATGTCCTAATTTCCTGAAAATCATAAGACACAAGTTTCTTTTAAACAGAATTTCTCTGTAACATTCATATGTTTACAGAATGTTTTTGTCAAAATCCATTATGTTGTTTATGAGGCATTTGTATTCAATCAATTTATTAAAAATTTTAGAACTGTGATCTGACCATTTATCTGTTCAGATAAATCTATTAACTTTCCAATTCTTATATAATAAAAATATATACCCACATATCAGTTCTGAGTGAGGGAACCAGTATCTGGCACATAAATAGAGTTTTACAGGTAGAGATTTTTGATCTTGAAAGGTGAGACCAATAAATGGCACTACTGTAGGGGAGGAGTGGAAGGAATTCCCTCCTAGATAGAAGGCCATAACTAGACTTTCTCCATTAACCCAAGAACCATCTATGTTTTTGAGCTTCCCAGGTGGCTTAGTGGTAAAGAATCGTCCTGTCAGTGCCGAGACACAGGAGACACGGATTCAGTCCCTAGATCGGGAAGATCCCCTGGAGAAGGAAATGGCAACCCACTCCAGTATTCCTGCCTGGAGAATCCCATGGATGGAGGAGCTAGAGGGTTACAGTCCACGGGGTTGCAACGACTAGGACACCACTGAGTACACCACAGACAGACAGACAGACAGACACACACACACACACACACACGCCACTGGAGGAGGAGGCAGCCGCCTTTCCTTACGTTTCTTCCAGTGATATTGGCATCTGCTGTGTGTGATGAACTCAGCATGTTGAATTAATTTAATGGTAGGAGACAGAGGGAACTTTTGCCTGAAGATAATATGCTCTGTTTTGTTCAGTTACAAGCCTTTTTTTTTTTTTTAAGTAAAAGTAATCATTCTTTTTTTTTAAACATTTTCATGCATGAGTTTAATTCATAAGACTGTTATAGATAAATTTTAAGTTTCCTAATTTCTGTTAGTATTCCAGAATGACATGGTGTCAAGGTTTGTTTTGTCAACTATTCTTTTGTGGAAACTCGAGAAATAGCCAAGAATACTATTTAGGTCCCTTTTCATTATTATTTTTTTCCTCACCATACTCTTTTCCTTCTATCCAGACCTATCATCCATGTAAAAGTTCGGCTCAGCAATTTTAAATTAGGGCATCAGGATGATGCAGAGGTGAAGAACATAACTCTGGAGCCAGCTTCTCCTTTTCCCCAGGTTATGTGACACTGAGCAGGTTACTCCATTTCCCCCTTCCTCATCTGTGTCAGAGCGTTTATGACGGCACTTCACAGGGCACGTGGCGTTTAGAGTAGGATTGGCACCTGGTGCATCCGTGCAGCTCCTATTTTCATTGTTATCCAGATCCTAGAGAAAAGGATTTTTTTCTTTTTCTTTTTTTGAGAAAAAGATTTTGAGACTGCAGACATTAGGAGTACCAGGCCCTCTTCACTCATAATTCATTCTTAAGAGAAAGTTTCCTGTAAAATATATGGAAATAACGTGGGGCAGGGGTATGTTTAAGTCTTGCTCGCTTTGTCGCAGCATTTTGCCTTCAGACCATATATTTTTTACAAGACGTGTGTGATAACATGCTGGATATGAGATAAGGCCAATAAAAGCTCTAGCCTCTGCCATTTTGTCTTATTTATTCAAAAGCGGATAGCATGATTGTTCATAAAGATGTAGGAAAGAAGGGAGGTAAAAGGCAGCCGTTCAAGAAATAACCCAGCATCCAGAACTCAATGGGCATAGCGGTAAGAATACTCTTTGAGAGTATTACTCTCGAAGTTCATGCATTGTTTTTTACTCTGCCTGCAAAGGCAGAGGTGGAGACCTGTGTCTGCAGAGGGAAGGGAGGCTGCTGTGTGCAGAGGGAAGCCACATGGCCTTCAGAGATCCGGCTCTAGGGAGACCGGTGATGGGGAAGGAAATGATGAGCCAGAGCGTCACCTACACCCACAGGGAAGCTGGAATCTGAAGCTGACTGCAGGTGACATGCCGCTTGGCTGCAGTGAAAGGTTCTGACAGGCTCCATGGGAACCTGGCATTCCTTTAGTGCAGTGGAGCTTGTCTTGCAGGCTGTGACAATGCAGCGTGTGGAGGTACAAATTCCGTTTGAGATTCTTAAAACAAACAGACCTTGGGACCTAGCAATTTCACGGGTCATAGATCAAAGAAAATTAGAGACGATCTAGTCTGTGAATGAGCATTTGGGTATGTGAAATTGAAGAGAACAGGAGGGAGTTGGGAAAGCATGTTTAACCTGCTTTGGGTCCTAATGCAAAAGTCTTCAAATATTCTCGACTGAGGGAAGGACCGTAGAATCTGATGATGTGCCAAGGATCGGGGTGGGCTTGGGATGACAGCCGTGTCTCTGCCATGGTTTCTCATCCACAAAGCAGAGTGCAGGTACCAGGTGTTTAGAATGAGGATCCAATAACATCCCAGTCAGAATTCCTTGGAAGCTTGGGGAAACATAGAAAAACTTTTGTATATAAACGATGCTGTTTGTTGCCCTGCTAGAAACCATCTTCTCAAGTCTCTGGGAATTGAAGATAAAGGCTCCCCTTAGTTGAATACAGAGAAAAGAGGCAGTAGAAATAGAGTTGCCAGGTTTTGCAAATAAAAATACAGGAAACCCAATTGAAATTTGAATTTCAGGCAAACAGTGAATGCTTTTTTTTCGTATAGGTGCGGTATGTCTAAGATTCAAACTTAACTGGGCATCCTGTGTTTTTTGTTGCATCCCTAATTAATTAGATACGTAAAATCACAGCAGAGCCAAGACCCTGGCTGCAAGCTTGATGTCCTGGTATGTGTGGGGATTTCACTGGTGGTCTTGGTCTCCTTGGATTTTTCTAGATTCCTAGGAATAATGTCTCATTTCCTTTCTTCTTGCTCCTTCCTCCTCGTCCCCAGATGGGGAGTGTTGGGATGAGCACCTTGATCGCATTATTGAGCCATGTGTGTTTGTGAGTGTTACAGTAGAACGTGCTGTGTGCTAAGTCACTTCAGTTGTGGCCAGCTGTTTGTGACGCCATAGATTGTAGCTCTCTAGGCTCCTCTGTCCATGAGATTCCCCAGGCAAGAATACTGGAGTGGGTTGGCATACCCTCCTTCAGGGCATCTTCCCGACCCAGGGATCGAACCCGCATCTCTTATGTCTCCTGTATTGGCAGGCAGGTTATTGATCACTAATAGTAATGATTTTCCTATAGTGAAAACCTGCTATTCTAGACCTTTTACATAAATGATTTATTCTGCAAGAATATTATTTCACTTCGCAGATCAAATAAGCAATTCAGTCCAAGCTATGCAGCTAATTTGGGCAGAAGTTGGGTTCTAAAGCCAGCAGTGTGTGATGATAAATCCTGCGTCCTTCACAGCCTCTCTGTGTCCTTCGGGTCAGAATGATTCATAGCCAAATCTAGGCCAGAAAATTACCAAGAGCTCTTTTTGTGTTCCCCCGCTGTCTGTCGTGTGAACCCTCTTCGGAACCGTGTCCTGTGTGCTCAGAGGCCTTGCTCTGTCACGTGTCTCTTCACGTCTAGACTTGGTTCACTCTGTTTGCCTAAAATAGTGTTTCATCTTGGTAATTAAAAGAGCACACTTTGATCCCCGCAGGAATGTTTGGGATCTGTCCTCACGTCTGTAGAGATCAGCGGGAGATAAATGAATTCGTGGCAGGCATCACATGTGACAACCTGGAGAGAGGCATACAGGGGCCTGCAGCATCACGTGGGGCTGTGATCAGCATTTTATCGATTCGCTCTACACAGCTTCTAAATGAGTTCCATCCACTTAAAGGATGGAAATCCACGGTTGAAAGATATTTTATCAATCAGATTATGTTTTAAGTCATTTTTGTCTTTCAGCTCTCACACACAGCCCCCTTCTCCATCTGATTTCACTTCTGCCATTTTCTCAGTGACAGAGATTTTAGAAGCATGACAGTTGGTCGACTATGAAATGTAGAGTCTATTTGTATTCACGATTATTAAGATCATTGATTTAAGTGTGACAAACTAATGTTCTGTTCATTTACATGATCAGTACCTGCCCAGTGAGTTCTTCTAATCTAGCAAAGTTTCCATTTTTCTGGTGAATAAAGATTAAGTTTTGACCTAAGTGAATGTCAGGAGATTTTAGTTACAGGAATAAAACTCATTTGCAGCCTGACCAGCTTTCTCCTCGTGGGCCCACTTTTCCCTGGATAGCTTGACTCTTACCTGTGTGCTGTGTCCTGTAAAGACTTATCTTTGTCATCATTCGCAATTTTTAACCCACTTTTGACCGCTGAGTGTGACGTTTGGGGAACTGCTTTCATAATTGCTTTTGGGTTTTATTAGTCTATTAACCACATCTTTTATATATTTTAAGTTGAAGGCATTTGCATTCAAAATTTTTAAAATAAGAAATGGAGTGAATAAACAGTGATAAAAAGGATCCAGTTTTATTAAGTATATTTCAGTAACACTTTAGGCTAAGGGACATGGAAAATACTCAAATTCACTGAATTCATACAGTACTCCAGTAGAAACTCAAAATATAACCATTAATAGCAGTAAATTGAAATTCGTTTAATTTTGAAATCTAGTTAAAACATTTAAGTTAGGATATTTTGCGGAACACTTTTTTAAAAATGGAGAGAAGAAAAGAGTGGCTTGATTTCTTTGCCAGGCAAAGGGGGAACCCACAATAGGCTAGCAGAACCCATTTATATGTGGATTCTTAAGTAGAATTATGTTAAGTAATGATCATTGCTGTGACACAAATGATCAGGAGAGAGATTTTGCAAGATACTGACAGCAGAACAAGTGTAGGAATCCCACCACGTGAGCATGTTGGTAACTCTTCGTCACAGTCAGAGGTATTTGCCCGTGATCACTTTGCTGGGTCATGTCTGCCTACTGATTATTTGTTAGATAATTTCCACTGATTACCGTATTATCAATCTGGGAAATTATGGAGCCAGGTTTTTTGAGTTTGGTGTTATTGATATCCTTGAGCTGATTTTCTTTAATCATATGATACTACTGGTATGCAGTTTTTTTTTTTTTTTTTATCTCTGGTACTTAGCAAAATGCCAGGCCATGCCTAGCTCTCAGTAAATATTTGTTGAGTTGAAATTAAATTGCCCGGCTGGGGTGTTCATGTTTATTACTTTTAACAGGGAAATAGAAAATATCCTTTATTTGTTTCACTTTACATGTTACCCTTATTGTTAAGGAATATGGAAACAGAAAATTTGAGGTTCTAAAATGTTTTAGTGAACAACCAAGACAGGTAACATTTTTCGAAATATTACAAATAACAAAATTATTTGTGTTTTTAAAATAAAATATTATTTTATTTTTCTCAAAAAGCATTTAAATGTACTCACCTCTTCATATGTGTTGTTGCTTAGTTGCTAAGTCAAGTCCAATTCTTTTGCGACCCCATGGATTGTAGGGGTCCCCACTCGGCTTCTATGTCTATGGGATTTTTTGGGCAAGAATACTGGAGTGGGTTGTCATTTCCTCCTCCAGGGGATCTTCCAGACCCAGGAATCAAACTCAGGTCTCCTGCATTGACAGGTGTATTCTTTACCACTGAGCCACCAGGGAAGCCCAATGAACATCTATATACACTGCTACTGCTAAGTCACTTCAGTCGTGTCCAACTCTGTGTGACCCCATAGATGGCAGCCCACCAGGCTCCCCCGCCCCTGGGATTCTCCAGGCAAAAACACTGGAGTGGGGTGCCATTGCCTTCTCCAGCTGTGTTTAAAATGGATAACCAACAGGACCTACCATATAGTACACGGAACTCTGCTCAATGTTCTGTGGCAGGCTGGATGGCAGGGGAGTTGGGGGGAGCGTGGGTACATGCATATGCATGGCTGAGTCCCTCCACTGTTCACCTGAAACTATCACAATACTGTCAATTGGCTCTACTCCAGTACAAAATAAAAAGTTTAAATTTAAAAAGTACACAGGAGTTAGTCAAAACAGAGTAAGCAACTGTAGCCTCTCTCCCCCAGTGTCACAAGTAAACCCTACAGACTAATATAAAAAAGTAACTAGCAAAAAAAAAAGTAACTAGCTACATGAGAACTCTGAAAAAGGGAACACCAGACCTACTGGAGTTAAACTTGAATAATGATCAGTTGGAAAAGACAATGGCACCCCAGTCCAGTACTCTTGCCTGGAAAATCCCATGGGTGGAGGAGCCTGGTGGGCTGCAGTCCATGGGGTCGTTAAGAGTCAGACACGACTGAGCGACTTCCCTTTCACTTTTCACTTTCATGCATTGGAGAAGGAAATGGAGACCCACTCCATTGTTCTTGCCTGGAGAATCCCAGGGACGGGGGAGCCTGGTGGGCTGCCATCTACGGGGTTGCACAGAGTTGGACACGACTGAGGCGACATAGCAGCAGCAGCAGCAGCAATCAGTTACAGCGGGGCAGGGAGCTGCGTGTGCATGTTAAAGTAAATTTCACAGTGTTTAGTGTTCCTCTGTTGTCTCTGGGCTTTGATCCTCTGGAAGAGGAAAGTGCAGATGGATTCTTTATCACTGAGCCACTAGGGAAGCCTCTCTTCATATATATATACATGTTTATTTTCATCAGTATCTTTTGCATTGTTTACCCATTTTTTTCCTGGTTTCCCAAAACACATACGATAGAATGCTCTAGGTAGTGTTATATAGTATAATGATAAATATTCTGCTCAGAAGGCAAAGCTTCCTGTCATTAAAAATTTGGTCTTATATATAAACTATATCTCAGATTTTAAAAACTTGCTCTTAAAAGCAAGAGTCATAGAATAGCATTAGCTTCATATTTGAACATTCCTTCAAGTGGTATTTTTGGATCCCGTAACAGTTAACATCTCTATTCTGTGACTGGGCACCTAAATCACATCCTGTGCCCAGTGACATAACAGTAAAATTTTATGACTAACAAACAGTATAGCTTTTTCATCCAAATATTAGCTAAAAGTCATCTCGCAGACTTGTCCACTGTATTCCACTTGTTTCACTGTATTTTTTTAAATAGAAGAAATCCCATTTTTAAAAAATTTAAATGAGTAAAAAAAATAAGTAAAAATTTGAAGCATAACAAGTTTTTGATAGAATTTTTTTTCTCCTAAGAGTTATGCCTGTAAAACAAAAGTGAAGTGAAGTCGCTCAGTCCTGTCCGATTCTTTGCGACCCCATAGACTAGTCTACCAGGCTCCTCCATCCATGGAATTTTCCAGGCAAGAATACTGGAGTGGGTTGCCATTTCCTTCTCCAAGAGATCTTCCCAACCCAGGGATTGAACCCCAGTCTCTCCCGCATTGTAAAACAAAGTAACTGACTAAAAATAGGCCCACTGAGTATAAATAGAAAAGCATTTTAGAAAACCGTGTTTCTGCTCAGAAGTTTTACTTAGTAACTAACAACGTTGAGTCCAGTTCTCCTGACTTGACTGTTAATCTTCCTAATAATTTAACTTCAATGAGGGGATTGTAGAGGGAAGTTTTGGGCTGAAAGGTTCTGGCCTAGGTATCTTACCTGATTACTGAGACAAGTATAAGGTTCTGTGGGGGAAATGTTGTAACAGAATTCTCTAAAAAATATTTTATACTTGCAGTCAAATGCAAATTGTTTTCTTCTTAAGCCGTCTTGTAGCAGTTCCCTTAGAATCTGCCAGTCTTCCCATCTTGTAACAGTTTTGCTCTGATGGTATCCTTGTCATGTTTAACTTTGCCTCAGAATTGCTCTAGTCCAAGATACATAGTTGGGAGTCACTTGGCCAAGCAGAGATTCTCTGTCCTCTTACTTAGTGTGACAGTATGCCTGGTTTGCCCCAGAGAACCTCAGCTCGTGCCTGCTGTCCCAGTGTATTGCTGGTGCTACTTTTCACTTTTCCATGGATGATAAATTCTGAATTCATCATGCTTTTAACTGTGATCTTGAATGAATACAATGCATTCATCACAAGTCACACAGCAGCACGTGAATTCTGAAAGATTTACGAGGGAGAGTGGGACTTGACAGAATTTGGCCCGTTAATCTCCCATGTCTGAAATGGAAGGAATAGCCACTTTCAGATGTGTTTGAGGAGGATTGATGCTAGATGGCTGAGGCCCCAGACTGGCTTCTAATCTTGAGTTAAACGTTGCTGTCACCAAACGTTGGCTGAGTCCCTGCTGTGTGCCAGGTGCCACGGGGAGCCTTGGGAATATGACAGAGACCTGGCTTATCCTCAAGGAACTGCCAGGAATTGCCCTGTTAGGTCCTGTCCAGCTCATGTAAACAGGTCACCGCAGAACTCGGCTTTCCCTTTGTAAACCACAGACGTAGGCTGTATGTGTGTAGTCGGCAGACTTTGTGATATTCCAGCCTCGTGGCCTCGCATGCTCTTGTATTGGCTCAGACATGCAATGTGGAGCTTCTGTGTGAAGAAACCCCTGTAGGAACTCGGGATCCCTGGGTCAGTTCGGCATCTGCAGCGCCTGAACTTGGGGTACTAGTATCATAGCAGTTCCTTCAGAGAGACGGTCAGAACGTCCCTGCTGAGAAACCCTGAGAACGAAACCAACTGATGATTTTACTTCCAGAACCATTTAAATCGAGTTCAGTTCACTTCAGTTCAGTTGCTCAGTCATGTCCGACTCTTTGCGACCCCATGAACTGCAGCACGCCAGGCCTCCGTGTCCAACTCCCGGAGTCCACCCAAACTCATGTCCATCGAGTTGATGATGCCATCCAACCATCTCATCCTCTCTCGTCCCCTTCTCCTCCTGCCCTCAATCTTTCCCAGCATCAGGGTCTTTTCCAGTGAGTCAGCTCTTTGCATCAGGTAGCCAAAGTATTGGAGTTTCAGCTTTAGCATCAGTCCTTCCAATGAACACCCAGGACTGATCTCCTTTAGGATGAACTCGTTGGATCTCCTTGCAGTCCAAGGGACTGTCAAGAGTCTTCTCCAACACCACAGTTCAAAAGTATCAGTTCTTCAGTGCTCAGCTTTCTTTTAGTCCAACTCTCACATCCGTACATGACCACAGGAAAAACCATAGCCTTGACTAGACGGACCTTTGTTGGCAAAGTAATGTCTCTGCTTTTGAATATGCTATCTAGGTTGGTCATAACTTTCCTTCCAAGGAGTAAGCGCCTTTTAATATCGTGGCTGCAGTCACCATCTGCAGTGATTTTGGAGCCCAGAAAAATAAAGTCAGCCATTGTTTCCACTGTTTCCCCATCTATCTGCCATGAAGTGATGCGACCAGATGCCATGATCTTCGTTTTCTGAATGTTGAGCTTTAAGCCAACTTTTTCACTCTCCTCTTTCACTTTCATCAAGAGGCTCTTTAGTTCTTCTTCACTTTCTGCCATAAAGGTGGTGTCATCTTCATATCTGAGGTTATTGATATTTCTCCCGGCAATCTTGATTCCAGCTTGTGCTTCATCCAGCCCAGCATTTCTCATCTGGTACTCTGCATTTAAGTTAAATAAGTAGGGTGACAATATACAGCCTTGACGTACTCCATTTCCTATTTGGAACCAGTCTGTTGTTTCATGTCCAGTTCTAACTGTTGCTTCCTGACCTGCATACAGGTTTCTCAAGAGGCAGGTCAGGTGGTCTGGTATGCCCATCTCTTTCAGAATTTTCCACAGTTTATTGTGACCCACACAGTCAAAGGCTTTGGCGTAGTCAAGAAAGCAGAAATAGATGTTTTTCTGGAACTCTTGCTTTTGATGATCCATCAGATGTTGGCAATTTGATCTCTGGTTCCTCTGCCTTTTCTTACATTGAGTACTTCTAAAAAAATCCTGACTTATTTATCTTATGCAGTACCTTCCACTGTTCCTAAACCCAACCACTAAAAACCAGGAAGTGAGGCATAGGGGCCCCTGAGTGGCCCAGGCTCTTGAGACAAGGTCTGTTTTGGAGGATTACGTAGACCTCGAAGGGCTAGGCTGGCGTGTGTGGCTTGGGCAGGCAGTCACGGTGGGTGTGGTCAGCCAAGTCTTCGTTTAGGGGGCATCAGGCTTCCTGCAAGTCAGGTGTGTGTTTGTAGGCAGGTTGAAGGGCAGGGCCCATGGGTCCAGACCAGCTGTGGTCTGCTTAAGTGCAGACAGCTTGCCTATGAAGCCCTTGTGTGACGTCAGGGAGTAAATTCAGGTTCCTATCTCATTCACAGCTATAAGAATCTCCATCCTCTGGTTGTCTGCTCCACAATGATTGCAGAGGTGAGGCTGACAGGTGTTCTACTAGATGAAGAAATTCCGCCCTAGTCCAGCAACGAGACCAGCCTCTGGTGTGGAGCTGACAGCAGCAGGCAGTGGCAGCTGGTAGCCATAAGGCAGAAAACACTTAGTGAAGAGCAAAAACCGGCCAAAGGTCATGCCCTGTATCCAAATATGCCACTGCAGACTGAGTCGAATTTATGTTTCATGTGCAATTATAGTTCTGGAAAAATACCTTGTGTGAAATATCTCATTTCTCAACACTGTAGATAACTGAGATTTAGTGTTTATTGTAGGCAAGTCATCTGTTTTCCCTCTAAGTTCTTATGTCTGAACACAACCATAAATTCACATTTAATCTGAAGTCTGGGGTTGGGAGGTATTGTTTTTGGTTGTTGTTTCATTTTTTTCTGGTTGATTTTCAAGGGACCAGCTTTCTTTCTTTTTTTTTTTTTAATTTTAGGCATATGAGGGGTTACAGCTATGGCCTTGAATTTTTCTTGCATATGTAGAACACTGAGGATCATTCTTTTTCCTCTCAGCCCCAAATGGCTTTCTGACTATATGCTGCTTTGTTGTTTTCATTTAAAAACACTTTGAAGTTCTTCCAGTGTAATGAAGAAAGTTTTCATTGTTGAATGAAAACAGTAGCAAGCCTGCTTTTATTTGAAACTAAGTGCAAAGGTTGTCCCGTGTAAAACTTGCAGGATTATGTCATTTTAAAAGCAAGGCTGATTTTGAGTGTTGATCTGATTCGAAGCCAGGATCTCGCATGAACACTGCTGAGACGGCGGGGAAGACACATGGCTTCTCCAAGCCCCGGTTCCCGTGTGTGGAACAGGTGAGCTGGTGATGGTGCCTTCCTCAGGGAGCCCTCTGGGAATTGTAGGACATAATATATGTCCAGTCTTAGCGCAGTGCCTGGCATGTTCTTGAGTGCTCGTGACTCATTCTTGTGTTTAGATGTTTCTTTCGAAGGCTCCTGTATGCTTTGTTGCTGTTGTTCGGTCGCTAAGCCCATGACTGACTCTTGGACTGCCCTGTGGACTGCAGCACGCCAGGCTTCTCTGTCCTCCACTATCCCCCAGAGTTTGCTCAAATTCAAATATAGACTTAAAAAATCCCTTTAAATAGCAGGCAGTGTGTGCCTGCAGGAATCCACCGCTGTTGCCAAGTCACGAGCTGACCCTGCCTTGAGGAAGGACAGGAAGTAGAGCATCGCTGTGATGCCTTTGGACGCGGGGATCTGGGCCACAGGCAAAGCCGTGAGGTGTTCGGGAGAGTTCAGTGGGTGCCTGGGAAAATGCACATTCGATTACCTGGTCAAGGAAGAGCTTGGTTTTTCCTCTGAAGGATGAAAAACACTGAAGCACACTTGAGTTTTCCCTAGAAAAATCACTTCTGACCATCAGCAGTTCTGTCTGGAAGCAATCGTTCCCCCCTCCCCCCTGACTCCCATCCCCGCATACACACACTTAGGTCTTACATAGCTCTCTAACAGTTATTTGGGTGGATATTTCATTTTTCATTTTATGGCAGCCTTAGAGTGTGTTTGCGTACATTGTATGTATTTCTGTCTGAGGCGCCAACAGAAGGCATCTTATATTTATTGGACTTGATGGTTCTTCAAGAATCTAAATGGGAAATGGGTGTGGGTTGCATGCTGACTTGTTTCCAAAGTCCACATAGCTCTGGTCCCCCGAGCAGGCTCTTAGGGATCAGCACCGCCCACCCTTAGTGGGGAGAGCCCTGGGCAGAAAGCAGTTTATTAAAGACACGTTTTTGGAAAGCCCTGAACATTCCTTATATTCCCCAAGGAAATTCTATTCAGAATGGCCACTCTTCATTATACTTTGTTGAAAATATTCATCACCTATCATCGTAAGTGCTCAATTAGGTTGAATATTTATGTGCATTAAAACTTAGCCTTGACTCTATCCAGTGTAAAGGGAGCACTGAGTAAACAGTCTCTTCGCTTCCACTCCACTGTGGAAAGGAAGCACCGTGCACGTTCGTGTTTGGGGGTGGGAAAGTCTGTCTCTTCTGCTCACGTGGTGTTGCACTTCCCTTGTGGAATGCAAACACCGGGCCCAGTGGAGCAGGGAGCAGGGTCCCCCTGGGGGTAGGAACCCAGGGCAGGTGATGTGGGTGGAGCCGGGAGAGTATCCGGGGAGGACTGCCGCTGGAAAGCGGTCCCCCTCACAGGAAAGGTGGGAACAGTGGGGTGAGGACCGACCGGAAGTGGATGCAGGTGTCCGTCAGGAGGTCAATGGGAGCCCGCGGGACAGTAAGCCTTGAGGGCAGGGCTGGAAGAGTGAGGGGAGCACGGGCCATGGATGTGTTCAGCGTCAGCCCGGAGACTTAGATGTGGCAGTGTCGGCTTTCTGTTCTAGCGGAAGGAGCCATTCCGCGGAAGGTTGGTGGTGAACTGACAGAATTCTCATTACTCCGCCTGCTTTTCAAGTGATAGTACTTTTTAGCCGTATGCTTCTAGTTTGGGGGAAGGAGTTAGTGTATAGTTTTAATTAGTAGTTTCCTGCCGGGCAGAGGTGGGAAGGTGGTCCGGTAACTGGGATAGAGGGGAAAGAGCGTCGGACGGTCAGGGTTTGAATCCTGGCTCTGACAACCTGCCTTACGCTGTATGCACACCCGAGACTGTCCTCCTCCTTGGGCCCGCCTTCACACCTGCCTCACGCTGCATCCGTACCCAAGACTGTTCTCCTCCACGAGGCTGCCTTCACACCTGCCTTGGAGAACCGTGAGGCTCACAGGAGGCTTTGTGCTGGAGACAGGCCTGGCCTGTTCTCTGCTAGTGTTCCATCAGTGGTGTTGCCTGTGATGAGACCATCATCACCCAGGTTCTTCCATGTGGCCAGCATGTCAGCATTAACCCTGTGGTTTGTCTGATTGGGGTCACAAGGACAGAGAGCTGTCCTTTCCTGTGGCCATAGAGCTTAGGGAGGCTTCCATCATGGCCAGCTGAAGCAGGCAGAGAGCATCCTCAGTGTTAAGGACTTCGTACGAAACCATTCACTCAGCACATAGACACTGAGTACCCGCCTCACACTGCAGCATTTCAGCAGACACACATGCTCCTGTAATGGTAAAAAGGCATATCCCAACTTGGACTTAAGAAACAGTGAAGGAGACCTCACATCTGTTCTGTGCTGCTGTGGTGTTAGAGAGCAACTTCACCTGCAGCAAATCTGACCAAAATGGTTGACGGTTTTTAGCAGCCTGTGTATATCTGGGCTCCTACAGTACCAGTGTCATGCTGAGAGCTGTAGGCATGTGACTGTCCCGAAGACCACCTGACCAGTGACCTACAATATCTGCCCTCCCCACCTCTCCCTAAAGCCACTTGTGCTGTCCACAGTGGCCTGGATCAGCGTGTAAAAGAGACTCCTCATTTCCTGCTTTTTCTTTCCAAGAGGTTAATAACACACACCATGCTTCCCATTTCCTCCGTCTTTCACTGCTTGTACTTGTGCTAATTGTAGTCATAGTCTCTTGTGTATACACATATTCTCTTTATCTTCTTCTCTGTGTTTTCTTTCCTATCCAAGGAAAGCAAAGAACATCCTGCTCAGCCTTCTAGGCATTCCCCCAAATAATTATTGAGATCTCATGCATGGCAATATACTGGCTTTAAAGTTGATACGAGGTTGAATATAACCGTACTCCCATATGCGCAAAATGGATAGCCCCATAGAGCTGATGATTTCTAAACCAAAAGCTCTAGGGCAAGGTAGAAAGCCAGTGCCAGAGTGTGAGACATTTTTCAATCATATTTTCAGTTTTCAAATGAAAAAACAAAACTGCATTAGTATAAACTTTCAGATGCTCTATGTTATCGTTCGAACTAGTACAGGAAAAGGAAAAGTTGTTAACTATACAGAATGAGTACGTGTTAGTCATCAGTTTGGCTTTAGGCTTTGTTTACTTATTTATTCACCCAGCAGATAAGTGGGCGGCCAGGCCCTGCTGTCCTTTTAGAAGCTCTGAGTGTAGTAGTGACAGGAGGCAGGAAAGGACAGAAACCAAATATGTACCCTGTGCGTCTCATGTGACTTCACGGGATCCAGGTCTGATGGCTAAGGGGTTTATCTGAAAGGTGTCGTAAGGACCGTTCACCTCAGGACTTTTGACGAGGGTAGGGGCTGCGATTTTACAGACAGATGGGTGACTGGGGACAAGGGAGCCAGCCTCTGAAAACCATGTGAGCCACTTTAGGAGGGTGAATGTTTGTAAAGTCCGATTCCAAGTTTGCCACGGGCAGAACACAAGGGAAATTGTGTAATTCTAAAAAAGGGAATGATGTAAATATAATGTGATGTGGTTTTAAGTGTTTTTATGACTTTATCCAATAGGTTAGGAAAGATTAAAGGCAGGTTACCTATTACAGAGTCTCAGTTAAGCTTTTTTAGAAATGCAGACAAAACGTTTTTCAAGACATTCTGCTTATTAACCTTTTAGATGTGAAAGATTTATAAAAGGCAAAAACTACACTGATGCTTCGTATAACCAAATCCCAGAAAAATCTTGGCTCTGGTTCTAAAAATCTTGAAATAAAAATGTTTTCTGGAACATTAATTGGAAGACAGCTTGCTATCACCAAATTGTTAGTCTGCGGTAGAAACTCAAAACCACGAACAGATGCACCCCGCAGATTTTTAAAATATGGAATTATTTCAGCCAGCTGCCAAACCATTGATCTATATAGCTTTCTTAAGCTATGAAATATGCATCTAAATCTCCATAACTGTTCAACTGAGAAAAAGGCTTCCTCTTTATACTGTAAACATCTGATTCCCAAACGGCCTTGCCTTCACTAGAATTAAGCTGTTGGAATTAACTCAGAAGTTTATCTAAAAATAACTTAGATTAAATTCAGGTTTTAAAAATTAGAACTTAGGTTCTAGTCCTTGACTCTGTCAGTAACTGTGTATGTAACCTTGTATAGCTTTCTCAGCATGTCTACAAAATTTCCAGATTCCTTTAAGTCCTCATTTCTGGTTTGTGTACTTGTGATCAGTATAATGCGCCTATAATCAATATATGTTGTTGGACTATATTTAGGAAAACTCCCAAGGATTTGCGTTAGTTAATGAAGTTACTAGGGCGTGGGAGCTCAGGTCCACTCTCTACCCATCTGGGTTAGTCCTCCTTGCTCCCATGTAGACATTGAAAAGGGTGGGAGAAGTAAACAGAAGGCTTTTGAGAGTTAGACTCCACTTCTCGACACACCTGCCAGTGAGCTCGGAGTGGGAGCTCCAAGGAAGCCAGCAACAGAGCCTCCCTGGACCAGGGGTGGTGCAGAGTAAAGCCCTGGCCTCTGCAGCAGGAGAATGTGGTTCAGGCTGAGATATGTGATCACCCTGGGTGGAGTCCTCCTGCCCCACATGAATCTCACCGCGTCTGAAGTTTTAAATTCAGTTCTGGTTTCCACGCATTGAGGGACACATTTTGAATGTGTCCCTTGGAGAATGACCCAGATTCGAGGGGCAGGGTATATGTCAGATGAGAGTTAATGGGCTTGTCCTGGAGAACATTTTGTTGGTTGTATGGCCACTGGCTTATGCGAAACGCAGTTGGAGGGTTGCTTACCCCTTGGCACAAACCTGGGCTTCCTGCCCTTGGAGATGTCCAAGAAGCAGCAGAAACATCAGGAGAGAGGCCCAGCCACTGGGGAGGCTGCTGGACACAGGCCATTTTCAGAGACTTTAGACAATTTGGGGGTCCAAGTGGACATCCGTCTGACGACATGTAAGACCCTCATAGGCTTGAGAGTCTGCTTCTGGTTCTCTCATACTTTCCTGTAGTTGTGGTCACCCGCAGTTGTGTGTGCCCGTTTCGAACTGTTGCTGTCAACATGTGCTGTTCCAGAGTGTCTCCTCCTTGTTAGGAGTACGGCTCAAAGCTGAAAAGTCTGGGTTGTCTTGTATGAAAAGGACCTCAGTTTCAACCTGGTCCATTTCACGGGAACCATTGTTATCCTTCAGGGCGGTGGAACTGGACTGAAAGTCAGAGGGAGGTGTAGTGACCCTGCAGGGCCTCGTCATCTGTGCTTCTCAGTGCCAGGGAGCAGAGTGGTGCTTACGGGGTAAAGGGAGCTGCGGTTTTCCCTTAATTCTTAAGCAAGTTATTAAGAAGAGATGTGTTCATATATTTTGAATTTTTTTTTTAATGATTTATTGTAAATGTAAAAGGAAGACCTTCCTTAGAACTTTGGGTGCAAGCCAGAAGCCCAGTGTCCTTAACTCTGATGGCTGGCTCCCTAGTTCTGGACTCTGCTATGTGTCCCTGTCCTTTTGAACAGGGGAACGGATTCCAAAGCCATGGGAGCCTTGTCTCCAGCGTGTTCCCAAGTGGAGACAACAATCCGCCAGTTGCTCCGATGCGGAGTGTTGGTCCCCTTAGTGACCTTCTTCCTGGTTACACATTCCTCCCCACCCAAACTGGACATGCCCTTCAAACACGAGGGAGTTGTTTTCCTGGTCACAGATGCATTTTTTAAATTTTTATTTTCAGTACATTAAATTTACTCATAAAAACATTCTAAAACCGTACAAGTTTTCTTTTTTAACAAAGTATAATAAAACATAAAAACCCAAAGTGTAAGAAGACATAAACCAGCAGGGCGTAAAAGTATCGCCTTGCTAGTTTTACACACTGATAACAGATGCACTTTCTTAACGCAGTCTGTCATCAAGGTTAACTGTTGACTTCCCCCAAATACACTGTAGATGCTCAGTTCAGTCGCTCAGTCGTGTCCGACTCTTTGCGACTCCATGAATCGCAGCATGCCAGGCCTCCCTGTCCATCACCAGCTCCCAGAGTTCCTTAAACAGAGCAGACGCTGTCTCCTCCATAACGTGGGGTGCTGGGTTCAGATGCTGTAAGTTTGCTCCAAAGGCTCTCGCTTTTCTGCACTAAGTGGCTGCAGAGTGCTTTGTTCTGGGAATGTTAGATGATCATGTCTCTGTCTTCCTCCCCTGCCCCTGCCACACACCCTCTCTCTCACTTTTCCATACTCCACATCCTCTCTAAACACACATTCCTCTCTGTACTGATTTAGAAATGGCCAGAAGAGCATCCTGTCTGAAACAGTGCCCATCCCTAGGCCCCGCCGACTCTCTTTCTTCCTACCCCGCTTGCTTTAACAGCACATGTCTGTTCACTTGTCCATTCAGTTCTTCTTGAGGACTTCCCTGGTAGTCCAGTGGCTAAGACTCCCCGCTCCCAATGCAGGGGGCCTGGGTTCAATCCCTGGTCAGGGAACTGGATCCTACATGCTGCAACTAAAGATCCAGAGTGCTGCAGCTAAGATCTGGTATAGCCAAATAAATATGTTTCTTTTTTTTTTTTTTTTATCTCCCTCTCTGGATATGCAAGCTCCCTGAAGAGAGAGGCTGTGCTTTATTTACTGCCTCATCTCCACTTCTAGAGCATCCAAGGCCCATGGGAAGCTCAAAGTAATTCTCCGAGGGAGACAAAGGAGAGAACTTTTAAGGGGATTATTCTCAGCATCCTGACAGACATGCATTGTTATGGAGCCCACCTCGCTGTGGACCTGAAACAACCTGTTACGTCAGCTCAGCGTCTCTGAGGTCCCCACCCTCACTCCACTCCCTGGTAGGATGCCAGATAAGAAGCAGGATGCCCAGTTAAACTGAATTTGGGGTACACAAGAGATCTTAGTATAAATACATCCTGTGAAATATTTGGGATGTACGTATACTGAACATTACTTCTTGTGTATTTTTATTTGCTCCGTTTGACAACCATACCCCCTCATTCCCTGATATGTATTGATTTGCCTTAAGTCAGGCTGTTTCCATATTCTTCATGGTTTTCCTAAAAGAAATCGCCTCTAGTGTCAGCTTCCCCTGGTGATGGAGCACCGATGATGGAGCTGTGGTTCATTCAGAACCTTTCTTTGACTGAAATATGCATGAAGAGCGATACTCATGTGTGCAACCCACCCCCACCAGCTTCTCCTCTCCCCCCTCACCCACTCTAAAAATCTTATTGAATATAAATGATAAGGACTGTTAGTAGGGAGAACTTTGAGTCCTTTCTGATTGATTGTTTAAAACAAGTAACTTGCAGATTTGGACTTAATTATTGTAACTCCACCTAAGCAATGACGTAGGTACGTCTCTTAGCTCACTGCAGATTTACTGTGAGGTTAAGGATGAATGGGCTAGAATTTCGTGTTAAAAAAGAGGATTGAGGAGTTTATTTTCTTTGAAAGGAAAAAAAAATCTTGGACTCAAAGAGGACCTTTCTGAAGTGCGAGAGATGGCTCCGTAAAAGCCCACCTACCTGCTAGGATGGATGTCCTTGATACTGAGATGACAGCTTCCTTTTTACATGTAACAAGACAAAACAGGACTCCGTCTAACCCCACTGGCAGGGCCATTGAAGTAGCTGAATGAAAAGCTTTTTGAAAACACGGAGGGCCACATAAACGAGAAACGAGAATATCTTTTCTCAGTTTATAGTCACCACCAAATGTTCAGTTGTTACTTAGCTGTAAAAATTGCCTGAGTAATTTAAGAAACAGCAGAGATTTATCAGGGGCCCGAGGCCAATTGAAATAAACCAAAAACAAAGAATATGCCTTAGTGCCCATTGGGATAGTTTTTAAATGTAATTTAAAGTAGTTTTTCAGAATGTAATTGAGTATTGATGTGAATTTAAAAAAAATAAGAAAAACCTCTAATATACTACCACAAACTATCAAAATGTCGCTCAGCTTCATTTCTTGTTCTGAAGAGATAAGTGAATAGACATTTATTTGGATCCTTCGGTTGCAGTCAGGTATCCATCGTTAGCGCTCTTTATGGAATTTATCTATCTTTGGCTATGCTGGGTCTCCATTGCTACATGGGCTCTTCTCTAGTTGCAGCAAGCAGGCGGTGCTCTTTGTTGCGATGACTTCTGTTGTTGCAGAGCAGACTCTAGGGCTCACCGGCTTCAGTAGCTAAGGTGTGTGGGCTCGGTTGCTCCGAGGCATGTGAGATCTTCCCAGATGCGGAATCAAACCCGTGTCTCCTGCCCTGGCAAGCGGATTCTTCACCACTGAGCCACCAGGGAAGCCCCTATCGTTAGCAGTGTTGAGACCCCTGAAGCGTGGTTACTTTGAGTATAAGGCAAATGAAAAAGTGGCACGTGACGCCCATCGTGTTACCTGGGACGTCCTGGTTTTACGTCTTTGTCCCCTGTGTTACGACCCTGTTCTGATGTGTTGGTGTAAGTCCAGCTACTACTCTGTAAACCTTGGACCACTTCTCTAGAGTGACATTCTGTTAAGCATCCTCAGAGACGTTCCAAGGAGTGGATTATAGAAATTAAAAAAAAAAAAAAAATCGAAATTTGTCCTAGTTCCAGAAAGAAGGAAAGCCAGAAATTTTGACAAAATTTTTGGCAAGCAGATCTTCTCCGGATGATTGGCTCACATGTGCTTCGCTGGCATCACAAACCCAACCATGGGTCATCAGTGCAGAGAAAGGCTTTATCCGGCTGGGTTCATCTGACAGCCCGGCAGAAGTTTCCTGGCACTTGACCTGTACTTAAAGCCATCAGCCACCACACAGTCCCCTGTTGGGTTGAAATGCAGTCCTCTATGGAGGAAACATCCCAGGGAAGAGACTGGACTCATTAAGCGTGGGCTCCAGCTTACAGTAGCAACACGAGCTGAGGAGCTCACGGTCTCTAGGAGCTGACAGTCTCTAAGAGTTGATCGTTAGGTCCATGGCAGCTGCTGGAATGTGAAGAGAAGGACCAAGGCCCAGCCCCCACCTCACACCTGGCATGTGCCTGCACGCTCAGTCACTTAGTCGTGTCTGAGTCTTGCGACCCCATGGACTATAGCCCTTGAGGCTCCTCTGTCCGTGGGATTTCCCAGGCAAAGCGGGTTGCCAGTTCCTTCTCCAGGGGATCCTCCCAACCTAGGGATCAAACCTGTGTCTCTTGCATCTCCTGGGTTGGCACGTGGGTTCTTTACCACCAAGCCACCTGGGAAGCCCCGGCCCTGGGCACAGGTGACACAGACCCGCGTTTCTTCCCCTCCTTGCTGCCATGAGAAGGGTTTACAAACCCATGTTGGCTCCCTTGCCAGGGTTTATGAAGGCTTGCCAAGTTCAAGCAGTCATTGAAGGAGAAGAACAACTAATTAGGGCAAGATTGTCCCAAAGAGACAGGGATATTTTCTCGGAAGTTGCCAGAGAGGATGCAGGTGTTTGGATGTGTTTCGTGGCGAGTGGTTTGAAAAGTAAGTAGTAATTTCTTTTGAAGATGTAAAGAGATAACTGAATTGCAAACTCATGAAATTGGCCGTCTCAAAACGGACATCGTTTTCTTGTTGTGTAATACTTTCTTATAAATAGTCGATAGTCAGGACTCTGCTCAGACTGTCCTGGGACCTGTTAGAGTTTGGTTTTTAGTCCCCCTGTCTCCCAGCCAAGCCACTTAGGCGAAGAACACTGAGCCCTGTCCTAACTTCAATCAGCTTTACTCTGCTTTGTATCCATCATTATCAGCAGGGCTGGCCAAGTGCCATTGTTCTCGGGGGCCACAAGAGTTCATTTACTTTCATAGTTCCTTTACCCACTGTATACAAATGATAAATGGACCTACAACTTGGAAGTTTTCAGTGACCTCTTTCTCAGTGTATGTGTGATTAGGGGGAAAGGAGGGAAATACTTGAAGAGAAAGAGGTGATTTAGGATCAGCTTGTGTAAACCCTGATATTTGTATCATGACTAACACTGGATGGAAGAGGTTATTTCATCTTGAATTATTATTTGTAGTGCAGATCAAGCTTTCCTTCAACACCCATTGTAATTGCAGGGAGAGATCCGTTCCCAGGGCAACATTTCAGTTTCCCCAAATGTGGTGCTTGATGTTGACAAGAATCTGGCTCTTCAGAGGTCTTAAGAAATCTCGAAGGGCCTCAGACGTCAATCAGGAAGGTGGCCCCTGAGTTGACAGGAAGTGGGGTTCACTGTAGAGAGTTTCTTTCCAGGGAGTTCTCGTGCAGATCCAGAGGAGGTGGTATCTGGCACACCCCTCATTTAGCCTGACTCGTTGGTAGTGCTTAAAATTGTTTCAGCACAAGGCTTTCCAAACAAAAGCTGTATATATTAGGTTTGAGTCTTTTCAGACTCTGTCCATGGGGCAGAGGGCTGCAGGGTCCCCTCGGGGATGGGGAAAACCCGACTTCTATTCAGTTTTCTACTAGTACTGGTTTCTACTAGTCCATCTCACTTGACGGATCCTCATGGGGATGAGTTACAAGCTAACTCTGGGGTTCCTTGGTGCTAACATGTCTGGTTTGGGCTGTTCAGGCCAACTTATAGCATGTTATAATCTGTTGTTTCGCTAAGACACAGGTATGAACAGCCTTGACCGCAAGGCAGGTGGGTGGCCGTGTGTCTTAGGTGGTGAGTGGGCTCTGGGGACTGTAGTCACCGTTTCCCCGTTCAGCTTTTTTCTACTCATTACCGCATACCTGCCTTAGGGTAAATTATATACGATCATGAGGCTTGTAATTTGGGGGTTTGCTGAAATGTGCCATCACCAACGTCTGAGGTCTTCTGGGAAAAGGCCCAGGACTCGACAACTGGATGAAATGTGGATGCCATGGGTCCCATTTTGTGAGACGAGTCCTGAGAGCGTCCATGTCACACTCCCTGGTGAGCACACGAGGGGTCTCTGGTGGGGTACACGTCAGCTCTCAAGCACTGCAGGTTAGGGACATCCTTATCCCAGATCCTGGGCTTCCGAGGAGTATGATTATGGAAAACCACACAGCTTTCAGATACAATCGCCTCCCTTTCTCCTGTGCTTTCGGATCTGCCCAGGCCAACACAAACGCTCCTGAGATTGTGCTGTGTATGTAGACAAAGAATGTCTATTAGTGGCTCATTATCTTGGGTCATGTTCAAAAATCTCTGTGAGCTTGTTAAAATAAGACACTGTGCCTTCCTGAAAACTGCTATTCTGTTAAAACAAACCAAAAAAACCGACATGCAGTACAAGTGTCGTGTTTCTCCCTGACCTCAGAGTTGTGACTTGAGGCGCTGAGGGGAACCCAGGCCCAGGTTGGTGTAGATTGGGTATGGACTAGTTGGTGGGGGTCTCAGTGGGTCCTCTCTGCTCTGGGGGTTGAATTGTAATGTGACCCGAGTTGTTGCCTTTCCTGCCACCTCTGTGGCGGTGGAGCCCCACTTCCTGTCTTTATCATTTTAAGAGCTCGTGAGAGAGAGATTGAAATGAAAATAGACGGATGTAACTGAGATAACCTATCAAAATAGGCATGAAAGCAGTTTCTAGTTGTTGTTTAGTTGCTAAGTTGTGTCCGACTCTTTGTGACCCCAAGGACTGTAGCCCACCAAGCTCCTCTGTCCATGGGATTCTCCAGGCAAGAATACTGGAGTGGGTAGCTAGTTCCTTCTCCAGGAGGATTTCCCAATTCAGGAATCGAACCCACGTCTCCTGCGTTGGCAGGTGAATTCTTCACTGCTGAGCCACCAGGGGAGCCCTAGTTTCCAGTTGCGTGCGTGCATGCTAAGTCTCTTCAGTCATGTCTGACTCATTGCGACCCTGTGGACTGTAGCCCGTCAGGCTCTTCTGTCCGTGGGATTCTCCAGGCAAGAATACTGGAGTGGGTTGCCATGCCCTCCTGCAGGCGACTTTCTAGTTCAGTTCAGTTCAGTTGCTCAGTCATGTCCAACTCTTTGCGACCCCATGAATTGCAGCTCGCCAGGCCTCCCTGTCCATCACCAACTCCCGGAGTTCACTCAAACTCATGTCCATTGAGTCGGTGATGCCATCCAGACATCTCATCCTCTGTCGTCCCCTTTTCCTCCTGCCCCCAATCCCTCCCAGTATCAGGGTCTTTTCCAATGAGTCAACTCTTCGCATGAGGTGGCCAAAGTACTGGAGTTTCAGCTTTAGCATCAGTCCTTCCAGTGAACACCCAGGACTGATCTCCTTTAAAATGGACTGGTTAGATCTCCTTGCAGTCCAAGGGACTCTCAAGAGTCTTCTCCAACACCACAGTTAAAGAGGATCAATTCTTCGGTGCTCAGCTTTCTTCACAGTCCAACTCTCACATCCATACATAGCCACTGGAAAAACCACAGCCTTGACTAGGTGGACCTTTGTTGGCAAAGTAATACCTCTGCTTTTGAGTATGTTATCTAGATTGGTCATAACTTTCCTTCCAAGGGGTAAGTGTCTTTTAATTTCTGGCTGTAATCACCATCTGCAGTGATTTTATGCCCCTCCAAATGCACATGAGGAGTAAAAGTCTTTTCTTTCTTTAATTTTATTTCACTTTTCCTGGTGATGCTTTGAAATAGCCAATTCCTGATTTTAAATGTTAATTCTGGATAAGGAGATAAAGCATATAGAAAGTGAAGTCACTCAGTCATGTCCAACTCTTTGAGACCCCATGGACTGTAGGCTACCAGGCTCCTCCGTGCATGGGATTTTCCAGGCAAGAGTACTGGAGTGGGTAGCCATTGCCTTCTCCAGATAGCATATGCATGCATGCAAAGTAAAGACCTCAGGGAGGGCAGCTGAGCCCACTCAGAGGGGCAGCCTATGTAGGAGGCCAGGCGGGGTCCCAGGTGTGTTTTTTCCAGCTGCCTCTCCCCTTCAACCTTGGGGCTGGGAGCTGGGTGTTCCTGTCCTGAGAATCTCCATGGTCACCTTTCCTGGGTTCGTATGTTTTGGCATCCAAGGAACATGAGGGGCTCATCATGTCGTTGACTAAGTCACGTCAATTCACTTCCACTGGTCCAGTTTGCAAATTAAAACGAAGAAAAGCGTCTGCTCAACTGAGTGGCCATCTAGTCTGTCCAATTGTCAGACAGCTGAGGGCACCAGATTGAATTTCCCTGAAGCAAAATGGATATGTGAAACTTGAAAATTTCTAAAATGGATGATTGTTCACTTTTCAAAAGTTCCTTTGCCCTATAAAAGATGAACAGGAGGATTTCTTTGAACAGCAGCTTCTTCCAGTACTCTAAAAATAAGATGTAATTAAGGTCCCATCTTTCTGGAGCATATGTGATACATAAAGCTGGCATGCTGGTAAAAAATGTTGAAAGTCTTTTAAAATTAACTTTTTCAATTAGTAGAATTTTTTATCTGATGGGTTCAATTTTGCTAGTAGATATATACCTATCTAGTAGATATAGTTTTTGCTCTGGACTGGGGGAGGGGAAGAATACATCCTACTAGTTTGAAGATGAAAAAGTTAACAGTGAGGGCGGTTGCATCATGTGACCTGCCACTCATTAATCTCACAGTATCTCTTCTTGGGGAAAAAAATGTCAAAACCTTTTAACCTTTAAGCTAGCAGGAGTGACGTGTTGAGCAAGCTGTTGCATAAAATTCATAAGCATTTAGCGTCAGCCCCCAGCCTAAGGGCTTCCAAGCAGTTGAGCTGATTTTTGCCAACGGAATGAATGTCATAGGACGGTTTTATATAAGTTGCCTAGAATGATTGAAGGTTTAGCTGGTAGACATTATACTTCCAGGATGACTGTGTGGACTTCTTTCCCTTATGTTCATGCAGCCCTTCATTCAATGTTGAACGTCCATGGAGAAGCCCCAGGCCAAGGAGTCGAGATTTCACAGCAGCAAAGACAGGCCTTGGCCCCGCTCACCCGGAGCCCACACACCCGGCAGTGCACAGGCTCCTTTGACAGCCCTTTCTTTTCCTCTTTCTCCTTCCTCTGCTTGTTGTCTCTCCTACCCACTGTCCCAAAGCTCAAGGGGTCAAAGTGCAGACTTGTCACATGTAGGTTGTTAACACAATTGGTTTTGTTTTTGTTGTAGCTCAGCAAGGGCATCAGCTTTGACTTGAAATATATGGAAGTCCTGATTCCTTGCTGTTTCTAATTTTTACTGGAGTATAGTAGCTTTACAATGTTGTGTTCGTTTCTGCCGGACAGCTAAGTGAAGTAGTATACGTGCCGATTCCTTGTTGGCTTGTGGTGATTCTGTTTGAGGAGGAGTGGCCCAGGGAGAGAGAAAGGTGTGGTGGGGAGAACATTGGGAGGTGGAGGAAAAAGGAGGCTAATTAATAATTTGGCTGATGGGAGCAGGTGGAGAAGGGAAGGGTCCCGACTTTGTCGTGGCCAGAGTAACACGGAGCCTGTGGTAGAATCACTGCTGCGTCCATGAGCAAGGCGAAAGGGAGCAGGCCTCTTTCATTTACTTTTTCAGTCAATCACAGAGGTGCTCATAATCCAGACAAGGAGGGCGAAGGCGATGATTAGGCCAAGGCTCTGCCAGGGTTGTGGAACTGGGGGCCTCAGCCAATGGAGAACCTTCCAGGGAGGCAGCCGTCAGTAGAGTGTTTTCGATGGCTGCCTAAGCACCGTCAGGTGGAGAAGAGTGAAGAGCATTCCGCACAGAGGGGATGGCAGACGGCAGCCTGGTTCCCAGCGCCTGAGCATCGGTGAACATCTCTGCTCTCCGCTTGTGTTCCCGGGGTTCCCTGAGAACGTGGCTGGCAGAAGGGAGACTCCATGCCCTTCCTGCCCCCTCTGCGATGGACACTTCCAATGCAGTCCTGCATGCCCTCCCCACGGTTAGCCTGTCTGGTGGGCAGGAATCTCCATTTTACAGTCGAAACTCTCAGTAGCTAAGGAACTTGCCCAAGGATTGCATATTCAGTGGAGAGCAGCTTCAGAGCTTCCAGGGCAAGTGTCAGGTTCCAAAGGGCACACTTTAAACCGGAATTCTGAACCGCCTTGCCATAAATGAACTCTCTGGAGGGTTCTGCCAGACCCTGGGCCCGGGGACCCTGTGCCTCCCACCCGCCAGCTCCCAGGAAGTTGAATTTCAGCACTGTTTGCAACAGCTCAGTCCGTCTGTGATGGTGCAGAAATCTCTGTTATATTTGGATCATTCAAAAGTCTGTGTTATATTTGGGTCATTCATGCCAAGTGGCACAGTTTTTCAGGGTTTAGGATCTGAGCGACTTGATTTAAATGAATGCGAGACATCGTGGGGTATACAGGGTATGGAAGACAGGAAACCTGAACATTGTCTAGACGCCCAGCCTTTGTGTGCCCCGGGCCAGTGTGAAGTCCCTGCGCTTCAGGTTTCTGATGTTCAAGGATTTTGTGCCCTGCCTTTCCCAGGGTCTGTTTTAGCGCTAATATGATATATATGATCCTTCTTTCCATCACATTGGAATTAAGAAGCTTCTTTGGGGAATCCAAAAACTTTGTATGCATCGTATATGTGTGGGCATGACACATGAAGCAAAACGTGATCTCAGTTTAAGAGAGGAGCCTTGCATATCCCCCGTCATAGGAATGAACTTCTCTAACAGGAAGGTTTTTATTTTTATCTATCTTTTATTTTAATTATGCTTGGTTCTTGGGAAGACCTGACTTCATACTGTTCTACCCTAATAGGACGCGTGTGGCTCCACACATTTTTAGTAGGCTTTTAACTACAGAACAATAAAACATTTAGCAAATTATGGTAGAACATGTCTGCACACACTGCTCCTTTTAGATCTGTGCCAGCCATCCTGCTCCCATATGGGCTGACCAAGTGGATCAGCTGGACGAGGCAGATGGGGGCCTGGCATCCCTGAATAACTCTGGCACCTTCCCTTCAGCGTGGTAGGGCAGGCTGGCTGAGGTCTGGATCTGAGAGTGTTTTCAAAGGGCCTGGTTTTCTTGGTATTGCTCCATCTCCTCCTTATTTAGCCCACTGGTGGTTAAGCCATGAGTATCAGTGCCAGGACAGAGCACTTCCTGGGTAGGTTTTCTGTCCTGTGGTTTCACAATCGCGTGCCTCCTGCTTTGGGGGAGAACAGCAGACAGGACGGTGGATTCCAGTGTGCCAGCTTGGCTGATCACTGAGCTGCTCTGGTGAGGGCTTTACTGGGGGAAGAAATGAAGGCCTCAGAGCCTCTGTTATAGATGCTCTTTCTCAACTGTAATTTATAGAGAAGTGATTCTTCAGGCTGTAGGCAGGTTTCAGCTTGCTGCTGTTAGTAGGTCATTTGGAATCCTGTGTACTAAGTCACTTCAGTCATGTCCAACTCTTTTGCAATCCTATGGGCTGCAGCCTGCCAGGCTCCTCTGTCCATGGCATTCTCTAGGCAAGAACACTGGATTGGGTTGCCATTTCCTTCTCCAGGGGATCTTCCCGACCCAGGGATCGAACCGGCATCTCTTAAAGTCTCCCGCGTTGGCAGGTGGGAGCACAGATCACATTTACTTAAGGAGGAAAAAATGGGAGATAGAACAGAAGCCTCAACACTGAAGTTGACCTAATTCCTGTTTCTCCGTGCCGTTGGTCCACCTGTGGTCATTCCTGCTTGTCCTTACCGCACCCCCCACCCTCATTCTGTGGCCCTGCATTCATGGAAGCCTGGCCCCTATTTCCAGAGCCAGGTTTCCATGAATAAGAAAGGGCGTGGCTGCTTTGGGAGCCCTGGGCCTCCCTGCAGGGCTGGTCCCTCTGCAGCCTCGTGACCCACGGGCCCTGGTACGGGGTGGCCATTTGCTGTGTGGAACTCAGGTATGTGGGGGATGCATTCTGCATGAGGTATGAGTAGAAAGGCAAGTAATTGGGGGCGACACACACGTAACTTCAAAGTCAGTCTCGGCCACTATGTAGCTGTGTTGTCTTTGCGAGGTTATTTCACTTCCTTGAACCTCATTTGCTAGTATGCATCATGGCATTAATGAGTTTGCCAGACTGTTTGCACAGATTGAGACCTGGACTTGGACTCACATATCCAAGGCCTGGACTTACATATGCAAGATCTCACTTGCCTATGTGAGTGACCTGGAACCCAGTGGGTTTCTGCTGGGTGAGGGTTGCCTCCCAGTCAGCTCACCTTCATTGTGCCCAGTTTATAAAAGATTGCATTTCAAAATTAAGGACAGTTGCAGCAAATGCATCATTTATGGCAGCTTGAGCTACAGAAGCTCAGATGGTAAAGAATCTGCCTGCAGTGTAGGAGACCCAGGTTCGATCCCTGGGTTGGGAAGATCCCCTGGAGGAGGAAATGGCAGCCCACTCCAGCTCTCTTACCTGGAGAATCCCATGGACAGAGGAGCCTGGCGGGCTACAGTCCATGGGGTCACAAAGAGTCGGATACGACTGAGTGGCTGACACTTCTAGGACTTTCACAGTGACCTTCCAGGTATAACTTACACCTCCAGGCACTGCTGTCTCTCAGTTTACTTACAAAAAAAAAAAAAAAGATCTTTGCACCATATTCTCATTGAAAACTATGGTGCTTGGCCTCCTACTCTATGAAATTATAGCCAGTGTTAAGGGTGATCATGCAGCCCACTGGTAACTGTAAAGAGTGATCCCTGAACGAGCAAGAATGTGGTTCACAAAAACTCTTTGTTTAAGGAGTTTGGAGTAAGCGTACCTGCCTGCAGTGTCTCTTGGTTGTTGGTCTCTGGAGTGGCCGGTGTCTGTCTGTGTGACTAGGTTTTAGATGCAGGAGCTCGTTTTGGATTTGACACGTAAAGATGGGGCTGCATCGCACGCATAGACACTTCTGCCAGTGGGCACCGCAGCGGTGTGGCCGGGAAATGAGCGGGAACTGGGGAACCACAGATGCCAAGGCTCTGAGTTCTGGCTCTGCTATTTGCTGGCTGCTTTGTAAATGACACTGGGCAACGCGCTTCTCCCAACCCAGCTGCTTTGTGGAGGCGCTTCGATCTAGTTTGTAGGGTGTTGTTTATGAGACAGTCTATGAGGCGTAATTGTAGGAGCAGAAGAGATGAATAATAGATGAATAGTGCGTTCATCCATGTCAGCGTTACCAGCCAGAGGCAGCACGTGGAGGAGAAAAGGCTGGTCCTCCTTCTACCCAGTGACTTGGTGACTCACATACCCGTGTAACGCCAAGCAGGTCCCTAACCCTCAAACTGCAGCCACCTCTCGTGTCAGCAGGGCTCCCCACCATGTGAAGGGGCTTTGAAAATTAAAGCGCTTTCCAAACATGAGCTCTGTGGCCATCCTCTGGTCTCTCTGTACTGTTCCTTGATGTTTCCTTTTTCATCTTGACCTTCACCAGTGGATGGATCGGGTTACAGGCTCTTGAAACGATTCTATCAGACGCTTATGATCTATGCTAACACATCCCAGAAATCCATGGTCGTGAAAATACTTGCCAGAACACCATAATAAATTTCACTCACTGTTTGTTTACTTCAAGTTTGTTTGTTAAGACAGAAATATTTATTTCTCTTACTTGGCAACAAAGAAACCCAGAAATTTAGTCTGTAGATGTATGTGCATGTGTTACTAGATCATTCTCATGGGTCTACACTGGACGATTTGAGGAATTTTGTGTCTTTTTCCCTTTTGCTTCCTATTGTGGGTCTCCGTGCCTTTTATTCTCCAAATGCTGATTTGCTCCAGATAGCAACCCTATTGTGTTACAATATGGCAAATCTTACCCAGATTTAAGAACACAGCTCTGTCCCTTTAGAACTTGTAGCTTATTTTCATTGTCATTTTTCATTCTTGAGTAGCTTTTAAGTCAGTTTGAAGGATAAACTCATTAGCAAAATACTTGGAATACTCCAATAGATGATATCTCGATGCCAGTTTTGTGTGAATCATTCACACATTTCATAAAGTTGTATCTCCCCTTATGCCAAAGCCACAGTAGAAAGATTAAAAAAAAAATTATTGAGTTATTTTTTGTCATGCATATAATGCCATGATGCCTTAATATATTTATATACATATATATTTATAATGTAATAATGACATACTGTAATAGTATGGAATTATATAAACATTTGTTTCAGCATCATCTAAGTTTTACCAGCCACAAAGACACAAAGATCAAATCAAAATTGCTAAATACAGTCTTTCAATTACTGAAGCTTTTCATTTTGTTGCTAATAGCCCTAAATTTCCAAATATTGACCCTAATTTCTGGTTGAACCTAGGACAGCTGTGCAAGTCACAGTAAACTTTCCAGCCCCAATTCACTATTGTTTTAACAAGGCGTGGTAAGGTGATTTGCATGGTGGTTAAATGCATCAGTTTTAGGGTCAGACTTTCTGTGTCAGGGTCCCATGTCTGTTCACCAGTGTGGATATCTTTGTAAACCTATTTGACATATGTACTTAACTAGTCCAACTAATTGGATTTTAGGTTAGGTACTATGCTTCTGAGCTTCCCCAGTGGTTCAGTGGTAAAGAACCTGCCTGCCAATGTAGAAGACACAGGAGACAGTCCCTGGGTTGGAAAAATCCCAGTCCAGTATTCTTGTATTCCTTTTTTTTAAAATATTTATTTAGCTGCATCAAGTCTTAGTGATGGCACTCAGGCTTAATTGCCCTGCAGCATGTGCAATCTTCCAGGAACAGAGATTGAAACTGCATTCCCCACATTGCAAGGATTCCTCACCACTGGGCCACCAGGGGAGTCCCACTCCAATATTCTTGCCTGGGAAATCCCATGGACAGAAGAGCCTGCAGGTTACAGTCCATGGGGCCGCCAAGAGTCAGACATGACTGAGCAACTGCAACAATAACAACTATGCTCTTACAGAATGCATGCATGTTGTTATATTTATTAATGATTTTTTTCAACTTTTACAAATCTATGTCTTAATTTAAGAAAACCAATAGGTACCAAAAAAAAAAAAAGACACTTCGTAGATTTTAAGACCGTAAATGATGTGGAAATGTGTATTTCCAGAATTTTACACCCCTCACATCACCATTTAGGAAGATTTTAATTGACTGCAGATATTAACATATATGTTGAAAAATTCCCCAGTGGTTCATCGGGTTCTCATCACCAATCTAAACCAAGACAGTAGGCACCCCAGGCATAGATATTTTGAAGCCTACCCATTGCCCACAGACTGAAATGGTTCTGCCTGGTTCTGCTGTTTAAGGACCTGGGAGGGCAAGACCACATGGACCCACTCAAAGTTAGTTAGTGGCTTTCTCGTTAGACTGCATCCGTTGAAGTCCTCTTAGTCTACATGTGACGAAACTAAGGCCCAGCAAATTTAGGTGACCTTAGTTACTGGCAGAATCACGTCTGGAGCTTGGGCAAGCTGACCTCCGAGACAGGGTCTCTCCTAAACCATTCCCCTACGAGGAGAGAGCTGAACACCCTAGTTCTTCCTGCTCCACTGGAGAAAGACATGGCATTTTAGAGCACAGAAATTCATCAAACATTGAACCATGGGCTGTTTTATTCACTCCATCTCTTCTTTAGGAATTATCTTGGAAAAAAAAAATAGAAAAAGTTATTCCGTTGACCAGTGATGACCAGTTATTGTTCCTTCTGTCAACAGGCAAGATGATGAATGAAGTTCTGGCAGCTTCCAGTGTCCCAGGCCTTGTAGACATAAGTGAGACGTGCTTCAAAGTTCCCATGTGCACCACATCGGATCTTGTTTAAGGAAGCGTTAAAAGGAACCCACCGTTACTATTGAAGGCTCTGTGCTCTCAGACATTGTTTCTGATTGAATCCAGAGGTTGCAAGCATGCCTCCCTGTATTACCTGTTGGAGCAGGTTTAATTTTATAAATTTTAAACACAAACTCTATGAGTTTCTAGTCCATAATTGTTCTTTTTGAGGATCCACTCAGATGAACAGTATTGCATCTGTAAGAGATATGCACTTCCACAGGACCAGAATTTTTTTTGTTTTTTTGTTTTTTTTGGAATATAAATGGCAACAAACTCCAGCTGTAGCATCATCCCGTACCAGTGATGAGAAGGACAGATTGCAAGGAAACTGTTCAGGGAGAAAATGTCATGTTGTGTTGGAACTACAGATTACTGGAACCATAGCTGTAGTAAACTAAGGCTTTTTTGCTTAAACACAACGTGCAAAAACTGTGGTTCTTGACTGGTGGCTTTCATCCATCGTTATGAGTCATCTCCTTGGACACGCAAACGTTGAACTCTTCCGTTTTTATTAAAAAGGAAAAGAGATGCAGTTTGAGGAAATCCAGGTTCAATGTAGTCTTCCAGGTATCTCACCCCAGCTTTCGTGTCCTGATCTTATGAACAGCAGGTACCTGGTGGTAGGGGAGAAGCCTAGGGAGAGAGGAGGGAAGGGAGTCATCCCATTGTATCATAAACATACTTTATAAGTACGTTTTTTAATCACTTCTTATTCAGGCAGAGATTATAAAAATTTGTTGCAAGTATTCAGACCAGGTTCTGGGTTTTGGAAATTATCAGTGTTCACAATACCTGCAAGGGGTGGGGGGTTGAAAAAAAAACCCACAAACTCGAATATGAACACTCTTTACACTTAAAAGAATATTTTTATCATTCTTTTATTTGTTTTGGCTCTGTCACGAATTAAAGTGCTTGGAATGCTGTATCTGTGGTCTCTTGACATTTAATCAATGAGAACCTAACACTTTCACAGTATGCTGTCGCTTTGGACATTCATAATAAAAATTGAAACGGATTCTGGTTGGTAGTCGTTTATTTTGCTCTGTAGCTTAGTGCCTCTTCCGTGGTTCGTCTCTGCCTGTCATCCAAGCGCTTTGTGTGGCCGCATACCTTGACATAGATACACGTACATAGTAAGGCTTTGCCTGTCATCCGAGTGCTTTGTGTGGCCGCATACCTTGACATAGATACACGTACATAGTAAGGCTTTCAGTCCATCAAATCACTGTTCTCTGTATTTTGACAATCACTCTCTCTTTGTTGAAAGGCTGGAATATTTTTGAATGCTAAGTTAGATTATGCATTCTACAACACAGATTAAAGGTAATTCTTGAGGACTCTTAGCTTTCTGCAGTTTCTGATTATACCACATTTTCTATTAAATGCATTATAATATATTTTGATATTTTCTGTTAAATAAGTAGGTAATTGGAGAAGGCTGTGGGCAATCCAGCTATGAGCTTTTCAGTCACATCTTGTTGGTTTGGCTCTGCCCCATGTGTTGTGTGTTAGAGTATATTTTCATGTATTCCATAATATTATAGTAAATTAAGAAACTCCAGTGAAACCCACACACGTGAGCCTGCGTAGAAGACTTAGACCTTGCCTGGCACTTTCATGGCATTTGATATGGAAATAAGAAGAAAAGGTCCCTTTCCTTTTTTCCTTTTGTAACTAAACCTGCAGTTGGCAGATACGCCATTCATCTGTCTCCCACCTACCATCATCCCCCCAGAAAGGAACAGCAAGGGTTGGGAGATAAACGTGGACGTTCTAGTGCATATTTGAGCAAATGACATTGGAACTCTTCAATTAGGGGAAGGGAAACCTAACAGGAGGTTCTGGGTTCTTTGCAGTGGGTGGGTGGCAGGAGAAGGAGTGGAATAGTGAACCAGCTTAAAAATAGGATCATTCCTTTAGACTGAGTTTTGTACAGTGTTCTCACTTAGCTGGAGGTGCATTTCTGTGATCAGGCGTCCATCCAGGACCCAGCTGTTACAAGAGTCGTCTTTTCTAAAGTCCCAAGACACTATAATAAGGTCAGAGGTTGATGCTTTTGTTCCATGGATGAATTCCCTTTTCCGAAGCCTCTACTACCCTCTCTCTTCTGAGCATCTGGACCTGCATCTTTCTTTGTGAATCAGCGTGAATATTTACCAGTCCGCACTGCAACCCTGCCTTCAGTCAGCGGCAAAGGGAAGCTTTCAAAAGTCACTGTTCTCTAGGGACCTAAGACATTTTGAGCTGGTTTTAAAGACAGTATTAGGTGACTTTGACAAACTGAAGCTATTCTGTATTTACACGATTAGAAAGAATCCTTGATGTGGGTTGTTTAGTTTTATCAGTAGATGCTGGATTCTCATGTGAATTCTAATACTCAGGTCTCGTTCAGATGAGACGGGTGGTCTTAAGCAATGTCTTTGTGGTTAATAAATTCTTCAGAAAGAGAAAAAAAAAAACCCTAAACGTCTGTTTCAGAATGGTTCCCTGCATGGGAATTACACATAGATGATTACTTATTTTCAAAGCAATCTGTGTTTTAAATGATTGAAGAACACAAGTAGTTAAGAAAGCAGTTGAGTTTGATGCTTTAGAAGAAAGCCTCTTTCTGGTCATTTTTAGTGATTTTTCCTAAATCTGCTATTTCTACATCCATTTGTTAAAATTGGGGAATATTCCACACTATTGTGGATGGCATCAAATCACATCATTTTTACGGCTGGAGTTTCCCTCGGGGGACCGCTTCACTATGACCAGGAGAGGAGCCTGGTGCAGTGTTTAGACTGGGCATATTTATTGTTCTATAGATTCTCACTGCACCTTCTGGTGTCTAGAAATGTTATGTTTACTTCTTTTATTTCTTCTGAGGTATACATCTCTTTCAAACATTTTTAAAAATACCATAGCAAATGAGTCTACCTGTGCGCTATCAGGAAATAAAATGAGGGACTTCCCTAAAGGTCCAATGATTAGGACTCCGAGCTTTCACTTCAAGGGCGCAGGTTCAATCCCTGGTTAGAGAACTAGACCCTCCAAACTGCACAGTGCAGTCAAAAAAAAATGAAGCTTATTTTCACGTTCTGGTGTTACTGAAAAAATAAATTATGTATTTTTTAATCCAAACATATACAAATCAAATATAAACGGTTTAGGAAAGAAAATTGTAAACTAGAAAATATATATATACACATTTAATTATCTAAACTGTTTATATACAGGCCCAAGTATAATAGTATATTTTCTAAAAAGATAATATGAATACAAATTTTTAAATCCACTGTACAATCCACAATCTAGAAGTAAATGTGGCTGAGTCTAACAGCTTGTGTGGCTGGGAAAGAAATTGATACGCCTTTTAGAATTTTGCTTGGATAATCATGTGTGGGAAGATTATTACTGAGTAGAAGCAATTGCCATTCCAAAGATTTTTAAAAAATTATATGAAGACTGAGCCAAATTCTTATTTTATATCATCTTAAAGGATCCTTCTTGAAGAGTTGCATTAATATTTAAAAGTCTCCCACAAAATATCAAGCAAATGAAAAGCCACAGCAAACAAGACAGTCAGTGGTGGGCACCTCCCTCCTTCCCACCACATCATTCCTGCCCTTCCATTACAGACAGGAAAAAGAAATAAGCTAAGAAGGAAGAGGAAGTCATTTTCACCAGAAAATATCCATGTTACCCAGAGTTTTGCTGTGCCTGTGTAGACGTAAGCATGTGTACACACTTCACGGGCCTGGAGGCCAGGGCAGAGAGAACTGGATTCATCTAGACCACAGAGAAGTTAAACTTGCCAAGAGGAGGCCTGGCTGGGCAAGTTCAGGAGGCCCTGGGCAAGGAGACAAGCTAGGGTCCTGCCACGAGAGCTGGTGGGGAGACGTCTCCCCAGAAAACGACCAGCAGCTCCAGAGATGGAGGCCCCCACTTGTGTGCTTTGGCCAGACTGCAGCTGAAGCCCTACCTCCTTCACACTGTCTGACTCCAACTAAGTTGGCTTTTTACTAGAATGTTAGACGTGTGTGCCTGCTTAGTTGCTCAGTCATGCCCAACTCGTTTGCAACCCCATGAACAGTAGCCCACCACGTTCCTCTGTCCATGGGATTTCCCAGGCAAGAATACTGGAGCAGGTTGCCATTTCCTTCTCCAGGGGATCTTCCTGACCCAGAGATCGAACCTTTAAAGGATATTTTTATTTGCCAACGTCTCCTGCGTTGGCAGGCAGATTCTTCACCACTGAGCCACCTGGGAAGCCCAGAATGTTATACATTTGTCTCCAAATACGAATACTCCTTTGTGATCCAATGCGTATTTATTCAGTGCTCACAGAACTGATTAGTGATCAGAGGTGAAGGGATGAATGAAAATGACGCTTCTGCCCATCACTCGGATCTGCCAGTTAGGAAGGCAGGCAGGTGTGCATTGTCTTTTAAACAGAAGCTGAATGAAAAAGAGGCCCACGTGGGTGGGTTTCAGCCAAGAGTTTCCCTAAAAATGACCACTTTTTTTGTTAGCTCAACTTTGCACTGAAGAAGAAAGAAAACAGTTCTTACAATTTATCTTTTGCTGTTTCCTAGCCAGTGATAAGCTTATTGTTTATTTGGTTTTGAGAATCTTGGGTTTATATTTGCTTATAACAGTGAGCCATGCCTAGTCAGAAATATACTGTTTCTAAGGACTTACCTGATTTCTGTGGCCTGGCAGCAAAGTTTGACGTTTTGGTTTGAGATTGAGATTTCACAAATAGGTTCTCCAGCTGGAGACTCCTCACAGCAGATCCTAAACACGATCATTCTTTTTTAAAATCCCTAAACTTTAGCAAAGAAAAGTGACACCATCCACGGATGCAGTCATTAAATTTGACCCAAGAAGTGGCAGGTTTCAGCTGTCAGTAGACGGGGCGAAAAACTCAAACTACTCTCAGTGACTTTGGCTTTACAAAGTGACAGAACTGACTATACAAAATGACCTTGAGAAAGTATACATAGAGCACGAGAAGCTGTTTCTTCATTCAAATTCAGAGTTTCTTGAGAGATCTCTATTATTTCCAAAATATATGTATATTTCATGAAAGGAGGACAGACTATAATGAGAGGGTGGGTGGAATACGTGGATTCTTCACCCACGTCTTCCCTGGAGGGGGTTTGATCTCCCTGGGCCATCTGAGCGGTACACAAACAACACACCTGGCCTTCCCGGGTCCTTGTCACCGTCAACAGACACACGGAAGTAAGTTGACTCAGAGTTCTCAGTCCAGTGAGAGCATGCTTAAGAAGATGTTATTATTAAATACAAAAGAGGAAAACAAAACCAATAGCAAATCAGTGAATTGTGGATGCCATCCATCATTAGCTCACGTCTTTATCTGAGGCAGGAAAGTGAAAGTGTTAGTCACTCAGTCATCTCTGACTCTTTGCGACCCCAGGGACTGTAGCCCACCAGGCGCCGTCTGCCGCCCTCTTCTCTGTTTACAGTCCGACTAAAATTCCTCAGGATGCTTAACTGGGCCATCAAAATTTTCAAACTGAGGTTCTGCAAGATGGTATCGCAATAAGCTCTCATTTCCTAGCATAGTAGGGTATTGAGGCTTTTCCAGTGAACCTCCTGTTTTTAAGGAATTTGAATGTATTTGTTAAATGTGCTGTGCTTAGTTGCTCAGTCATGCCCAACTCTTTGTGACCCCAGAGACTATAGCCTGCCAGGCTTCTCTGTCCTTGGGGATTCACCATCCAAGAATACTGGAGTGGGTTGCCATGCCCTCCTCCAGGGGATCTTACTGACTCAGGGATGGAACTCAGGTCTCCTTCACACATATGCCCTACTGGCTATAACCCTACTGTATTTGCTGTTGCAAATGGCCAGCAGAGGGCTCACCTTACCAGTGATGCCAGCCACAGAGCCTGGTATACAGCCTCTAACATAAATAGAAAATAACAAAACAGTCACTCCCCTAAAGGCAAAAAGGAACCCCCCTTTAAAAGAAGAGTTTTACTTAGTGCATTTTTGTTTAGCCCTTACACATGGAGTCACTAAACACCAGCATCCCATTGGAGTTAGTTGTGCTTGCATTAAGAAAGCTTCTCCTCTTATCGAATCTCTTCCTTTGCCTGCAGAGAAGATTGTGTGTTTCCTTATCTTGTGTCTCCTCAGCTACTTTCAGTTCAGTCTTCACTTTGCTCCATCTTAGTCGTTGCTTGATTTTCACGTAGCTGATTTGGCACCTGTACTGGCAAGCCGAAGGTGCCCCCAGATGCTAACATGGCAGTTCCCAAACGTGTCTGCACTTTACAATCACCTGGGGGGCTTAAAAAAATTAGCTGAGGCCCGCAGCCATTCCCGAGATCTGATTTGTAGGGTGTGCCCTGGGCACTGGGAGTTTTAAAAAAGATCCCCAGGGGTTCCTACTGTGCAGACACGTTTGGGAACTGCTGGGCTACAGGGAAGGAAGGAAAGGATTGGTGAGCCGGAGCCTGAATCCGAGCCCTGACTCCTGTCTGTTGTGCGAGCTGGGGTAAGTTACCTAACCTCGCCCAGCCCTGACTTCCTCGTCTGCAGAGTGGAGATAATCATGCTGGTGATTTTCTCATCTCTGTAGTGAAAATATCATGTACGTTACACCATCAGTGACAACGCGCGTGATGTGTCTGGCACAGGAAATAGTAGCTGGCGTCATCTCTCCCAAGGGTAAAATAACGTTTAGTCCACTTCAAAGACAGTGAAACGCCCTGTGGATGATTAAGTGAGGTTGGCTTTATGAAAGTGAGAATAGGTAGGGTGACAGGCTCGCTGCCCTCACACTTGCCTTTTTTTTTTTTTAACCCCCCACCACCCACAATTGAATTGTTCATCTGTTGCTAGCTTGTTGGAAAGAATGATGCAACCTTATACTCAGAGATAAGGCCATTGTGTTCGTCTGTTTTCCCAGGATGGGGTGAGTCTCCCTAGAGTTTTGTGACTAGGATCTGCCCGGCAGATCAATCCGAGAAAAACTGGGAAGTGAATGTTTTTGGAAAGGCCAGCTGGACTCCCTGGGTTGGGTGGGCACATTCATTGATTAGAGCTGGCCCCGACGTGGTGGGAAGTAAGGGGGTGGGTCTGTCATTATGTCCCCACACGGTGCCTGTCAGCTCCTTGGTCCTCAGCGAGTTAGAGTCTAACCCCTGATTGTAATTTTTAATCTAAGAACTCTCTTCCACTCCTTCAATCTTTATTCACTTCTTTTTTGTTTTGCCTTCATCTCAAGAAAACAAAAATTAACTTCACAGAGAAAGTAAAGATCAATCATGTGAATGTATGGCAAAAACCACTACAATACTGTAATTAGCCTCCAATTAAAATAAATAATTTACAAAAAAAAAAGAAAAGAACCACAAACACAATGCCTATTGAGATGAACCTGGTTCCTGCATGCAGACCCCAGGGGCCGGAATGGGGCGGGGAGAGAAAGACTGTCTTATTTTGCCAGGTGGCCCTGGGGAGGTGGTCTTTGTGGAGGGAAGGGGAGGTGAGTGGTGTGCATTCCCCCGAGATAAAAATCAGAGGAAGATCGAATGTCAGAGCCCACAGGAGCCTGAACAATCATCTGAACCCCAGGGGTCCCTAACTGGGAGCAGTCTGAAAGTATACCGGCATCATAGGCAGATGGAAATGTGTCTTTGATGGGGGCCATGGCTTTTCAGCAGATTTGCAAAGAGCTTGGTAACCCTCCAGTGTGAACCAATTTTACTAATAGGGGAATGGAAACAAAGAAAGCTGTTCAAAGCTCCCAGGCCATCACAGTGGGCACAGACTGGCCCATGGACACAGGTGGCCATCCTTCTCCCCCAGCTCCGTTCCCAGGTTTCACAGCAGGTTTTAAGCATCATTGGTGGGGGGCATGTTTTAGCCACAGGTTCTGCTTGTTCCCCATTTAGTATAGCCCGAGCCAGCACCAATGTGATACACAATGAGGTTCCCACTTTCCTGTAACCAGGGACGTTGTGTCCCAAAGGCACTTAAGGAAGAAGTCAGGGCTGCTGGAGCTGCTGAAAGCCCCTATCGTTTTAACCTGCAGGAAAAGATTCGGTCTGGCTCAGAGTTTTAGCAGAAATCAGGCCTAAAGGAATTCAGCCCACAAATTGGGGGAAGTAGGTGTCTTGGTCTGTCCGGCTCCTATGGATAAAATAATACCATCGACTAGGGGATTCTAAACAACAGAAATGTATTTCTAACCGTTCAGGAGGCTGGGGAGTCTTAAGATCAAGGTGGTGGCAGGTTTGGTGTCTGATCAGGGTCATCTCGCTGAGCTCTCATGTGGGAAAAGGGAGAAGGCAGCTCTCTCGGGTTTCTTGTTCATTTGTAAGGGCTCCACGCTCACAACCTCATCACCCCCCAAAGGGCCTCCATCACAATGGGGATTAGGTTTGTTTTTTAAAATGCCAATATCATTTTAATAGACATAAAGGTGAATTTATTTTTTTAATTATTTTTAATTGGAAGATGTGTGTTAGTCACTCAGTCCAACTTTTTGCAACCCCATGGACTGTAGTCTGTCTGGCTCTCCTGTCCATGGAATTCCCCAGGCAAGAATACTGGAGGGGGTTGTCATTCCCTTCTCCAGGGGATCTTTCTGACCCAGGGATCAAACCTGCATCTTCTGCATTGCAGGCAGATTCTTTACCGCCTGAGCTACCAGGGAAGCCCCAGTTGGAAGATCATTGCTTTATAGTGTTATGTTGGTTTCTGCCATACATCAACGTGGCTCAACCGTAGGTATGTCTCCTCCCTCTTAAACCTCCCTCCTGCCTCCCACCCCATCCCACCCCTCCAGGTTTTCACAGAGCACCGGGTTTAAGCTCCCTGTGTCATACAGCAAATTCCCACCCACTATTAATATAATCTATTAACATATAATTGATGTGATATAAAAATGTATATAATATCTATTTTACGTATGGTAATGTGTATGTTTCAATGCTACCCTCTCAATTCGCCCACCCTCTCCTTCCCCCCCATATATTAATGCACTTATATGGTATCTAAGAAGACGGCACTGATGAACCTGTCTGCAGGGCTTAGGTCTGTAATTTATGCATTTGGGGGATCCAAACGCGTGGTCAATCACAGTAGGCAAAGACCTATAAGAAAAGGGTGTTTTGTGTTTCCTTTTTCCTTCTTTCTGTAGTTTCACGAGGGCTCCTTAGTCACACAGGTTTGGCAGGATGGAGCCGTCTGACACCTCTCTGTGGGGTTCTGATAGACCAGATACCAGCAGGACTACCCGGTTATAGTAAGACTGTGGTTAGAGAGGAAATGTGAGCACACCGTCAGTACTCCCTTCTTGTGGTTGGAGCTGTAGGTGGGAGGATTTCATGGGATCCAGAGAGTGCCTTGTGGGAAAGGCTTTGAGGGGACCCTGTGCCCCCCAGGAGAGAGTACAGCCTAGTGGTCAGCAATGCAGGCTCCGAAGTCGATTTTGCGGAGGTTGTAAATCCCAGCTCCCACATGCACTCGTGTTTAACTTCATCTTCCTGTGGGCCCTCGCCTGTCTGTCAAATGGGGACAACTGTGCCTAACTTAACGGGACTATTTTGAGGACGAAATGGGAAAATGATTGAAAGTGGATTCTGGGTCTGACAGATCCCATCTGTTTATTCTGTTGAATGTATTCTGCATTGTAAGATTATATTGTCACTTTCAAATTATCTTGAAAACGAATACTTCTAACTACACGAGGAAGGAAATCAGGTCTGATCATTCAAGTTCCAAGTTGATGATGAAAATAGGAGACTCTTGAATGACCGCCTCCTATTTTACCTCTTATATCAGCTGCTGTGTCATATGATTGACCTCAAACTTCTTTTTCTTTCTTTTTAATATATGTATTTATTTGGCTACACTGGTTCTTAGATGCGGCATGTGGGATCAAGTTCCCCAATCAGGGATCAAACGCAAGGCCCCTGCATTGGGAGCATGGAGTCTTAGCCCCTGGACCACCAGGGAAGTCCCTCAAACTTTTCCTGATTTGTTTTTTATTTTCTCAAGTCAAGAAAGAATATATACTTGTTATAAATGATTCTAACCAGTGCAGGAGCTTATAGACTAGTCCATATTTTTCTAAAACAGCTACTCATAAACTTTCTAGGTAGACTGGTCTGGCCCAGCCCTCCATGTGGAAAAGCCTAGAAAATATCCTTGATGTGCATCATTTTTACACGTGCCTCCTGACCTAGCCGCATATCATGGTTTCCTTGTGACACATGTTTGAGGAGTTTTGCGCTTCAGGAAATAGTGTATCGACAGGATTACTTCCTGCTTTAGAACGTGTCATAGCCGGTCCAGCTGTGTTGAGCACAGGAAGCGGACTTTGACGGGAAAGGAAGACCCGTGCCCCGGTCGGGATGTGGAAGGAAGGAGCGGGGAGATGCAGAAAGCTCTGGGGCGTGGAGAGTTCTCATGGAGGCAGAGAATTTTGTGTTAGGTCGCTGGAGACAGTAGGAGCTGACTGGGAATGTGGTGGTGGGGACCGAGGCGAGGCTGTCCCCAGAGAGGGCTGGGCTGCTCCTAGCACGACCTGAGCCTTGTACAGATACAGAGGGAGCCCCATTGCCTTGAGGATACACAGCACAGTGAGAGGAACCAGAGCTGGATTTCAGTCCTTGCTCACCCGGCACAGATGCTCTTGTGCAGTGTGCAACGTGAGCAACTGTGCTCAGCAGCCCCAGGAGAGATGCGCGAATTCAGTCATTTCCACCCCCACCCCCCTAGTCAGGGAGAACAAGGGTAACCCTGAGGATCAGGATCCTGTTCGCTTAGGCCCAGGTTGTGGAAAGGATGTGGGAGGGTGGAGAAGGTGCTGGAAAGATGGAGAGGTTGTGGATCTTCCTGTCCAGAATCTGGAGAGCATCCCCTTCAAACTTCTCCAGGGCTCTATGGACATTCATAGCCTCTGTCCCCACCTTCCCAGCTGCCCTCGCACATTCTTTGTACGTCCAGGCCCTCCTCCCCTCCTCATTCGAAGTCCCCTCACTCCCTGAGCCCTGGGATCTTGATCTTGGCTGTGAACGGCCACAGAGTGACCTTCCACAGGTTGGGGCGGGAGAGGCTTGTCTGGAGCCCAGCAGAGGGAACACCGGTCTCAGCTTCCTGATGCCCAGCCTTGTGTTGGGGGCCCTCTGGGATGTGACGAGTAAATGAAGACAAGGAGCAGAGTTTGGGTCCCCGCCCCGCCCAGAGCAGCCTTCTCAGCCTCTGGTTCGGGGTACACCAGCTGTCAGTTTCCCAGGCTGCCTCTGTCTTTGATGCCTGCCTCCTCTTATGTGTCATCTCCCCTCTGTCTCTTATGAGGACTCTCGTCTTTAGATTTAAAGTCCACCCAGATAATCCAGGATGATCCTATCTAGAAACCCTTAGCTTCCCTACAGCTGCAAAAACCCTTTTTGAAAATATGATCCCATTCAAGGGTTTCAGAGGTTAGGACATGGATGTATCTTTTGGGAGCTACCATTCAACCCATAGCAACCATGATCCCAAGCCTGCCTTTGGTCCTGATGTATTTCTTGTATTTTCCTTAGGTCGGCCACTGCCTTGACCCCTGCACTAGGTAGAATATGAAGTATTCTAGAATATCGCTTGAACGGTGCTAGGACACATTGACTGTGGAATAGAATTCCGTAGAAGGGGAGGGTCTAAGCTCAGGCCCAAGAAGTTGGTTTAAGGAAAACCTTACATTTCTTGTTTTCCATCCTGGTTCCTAATCCAGACGACCTCTGTCTCTTACCTGAGTTACTACAGTACCTTCCTAACAGGCTTCCTGCCTCCAGCTTTGCCTCCTTCAATTTCCCTCCATACCACCGTCAAAGTAGTGATCCTTCCAAAATGTAAGTCTGACTGTGCAAAGACACACATCACACACGGAGACAACCCGCATGCCCGTTCCCATTGCTCGTAAGAATAAAGCCCGGATCCTTGACCTGCCCTGCACTGGCCTCCTTCCATCCCTCGACCCCAACCCCGAGCTTGAGCTGCACTGATGTTCCCCAGCCTGCGAAGATGCTGTACCCCGGGCGCTGGGTTGAGGCTTGGAGGCTCATATTTTTATTTGAAGGCTCCCAGCTTGTATCCTATCAAACATTAAAATGCACCCATGTGCCACATTGAATATTTTGGGGTGCAAAAAATATTTTAAAGGTTTTAATATTTCAAGTAATTTTGGAAAGGTTGGATTCTGAGTGACTCCTTTGAGTGCATCAGATTTCTCAGTCGTCTTGGGGAGTCTGATCAAGCGAGAGCATCTAAACCTGCACGTTGCTTTCCAGATACAGTTGAAGATTTATGACTGCTAGGCCCTAAGGCAGTTGCCAGAGTGCTTTGTTTCATTTGCATTTTATTAAACAGAAAAGTCAACTTGGCAGTTTCCTCGCATATTTGGGGGGACAGTATATTTTTTCAGGCCTCACCCCTTTCTCTAACCCTAGCCTGGCCACCTTCTGCTCCATCTTCAGATCTCGCCTTAAATGTTAGTGCCCTGCAGGGAGCCTTCCTGACCCTCCTTCTGGGTCAGTTCCCCTGTCCCATCGTCTCATAGCATGGAGTCACTTTCCTGCAGAGCACACCTTAGACTTTAATTTCAGGACTATCTGTGTGACCTGCTCTTCAGAGTGTCTTTCTAGTGCCAGACAGACGGTGAGTGCCACAGGTCAAAGGTCATGGCTGGCCTGTCCCCATCCCACCCGGCACCTACCTCGAATGGTGGTGACTCAAAAAAATTGTTAGCGTTCTTTTCCTTACGTGCCCAAACTGTCTGACCACACTCTGAGCATCCCTCTTGCCCTTTTGTTACATTAGAAGAGAATCTGACACTATTCATGACCCTCTGGAGCGACTTAAAATGATCCTGTGTATGTGTGCTCAGTCGACTCTGTGACCCCATGGACTGTAGCCTGCCAGGCTCCTCTGTCCATGGGATTCTCCAGGCAAGAATACTGGAGTGGGCTGCCATGCCCTCCTCCAGGGGATCTTCCTGCATCTCTTAATGAGGGGTCAAATCCACACTGGCAAGCTGGTTCTTCACCCCTCGCGCCACCTGGGAAGCCCCTAAGGGCACACAGTTTGAAAATTCAAACCAGGAAGACGTGTGATTTAGAGGTTTATTCAGTCTCAACTGTCTGAACATGGACACTTCCGCAGAGAGAGTACACGTCCCTGGTCATGGCAGATTGGTCACCGTTAGCCTGAACCCCAAGCCCGGGGCTGACTATCTTACATAATTCTCGTTCATCCCCATCAGTCATCTCCTGTGAGCAATCCTGAGAGGCAGGGTGTGGAAGGGACATGCCCTCTACACAGTGACTTGTGAGGCACGAGCTGTGTGCTGTCTGGGGAGGACTTAGCTCTGGACCTGGAGCACGGGAGCCTGTAGACCTTTGCGGCTGCGGTGCCCTTGGGCAGTTCATACAGAGAGCGCGTGTATGTCGGTTTAGTCAGGGAGTGTCTGATACTCAGTCCCAAATGCACTGACATCACTTGGTACCTTGGCCTCTGTGTGGCCCAAATACATGCCAAGAGCCTTGGAAAGCCAGTAGAACTTCCCATTTGTAATCTGGAGTCTAACCCTGTAAAACACGGTTCAGTCATCAGCCAAACTGCTTATTTTAACTGTTTCTAGAGAAAAAGCCAGGCTCTGTAAGTGATGTTACATAACCATGTCATCTCATTGAACGTTGAGAGTTTCACTGAGAGTATCTTCCTGGGGTCCTTCTGGGCCCAGCACGCTGGTCCTCCCCTTATAGAAACTGCTTCCACGTGTTCTCTGCTTCTCACTGATCAAGTTCCTACTAAGAGCTCCACTTGCCGTGTAAGAGAATAAAATGCTGAAATAAGCAAATGATTGCTTGTATTTTAGTCAGGGTTTGTAAGTTTAGATGGTCAAATTTATATACCCTGGTGATGGAAAGTTCTTTTTTATTTTTCAGTATTAAAAAGGCTCTGTATTATGGTGGGGCTATATAAATAGTCTTTAAAACTATGGCCCTATTAATCTTACAAGTGTTAGTTACAGGTCAAGCAGTGGAAACTGTATAAATGTAAAAACAAACAAACAAAAATCTCCCCACATGTTCCCCTGGAGAGAGTGGTCTTGTTCTGGAGATGTTGGGAAGAGCAGCAGAGAGCTTCTGAAGGCAGGATGAGGTCAGTGATTGAATGTTGCTGTGCAGTTGCTCAGTCGCGTCCAACTCTTTGCGACCCCATGGACTGCAGCATGCCAGGCCTCCCTGTCCATCACCAACTCCCGGAGTTTACTCAAACTCATGTTCACTGAGTTGGTGATGCCATCCAACCATCTCATCCTCTGTGATCCCCTTCTCCTCCCGCCTTCAATCTTTCTCAGCATCAGAGTCTTTTCCAATGAGTCAGTTCTTCCCATCAGATGGCCAAAGTATACGAGTTTTAGCACCAGTCCTTCCAGTGAATATTCAGTGATTGGACAGAGGAACAAGAAGCATTGTGCTGCAGAGGAGAGTGATTATCCTGAAGGCAGAGGACAGGGTGGAGGGGAGTTAGGGACGAGCTGGGCTCTAAGCTGATCTCTGGCTTGCAGGTAGGGGTGGAATGGGATTCCGAGGTAAGGAAACCCAACAGTAAAGGCAGTGAGTAGCTCTCGGGTAGAGGATGGAGTCTGTGCACGGATGTGTTTAATGGGAGCCAATGGTCTGAGCCTGGAGGGTTGGGAACGCTGTACCAGGCAACCCCACATCTGCTATCTTTGCCTGTAGGGCACATTTTGTTCATTTTAAGGTTTCAACAAATGTATTCACTTATTTAATAAGTCACATCTGTTATGGACCAGATGCTGTCTAGAACCAGAAATACAACAATGTCCAGAACAAAGTCCATGATTTCATAGCTCTTTTAATCTAGTAAAAAGAGATGGGTGACATTAATATAACATCTTGGGTTGTTACACAGAGATGAATTGGGGTGAGGAGGGCAGAATAGAAAGTGGGGGGCATGGCCAACACTTTACATGTAGTGGTCAAAAGGATATAGGAAGCAAGCTATGGTTGACTAGCTGAAAAAAATTAATGAGAAAATGGGTTAAGTCGGATATTTGACACAATTGAGTCAGTTTCCATGGCTTATGGGTTTCTTTTTCCGTTGCCCCAAGAATATCTTAAACACAACACTGAGAGTTCAACTTTGGAAGAAGGGGAATAGTTATGACTTAAGTGCATTTCTGGGAAGTCTGTTGCTGTCCTGAGTGTTTATAAGTTGTAAGAGTTCTAGCTTTGGAGTCACCCGGACCCCCTGGAGGAGGAAATAGCAACCCACTCCAGTATTCTTGCCTGGAGAATCCTATGGACAGAGGAGCCTGGAGGGCCACAGTCCATAGGGTCACAAAGAGTCGGACACGACTGAAGGGATGAATGCAGACATGGTCTCAATTCCGTCTCTGCCACTGACTAGCTCTGTGACCAGGGACATGTGATTTAACCTTCATGAGCCTGTTTCTCTAAAATGGGGATAAATAAGATCCATACATACAAAGCACTCAGCTATGATAAAAGCCATTTCCAATAAATGTTGGTCCGTAACCATGGCAGCAGCTGTCCAGTGAGGGTAGTGCCCAAAGCAGGGGTTGCCTTGTATGTGTTTGTGTCCAGAAGTTACTTATATCCCCGTGGTTGATCTATGGCCCCTTTCCTTGAGCAGCGGGGGTCCTGATGAGGACAAAATATGAGCCTGACCTTTGCATTCCAACAATGCTCTTGACACACAGTCAAAGCTAAGTAGCCATTTGATGGAGAAGTGAATTATTGACGATAATGTAACCAAGCTGCTGCTGCTGCTGCTAAGTCACTTCAGTCATGTCCAACTCGGTGCGACCCTATGGACAGCAGCCCTCCAGGCTCCTCTGTCCACAGGATTCTCTAGGCAAGGATACTGGAGTGGGTTGCCATTTCCTTCTCCAAGAAAGGACCACAATGGAGAAAGTTATCTAGTAGGGAAAAATGTCTTATCAAAATCTCAGTAAATGAATTTCTTTTTTATCAACTCTGTTTCCCTAAATTTTTCATCATTGCTTCCAAATGGTTTTTTATCATTGCTTTCAAATGATTTTTTGTCACTGCTTTCAAATGAGTAGCATTTTTAAATGTTACTCTCCTTAATGTAATGAGAGTAACATTAAAAAGAAATAAGAATTAAGGATAATCAGGTTTTTGCTGGGAAGGATCGAAAGGCGGGAGGAGAAGGGGATGACAGAGGATGAGATGGTTGGATGGCATCATTGACTCAGTGGATGAGTTTGAGTAAGCTCTAGGAGTTGGTGATGGACAGGGAGCCCTGACGTGCTGCACTCCGTGGGGTCGCAAAGAGTCGGACACGACTGAGCAATTGAACTGAACTGAACTGAGCTCTGGATTTTAGTGGTAAAACATGCCCAGCATATTTGACCAAAATCCACCATGTGGCAGAAGAAAGAGGCGAAAGACACCCTGCCTCTGTCTGGTTCATGGCCTCGGCCCCCACCTTTGCTGCTGGTCTGGTTGGGAATCTTTGAGGCAGAAGCATCAACCTCAGAGTTTTTAAACAACCACTAAGAGTTTTTAAACTTCCATGTAAAGGGCCCTTTCCTTTGAGATCCTTAGATGAGGGTGGCGTGGGAGCTCCACCTGTCTAATGATGATGACTTTTAAAGCCTCTGGGCCCAACTCTGGCATTGGGCATCAGGGGACAGATGCTGCCTAGGGTTACCCGGACCCCTGGCCTGAAAGCAAGGCAGGGAGGGGGACCTGATGGCACAGACAGGCCAGGCCTTGAGAGTGCCTCCTGTGGGCAGTCAAGGGAGCCAGACCGACTATTTCCTGCCCTTGTGGGGATGACTTAGGATCAGGCCAGCCAAGAGGAGTCTCGATCTTTTCACGCAAGTCAGGTCACTCTCAGCCATGTGTGACCAGGGCTGTGACAAGACTCTGGCATGCGGTGGGGGAAACAGTGCCTGCTTGTGAACCAGCCACCAGAGTGCTTAGATGAAATGTCAGATGAAGGCAGCTCTTTTTCTTCCTCTCTCCACGCCTGCAGCGTGTTTCCCTTTTTCAGCACAACTGTTAGGAAGCGAGTGCACACGAAGTATGCATTTGAGGTGTCAGCAGCTCCTCTTTGCCAGAAAAGCCACGATCATTCCTCTCCTTGGACTGAACAAAGCCTGTGGGTAGGTAGGACTGAGGGAGAACACGGGCGTCTGTAATCGAAAGTGGTCATCTCTCAGTCGTATCCAACTCTTTGAGACCCTATGGACTTGCCCTGTAGCTCGCCAGGCTCCTCTGTCCATGGGATTCTCCAGGCAAGAATACCAGAGTGGGTTGCCATTCCCTTCGCCTAGGGGGTCTTTCTGAGCCAGGGATCGAACCTGGGTCTCCTGCATTGCAGGCAGATTCTTTATAGTCTGAGCCATCTTAAGGGGAGATTGAAAACCTTGCTTTTAGTCAACATCAAAAAAAATTTTTTTTTTAACTTTTTTTAGATTTCACGTTTTCATTTACTCATCCCAGTACATAGAGAAATGTTTAGGAAGTAGGAGGTGGGCGGATGGAGGGGGATGGATATAAGCGGCCCTCGCTCAGAATCTTGGAGCGATCAGGGCCGGTCGTGTGAGCCGCAGCCAGGCTGGGTGGCGTTTTCTTTTCACAGTCACTGGACTGTCATGCATTGGCCTCCTGTCAACTTTGATTTAGGAAGTTCCACCATCTTTAGAGAATCAGCATGTTACATTCCAGTAACAGAATGTAAATAAAGACGCATAGTGATTCAGTGTTAGTATTTTATGAACCCAAAGCGCTGGAGAGGTCACCAAAGCAAAATCCACCCTCCCCCATCCTCGTCCATATCATCCCCAGTGTTCTGGGGACACTGAGAAAGGCACACTCGTCAAATTCACGAGGACCTTGACTCAGCGAGACCCTTCAGAAGACTTCACTAAAAATCCAGATGACCTCTACTAGCTTATGAAATGTTCACCCGGAATGAAATTCTGTAGGATAAATGCCAGGTGATTGGTCACAGTGAAACCCTTCCCTTCCCTCTGCCCCCGCTCCCCCACCGAAGGAAAGGATGGGCAAGTGGCCAGCCAGAGGGGACTGTGGGACCCCTTGGGGTGGCTGACCCTGATAGGGATCAGCCTCCTGCAATCATAGGCTCAGGATGGAGGTCCCCAGGGTCGGGGTCTTCCAGTGAAAGAATGCATCCACCTCCCCTCCCACCCCTCACACATACCTGGCTAGTGACACACACAAGGAACAGCTCTTGTTTGTGGAGTAACTTCTGTGTGCCAGGCTCCACCCCAAGCCCTTTAGATACGTTTTCTCCCTTAATTCTCACAGCTTATCTAGCAAATATTCTCTGTGTGTGACAGCATTTAGAAAGATAAGGTAACTCACCCGTGTCTGCCTCCCTACCTATCTACCTGCTCCCCCCACCCACCAGGATCACCCAGACAGACCGAAAAAAATAAGTGGTGTCATTTCCCTGCTCAAAGCCCCAGTAGACCAGGAGCCAGGTGGAGGGGAGCAGGGCTTTCATGCACTCGGGCGAGTTCCCAGCCAGGATTAACCTACTTCCTCTCCTGAGATTCTTCAGCCATATATTTCAGCAACCTGGTAAAGAAAATGAAGAACGTGCTGTTGGTTTAAAAAAAAAAAAAAGTTCAAGCCCCATGAATCATAGGAAGCTCTTTATGATTCTGGGGCCTCCTGTTTCAGGATTGCTGGTAACTTGTCTCTTGAAGCTGCCTTGAGCAGACAGAAACGTAGCCCAGGAATTCCACCTCTGGCTTTAGACACAGCAGTTCTTGAGGCAAGTGCTCAGGGAGGTGGGAACAGGAAGCAAAGGTCTTCAGTGGGATGTCTGATCTCCTTCCTTTGGCAGGAAGGCTACCGGGGGAATGTTTCGCTAACACCAAGCGAGCTGAAAAGTAGAGAGTTAAAAGAGTTACTGGGGGAAGCAGGGAAGGGGCAGGACAAAATTCAAGTACCCAACAGATTGATTATTCAGCCTTTGTGTGTGTGTGTGTGTTGCTCAGTCGTATCCGACTCTTTGTGACCCCATGCAGTGTAGCCGACCAGGGTCCTCTGTCCATGGAATTCTCCAGGCAAGAACACTGGAGTGGATTGTCATTTCCTCTTCCAGCGGATTTTCTGGATCCAGGAATCGATCCCTGGTCTCCTGAATTGGCAGGTAGATTCTTCACCTTCTGAACCATCAGGGAACTCCATTCAACCTTTAACAAATACTTATCAAGGCCCTGGGATAGTCGTGAAGAAACAAGCACGCTTCTCACGTAGGACGTAGGTTCTGATGCATGAGCTATGTGCATGGTCTGCCTGTTCCAAGACAGAAAGCCACAAACAAGTGGCTAAGATCATTTCAGTTGTAACAAGTGCAATGTTGAAAGTCAGAGTCTGAGGGAGAGAGTTTAAGGGGCGGGGTGAGAGGGAATATAAAGTACTGACAATCACTTCAGCTGCCCTTCGAGGAAAAGATGGAAGAGGGCCCAGCGTGTTGGCTGGGAGACCAGCCCCAAGTCTCTCCCTGAGGTCAGGGAGACTGCAGGAGGATGAGAAAAGGAGAAATGAGAGAAGCGGGGGGTTCTGTATTTTTAGAGACAGCCTCAGTAGTACTTCTTAGTGGACTGGGGATGAGAGTGCGTGGTGGGGGTAGGGGAGCAAAAGGTATCTGTCTGCATAGACGTGGTGCCATTTTTCTAGTTGGGAAAAGTAGCCATCTAAGCAAAGGGGCCCTGGGGTGGCTGTATGGGGTCTTGGAGAGCCAGGGGGATGCAAAGCTGGGGAGCACTGAGGGGCCACTGGTCAGGGGTGATGTGCGTGAAAAGCAGGGGTGGGAGTTCGTGAGAGGGTTATTCAACTGCGGTAAGTTAGATAAGACCATCAGCATAGCGCCGGGAGCATCGTGATGACTCGGGAGCTGTTATTTCACTAGGAACAGGCCAAGTCCCTTGTAGAAGCCAGGAGAGGACAGGGGCGAGGCGGCAGGGTCATGTGTACCAAGGGTTGGTATTAGGGCTCAGCAGTGCCTGTCTTCTTAACCAGAAATTGAGGGTAATTCTACTTACTTGTTTCACAGGAGCTGAGCTGCAATCATGGAAAACTAATGTTTTAAAAAACAGAACTTGAGGTTTCCTGAGGGATGCTTTTAAACTCAGTCTGTTTTAACACACACTCATGTGTCGGCTCAGATGGTAAAGGGTCTGCCTGCAATGTGGGAGACCTGGGTTCGATCCCTGGGTTGGGAAGATCTCCTGGAGGAGGAAATGGCAACCCACTCCAGTATTCTTGCCTGGAAAAATCCCATGGCCGGAGGAGCCTGGCGGGCTGCAGTCCCTGGGGTCGCAAAGAATCGGACACGACTGAGCGCCTTCACTTTCATGTGTCCACACACACTCTCTTACCCCTTCTCGTGAGACCACATACACCTCCACGAGGTTCACTAACCATCCTAATGAAAATGGCTCAAAGCGGCCGTGACCTCGCAGAAACAAAGGCCAGAGCCGCCAGCTTTAAGGTGTGTGTCCCTGATTTTAAAAGCTGACGGCTTATCACCTTCCTTTCTCAGTTTTCCCTCGAGGACAAATCAAGACCTGAAAAGATGTCACAGTGGGGAAATTGGGAAATGCGACGCGTGGCTTCTGTTGTCACTTTGGGGGAACTTCCCAGACCTTCCTGGGTCCCAGGAGGCAGGTGGGAAAGTGCACAGCCTGCCCCCAGTCCCAGCCCATCCTTCACTGGGCAGGAAGCCCAGTCTGCCCCTAGACCCTGATCCCCAAGACCCCTGGAGCCGGGTGGGGTAGAGGAGTTGGGGTGCCCCACATGGGTGCTGCCGGAAGGTTCTGAGCATCTTCCTTGTACACCTGGTCCCCAAGTGAAGACTGCCACTGGGAGGCACTTTGCAAGGCCAGCCGGGCAGTTTAAAAAGAGGTTTCACAAAACCCAAATGGCAATGCGGGCCTTTTCCAGATGTTCTTAGGATAGGACGCCATGTTCTTTCCCATCCAGTTAATGGTAAAGGGGAAAAAGTAAATCCACATGCCCCGGGGGCCAAGGACACAGCAGTGATCGTCACAGGCATTGAAACAGCTTGTTTTATCACAGAACTCCTGGGTGACCATAAAAACGTGCCGACTCTGTACCGTATTCTGACTGTAGGTTTGATTAATTACACAAATCATGGTTTGTACTGTGTCAAACCACCTGACTCTCCGACTGCCCCTCCCCTTGGTCTTGAAATAAAATCAAGGCTCTACTTGAGTGTTCTATTGCTTCTCCTAGGGAGAAAGCAATGGCACCCCACTCCAGTACTCTTGCCTGGAAAATCCCATGGATGGAGGAGCCTGGTAGGCTGCCATCCATGGGGTTGCTAGAGTCGGACACGACTGAGTGACTTCACTTTCACTTTTCACTTTCATGCATTGGAGGAGGAAATGGCAACCGACTCCAGTGTTCTTGCCTGGAGAATCCCAGGGACGGCAGAGCCTGGTGGGCTGCCGTCTTTGGGGTCGCACAGAGTCAGACTCGACTGAAGTGACTTAGCAGTAGCAGCAGCAGGGCTCAGGGTGCCCTGACTGACCCTGTTTGCACTGCTGAGCTGTGGCCCCGAGCCCCCCAGTGGGGGGGGAGTCTGTCCTGTGGGGACAAGGAGGCCGGGCTGCTTACAGAGTTGTGTCTATACTGTCCCCTGGACCTCCCTGACTCCTAACTCAGGGATCTTGTTTTCTCCCTCAGGCTTTCTCCAGCAATGACCTTTCCCCTACACACTCCGTTTACTCTGTTGGAAATGGAGATCCTTACCTCCAGGTCTCCTTTTCCTTCTCGTTTTCCTGAGACTGTTCAGATCTTATGGACTTTCTTGCCAGCTTCCCAGCTTTGTTTACTTTTGGAATCTATATGGGCAGAGAGGGAGACCTAAAACAGAAAAATAAACAAAAATAAGTAGGAGACCGATGAGTAAGTTCCCAAGAGTATTTCATTGGCGGCTACATTAGCAGAAGAGTATGCATGACCTCTGTTCTGGTGCCAGGTTGGGAGGTGGAGGGAGTTAGAGGAGCTTCAGAGATTGCAGATAGAGTCTGTTCCTTCTCCGTCTCCATCATGTCAGGAAGTTCATTGCAGCTTCAGGAGGAGATACAACACAATGCCCTTGTCGATCAATAGGTTTAGTTGAACCATGAAAATCAGGCAAGTGACTTAACTGACTCTTCCACTGAACTGACTGTCCAAGAATCTTATGTACACTGCCTTAAAGAAGTTCAGTGATTATTGTTTGAATTTAGCAGATCATGCCCCAAATGATAAAAAACCTAGGAAAAATACTTTTTTCTTAGCTAAAATAGGAAAGCAAGAAGCATCCTGGTGAGTTTTTAAATGGTATCCTGCCCTTCATTTGAGGGTCTTATAAACGTGGGTAACAGGGATGCTCAGCACCCAAGCCTTTCCTGTGCACTGCGCCCTGTGCTGAGGGCCCTCCTGCTGCCCCCTGCTTTCTTCCCTTCACACCTCCCGGGTAGATTCTTTTATCACTCTCATTTTGCAGATGGCCTGTTGTTGTTCAGCCACCAAGTCCTGTCCGACTCTTTGTGATCCTGTGAACTGCAGCACTTGCCAATCCTTCACTATCTCCCAGAGTTTACTCAAACTCATGTCCGTTGAGTCAGTGATGCCATCCAACCATCTCATCCTCTGTCGCCCCCTTCTCCCTTTGTCCTCAATCTTTCCCAGCACCAGGGTCTTTTCTAATGAGTCTGCTCTTCGCATCAGATGGCCAAAGTATTGGAGCTTCAGTTTCAGCATCAATCCTTCCAATTCAGGACTGACTGGTTTGATCTCCTTGCTGTCCAGGGGATTCTCAAGAGTCTTCTCCAGTACCACACAGATGGCTTTAAAAACCTCCCCCAGACTCACACAGCTGCTGAGTAGCCGAGTCAGTCTCTGTACCCTGATCTCTCTGACTCAGCAGACGCACCCAAACCCATAGCCAGCACCCCTCTCTCTGGAGAAAGCTTTCCTTTCCGCAAGATAAGGAATAATATCTAAAACCAACAGCTAAAACCAGAACTCCAGAACCACGTTTATCTTTCTGATTGCTAGTGTATTTTATATTTAGGGCATGCATTTAGTGAGGCACGGTGTTTATTTTTCTGCCGGAGGTTATATGGTCTTTTAGGAGATAGAATTACCTATAATGAGATATTTGCTTCCATAATTTAGCTGACATATCTTCTGGATTAATTTTATTAGCTCCTGAAGCTGAAACTGCTGCCAATTCATACAAAGGCAAAGTTTTCAACATCTTTATCAAGACGACCTCAAGAGGGTGCTCCTAGCAAGCCTTTGATTTATTGTTTTCCCAGGCCTGAAGCTTGATTTTAAAGCATATTTTCAGAGAATGGATTGCAATCCTGTATAAATAGAAAATTCATGGAAGAGACTCAAAAAACCACAAAACAGAAGTTCAGGAATTAGAATTTCTAGGTTGGTGGCAATGAAGATCCAGGGATTTAAATTTTATAAAAATTGTATCAAGAGAAATTAAAAACTTCTACAGTCTTTCAGAATGTAGAATCATAGCACTAGAAGAGATCTAAGAAAACAGGGAGATAAGGACTTGGGGGTGATGGGATGGTGGGGGCAAGATTCTCAACCCTCGTCAGCAACCGATAATGTAGTTTCACATACTGATATAATATCCTGAATCAGAGGGCATCAGGGCATTTTAAAAATATATATTTACTTATTTATTTGGCTCTGCTGGGTCTTAGTTGTAGCATATGGGATCTACTTCCCTGACTAGGAATCGAACCAGAGTCCCCTGGATTGGGAGTGTAGAGTCTTAGCCACTGTACCACAGGGTAAATCCCATCAGGGTATTTGGTTTTATTCTCTATAAAGTTGTATTAGCACTTCCAAAGGAAATATAGTGAGGCATAGTTAAAAGACAAAGTAAATGAGAATGGAAATCTAAAAAAAAAATTTAATTATTCCAGAAAAAAAAGGAGGGGCAGTGCCTGGAAAATCCCATGGACAGAGGAGCCTGGAAGGCTGCAGTCCATGGGGTCGCACAGAGTCGGACACGACTGAAGTGACTTAGCAGCAATAGCAGTGGAATAAAAAAAAAAACCAAAACACCCAGATGGGGCCAACAGAAAATAAATCAGAGCAGCAGACTTTAATCTAGTCACATCAGTTATGTATAGTAAATGTGACTGGACTAAATGCTCTAATTTAAAGGCAGAGCTTATTAAACTGGAGAAAAGAAGGACCCAAGGATATGCTGCCTTTAAGTATAAATGTAAGTAGATCAAAAGTGAAAAGATGGAGTTAGTATGTCTTACAAGCAGTATGCTTTAGAAAGCTGGAGTGGCCATATTAATATAAGATAGAGTAGATTTAAGGATGATGGATATTGCCTGAGATAAACGGGTGGATTCTCCTGGAACACATAACAATCATACATCTGTAAACGTCTAGTAATAGAGGTTAAGATATAAGAAACAAATATTGACAGAATTTAAGGCAGTAATAGACACATCTGCAATTACAGCTTTAGCATCTCTGTCAGTAACTGATAGAAGAATTCAACAAGAAAAGCATTTCCATTCATCTAGATTGGCCATCCACCAGGGACTGAGCTGGTGTCAGCTGATGGGTGCTCTGCTCACGATAGGTTTTTATTTAATTTTCTCAGCTAATGAAGAAGCAGCTGTTTCTGCATCCTCTGCTGCCCAGAGGACGTCTCGAGATGGATTGTAATTGCTATGAGTGTGAACCTGAGGTCTTTACCTTGGCAAGTGGGCTCCCAAGGATTTCCTCATCACTCGTACGCTGGAGAGCAACCCTGTAGTCTAGACAGGATGCGTTTCTCGTGAACAGAGTAAATTACTTCTGCCCAAATAAGGCGAGGCCCCTTTTCTCTAAGGAGCATTTTGTAACTGCTCCAATACCAGGCTATCAGGGAAGCGGGCACCATCAAGGGTCCTCATGTTCCATGCTTGATTATGCTGATGAGTTTGGCATTGGAGTTTTGCCTCGACAGCTAAATGACTCTTAAAGACTCATTCATTATCTTGCAGCCACTTCAAGCCCAGACTGTGTTGTGCCGGGAGCTGCTTAATAGGATTATTGCAAGACAAGGAGCAGTCTTGCTCTCAGGGCTCCAGGCTGATCCCTGTCTCACCCTATCGCTTACCAATTCTCAGCCTAGCCGTCTCCTAAGAAGAGAAATTTTCAATTTCCTGCAGTGATCGGAACTAACAGTTTTCCCAGCCTGCAGGAAAACACAGATTGAAAACTGTGGATATGCAATCAGGATAACAGAGGAGTTATTTAGGTTAAAGCATCTTGTGTTCCTGGATCACTTAAGATACATGTAGTTGTAAGTACTAGATTCCCTGGACTGGTCTGAAAGTAATTCTTATTTCGAATTTAAGTTTTTTGAGTTCAACTTAAGCTTTATTTCCTTATTTTCTAAATTAAGGGGAGTTAGCTTCCCTGATCGGAGAAGGCAATGGCACCCCACTCCAGTACTCTTGCCTGGAAAATCCCATGGACGGAGGAGCCTGGTAGGCTGCATTCCATGGGGTCGCTAAGAGTCGGACACGACTGAGCGCCTTCACTTTCACTTTTGACTTTCATGCATTGGAGAAGGAAATGGCAACCCACTCTAGTGCTCTTGCCTGGAGAATTCCAGGGACGAGAGAGCCTGGTGGGCTGCCATCCATAGGGTCTCACAGAGTCGGACACAACTGAAGCGACTTAGCAGCAGCAGCAGCAGCAGCTTCCCGATGGCTCAGACAGTAAAGAATCTGCCTGCCAATACAGGAGACCAGGGGTCGATTTCTGGGTCAGGAAGATCCCCTGGAGAAGGGCAGGGCAACCCACTCCAGTATTCTTGCCTGGAGAATCCCCATGGACAGAAGAGCCTGGGGGGCTACAGTTCATAGGGTCGCAAAGAATGGGACACAACTGAGCAACTAACACACAGAATAGATCGGTTGTCCAGCTCTATGGTGGCAATAAGTGCATTCAACCTGAAGTTGAACTAAGAAGCCAAATGAAAGTACACATGTTTGGTGATAGGCAGAAAATATCCTAGATCAAAATTTTTTCAAAAAAATGGTTCAAATGAACCTGTTTACAGGGCAAGAATAGAGACTCAGACATAGAGAATGGATATGTGGACACTGAGTGGGAAGGGGAGGTGGGACGAATTGGGAGAGTGGCACTGACCTATGTACATTATTACCATGTGTAAAATAGACAGCTAGTGGGCAGCTGCTGTATAGGGCATAGACCTCAGCTCTGTGCTCTGGGATGACCTAGAGGGGTGGGAGTGGGTGGAGGTGGAAGGGAGGCCCAAGAGGAAGGGGATATGCATGTATACATAGAGCTGATTCCCTTCGTTGTACAGCAGAAACCAACACAACACTGTAAAGCAGTTAGAGTCCAATAAATAAAAAATAATTTTGTCAGGCAAAGGAAAGTAGTCCTGCTGCTGCTGCTGCTGCTGCTAAGTCGCTTCAGTCGTGTCCGACTCTGTGCAACCCCATAGACGGCAGCCCACCAGGCTCCCCCGTCCCTGGGATTCTCCAGGCAATAACACTGGAGTGGGTTGCCATTTCCTTCTCTAATGCATGAAAGTGAAAAGTGAAAGTGAAGTCGCTCAGTCGTGTCTGACTCTTAGCGACCCCATGGACTGCGGCCCACCAGGCTCCTCCGTCCATGGGATTTTCCAGGCAAGAGTGCTGGAGTCGGGTGCCATTGCCTTCTCTGAAAGTAGTCCTAAAATGTGTTTAATAAATAGGGAACTGGTTTCCAATGAGTTTTCATTTATAGACCAATAACATATATTATGTACAGTCTCACCCAGAGCAGGATAAAGTCAGAAAGACATTAGGGATTAATCCATGGAAAAGAGATAAGACTGAGTATTCAGCCTAGTCTATGAATCATTCAATCCCTTTGCCCTGAGACGCTTGGGTTCCCAAGTCAATTCTTTTATTTTTAGAATCAAGATTGTGGTAAATGCAATATGCGTTTCTTTTGTACAGTAGTACATTTTGCATGCATTGTTCCTTCTATCTGGTTTCCTCAGATGGCTTAGTAACTCTACCTGATGCCAAAGAAAGCCTTTGAGTGCTCCTTCAGTCCTGGTTGGTCCCAGTGGTGGGTCCCCAAATAGAAAATGGCATTTTTTTCCATTTTGTCTTTAGTGAAAGAAACAGAACATGAAAGAAAGGCTTTTCACTCCAGTCTCTTAAAAGGCCCTACCGTTTCCCCCTAACTTTTATTGTCGTTTAGATAATAAGGGGGTAGGATGGGGTGGTTAATGGTATTGTTTCAGAAATATTCTGACAGATCATCTAAACTAGTTGCTTTTCTTCTAATGGTTTAAATGCATCTTCCAAAGAGGAGCAAGACATTTGGAGTCTATTTATTTTTATGTAATAGATGTAGGAAAGGGGGAAAAGGTGACAAACTGCTTTTACTTTTTCCTTTGAGCTCTTTAATGAAAAAAGAGCATAGGACTTGAGTCAAGTAGGTCACCAGTTATTAATTTAATCCTGTGCCCTTGGGCATGCAATTCCCTTCTGAGCCCGTCTCCTTGTCTCTAGATGGGAGGATGTGGGATATACACGGGAGAGGCTGACACAGTGAGAGGCCTCATGGATGGTCAGACAAGCCTGATTTACAAGTTTTCATGATAATCTGTCCACTTGGTTATCCCTTCCCCTTGCTAATTTTTCTTTGCCCTAATTTCAGGCCATTATTCTTACTATGGCTACTTCCTACTTTGCTTTCTTTTATTTACTTTGGCAGATCAGCTATTGTGTTTTTCACTATCACGTAACCAAGCTTCATTTGATTTTATCATCATTTAAAAAATTGAAGTACAGACAGTTGATTTGCAATACTGTGTAAGTTTCAGGCCCAAAACATAGTGATCCACCATTTTTAAAGGTTATATTCCGTTTATAGTTACTATAAAGCATTGGCTGTATTCCCTGTGCTGTGTCACACATCCTTGTAGCTTCTTCATCTTATACATAGCAGTTTGTACCTCCTAACCCCCTGTCCTTATCTGTCCCCTCCCCCTCCCTCTTGCTATTAGTAACCACTGGCTTGTTCTTTATGTCTGTGAGTCTGTTGTTATATTCATTAGCTTGTTTTACTTTTCAGATTCTGCATATAAGGGATATTATTTCTTATTGTCTGTGTCTGACTTATTTTGCTTCATACAATACGCTCCAAATCCATCCATGTTGTTGCACGTGGTAAAGTGTCATCCCTTTTTGTGACTGAGTGCTATCCCATTGTATGTGTGTGTATGCCACATCTTCTTTATTGAGTCATCTGTCGATGGACACTTAGGTTGCTTCTGTATCTTGGCCACTGTAAATAATGCTGCTACGAACACTGAGAGGTGCATATATCTTTTAAGTTAACGTCTTAGTGTCACCAAGCTTTAAATATGAAATTTTTGTCTCCAAAACTATCTTTAAACATTTCACAATAGCCGTCCGATCACCTTCCTGTTTTAAGGGATGAATTCTTGGGACTTCCCTGGCCGTCCAGTAATTGGGACTCCATGCTTCCACGACAGGGGTCTGGGTTCAATCCCTGGTATGGGAACCAAGATTCTGCAAGCCACGTAGAGTAGCCCCCCTCCCCCACCAGCAAAAGGATATATTCTCCACATTTATTCTGCAGTTTTCTAATCTTAACGTTCTGTGGGTTTGCATTTGGTACTGAGAACCCAGGATTTGGTCTCTGGTTAGGGCTTCCCTGGTGACTCAGATGGTAAAGCATCTGCCTGCAATGTGGGAGACCCGGGTTCGATCCCTGGGTTGGGAAAATCCCCTGGAAAAGGAAATGGCAACCCACTCCAGTATTCTTGCCTGGAAAATCCCATGGATGGAGGAGCCTCGTAGGCTACAGTTCATGGGATCACAGAGTCAGACACGACTGAGCGTCAACTTCACTATACTTTCCTTTGGGAACTTGACTAATGACCTAAGGACATTTCTTACCCCCTCTTTTCCCTGGGGGCGCTGGGTGCCTCTGACTTCATCTTGGGTTAGTGGGACTTCTGCCTCCAGCAACAAACTAACACTCACTGGATTCCAAAGCTCCTTTTTTTTTTCTTCTAGCTCCAGATGAAGGTCTCTTTTCAAAGGATGTTAACACCTGATTTGTTGTAAGACATTCTGGAAAGTAGTCTTATCCTACACTGCTCTTACTCTCTAGTGTTTGAGGGTTGGTGGCCTAATTCTTCTTTTGAGGCTGTGTCTCACTGATGTAATTCTAAAACAATTTTAAACCCACAGATTAAGAACATGTGTTTCTTCATGTCACATGTTAAGAGAGACTTTAATTCATTCTGAAATCTATATTGAAGAGTGTCTTAAAGCAAAATTGCAACTTTACAGCTATATTAACTACAAATTGCATAGAGTCTGAGTTTAGTGATCCAGAGACTCAAAGCCAACTAGAATTCTCCTTTGACAAAGGCCTCAAGCTTTTCATTGTTGTACAGGAGGGTAGGTGAAATGGGCCATGTGATAAGGTGGAAAGATATGTTTTCCTTCTCTGGTCTCAGTCTCAGAATGTCTGGAATGTTCTTCAAAGGTGGATCTGTCAGCATGACCTTTGCTGGCTCCTTCTTGAATCCCTTTATATTTTATCTACTATCTCTCGGGACACAAGTTTCATATTTTTATTATCTACAGTAACACAGTACTTCCTCTTTTTGTCCTAAAATTACCTCTTTCAAGCTTTAAGGAGTGCCCTCTGCCTTTAGGACTGGGAAGCAATGATTCCATCTGCATTTTCTCCCTTCAGTTCCACCCGATCCTGGAGGCTTTGATGGTATCTGCTGAGCCTTTGTTGTCAAGACAGAGAAAGCTAATTTGGGTTCAGAAAACAGAACAGTTTCAAAGGAGCCTACCTCCAAGAGCCAAACAGTTTTTGAGCCAGGGTGCAGTGGTCCTCACTGTTGAAATGCAGGAACACATTGTGGTGACTGTTGACAAAGGGTTAAGCATCACAGACAGTCTTCGTAGAAGCAGAAAACAGGACTGATCCAAAACATATAACGTATACTCCAAAATAAGCCAGGCTCGCCCCTCTTAATGGGATCGCTACAGACATGCCAAATGCTACAGCTAGTCAATTGTATACATATGGTAAAACTTTTCATACCATTCAGCGTTTGCCACAATATGATTTTAATTACGTACAGATTGGGTAGCTGGAAGAAAGCACTGGAATTGAATAAAGTTAAACACAAGCCCTTTTATAAATGGCCCTGGTTTAGGTTAGAACGTATGCAAATGACCACCAGGGACGGTAGGAGGAGTGTGTGGTCTGGGACAGTCTCTGGGGACAGGACGTGACTCGTCTTCAAGCTGGGAACCTGGTTCGTCTGCAAGGAGAGAATTTACAGAACGGTGGTTATACTCCTTTTGAAGTTGGGACTTAACGCGAATGCTTGCGCCCTGTTACTCACATTCTTCCTGCCCCGGGACAGGGTTTGTCTCTACAAAAAGAAATTGCTGTCTGGGCAAACATCACCTTCAACTTGAAAGACTCTGGGGTTGGATACGGCAGAGATCAGTATTTTTGAAACTTTTTTTTCTTCTTCTTTCCTAATGGTACTTTTGTGGGCTGTGTTCTTTGTTTCTCTGAAGTCAATTTGACATAGCAAATTCAAAAGCAGTGCTGTTTACCTCATTCAAGAAAAGAAACAGGGGGCAATTTTGCTTGAGCCAGGCCTTGGCTGTGCAGAGGAGAAAACCGCGGGCTTTGGAATGTGCTTTCCTCAAACTTGAACAGCCTAGTTTTGGTTTTCCTCAGAACTTACCAGAAGAGCTTGGACTTACTGAATATCTTTTGGGTAAGCCGCTCTGAATTCCAGCTTCTCTTTTCTGAAATGAAGATACACCCTGTGCATCCCCCGCCCCACCCTACCCTGCAAAAGCCAACCTACTGAGGTTTCAGGACCCAAAACCTGGCCCCTCACAGACCCTGTCCACAGGGCTGTTGGACATCCCTGAGGAGAGAGGATGGAGTTAGTGTAATAGGGCTAAAAATGACACCTGACTTTTTGGGAGCCTCTTGGATGATATCAGACCATTCCAAGAATGGGCAAACCCGTATTCTGTGTCTTTACTGGTGAGATGGGAGTACCAGGAATTGAACCTGTTGCAAGACGGGGGGCCCCCTTCCAGGCCCCAAGAGTGGGCTTTTGTCTAACACTAGGAAATGGATTGTCTGAGGAGACACATGTGCTGGCAGAGCAAAAGGCTTTATTGGGAAGGGGCACCCGGGCAGAGAGAAGCGGGCTGAGGGAACCCAGGAGAACTGCTCTGCCACACGGCTCACAGGCTCTGGTTTTATGGTAATGGGTGAGTTTTCAGGTTGTCTCTGGCCAGTCATCTTGCTTGATATTTTTGGTCTTAGGGTCCTTCCTGGTGGTGCAGACCTCGTTCAGCCAAGATGGATTCCAGCACAAAGGGTGCTGGGACGTTGGTAGGACAATACTATTGGCTGGCATCTCCCCCTCCTCTTGGCTCCTCCTGAATTCTCCTGGTTAGTTTTCGGTGGCAGCACCTTGTTCCTTATCAGGACTTCCTGTTGTGAGACAACTCATGCATGGGGTTATCATTGTGCCTGGCCAAGGCAAGCGGTTTTGGTCAGTGGTTCCCTAACAAACCTATTATAGGAGCAGGGTGAGGCCTGGATCAGGCATGGAAAGGTCTTCTCCCCTAATACCCATGAAGAAGGAGGCAGAATGAAGGGAACCCCCAGGTCATGGGGAGAGGGGGATGGACTTCGGGATCCCTATTATTCGAGAGGAAACCACACCCCTCCAGCACTGCTTTTGGCCTTGCGAGCAGCAGTGATTTCCATATGCTCCCAGCCCCTGGGCTGATCAGGATGGTGGCCACGGCAGCCATGGGAAAAGACTCTCATGTGCCAGCCCCTTCTCTTTGTATCTGTGAATATTTGTATACAGACACTAATCTGTAGACATACACACTTGAGTTCTAGTTTTCTACTCTTTGGGCTTTGGTTCAGTAACTTTTCTTGGGAAAGTCACTGATTTTAGCCTAGAGGGAGTTTTGAGCTAATTAATTAATTAGCTAATTAAAGTTCTTTGGTAATAACTATCTATGGATTGAAATGTCTCACTCTGGGGAGAAAAGGCAGGGCTACCAGTGAACTAGACTTGACCTCTAGACTGTGAATTTCTTGAGGGCACCTTTCACATCTTACCCTCTTTTGTGGGATAAATGAAGACCAAGTGAATGACTCTAAAATTAATTAATTTCACTTCGTTGAAATGGACTTTGTTAATGGACCGTTTAATAACGCGTTCAGATATACAGAAACGACATCTGTAGTACAAGTACAGTCATATAAGTTAGTTCCTCCATGTTTAGGAAGGAAGAAAGGGGAGAGGGAAGAAGGAAGGTCATTTGTACTTAATTTCAAATACTGATTCCTCATTTCTTCTTTGATGTTTACTTCAGTGGCCTTAAAATATTGGCTCCCCAGATAAAGTTTACTGCATCTTGAAGTCACTTCCATTCTTAGTTACCAAAATCAGAGGAAGCATAAATACTAGGGTTAGCTGCAGGGGATCTTTACTGCGCTGGGCAGCCCAAAAAATCAACCTTATTCCTAGAGTGATGCAGTCCTTTCCCAGCTGCTGCCCGACTCCATCCCCTGTTGAGACCACAGCCCTTGGTGGCCTTGGATGAGCTCAACCACAAAGGAACCATCCCCTGCCCCCCCAACACTAGGAAGTGGACAAGATCATAGGAGTGAGACAGGGGCTTGGGTAACACAGAGAGGGTGACTTCTTTAGGTGGGGTCTGGCTCAGGCCCTTCACTCTGGGGGCTGATATTCTCTGGCTGACCCTTTGCCACTCTGCATTTAGTTCTTAATCCACTTGTGTGCCCAGTGGTAGAGAAGGAGCTAGAAAAGCCACAACTCCTTGAAATATAGGGGCTGCCATCAACGTAGTAGGAAGCACAGTCATTTAAATGATGGTTGCAGTTTGTACAATGTAATACTTTGATAGAGTTGAGTTATAAACTAAGAAGCTGCTAAGTTGCTTCAGTCGTGTCCGACTCTGTGCGACCCCATAGACGGAAGCCCACCAGGCTCCCCCATCCCTGGGATTCTCCAGGCAAGAACACTGGAGTGGGTTGCCATTTCCTTCTCCAATGCATGAAAGTGAAAAGTGAAAGGGGAAGTTGCTCGGTCATGTCTGACTCTTAGCGACCCCATGGACTGCAGCCCACCAGGCTCCTCCGCCCATGGGATTTTCCAGGCAAGAGTACTGGAGTAGAGACAGCCCTAAAAAAAACCTGACATTTATGCCTGAGAGTATCAGGGAAGGCTTTATGCAGGATCTTGAAGGATGAATAGGGGTTCACTTGGTAGAGACTCAGTGAGGGCATTCGAAGCTCTGCAGATAAAGTAAAGATACACAGGTATCAAAAACGTGGCACATTTCTAAACAGCAAAAAGTTCAACATGGTCAAAATACAGGAAAAATGGGTGAGTGGGGATTCACTGGATATGAGGCTGTTGTACCAGATTGGGATCAAATTGCCATCAAAATGATTGATTATAATTATATATATGTCTGTATCTCCTGCCCAAGTGTCTGCACCCTCAAATCAGGGATTAGGTTTTACTGACTTTCTTCAGACAAGGTTGGGTACTTCTGTGGTGATATGACTGTAAATTTACTGACTTTCCTCAGTCTTCCTGAATCTGACAGTGTTTTTAAAAGGGCCCCATGAATTTTCATTGAATGGATATTGGGTGATATTGGAAGTTATTTTAGCCTAGGCTGAGGAACTGGTCATATATCACAGTAATTTGTTTAGACTTTACCTCTTGGGGAATATAGAACCATTAAATAAGAATGATCTAAATCTGCAATCTGTGTTTGACAAAGTAATTCTGACTATAATGTGACAGATTCATTGAGAGAGACTGGATGTTGGAAGGCCAGTTATAAAACTACTGTAATGATCTGGAGGAAATATTAGAAGGTTTGGGAGGGTGGAAACTTGAGAGATATTTATAAGGTAGCATTGACAGTCCATTCTGAAGGAGATCAGCCCTGGGATTTCTTTGGAAGGAATGATGCTAAAGCTGAAACTCCAGTACTTTGGCCACCTCATGCAAAGAGTTGACTCATTGGAAAAGACTCTGATGCTGGGAGGGATTGGGGGAAGGAGAAGAAGGGGACGACAGAGGATGAGATGGCTGGATGGCATCACTGACCCGATGGACATGAGTCTGAGTGAACTCCGGGAGTTGGTGATGGACAGGGAGGCCTGGCGTGCTGCGATTCATGGGGTCGCAAAGAGTTGGACACGACTGAGCAACTGATCTGATCTGATCTGATGATTGACAGCTAACCCCAGTTTTTGGTGACCAGTGGAATAGGAGGGGGAAAAATTGAAGATCACTGTTGACTCAAAACAAACTAAATCTGACTTTCAAGTGGATTTATACTCAAACATGAAAAGGAAAAGAATATCCTAATACTTGGGCACTGAATGTAATTAGCTTACTGATATCTATTTAGAATAATGAAATTAAGAGTTGACTAACCAATAAGATTTACATAGACATTGGAGAGAAGGAACTGATTTATATAGCATATGTAATATACATATTGGTTTTGTAACACACATAAGATGTAAATACACAAGTAAAGAGTGTGTTCTGATGTCATAAATATAATCAGGGCTGCCACGTGTAGTCTCACAGGTTGTGTACTGCACAAATCAAGGAAGTAGCACCAATAACTGGAGAAGGCAATGGCAACCCACTCCAGTGTTCTTGCTGGAGAATCCCAGGGACAGGGGAGCCTGGTGGGCTGCCGTCTCTGGGGTCACACAGAGTCAGACACGACTGAAGTGACTTAGCAGCAGCACCAATAATAGCAACAGATCACCCTGCAAAGCTACTGTCATGTCCGTCTTGGCCTTCACCTCAACAGATTCAGAGACTGTAGCCACAAAAGAAGTTTAAGATGGGAACTTGATAGACTTGCAAGGTTTAATCATCTGATGGAGGCCCTTCTAGAGCTGGGTAATTAGTTAGTTAGATGTGTGTTAAATGAGAGAAGTTTTTCTCCTTTTAAAGGACTTAAGCTATGTTCTTATCTCGCCTTCTGACAGCAGTGGGAAAACCCAGCTGTTCGTACGTGGTGATGTTTTAAAGCCTCCTAGAATGTGATGTGTCCCACTCCACGGTGCTCAGTGTTTCTGAGTCTTGTTCATAATGAATGATGCAACATGACACGTGGATTCAGCCTTTAGAAGGGATAAACTCACGGAAGCAGATGAAGAAAGTACAGTCCTTTATATTCTTTCACAACAATCCAGTGTTGCTTTAAAATTGTTGTGGATTTTGCTCACATGCTTCAGGGGACATAGCTTCCAATGGTGGCAGGCCAGACTGTAGGTTAGGCTTGTCTCTGCTGTGACCTGGCTTGCCATGGCTGGGGTTTCTAAACCATCAGAGCAGTTCTCCGCGGCCAAGACTCAGTTTGGGGGAAGTGGGAGGCTCTGTAGAACATGTCAGAGAAGAGCATCCTCTTACAGGTCAGACTGCCTAGGGCTCCCAGAAAGCAGCCCAGACGACTGCGTCATACACAATCTCCAGATGCTCGGGCCCTTGGGACCCAGTTGTCAAACTGAGTTCTGGACCAGGGCCTGGGCAAGCGCAGGTAGGGTGTACAGCGGTGCCTGCTTTCCCGCACTTATTCATCTAATGGAAACATGTCAGGCTGCCTCCTCCAGGGCCCGGCATTTATTTTAAAGAACGTTAGAAAGGAAGCAGATCGCTTCCCATCTTCCTCCCTCTTTGGGTGTGTTTATTGTGATTGGAAATCATTCTCGGCCACGTGGTTGTGGCTTTCACCCCACTCTTTGTGCTCCTAGGTTAAACAGCCCTCTGTGCAAATAAACAGAAAAGGCGAGGGATTTTATTCAGCGACAGAAAAAGGAGCGAAGTGAGAGCCTGGAGAAGTGGGAGGGGAGGTCCGCGGGCTCGGGTCCTCTGCAGTGAGCGTTTTCCTCGCTCGGCTTGCGGAGCCAGGCCGGCGGCAGGGTAGAGGCCCTGGCGGGGAGCCCAGCCCCAGGTGTTGGGCAGGAAACCGGACTGCCGGCCCAAGGCTGTTGTTTGCTAGGACTTACTTGGGGCTTATCTTGAGTATTCCTGTTGCGGCGGGGCGGGGGGGGGGGGGGGAGGAAATTTGGAGCTGCTCTCAACTTGATTAAAACCTGGAAGCAAGAAATAAAGCTGAAGAATTTGTGCAGTTTTGGATCACGTATATTTCAAAATTTCGTTCCAAAGCTCATAAAACCTCCAGCTGTTGGCACAACTGATGAGACTTATTTGCCATCAAAATCGTTTTGAACACATTCCTTTTTTATATATATCTTTTAAAACTTTTATTTATTTTTGGCGGCACTGGGTCCCTGTTGCTGCGTGCAGGGTTGCTCTAGTTGCGGGGAATGGGGACTACTCCTAGTTGCAGTGAGCGGGCTTCTCTGCAGTAGCTCCTTGTGTTGCTGAGCTCAAGCTCTAGGGTGCCCGGGCTTCAGTAGCTGCAGCTCTCGGGCTTAGCTGCCCCTTGGCATGTGGAATCGTCCCAGACCAGGGACTGAACGCATGTCCCCTGCATTGGCAGGCAGATTCTTAACCACTGGACCACCAGGAAGTCCCTGGACACATTCTTAGAAGGAGCCACATACAACCTAAGACCACTCAGTGACTGACACAGCATGCACTGCGTCAGAGCCCCTCAAAACTCGGCTTTTTGTGTCCGAGGGACCGTAGGCTTAAATTTTCATTCTTCTTGTCCTACTAGACCTGGAAAAGACTATTTATTGTTAGTTAGTTCCCTATTTCAAGCCAATACACGCTTCATGAAAATCACTTTAAAAAGAAAAAGACTTCCACAGATACAGAAAGCCAGCACAAGTCAAGTGGATGGCTTAATGAATTACTGAGGTCAAAAAATAAAACCTGACTCCTGCCCCCTGCGGTCCCCATCTCAGACCCTCCTCTCCCCCAGGAATAACCTCTCTTCCAAACTTCTGTGGTGACTGCTGTCCTGTGTCTAACTTTATTTCTTTAATTAAATGCTCTTTCTTTGTTGCTTTTGGTGCCCAATGCTATATGAAGCTCCCCAACCCAACAAGTCAGCCCCTTCATCACTCTTAGCTAAGGCAGCCTTGGGCCGGGAGGTCTTCTACCCAACCTTCTTTCTGGAACCATTCTCTTAGGCCCCTTCATAGTTCCGAGCCCCTTTGTATCCAAGGTTCCAGGCCAACTGTGTGGCTTGTAAGCCCCGCCTGCCCACCCGACAGAAGAAAATGAGATTCTCGTCTTCTGGCTTTGGCTTCTCAAAGGAGTACAAAGCCTTGAAAGCAGTTGGCTCCGTCTGCTGGGCACTTTCCAACCCTGACCACCTCCACCGAGGGTGCTCTATGCGCTCCGGAGGCCACACGTTGGCCTAGACCGGATCCCAGGTCTCCCCTGCTGGTACCTCCAGCCATGGTGCGCACAGCAAATGTGAGTTTCAGGAACGTGGCCCTGGCCCACCCCCTGGGAGCGGGCTGTGTGTTTAACTTTAAAAAGTTATTTTATATAAAATTATTATATAAAGTATTATATACAAATTTTGTATTACAGTTATTTTATAGAAATAAATTTTTATTTTTGGCTGCACTGGGTCTTCTTGCTGCACACGAGCTTTCTCTAGTTGGAGCAAGAAGGGCTACTCTCTAGTTGCAGAATTTGGGCTTCTCACTGTGGTGGCCTCTCTCATTCAGGAGCACAAGCTCTAGAGTGCAGGCTTCAGTAAGTTGTGGCACACGGATTTAGTTGCTCCGTGGCATGTGGGATATTCCCAAAGCAGGGATTGAACCCATGTGCCCTGCATTGGCAGGCAGATTCTTAACCCCTGGACCACCAGGGATGTCCCTGGGTTTAACTTTTAATAGTTTTATCACTCAATTGTGCATCATCTCTAGATTCAAAAATTTGATCTTGCCTGTTTCAGTTCAGTTCAGTTGCTCAGTTGTGTCTGACTCTTTGCCACCCCATGGACTGCAATATGCCAGGCTTCCCTGTCCATCACCAACTGCCGGAGCCTGCTCAAACTCATGTCCATCGTGACAGTGATGCCATCCAACCATCTCATCCTCTGTCATCCCCTTCTTCTCCTGCCTTCATCTTTCCCATCATCAGAGTCTTTTCTAGTGAGTCAGCTCTTTGCATCAGGTGGCCAAAGTATTGGAGCTTCAGCTTCAGCATCAGTCCTTTCAGTGAATATTCAGGACTGATTTCCTTTAGGATTGACGGTTTGGATCTCCTTGCAGTCCAAGGGACTCTCAAGAGTCTTCTCCAACACCACAGTTCAAAAGCATCAGTTCTTTGGCACTCAGCTTTCTTTATAGTCCAAATCTCACATCCATATATGACTACTGGAAAAACGATACCTTTGACTTGATGGACCTTTTTTGGTAAATAATATCACTGCTTTTTAATATGCTGTCTAGGTTGGTCATAGCTTTCTTCCAAGGAGCAAGCATCTTTTAATTTCATGGCTGCAGTCACCACCTGCAGTGATTTTGGAGCCCAAGAAATAAAGTCTTTCACTGTTCCATTGTTTCCCCATTTATTTGCCATGAAGTGATGGGACCAGATGCGATGATCTTAGGTTTCTGAATGTTGAGTTTTAAGCCAACTTTTTGACTCTCCTCTTTCACTTTCATCAAGAGGCTCTTTAGTTCTTCTTCACTTTCTGCCATAAGGGTGGTGTCATCTGCTTATCTGAGGTTATTGATATTTCTCCCGGCAATCTTGATTCCAGCTTGTGCTTCATCTAGCCTGGCATTTCTCATGATGTACTCTGCATAGAAGTTAAATAAGCAGGGTGACAATATACAGCCTTAACTTACTCCTTTCCCGATTTGGAATTAGTTTGTTGTCCCACGTCCAACAGTTCTAACTGTTGCTTCTTGACATGCATACAGATTTCTCAGGAGGCAGGTCAGGTAGTCTGGTATTCCCATCTCTTTCAGAATTTTCCAGTTTGTTGTGATCCACACAGTCAAAGGCTTTAGCGTAGTCAATAAAGCAAAACTAGATGTTTTTCTGGAACTCTCTGGAGTCTTTGATGATCCAGTGGATGTTGACAATTTGATCTCTGGTTCCCTTGCCTTTTCTAAATCCAAAAATTTGATCTTGCCTGTTTAGAAATGTTTAAAGTACCTTTTAATTATTTTAAAAACTACAGATGCTTCCTTTAACTCCTTAAAATTTACCTATTGAACGACCTTTAAGTAGGACTTAAGTATTTAAGCCAAATTATACTAGCAACACATTCAATTACCTTGTGTAAGCTATGATTTTAAGTTTTTTTTTTTTTTTGCAAACACAGTGGTAATACCTAATTTTAATTGAAATGTGGTAAAACCTGAAAACAGACATAATTTAAAATGCTAAGAAGCCAGAAAGTTGCATTTGAATCTATACTAGTGGTTGAAAGGTTGAGGTTATCTGGGTAATGTACAGGGGAGCTTTTCATTTTCTGATACCATTGATCTTGTGATGTGTGCTTATATACAGGGTTCCAGGTGGTCCTAGTGGTAAAGAACCCACCTGCCAATGCAAGAGACATAAGAAAAGCAGGTTTGATCCCTGGGTCAGGAAGATCCCCTGGAGAACAGCATGGCAACCCACTCCAGTATTTTTGCCTGGAGAATCACATGGACAGAGGAGCCTGGTGGGCCACAGTCCAGAGGGTCTTAAAGAGTCAGACACAACTGAAGCAACTTAGCATGCGTGCGTGTGCTTATATAATCATTACATCACATAGCAAAAGTGAAAGTGAAAGTCGTTAAGTTGTGGTCTGACTCTTTGTGACCTCATGGACTGTCCCTGGAATTCTCCAGGCCAGAATACTGGAGTGGGTAGCCTTTCCCTACTCCAGGGGATCTTCCCAACCCAGGGATCGAACTCAGGTCTCCCGTATATTGCAGGCGAAATCTTTACCAGCTGAGCCACCAGGGAAGCCCTATGTCACATATGATTATCTCTATTCTAGGCAAAGAATAGAAAAACAGCTATGGCTTTGTAAGAAAAGCCCCAAACCAAAATCACGAGCAAGCTTAGAAGTTAAAGTGACAGGATCTGCCTTTCAGTTCTGGTTCTGCCCCCATGGAATGCTGGGCACGGCAACAGTCTCTCTGCGCCTGATTCTCACAGTCCATCCACACTTTTGTTATGAAAAATGATTTATTTATTAAACTCTCTACCTTATTATTAATCTTGATTCTGGAAAAAGTTAAATCTGAGTCTTTGGTGTGAAAAATAAAAAGGGGTGAAAAAAACATGTACTCCCAGGGTTCATCAAATATAATTTCATTTACTTGCAGGTACTAATATTTTGCATTTTTACCTGATAATAGTTTATTAGCGTTGGTAATAGTAACTAAAATGGCAGGTACTTGCAGACTAACTTTTAGTTCATGAGATGCTCTTTCTTATGAACTATCTGTGGTTTTTATAGAATAAAACCATCCCACACAAAGTATCTCTTCTGCTGTCATCGTATGCTTGTGTTCTCTCTTCAGCCGGCAGCAGAGAGGAACTTATTAAAGTCATAGGTGTTGAGTGAAAAAACATAAATTATAAACATCTAGTCATTATTTTTTTATACATTTCTGGAGTTGTTTATTTTGTATAATAGCCAATTCTTAAGTCTGTACCATGAAAAATATGAGTTAAATAATGGATAATTAATCTTTACATAATCTCATGGCATTGCTTCTTAAAAAAAAAAAAAATGTAAAAACCAAGTCACCAGGATGACACCGAAAATTTAACTGCTGTCCTGAGCTGCCTTATTGCACAGTCACTTAAACCCACATGAGAGAGGTTTACAATATGAGTCACTCAGGTTCCTCTACAGGAAGATCATTTTTCTCTTGCCTTGAGTCCGTACTCAGATACCATGTGGCCATCTGGTGGATTGCCACAAATCCTGTATCTGTAAGCATAGTATCTAGGATACATCTGAAGGAAATGTATTAAAAGGAAAGAAAATTGAGTCACTGTTTTATCCTGATCAGGAAGGTGACAGTAACCTGTTGTCCCAAAGGAGGCACTATTCTTGAGAAAATTACAGGGGGATGGCGGGGGTTAAGAGGCCTCCCAGCAGTTCCCACAGTCTAGCAATCAGGCTAGATTTGGGTTCCATCTCCTTGAATCCCCTCTTCTGGCTCCATTGGCGTTACTGTGTCTTGTGTCTTCACAGGTGCCGTCTTCTTTCCCAGACTATGCAAGAGGGGGACTCCGCTCTGTTCTCCTTGCTAGTCCTGGAAAATTCACACCAGCCCTTCTCAGGCTCTTCCTAGCTCTGAGCGTTAGGTGTGAGCATTCCATCCTTAAGAGATGTGTCTTTCATGAGGAACCAAAATTGTCCCCAGCTTACTCTGGAACTAAGTGAAAATTAATCTGCGGGCAAACACTTCCTCTTGTTCACACTTACCATTCTGTATAGCCTTCTAACAGAGCACTTGTCACTTTGCTCTGTAATTTGAGAGCTTTCACATTTCCTCTCACCATCACCTACAAAAGAAAATGTATTTTCCATTGCAAACCATCACACACAGATGTGTGTGTGTGTGTGTGTGTGTATGTATATATATATATGATTGATACAGAGATACCTTGACTGCACGCTCTCTGATATTTTCCATTCTGTGCTACTCTGTTCTACTTTGTTTGTTCATTTTTGTCTGCGCTGGATCTTCATTGCTGTGTGGGGGCTTTCTCTGGTTGTAATGAGTGGGTGCTACTCTTCATTGCAGTGTTCGGGCTTCTCACCGTGGTGGCTTCTCTTGTTGCAGAGTGTGGACTCTGCAGGTGTGGTGTACAGACTTTCTGCATGTGGGATCTTCCCAGACTAGGGATCGAATCTGGTTCCCCTGCATTGGCTGGCAGATTCTTAACCACTGGACTCCCAGGGAAGCCCCTATCTATTTATTCTGAGTGCTGATCAAGACCCATTAAACTGGTTTCATGATTCTGTCTGTTTGGGTCACACGTTGCTGTTGGAACCACACAATTCTGGTTAATGTGCCTGACACCCCCGGCCCCATCCCTGCTAGACTCTGATCTCCCTGTGGGCAGAAAGTGAAGCTTGTCCCTTCCTCTGCATACTGAACATCCACCTTGGTGCCTGGCAGGTAGCAGATGCTCAGGTTAATATTAGTTGCACCAAAGAACTCAGCCTCATTTGTAAAATCTGTGAAACGGAGAGGTGCCCAGGCATACCCGGGGGGCAGTTGTGAGAACAGAATGAGATCATATATTTAAAGCACAGAACATAGGGCCTAGTACCAACAGATGCTCAGTTAACACTTGCTTCTCTCTGATTTTCTAGAACTGGCTCTCCCTTTAATGGAGCATCGGAACTGTGCTGCACTTTAAGTATAATGAGATGTTTGAATTCCGTTAACCTAAGGCCTTCAGCCACTCGGGCATGCTGAGATTTTCCAAGATGCCATGAAGCCAGGGACGGATAGCCTTCAGGGAGCGCAGTTTCTTCTGGGGTTTAGCACAGGCCAGGCCTTGGCTGGAAATAGGGAAAGGTCACAGGGGTGAGTTGGTTTTGCCATACTCTGTGTGTGCATGCTCAGTCGCTTCAGTCATGTCCGACCCTTTGGGACCCCATAGACTGTAGTCCCCCGAGGCTCCTCTGTCCGTTGAATTCTACAGGCAAGAATACTGGAGTGGGTTGCGTTGTTCTCCTTCAGGGGATCTTCCAACCCAGGGATCAAACCCACATCTCTTATGTCCCCTGCATTGGCAGATGGGTTCTTTAGCATTAATGCCACCTGGGAATCCATTGCCATACCCTAGTGGGACTCATTTCTCCATAAAGAGTGGGATGAAATCATTATTAGAATTTTGTGGCAAAAATGAAAGTGACTTCCACATTTAAAAAGACTATGCATTTAAAATCAACGTGAAATTTAGAGTATTTTGTAACTCAGAGGTCTTCATAAGAACTACTATATTAGAAAGACTACTCCTAAATAAAGTCTGATGTAGCAGAGAGGGCACTAGTGGGAGAACTTCTGGTTTGATCCACAGTATCTGGCCACCAGACTGTGAGTGGGACAGCCTCTCTGGATCTTATTTCTTCATCTATGAAAGGAAACCCCTCTCCATTCCCAAAATCCTGTGATTACAAATATGGGCTTTCAAATCCATTTTACATTCACTGGATCATATTAATCAACAGGGAGATAACATTTCACTTTTCTCAGCTGCAGAGTCTGAATCAGATACAGTGCCTGCAAGCTTTTCTCTCGATAATTGTTGCTTGCCACTCTCAGAAGTGCCGAACGGTGCTTAACTGACCTGATCACCAAAATGAAGTCAGATTATCTGTTATCTTCAGAGATAGAACTTCAAAAATCAGAATTTTGCATGCATCATCACAGTAATAGTTTGTTCTAAATTGTATGTTACTTGGTCCATGAAATGTAACCTCTTCATTTAATGTGTTATGAATTGATCATTCACATATGAGTAATGTAATGAGCCTGCTTGCTGTTTTCTTCTAGGACAGAATGACTCAGAAGATAATGGAGCTTTGAAGTCTAGCAGAATATGAAGTCTTCCCTCTTCTGGTTTAAATTTAAAAGGTCAGTAGTGAGTTTCTTTTGCTACCAGCTGGTACTTGCCCATCTTCCCCAGTTCTTAACAAGCAGGCTGTCCTGAAGTTAGCAGGGCGGTTAGGAAGGCCTTCGCTGCATCGGTATGGAAGTCAGGATTTTTTCATATGTCTGGGAGTAAAATGCTTAGTGTGGAGAGGTTCGCAGCGCAGTTCTGTGCCACCAGCTCCCTAATACAGAGCTTCTCTTTTGTTTCTTCGCAGTACTACCCTCCCAGGTACCCCCCACCAAGGCTCTGATGCAAACGAAAATCAGATAATAAGTGACTCAGCTTGAAAGGTCAAGCTCCTCACCAGAAATGTCAAAAAGGACTCCGTTACCTTTGCTGTTTTCACAATGAACAGAGTCAGCTTCCACAGGGCACCAGGGTGGTGGCACATTAGTTCTTAAATAAAGAAAAAAAGGAGTTGGTGTCAGAAGCGGTCTTTTTCTGACTCATTTGCTCTCCATTTTTTGCTCCTGTTTGGCTGATTATGTTAACCTTCTGCTCAGTCTCCATGCCCTATCTAATTTTGCCACTTTCCACCTAAAATTAAATGCATGTCCAACCCTGTCACTGCTCTGAGCAGCCCTCTATCTGATTAAACCCAGCCCCCCTGCCTGGCTTCCAAGGTTCTGTGGCCTGACATCCACCCCCATCCTCATCTCGCGATGCTCCTTCCTCACTCCTAGACCTGTTGGGTCCATGTCTTTGCTCTTGGCTGTTCTCTGTCTGACATTAAGCCTCCTCTTCCCCTGACTGCATTGTAAGACGCACTCAGGGATCAGCCCCTCTGAGCAGCCTTTCCGGGACCCCCACCCCCACCCCCATAGTGGGCAGCAGGCCTCTCCATGATCCCGTGATCCCTGCACACACACCTCCATACCTACACTCACCACTTCATGTCCATTTAACAGTTTTACTTTTCTCTCTCTCCTGCTGGAGGGAGAGAATTTTAAGTCATTATTGCTGAAAATTCGGGGACTCTCCAGCGAGATCAGATTTCTGAAAGATGTACAAAAACATAGAAAGAGAAGGATGAATAACCAAGGGTGAACATGAGAAGAGATTTAGGACAGCAGAAGACTTAAATGAGCTTTGACTTGCAAAGATGCAAAAGCTGGTATTAATAGAAAAGACTTTGAAAACTATTTCTAGCCAAAAGAAGAGAGAATAGGGGCTAACAAGTCAGGCTGGAGAAATTGAGCATGATCAGGCCACTATCTTTGTAGATATCACAGGGGGCATTTTAATGAGCAAAAGCTGCTGGACCCCTCCAGCCCTGAGAGGTTGATTCTATAAAACAGGTTATTGATTCTATAAAAACAGATGTTGAAATTCTGTATGAGGTCCACACACATCCCAGGACGTGAGCTAGTAAGATAATTCTAGAGTTGGAAAGACAGCCTGCTGAAGAGTTAACAATAATTACTGCCTTTCACCTAAAATGTTGAAAGCAGCTTCTAGAGTTAGTGAGTTTGTCCCCAGGACACGGCTTACTCTCTGGGATGATCTGACTCGTCACGTGTGCACCATCGTTAGTGATAATGCTCTGCACTCAAACAGCCCCTTTCATCTGTGGATCCCAAAGACTTTTGCAAGCATCCATTAGTTCTCACACATAACTCTGAATTCGCCTGCACACTTGTGAAGTGGTTGTAAACAGTGTTACAACCCGGGCAAAGCCAGACCACTGTGATGGCATCTCCTGGGTGTCCAGTTGTTGCTGGCGGCTGAGATACCTCAATGAACTCCAACCTCCTCCCACCACTGATGTCCGATCTTCTGACATTCAACTATCAAATAAGGTACGAAATTTGCAGATTTCTCGACTTCTAATCAGCATATGAGTTTGAGAATGGTATATCCCGTCTGGCTTTGTCTTGTGTTCTGTCCCCCTACACAAACTCACACACAAAGGGAGAGCTGTCTGGAAGGTTATGGGACAAGGTTGACCACTTTACTGTTGACTTGCCATCCGCCCTGCCCCCCAGCCCATGGCCCACCAGCTCCAGATCCAGTTAACACTTAACACCATTTAACTAGTAACAGGGAATTCCTCTGGGGTTGGAGATGAAGGGAAAAGCTTACCTCCCACCCCCTGTGGTTCTGACTTTGACACATTTTAATAGTTAAAAGCTAAAGAAAACCTGATGCCTTCATTTCCTCTCCATCTGTCCCTTCATAACCCCCTACAGTCTAGCTTGCATCCTCTCCCCTCTTCTGAAGTCACTTTTTTAAAAGTCTTCAAGGACCTCCTCGTGGAATTCCACAAGGCATTTCTGGGGGTCGTTCCACTTGACCTCCCTGGTAATTCTACCCACCCTGCCCTCCTCCAAAGTCTCTTTCCTCTTGACCTCTGTGGCCCTGGGATCCCCACTTTCCTTTCCCCTCTCTGGTCATTTCTCTTTCCTGTTAGGAGGATATCTGTCATTCCTGTGGTCCCTGAGCATCTCTGAACCCTCCTGTAGAATAACCCTTATCTCCCATGGGATAGAGACTGGAAAACCTCCCAGACTGGAAAACCCAGAGACCATGTTCTTTCCTCTCTTCCTCTGGTTTTCTATATCCAGTGGCTCCCGGAGGTCCTACTTTTTCTCTGAAGTAGTTCTTAGCACTCACTGCCTTCTTGGTTGGGCCCCAGCACCCAGAGCCTGGCTGCCCAGACTCTTTTGATCCTGTGCATTAACAAGATATGTTTGTACAATTCCCTCTTCCAGTTTTTGATGGTTTCCATATAATGTGCTGGACTGGGTGGCTTAAACAGTAGAATTTTATCTTCTCACAGTTCTGGAGGCCAGAAGTCCAAGATGAAGGTTCCATCAGGGGTTGGTTTCTGATGAGACTCTTCTGTCTTGTAGACGGCCACTTCCCTGTGTCCTCACATGGCCTCTTTGTGTTTGCAGAGAGAGACGGAGAGAAACAAGGAAGACAGAGAGAGAGGAAAGAGAGAGAAAGAGAGGCCTGGTGTCTATTCTTCTTTTCTTCTTTCTTCTATCAAAATCAGGGTGAACACTTATGACCCTATTTAATCTTTATTACCCCCTTAAGGACCCATCTCCAACTACAAGTCACATTGGAGCTTAGGACCTCAACATACAAATTTGGAGGTGATGCACAAGTCAGTCTATAGTATATATTTTTTCTATTACACTGGTATGTTTATATAAAATATACTCAAAAAAAAAAAAGATGAGAATTTAAAAAGCAAGTACAAATACAAACTCTGCTGTTTTCTCCCCATATCCCAGGGCATCACCTCAGTGTACCTGGGCTACATTCCCCCTGTTCAAAACTGCGGACCTGGGCAATGCCTGCAGTGTCCTGACGCTCAGTCCACGTCAGGCTTTCACATCGTCTTCCCATCCGGCTCAGCCTCTGTATCAGCCTTTGTGAAACACTGGTTCCTTCTCCTCCCCTCCCTCTGAGAGCACTGGTACCCTGGGTTGCCCAGGAGAGGCCAGGCCACTGCCAGCTTGAACCTCAGGGTCCTCCCCGTCCCAACACGACGTCTGCTTCAAGCCGTCGTTCCTCTCACCGCCTCCCTTGGAACGCGCTTCCTCCTCCTCTGCAGGTCCGGGGCCTCCAGCTCACATCCTCACCACGCTCGCCGTTCACTCCCACCTGTTCGTCTCTCCCTCCCTGAAGCTCCCTCCCATCCTCTGGTTCAGGGGCCCCAGCGGCTCAGCAGTGTGACTTCCGCATTCACGGGCGCCATCTTTCCTCCTCGAATGGATTACAGGCTCCAAGAGCTCTTGGAGGCTTCTTGCAGGCTTCTTCCTCATTTCACGTCCTCCGCTGAGCACAGCCTCTGAGCTTGTCCTCTGTCGCTGCCGTGCTTCCCTGGCCTTCCAGGGGTGGTGGTTGGGCAGAGACCACCGTGGAGGCCTTGGAAGCAGCGAGGCCATCTGACACTGATCGCGGGTATGCTTGTGGCCCAGATGTGTTTGGGGCAGACAGCTTAACACGATTGAGTTCCTAAACGTACTCCAGCTCAGCTTCTTGCCAATGGTATTTCCCAGAACTTGGTAATATAGTCTCCTAAAAATTTAATAGAAGAAAAGTTGGCTGCTTATTGAGAAGTGGACTCTTGACTGTCGACTCAGATTACCTTAAATGAATGTTGACAAATGCAAGATTTATTAGGAAAGCATCCCTCTGTTTAGTGCCCAGTGGGGTTCAGGACATGCGTGTACATCATTCAGATAACAATATTTCTGGGTTGAGCACTTGGCATTCGCCCACCAGAAGTCACCTATAAATAGAGCACCTGTTCACAGATGGCAGAGCTGGGATGCTGGCAGTAAACACTCAGGAAAAGAATGGCTTTGAACTCTGAAAAGGCAGCAAGCCTGGAGCTGTTTCCAGATCTCGAATTCCCCTGTAAAACTCAACAGCTCATGCTGACCTGAGAATTTCAAACCAGTGCACTAAAGTGAAGATACCAACTCACTTCCTGAACTTTATGGCCCCGTGGCTGCGATCCAGTTTCCAGATACGTATTCGGGGGCCATGCCATTACTGAGATGAACAGCCTTGGAGACCCTTTAGCTGAAACTCACTCTTCTCTGTGCCATGAATATGTGCTGGCTGCAGATTGATTTCCTGATCCCCTTGTGGGTCCAATTGCTCTGCAAATTGAATTGTTTAAGGTTTAAACTATGTATTTTTTCCCCTCATCTACAAGGTGAACTTGGCAGACTCAGTGTGTGTCATTATTGTGTTCAGAGTCCATAAGTCATTGCATAGTATGTGTTTCAAGTATGAGGTTGTTCATGGTCCTGAACCAGGATTATCTCTCCAGCCTCTTTGAGTGATAGTTGGTTGCCAAGGATACTAACTGGTACTGTGGGTGACACCCACTTAATCTGCAGAGACCATGCAGGTAACCTTCAGACCACGTTGCTCAGATTAAAGTGTAGCTGTGGCTCTCCTCTAATGGTTCATTGTTGGATTTTCCTCTTGGTTTCTTTTTACTTTTGCATAGGAGCTACCTGTGTCTCTGATGTGGAAAGCAAAGGTCTGAGTTGGAAAGAGAGACGGACCTGGGAGAGGCCAGTGCTGGCCACAGAAATGTCTGCTTCATGAATATTTCTTTGAGATTTTTGAGCCTTTTCTTTTCACAAGAGACCCACAGAGAGGGATTTCCCTGACGATCCAGTAGTTAGGACTCTGTTCTTCCATGGCTTAGGGCTCCGGGTTCAGTCCTAGGTTGGGGAACTAAGATGGTGCATACTGTGAGGTGAGGCCAAAGAACATTTTTTTCTTTCAAATAAAAATTAAAAAATAAAAAGAGAGACCTGCAGAGAAAGAAGGAGGGCACAGGAGGGGAGAGAGGAAGGGAAAGATCAAGAAAAGAAGAAAGGAAAAGGAAGAAGGGAGAAAGAAAGCAGTCTCCCCGTGGGTCCCGTGTGGTTTTGTGAACCCGCCTCTCTGAGCAGAGTTTAACTCGGGACACAGCCTCCCCTAGCAGCCTCCCTCCACTGTGGCTGCTGGCAGGGGCCGCGGGGACATCACAGATGGCACTGGGGAAGGATGCGAGGGCCGGCCTTCTCCCTTCCCCGGGCGCTGGGCTGAGGCCCATGTGGGAATACCCACGTGGGTTGCCAAGTCAAGCATTTTCATGGCCTGAGTCACACAGACAAGAGTTTTACTCTGTGAACACAGACCAGGCGAATAAAGAACCAAACGCCAATCCCAGAAGGCAAGGAAATGATCATTAAGTGCCATCCTGTGCACTCAGGGTAATTGTCCATGCCACTCTTCGGTGGCTCTGTTCTGGGCAAGGGCAACGCACGCTTCCAAGGCCTTGTTGAGCATCAGACCCCCTCACTGTTTTCTTTCAACCCGGCTTTGAAGCTGGACGGTGCAAACCAGGACGGAGTTTGGAAAGTCTGTGTTCATCGCCGGGGTTTAATTAAAATACACTGAGCCTTGCAAAAACTTGTGGTTTGGAGTAATGGAAACTTTAGGGAATCAGAAACAGAGACTGATCCATGGAAGAAAGGTCTGATTTTCTCCTCAAGCTTTGGGTTTCTTGCCATCCATTTCCTCCCAGACTTGTAGTTGACGCCTTCTTAAACATATGAATTATTTTTCTTTCTTTATTTTTTTTAAACATGTGAATAGTTTTTTAAAAATTTATTTTTAAATTGGAGTATAATTGCTTTACTTGTGTGTGTGCTAAGTCACTTTAGTCATGTCTGACTCCTTGCGACCCTATGGACCATAGCCCAGCAGGCACCTCTGTCCATGGGATTCTCCAGGCAAGAATAAGGGAGTGGTCGCCATGCCCTCCTTCAGGGATCTTCCCAGCCCAGGGATGGAACCCAAGTTTGTGTCTCCTGTGTTGGCGGGTGGGTTTTTTACCACTACCATCACCTGGGAAGCCCCATAATTGCTTTACAATGCTGTGCTTGTTTCTGCTGTTCAACAGTGTGAATCAGCCGTATGTATATATTATATCTCCTTCCTCTTGATGAATTATTTTTCTAGTAAGAGACCAACCAATTGTATTATCACAAGTAATCACTTATACAGAAGAATTATGCAAATATTCATACTATTTCATATTCCCCTTCTGTTGGATTGATTTATAAATATATATTTATCACATACCTATTATGTGCAGAGCACGTGAGAGGTGCAAGGGGTACAATTGTGAGCGCCGCTGGACCAGCCTGGCCTCTTTCCTCATGGAGCTCCTGACAGCTTTCGGTGCCTCTTGGTCTTTCTATGTTAAGAGCATGGCATTTAGCTTGGTCTTGAGGAGTGAACTTGACGTTCACAAAGTGTCAGTTAGTTAAGAAAAAGAAATGACTTTGAATATAGACCTTGTCACCAACATACAGTTGTATATAACTGAATATATATCTCTAATAGTGATGACATAGCAGTATTCTTCAAAGCACGATTTACACATGTTTCTCCCACATGTCAAACTTCATTTCAGCAGCTCTGTAAATCCATCAGAGGGGGGCTTTCCATGGCTGTTGCTGAGAGGCGGGTCTTGACTGACCTCAGGCTCTTGAGAACGGTGCTTCTCAAAGTAATTTTTTGCATCCAAGTCACGTGGATGTGTTTGTTAAAATTCAGATTCTTTAGCCTCACTCCAGATCCACAGAATTAGACTCTCAGGAGTTCAGGATCAGAAAGATGCATTTCTTTTCTTTTTTTTATTTTAATTTTTTTTAAACACCAAAAACATTTTCCATTGGGGTATAGCTAATTAACAATATTATAGTTTCAAGTGAACAGCGAAGGGACTCAGCCATACATATACATGTATCCATTCTCCCCCAAACCCCTGCTCCCATCCAGGTGGCACATAACATTGAGCCGAGTTCCATGTGCTATACAATAGGTCTTTGTTGGTTATCCATTTTAAATATAGCAGTGCGTACATGACCTTCCCAAACTCCCTATCTATCCCTTCCCCCTGGCAACCATTAAGTTTGTTCTCTAACTCTGAGAGTTTTAGAAATCCATTTCTAACAGGCATTGCCCCAGTCGTTTTTGTGCAAAGTAAAGTTTTAAGAACATTATTTTCCTAGCATTCTTATCAAAATCAACGTAAAAACAATCAGTGGATTGGTCAAACCAAAGAAACTCCATCCAATATTTGGGGGTGGGGAGCTGATATCAGGCAGGTCTATGATAAGTTTATTTAGCATCATATAGCCCCTCCCCCCAAAGCAATAAATAATAAAATGATACTCCTTACATTTAGCTGGCTATGCCTATGACCTTAGTCAAGTCATTTGATTTCTTGCTTTCCTCATCTGCAAAATGAGAAGCTGGTCTTCATGATCTTTAAGCACATTTTCTTTCTTCTTTTTTACTAATATCAACAAACTAAGTAGGTACCTGAAGCTGAAACTCCAATACTTTGGCCACCTGGTGTAAAGAAATGACTCACTGGAAAACACTCTGATGCTGGGAAAGATTGCAGGCAGGAGGAGAAGGGGACGCCAGAGAATGAGATGGCTGGATGGCATCACTGACTGAATGGACATGGGTTTGAGCAAGCTCTGGTAGTTGGTGATGGACCAGAAGGCCTGGTGTGCTGCAGTCCGTGGGGTCACAAAGAGTCAGACATGACTGAGTGACTGAACAACAACAACAAAATAGGTGTCTGCAGTGGCGGCTAGTACTTTTACCCTTTCCCGTCCATGCACCCTCCCATGTGTGATGCAAATACTGGTCACCAGGAGATTAAAGGCAGAGACAAAGAAAAAGATTAGCACAGCAGAAACAGGTCAAGTAAACGTTCAGACTCTAATTTTAATTGTTTTCTCTTGTCTTCCTTCTTCTACTGAATAATATTCTTTTTTCTTCTGTTATATAGTGATTGAATTCATCATCTTTAAGTCATTCATCCACTTATGTAACACTTAAGGAGCATCCAGTATATTCCAGGACAAGGCTGTATGTTGAGCACGTGGACATGAACAGTCTGACCTCATATGGTTTTCCCTCTACTAAAATCAGTACATTTGAACCCAAATAGTTCATTGATACCTTTTCAATTTAAAGTTCCTTCTCCTGAAAGGATAATGTAGAAAAATTGTTAAAAACATAATGACCAAAAAACAAAAAAAGACAAGGGTATTTTTTTTTTTTTTGGAGCTATATCTAAGCTATGGTTTTTCCAGTGGTCATGTATGGATGTGAGAGTTGGACTGTGAAGAAAGCTGAGTACCGAAGAATTGATGCTTTTGAACTGTGGTGTTGGAGAAGACTCTTGAGAGTCCCTTGGACTGCAAGGAGATCCAACCAGTCCATTCTGAAGGAGATCAGTCCTGGGATTTCTTTGGAAGGACTGATGCTAAAGCTGAAACTCCAGTACTTTGGCCACCTCATGCGAAGAGTTGACTCATGGAAAAGACCCTGATGCTGGGAGGGATTGGGGGCAGGAGGAGAAGGGGATGACAGAGGATGAGATGGCTGGATGGCATCACTGACTCGATGGACGTGAGTCTGAGTGAACTCCGGGAGTTGGTGGTGGACAGGGAGGCCTGGCGTGCTGCGATTCATGGGGTCGCAAAGAGTCGGACACAACTGAGCGACTGAACTGAACTGAATTGCTTACATTTGAAACCTAAATTTTTGAAAGACAAACCTATACAGTCATATATTACTCCTGTCCATGTGAGTAAACAAACAAAACCCACAGTTGTATCATTGTACGTGCTGTCCCATCCTCTATAATGTTCCCTGGGAAGAAGGGAAGACAGGTGGGTTCTTTAAGGTTTTTGAATCTTTAGTGACAGAGGTGCTTATGCTCATTTTATATTAATAACACCCCCTATATAACAGATAATAACTGTATGCTGATTTGTTTTCTATTTTTGTTATCTTTCAGAGAATGGCAATAAATCTTTATAGAGTGATAGATGAAGAACCTTCCTTTAAAAAGACTATTTCAAACTAATCTCCCCCTAATTATATTGGAAGGCTTTTCAGGATAAAATTCATGGAAGGCTCACTGAAGTGAAGTGAAAGTCGCTCGGTCGTGTCCGACTCTTCAGCCCCGTGGCCTGCAGCCCGCCAGGCTCCTCTGTCCATGCACTCCTAGAGGCAAGAGTACTGCAGTGGGTCACTGGAGTTCAGAAATTCTCCTCACTCCGTAGGTATGATTTAAATGTTTAAATTAAGAGTTAGTCGCTCAGTCATGTCTGACTCTTTGCAACCCCATGGACTGTAGCCCACCAGGCTCCTCCATCCATGGGATTTTCCAGGCAGGAATACTGCAGTGGGTAGCCCTTTCCTTCTCCAGAGGATCTTCCAAGCCCAGGGATCAGACCTGTGTCACCTGCATTACAGGTGGGTTCTTTACCATCTGAGCCACTAGCGAAGCCCTTCAACTAAGAGGGTCCCTGGATTTATGAGCTTCTGCCTACATCTTGGATTTAAGAGGAAAAAGGGTATTTGCATTTATCTTTGTGATCTATTTTATATTCAGGAGAGGACTCTGTCATGAGGTTGCTTTCTTCAACTATTGGCCATTTCACACAATTTGAAGAGATTTCAAAAAATGTATCTTATTCAAGTGGAGTTGGTTGACAGTATTGCATTATGAACAGATTTTTAATTAAGGTTTATAGGTGAGTCACCATAAAAATGATGCAAACTTTCTCCCTCCACTCCTGCCCCTGGAGAAGCCACTGAAGGATGCTTCCCTTGTCTCGTGTGAAGAGACCACGGGTGTCGTAAGGCCCTTTCCCCTGACCTTAGGTCTGAGAAGGGCCTTCTCTGCCATTCCTCCTCCTCAGTTTGGAAAGATCAAGTTTGGAAAGATCATTCCCCATCACTGAGACGCTCACCTGTCTTTATTGTGTTTTTCAAACAGGCAGGATTTATTAAGCAAGCAGCCTGCAGCCCACCCTCGAGACATGAGAGCAGATGAAGCCCAGTAGGACTGGTCTCATCTGTTTTTTGTTTTTTAATATATAATTTTATTTATTACTTTCTTTTACTTTTGGTTGTCCTGGGCCTTTGTTGCTGTGTGGGCTTTCTCTCCAGTTGCCGCGTGTGGGCTTCTCAATTGTGGTGACTTCCCTTGTTAGGAAGCGCGGGCTCCAGGGCACACAGGCTTCAGTGGGCTCAGTGGTTGCGGCTCACGGGCTCTAGAACACAGGCTCACTAAGTTGTGCTGCACACAGCTTAGTGGCCCCACCGCCTGTGGGATCTTCCCGGATCAGGGATTAAACCCGTGTCTCCTGCATTGGCAGGCGGATCCTTTACCACTGAGCCACCAGAGAACCGCCCTGCTCTCATCCGTCCTGAGGACTAAATGAAGACAACCGGAAGAATTGTATTGGCTTCTTTGTTTGCATCAAGTCGCACCCCAAGACCTTGCGGGGAGAGTTTGAGGTGTGCTAAACTGCACATCCTAAAGGAGATCAGTCCTGGGTGTTCATTGGAAGGACTGATGTTGAAGCTGATGCTTCAGCTTTGGCCACCTGATGCAAAGAGCTGACTCATTTGAAGACTCTGATGCTGGGAAAGATTGAGGGCAGGAGGAGAAGGGGACGACAGAGGATGAGAGGGTTGGATGGCATCACCGACTCCACGGACATGGGTTTGGGTGAACTCCGGGAGTTGGTGACGGACAGAGAAGCCTGGCATGCTGCAGTTCATGGGTTTGCAAAGAGTCGGACACGACTGAGTGACTGAACTGAACTGAAACCACACATGTGACAGCCAGACAGAGGGGCAGGTCTCCTGTAGCATTTTCCCCAGAAGGTCAGCAGAAACCTGAACTCATGGCGGCTTCAAGAGACAAGCTGTTGTGTCTCAGAGGGAGAAACAGCACAGCTTCCAGCCTCTCTGGGCCCCGAGATGCTGGGTGGGCGGCACCCGGGCTCACGGTGCTCCTGGTGCCCAGTATCACGCCTGCTTCCTGCCTCTGATTTCAGGCCTTTCAGAAAGCTTTCTGTGAAATGGAAATCCTGAGAGGTCTTTTCTGATGCTTTCTTCCTTTGTGGTAAAGAGCTAATTTCATATACTTGAGGAAGCTTTTTCCAAAGGGACTAAAACTGGGCTGCTGGAGAAAGAATCAAAACACATGTGCGGGAGACAGATGAGCATTTAGGTACTGGAAGACTGTGAACACTTCACACTCCACAGAGAAGGTCGGGGGCCCCGGCTCCAAGCCCTGTGCAGGGCACCTCTCAAAAGCTGGGGTGGGCCACTTCTTTTTACTTTGAAAATCACCTCCTGGTCTCCCCCGTATCACAGTGGATAGTACAGCGCAGGGGACACAATTCGATCTCTAGTCTGGGAAGATCCCCCCGCCCAGGCCACAGAGCAACTAAGCCCGTGCACCCCAACTCCCGAGCCTGGACACCCGAGAACCCGTGCTCCGCAACAAGCACGGCTGTGGGTGCTGGTGCCCCTCTACACCCCACCGCCCCGGGACTGCGGCCCCACCGCAGCGCCACCCAGCTCTGCCACGTCTCCTTGCCAGGGAGTCAGGGTGGTGTGCCGACAGGTTTGTGTCTGGAAGCCTTCAGTCACTCGATTGTGACAAGTTCTTTTTTTTTTTTTAATTTTGTGTATTTATTTATACTGAAGTATCGTTGATTCGCGATGGTGTGTTAGTTTCCAGTGTCCAGTACCATGATTCAGCTACACATTTATACATGTTTGTACCTGTAGTTTCTTTATTCTTTTCCATTATAGTTTATTGTCAGTCTCTCCGTCGTGTCTGACTCTTTGTGACCCCACAGACTGTAGCCTGCTGGGCTCCTCTGCCCATGGGATTCTCCAGGCAAGAATACTGGAGTGGGTTGCCATGTCCTCCTCCAGGGGATATTCCCGACCCAGGGATCAAACCCAGGTCTCCCGCACCGCAGGCATATTCTTTACTATCTGAGCCATCAGGGAAGCCCATTATCGTTTATTACAAGATAGAAAATATAATCCCCTGTGTTAGACAATAAATCCTTGTTGTTTATCTATTTTATGTGCATTTATTAATCCCTATACCTACTCTATCCCTCCTCTCCTTCCTCTTCCATAACCATCAGTTTCTTTTCTCTATCTATGAGTCTGTTTCTGGGTTGTAAATAAGTTTATTTGTGTCATTAAAAAATTTTTTTTTTGTATTTCTGTATTTGGCTACATCTGGTCTTAGTTGCTGCACGTGGGATCTTTAGTTGTGGCAAGTGGAATCTAGTGCCCTGACCAGGGACCAAATCCTGGCCCCCTGCATTGAGAGCTCAGGGTTGTAGCCACTGGACCCCTCGGAACGTCCCTGTATCATTTTTTTAGATTTCACGATTAAGGAATTTGATATATTTATCTCTCTCTCTCTCTGACGTACTCCACCTAGTATGATAATCTCTAGGTCCATTCATGTTGCTGCAAATGGCATTATTTCATTCTTTGTTTTTTATAGCTGAGTAGTATTCTATTGTGTATATATATCACAACTTCTCTATCCATTCCTCTGTTGATGGACACTTAGGTTATTTCCATGGAGTGTAACAAGTTCTTATATTAAAAATATTCAGCTAACCTAGAAATTGTGGGAAATTCTTAAAGAGATGGGAATACCAGACCACCTTACCTTCCTCCTGAGAAATCTGTATGCAGGTCAAGAAGCAACAATTAGAACTGGATATGGAACAACAGACTGGTCCCAAATTGGGAAAGGAGTACATCAAGGCTGCATATTGTCACCCTGCTTATTTAACTTATATATAGAGTACATCATGAGAAATGCTAGGCTGGATGAAGCATAAGCTGGAATCAAGATTGCCGGGAGAAATATCAATATCTCAGATATGCAGGTGACACTACTTTTAATGGCAGAAAGTGAAGAGGAACTAAAAAGTCTCTTGATGAAACTGAAAGAGGAGAGTGAAAAACTTGGCTTAAAAACTCAACATTCAGAAAACTAAGATCACGGCAGCTGGTCCCATCACTTCATGACAAATAGATAGGGAAACAATGGAAACAGTGAGAGAGTTTATTTTCTTGGGCTCCAAAATCACTGCAGATGGTGATTGCAGCCATGAAATTAAAAGACGCTTACTCCTTGGGACAAAAGCTATGACAAACCTAGACAGCATATTAACAGAGACATTACTTTACCAACAAAGGTCCATCTAGTTAAAGCTATGGTTTTTCCAGTGGTCATGTATGGATGTGAGAGTTAGACCATAAAGAAAGCTGAGCACCAAAGAATCGATGCTTTTGAACTGTGGTGTTGGAGAAGACTCTTGAGAGTCCCTTGGACTGCAAGGAGATCCTAAAGGAAATCAGTCCTGAATATTCATTGGAAGGACTGATGCTGAAGCTGAAAGTCCAATACTTTGGGCACCTGATGCAAAGAACCAACTCATTGGAAAAGACCCTGATGCCAGGAAAGATTGAAGTCAGGAGGAGAAGGGGATGACACAGGATGAGATAGCTGGATGGCATCACCGATGTGATGGACATGAGTTTGAATGAACTCCGGGAGATGGTGATGGACAGGGAAGCCTGGCATGTTGTAGTCCATGGGGTCGCAGAGTCAGACACGACTGAGCGACTGAACTGACTGACCTAATTAAAACAAGCAAAGTCTGGAGCTGAGCTCAACTAGGTGAAGTGATTTGAGTGATCAACTTGAGCAGACCTTGCCTGAAGGCAAATATTACCTAGTCGAATTATTAGACCTAAAAAGCAATTCCAATCTTAATAAAGTTTATATCCCATTTAACACAAAGATGAAATGTACGAGGAGTGATAGCTCTACATTTCAGTGTCAGGAGTCTATCTGAGAAATGTTTGTTTTAATGATATTTTTATTACAGTTGCATAAATACAGCAAAATGCACTGAACACATGTTACAGTTTTGTGGGTTTACTCAAATAAACACACCTGTGTAACCACAGTCCTCTTTAAGAAACAGAACATAACCATAATATTTCCCTCCCTGCTGCCCTCCCCACCCTGACCCCCGACATAGTCACCACAAGTAACCGCTAGCCAGCCAATGCAGGAGATACAGGTTCAATCCCTGGGTCAGGAAGATCCCTTCGAGGAGGAAATGGCAATCCAGTCTAGCATTCTTGCCTGGAGAATCTGGTGGACTACCGTTCATGGGGTCACACAGAGTCGGACATGACTGAATGACTGAGCCATACACACACACACATTTTTGAACTTTACATCAATGGAACCACATAGTACCTAATAATTTATTTATGCTGTCTTTCTCTCAACGGTATGCTTGTAAGATTCTGGTAGGAATTGATTCCCTTACTGTGCTGTATAGTAATAATTATAGTAACTCCATAATATGAATATGCTATACTTGATGTAGCCTTTCTACTGTGGAGGGACATTTGAGTTGTTTCTCCTTTGGGCTCTTTCAAATAATGACTCCAGAAACATTTTTATACCAGTGGTGTGCACATTTAAGTGTACTTCCATTGAGTGTATACACTGGGGAAGAATTGTTGGGTCATGGCATCTATTCAGTTTTTGTGGTTACTGTCAAAAAGTTTTTCCAAAGTGACTATATGTATTTACACTCCCACGGGCAATTTATGAGATTCATACATATCCTTGCTAACACAATGTTGTCGTCTTTTTTGTTTTAGCCATTTGGAGGGTACGTGGTGGGGTCTCTTTGTGGTCTTATATATTATTTTTTATTATTATTATTTCCCTGATGACTGAGGTGTAGCATCTTTTCTAAATGTTTATTAGCTTTTAGAACATCTTCTTTTATATAGTAACACTTCAATCTTTTGCCTATTTTTAAATTGCAATGAGGGCTTTTTTGAATTGATTCCTCAGAGTTTATCTGGGTGCCAGACCCTTATGGGGTCCATTATCACAGACACTTCTCTGACTGTTTTGGCAGTCAAAATGATGATGGGGAAACACCTCAAAGGGAAGAGGAATTCAAACGCTGGGCTCCTCTCTCCAGAATCCCCTTTCTCAGGGATTTTGGTTTAAGACTTCAGTGTCTGGGCAGCTTTTTGATGACTCCCAAGCAAAGAAGAGAAGCGAAAAGCAAAGGAGAAAAGGAAAGATATAAGCATCTGAATGCACAGTTCCAAAGAATAGCAAGAAGAGATAAGAAAGCTTTCCTCAGCGATCAATGCAAAGAAATAGAGGAAAACAACAGAATGGGAAAGACTAGAGATCTCTTCAAGAAAATTAAAGATACCAAGGGAACATTTCATGCAAAGATGGGCTCGATAAAGGACAGAAATAGTATGGACCTAACAGAAGCAGAAGATATTAAGAAGAGGTGGCAAGAATACACAGAAGAACTGTACAAAAAAGATCTGCACGACCCAGATAATCACGACGGTGTGATCACTGACCTAGAACCAGACATCCTGGAATGTGAAGTCAAGTGGGCCTTAGAAAGCATCACTACGAACAAAGCTAGTGGAGAGGATGGAATTCCAGTTGAGCTATTTCAGATCCTGAAAGATGATGCTGTGAAAGTGCTGCACTCAATATACCAGCAAATTTGGGAAACTCAGCAGTGGCCACAGGACTGGAAAAGGTCAGTTTTCATTCTAATCCCAAAGAAAGGCAATGCCAAAGAATGCTCAAATTACTGCACAATTGCACTCATCTCACTAGTAAAGTAAATGCTAGTAAAGTAATGCTCAAAATTCTCCAAGCCAGGCTTCAGCAATACGTGAACCGTGAACTTCCTGATGTTCAAGCTGGTTTTAGAAAAGGCAGAGGAACCAGAGATCAAATTGCCAACATCCACTGAATCATGGAAAAAGGAAGAGGGTTCCAGAAAAACATCTATTTCTGCTTTATTGACTATACTAAAGCCTTTGACTGTGTGAATCACAATAACTGTGGAAAATTCTGGAAGAGATGGGAATACCAGACCACCTGATCTGCCTCTTGAGAAATCTGTATGCAGGTCAGGAAGCAACAGTTAGAACTGGACATGAAACAACAGACTGGTTCCAAATAGGAAAAGGAGTCCGTCAAGGCTGTATCTTGTCACCCTGTTTATTTAACTTATATGCAGAGTACATCATGAGAAACGCTGGGCTGGAAGAAACACAAGCTGGAATCAAGATTGCCAGGAGAAATATCAATCACCTCAGATATGCAGATGACACCACCCTTATGGCAGAAAGTGAAGAGGAACTCAAAAGCCTCTTGATGAAAGTGAAAGTGGAGAGTGAAAAAGTTGGCTTAAAGCTCAACATTCAGAAAACAAAGATCATGGCATCCGGTCCCATCACTTGATGGGAAATAGATGGGGAAACAGCGGAAACAGTGTCAGACTTTATTTTTCTGGGCTCCAAAATCACTGCAGATGGTGACTGCAGCCACGAAATTAAAAGATGCTTACTCCTTGGAAGGAAAGTTATGACCAACCTAGATAGCATATTGAAAAGCAGAGACATTACTTTGCCAACAAAGGTCCGTCTAGTCAAGGCTATGGTTTTCCTGTGGTCATGTATGGATGTGAGAGTTGGACTGTGAAGAAGGCTGAGTGCCGAAGAATTGATGCTTTTGAACTGTGGTGTTGGAGAAGACTCTTGAGAGTCCCTTGGATTGCAAGGAGATCCAACCAGTCCATTCTGAAGGAGATCAGTCCTGGGATTTCTTTGGAGGGAATGATGCTGAAGCTGAAACTCCAGTACTTTGGCCACCTCATGTGAAGAGTTGACTCATTGGAAAAGACTCTGATTCTTTGAGGGATTGTGGGCAGGAAGAGAAGGGGACGACAGAGGATGAGATGGCTGGATGGCATCACTGACTTGATGGACGTGAGTCTGAGTGAACTCCGGGAGTTGGTGATGGACAGGGAGGCCTGGCGTGCTGCGATTCATGGGGTCGCAAAGAGTCGGAGACAACTGAGCAACTGAACTGAAGCATATGAGTGTGTGTGCATAAAGTTTCATCTGGATATCCTGCTAGCTTTATTTTTTTTTTTTTTGGCCATCACAAGGGCTGGTCTAGTATAAGCCGTTCCTTTATATTCTGAAGCCTAAGTCAAGGATGAGACTGTTGATTTGGGGGCAGTTCCGAAGGAAACTGTAGAATGAGAAGCATGTCTGGTGGCCTGAAGGCCAGCCCCAAGCACTGAGCAGAGACAGCCTTTCCTGGGCTGAGCTGGGATGAAGGGAGGATGGGCGGTGCTGGGTGGGGTTCTGCCCTCTGACCGTTGGGCCTTGTCCCTGGAGACAGGGATAAGAGCTTGGGGATCTCAAAGTGTGTCCATCCGGTTCAGTCCACAGAAACTTTTGGAAGCCCCCTGCCAGTGAGTGGAACAGTGAACTGAAAATAAATAAATGAAGGCCAGTGCTAGACTGACAGAGGTCAGCTCTTCAGTCCCATGTGCCCCAGAGGTTCCAAGCGCGGTGGGGGGTGAGGGGGGAACCTTCCCAAATCTGTCTGTTCATCTTTGTGTCTGCAAGGCTTAGAGCCAGGCTGAAAACAGCCCCGCAGACAGGAGGCCTCCCAGTTGAGAGAAGGAGGACACAGCCTGTGGAGTCCTAACAATGCGGGCCCAGGGTGGGACAGGGGATGGCAGCATCTGCAACAAAGACCAAGGTCCACTAGGTCCAGGCAAGAGGGACCTGCGGAAGACTGGGGCCAGCATGCCTCACCCAGGCGGGCTCCGACCTGCTTCTCACCTGGCCCGACCCACGCCCAGCCTCCTCCAGAGAGAAGAAAAGGGATCAGAACGGGGAAAACTCTGAAACAGACAAAATATGGGAAGGTTTTTTAAACTGGAAGGGACTACATTTCTTGGGACGGGTGAGATTTCCTTTTCCATGACTGTTCTGGATTGAATCACGTCTCCTTAAAAGGTGTGTTGAAGGGCTGGTACCTACGAATGTGCCCTTATTGGAAAGAGAGTCTTTGCAGAGGTAGTCAAGCTGAGATGAGGTCATTAGAGGCGGCCCTAACCCAATATGATTGATGTCTCTTTAAGAAGAGGAGAAGAGGGGGAGTTCTCTGGTAGTCCAGGGGTTTGGACTCCAGGTTTCCACTGCAGAGGACACAGGTTCCATCCCTGCTTGCTATGCTCAGTCACTCAGTTGTATCTGACTCTCTGCAGCTCCATGAACTGTAGCCCGCCAGGCTCCTCTGTCCATGAAAATTTCCAGGCAAGAACACTGGAGTGGGTTGCCATTTCCTACTCCAGGGGATCTTCCTGATCCAGGAATCGAACACTCGCCTCCTGCATTAGAAGGCGGACTCTTTACCATTCACTGAGCCACCTGGGAAGCCTGAATATGGTGGGGCAAAAAAAATAAAAAAATACAGGAGAACAGAGACAGAGACCCAATAAGAGACGCCGCATGATGACAGAGGCAGAGATGGGAGTGATGTATCTGCAAGCCAAGCAACTCTGAGGATTTCTGGAAACACCAGAAGCTACCAGTGTGAAAGAGATTCTCTCCTTGAGCCTTCACGGAGGCCTGGCCCTGTGGACACTCATTTCAGGCTTCCAGCCCCTAGAACCATGGGACGTAAGTTTCTGTTGTTTAAAACCACCCAGTGTGTGGACATTTTCCCAGGGCAGCCCTCGGGAACGAATACAACTGCAAACTGGAAATGGGGGCTGGTACACCAAGTTGAGTCCAGTTATGGAAAAGGAAAGACATTAGGTTTCTGTATATGTCTTCACATTTTATATGGAACTCAGGCATTGAGCTCATATTATATTCCTTTCAAGGTTACCTTTCATGTTCCCTTTACATCTGGGCAGCCCTCATCTGCTTCTCTCCATGTGGGAATTCCCTGAGTTCATATTGCATCAGTTGCCCTCTGTGAAAGTGAAAGTCACTTAGTCGTGGGCGTCTCTTTATGACCCCATGGACTACACAGTCCATGGAATTCTCCAGGCCAGAATGCTGGAGTGGGTAGCCTTTCCCTTCTCCAGGGGATCTTCCCAAGCCAGGGATCAAACCCAGGTCTCCCGCATTGCAAGCGGATTCTTTACCAGCTGAGCCACCAGGGAGGCCCAAGCTCTACATCAGTACACAAGGCAACTGCCAGAAAGCTTTTGCTTTCCTGGTTCTTGTTTCATTAAGCTAGCCTGAATTGGCTTGAGTCAGAATTCACAGCAACTGAGGAAATATATACAGTTTACCACCAAGTATACTTTGCAGTTAAATAACAGCTCAGGTCAAGGTCTCACCAGGAAAGGAATTAGTGACAGCTACAGTGTTTTCTCATATAAATGTGTACCATCAGGGTGGACCTGTTGGGAGCATTGAAGAGCTCCAGGGAGGTCTCCTCAGTCAGATTGCCTCCTTGCTTCTACGAGTGTCTGTGATCCATTGGGTAGCATCATTCCTCTGCTTCTTGAAGGCATTATTAGGTTTACAATTAAAGTACAAATATCTCCCAAGAAAGTTCACAGCTTAAGTTCTTAGCAACAGATGACCGTTATTGATTGTGTGATTTCTGGCATTGGGAAGAGATGAGGATGGAAGGAGGAAGGCCATGTCCTGCTTCCAGTATGCCCAAGGACAAGGTCATTGTAATCATCAAGAGCCAGTATTCAATGAGCGTTCGTGTCATGGTTGATGGTTTAGTCTCTAAGTCGTGTCCAACTCCTGCGACCCCATGGACTGTAGCCTGCCAGACTCCTCTGTCTATGGGATTCTCCAGGAAGAATACTGGAGTGGGCTGCAATTTCCTTCTCCAGGGGATCTTCCCAACCTAGGAATCGAACCCCGGTCTCCTGCACTGCAGGCAGATTCTTTACTGACTGAGCTATGAGGGAAGCCTCATCCATGTCATAATAATGACAATTAGAAAGCATGAACTACATTTTCAAAACAGAAAGGAGTTCATGAATGGCTCGTAGACTTATGGCTTGTTCTTTGGCTTGCTTTCACAGGAGCTGGTAGACAGATAAGCTGACAGCAGGTCTCCACCACTGCCGTCGATCACTGCTGTGTTCACCTTGCCCTCGGGATGGTGCTGGGGAGACACAGAAGTCCCCCTAGTACTTCTTCAGGACGGCATGTTTCTCATTCCCTCATCATAATGAAAAGAAGATGGATTTCTCAACCATTTCCTCCTGGAGGAGGTAAATCTGGCATGTCCTTGGGTTTCTCTGCAAGCTGGTAGCCACGAGAACACTGCTGGTTAACAAGAGTCGTCAGGACTGGATGCCTTTCTCAGTTAAATTTCAGGTCCATGTAGGACTCGGCACAAATTGATGCTATCCTGTTGTAGGAAATGGTATTTGAAGCAAGAAATTGTCGAAACCATGTGACAAATTAAGTCCCTCTATTTCAAAGAATCCAAAATTGCTTTATACGGACTTTCCTTAATGGTCCTGTGGCTAAGACTCCATGCTCCCAATGCAGGGGACTCGGGTTCAATCACTGGTCAGGGAACTAGATCCCACATGCCACAACTAAGACCCAGCATAGCCAAATAAATAATAAATATTTTTGAAAACTTGCTTTGTAAGTTCTCTCATGGCCCTGGGGGCTGGGAGTGTATATTCAGATGATAAAGACATCTGTGAGGCAAGAGGAAAAACCCAGTCAGCTCCTGCACCAGCTTCTGCTGCTTCTCCTGTTCCAGAGGCTGCTTGTTCAAAACAAGCTGTCTGTTTTTATTAGGGAATTCCACAAGAGAAAGTGTGTTTGCCGAGACTCTCATTCCAATGACGTGAAATAATAATAAAATATGCAAACAGAGTTCCCATCCCTTGTTGGGAGAGGGGGAAGGAAGGTGGGAGTGAGCAGGGTATTCCAGAAGCATGAAGAGTAGACAACAACAAAGTTCTTTTTTTTTTTCTTTCTTCTCCTTTAAAAAAAAAATGGTAAAATAGGAATGTTTTTAAAACTCTTAACCCAACAGCAGGGAAAAGACTTCATTAATCCTGTAACTTTGGGGAACCACTGCAGACGGTGGTGGTAGTTTTAAAATCTAGAAGAGAACACTGCAATGCCAAAATGATTTTAAAAAAATTTTTTTTTTTTTTTTTTTTATGGAGATGTATTCTTTACAGTATAAAGATACAGACCTGATCGCTTCTCGGCCTTTTGGCTAAGATCAAGTGTAGTATCTGTTCTTATCAGTTTAATATCTGATACGTCCTCTATCCGAGGACAAAAAAAAAAAAAAAAGATACAGACCTAACTTGTTATAGAAAGGTTATACATAGTCCTATCAAAAACTATATCTGATTTAAAAGCCTGGCATGTGAATTTTAAAGCTTATGGCTTATTTAACCTTTTTTTTTTTTTTTAAACCTTTCTAATGAGAAAGTTTGGGTGAAAAACCAAACAGTAGCCATGAAATCAGGGTATTATTGTCCCGATTAAATAATAAAGATTTATTAATTTATGTGTCTGTTAATTTAATAAGTATTTATGTAATGTGCTAGACAAAAGGCAGATGTTTTTCTGCATGACATAATTTCCTCATTCTATTGCTAAAGTTTGTAAATTTCTTTTTAAAAATGCATTGGAATGAAGCTGTTTAAAAGAATCAAATTGTCTATATGTATTGGCATGCCCATATGTTTATTTCATATCTATGTAAGTGTGCAAAGTATAGGGTGCATTTGATAAACATCTACTATAGTTGTTATAGGATACCCTAAGACTTTCTTTTTCTTCCTTTTGAGATATATTCGACCAAGGAGAAGTTGGCAAACATGTAAATCTGAGCTCAAGGTCAGATTTTAGCTCATTTAATACCCTAGCTTTGAAACTGAAACCCACAAATTATATATCATCATCAAATAGTAACTTTTAGTAACATAACAGTTAATGTGATTTATTCTCACTACTCACAGGTATGGGCTTCCCAGGCTCAAGTGGTAAAGAACCCACCTGTCAGTGCAGGACACCTGGCTTTGATCCCTGAGTCAGGAAGATCCCCTGGAGAAGGGCATGGCAACCCACTCTTGCCTGAGAAATCTCATGGACAGAGGAGCCTGGCGTGCCACAGTCCATGGGGTTGCAAAAGTGTTGGATATGACTTAGTGACTAAACAATAAACACCACCACCAGACCTGTATACCTAAATGGATTTCATAGCTCCACTTACGAGGAGAAAGCTGCTAGTTCTAACATAATGGTGGAAATCCATTCTCTACGTAGTTTAAGTTCAAAACTCACTTCCCATGTGAAGATCTTGTCTGTATACCAGATGGCTCCATGCCAACAACCCTCAACTTCAGACGTGGCTTAAATTGTCTTAGCCCGTGAACGGAAGTTGATCTGTTTTTCCTCCCTTCCCAACTCACTCAGAACTGTGACATCCAAACTCCAAACCCCGAATACTTTCAATAATAATAATAATAAGCAGCACTTATATAACAGAAAGTTACGAAGACAGTGCCGTTGAGGGGCAAATGGAAATGACCCAACATAGTGAACAGGGCTGGGAGGAAGTACAAGGAATTCAGGAAGAGTCCAACTAGAGATCCTGCGACGAAGTCCAAGAACAAGTTTAATGGGACGAGGGAATTGAAAACATGGAACTCAGGGCCATAAAGGGGAACTGGAGAGAAAAGGCGTGCTCTTGTTTTGTATGTCTTGCATTTCATGGAAAGTTTATGGGTTCAGCAAACACATTTCCTTGGCTGAGGGCTCCAGTGAAAATAAAGGCTGGCTACATAACCATCTGTCACTCAAGAATTGACTGGACCTCTTTAAGGTATATAAGCATTAAAATTGATATTTTATGTTGATTCAGAAAATGCTTTTACATTTTCAGATATGCTTATCAGATTTCATAAGTTATGGAAAATGAAACAAACTTACAATAACATGAGTTTTATCAACGTAGAACAATCAGGGAATTCCCTGGTGGTCTGGTGGTTACAGTTCCATCCTTCCACTGCAGATGGTATGGGTTTCAGCCCTGGTAAGGGAACTCAGATCCTGCATGCTGCACCACTAGGCCAAGAGAACAAGACAAAACCCAAAGCAACAAGATCAACAAAAACAGTCAATACCACAGGCATGTTTTTCCCCAAGGGTATGTCTTTTGAGGGGGAAGCCCAAGATTTAAAGTCTTTCACTGGTCTTGGAGATTGCCCACATGTAAGTTACACGGAAGCCAGACCAGGGCGTTGGTAACTCGGGCTGATCGCTCAAAGCTCACTCACAAATGTGGGAGTAGCGTGCTTTCCAGGAAGCACCGAGGACCTCTGTCTCCTCTTTGGGGATACGGGGAGATGCTTTCCATCTCAGGGCTAGAGCAGAGACAGTGTCAGCCCTGGCCAAGACAGATCCTCTGCAGGATTAAATGTGTTTTTTTAGACCTGGAATCTTGAGCAACCTTCTAAACAAGCATTGACCTTTTATTATGGGGTAGTAAAATTACCTTTTGTTTTTTAACAAAGTAATCTTACCATTTTTTTCTTTCAAGAATAAATTAGTTCCAGTCTATACTTACTTGTCAGTGGGAAGGAAAAAATGGGTCAGATGAATCCAAGAGAAAGAAAAGTCCATCACCAGTGTGAGCGGGTGTGCCGCCCCACCCCACTCCACATCAGACACACATGCAGCTGGTTTGCAGGCAGTGCAGGGTGGATCCAGATTATCAGAGTACACACAGCTTTTGGGAATTGTAATCAGGCCTAATGCCTTCTTTCTTTCAGGAGTTGGAAAAGTACTGTGAAGTGGCTCGTGCAAGCTCCTGGAATGGCTGAAAGAAACTATTTGCATTGGGCCAGTGATCTTCAGAAAGCAAGGCTGCAGCCTCCCTTGAAAAGGCTACCCGACCTCCACCCCCCCACCCCCACCCCTGACCCCCTGCCCTGGGAAATCTCGACTTTTCCAAAGTTAGCCTGACCTACTGGCAACACACTGCCTGCAGTGCCGGAGACGCTGGGCTGGAGTCAGTGTGGTCTTTGTCTGTTTAGTGGGTCCTGGGGCGCTGGGAGGGAGGCTGTATGGAGCCTGTTAATTTGGGGCATGAAGCAATAGAAAAGCTCTTAGAGGAAGTAACCATCGCTCGAATCCTCCTTCTTGCCGACAAACAGGCCGTAAAAGTGAATTTGAGCTCCGTGGAGACAGGTATTAAATGCAGCCGTTCTTGAGTGGTATTACCATTGTGTGTGTGTCTAATGTCATTTCTGTAACCAGCGGGGCCCAGGCTGAGGCGGAGAGTTTACTTGGCAAAGAAGACTCTCTTCCCTTAGGTTCTGGGAAAGGGAGAAAAGAGAACAAAAAACTGCAACTTCCAAAACACACAGAAAAGTTCCAAAAGCTAGAAAGGTGTTTTAAGAAAACTCTTTCTGACATAGAACAGGGGAAGGATGACTTGTTTGTTGGAGCTGTCGACTCAATGTTGCTACCAGAAAGTCCAACGGAAGATTCTGGCAACAAATTTCAATTCTGTGAACACTGCTAGACACCGTTTAGGTGCCAGAAAACATACAAAATCACTGGGGGTAAAAAGATGAATTGGGTTGATCCCTTCAAGAAAATTAGGTTTGAGTAATTTAAGTATGAAAAGTCTGCAAAAGAATATGACAGAAGAGTTTTCTTTTTCCTAGGGAGTGGGGTTATAGCTAATATTATTTTTAACTTTCTAGTAAATACTTGGATGCTATAACTGAAGCATCTTGGTGGGGATGATATGAGTGGACAGTGAGAACACTGGGGCTTGCCTCTTTTTTTAAAACCAGGCTGTTCTGTTCTTTGCGGGGATTCAGTTTGAATACTTCTTTGCGAGTAGGTAGATTTGCTTTAATTGGGCCTTTGGTATTTCTAAAGGCAAGTGATCTTGCTTCTCATCGAAGATGATAACTTCCTGATGGTCTCCCAGGCCCCTGGCTCTCTCCCCTCAGCTTTCGTTGCTGATTGCACTCTATCTCACGAGAGTCCTGTCTCTGCCCAGTCTTTGCCAGCGGAATCTCAGCCAGGCCCTGGGTTAGACCTTCTTTCTCTCGGCCAGTTAGTTCTCTGTCTTCGTCTCCAGGTCCAAACGGTTCTGAACACTAGTCTCATATATTCTCCACATGCTCTTCCTCCAATTTCTTCTCCACCCCCCGCCCCACCCTCCACCCTCCAGCTACACTGGTGCTTAAAACCTTCAGAAGGTTCTCATTGTTCTAAGGATAAAATCCAAAATTCTTAACATGCCTACGAGAGCATGCGTGACTGGCTCTTCTTTGGCCTCCTCTCTGGTTGTTCTTTCTTTGGCCACCTCATACATTGGAAAAGACTCATGCTGGGAGGGATTGGGGGCAGGAGGAGAAGGGGATGACAGAGGATGAGATAGATGGCTGGATGGCATCACTGACTCGATGGACGTGAGTCTGAGTGAACTCTTGGAGTTGGTGATGGACAGGGAGGCCTGGTGTGCTGCGATTCATGGGGTCGCGAAGAGTCAGACACGACTGAGCGACTGAACTGAACTGGTTGTTCTGTCCGTTCTCCCTTCCTTTCCGCCGGGCTCAGCTCTGTCCCACGTCAGAGCTTCAAATTAACCGCTCCCTTCACCTGGATTGATGGAGCCAACTCAGTCGTCCCTTAGAGCTGGATTAACTCATTATTCTATGCTCTGCATCTTAGCAGAGACACAAAAAGCAGTGTTTGTAGAATGATTTATTTACTATGCATCTCCCTCACATTGTAACGATGACATTGATTATATACCCACGACCTGCTACAGGGCCAACTGCTAAGTAAATTCTCCATAAATGGATTAAAAGTCTCCATAAATGGATTAATAACTGAGAAGGTTTTAGTCCTGTAGGGTAAAATTTCTCTCCCTAACGATGTGAATGCTCACCTTTACTACAGACAGAACTTCATCTCTGCAGATTGATTATTTTTTTACTGAATGGAGTGGGACTAAGATTGAGACCTCTCTCACTAGGCCCTGATAGCATTGCAGCCTGGATTCTGCTGGGGGTCCTGTTGGGGGGTTTGGGCCCAGGAGAGAGATGCTCTGGATGGTTTCACATCTTTGGGATCATTAGTTGGTTTCAGTTCTTTTATTTTCCCCTTCTGCAATTCCCTTTCTGTTGCCCCAAAATGTCTGTTCAATTTTGTTGACCCTCTCAATGTGGTCACAGCTGTGGTGTGAGAAGCTGGGTGAGGAAGCTAGCCTCCCCCTTGTAAAGCCATAGGAGAAAATGCTGAGCCAACTTGCAGCGGAGGGAGTGGGAGTCAGGAACAAAACGTCAGGCCGAGGGGAGAAAGGGCAGTAGGGTGGGATTCGGAGAGAGAACAGTGGCCACCGGGAACGTGCGGGCATGTGTGGGGAGGGGAAACCAGACAAGGCCTGGACTCTGCTGAGGTTACATAGTGTGCCCGTCACTGTCAGCTCCAAATTCACCCTTTTCGCCTTCTTTGCAAAAAGGGGTCTGGGCCTTTTGCGTAGCTTTCTCTGCCAGCTGGCTTGTGGTTTAGGATTATCAGTGCAGGGTGTCGGGGAGGCCTTGTGAGAGGGCACAACTCTGCCTGTTGGTTGCTGTGACCTCTCTTGACTGGTTCCTGCAGTACCAGGGTTCTGCAGCGCCAGGTGGCATCCAGTGACCACCGGCTCCTTCTGACACCTCTTTTGGGTAGTTTTTGCAGGGAAGTGCTTTTCCATAAGACACTTCCTTTTGAACAGCTTCCCCACACCCAAGGGGGTCGATATTCAGTAAGTTTTAGGGGGTGGATTTCCAGCAAGTTCCACTGGCATGAGACCACAGTGATTTCCCTACACTCGGTGAGCCAGAGCCACCTTCTCCCCAGCAGGGTCTGGGCTCAGGTTGGGATAGAGGAAGGCTCTATCACAGTCCCATGGGTTGCGGCTGCCTAAGAAAATATTTATATCTGCTGTCCCTATTCTGAGTTCTCTTTACTTCTAACTAATCAACCCTTCATTGCTCCAAATCCTGTCATATAGTTAATAATTTGCTTTTCCTATTTATTAGCCTGCACAGGACCTTTAGTTGTGGCATGCGAATGCTTCATTTGGCATGTGGGATCTAGTTGCCTGACGGGGGATCGAACCTGGGCCCCCTGCATTGAGAACACAGAGTCTTAGCCACTGGACCACCATGGAAGTCCCATTAATCCTTTATATTAAACTTCTACTGCTTAATTACTGTGTGGTTTCTCTTTCCTGATTAGACCCAGACTGGAACACATAGGTTGGGGCTCAAATTCTGATTATCCTGGGAAGGTGTCTCTTGAAGGGGGGTTGTGGGGAGGAGTTGGAGACATTTGGGTTACATGTACTTTCCCAAGTCTGCAGTAATCAGAAAAAAAATTTTTTTTGGAAAAAGTGTGAAAAAACATGACACAAGAAGCCAGGGTGACAAGCATGTAAAGATCCCAGGGTGGTAGGCCTGTGCTAAGATGATGCTTGAGTTGGGAACTGGAGAGTGAGTGGGGTGGGAGATGTTTCCCCCGGGCAGAGTCAGGTGAGCCCCAGTGGAGACAGGACCAGGGAGGGTCTATGCAGGGAAGAGGGGTCCATGTGAGCAGAGCCTGTGGCAGTTGAAAATGGACAGCCAGGTGTGTCTGAGAGCAGGCAATCCTTGGGACCTCATTTAAAAGTTGCAGCTGTGTGTGGGAAGGTTGCTTCCACCTGTCTTTTAGCCTGGCGCCAGCTGGCAGAAGCTTCCTTGAAGATCTCAGACCCTCTCCAGCTTTCTGGAGTTTAACTGAGGAAGGCCCCTGGCTGATGTGCCCTGAAATTCATGTCTGGGTTTGTGCACAAGGCCACACTTCTTGTCTGCCTGCTCCCAGCTAACCACTGGTGGAGACACGGGTATTATGGCAGGTGGGTGCCAAGGAGAACTGGGCCCCCTGGGATGGGTCACTTTGGAGTAGGACTCGCCCACAATTTTCCGGAGGCTGCCAGGAGGTCAGGACGGTTGCTGCTGTCTCCTTAACTGGGGTCAGACTTGCAGGACGCCTGCCTCTCCGGGATCCCTTCACATTTCATCCCACCGCCATCTCCCCTAAGCAAATCCTTCAGTATCTACCCCTGCCTTGGTGCCTGCTTTTTGAAGGACCCACACTAGTACACGGACTAAATCTTCCCCCTTCCTTCTCTCTCCGGGAGAGCCTTTGTAAAGGGAGAGACACCGATCATGGCAACAAAGCCTTCATTCCTGGTTCTCCCGAGCGTCCTACCCCTTTCTCCATCACCCCGGCCCTCTGGATTCCTCAGGTTTCTCTAATAAACTCTACAGCTTTCACCTGGAAGGTCCGAATTCTCCTGAACCCCCGCCCCCGCGGCCCCCCCCCCCCCCCCCCGCCCCGTCTCCTCCCTCTCGCTCTTTTGGGAAGGTTAGGAGACTAGCAGTCTCTCCTGTCTGCACGGGGCTTCGGATACCGCCTGCTCCTGCCCTCAGTGGTACCCAAGTTAGCACTTTCCCTCTCTTGGCTCTATGGGGAAGGAACTGGATCTTAACGCTTCGCATCCTCCGAGCAGGCAGAGCACGGAGTTCACAGGAAGGCGCTTACTCGAAGCTCGCGGAGTTCTCGCTGTTGATTAGTTGGGGACGTCCTAGAAAGAAAGGGCAGTAGGCGATCGCGAGGTACGGGGGCGGGAGCGGGTGAGGGAGGGTCGGGGGGCTGGTTTGGTGGGCGCAGCTGCGGATGCGCGCCGGCCTGGGGCTGAGGTGGGGGCTTTTGCTGGGGAGATGGTGGGGGGTGGGCTGGGCTGGGCTGGGCGGCGGGGGCGGGGAGGAGGCGGGCCCAGCGGCCCCGGAGGAAGGTGCGGCTCCTCTCGCCACCAAAGGCGCTGCGCGCGGGGCGAGGGGTAGTCGCGGCTGCCGGAGGCTGAGCGCCCGCGCGTGGACGAAGTGACCCCGGCAACTTCTCCAACTCGGCCGGCGCCGCCCCGCGCGCACACGGGACCCCGGGGGAACGGCCGTGTCGCCGATCGGGGGCCCGGGCGGCTGTCGGGCTCTCCACCCAGGTAAGGGGGGCGATGGGGAGGGGTGGGGTGGGGGCGAGTCCAGACCACCGCCGCCCGGGGCTCGGGGCGGGCGGCCCACCGCCTCGGCTTTGTTCCCCGCGCCCTCCTCCGCCTGCCCCGGGCAGGGAGCCCAGGGTGGCGGCTGCGGTCGCCTAGCCGGCGGTGCCCGGAGCACCGGGAGCGGCGCCCTGGCGCGCCCGGGACCCCGCGCAGGCTGGCGGCGCGGAGGAAACGCTTTCCCGACCCCCGCGGTAGGGCGTCGGGGCCTCGGGGGTGAGGCGGCCCAGCGCCCGGAAGGTCCTGGGAGAGCGGCCCCCCGCGCCCACGGCTCGGATCTCCGAACTCAGGGTCCCCCGAGCCCCGGGGCCGCCGGGCGGAAGGGCTGGAGTCCCGCCGCCGCGCCCCCGCCCGGCTCCGCTCCGAGGGGCCCAGGTGCCAAGTTTCTGGGAAAACCGACACGTCGTGTCGCAAACGGATCATATTTACCAAAAACAGTTTGGAAAGAAAAGAGGCCATTCTTCCAACAATTGACGGCCGGGCCGCCGCCGCCGCAAAGGTGAGGGGGGTACGATTGCACCGGGGTCGTTTCTCTTTAAGACACAGTGAAACTTAATATGTTGAGCTTCCCTGTGCTTAACTTTTTAAAATAGCAAAGTGGGGTAACTTTACTTAACTAGGGGGAGGGGAGTCGGCTTGGTCCTGAAGATCATTCCCTTCGCGTTGCTTCTGCGGAGGCCCCGGAGAGGCTGCCTGGTGACAGTTGTAATCTACGCAGCCTTGGGTCGCGATAAGACCTTTATTCACCACGTGGCCAAGGTCTTGGGGTTCTCTTCTCATGCTCATTCAATCCGTTCTACCTCCCCTTCCTCAAAGGCCGCTGAAAAATTATTTTAACCGACAGCACCTGGTTATCTCCAATCCCTCTCAGATAGATTTAAGCTGGAGGGTGGCTAATAAGTCCTTAAGTCTTCCTAGTCTTACAGGTGCAGACCATATGCTATACATATTTCAGCCCTAGGCTCTCAATAAAATTTCAATTTCTGGTCTTATCATTTGAGCATAACCAATAGATCTTGTGTACATACACACTTACAAAACATTGGTGTTCTTTGAGGTTTTTTTATGTTCTAAAAATGTGGTATTAAGATTGGTGCAGTTCTAAAAGCAAACTTCTTTTCCATTGACCTTTACCTGTTCAGTTTATAGGATGAAACTTCTTACTTTGGAATCAGAGTCCCTAATTATCTTGTGATTGGTAAATGTTAAAAACAGGGCAAGGTATAATTGAAGAGTTTATTATGTATAGTGGCAAAAGGAGCCCCTAATGGTGTCAGAATCAATTTCAGCACCTTAATTTGCCTATGTATAAGATGCTTCATCATCTCACTCTCACACACACACACACACACACACACACGTCTCTCCCTCCCTCACACACACACAGACACACACACACACACACCTCTCTCCCTCCCTCTCCCCTTATACCCACACACAGACTCATCAGACGCTTTCCAAGTTGTCGTTTCCAGACCACTGTCTGGAATGAATGAGCATTCTGTTTATACTGCGCTCACTCCATTCATCCATCTGTTGATTACCCACACGTCCGTCATGTGTCAGTCACATCCCTTCTCGGGCAGGCTGTCCTCCCTCCTCCTTGCTGGGCAGTTAAGCTCTTTCTTCTCTAGTAGTCAGTATCTCTATTAGAACAGCTTGTTTTTTGTGACACCTCTGGCCACGCACATGTGCATGCATGTTAGCTGCTCAGTTGTGTCTGACTCTTTGCAACCTCATTAACTGTAGCCTCTCAGGCTCCTCTGTCCATGGAATTCTCCAGGCAAGAATACTGGAGTGGGTTGCCATTTCCTATTCTAGGGGTCTTCCTGACCCAGGGATCGAACCCAGGTCTCTTGCACTGCAGGCAGATTCTTTACTGTCTGAACCAACAGGGAAGTGACCTTGTAAAATTGTGTGAGTCGTTCACTGTATGAGGTCATCCTGTCCAATGGGCAAGTGGAGGCTGAAATCCAATTTGCACACCACTTCCCAAGCCTCTGGTGCCTGCCTCTCCACTGGAAGAAGTCACTTTCTTTATCTGAACGTCCAGGGTGGGCTAGCTGTGGCCCTACTTCACCCTCTCTCCACTGCTAAACTCAGCACCCACCATGGAGACTGACTGGCCAGGAGCTCAGTTAAGTCTCCTTAAATGAGAGAAAAGAAAGCATCTCTACAGACATCTAGGAAGCGGGAGTTTGGGGGCAGATTTCTCATATAAGTCAGGATATAGGAATGGGCTTTAGTTTGCTCTGATGTCTGGCTCTTCAAGTGATTCTTAGAAGTCGTCTTGATTACAGGGGAGAATCTGGGGGAATGAATTCACACGTGGGCATCAAAGATGTGTGCCAGCACGTGGTGGGCCTCCTCAACTGACTCCCTTTCAAGGCAATAAGTATCCATCTAATCATGATGTGCTGAGAGAGAGTACAGGACTCTTAAAAGTAAGGCTATAAAGAGCTCGGCTCACATGAACATGTGTTAGTACATTGGATGAAGTGCCATATTGTACATAAGCACTGCAGTCATCTTAAAGTGACATATCACAGAGTTGAAAGAAGGAAGAAACAAGGCTTTGAATCAGATTTATTTAAATTCTCCGAATGAGATCAGCATTTAGGGTTGCAATTTGCATGCGAAAAAATGGAGTTTGTATGTGGGACAGTTTGCAAACTCAGTTGGCTGTAAGATTCTTAAAAATGCTCCAAATTTGTGTGGTGTTAAAAACTTCTAACCATTTGTGGGCAATCTGGAGATATTTTTCAAGCTAAAGTCAATATGTGGATCATCTCACCAAGATTTATAAAATTGTGTAAAATCATATCCCATTACATATCAAAAGAACTTGAGAATCATATAGAATCCTGGAATCTCTAGAATTCATTGCATAGAACTTTAAAGACAATACGGACCAGTTTCCCCGTTTTATAGGTAAGGAAAGTTAGGACTAGGAGCCTGTCCCAGGTCATAGAGCTCAGCTAGGGGCACAGCCAAGACAGGCGCTCAGGTTTTCTGGCTCTCAGTTCATTGCTTTATTGATTCAAGTGCTCTTTGTATTCGAGCTTCTATATCTTCCAGTATTGGCTTCAGTTGGGAGATCTTAAAGGCATAGACTAATTATTATAGCTCAGGGAAACGGAGGATTCCCATCACCAAACACAATGCCTTGTTGAAGTTAGGCAGGTGATACATGTTTGCTGGATGATGAATGGACGAGCTAGTTGAAAGCTTGCTTATTTAAAGTAATTATTTGATATAGCACAGACTGAAGTCCTTTGGAATCCATTATAGTGGAATTTGGCCCACGTGTTTGTGTTTCTTAAATTCAATAACAGTGTTGGATAAACTTGATGGAGGAGATGGGTAGGAATTGCTTTCTATAAAAGAAGCCAGAACTCCTGACCCAAGAGGCATCAGTAGAAAAAGTAAGGGTTTGGAATCAGAAGGTCTGTCCACCAACTAGCCTTCTTTGTGATAACCTTGAACATCACCAACCTCAGTTTCTTTCTGGAACCTCCTGAGTCTCAGAGTTGGTAGCAGGGGCAAGTGAGCTCACACATATGAACCCACTTTGCAAACTTCGGAACACTGAGGAGTAAGAAGAGTTAGAATCGATGGCAGGAGGTGCTTCCTAGGCACTGTGCTGAGCGCTCTGTCCATCACCCAGTTTATTCCTCCAGTAGAACAGCAAGGCTCTTGTGTAGTGAGGAAGAAACCGAAGCCTAAACAGCTACCCTACTACTCTCCCCATGAGATAAGTATTTGGTGAGCCCTGAAATGCTTCCCAGGTGGCGCTAGTGGTAAAGAACCAGCCTGTCCATGTGGGAGATGTAAGAGGTGTGAGTTCAAAATTCCTGAGTTGGGAAGATCCCCTGGAGGAGGGCATGGCAACCCCGCCCAGTATTCTTGCCCAGAGCCCCATGGAAAGAGGAGCCTGGTGGGCTACAGTCAGTGGGGTTGCAGAGAGTCAGAAACGACTGAGAGACTTAGCACTGATGCACATAGTAATGGTTCCTTTGGGTTTAGGATTCCCTGGTGGCTCAGACAGACAAGAATCTGCCTGCAATGCAGAAGACCTGGGTTCAGTCCCTGGGTCAGGAAGATCCCCTGGAGAAGGGAATGGCGACCCACCCCAGTATTCTTGCCTGGAAAATTCCCTGGACAGAGGAGCCTGGCAGGCTAGAGTTTGTGGGGGTCACAAAGAGCTGAACATGACTAAGCAACTAACACAAGCACAAAATGTATTGAGTATTTTTAGTCTCTGAAGGTCAGTAAGAGAACTGCACATCGGAAAGAAAGGCAAGTGATGGAAAAGCAAGTGTGGCGAGTGGATTTAAGAAAACCAGACTGGCAGAAAAATGATCAGTCATAACTGGGCATATGGTCACAGGCAGTGTAAGGTAGTGGAAACACGCAAGGGGACAGAGTCCTGAGATTTGAAGGGGGTGGGATGGACTTGGCAGGTAAGAGTGCAGGGGGCAGTGCACTCAGCTAAGGACCATCACAGACCTCGCATCACAGCCTCAGCAATGCAGGAGGAGAAGGTTGGGGGCCTGCAGGGGACCCCTCACCCAGGTTCACACAGGAAGTCACATCGCTGAGGTTTGAGCCTGGCTGGCTGGCTGTGTGTTCCTCCTTCTTGCCCTCCCTCTCTCAACTGTTCACGTGCCTGTAATTGTAAAGGAATCGAGGATTTTTAATCAAAACAGTGTAGAATCTGAAAGCTTTTATGAGTTCAGAGTTTTAAGAAAGAACAAAAAGTGCCCTATCTGAAGCCCTCTCAGCAGACTGAGGCCAGTAGACACAGGCTGGTGCCCGAGAAGGTTCCTTGCCAGGACCGTCTAATGTATTTCCTATCTTGGACTTGGTCTGGTCTGGGATCCAGCCCGCTCCTCTCTGGGCGTCCTGTCCAGCTGGAAATGGGTCTGCTTTGTTTCCAGTTAGGAGGTTTGCAGATTGAGGAACAGAATCTGGGCTGCAGCTTTCATTGTGTTGCCAGTGGTGTTGGGTTACAAGGTTTCTTTTAAATCTACCGGTTACATTTCTGAGCTTGTCTCTTGGACATGGTTCTTCAAGAGTTCCCACTACTAAGTGACTTTTTGCATTGGGAATAGGGTGAGAAACTAGAATTTTGGATTTTGGCATCCATAGTTTTGGAAATGGCATAGTAAATAAGCTTGGAAAGCTTCTCAAACTGGTAAAAGTTAAGGATTTCCAAAATCCTTTAAAGAGTCTTCATGGTGATAAATTTTTGTGCAACATTTTGTTGTTTTTTAAATTCAAAATAGCTTTTTGTCTTGTGAAAAGTGTTCTCTGTGTTAGGATTTTCATCTGTAGATTGTAGATCTTCTTGTAAGGAAGGTAACAGTAGTGCTTTCTTCATAGAAGATTATTTGGAGAACTGAGAAATTGATGAAGTAATTAACATAGGGTGCTTAGAACCCTGCCTGCCAGGATGCGAGTTCAGGAAGCGTTAGTTCTTCCTTCCCTGTGGATGGGATCAGCTTTATCAAATGATGTAAAACGAGGATGATGAGCATGGAGCTGTGAGTTGGGCTGCAAAGTGGAGTTCACAGTCCACTCGTTTTCCATGAGTTTACCTCTCTCTGTCCTTCCCTCTGATGCTTCTTCCCTGTTGGGCCAATGATTCCTCATCATTCACTGAGACTCAGGAAAGCCTTTTCTCGGAGCACGATGCACTCTGTCTTGTGCTTCCAGGCACTTTGTCTGTATGTGGTCTGTATCAGCTGAGGCGTTCATTGTGGGATATTTAGTTGTGGGTGACTTCTCCATCACATGGGGAGGGCCTACTTTCTTTTCGTACCTCTTCCAGAGCCAACATGGTGCCTTTAAAGGCCGTTCTTAAATGGTGGTTGATAGAATGCATGAAGTGTCCATTAAAATTGTTCTCATATTTCTTCATGTTTGAGATTATACCATGATTGTGAAGTTGAGTGATCCTTTGCCAAATATTTGACTCTTTAAGTGGACTTTATCAATAATAAAGTGCTAAAAAATAGTAGTTTTCTCCATCTTAAGTGTGCAATAGTAACAACATCATTATACTGTGTATTAATCTAGACTCTTGTCTGGAATACACTTTTTACTCATTTTGCAACTTGGCTAGATATTGGAGGGCCTTAGATTCTTCAAGGAGAAAATAAAATTTTTCTCCAGTGATTGCCAGTGTCTTCTATCAGCGGAGGTGTCAAATTCCTCTCATGGACTTTCCTCTTCAGGAGGAAGTGCTAGGAGATGGTTGATAGAATAATAGTCATATTTACCCTCACCACTATGGCTAGCCATGAGACTGATTTAAAATGGATTTTACTATGCTCTCAGAGAGTGTTTATACATATAAACAGAAACCAAGGAGGACCATATCTGGAATGTGCTGAAATGAATTAACTTATCAAGTGTGTTGGTGGCATCTGAACTTGTGGGATCAGTACCTACCATATGAAGGCATGAAACCTTGATGAATGTTAGCCAAACCAGAACCGAGATATTTACTCATTAAACGGTTCCTTTTTGAACTTTCCCTCTGGAAGATCCTAATCATTCTATGGAACTATAGTCATCGGTTGTAATTCTCCCTTCATGACTGTCTGTCGAACTTGTTGGGAAGTGCACTGCATGTCATGTGGGGAAATTACTTCATTGTACATGAGATGTAGAAGATGAGAAATACCACAGAATGGATGCATTCATTATGTGTACTTCCAACCCCTGAGAGCAGCTCACTTAAAAAAAAAAAAAAACTGTCTTCTGTATCAGAATTCTGTTGTTATAACTAGAGAGCACTGGTCTCCTCCAGGCCCCAGGCTCACCTCACATGTCATCCTTCTGAGGCTCTCCCTGGCCTTTTCCTAACACCTCATCTTTTCTTGAAATGTTACCACTCCGTCCTCACCATTTTTGGAATTCATCTTCCGAATGGCTGTGTTGCCAAACAGCGGTTGTATGTGTATCTGCATCCTTAATCCCTTCTCAGTTGGAGTCCTTATTAATAAAGTAAAAGTGATCAATCCATAAGGTTTACTTTTTGAAGTGTTCTGGAACATACATGACTTTTATCAGTGCCTTCACTTTTCTCCATTCTGATAAGCAACAAGGATTAACTGTTTGAAAGATACTTGTATGTGTTTGTTTGAATGATTATTGTATTGTCCAGTCAGAGATGATAATCATGCTATATTGAAAAAAAACTGGGGTTCTGGGTTTTGGATAGATTTAAGAGCTCTGCATTTTGGGTAGTTTTGCCAAAAATAGCTGTGTGATCTTGAACAAAACAGGACATTCTCTCTGGGTTTCTGTTTCCTAATTTGCAACTTTGGTGGCCAGGGAGGTCACATTGGACTAAATGACTTTTTGAGATCCTTTCAGCTACAAAACTCAATGATTCTGTGCCGAGATAGGATATAAGAAAGCAGAAGAAAAATGTATAAAAATTTTAAAATAGTCCTTATATTATGCTATTATGCTCACTAGCATTTGGGCCTTTCTAGATGACAGGTAACCATCACCCTGCACTAGTAAGGAAGGCAAGATCTGTGAACCTGTTCGTCTTGGTATATCCAGAATGTGTAATTAGACATTGCTGACCCACTCCAGTACTCTTGCCTGGAAAACCCCATGGACAGAGGAGCCTGGTGGGCTGCAGTCCATGGGGTCACTAAGAGTCAGACACGACTGAGCAACTTCACTTTCACTTTCCTGCATTGGAGAAGGAAATGGCAACCCACTCCAGTGTTCTTGCCTGGAGAATCCCGGGGACAGGGGAGCCTGGTGGGCTGCCTTCTATGGGGTCGCACAGTTGGACATGACTGAAGTGACTTAGCAGGAGCAGCAGCAGCCATGTAGAACAGATGTAGCACAAAGTCCCCAGGTAGAATATAAGTAGGAGGTATATACACTGGGTCAAGGTTAAGCTATATGAGAATGTTGATAAATGATGGCACTGCTGAGTCTTAGTAGGACAGACTGTGAAGAGAAGCCAGAAGAGACTTTAGAGAGAATGGTCAAGTCTTGTTACCGTCTCTTCCAGATGGAGAAAGACAGACAGGAGTTCTCAAGCTTGAGTTTGTATAAATACCCCTTTGGCAGTGCACGTTCCTGAAAGTCACTCTGAGATGATGTTTCTGGAAATTGAAGGTGCAGTTATTGAAGCACATTGAGCTGTGGCTGGTGGCTCTTTGATTGTACCTCGACAAACTCTGCCCTTCAGGGGAGATTTGTACTCTTAGGACAGTTGACTTGGAAAGGGAGCATGGAGAGCTGAACCCATGCTTTCCCTACATCTTTCTGCTGCAGGATTCTCATATGACATGACTTGTATAAGGCTGTGCGTACCTAACCATGTTGGTTAGTTTTTGCTAAGGTTGGGCAAGAGATTTGGAGATTATCCACAGAGAAATGCAGTACAGTTTTACTTATCTCAGATTGGATCTACGATGTGTGGTTTGCCGGGCGTTATGGTGGCTCAGTGGTAAAGGACCTGCCTGCCAGTGCAGGAGTTGCAGGTTCGATCCCTGGGTCAGGAAGATGGATCCCCTGGAGGAAGAAATGGCAACCTACTCCAGTATTCTTGCCTGAAAAATCCCAGGTAAAGGAGGAGCCTGGTGTCCATAGGGTTGCAAAAGAGTTGGACATGATGTGACTAAATGAAGGAAACAAATTTTTAGAAAGGAACTCAAGGGCTCTAAAGAAAAAAATTTGTTAATATATTAACTATAAGCATATTAATAGTAAGTGTGTTAATGATAAGATATTAATAATGAAAGGTAGGGAAAATTTCAGTCTACATAGACCCATCTAAATATTTTGTAATAACTATGAACAAGGAAGCATTTTTGCCTTTTCAGTAAGCCATTTTCTAAGAAATACTAATAGGCAGTGTTTTGCTTAGTTCCATTTCAGTTTTCTATGTAATTGGAATTTTTAGATGACCTGTCTTTAGAAATTTCAAGATGTCACTAAATCCAACTGTAATAAGTTCTACCTTGGCTGTTAGTCTAAATATGTGAGGAAATTGAGTCCAGAAGGATGTCAATGTTACTGGAGTTTTGGTGTATGTTGAGAGGAGAATGTCATTGCAATATGGCATTTTCTGAAAAGCTATCTGTCACAGAAGCTAAATTTTGATGGCTTGATAAATCTCGTTAGTTAGAAAATTCACTAAAACTTGAATGATATATACAGAGCTGGCAGCCAGCACTTGGAATTTTCAGCAAATCAGTTAATGAGTAAATCTGAAAATAGATGGGCACATTCATATTTTATTGTCAACATTAAATAACAACCCATACAATCTTCCTGTTATCTAAAGAAAAACCTTTAAACATTTATGTGCAAAGTTGCTACAGTCATGTCTGACTTTTTGCGACCCCTTGGACTGTAGCCCACCAGGCTCCCCTGTCCATGGGATTCTTCAGGCAAGAATACTGGAGTGGGTTGCCATTTCCTTCTCCATTAAACACATTTATAGAGTGCATTAAAATTTCTTGAATAATTTCAAAATATAAAAGTACATTTATATTTGTGTGGAATAGAAGAGATGACAAACTTTAAAAGAATATGTAAATAGTAGCGATACAGTCATGAGGATTATACTTACATATGCATATTCAGAATGTCGGTCCCATATCACAAATTGTGCTGTATTCCTTTAATAGTTGTTATGTATCAGTAAGCATTCTAGAACAGAATAACCTTTAGAAATCTAATTCAACCCATGTTTCAGAAGAGAAATTTGGTGTTTTGGGAAAGTTAAATGACCTGCTTTAATTCCCCATCATAAGAAATGAATGGCAAGCAGAACAAGGTCTACCTCCCAGATTCTTTAGACCTTTTTCTCTGTCCTTAAAAATTAGAAGGACCTACTAGGAAGACTGCATCAAAAAGCCAGGAAATGTTTTAGATTTTCCATGAGAAAGGAAACTAAACCTCTGAATTTTTGGAATTAGCAAAGGCAATAACAACTTCTTGGCTTGTGTATTTTGTTGCAGTTGTTCAGCTGCTAATTCGTATCCCACTCTTCGAGACCTTATGGGCTGCAGCACGCCAGGCTTCCCTGTCCTGCACTACTTCCCACAGTTTGCTCAAATTCTTGTCCATTGAGGCAGTGATGCTATCTAACCATCTCATCGTCTGTTGCCCTCTTCTCCTTTTGCCTTCAGTCTTTGCCTGCATCAAGGTCATGTTCAAAGAGCTGATTCTTCACATCAGGTGGCCAGAGTACTGGAGCTTCATTTTCAGCACCAGTCCTTCCAGTGAACATTCAGGGTTGATTTTCCTTTCACATTGACTGGTTTGATTTCCTTGCAGTCCAAGAGACTCCCGGGAGTCTTTTCCAGTACCACAGTTTGAAAGCATCAATTCGTTGGTGCCCAGGCTTTTTTATGGTCCAACTCACATCCATACATGACCACTGGAAGAACCATAGCTTTGACCATATGGACCTTTGCTGGCAAAATGATGTCTCTGCTTTTTATTACGCTGTCTAGGTTTGTCATAGCTTTTCTCTCAAGGAGCAAGCGTCTTTTAATTTCATGGTTGCAGTCACCATCCATGGTGATTTTGGAGCCCAAAAAAAATCTGTCACTGCTTCTACTTTTTCCCCATTTATTTGCCATTATATGATGGGACTGGATGCCATGATATTAGTTTTTGAATGTTGCGTTTTAAGCCAGCATTTTCATTCTCCTCTTTCACCCTCATCATGAGACTCTTCAGTTCCTCTTCACTTTTTGCCATTGGAGTGGTATCATCTGCATATCTGAGGTTGTTGATATTTCTGACAATCTAGAGCCTACTCAAAGGAATGTACAACTTTACATTGTACATGGAGAGGACAGCCTACAACTCAAGCTTATTTTGTGGGTTACAGCAGATTGTGTCATCTGCACAAAGATAAATAGGCCTTTTCCTAATGAAGTGTGAGTGGGAGATTTGAGGGTAGTACTATATACATTATTTGAGTTGAAAGGAATCTTAGTTTACTCCTTTATTTTCTGTCAGGGGGAAACATAGCTTTGTCCCAACTCTATGTTATAAATAGTGAAGTGAATCTTGCTCAGTTGTGTCTGACTCTTCGCAACCCCATGGACTATGGAATTTTCCAGGCTAGAATACTGGAGTGGGTAGCTGTTCCCTTCTCCTAGGGGATCTTCCCAAGCCAGGGATCAAACCCAGGTCTCCTGTACTGCAGGTGGATTCTTTACCAGCTGAGCCACCAGGGAAGCCCATGTTATGAATGACTATGATGTTTTTGTTAATAATTGTTTTAAAATGAAATAACATCTTTCAAGTCTATCAACTTGTATTATAAGCAAAATAATTATAAAGCGCATGTCCATGAAGTTCAAAATACTTTTTGGTTTTGATTATAGCCAAACTAATGGAAGAGGTTAGTAATGTGTCTATAAAGATGGTAGTTTGGGGCCTATGACTGATTTTCTGTTGGAAGACAGTGGGCCATGCTCCCAGACACACCCTCAATTTTAAGGGCAGCCTTGCAATGACAGCATCCAAGAAAAGAAACACTGAAAGTGAAACTCACTCAGTTGTGTCCGACTCTTTGCGACGCTATGGATTATGCAGTTCATGGAATTCTCCAGGCCAGAATACTGGAGTGGGTAGCCTTTCCCTTCTTCAGGGGATCTTCCCAACCCAGGGATCGAACCCAGGTCTCCTGCATTGCAGGTGGATTCTTTACTAGCTGAGCCACAAGGGAAACCCAAGAAAAGAAAACTTACTGTTTCTTTTTAAATAAATTTATCTTCCAGTGTAAGCATTGTCCATTTTTGATCAGTTTAACCATTTATTTTTGACTCTGCTGGGTCTTCGTTGCTGCAGGCTGGTTTTCTCTAGCTGTGGTGTGCAGGCTTCTCGCGGTGGCGCCTTCTCTTGCTGCACAGCATGGACTCTGAGTGCGGGCTTCTGTAGTTGTAGCCCATGGGCTTAGTCGCCCGGCGACATGTGGAATCTTCCTAGGCCATGGATTGAACCTGTGTCCCGTATATTGGTGGGCATCAGATTCTTCACCTCTGGACCACCAGGGAAGTCCAAAACTTACCGTTTGGTCAAATAGAAAGCATGCTTAAATTGTGGTCTGAAGTCTGGTTTTCAAGTCTGTCTTCACTGAATTTGTATGTAAGCTTTGGCAAGTATAGCTAGATTTATGTGAACAGGTAGGACCTTGGGTGGAGTGGGAGTGGGGAGATGCTGCTAAGAGATGAAGAAGGTTCTACATATTACAGCATCATTATTGCAAGTGTGTGTGTGTGTGTGTTAGTCACTCAGTCATGTCCTACTCTTTGCGACCCCATGAACTGTAGCCTGCCAGGCTTCTCTGTCTATGGGAATCTCCAAGCAAGAATACTGGAGTGGATTGCCATTCCCTTCTCCAGAGGATCCTCCTGACCCAGAGATCAAACTCTGGTCTCCTGAATTGCAGACAGATTCTTTACCATTTGAGCTACAGGGAAGTCTTTCATTATTGCAAGGTATCCTGTTAATCCAAATGAATTAACAGAGGATGTGGCAATGTCTGTGTTCTTTTTTTAAGCCAATCACACTATTCATATTATTCAAGAAATTAGCCAAAAAGCCCCTTCTCCCTTATGGAACACCCCTGTCTCCACCCTGCAAGCCTCTCTACATTAGTGTATTCTTACTTTTCAAGATGAAGGTTCATCTAGTGAGTGCTTAGTAGGGACTAGTTGAAAATCTTTTCCTAAAGGAAAAAGGAAGTCCTAAAGGAAAACCAAGTAGCAGGTTCAATAGGTTGATTCTCACAGTGTCTCAGTTTTTGATGTTGAAGCTTCATGTAGTTTTTTATTTGGGATCCTTGAAAATTGTTAAAATAGCATTAAATTGAGATGTGGCTTATAATTGACAGCTAGCCAGCATGGCGGCTCTTCCCTGGTTTGTCGAAGGTCAGCGAGTTCACCCGGGGAGATGGCTGACCTGTGCCATGAACCATACAGAGAATGTGGTGAAATCAATTATCAAAGGCTGGGGCCCCTGCACTGGGAGCTCATCTTAATCACTGGACCATCAGGGAAGTCCTATGAGCAATAGTCTTATTCCTGCTTATTTGAAGGTATCCAAGCCAGGTTTTCCTGGAAAAAGCTGTCTCATAGTTTAATGATCTTCCTGTTTGGTCACTTTGCCTCTTCAGTCCTCTTTTCAGTGGATATTGGTCACTGACAGCCCAGGGTACCATGATCCTGGTTTTCTGGAAATAAGTTTCTTGGCACTGCTCCATCCTTTTGAGGTTTAATTTCTGAAATACTGGTAAATTCTGCCTTCTTGAATTATTCATTGAAAGCATTAAAACTTTTGACTGTGGATGTGTGTCATATAGTGAGAAAAGAAAATGTATAGCCTACACTGCTGCTGCTGCTGCTGCTAAGTCGCTTCAGTCGTGTCTGACTCTGTGCGACCCCATAGACGGCAGCCCACCAGGCTCCCCGTCCCTGGGATTCTCCAGGCAAGAACACTGGAGTGGGTTGCCATTTCCTTCTCCAATGCATGAAAGGGAAAAGTGAAAGTCACTAGCAGTGAGTAAATACTTTCTCATGGCATCTTGACTTTTTCAGTGGGTGACTCTCCAGTTAGATTCAGTGTTTCTGGGGCAGTGGCTGAATGTTTACTGCGGTACGGATGTTGGACTAGAATAAGAAGAGAAAGAGAATAATGGAAAAATATTGGGACTGCTCCAGGGTTCTCAAACTTTAGGGTATCAATATAACGTGGAGGGCTTGTTAAAACACAGATTGCTCAGCATCCGCTCGTGGTTGCTGGTTCAGTAGATCTGGGATCAGCCGGAGAATTTTCATTTCTAAGAAGTTCCCAGGGGATGATGCTTCTGTTGATCCTGGACCACATTTGGAGAACAGCTGCCCTGGAGATTCAGTGAATGGGGATGTAGCTCTGTGGATACCAGTCTGCTTCTCAGGGGCTCTGTTTTCCTATATCTGAGAAATGGTACAATATTTGTGGTTTTCAAGTATTTGAAATCAGAGGAGTCTTTTGTTCCAAACTACATATTGTGTGAAACTCCAAAATGCAAAAGAGAGAAACTGGAATTATGTTACTGACAGCAGAGGTAGAGAATAAAAAGATTTGTGTATTTTGTGTATCTTTGGAGTGGAGAGGAGGGACAGCCCTGGGCTCTCTCTGAAGAACCTAAAACAGTGATAAATCCAATGGAAGAGATGATTTCTGAGGCTTCTGGCATTTGTCATTTTCCCTTTGATTGTGCATGCTCTGGAAACTGGAGACTATTACCTCAATAGCTGGACAAATCTGATCCAGAGACTTAACTGTAAGGTTGTGCCTGTGAGAGACTATGTTTAGTCTATATAAATAGGAATTGAGTCTGTATAAATAGGAATTTATATTGCCACTCAATTCTCATGGTACTATTAAAAAAAAAAAAAAACACCGAGCAGTTCATTTCAGGCAAGAAATGGGGAAATTCTAATGAAAAAGGAAATGGGTGGAGGGTCAGGGGACATGTCTTCCTGCCTTTGGTTTCAGCAGGAGTGTGTAATTCAGTTGAAAGGCTATTCTTGTAAGCCTGGCGGTCAAGCCTAAAATTGGATTTCCTAAGCTTTAGTGGAATCTTTCCTGGAAAATAGATAAAAAGGAGAATAGCAGTATCAACTTTTTAATCAAAGAATGAAACATCTCAGACATCACAGATGTCCAGAGAAGATGTCTGCCTATTGCTCTTGGTTTGTTTTGTCAGCTACTTTATGGAAGCCCTGAAACCAGCCTTAAGCAAAATTATTAATTAGTTTAAACTTGACTTTGGTACTCAATGAGTCCCTGTTCTGGGTTTCTTCAAACCTTTATTTTCTCTCTCCTTCTTTGGCTCATCCTCCTTATAAGAAAAAGTTTAGATATTAATAAAAAGAAGCAAAATGCCCATAAGTATGGAACAATCTCCGTGGTTTATTAAGTGAGAAATCCAGGTGCAGACACTGTAGAAGTGCTCAGCCTTTTGAAGGAAAGTGTTTTTCAGACAATGAATCACAGGTAGTGACCTCTGTTTGGTGGTGGATTTGTTTTTAATTCTAGTGATAGACTTAAAAAGATTCCAATACCTTTCTGACTTTTTTTTTTCTTTACTAAGACCCATATTCAGGCACACATGAGATGGAATGACATAGCCTAACATGGAATAGAAAGTGTCTAAATACATTGCATGTAGTAAGGATATTGTTTCTTGAAACTTGAGTTTGATACAGACCTGTGTATACATGCACACTTTAGATGTATGTAGGATATGTATGCAATATCATATGGTATAGATAGGTAGAAAGATAGGAATATATACGGTATATATTATATATATATAGTATTAGTTAAACTTCTTCAGAAAGACAAACTCAATAGGAGATGTATATATGCAGAAAGAGCTTGTAGGAAGGAAATGGCTCATGTGATTATGGAGGCCAGCAAATCCAAAATCTCAATGTGGGCAGATAGCCTGGAGACTCAGGAGGGGTGATGGTTCAGACAAAATCTGAAGGCAGTCTGCTGGAGAATTCCCTCTTGCTCTGACTGGTCTTTCTGTTCTAGTCAAGTCCTCAACGGATTGGATGAGGCCCACCCATATTACAGCGAGCAGTTTGTTTTATTCATGGTTCACTGATTTAAATGTTAGTCTCATTCTCAAACACCTTCCAGGTTGGCAAAATTAACCATCATGTAGATGTAACTAAGTCACAAGGCAAAATGTCTTACTTATCAAAGTTATACACAATATAACTATGGAAATCTATATGGATATCTATATCTATATCTGTATGGATATCTATAAACAAATTTACACACACCCCACACAGGTGTGCGTGTGTGTGCGCATACAAGTATATCCATTCTAGGGATCTCTCTCTTCCTGTCTCTTGATATTCCTAGAAAGGTTGGTAGATAAATTAGGTAGGTAGATACAGATGGATGAATAGCTAGCTAGATACCCCTAGAATCTCTCTGAAGCAGAGGTTCTGAGTCTGGGGAGGAGTCTTTTTCATCACCTGGGGAGTTTTTCTATAATGAATATGTTGTGCTGCTACCTCTTCCTGCTTCTTTAAGAATAAATTCTAAAATGGTGGAGGGGAAGGAAGACGGGAAACAGCAAACTGTTTTTGAAAAAGTTTGGACTGAAGCAAAGAAAAGACTAGTGCTCTGAAAGTGGATTTCTAGGCATCAGTAATCAGCTGGGAGGTGATGAGCTCTTGGGGGCTCTGGGCTGAGGTCCCTGAGATCTCAGGAGCTTGGATAGCCAGCCAGGGTACCTGATGCTCCCGCTGAGGTTTGCTTTGCTCTTCACCCTTTAGAAACAAGTGCTGCTTTACAACCCTCCACATTGACCAACACATTGATGTTCCTACTAAGTGACTGAAAATACAGTTGACCCTTGAACTGCATGGGTTTGAACTGCACAGGTCCGTTTCTCTGCAGCTTGTTTTTCAATCAACGTGTACTACACTCTCCACGGTTGGTTGACTCTCTGGATGTGGAACCACAGGCGGAGGGCTGACTGTAAAGTTACGCAGGAAGTTTGACTGTGTTGGGCTTGGTACCCTTCACCCTCACACTGTTCAAGGCTCAACTGTGTATGTGATGATAATGCCTAAGGTTTCTGTAAGCCCGTGCTTGCTTCTGGGAGACCCACGACTCCCCTTCCAATGTTACTATTGTGTTACTGTAACAAATCTTGTGAAATGCCATAGACGTACCCTTTGAATCACACACAGGTGACCGGCTTTGTTCTAGACGGAGTTTCCCTAAAGATGGGGTCTGGGGGATCTGGGACATATGGTTATATACATAAATCGACAGGTTTTTTCATTTTCTTAAGTCTGGGAAGGAGGTTAAAAAAATTAATTTGGGAGCAGTTCTTTTCAGGTCATGTTTCTGTTGGGACAGCACTGCATGACGCCCTTAGATACTGCAGGAACCACTCGATCTGTAAGACACGGCTGTCGTTAAGGGATGAGAGTGTCCTTGTGGAACTGACATTTGTTAGAAAACCTTTTGGACAGGTGATGGTTTAGTCTGTGCTCTCTCCCTTGATCATAGATAAAACTGGTGCATTCTGAGTGTCAACTTGAAATTCAGAGGAACCGAACAGAGATTGTATGACTTTTCAGATGTTCTTATAGTAAAATGGGTATGAAATATTTATTTTGAAAAATGTGGATGGTCATCAGTCACTCCCAGGACTGGACTGAAATGGCCTATCTTCAGAGCAAACTTCCTTGGGTCATTTGATCTTTCTTTCTCCTCAGAGGTGTGTCTGACAGTGGTTTGCCTTATGACGAGTATATTATTTAAACATGTGCTATGCATAAGCTTCGTTCCTTTGGGATCACCCTTGGTTTTTAATACCTTTTCTGGCTCTCAGAAATCCATTTAATTACAAGCTATTTTGGTATTTGGCCAAGTCACTAAAACCAGTGAACTCTCCTTGGGGAGACAGTAAATTTTTGATAGGCATACCAGTAAAAATGGAATTCTTCTGCAAACAGACACTTCTTCAAGATTAGTCTCATAAATTCGTGGAGAAACTGGCAGCCTTGTGATATTTTCGGAGACGTTCTGGTGGGTACCAAATGGTGCATAGCTACCGTGTGCTTGGGAAATGTTAACAAGAGGCTCAGCTTTTCTGAATGTGTGTTTTGGCTTTTTGAGATAGCTTCTATGCAGGAAGAACCTTCTTTTAAAACCAAATGTAGACTCTGGACTTTCTCCAAGAGGGATATTGTAAATATATCAAAGCTGATACTGTACTGAATTTCTTTATACAAAGAAAAAAAAGGAGTGGTTCATAAATAATATATAGTGCTTGAATAGAGCCTGCAAATTCAAAGAGATCATCTTTTCTTCTGGCCAGCTTATTGCAAACATTTTTCGTTCAAGTCCTGTTTCTTCCTCCCCACACCCCAGCCCCCGTTTCATCCTGCTCACTTTGCACTGTTCAGATTCTCACCTGGGCCTCGCTGCTTACCCTGTTCTTTACTGTGAGAGTCCACTGACGAAGGGGAAGTTCACAGAACAGGAAGAAAAGGAGAATTCTGCTTTGATCTTGGCCCCCTTTGAGATTTACACCGAATATACACCTAACACACACACATTTTTTCTGCCCTTATGTTAGGTGAGTATGAAGTGATACAAAGTTAAAGGCTTTCAGTCATGTCCGACTATTTGCGGCCCCATGGGCTGTAGCTTGCCAGGTTCCTCTGTCCATGGGATTCTCCAGGCGACAATACTGGAGTGGGTAGCTGTTCCCTTTTCCCAGGGGATCTTCCCAACCCTTCCCACCTTGCTGTGCACCCGAAACAGTCTAAGTCAACTATGCTGTGTTGAGTCGCTCAGCCTTACGAACCCATGGACTGCAGCTCGCCTGGCTCCTCTGTTCATGGGGATTCTCCAGGCAAGAATACTGGAGCGGGTTGCCTATTCCTTCGCCAGGGGAACTCTCCGACTCCAGGGATCAAACCAGGGTCTCCTGCCTTGCAGGTGGATTCTATACCAGCCGAGCTACCAGGGGAGCCCATAAGTCAACTATACGTCAATAAAATAGATATATTAAGGAAAAAATAATCCAAAGACACTGTCCTTTCTGATCGATGGTAGTTTCAAAATATCTATGATTCTGCCATGCATGTGAGTGCACTAAGTCACTTCAGTAGTGTCCAACTCTTGCAACCCTATGGACCATAGTCCACCAGGCTCCTCTGTCCACAGAATTCTCCAGGCAAGAATACTGGAGTGGGTTGCCATGCCCTTCTCCAGGGGATCTTCCCAACCAGGGATCAGACCCAAATCTCTTATGTCTCCTGGATGGATATTTAATTTGTATTAAAAAGATAAAACTGTAGCCTAAGTTCTCAGAGAGCAGCACTCTCACGCATGTCCACTAATAAGCCTCACAAGTGTCCTGTGCTATAAGTCACTTTTTACCTCTCATTTTGCCTCTTGCCGAATTTTTTCTGCGCAGAAACAGAACTGAAGCTCCTCAGAGCCTCTAGAATGCCAGCCACCTAGCCATTTCAAAACCATCTTAACCATCTGCCGACCTGCAAACCCCAGCTGCACTAGCGGAATGGGAGAGGCGTCTTATGCTCAGAGAAAGCCTGGGGCCACCAGCATGAAATGGGGAGCGCACCAAGGCCGAGCACAACTCAGCAGCCCTAGAGGGCTGTCCACACTCACCTGGTGGGAGAAGCTGGGCAGGGAGCTTACCTCTCTCCTCTCCATCTACCTGAATCAGAGCTCATTCAAAGGTCTCTCCTGTTATTTTAACATTTGAATAGATCAGGGACTCCAGTGTTGTGGTGTGAGATTTTAAGGTGGGGTTTGTGTGTGTTAGTTGCTCAGTCATGTCCAACTCTGCAACCTCATGGATTGTAGCCTGACAGGCTCCTCTGTCCATGAGATTCTCCAGGCAAGAATACTGGAATGGGTTGCCATGCCCTTTTCCAGGGGATCTTCCCGATCCAGGGATCGAACCTGGGTCTCCTGCATTGCACGCAGAGTCTCTACTATCTGACCCACCAGGGAAGCACTTTAAAGTTGCGGGGCGGGGCGGTGGGGGTGTATATATTTCCATGACAGCTTTGCAAACTGACCTGTGGTGAATTCTGTGAAATATCATTGTGTATATCATATTAATATTATAGAATCACGACTTTGAAAGCTTGGTTGATGAGTATGCTTTTGTTTTTTAACATCCCCCACTAACCTAACATGGTGACTCAGATGGTAAGGAATCCGCCTGCAAGGCAGGAGACCCTGGTCTGATCCCTGGCGAAGGAATAGGCAACCCACTCCGGTATTCTTGCCTGGAGAATCCCCATGAACAGAGGAGCCAAGGCGAGCTGCAGTCCATGGGTTCGTAAAGAGTTGGACACAGCTGAGTGACTCAACACAGCATAGTTGACTTAGAGTGTTTCGGGTGCATAGCAAGGTGATTCAGTTAAGGAAAAAAAGGTTTTCTGATCAAAGGAAAAGTGGGGAGGGGGAAAGAGACCACCATCTTCCTCATCCTTGAATAGATCAGCCGTTCCTCCTCCACATGGGGCTGGGGAGTTTTGTCCCTATGTGGTCAAGCTGGGATTATCATAGTGCAATAAAAATGAGCCAAAAGGGGGTAACATATGCTAAAAATGGTAAGTCATCTCAGGTTTTAGTATGTCACCTTTCCTTATATTTCTGCTTTTAATGTATGCAGAGGAGCGTGTCCTAGAAACCATTCATTCACTGAGCTCACTGGGCAGGGTGTGGGTTTCATGCCATCATTGTTTTCTTGTTGGGGGGGATGTCTCATACTTCTGTTGCATGACTTTGTGATGAAGAAAACCTGCTTTCTTGAGTGACCATTAATTCACAGGGGTCTCCCATACTTTTTTCTTTACTTAGGATCCCCTAGTGGGATTAGCTATTTAATCACCTACTTTGTCCCTTTGCTCTGCACCGCCAAAGGTGTGTGCACGCCATAGGTAAGCCACAAAGCAGATCCTAAAAAACCTCTACAAATTCCCCATTGGCACAGAGTTTTCTGTCTTTTGCTTTAGAATGTGTGCCCGAGAGAGCTCTCTGTTCTGCACATGGCATGCCATGAGAGGTGGGAGGAGCTGAGGGAAGAGAAAAAGCCCTGGTTGCTAACATTTCCTGCATCTCTTGTGTTGAGCACTGTGCTCGGGCTTTTAAAAATTCATGCTCCCCACGACTATGTGGAAAGGCTATTGGAAATCCATACTGTAGAGGTGAAGAAGGCATAGAGCTGGGAGTGGGTCCTAGTCTGCCTGACTTCATACCTTTCCTCCTGATTCTTTCTTAGGAAGGGGGCAGGGTGAGCGCACATGTGCGTTTTACAAGCCATATGGAATTCTGAAGCGCCACTCGGCTCTGACAGCTGTTTAAATTATCTGGGACACTGCATCCAACATTAGCATGTATGATTGATTGTTGACAGTTCCCATCAGAAGAGGCTGGAGTCCTGGTCGCTGGAGCAGTGTTCACAGAATCTTTCCAAAGTGCTATAAGTGTGATTGAAACTTGGATTCTAGTCATTTTCGCTGGGCTGGAAAACACTGAAGATACTGTTAGGCAGACTTTTTTTTTTTTAACAACTTAGGTGGAGCAGATCATTATTCTGTTCGCTTTGACACAAAGAATGTGGGGATCTTTTTTCATGTGCCAGAGTTCAGGAAATCCATTTTCACTAATCTCATGCTATTCATATTCCATTTGTATTGACTTTTTTGCCCTTGAAAATTTGTTTCATCATCTCTTATCTCATTTCCTAGATGTATTAATATGTTTCATCTTTTAGTATTTGTACTCTCTGAGGTCACTGAGCTTATCTCTCTGTTTTTAAAAATCCTCAATTATTCAGGACAAAATTTAACTCATAAGCATCAACTGAAGGTTTATTAAGTAGTCATTTTCATTGTTTTTCAAATGGCTAGTCTAAACGTGAATTATTGTGCCAAATACTTTGAGTTTTGTCTCTTCAAGTTTCATTTAGTAAGTTTTATTTAGTTCACTCTAGTGAATTTTTTTTTATACTGTAGTATAATATAATAGAACTCTGCTCGCTTGCTGAGTTTTATTGCCAGCCATTTATGAATATCAAATTCATGAAACTCTATCATGAGACAGATGTGATTGTAAAATGATTCTATGGTATTAGGATAAATGTAGGATGTTCTTGACATGGTGGATGGTTTTCCTGTTCTGTCTTTGAAGTGAAAGTCGCTCAGTCGCGTCCAACTCTTTGTGACCCCATGGACTGTAGCCTGCCAGGCTCCACTGTCCATGGAATTCTCCAGGCAAGAATCCTGGAGTGGGTAGCCATTCCCTTCTCCAGGGTATCTTCCCAACCCAGGGATTGAACCCGGGTCTCCCACTTTGCAGGCGGATTCTTCAGTGTTTGAGCCACCAGAGCAGGCCTCTTCTGTCTTCAGTTTTGGCCTTTTGGAGTGTACACATGCATCTTATTATAGTTCTGTCAGTTTATATTATGTTTCATTTACTTAGTTTCTTTTCCTAATATTTTTCCTCTTTAAAGCTGAGAGAGAGAGAGACATTTCCTTGGCAGTGCCAGGGCAGCAGAGGGAATTCCAGTAAGCATCTGTTGACTGTTTCTGTCCCTTCTCCACAAATTCTTCTCCTATCAGAAAAAGATCTTCCTCGAGGCTACCAGACTTTACTCCTGTTGAGTTTGGAGTATAAGGGGTTGTCAGCAGAAAGGCTGGAGAGTAGACTGGAACAGAGCTTAGAAGATCGTGAGATCGTGAGAGTGTGGTAAGGTTGAGCTCAACTTAGTGAGCAGCTGGGGAGGTGTTGGCAGGGTCAGGGACCCCTGCTGAAACTACGGTCCTGATGATCTGAGGAGAGTCTGTACCCACTGAATAAGAGAACAGAGAACTACCCAAACTAGGCACCTGCCTGGACATGGGAGCGAAGTGTCAGAAAGAGTCAACTATGACGTCCAGGTCTAGGTACCTGTGATGAAGATGGTGCTGCTAAGACCATGGGGAGACGGGATGGGGGGAAAGTTGGGAGCAAGTCAAGGAGAGTTTGGAGACGGTCTTCCTGATTTTTGAAACTTTGGAGTTTTGAGGTGTCAGTAGGCACTGTGTCCCATGAACAGTTAGAAATATCCTCCAAAGAGTTAGAAATCTGGAGCTCCAGAGAGAGGTCTTGGGTGCGTTTGTCGATCTGGATTCAGCTTCTAGAAATAATGGCTAAACCCTGTGCAAGAATGAGGTTGTCAGGCAAGCACATGTGAAAAGAGAGGAGAAAATGACAGGGATGCAGCCTTGTTTGGGGTTTAATTTTTTGAGGGAAAAAGACTAGGAGACTAAGGTAGCTCAGAAATGCCCTCAGAGAGGGGAGTTAATTTCCTGAATGCCATGGACCGGGATGGGTGGTGAGGGAGAGTTTCTCAACTGTATGTATAGTAGATCATCAGACTGGCAAACAGTTTTAAAGTGACACTATCTCTTGCTGGCAGACACGCTGGGGAAAGCCACTATGAAAAGAGTCTGGCAGAGTCTCTTAAAATGTAAAATGCACACAGCCTTTGACCCAGCAGTGCTTCCCCTGGGACTCCATCCCATAGAAGTAAAAGCAGCTGTATGTAATTTGTTTGTACAAGAATATTTAATACAGCATTGTTTGTAGTGGCAAAGAACTGGAAGCTAAGTGGGTGCTTTCAACAAGGGGTGGTTGGATAAAATGAGGCGCGTCCATGCCTTGGGTTTCTGGACTACTCAGAAGGATTCCCACGAGAAAAGAAGAGGCAAAGCACCATGTATAATAGGATCCTGGTTGTGTCGGTTATAAAATGACTTAAAAAATCTTGTATATATGTTAACGCTGCTTGGGAAGAGAGAAGTTGACACTATGGGAGGTGGGTGGTGGTCAGTTGCTCACTCGTGTCCAACTCTTTGCGACCCCATGGACTACAGGGCGCCAGGCTTCTCTGTCCTTCACTATCTTTCACAGTTTGCTCATCTCATGTCCATTGAGTCGATGGTGCCATCCAACCATCTCATCCTCTGTTGCCCCCTTGTCCTCCTGCCCTCAATCTTTTCCAGCATCAGGGTCTTTTCCAATGACTCAGTTCTTTGCATCAGGTGGCCAAAGTATTGGAGCTTCAGCATCAGTCCTTCTGATGAATATTCAGGACTGATTTCCATTAGGATTGACTGGTTTGATTTCTTCGCTGTCCAAGGGACTCCCAAGAGTCTTCTCCAGCACAGTTCAAAAAGCATCAATTCTTTGGTCCCCTGCCATCTTTATGGTCCAACTGTCACATCCATACATAACCACTGGAAAAACCATAGCTTTGACTAGACGGACCTTTGTTGGCAAAGTGATGTCTCTGCTTTTTAATATGCTGTCTAGGTTTGTCATACTTTTTCTTCCAAGGAGCAAGTGTCTTTTAATTTCATGGCTGCAGTTGTCATCTGCAGTGATTTTGGAGCCCAAGAAGATTAAGTCTGTCACTGTTTCCATTTTTTTCTTATCACTTTGCCATAAAGTGATGGGACTGGAATCCATGCCACCTGGAGGTGGGTGGGAAGAAAATAAAGAACAGGACTACTTAAAAAATATCTAAGATGAAACATCATGAAACATCACTTGTATGTATGTATAGACAGATACGGGAAGGATGGTCACCAGAATGTTATAGGTGAGTATCTCAGGGTGTGGAGATTTTTTCTTTTTTACTTTTTTCCTTATAACTTCTTCATGTTGCAAATCAATGAGAAAAGGCCATTGAATTTAGAGTTTAGAAATTGCTGGAAACTTTTCTGAGAGTAATTGGGAGTGGAAGCCCCATTTCTTGCTGTGAAGAGTAGTAACAAAGTAGGGATAGTACAGGTGTGATTTTTTTTTTAAAAAGAAATTTTGAAGGGGAAAAAATCTTTGGTGGCAAAAAAGAAAACTGGCAGCTTGAGAGGGTGACAGTGCTGAGAGAGGCTAGTGCAGTGCAGGGGAGATCCAGGCGAGTTTAGAAGCCGGTGCAGTGGAAGTGGAGGGGCTGAACTGAAGATGCCCTCCGGCGCGGACGGCAGTTCATCCGGGCCAGGAGCGCAGGCGGATAGCTGGGGGGCAGTGAGGACGTGACTTCTGGGGCTGACTGGCAGGCAGGACCAGGTGAAGAGAGCTTTGGAGGAAGGAAGTTGAGGGAAAGGGTTTTTAAAATACAGGAGACGGGGTTATTGGCCAAGCATCAGAAGCTTTTAGGGTGGTTTTGGATATTTTGATAGATGCAGAAGTTTGAAACAGCCTCTGTAGGAGATGCTAGAAAATTCATAACATGTCAAGAAAAAGAGTGGAAAGCTACAGGGGGTCTGTAGTAAAGTTAGAGAGCTGAACCCCTAGGTAGTCCCCTCCCTGACCTCCAATGCAGTAACATTTAAGGCAGTCTGCAGGGGCTCCGGCCAGTCCCAGGAGCAGGGGTTAAAAGTGTTTTAAAAAGCAGAGACATCACTTTGCTGACAAAAGCCCATATAGTCAAAACTATGATTTTTCCAGTCGTCGTGTATGGATGTGAGTTGGACCATAAAACAGGCTAAGCACTGAAGAATGGATGCTTTCGAATTGTGATGCTGGAGAAGACTCTCGTGAGTCCCTGGGAGTGATCTCCCAAGGAGATCAAACCAGTCAATATGGGAGGAAATCAACCCTGACTATTCATTGGATGCTGAAGCTCCAATACTTTGGCCACTTGATTGGAAGAGCCAACTCATTGGAAAAGACCTAGATGCTGGGATAGATTGAGGGCAAGAGGAGAAGGGGGTGGCAGAGGATGAGATGGTTGGGTGGCATCACTGACGCATTGGGATGTGTTGGAACAAACTCCGGGAGACGGTGGAGGACAGAGGAGCCTGGCATGCTACAGTCTATGGGGTCATGAGGAGTCGTATGCAACTTAGCGACTGAACAGCAAAACAACAAGGAAAATTAAGGGGCCAAAGGACTTCCGGTTTGTTATGACATCATCGTGGGAATGACTGGGAATGAATAGTGTCCAAGTGATAGAGAAGAGGTGGTCAGCGGGGCCCCTCAGTAAGGGCCTGCGGGAGAGAGACCTTGGGAGGAAGGTTGGGGAGGGGAATCCCGAGAGTCTGAGGTCTTGGGTGTGGGGCAGTAGCTTCAGTGTTCGGTACAAGACTTGACTTCATGTCCTCTGTTCTATAACATCACCATCTTCCTTTCACTCCTGGACAGATAGAGTTCAAACCCTGCCTGACTGTTTAAACCCTGTCTTTAGGATTTCTCCTAAAGTCCTTGCTTTGACGTCATTGGTCTAGTCACTGCCTTCCAAAAACAAACAAACAAACCCCAAACCCACACCTGGGTGATTTGCCTCTGGGCATGTGTGTCTTCTTGCATGTGGCTGTTGAGCCCTGGATATGGCCAGTGCAGCTAAGCTGTTAAGTGCAAAATCCACACCCACTGAGTTTTGAGACCTTTGCACAAACTCAATTATAAGCTCATTAATAATTTTATGTTGTTTTCATGTTACCGTGACAGTAATGTGGGTATATTGGATTCCAATACATTATTTAAATTAATCTCATCTGTATCTTGCTTTACCAAAGTAGTCACTGGAAGAGTTACTTACACACATCAGTTCAGTCGCTCAGTCGTGTCCAACTCTTTGCGACTCCATGGACTGCAGCATTCCAGGCCTCCCTGTCCATCACCAACTCCTGGAGCCTATTCAAACTCATGTCCGTTGAGTCAGTGATGCCATCCAACTATCTCATCCTCTGTCATCCCCTTCTCCTCCCACCTTTAATCTTTCCTAGCATCAGGGTCTTCTCAAATGAGTCAGTTCTTTGCATCAGGTGGCCAAAGTATTGGAGTTTCAGCTTCAGCATCAGTCCTTCCAATGAATATTCAGGACTAATTTCCTTTAGGATGAACTGGTTGGATCTCCTTGCAGTCCAAGGGACTCTCAAGAGTGTTCTCCAACACAACAGTTCAAAAGCATCAATTCTTCAATGCTTAGCTTTCTTTATAATCCAACTCTCACATCCATACATGACTGCTGGGAAAACCACAGCCTTGACTAGACAGACCATTGTTGACAAAGTAATATCTCTGCTTTTTAATATGCTGTCTAGGTTGGTCATAACTTTTCTTACAAGGAGTAAGCGGCTTTTAATTTCATGGCTGCAGTCACCATTTGCAGTGATTTTGGAGCCCCAAAAAATAAAGTCTGACACTGTTTGCATTGTTTCCCCATCTATTTGCCATAAAGTGATGAGACCAGATGCCATGATCTTAGTTTTCTGAATGTTGAATTTTAAGCCAAGTTTTTCACTCTCCTCTTTCACTTTCATCAAGAGGCTCTTTACTTCTTCACTTTGTGCCATAAGGGTGGTGTCATCTGCATATCTGAGGTTACTGATATTTCTCCCAGCAATCTTGATTCCAGCTTGTGCTTCATCCAGTCCAGCATTTCTCATGATGTACTCTGCATAGCTGACTTACATGCATAGATGACATTTTATTTCCATGAGTCACCCAGCTCTAGACAGGGGTAGATGGGGTTACCCTGAAAAGTGAATGTGAACGTGAAGTCACTCAGTCATGTCCGACTCTTTGTGACCCCATGGACTGTAGACTACCAGCTCCTCCATCCATGGGATTTTCCAGGCATGAATACTGGAGTGGGTTGCCATTTCCTTCTCCAGGAGATCTTCCCTGACCCAGGGATTTAACCTGGGTCTTCTGCATTGTAGGCATACGCTTTATTGTCTGAGCCACCAGGGAAATCCTAGGGTTACCCTAGGTTGAAGCTTTCCTCGTTGTCATCCACTTCTCCATATCTTCATGTCTCAAGGCCAACTTCAGTCTCCTTTCTCATCTGTGACACTTAATGTCTTACCTCTTGTCACTTATTTCTAGCTTAGGTTGGGAATGTCCCAGGTTTCCAGTTTTGTATCTTTATTTGAAATCTGCTTGCAAGCATCTCTTATCTTGTTTCCTAGGAGATAAGATTGATATTGCCTTTACTGGACGGTAATCCCCTTGCAAGCAGGACTGATAAAATAAGCGTGGTTTTAAAATATGAGTAGTTTTTTCTTGCTTCTGGCTGTTTCTATTTTTGGGCTCTGTCCCTGTAAGGAGCTCAAAGTTTTGTTGAATGAGTAAATAGATAATACATCCGCATTTCCACCAGTCTTAACAAAATACACATGTTAAATCCAAATGAGTCAGCCATGGGCATCACTGACTTTCAGATAGACCTGTGATTGAATCTAGAATGGTCATTCTTGCTCTCTGACCTTCACAAATTATTGAATTCTTTGTACCTTCGCATCCTTTGTAATTGAGGCACTGATACTTATCGCATAGAGTTGCTTTGAGAAAAGTCCAAGTGCTGTGCTGTGTAAATGCTTAGTGGTGCCTAGTCCCTGTTACTAGGAAAGCTTGTTTGGAATGTTGAAATTGTGAGTGAAAGCTGCTGGTGAATTTACATGGACTTTCTCCTCTTGAGCTGGTAAAACTTATCTGTGGTGCCATGCATCATCTCTTGGCTGTGTTCTGATGGTGTTTTTGTTTGCCTGCTTTGTGATATTTCTGAATAGTGGCAATGGTTGAGGATCCCTCTGTCTTTGCCGGAAACACATGTTAATAGCATCCAAATTAGTAGATGACTGAGTAAATAAAGATTTGCTGACTGAGTAATGAATGGATTGCTTTAAGGGAGAATGTGTGTGCAGGTGACTTTTTTTTTTTTTTAAAGAAAAACTAAGTCCTTATAAATGATTTGTTGAATGAATGAAAGTGAAAAGTGAAATTGCTCAGTCGTGTCCAACTCTTTGTGACCCCATGGACTGTAGCCTACCAGGCTTCTCTGTCCATGGGATTTTCCAGGCAAGAGTACCGGAGTGGGTTGCCATTTCCTTCTCCAGGGATCTTCCCGACCCAGGGATCGAACCCGGGTCTCCCACATGGCAGGCAGATGCTTATCCTCTGAGCCACCAGGGAAGACCGAATGAATGAGAAAATGAGAAAACAAGTGATTTAAATAAAATTGAAAATTAAGTAAGCAAAGTAAATGGAAAATGACGAAATGAAAGTCCTTCCTGGGAGAAGGTTGAAAACGATGGAGGTGGCCTGCCTTGAATATGCCATGGGCTCCAGAGGTACTCTTCCTCCCCATATGTGGCTTTCTCTGATATTTGGAAAGAATAGCAGACTGATAACTGGTTGGTCTGACTTCTTGCCTTGAGCCTCCTGACCAGCTGTGGAATCCTGGGGAAATGACTTAACCTTTCTGAGCCCCTGCTTCCTCGATTGCAGAGCAGGGCAGGCAGATTAGAGAAGTCAGCAAAGTGGATGGTCAGACATGGCTGGGAGTCAGCCTGGGTCTTCCTTACTGGCCGTGCCACCTCCCAGCTGAGCAGCCTTGCCCCAGTCCCTCAACTCCTTCTTCACTTTGGGAGTGAAAGAGTGTGTCCTGTTCCTGCCTGAAGAAGCCCATGGAAGTCAACTGCAGATCACTGGTTGATTGGTAAGCATTTGTTGACTTGAAGAAAATAAGATCCATGGATATGTCTCACAACATTATTAGCTGGCTCTGGGGGTTCAGATGGTAAAGAATCTGCCTGCAGCATAGGAGACCTGGGTTTGATCCCTGGGTTGGGAAGATCCCCTGGAGAAGAGAATGGCAACCCACTCCAATATTCTTGCCTGGAGAATTCCATGGACAGGGGAACCTGGTGGGCTATAAGTCCAAGGGGTCACAAAGAGTTGGACATGACTGAGCGACTAACACTTTGCTTTCTAGTCCAATATAAAATAAAATGTTTCAAAACAAAAAAAATAAAGCAGGAGAAACATAGATATTAAGAAAGAAAAAGAAAGTGAAGTTGCTCAGTCATGTCCGACTCTTTGTGACCCTGTGGACTGTAGCCTCTCAGGCTTCTCTGTCCATGGGATTTTCCAGGCAAGGGTACTGGAGTGGGGTGCCATTGCCTTCTCCAGGGGATCTTTCCAACCCAGGGATTGAACCTGGTCTCCCGCTTTGCAGGCAGAAGCTTTGCCATCTGAGCCACCAGGAAAGCCCGTAGGTATTAACCTATGCTTTTTATTTTCTAGTTATGTTTATTGTCTAAGAATATATTTAAACAATTTCTACCAAAAAAAAAACTGAACAGAGTTGGGCATGCTGTGTGATGCGTGTACCTGGCCAGTTCTTGAAGAGCTCATTGACCCCTGGAATCTTTAATGCTGAGGAGAGACATAAACAACCACCGAGCCTGAGCTGAGTTAGTGCAGCTTTCCCTCGCAGGGAAAACCACCTGGGGCTGTCTTGCAGAAGCAATACAATGTCTTTTGTTGTCAAATTCCTTGAGTTATGAGAAGTTAAAGCTTACTCTGATGGTAGAATATGGTTACTGCTTAAGTTTAAGCTCCCCTCAGTGACCTTGGAACTGAGCTGGTTTTTTCAGGCCTTACTGGGCTTACTTGTGTCATGTTCTGGGTTTGGTTTTGGCTCTGCAGCTGTGGATATGTATAAAGTGAATTCATTTCCATATCCATCTTAGGTTTCTTCATTTCTGGCTTCTGTTTTGAAGGAGTGGTTTTGCAAACAAAGGGATTGAGAGAGAAAAAGGAATCCAGTTTTTGCTCCTCACCCCCCCAAACCCCCGGCATATAAATTTATTTTGAGATCTGCATTCTTTTCCTCTTTGTTCAAGATGTCTGAATTTGACTTGGATTTACTTGCAGCTACTGCAGGAAATGGACTTTGGAGGAAAATCTGAGCCCAGGGGTGGATCTCAGCTAGAGATGCTGTCTGTACTTGGCACCTGGCACTCTTGAAGACAAATCTTAGCCTGGAATGAGGTCCGAGGTGCCACACTCTGCCACGATGCAGAGTGTTGAGGGGTTGGTGTGAGGGATCTTTATGATTTAGAAGTGAAAGAATTCTTAGGAAAATGTGCAGCTGAGTAACTGAGAGTTATCTTTCCATCATAAGCCTGTGTTCTTTTCAGCTACTCCCGTCCAAGACCGCCTGGTCGGTGCACGGGACCACGTGCAGGTAGAAATGGTGCCATGACTGTGTATCCTCTGTTGCTCTTGCAGTGTGATGTGTTGGGCGACCTCCCAGCCTGAGAGCAACTAGAAGTGAATGGTCATAAGCAGCCAAGCAAAGATGAAGAGAGATTTGAAGTCAATAAAGGCAGGTGTTGGAGAGGGAAATGGCAACCCACTCCAGTATTCTTGCCTGGAGAATCCCATGGAGGGAGGAGCCTGGTGGGCTACAGTCCACGGGGTCATAAAGAGTCGGACACGACTGAGCGACTGAGCACACAGCACAAAGGCGGGTGTTACCCATCAGTCTTTGGAGGCCTTCTTTTGTGGGGACAGTTCTTGTTTTGCTATACACTTGGCAGTAGTGAGATTTGGCCAGCCTTCCTGGAAGGCAAAGCTCCTCGTGAACGTGAATAGTTTTGTGCTTTTGTTCATCACATCTAAAAGTCCTTAGTGAGGCCTGAGACTGTCCTGCTCCATAAACCACTTCCTGAGATGCAGACTGTTGGGTTGTGTGGTAATTTCTCTGGTCCTCACTTATCTTCATCTGAGAAATGAAAGGATAGGAGAAAGTATTTCCATGACTCTTCATCATCAGCAACATCCTCATCTCGTTGACTCGTAGGAATCTGCGATGCCGTTGTCTCAGTCCTGCCAGGAGGACATGAGCTTGGAGAGGGTGAGGAATTCAGCAGTGGGGCTGGGGTTTGACCCAGGCTAATTCCAGAGCACGTGTTCTTTGTACCACGCCAAGCTTTTGTTTCCTGGGTAGCTCAGCTGGTAAAGAATCCGCCTGCAATGCAGGACACCCTAGTTTGATTCCTGGGTTGGAAAGTTCCCCTGGAGAAGGGATAGGATACCCACTCCAGTATTCTTGGGCTTCCCTGGTGGCTCAGACGGTAAAGAATCTGCCTGCAATGTGGGAGATCTGGGTTCGATCCCTGGGTTGGGAAGATCCCCTGGAGGAGGGCATGACAACCCACTCCAGTATTCTTGCCTGGAGAATCCCATGGTCAGAGAAGCCTACTGGCCTACAGTCCGTGAGATTGCAGAGAGTCGGACGTGACTGAATTGGCTTAGCATGCACATGGGCTTTTGTGACCTTCAACTACATGATTCTGGGGAAATGACTTATTACTGTTTTCCTTTACTATGAGGTATAAGTGAAGAATGAAAAGTGAATTCTACATCTGTTTTCTGAGAATTGATAGACATCTAGAATAACTGCTTTTCTAACTGTTAGATTTAAGTACCAATATCTGAACCAGAGAATATAAGAGCTCACAGACATAAACCCACATGATATAATTGTTTAATCTCAGATTTTTCAGACCACAAATTTCCTGGAAGAGACTGTACATTTTTTTTGAGAGTATCATAAAAGCTGGGTTTAGGAATTGTCTTTAGGTGGCAGATGGATATGTTATGTTTGATCACTTTAATATTTTTGCTTTATAGGAAAGAATCCTATCCCTAAATTGCTGTTATATTTAGGTCTTCAGGGGTGGGATCTTATGAATTTGCTATTATAGTAGACCGAAATCTATATATAGGGGCATTCAAATTAAATGTGGTGTAAATCCATGCCTTTAAAAAAAGAAAGCAATTACTATGTTGGAAAGCCAAGCTATAAAAAGTAAGTGAAATCATAGGAGAGCCAAGACAGGATTTCATTTTACTAAGCCAGTGGCCCTGACTTTCTTTTCTCTCTGAGTCCTGTGGGGACAGAGTAGAGAATACAAATGTTTTGGAATTAGGATCTTAGACCTTTATAGGTGGTCGAACCTTGGGGGCCTTCCTTGCTGGCCCTCACCCTGCAGATTAAGATGGATCTGGCAGGATGAAGGGCTCAGATACTCAGCTTGTACTTCGGTAAATGTCATTTTAGTTACCGAGCATCCCATAGAAACTTTTTTCTTTAAAAAGGCTATTTTTTATTTAATGTGTCTCAAACACATTGTAACACTTTGTTGTCAAATTAAAATTAATTTCCTGGACAGTGTATGCATCTTTAGCCACTGGAGCTAGATTCGTACCAGCCCATTTTACCGACCACATTTAAAAATCTCTTTCCAGTGCAAGTACACAAATGCATGTGGCCCCTTGCTCTTGCCTGCTTCCACCCCCACTCCCAAAGGAGAAAAGGGAGGGAGAAGAAAGACTTGGGGAGCCTTCTGAAAAGTACCTGGACCTTTCCCTGTTGGGTGGTTTGGAAGGCAGCCTCTTTGGCAGTTGTGAGAATGAAGGACATTGAGCATTAACTGGTCTGTACATTCTCAGTGATCCCGTCTCAGAATATAACCGGCTTCTTTTATAGGACTTTCCTCCACAGAGGCGCCTCGCAGCCCTGTTAGAGCTCTGATAACAATAGGTTGGATTTCCACCTGGGAACATAAGAGCTCCTATCCAGCATTTTGCTTTGTCCTCTGATGGTGCTCCATGGCCTTGGCTGGGTACTGGATGAAAAAGAGCCTCTAACGAGGGGAATACTTAAGACTGGGGGAAGCTGTCACATCACAAAAGTCTTTCCCTTGAGGACATGTTCCACATTTCAGATAATAAAAACCTTTATTTATTCCAAATGCAGATGATCTTGGCATCCTTTCTGACCTGCTTTCCCCAGGCTCTTCCCAAGCTTCCCATTAAGGACCATCATCCTTTTGTGATGGGAATTGATTATTTCTCACCATTCTCTGCCCCGCCCCACCCCTCCCCGATCCTCTCTGGAGTAGAATATGACTTTTCCTTGCAGAATTCACTGTGGTTAACTGTTACACTCGAAAGGGAACAGATGAGTGCTGAGAGAGTACTGGAAGTGTTTTTGTAACAAAGAGGCTGCCCACTGGAAGTGGAGGCGTCCAGGAAGGGCTGGTAGGCTTCACAGGACTGACTCAGCCGTGACTCAGATGGCAGCCTGTGTGGCCCCCTTGGCCCCAGTGCCAGTCTCTGCCAGTGGAGAGGTGTTATCTTGGCTGCTCCCGTGAGAACCTAAAGGTTAAAATGAACGACTATGATGCTGGCTTTGGTTTAAGTGTGCATTCATCTCTCCTTAGGGACTTGGTGAGAAGCTCTTGGACTTCCCTGGTGGCTTAGACGGTAAAAGCGTCTGCCTGCAATGCGGGAGACCTGGGTTCGATCCCTGGGTTAGGAAGATGCCCCTGGAGAAGCCAATAGCACCCCACTCCAGTACTGTTGCCTGGAAAATCCCATGGATGGAGGAGCCTGGTGGGCTACAGTCCATGGGGTCACTAAGAGTTGGACACGAGTGAGCGACTTCACTTTCACTTTTCACTTTCATGCACTGGAGAAGGAAATGGCAACCCACTCCAGTGTTCTTGCCTGGAGAATCCCAGGGACGGGGGAGCCTGGTGGCTGCCATCTATGGGGTCGCACAGAGTCGGAAACGACTGAGGCCACTCAGCAGCAGCAGCAGCAGCAGCAGCAATGTGCTGCTGGGTTTTCACTAGTGAAGCTATTCAATTCAGTAGAGAGTTGGGAAGAAAGCAATCTGGTTGTTCAAACATTGGTTGTTTTAATGCCTCTTTGTTTCCTTGAAATGCCACCTCATGTTTCTGAGTCTCCATACAAGTTTGTATCTATTTCTGGACTCTGAATGTTTCTGTTTGGTAGCAAGCTATTATGATTACGGTAAATTTATATCAGTAGAATATTGTGCTGTCTGATAGGGCCAATACTCTCATGTTTGTTTTTTGCCTTTTTTTCCTCAAAATATTTTTCTGGGCTATTCTTTACAAAATTAGTCATCCAGATGAACTTTAGGAGGAACTTTTAAAAATCTATTTGTGATTGCTCTGCGTATATCGTAATTTCAGAGTTTGAGCTCTTGTGATTTGAATCTTCCTACCAAGACTGTCAGAATTTTTCAGGTCTTCTTTGTGCTCTTTAGTAAAAATTTAATAGGTTTTTATTATAGATATTATGCATTCCTACTAATTTACAATTATTTAGTAATTTTTGCTGGTGATGGAAAAGGATTTTTCCTCACTTTTTTTTTTTTTTAAACACCTAATGACTTTAATATTAGGTATTATTGTTTTAAATGAATGAAAGTGACAGTCATTCAGTCATGTCTGACTCTTTGTGACCACATGGACTATATAGTTCATGGAATTCTCCAGGCCAGAATACTGGAGTGAGTAGCCTTTCCCTTCTCCAGGGGATGTTTCCAACCCAGGGATTGAACCCAGGTCTCCTGCAATGCAGGTGGATTATTTACTAGCTGAGCCACAGTAATTTCTAAATCTCTTCAACTTTAAATTCCAAGAAGGTAAATAGCAAGACACAGAAACTCCTTGGGGCCTCGGTTAATGACAAGGCCCTGGAGTTTGGGATCCTCTTGCCTTTTAAGTGGTTATTACTCATATGTAGAAGCCTACTCATTTTGTCTCTTCACGGTATGGTCCTCTTATAACTTGCTTAATAATTTCAACACATTTTCATCTGACTATCTTGGATTTTCCAGACTATCATATCATCCATTAAAGTAGGAATAATAATCATTCCTCATTTCCCTGGTGGCTCAGGTGGTAAAGAGTCTGCCTCCAATGCAGAAGACCTGGGTTTGATCCCTGGGTTGGGAAGATCCCCTGGAGAAGGAAATAGCAACCCACTCCAGTATTTTTGCCTGGAAAAATCACATGGATGTAGGAACTTGGTGGGCTACGTTCATGGGGTCTCAGAATCGAACACGACTGAGCAACTCATTTCTCAATGGTTGCTTTAGGGTTCATGAAAGGAATTGGTAGCCTTTCTATCTTTTTCTATACTCAGGAACTGGATATAGCATAAAGATTTGCTGCTCTTGAGAGTTTCTTCCTTATTGCCCATTAGAAGCAAATGGGGTCGAAGTGATTTTTATATTACTTTATAATTTTCTAAAGTTAGAGCTTGAGAAAAGGAAAGCAATGGGCTGGTAGCTGGAGAGGGATGATGAAAGATTGGGTATGGGATATGAGGCCGGTTCTGATCCAGAGGGAGAAGCTGATAAAATTGTTTCTAAGGAGCCTTTGGGAGACTGGTTGTAATATGCAAGTAGAGAGATGGTCCAGGAATAAGACCCGCCCCTCACCAGACCATCACCCTCTCCCCCAGTTCCCACTCCTCACCCCCCACCCCCCTGTCTATCCAAACCCCTTCTGGCCCTTGAACTTCTTTGAATGTCATTTCACATAGAGGAGAAAATCCACAACATCTACTTTATGCCTCAGTTGCTTACAGCCAACTTGCGATGAATCTTAGGGTTTTTTCGTAGACAACAAAATAGAATATGAAGGTGTAAAAGTTAAAACTGAACCTTCTTCTGTAGGTAAGAACTTGATTTTTCAAAAGTCTTAGGATGACTGCTCAGATTTTGTTACTCTGACCCCTGAAGGTTCAGTTGGAGCAGGAGTGCTGACTAAGGCTCTGACCCTGGCCAGCGTGAGAAGAATTTAGGTGATGATCTCTGCTTTTGTCCTGCCTGCAAGCCCCAGGTCTCTGGGTACTGTCTGTCTGCTGCTCAGAGGCTGTCGGTGGAGGCGCTGGGCGCCACTGGGAATGCTCGCCATGATTTCATCTGATTCATCACGTGCTTGTGGAAAAATCTGTTAGCTAACTTGCCCTCATTTCTGTGGAATAATGCTCATTTGTAAGTATTGGAAGAAAGCTATGTTTCTATAAGAGGGGAACATTAGATTTTGGATTCCACTATTCACAATGAGTGTTTTTGTTAAGTGTGGCCTTGAGTTTAGGGCTCAACCAGGGAGAGTCCAAGCTTCCAAATAATGAGATCAAACGTTTCATTTCAGTTTTTGGATCAAGATCCGTGCTGTCTCTTTTTAAAAGACCAGGGAAATAAGTCATCTCTGGTCTGGTCATGTTGTGCAGTAGACTGCCATAAGATTTAAAATGTGAGAATGCATTCATGGCTTTGGTAAAGTGAGTTCCCAGGAGGGTTTTGTCCTCCCCGACAGTTGTGATTTCTTTCTCATATGTGGCTAAGAATTTTATTGATTTATTTAGCTACTTCTAAGGTCCTGTTTTGTTTTGTTTTGTTTTTTTAATTAAAAGATAATCGCTTTACAATGTTGTGTTGGTTTTTGCCTGGACAACGTGAATAAGCCATAGGTATACCAATGTCCCCTCCCTCTTAAACTTTCCCTCCTATCCCCTACTCAAGAGTTTTCATGAAATGCCAAACAATTGTATTCACAGGATACCTTGTTCTTACATATTTAACCCTTTGGCAGTGTGCTGGAAATTCTAGTGTGAAAATGCACATTCATAAATACTTCCTGTTGTTAACTAAGTTAGCTGATTATAGGTGGTACTTGATTGTTCTGTTGATTTCTTTGTTTTTGAATGCGTGTGTTAGGTATGTATTAGAATTAGTCAAGTCAAATCCAACTGCATTTTTGTAAATAATCTAATCACTGCTGCTGATATGTTGAATCATTTTTTCTTACAATTTATCTCCAATTTTTAATTCGTTGTCTCAAGTTACAAAAGAGTTTTTGTTTTTGAAAATAAAGAGATGGTTCATCTGGATATGATTGTGACTCTCTAGCCTTTTAAAAGTAAGAACTGCATAGCATTTATTTAAATAAAAAGAATTAAATGTTTCAGATTTCTGTGTCATAGACTTAACACAATATTATTAATTTGAATTCTCTAATTCACTTTTCTTTTGATGGAGTTGAGAGAAGGAAAGTTGCTAGGAGTAAATATCAATATATATTTATTAATAATGTTAGTGATCTATGAAAATTTATTTTAATTCATATTTTAAAAGAGTATGGGGAGATCAGGGGCTATATTAATTCAGATAGAAAGTTCACTGCTCTTATAAATCCTGGAGAAGACAGAAGAGTCTCTCAAAACATAGAATATATTTTATATATGTCATATTCTTTATAAAGAATATGAAATATACTTTATAGCCATAGAAGATCCATGCTGCTGCTGCTAAGTCGCGTCAGTCGTGTCCGACTTTGTGGGACCCCATAGATGGAAGCCCACCAGGCTCCCCCATCCCTGGGATTCTCCAGACAAGAACACTGGAATGGGTTGCCATTTCCTTCTCCAGTGCATGAAAGTGAAAAATGAAAGTGAAGTCGCTAAGTCGTGTCTGACTCTTAGCGACCCCATGGACTGCAGCCTACCATGCTCCTCCGTCCATGGGATTTCCCAGGGAAGATCCATGGAGTGGAGGGAAATGTGTGATTTAGTGAAATTTTGCTAATGTGAGAAAGGAAGTTATGTTCAGGTAGAACAATCTAAGCCATTTTGCTAAAATGTTTTCCAGTTCCTGTGTGTTTTTTCCTCGTACACATGTGTCTTAAACCTGTGTGAACCTGCTTTTCTGTGGACAGGAATTAAAGCTTGGAAAGATTACACTGTGGTCCTTTCTTCACCACCCACTCACCATGTGGTCCATCAAATGGACCACTCAGTGGGTTGCCATCAGAAAAACGCAGATGCTGACAGTAATCTATGTCATGAGTGGCGTTAGTCATTAAATCTTCGTTTACACAAAAATGACATAAAATGGAGTATTGAGGCATTGGCCAAAATAATTTAGGGAGAATTCTTTGAGGATGAGAATTTTTTCCCTTCATCTCTGCATTTCTTTATCTCTTTGGGATGCAGGAGATTTTATTCTTAATCTTTGTTATATATGGACTAAAGAAATTTTTGACATAGAATCATTTCCCCTAAAATTTTCTGTCTTTGCATTTAAGAAAGCCTATGTGTTAAGTTATTGTCGTTTGAAATTCCAGGACTGGAGTGTATTTGCCTTTCCTCTTTGTGTTGGTTGTGTTGGCTGTCTTGCAGGTGTGGCTGTTACACTGTATCTTAAACACACATTTGGTCATGCCGGTTTTGATTGTACCTTGTGCCCAGGTCTTTTGGTTCCCTTACTGGGAATAGGCTAGTACAACTGGGTCCCATTTTGAGTACACACTGGTGGCCGCAGGACCTCTGGCACTGCCTAAGCCCTGCTTGAATGCAGCCCCAAGAGACCAAATATTGTGTTGTGACCACTGTGCCACTTCTGTGACCTTTCAGGAATTGTGGCTAAGTTTTCTAATCCTTAGGGGCTTTCTCATACACCAGGGGGTTCCCTGGTGGCTCAGAGGTTAAAGCGTCTGCCTCCAATGCAGGAGACCCAGGTTTGAGTCGTGGGTCGGGAAGATCCCCTGGAGAAGGAAATGGTAACCCACTCCAGTATTCTTGCCTGGAGAATCCCATGGACAGAGAAGCCTGGTAGGCTACAGTCCATGAGGTCACAAACAGTCAGACACAACTGAGCAACTTCACTTTCTTTATAATACTACTAATTCCCTCAGGGCAACTGGCTTCTCTCTTCCAGGCAACAGTTAAAAAGATAAAATGTAGCCTCATGTTTCTGAGCAACCTTATCTTTGGCCTCTAGTATCTGTGGCTTAAAATATCCATTTTATTGTGCGAGACTCCCTAATCCTGTAATTTCCATAGCCCCTTGGTTCTGAAATCCAAAATAGAAGACCAGCAAGTGCTTCAAGTTTAAAGATAACAAGTTAAAGCATAGAAAGCCTTAGCTTCTTATTCAAAACTGTGCCAGATATGAGTTATACTCAGAACAAGAAATTTTATGCAGAAGGTTGTTTCCATGCATCTTTCTCAGAGCAGCTCTGTCTACTTCTTTGAGTACTCTTTATCTCTTTTCTGCTCCTTTTTTGTTTTTAATTTTATTTATTTTATTTTTGAGCGTGCTGGGTCTTCATTGCATGCAGGTTTTTTATCTAGTTGCGGTGAGCGGGGGCTGCTCTCCAGGAGGGCTTCTCGTTGTGGTGGCTCCTCTTGTTGAGAGCATGGGCAAGGTTTCAATAGTTGTAGCTCCCGGGCTCTACAGCACCAGCTCAATAGCTGTGGCACACGGGCTTAGATGCTCTGTGGCATGTTGGGTCTTCCCAGATCAGGGATTGAACCCGTGTCTCCTGCATTGGCAGGCGGATTCTTTACCACTAAACCACCAGGGAAGCCACCTCTTTTCTTCTTGAAGTGTCTTCTGCCGTTGGCTTCAGGGTCAGCCCCTTTCTCCTGGCTTTCTTCTGTATTTGCTCATCATTCCTTTCCTGCTGCCTTCAGTTTCTCCTTCCAATTCTCGCTGTCAAATTGACGTTCTCCGCAGGGAACCATCCCGTATCCTCTTCAGTGAATAAGCATGTTTTTGCCAAACTTCACCCACCATTTATGCATGTCATTATTGCCCAGTTAATATACCTCTAGTTAAGACTTCTCTTCTGGGTTCAGTGATTTTAGTTTCCAGCTGGATATCATTATTTGAATGTTTGCTACACTCCTATGCTTCTCTGGTGGCTCAGACAGTAAAAAATCTGCCTGCAATGTGGGAGACCTGGGTTCGATTCCTGGGTCAGGAAGATCCCTTGGAGAAGGGAATGGCAACCCACTCCCGTATTCTTGTTTGGAGAATTCCATGGACAGAGTCTATAGTCCATGGGGTCGCAAAGAGTCGGACATGACTGAGCAACTAACACGTTTACTTTTCACTTTCTTTTACACTCCTACAACTCAGTGTGTCCAAAAAAAAAAAAAAAAAAAAGCCTTTTTTCTCTCAGAGTTCTTTCTTTTCATGGAGCTTCTGCTTCAGAGCTTAATGGAGTCTGAGAGTCCCATGTTTGAATTCTGCCTAAGTTAGTTAACCAATTTTTCCTCCCTTATCATATTGGCTAGCACCTACAAGAAGATAATGTTGCCTTGTTCCCGTTCTTGGGTAGAAAGCATTCAGTTTTCACCATTAAGTGTGATGTTATCTGTAAATGTTTTTGTATATGCTCTTCATTATGAAGACTTTTACATAAATTTAAAAACATTTTTATTAGCTAATTATGAATCAATATTTTTAATATTTAGAGAACCTCCACTGACAACAACAAAGCCAAAATCCACTGGAAGGAAATTTAAGGAAGTTTAAAATTGTATTTCAGTGAAACTGGCAGGGGTCAAAGAAACTGTCACCAATGAAGGAAAAAAGATAAAATATGGTTTGGAAGAAATGAGCCTATAATGCTGCTGCTGCTGCTAAGTCGCTTCAGTCGTGTCCGACTCTGCGACCCCATAGACGGCCTCCTACCAGGCTCCTCTGTCCCTGGGATTCTCCAGGGAAGAACACTGGAGTGGGTTGCCATTTCCTTCTCCAATGCATGAAAGTGAAAAGGGAAAGTGAAGTCGCTCAGTCCTGTCCGACTCTTAGTGACCCCATGGACTGCAGCCCACCAGGCTCCTTCGTCCATGGGATTTTCCAGGCAAGAGGACTGGAGTGGGGTGCCATTGCTTTCTCCGATAATAATAGGTGCTAATTCTTCATTTGCTGAATGGGTGTGCAAATGATGCAAATTTAATTTGGCTAACATTTTATTCTTGGCATTGAATCTTTCTGCTCATAATTTAAATAAATCAGGAGAGACAGAATAATTTTGGAATGTTGCAAATACTGTGTTATTCCTGTGTGCATGTATAAACAGCATCACTGGAATTGTAATATCTGAGAAATTTGGAGTTTAATTTAGCTCCCTTCTTTCATTATTAGGAAAATTAAACCGGATTTAGTCCCCAAAGAGGCCTCTGGGACAGCCTGAAAATTCTTGTCCTCATCAGAATCATATGTTAAAACGTGAATCTTGTTAATACAAATGACCATTCAGTGGACCGTGGTTAATTCTGGGACAAGGTCATATACACAGACCTTGCTTGATTGGTGTAGGTGACCTTTGGAAGGCTATGATGGTAGCAAGAATGTACTTTGTTAAAATAAGAACATTTTTGTAGTTAGAATTGTAATTTTCCTAGAACTTTGGAGCTTATGTTCAGTGTTTCTTAAATTGATTATTATTATTATTTGTTTTTGTAAATTCATCTGGGCAAGTGAAAGAAAGAATAACTGTCTACAGAGTGTGCATTATTTAGGTCTTTTAGGTGGAAAGTTAAGGGAGATGATTAATTAGAATGTTAAAGATGCTCTAGAGTATGCTATGTACTCAGCAAACTTTTATTAACACAATGCTGAATGAAAAAAAGTGTTGGCGGGTGGGCAGGGAATGACTTGTGTTGAAATATATAATTCTGTCCTTTTTTTTCCCCCATCAAAAATGAGTTGGTCCCTGTTAGCCCTAAAATTCTTTGAGTTCTGAAATAAGAAATTATTAGTTGTTCAGGGCTTTATTCCAAGAGATTTGCTTTCATCCTTAAGCAAGACTTTGCTATAACTCTTTCCATTCCTTCTTGACCTAATTGTTATCTATAACTTTTCTCCATTAACTGTTTATTGTAAATATCACTCACTTTTCTCATGCAATAAAACACATATCTCAAATATCATGAGCCTTAATGATGAGCTTGGCACTATACATGGCATATATTGGGTTCTAAGTAAACTGAAGATTAACCATCTTTAGTTTCCCCTTAGTCAAATAACTGCAATTATCTTTTTCCAATGATTGAAACTGTAATTTCTCTGGGTCTCTATTGTCCTAAAAAAAAATTTCAGCCCACTCTTGTTACCCACAACTAAATACTCTTTTCCCCTGATGTGGTAGGTCGGCACGAAGGAATAGTTTTCTCTGTGTTCTTCAGGATTTGTTTCTGAGTCCTTACTTCTGTATCCATTACGGTTCTGCATCTTTATCTGAAGCTGTGGTTGGCTGGGTCTTTGTCGTCTATCCTGTTTTTTATGATACCTAGCTGGCCCAAAGGAATTCTTTGTTTCTCCATTTTTACTTTTAGGAACAAAAGAGCAGTCTTTTTCTCCAGTCATAGGGGAAAAGAGAAGCTTGGTTTGGAGAGTGTTCTCTCTTGCTGAATTACTAAGGGAAGGCCACATGGAAAACTTTTTCTTCAAATGTAAAGGGCACACATCGTAGTGGGGAGCTTGGTGCATTTTCCTAAAGTGAACATGGCCGTGTAATAGGGGTCCTAGTAAGTTCCAGAGAAGTCTCGAACTGCTCTGAGCTGCATTAAGCCTTCTTCCCCTCCTCATCCTTCCGACTACCCACCTGTTGTGAGAAGCATTTCAGCTCCCTGATGCCCTCTGACCTGCCATCTGCCAGCTGGTTCTGTGTGGACCGGGTTTTGCCTGCCCTGCCCTGTCTCCTTTGTCCCTAAGATGAGAAGTTTGGCGTTTAAGAGACAGGCTCTTTGTTCTTATTGCCGCCTGCCTTTGAGTAGATGGCAGAAAGGGAGAGACAGAAGGCTGCGTTTCCACTTTGCCTTAAACAGTCTTCCCTTGTGGCCAACTGGAGATGCGATGCACGAGGCAGAGACAATGCTGAGTGGAACCCTGGCTGACTGCCTGTTTCCTTTGCTTTCTTCTCTGTTCAGTACAACATTGAAGATGAGTCACATGGCAGTGTGAAAGTCAGAAGCTAGTGCGGAAAAAAAACAAACCACGTGATTTTTATGAGTAAGGTTAAAAAAGCCTAAATTAGACTTTAGAAATGTAGAGTAAATGGAGGTGTTATGAATGGTGGGAGGAGGGTTATATGGTCTCTAAGTGCAGAGGTCAGAAGGAAATGGACTAAGGGAAGAGGGATATAGGTTATGTTAAGAGGAACTTCCTGAGAGGGGCTCTGAGATATTGGAATGAGGAGTCACAGAGATTTTTTTTAGCTCTCTCCTGGATGGATGGGGCTGTGTGTCTATAGCTGCTGCTGCTGCTGCTAAGTCACATCAGTCGTGTCCGACTCTGTGCCACCCCACGGATGGCAGCCCACCAGGCTCTGCCGTCCCTGGGATTCTCCAGGCAAGAACACTGGAGTGGGTTGCCATTTCCTTCTCCAATGCATGAAAATGAAAAGTGAAAGTGAAGTCGCTCAGTCGTGTCCGACTCTTAGCGACCCCGTCGACTGTAGCCTACCAGGCTCCTCCATCCGTGGGATTTTCCAGGCAAAAGTACTGGAAGGGGGTGCCATTGCCTTCTCTATAACAGCCACCAGCAAAGGTTGGAGTTGACCTTCTGATTTTCATTCTTTCATTTTAGGTGGTTTCCTAAATATGATTACAGATACCAGTACTTTTTTTTTTTTTTAACTGCCATTCATTTAATGAGAAGAAATGGATTATTCAGGCATTCTGGTATGGATTGGATATCTTTCAAAAGTGATATGCTAAATATTTTCAAACTAAGATATGAGTTTACATCCCAGCTTCCCTACTTAGCAGTTGCAGCACTTCAAAAAGAGGATTGTTGAGAATACTTAAGAGATATTATTTATGAAGGACTTTATAAATTGCATATTTGCTGTATGCTACAGTGGGCTCTTAGACTTTCGGGAGAATTTCCACGTGAGTGTTGACCTCACATCTTCTCTGCCTTCTCTTTGACTTCCAGACCTCCTTGTCTCTAGTGTCGCTTGGGGCAGTGGAGGAGAAGGATCTTGTTTATATTCTCCTGTTTGTTCTAATTTTCAGAGCTCCTCCCGCCCCTCCCAAAGATAGTGAAGGTGGGGAGGTGTGGGGAGGTTTTGCATTATTGGAAAGTAAAGTTGATTTTGAGAAAGTATAGGTTTAGAGAAGAAGGAGAGGTGGAAAACAAAGCTGGGAAACATAAACAGGCTGCCAGGATCGTGTAGGTGTGGGGTGCATCAATAAAATCGATTTCAAATTTAATGTATATGTGTGTGTACATCATGTTCCGTGACTACTTAAAAATGTACTGATGGTTCTTCCATCCATCCCTCTGTGTGAGATGCATTTTTCACAGCAGCAGAGCTTAGGGAAAGGCAGTTGCAAGTAGCTTCCTGGAAGGTGTTGAAGATAAAAATTTGGTCTGTTTTTCTCTTAATGTAAGTAATGAGAAGAAATGTAAGCCTTTTTGATTTGACTCATTGCCTTTGTTAAATTAAGTCTGTATGTTGCATTTAGGGAAAGACCATGGATTCTCCAACTGTTTTGGTGGAGGGTAGTAGGTCAGGCTGAGTGCTGTGCTTCTTCTGCAGCAAACACCACCCTGACCCCTTACAAACTCTTACCCCCTGACCCCTTTACAAACGGTGAGCAAGGCCCCCAGGCTCTCTGGGCCGGCCTGGCCAGGGCCCTGCCTTAGGCCTGGCCAGCTGCACGCTCGTCTCTGCTGCCAGGGCACTGACTCAGGAGCTGGATGGCCAACTGCGGCCTCTATGACCCCGACTCACTTGCTGCTGTGAGTTGGGAGCAATGGCGTCGGTCTCGGGGCCCACCTCGGTCCACCTTCTGGAGGCCTGACCCTGGTGCTGCTGGGTCTCCTTCAGCGGTTTGTCCCCGGCCGCCTAGATTGTGATCTTGGTCTCAATGCCAAAACAAGCTGCTTCTGCCTTGGCTAGATGATCAGATCTGTTTTCAGTGACCTTATCACATTTTGTGTCCTAAAGTGTGGCCTATCGGAAGTAAGTTTTGTTTTCACTGATGGTGTTGACAACATAAATGTTTTCTCTCTGTTCTGGAGCCTGAAATTCTAAGATCAAGGAGCTGGCGGGGCCGGCTTCATCTGAGGCTCTCCCTGGTTTGCTCCATCCTCACATGGTCCTCCCTCTGTATGGGCGCAGCCTGGTGTGTGTCTGTGTATCCTGATCTCTTCTCACTGTTCTTCTTTTTCTCCTTTGAATCAACTTTTATTAAATTCAGTTCTTTGTTTGCAACATTCACACAACATAAGTTAGCTATTCAGTTCCGCAAGATAAAGAGTATTTCAAAGGCAGAAATGTAAATTTGCACACTGAAAGAAATATAAGCCTTGTATTTTGATAATGTTTTAAAAGGGCAACTATTATTGTTGTTGTTCAGTCGCCAAGTCCTGTCCCACTATCTTCGATCCCATGGACTGCATGATGCCAGACTTCCCTGTCCTTCACCATCTCCCAGAGTTTGCTCAAACTCACGTTCATTGAGTCAGTGATAACATCCAACCATCTCATCGTCTGTCGTCCCCTTCTCCCTCCTTCAGTCTTTCCCAGCATCAGGATCTCTTCTAATGAGCTGGCTTCTTGCATTAGGTGGCCAAAGTATTGGAGTTCAGCATCGGTCCTTCTAATGAAAATTCAGGACTGATTTCCTTTAGGATGGACTCGTTTGAGCTCCTTGCAGTCCCAGGGACTCTCAAGAGTCTTCTCCAACACCATGATTCAAAAGCTTCCAGTTCTTTGGTGCTCAGCCTTCTTCTTTATGGTCCAATTCTCACATCTGTTCATGACTACTGGAAAAACCATAGCCCTGACTATTCAGACCTTTGTCGGCAAAGTGATGTCTCTGCTTTTTAATACACTACATTTGTCATAGTTTTTCTTCCAAGGAGCAAGGGTCTTTTAATTTCATGACTGCAGTCACCATCCTCAGGGGTTTTGAAGCCCAAGAAAATAAAAGTCTGTCACTGTTTCTATTGCTTTCCCATTTATTTGCCATGAAGGGATGGGACCGGATGCTGTGATCTTCATTTTTTGAATGTTGAGTTTTAAGCCAGCTTTTTCACTCTACTCTTTCACTTTCATCAAGAGGCCCTTTAGTTCCTCTTCACTTCCTGCTATTAGGGTGGTACTATCTGTATATCTGAGGTTGTCGATGTTTCTCCTGGCAAGCTTGATTCCAGCCTATGAGTCATCCAGCCTGGCATTTCACATGATCTACTCTGCATATAACTTAAATAAGCAGAGTGATAGTGTACAGTCTTGACATACTCCTTTCCCAGTTTGGAACCAATCTGGTTCCATGACTGGTTCTAACTGCTGCTTCCTGACCTGCATCCAGGTTTCTCAAGAAGCAGGTCAGGTGGTCTGTTCCCGTCTCTTAAACAATTTTCCACAGTTTGTTTTGATTCACACAGTCAAAGGCTATTGGGTAGTCAATGAAGCAGAAGCAGACGTTTTTCTGGAATACTTCTCTTTCTTTTTCTATGATTATTTTTCTACTGCTGTGTAGCAAATGGCTAGTTCTTCTCACAGTTTCTGTGAGTCTGGTGTCATAGCCCAGGGTCTCTGGGAGGCTTTTGCTCCAGTCTGTTGGCCAGAGATGCTGCCATCTCAGAGTTCAACTGGGAGAGGACCCATTTCCAAGTTTACTTGCATGGTTGATGGCAATTAGAATCATACTTTAAATGATGTAGGAAATCTGTGTCTATTTAGAGATCTTGATATGAAGTGGAGACTTCTTTCATGTCAATCTGCAGTTTGATATTGGAACTTGCTCAAAGATGGCTGTGCTTTAAAAGAAACACACTCCCAATTTTATCGAGGTATACTTTGTTGTTGTTGAGTCGCTAAGTTGTCCACCTCTTTTGCAAACCTATGGACGATAGACTGTCATGTTCCTATTTCCAAGAAATTTTCCAGGCCAGGCAAGGATACTGGAGGGAGTTGACAACTCCTTCTCCAAGGAGTCTTCCTGACCCAGGGATCGAACCCCCATCTCCTGCTTGGCAGGTGGATTCTTTACCACAGAAGCTCTAGGGTTTGAAATGTATGGGTATACTTAAAAAAATATGATTTTAATTCTGATCTTACTGAAGCCAATGAGAAGAAAAAACTGCTCCCAACTACTTACTCTCATGTAATTACAGCCGTTATTATACCATAGCATTCTTTACCTGAATAGAGTGTCTTGATTCCTAAGTATTTTGTATTTGTCAAGCTAAGTTCTGAAAAAATTGACTCATTTTGATCGGTAGAATTTAGAGCATGGATTTTCAAACTGTGCTTCTCTGGAAAGAAAGTGGCACTCAAACAGGACCAGGATGTTTCTCCCTCCTTTCCTCATGTACTCATTACACAAGCTTCAGTTTCACATACTGTCATGGTACACATTTACAGAGTGTCATGGTACACGCTTACAAAGATATATATTTATAGGGAAATATAATCTACTACACATATAACATACATAATCTATTATCATATGTAAAACTTTATGTATAGACTGCATAGAATCCTCTGTTACGTATTACATATATGTAGTAGAAGTACAGTTAGTTGCTCCTTCATGTCCAACTCTTTGTGACCCCATGGACTGTAGCCTGCCAGGCTCCTCTGTCCATGAAAGAGAAGCACACTGGAGTGGGTTGCTAGTCCTTTCTCCAGGGCATCTTATAAACCCAGGGACTGAACTTTGGTCTCCTGCATTGCAGGCAGATTCTTTATGGTTTGAACCACTGCTGCTGCTGCTCAGTCACTTCAGTCGTGTCCAACCCTGTGTGACCCCATAGGCGGCAGCCCACCAGGCTCCACCGTCACTGCGATTCTCCAGGCAAGAACAGGAGTGGGTTGCCATTTCCTTCTCCAATGCATGAAAGTGAAAAGTGAAAGGCAAGTCGCTCAGTCGTGTCCAACTCTTCGCGACCCCATGGACTGCAGCCTACCAGGCTCCTCCATCCATGGGAGTTTCCAGGCAAGAGTACTGGAGTGGGGTGCCATTGCCTTCTCTGTTGAACCACTGGGGAAACCCCATTTTACATATACTATTTTCTACAATTATCTAAATAAAATACATAATCTATTATATAATCTATTATCTAGTTCTCCTATATATGATGTATGATCTATTATATGTGATATAAAATCTATTATGTATAATCTACTACAGATAATGTCAATATATGTATAATATTCCTATCTGAAATATAAGCTGATGGGAAGCAGATGTCATAAATCACTCTCATACCCTGTAGCACCCAGAACAGTAAGTTTTTTTTCCCTCAGCAAATACTTAGAAGTTTGATTGCAGTTGATTTGGGGCTGGACACTGTGTTTCTCACTATAGGTGACTGGGGGAAATTGGATGCAGTTTCTCCTGGGCTTAGTGATGCCCAAAGGCAGCCAGGCCACCGTGCACCCCGGGTCACCCCATCTACGACTCGGGGGCACTGCTCACATTTGCTTCTGCTGAACCCCTCTGACCCACACGGAAGGATTAGAGAGCATGAAGTGGGCATAAGGTGACGAGAAGGTTCTTGTTTGTTCTGTCACCTCGGCTGCAGTTCCCTCCTGGGCTGGTCCTGGAGGTGAGGACCTCCTGCTGGGCTGTGTGTGGCGGCCTGCTCTTCACTAGACGTGCCCCTGTCCCCTGACTGTGATGAGATTGGAACAGAGCACCGTGGCTGCTGTTTCTGTAGGTTGTATAGTTACTTTCCCTTGATGAAAAAGCCTTGATTTTGATGCCTGAGCTGTCTGGCTTTATTAAAATTTCCCTTCTGTTTTCTGGAAAACCCTTCATGATGCTGCTTCTAAGTGGGTCTAATGGTCATTTCTTGGCTCTTTGGGAGCCCAGGTGGAGGTTGTCCAGGCTGGGCATGGAGCTTAGGACGGTCCAGGTCATTAGAGAAAGGCTTGGGAAGAACGAGATGAAGAGCTGTAGGCAGCCATAGTAGGTGATGTCTTAGTTTGGGCTGTGCCCAAAATGCCATAACTAGGTGACCTAAACATGTATTTCATAAAGCTCCAAAGGCCTGAAAGTTGAAGATCAAAGCACCAGCAGATTCCAAGTCTGGTGAGAGCCTGCTTCCTGGTCCATAGACAGCGGTCTCCTCACTGTCCTCAGGTGAGGGTGAGAGTTCTCTGGACTTTTATAAGTGTACTAATTCCATTTGTAAGGGCTCCATCCTCATCACCTATCCACATGTCAAAGGCCCGGATTTCTAATACCATCATCTTGGGGTTAGCGTTTCAACATATGAGTTGGAAGGGCCCTCAAACATTCATTCATAAATTTGCCCTCGTCCCTTCCCCAAAGTCATGTCCTTCTTGTCCGCATAATATACTCATTCATCCCAACAGTTTCTGAAGTTTTCACTCTTTTCAGCATCAGCTTTAAAGTCTAAGTCCAAAATCTCATCTGAACAGCATGTAAATCAGATACGAGTGAGACTCAGGTACCATTTTATGCAGAGCAAATTCCTCTTCAGCTGTGAGTCTGTGAAACCAAATGAATTATGTGTTTTTCAGACATAATGGTGTCACAGGCAAAGGGTAGACATTCCCGTTCTAAAGGAGAAATAGGAAAGAAGAAAAGGGTAACAAGTCCCATGTCATCATGTCATAACATTTCAACCTTAAGGCTGGGGAGTAATCCTCTTTGACTTGATGCTCTGCCTCCCAGGTCTGGCTTGGCACGTTGGCTCTGCAGTGGCTCTCTGTTGGGGCCCCTCTCTTGTGGTGATTCTCTGCCCCCAAGGTGGCTCTCTGCTGGGGCCCTCAGGTTCTCCTGGGTTGAGATGGCTCCCCGTGGCTCCATTCAGCCCTGTCCCTTGATATATAGGTGGAGGCATATATGGTATGCTTGTGTGCTCAGTCGTCTCAGATTCTTTGTGACCCCATGGACTGTAGCCCACCAGGTTCCTCTGTCCATGGGATTTCCAAGGCAAGAATACTGGAGTGGGTTGCCATTTCCTCCTCCAGGGGATCTTCCTGGCATAGGGATTGAACTCATGTCTTTTGTATCTCCTGCTTTGGCAGGTGAATTCTTTACCATTGCATCACCTGGGAAGCCCCCATAGGTGGAGGAGACCATGTTTTCCTCTCCCACCCTGGGCCCCTGCTCTCAGGACCTGGGGATCTCTGAATTGTCTTTGAGGTTGTGCTTCCACTGTCTTGATAGGGTCAATACTAGAATCTCCTTATCAAAGGGTGACTTGACCTTCCCTCAGTGCTCTCACTTTTTGCAGTATAGATCGACTGAGAGACTTTGTGCCCTCCAAGAATCTGTTTCCCCCAGTCCTGTGGAAGTTCTCTAATCAAATCCTGCTGTCCTTCAGAGTCAGATTCCCTTGGGATTCCTAGTTCCTTTGCCGAATCCCCAGGTTCGGAAGTCTGATGTGGGGCCTAGAATGTTTGCAACAGTGTGAGAACTTCTTTGGTATTCTTGTTCTTCAGTTTGTGGGTCGCCCACCTGGCGGGTGTGGGATTTGATTTTAATGTGATCTTGCCCTTCCTGCCACCTCATTGTGGCTTCTGCTTTGTCCTTGGATGTGGGGTATCTTTTTCTTGGTGGGTTCCAGCATCCTCCTGTTGATGGTTTTTCAGCAGCTAGTTGCGATTTTGGTGTTCTCACAGGAGAAGATGAGTGCATGTCCTTCCCTGACGGTCTAGGGGCTAAGACTGCCAGTACAGAAAGCCCAGGCTTTGATCACTGGTTAGGGAACTAGATCTCATATGCTGCCATGAGAATTGGCATGGCACAACCGAAAAAGGATTCTACCTGCTGCAACTAAGACCCGGTGCAGTCAAATCAGTGAATAATAAATAAAATACATTGGTAGGAGGAGAATTTTCCAACTCTCTAAGTCCTTCTTCCTTTTCTTGCTTAACAATTCCATGGAAGTCTTTTACCTCTTGCATTTTACTGTAAACCATCAGGAGCAGTCAAGATGTACCTTCAGTCATTTACTTAGAAATCACTCCAGCTAAATGTCCAATTTTGTTGCTCCCAAATTCAACCATGAAACACTGGAACAGGAGCACAGTTTATCCAAGTTCTTTGTCCTTTTATGATAAGGATTGTCTTTTCCTCATCTCTGTCTGAGACCACATCAGATTGCCTTTTACTGTTCATATTTCCACCAGCATTCTGTTTGTGATAACTTAAGTAGTCTCTAGGAAGATGGGATCTGCCTGTCTTGGTCTTGAGGAGTGGCAGTGGGAGGTGGGGAGGGAGGCAAGAATGCTGGAGTGGTTTGCCATTCCCTCCTCTAGGAAAGATTGAAGACAAAAGGAAAAGAGGGTGGCAGGGGATGAGATGGTCAGATAGCATCACACTCAGTGGACATGGATTTGAGCCAATTCCAGGAGAGTGTGAAGGACAGAGAAACCTGGTGTGCTGCAGTCCATGGGGTCACAAAGAGTGAAACACGGCTTAGTGACTGAGCAACAACTGTACGGAGGACTCAAGGATGGGCAAATGGCCATTAAGCACATAAAAAGATGCTCAACATCACTGGTTACTAGGGAAATGCAAATCAAAACCACAGTGAGATACCTCTTCACACCCATCAAGATAGTATTACCAAAAAAATCCCCCCAAATCAAAAACAGAAAGCCAGAAAACAGTAAGTGTTGGCGAAGATATGGAGAATTTTGTATCCTTGTACACTGTTGCTGGACTTCCCTGGTGGCTCAGATGGTAAAGCGTCTGTCTACAATGTGGGAGACCTGGGTTCGATTCCTGGGTCGGGAAGATTCCCTGGAGAAGGCAATGGCAACCCACGCCAGTACTCTTCCTGGAAAATCCCATGGACGGAGGAGCTTGGTGAAGGCTACTGTCCATGGGGTCGCAAAGAGTCGTGCACGACTGAGCGACTTCACTTTCTTTCACTTTCACACTGTTGCTGGAAATGTAAAATGATGCAGTTGCTATAGAGTAGCATTATTGTGGAGTAGAGTTACTATATCATCCAGCAACTCCACTTCTCAGTATATACCCAAAAGACTTGAGAGCAGGGATTCAGACAAGTATTTTTGTGCCCACATTCATAGCAGTGTTATTCACAATAGCTGAAAGGTGGAAGCAAACCAACTGTCCGTGGGCAGATAAATGAATAAACAACATGTGGTGTATACAGACAGTGGAGTTTTATTCCACCTTAAAAAAGAAGAAAATTCTGACGTTTGCTACAACATGAATGCACCTTGAAGACATTATGCTCAGTAAATTAAGCCAGTCACAAGACGGATACTGTTTAATTTCACACACTTGCATGCCTGTGCTGTGTGTGTGTTAAGTTGCACAGTCGTGTTCAACTCTTTGCAACCCCATGGACTGTAGCCAGCTCAGCTCCTCTGTCCATGGCATTCTCCAGGCAAGAATACTGGAGTTTGATCCCAACCAGGGATCAAACCTGTGTCTCCTGCCTTGGCTGTCGGATTCTTTACCACTGAGCCACCTGGGAAGCCCCATGAGGTACCTTGAATTGTCAGATTCATAGAGATAGAAAGTATTGGGTTGGCCCCAAAAGTTTGTAAGGTGAAGTGAGTTCTGGCAGTTGGTGGTGACGATTGCTCAACAGAGTACATGTGCTTAATGCCATTAAGCTATATTTTAATAATGGTTAAAATGGCAAATTTTATGTTGTGTATGATTTACCACCATTTAAAAAATTCATTGGAAAAAAAAGCCATGTCCCCCGTACGCTGTTTACCATGGGGAGTTAAACTGACATATACTGAGTTTTCAATTTAAGAATAATGTTCAGGTCAGTTCTATGAGAAAGTTGAGATCACCAGAATTTCGTTTTCATCCACTTTAGCAATAATCAAGTCTCCCTCTTTTCTCTGCCCTCCTCCCTATCTGAGAAATAAGGCTGTTCTTGAGGTCAGCCTGGGCCCCGTCTGGAAGGTGAAGTCCTGACAGCCATAGTGGAGTCCTGAGTAGTGTGCTGCTTTGTGTGTGTGTGTGTGTCTAACATTTGCAGAAGCTGTTGGATAAAGAGGTGAAGACTGAAGAGGAGAGGGGTTGTAGGTCTGGGAGAATCCAGGTTTTGTTGGATATGAAGCTCATACAATTTGGTGTTCTCCTTAAAAAAGAAGATGAAAAGATCTTTCTTCCAAAACTTGTACAAGAGTACTGGTAAACATGTGTTGGGGCCTGTCCCAGGATTTTAGAAGGAGCCCTGGAGCTTAAGCATCGTTAATTTAATGTAACTTGTCTTTGTTGAGGAATAGAGTAGGGAGTGTCCAGAGCAAACCACTCACCACCTCTGACCTTTATCCTCGGAAGCAAAAAGATTTGGCAAGACGTGTCACATCCAGAAGATGGACAAGTAATTAGAAAGCCCCTAGGGATGGAAAAGGGTTTATTCCATTTAAACTCACTCTGGTCCACATTTACTTTAAGCATCTTCCCAGATAACCGTTTCTACTGTAATTTACCATGACAAAGTGACCTTTGACCAAAATCAATTAACTTTTAATTTCTCGCCTAGACTGTTGCCTGATAAAATTTTAGAAGCACTTTCTGAGGAATTGGATAAAATTTCCATGATAATTATGACCTTGAGGTAGTCTTGTGTCAAAAAAGATGCATACTCTTCTTTGGCTAATTCCTTTCTCATCTTTCCCCCAACTCTGATTAGTCTCCGTATCTGTTTCGGACTTAGATAAATACTTCATCAATCAGAGATTAGAAGAATCTCATTACCTCTGGGAATTCCTCAGTGCCACTCAGGCCTTTAATGAAGCTGTTAGGAGCCTTTGTCATTGAAAGCAGGGCTTAAGTGACCAGATGGACTCCTTGGAAGCAACTTGTACAAATGTCAGGCGAGAAGACTTTTAATGAGGCTTAACACGTGCAGCGGAAGGCAGAGTGGGTCCTGAGTTTCTTCTTGTTGAGTTCTATCACCTTCAGTAATAGCCTAATTTCTTCTTTTTGTAGGAGAAATGGAACTTTCAGAAGTAAAACGATATGAGTTTATTCCATATCAAGAAAGCGAAAATGAAAGCAAAAAATCACAGCATGCTTCACACTTTCTTTTGTGGCAGGACGCATTATCCTGAGGGAGTGCAGACCTTGTACTGCCAAACAGGGTAAGGGCAACCGCCATCCAGGCTTATCAACTTGGCCAGATCCCTGATTTTCAGATGTAGATTTCAGGGTCCAGATTGCTCATTGTCCAAATGCCAGTTGGGCACTGGGATGGATTTGCCAGATTCATTTTCACTTCTTAGACAAAGCTGGAATTTGAATCTGAAATTAAAGGTGAAAAACAAGGTCTCTAAATCAATCAAACCCCATTATCATTCAAGTGGGGCTTTTATACTGTTTCCGGCCTTTTGAATAATAGAAAACTGTTGGCAAAAAAATCGTCCCTCCCCTTCCCTGGAGACTTCGGGGAAACTTTATAAAACTTCATGTTAGTCATGAATCGAAGGCTGCTTTGCATTATTTTGATCTCTGAAAAGATGAAAGGAGGAGGAGCTCCAAATCTGTTGAGAATAGCCGTTCTTTCCATGGGTTTGAATGTAGCCAGATTATTTTTGGCTTTATCCTAGTATTCCAAAGAAAAGGGTGTGGTTGAAAAAAATGGTATTGAGAATTTGTAAAACAAAGAGGAACTTTGTATTGTTCTGAGTTTTTTTGTTTGGTTTTTTTTTGGTCGTGCCTCCTGGCTTAGGGGAATCTTAGCTCCCTGACCCAAGATTAAACCCGGGCTGTTTGCAATGAAAGCACAGAGTCCTAACCACTAGACCACCAGGGAATTAATTCCCTATTCTGAGTTTTAGTGTGATCAGTGAAAAAAAAAGGAAGAAATTTTTAAAAGAAATAATGCCAGCTAAAAAATAGTTTTCATGTTCATTTCACAGCTTTGGTCATGACTGTTTTCATATGCATGCCTAAAATGTATAGGCTTCATTACTAAGTAGTTGGTTTGTAGGCATTCTCTCATCTAAATGATGCTGAAAACTCAACTCCTTTGTACAGTGGTGCCAAATCAAGTAGTGGAGTTTTTGAGTGAAGTAGAGAAGACAATGGCACCCCACTCCAGTGCTCTTGCCTGGAAAATCCCATGGTCGGGGGAGCCTGGTGGGCTGCAGTCCATGGGGTCACTAAGAGTCGGACGTGACTGGGCAACTTCGCTTTCACTTTTCACTTTCATGCATTGGAGAAGGAAATGGCAACCCATTCCAGTGTTCTTGCCTGGAGAATCCCAGGGACGGGGGAGCCTGGTGGGCTGCTGTCTATGGGGTCGCACAGAGTTGGACATGACTGAAGCGACTTAGCAGCAGCAGCAGCAGAAAAGGATAGCTTTATTACTTTGCCAAGCAAAGGGGGCCACAGTAGACTATCCCCTCAAAACCACGTGTCTTTCCTTGGAGAAGACAGCAAGAAGTTTTATGGTAATTGTTCAAAGAGAGGGTGATCAGCTGGTGGACATTCTTCTGCTGGGTTGGTGATGAGGTTAAGTCGGAGTCAGCATCATCAACCTTCAGGTCCAACTGGTCTGGGGTCTCCATGCTTGTGGGCAGCATACCATCATTAAGTTAATCATTAACGTCTCCCACCTGGAGGGGGTTTCAGCATTTGCAAAACAGCTCAAAGATAAAGGCTGTTCTTGACTGTTTCACCCTCTTCTCACATTCCCTCCCTTCCCTAATTAACTGTTTGAATCTGCCCATTGGAATTCGGGAAAGGTCATGGAGGCTCAGTGAAGGCTGTTCCCTATGATCAAAGAAATGAGGGACACAGGAGGGCTTTGTGCCCAGGAGCCCCAGAGGCCCCCTGCATGGTATCATAAATTCTTGTAACCCTTCGGTGAAAGTAAGAACAATAAGGTTGGTTTTAAAATTAACTTCTTCACACTTTTCCCTTCTTCATCTGAGACAGATCCATATTGCTTGTGTGATGTTAGTTCCAATTAGGGCAGTTTGGAAACTTTTATTTTTAGTGTGAGAGGGAAAAAAAAGTGGCTTGCTTTGAAATAAATTAACAGATAGACTCGGTTGAAACAGTTTTGTATGGGAAATGCGTTCCCTCACCCTGGCAAATTGGCCAGAAGCCAGCGTTTACAGCTTTATTCTGTTTCTTTCTTTTTTCCCCCTAACTTTTTATCTACAGCGTTTGTTCATTGAGGGAGAGGAAAGCCTTTTCCTGTGGTTCCCCCACCCGTCCTGTTGCAGGCAGTTGCCTGGCCCCCAACCCCCTGCCCTCCAGGGCTTGGTCTACTTGGCACTTGGGCCTCTCAGCTCTTTTATTAGCAATTGCCTCCTCAGCAGGGTTGAATGCAGGCAGGATCCCACTGGTCATCCTATGTCAGGGGGGAACTTAAGGATGTAGTACTTCCCTGGTGGCTCAGATGGTAAAGAATCTGTCTGCAATGCAAAAGACCCGGCTTCCATCCCTGAATTGGGAAGATTCCCTGGAGGAGGGCATGGCAACCCACTCCAGTATTCGTACCTGGAGAATCCCATGGTCAGAGGAGCCTGGTGGGCTACAGTCCATGGGATCGCAAAGAGTCGGACATGACTAAGACTTAAGGATGTCTCTGACGTTTTTAGCTCACTCATCCCGTAGTTACATTAAACACTGGTGACTGTATTCGGGTTCTTCCCCTGCATGATTTTATTTCCACCTCATAACATTATGGAGGAAGCATTGTCATCTACATGATCAGATGAGGAAGGCGTGACTCTGGCAGGAGAGAGACCTACCCAGAGTAACATGGACAAAAAGGGGGCGGAAAGTGGGTTTAAAACCAGGTTCTGCTGACTGCTCTCCCCACGTCCTCTGCTGCCTTCATAGAGCTGGAGGGGCTTTTAGAGACCTTCTTGTCCAGTGGTCTCAGCACTGGCAGCACAAGAGAGCCACCTGGAGAATTTAAAATGAAGACACCATTGGGCTCGTCCCTGGCCGGCTAGATGGAGTCTCTGGAGGTGGATCTCAAAGTGGGCGGGGTGGGGGGGGCTCCTGGGGTGATTGTGCTATGCAGGTCTCACTGCTCTAGTCCAACTCCCTCGGCTTTCGGAGGAACCTGAAGCCCAGCAATTTCTCCTTGCTCTAGTCTGCAGGGAGGGAGGGCTCTTTGCCCTGTCTGTAGTCTAGAACTGCAAGGGAGACGGGCCTGGAGAATGCGAGTGTGAGGAATTGGCTCACACATTGTTCTCCAGGGTTTCTGCTCTTCTCAGAGCTTCCCCTGGGAATCCGGTGCCTCTCTGGGATGGAAGGGGGGATGTGTGGACTCTGACTCTGCAGGACAGTCCCCTCTTCTGTGTGGCAGTTTCCCCCCCCACCCCCTGCCGACCCCCAACCAGCCCTGCCTCCATTGCCACTGGCGTTTGGATTTGTTGCTATGGCTTATTCTTGTTGGAAACGCAACATGAGCTAGCGATGGCTCTCAGACTTGTAGGGGGTCTGTGAGATGCATCTCGAGAGAGATTTTCTGGTCAGACTTGTGAAGTCGTGGGGTGAGCAGGGGAGATGGGGAGATGGGAGGGGTGCTGAGCTCCCGATGGGTCTGGGGTCGGGATACCCAGGTTCTTCTCTCCTTTGTCGCCCATCCACCACCTACCTGTGCTGTTTGTCCTTCTCAGGGTTCCTTGTCCCAGGTTCGCCCAGGAGGCAGCAGTAAGTGGCTGTCCAGCCCCCAAAGGTCTTTCTGCGCCCCCCTCCAACCTGAGCTTAGTGAGGGCAAGAAGTCCCAGCCACCTCACCTCCTCCTGCTCCTCCTCTTCTGTCTTTTCAGCCTGGCCCCGAGGCCCAGTGATTGAAAACACAGGGGGTAAAGAGAGTGGACGGTGAAGGAAAGCACTCAGTCTTGTGAGGCAGAGAGGAGAGGGGTGTCGGCACACAGACGCTCTTGGTGCCTTCTCATTCAGGCAGCGAAGGAAACAGAAGCAACCGGCAGATGAGCACTGTTAAACACAAACCCAGTGCTAACAGTTGAGTCACATAGAACTGGATGGGAGACATGGGCATTAGGTGGGCCAAGCCGGCATGCTTGAAAAATTCTCACTGGGGGGACTTCCTTGTGGTCCAGTGGTTAAGAATCCACCTTGCAGAGCAGAGGACGCAGGTTTGATCCTGGTCGGGGAACTAAGTTCCCACGTGAGGAGAAGCAACTAAGCCTGCACAATGAGAGAGTCCATGCTCTGCAAATGGAGATCCCAAGTGCCACAGCCGAGACCCGACACAGCCAAATAAATAAAAAAAAATTTCTGATTTTTGTGGTTTGCTGCTGTCCGTTGTGATGAGAGAGATTGTTGGAGCAGATCACGCACAGAGAAGAAAAGAGCAAATGAATGAACAAGGCTGCGAGGAAAAAAGTGGGACCCAGACAGGAGGAGGAAGACGTAGGAGAAGGGAGGATGTGAGCACAGGTGAGTTTGGGATAAGGGAGTCAGAAAACAGCACCATGAGGCAGGGTCAGAGGCGGTAACCAGAGCCACAAGGGAGCCTGGAAGGCCCACACGTCTCTGGGAAGGTAGCGTGAGGGCTGTGGGAGATTGTCTGTGTTGCTTCAGAGTATTTTTACAAGGTGATATAAACGGTGCAACAAACAAACAGGCGTGCCTGAACAGAAAGCGCTCTGAAACGCTCCATCCACTCGTCGAGGGAGCCCCCGGCGCCTTGTCTGAGACCCAGACACACCTGTGAACTCCAAACGGGGCCTTTTATCACCTTGACCTTGGAGACCCTGGCCTTGGACGCCAGGGCTGCTTTTCTGCCTGGGGAACCCAGAGAGAGGTTTCCAGGGTGGAGTCTGGGAAGGGAGTGCGTTTTCAGGTCATTCGTTTCATACCTAGATTTTGTTGAACTCTTAAAAAAGAAATCAAAAGGATAATGGGAAATGGCCTGGTTTAGTCTCTGTGTTTTCCTGATTTACACCTACTTTAGTTGCCAAGCTTGTTCATTAGCGACGGGTCATTAGTGCTGTAATTACTAGATTTGTCTGTGGCTGGAAAGTTCGTCTGACTTTACTTGCAGCTGAATCTTGGCGTGTCTGTTGTGTTGGCAGCAGCTAACCTTGTTTAGAGTGTGTGTTTTAACCGCCTGTTCTGACCTTCTGTTTTATAATTGGTGCACTGATCAGAATAGTTCTCATCTGAAGCAATAACTGTCCTTAAAAAACAACACGAATTAAAAAAATCTGGTACAAACATATGTTTGGAAAGGAAATTTGAAAGATTGATTTCTGGACAAACAAGATGCTTTCATTTCAATTTTTTTCTTAAATTACAAAAAATTCGAGTTTGCCTGAAAATTATGTGGTAGTTGTAGGAAAATATTTGTTTTAAATATATATCATGATAAGAGAAATGACACTATGATGAGTGTCTGATTTAGGCAAAAGCTAAGTCGTTTTTTTGAACTGTGGTGTTGGAGAAGACTCTTGAGAGTCCCTTGGACTGCAAGGAGATCCAGCTAGTCCATCTTAAAGGAAATCAGTCCTGAATATTCATTGGAAGGACTGATGCTGAAGCTGAAACTCCAGTACTTTGGCCACCTGATTCAAAGAACCGACTCAATTGGAAAAGACCCTGATGCTGGGAAAGATTGAAGGCTGGAGGAGAAGGGGATGGCAGAGGATGAGATGGTTGGATGGCATCACCGATGTGATGGACGTGAGTTTGAGCAAGCTCTGAGAGTTGGTGATGGACAGGGAAGCCTGGAATGCTGCAGTCCATGGGGTTGCATAGAGTTGGACACGACTGAGTGACTGAACTGGAGTTTTTGGTAGTTTTAGTAATGTTACACTTTCTCAACATACTGCTTCATTCTCTGTAACTGAAGCAAATGTTTGCCAGTGGAGAATAAGAAAACTGGGGATTTTGGATTCAAAGACAGTCTGGACGGAAGACCCCAGCGAGGGTATAAATACACAACCAGGAGGGAGAGCTGTCTAGAGGCTCAATGCCCCCGGGAGGAGACCCCATCGGGACTCCTCTACTGGACCTGGTTTGCTATATTTCATCTTTTTACCAATTCAAGTTAGGTTTTATTCTCCACATTTATTTTACTTCGGGAAGGAAAGCATCTCAGGAACTTGCCCAAGGGTAGAAATGCACTATTAGTAACCAGTAAGCCAGGAAGGAGACCCGAGTCCACCTGGTTCCAAAGCACATGTTCTTTCTACTAAACCATTGTCTCCTGGATGTCTCCTGGCAAGGTGTTCTTGGCCTAGAATGCCCTCGTTTCAGTGATGGGTCTTTTCTATCAGATGTTTTCTGAAATCTTACCTCTTTCAAAGACTTTAGCAAAGCAATTTAAAATGAGATGGCAGTTTCCCCCCTGCTGTTCTGTTTAAAGGTGTAGTTCTCACAGCTTATTTAGCAATTGCCGCCGTGGAAAGTGCATTTACTTTAACTTGTCAGCTGTGGCTCACGCAGGAAAGGAGAGATAGGAGGGATGAGGGGAGGAGGTGTGTGGGGAAAGATTAGTGCTCCTCTACATGAAAAACTAAGATGCACACAGATGCAGGATGTGGTTTGAACTCCTCTGTCTATTATGGTGACTTTACTTGTACCATTAAAAATAATACCAGTGATTGATTTTACAAGACAACATTTCACATTAACATGCCATTTGTAATGATACACAAGCTACTCGATCTATTGATTAGTCACAGATAGAACTTTTACATACTCTGTCTCCTGACTCCGCTTAACAAATATTAAGTTTTTGAAGGATTATGGGATTGATTGTGTGATATGCAACATGGGAATATCTCTATCCTCCTTGACCTGCCTAGCCACAAATTCTATGACAAAAGTCAATCTTAGGAAAATAGTCCGTAAGGTCCATTAAGTGCGGGACTGCTTGTTGGCTCTTATAAATTTAGTATCTGTCAGAACAGAGTCGAGACTATCCTGCTATTACTTCAAATTCTTTTCAATCTTCTGTACCTTTTATGGTATAATGAAAATGGGTTGTTACCATGACATTGGGCATCCAAAGTACTGAAACTTTAAGGAGATATTGTTTACATTTAGAAAGTTCAGTTGATAAGAATGCAATATATTTATCAAGATAACTACTCTGAAGCTTGCATACAAAGAGGGAGAGAGAACACAAAAATGGTAAAATGATGATCCTTGGAGAAACTGGGTATCTGGATGAGGGGTGTGTGGGAGTTCTTTAACTGTTCTTACAACTTTTTTTTTTGTTTTTTTGGGCCATGCTGTGTGGCATGCAGGATCTTAGCTCTCCAATCAAGAATCAAACTCTTAATATGCTTATCTGAGAAAAATCATTGTGTAAAGAGACAGAAAATTTTGGGTTGATAATGAATGAACCCCGTAGAAGGCAATGGCACCCCACTCCAGTACTGTTGCCTGGAAAATCCCATGGATGGAGGAGCCTGGTAGGCTGCAGTCCGTGGGGTCGCTAAGAGTCGGACATGACTGAATGACTTCCCTTTCACTTTTCACTTTCATGCATTGGAGAAGGAAATGGCAACCCACTCCAGTGTTCTTGCCTGGAGAATCCCAGGGATGGGGGAGCCTGGTGGGCTGCCGTCTATGGGGTCGCACAGAGTCGGACACGACTGAAGTGACTTAGCAGCAGCAGCAATGAATGAACCCATTAGAGAGAAAATGTTAGAGAATTGAGCCTATATGGCCATAAAAGCTAATCAAAACGAACTGTGTTCTTCCAGTGTCTTTATTTCACCAATTGTTGAGTCAAACAATCCTTTGGATTTTTCCTGTACGCCCTGACTAGTTCTGATGGAGCTCCATGTTACTGCTTTCCTGGGTCCTGTTTGTTCATACCTGCCTTTCCCTATATCTCAGTCCTACCCTTTTCTGAAAATTTTCATGACTCTTCAGTTTCTTTGCACTTTAATGACAATGTCAAGATACCATCCCCTCACCTCTTGATTGGCTTTTGTTTTCTTTTAATAAACTTTTTGTTATGGGACGGTTTTAGATTTACAGAATTATTGCGAAGATGGTATAGAGAGTTCCTGTATACCCCACACCCATTTTCAACACCTTTCACTGTTACGGTGTTTTTTTTTTTTTTAATAACAAATGAAACAATATTGATACATTACTAACATCACTCTCCCTAGTCAGAATTTCTGTTTTTCCCTAATGTCCTTTTTCTATTTTAGGATCCCACACAGGATACCACTTTACATTTTTGTCATCATGTCTCATTAGCCTCCTCTTAGCTGTGACAGTTTTTTCTGACTTGACTTGTTTTCAATGTCCTTGACAGTTTGGAGGAGTTCTAGTTAGATGCAATGGCACCCCACTCCAGTACTCTTGCCTGGAAAATCCCATGGACAGAGGAGCCTGGTAGGCTGCCGTCCATGGGGTCGCTAAGAGTCGGACACGACTGAGCGACTTCCCTTTCACTTTTCACTTTCATGCATTGGAGAAGGAAGTGGCAACCCTCTCCAGTGTTCTTGCCTGGAGAATCTCAGGGATGGGGGAGCCTGGTGGGATGCCATCTTATGGGGTCACACAGAGTTGGGCACTGCTGAAGCGACTTAGCAGCAGCAGCAGTCAGATGTTTTAGAAAATGTTTCTTAATTTTCTGATTAGACTGGGTTCATGTGTTTTGGGGAAGAAGATTACAGAGATAAGAGGCCATAATTATCACATGCTATTGTACATACTATCAATATGACTTTTCACTGTTCTTGTTAACCTTGACCATCTGGCTTGAAGTAGTATTTGGCAGCTTTCTCCACCGGAAAGTTACTCCTTTTCCCTCTCTCTTTTCAAACTATACTCTTTGGAAGAAAGTCACTTTACATAGCCTTGCCTTAAAGTGTGGGAGTTATGCTCCACTTCCTTGGGGTCAAATGATCTACATAAATTCTTTTAATTCTGCATGGGAGAGTTTCTGTTTTCTTACATTTACTTATTCATTCAATCATTTATATCAGTATGGATTCATGTATATTTATTTCATACTTTAGGTTATAATCCAATACTACTTTATTTTGTTGCTTAAATTATTCCAGATGTGGCCGTTGGAAATGCTTTTAGTGGGCTTTTATATCCCTACGACACACCCTCATCATGGTGAATTTTCCTTGTACCAGATCTAGAATTGGCCATTTCTCTAAGAAGCCCTGGTTTCTTGGCATTAGAAATCAAGACCTGGGTGTTGGGTGTGCGTACTGCTACTGGGGTACTATTACTTCTTTATATGTATTTTAAAGTTTATGTTCTGGTCCTCCAACTAGATTAGTTTTTCAACCTGTCACATTTCAGACCAGTTAAGATAGAATTTCTGAGTGTAGGGCTTGGGTATTAATATATTGTTAACATTCCCCAGGTGATTTTAATGTGTAGCCAGAGAAGCAATTCTAGCCTGTAAAACCCTTGAAGATAAAGACTATTAATATGTGAAATAGATATTGCATAAATGTTTATTAGTGTTAATAAGTAAGTACTAACTTTGGTTCAGTTGCTTAGTCATGTCGACTCTTTGTGACCCCATGGACTGCAGCATGCTAGGATTCCCTGTCCATCACCAACTCCCAGAGCTTGCTCAAACTCATGTCTATCGAGTCTGTGATGCCATCCAACCATCTCATCCTCTGTTGTCCCCTTCTCCTCCTGCCCTCAATCTTTCCGAGCATCAGGGTCTTTTCTAATGAGTCAGTTCTTCGCATCAGGTGGCCTAAGTCTTGGAGTTTCAGCTTCAGCATCAGTCCTTCCAATGAATATTCAGGTCTGATTTCCTTTAGGATTGACTGGTTTGATCTCCTTGCAGTCCAAGGGACTCTCAAGAGTCTTCTCTAACATCACAGTTCAAAAGCATCAATTCTTCAGACCACAGTTTCTTTGTGGTTCAACTCTCGCATCTATACATGACTACTGGAAAAACCATAACTTAGAAAATAATTAAATATATTATAATTAATAATTAATAATCATGTAGGAAAAAAAATCACCTACTAGGCACTATACCGGAGAAGGCAATGGCACCCCACTCCAGTACTCTTGCCTGGAAAATCCCATGGATGGAGGAGTCTGGAAGGCTGCAGTCCATGGGGTCGCTGAGGGTCGGACACGACTGAGCGACTTCACTTTGACTTTTCACTTTCATGCACTGGAGAAGGAAATGGCAGCCCACTCCAGTGTTCTTGCCTGGAGAATCCCAGGGATGGGGGAGCCTGGTGGGCTGCCGTCTATGGGGTCTAGCAAAGTCAGACACGACTGAAGTGACTTACTTAGCAGCAGCAGCAGCAGGCACTATACAGATCACTGAAATAAAAGTCTTAGTCATTGACATTGATAAAAGTGACAGCAATTGATATTGTTACTGAAAACATACTATATGCAAGCACTAAGCTGATCACCTTATGTGTACTATTTCATTAAGTGCTCAAACCATTTATTGTCCTAGATCTATTTTACCAATGTGCACAACCACTCCAATAGTTTTGCCCAGAGAATGGCTAACCACTCCAGTATTTTTGCCTGGAGAATCCATGGACAGATGATTCTGGATGGTTACAGTCCACGGAGTTACAAATAGTTGGACACAACTGAGCGGTTTTTGTTTCCAAGTCCAGACTCTCTTTGCTCACCCCAGAATGGGCCAATGAATCCGAGAGACAATATGTTGAGTCATGGAAGAGACGTTATTCGGGGAGCTGGCCAACGGAGAAGATGATGGCAGGCTAACACCTCAAAACAACCATCTTCTCAGGGTCTGGATGCCAGGTTCTTTGATCAATCAGAGATGCAGGGCAGGGGAGGTGAGGAAGCAAAGGCCATTTATCTTGCACACATCTCCTAGAATGGCAAGCCTCAGGCAGAGGATGTGTTAATTTCTTCCTGCCATCTACAGTGGACGGGGTTCTGAACAAAGGCAGTTTAGTTTAATAGTCAGGCAGAGGGGCAGGATTCTCTGAGGCTGGCCCTTCTGTATGATTATAATAGGAAAAGCAACGAAAAGCAAGTCAAACGGTTCCAACATGGAGTCAGAATTGGCTTCTTCTCTGCAACACTTTCACTCACTTACACACTCACATGCAAAATGGAGAGGAAGAAGATATTTCAGGCAGCCATGCTCTGAAATTAACATTGATACAGTACTATAATTAAATGAGAGACATTTTCCCACTAATACTTGTTTTCTGTTCCAAGATCCAGTTCAGGACTGTACCTTCCATTTAGTTGTCATGGCTCTTAGTGTTCCCCAGTCTATGACTGTTGCTTGGTTTTTCCTTGTTTTTTTATGACTTTGACATTTTTGGTGAGTAATGATCAAGAATCTCATGGAACCTCCCTCCCTTTGTGTTGGCCTAATTTTTTTTTTTCATATTAGACTGAGGTCATGGATTTTGGGCAGAAGAGCTTAAAGGTGATGGTGTTCCCTTTTCTTTGCATCATTTTAGGGACACATGATGTCAATGTGATTTATACTTTGATCACTTGTTTAAAGTCATGTCAGCCAGCTTTCTCCATAGTGTAATAATTATCTTTTACTTTCTGTATTCTGTTAGAAGCAAGTTATCATGTCCAGCTCCTGTCAAGGGGAGGGGATTTAGCTCCACCTTCTGGAGGGAGGAGTATCAATTCATTTGTGGTCATATCTGCAAGTTAGCACAGTGTTTGATAAATTTGGCATGATGTACTTTGAGGCATTGAAAATCCCTGTTTCTCTATAGCGTCACTTACTGCCCACTGCGTTTAGTATTTATCTACCCTGAGCCGAATGCATGTGCAGTTCTACTGAAGATTTTTCATATCCCTCATTCTTGTAATTCTTTTGTCAGGAAGATTTGTTCCTTCTCTGTTTGTTATTCAGTTACTATGTTGGTATGGACTCATAGTCATTTACTTTATTCTTTGGGTTATAACCGAATACTGTCATTATTGTTCAAATTGTTCCAGATATGGGGACTGAAAACTCTTTCAGCTTGGCTCCTGTTCCCTTTTGGCGTTCTGGCTCTATAGGATATGCCTGGTTCATCTGTGGTGTTCCCTACTCCGGCTCAGAATTTTAGTTGAGAATGGCATTTAGAAACCAAGACCTGGGTACTGAGTGTGCTCATTGCTAGGGGATGTCACTACTTTTCTTGGGCACTCTCAATGAACAGAGCTAGGAAATAAGTGTTTACATACTAATCCATATAGATATCTGTATTTCTTTCTCCATCTTAAACATGAGTTCATACTGATATCACAGAATCTACATGCATGTCTGTATTTGTTTTTATAGCTATTTGCCTGTTTATGTACATCTATAATCCAGAAATACAAGGTTCATTTTATTCTTTTCCCTTTCCTTCTTCTTGGTTTCTGTTTTTGACAGTGAAAATCCTGGCTTCCCTTTCACAGTTTATGTATGAATCTGTTCAGTCCTAGTTTATGTATAGTTGCAGAATTGCCAACTGGCTCTCCTGAGAGCAACAGATTCAACAATCACAACACAGTGTTTAGTGTTTATGTACTTTTAAAAAAATCTCGCCATGAGCTTATAGCGTCAGGTGGAATACTAGGCTCCAGAGTTACTCAGATCAGCTCCTTTCCCCTACCCGCTGCAGTGAAGCTGTGTCACCCATTGATTCCTTTCTTACAGTCTTCAAGTCATCCTGAGATCCACTGACACCCTGGTCGATTTTTTGAAAATATTGCATAAGAGTTTATTTCACTCTTTGTGATGTAGTTGTATGTGTGTGTTTGAAAGTCACTCAGTTGAGTTGTGCCCAACTCTTTGTGATGCCATGGACTGTAGCCTGCCAGGCTCCTCTGTCCATGGAATTCTCCAGATCAGAATACTGGCGTGGGTTGCCATTCCCTTCTCCAGGGCATCTTTTCAACCCAGGGACTGAACCTGGGTCTCCTGCATTGGAGGCAGATTCCTTACCATCTGAGCCCCCAGGGAAGCCCAGTGTAGTTGTATGGGTTCTGACAAAGGCATAGGGTCGTATGTCCACCACCCTCGTGTCATAATGAACGGTTCCATCATCCTGAAACTCTGTGTCGTCCCCTACTCCCTGGCAACATTTGATTCTCCTTCTAGAATTTTGTGTTTTCTTGAATGTCATATAAACAGGGCTATAAAATACACAGCTCTTTTCTTGGAGAGGGTCTGGCTGCTTTAACCACTGTTGAATTTTCCAAATTTGCTGGCATATTGAACACAGCACTTTAATAGCATCATCTCTTAGGATTTGAAATAGCTTAGCTGGAATTCCATCACTTCCACTCGCTTTGTTTGTGGTAATGCTTCCAAAAGCCCACTTGACTTCACACTCCAAGATGCCCAGATCTAGGTGAGTGACAACACTATCGTGATTGTCTGGGTCATTAAGACTTTTTTGTATAGTTCTGTGTATTCTTGCCACTTAATCTCTTCTGTTTCTGTTAGGTCCTTATCATTTGTATCCTTTGTTGTGCTCATCCTTGCGTGAAATGTTCACTTGATATCTCCAGTTTTGTTGAAGAGATCTCTAGTCTTTTCTGTTGTTTTCCACTACTACTTTGCATTGTTCATTTAAGAAGGTCTGCTTACCTCTGCTCAATACTCTCTGAAACTCTGCTTTCGATTGGGTATGTCTTGCCTTTTCTCCTTTGCCTTTCACTTCTCTTCTTTCCTCGGCTATTTGTAAGGCCTCCTCAGACAACCACTTTGTGTTCTTTTGTTTCTTTTTCTTTGGGATGGCTTTGGTCACCATATAAAGGGGGTTATATGGCAGATGTGTGTTTAGCTTTATAAGAAACTGTGCAACTGTTCCAAACTGGCCATCACTTTGCATCCCTACGGCTCCATATCCTGACCAGCTTTTGTGTTATCCGTTAGTTTTACTTTTTGAAAATTTTAGCCACTTTCCTAGTATACAGTAATATCTCCTGATGGCTTTAATTTGCATTTCCTGAATGACTAATAGTGAGCCTCTCTTCATGTGCTTATTTGCCATCTATGTATCTTTTTTGGTGAGGTGTCTGTTCAAGTCTTTTTCTCATTTAAAAAAACTGGGTTGTTTAGTGTTTGGTTTTGACAACTTTTTGTACATATTTTGGAGACAAATTCTTTATTGGATATGTGATCTGCAAATATTTTCTTCCACTCTGAGATTTGTAACTTTTTTTTTTTTTCTTAAGAGAATAACTGGTTCAGATTTAGTGGCAAGGCAACATAATTTAATAAAGGGTAATGATTCAAGACTTAGAAATGCGGTAACAGCCTCTCTGCATCAAATTTAAGTGATACTTTGAATACTTTTTTTTTCTGCAGTCAACTAAAAAGCATTGTTTTAGCAGTTGATCATATTGTGGTTGACCTGTTTTCTGTTTGCTTATACCACAGCTGTAATGTGACCCCAAGGATGGAGGCAGTGTGTGGGTGTGTGTGCACATCTGTGTATGAAGGGGAACAATCGTATGTACATTTCTTGAAATATATCTTGATCTGAATGATAGTTTCATGAGTATATACATATGTAAAATTTGTGGAGAGGTGCACTTAAGGTTTGTGCCCTTCATTGCATGCAGGTTATAACTGAATAAAAAATAAACAATGTAGATGTGGATATGATGTGGAGAGGTCTTGGATAAAGGGGTAAGTGAAAGACAAAATGATGTAGAAATGGTGGATAAATACAAACAGCAAAGATATTTATTATCTGGAATACTGAACAACTGTCCTTGGAAGATAGACGCTTAGAAGGAAAATAATAGACTAGCCTCATGCATAAAGGCTAGATATCCTACAGGTTGGAAAATGGATTATTTTCTCTTGATAATGTGAATAAGTAGCTTAGTGTCCTGGTTGTAGGATTTTAATAATGATCTACAAATTTACCTGTACATTTTTAAAAACACTTTGTGTTGTGCCGATTTGGTAATTCCTAAGAGTTCCTTAGCCAGTGTGGGAATATTGATGACATTGGTGAGTGTTAGGATCACATAATGTGAGATACAGTACCGTACTTTTAAGAACTAAGCCTGAAACTTGTCTAGCTTTTACAGCCTTAAGACATGAAAATCACATAATTCAGAGAAAAGCGTATCGTCTCATGAACATTGCTGAAACATTAAACCCAGAGTTTATGTATCTGGCTTGCCTATGCTCTAATTGTGAATTGTGACTATATTTTGGGCTGGGATTTGAAGAGCTGACTTCCTCAGAACTTTCCATTTGGCCCGGAACCAAATGTAGTATAAGAGCTGGCAGATACCACAGAGAAGCCCTGGTTCTGGAATTTTATTACTGAGTCGAGAGACTTTATTTCTTTGTTTCTCAATGGGGGCAAACTGCTTTTGAGTAACTCCAGGTGGAGGCTTGACAGGGTTTGAACATTAAAGCTGAGTTCCATAATTATACTTCATGGCCAGTGTAATTAATAACTTGTGTGCGAGCATATTGAAAGTAAACAAAACATTCTTCTGTTAGGTTCTTTATTTCTCCCCAAGTCTAGTTTCTATCACGGTGAAGATAAACATCTCATCTTCCTTCCCTTCTCCATCTTATACCCCCTACTTCTTTGCCTCTAACTCCTTTTCCTCCAACCCTCCCCTCTCCAGAGCCCAGCTCAGTTCAGTTCAGTAACTCAGTCATGTCTGACTCTTTGAGACCCCACGGACTGCAGCACGCCAGGCTTCCCTGTCCAGGCACACCAACTCCCGGAGCCTACTCAAACTCATGTCCATTGCGTCGGTGATGCCATCCAACCATCTCATCCTCTGTCGTCCCCTTCTCCTCCTGCCTTTGGACTGGCAAAATTAATTTTGTTCATAGACACACAATTGAACCATTTCTTTCTAATTCTTCTTATATTGCAACAATGCAAATTCTGGTACTACACATAACCCTGTGCAAATAATTGTCTATTTCCTTTCTCTTGCACTTGTGTGACCTTCTTATTTTCAAGGGAGAATAACCTTTTTTTTTTTTTTTTGATAATACAAAAGCAGAACTTCCCTTTCACACATTCAAGTGCAAATTTATATTTGAAGTCAAATAATGATCTAGTGCGAAGGAGAAACAGCTTCTTTCTTGGCGTGGTGACTCTGGCTTGAAATCTGGGCAGGAGCAGGCGCTAAGCGGATTTGGCAGCTGGTCAGGCTGCTAATTTGTGTTTATAACCTGGACCCCTAAGGCCAACCCAGTATGGGTGATGTGGAGACAAGTTACTGGATGTGTGTCTGACAGTCCTGCTGCTGTCCTTTAGACGGGGGAGCATTGAACTTTGGAAATCCCAGCTGCTCTCTGAAGGGGTTCCAGAGTATTGAGCTATCTCATGGCATCCATCGTGGGTTCTGGGCCCTTGGGAGGAGGATGCCTCCCTGCAGCCTCCATCCCCGCCATCACTTTCAGCCTCACCGTGAAGATGCCACTGTTTCTAGTTCTGAGCTTCTCTGTCAGGCTCCTGTTTACATATTTTGTTGGTATTTGTTGTTCACTGGTCACATCACATCAAACGTGAGACCGTGAAGGCCTCGAGCATGGGCAGAAATCAAAGCGGTGCGGTGCGTGTAGGCCCTGCCAGAGCCCGGAGCTTTTCCTCCCTGCGACGCCGCCGTGTGTGTCTGTGCGGACTTACAGAGGGGACCCACCAGGGATGCTCTGGGTGGACAGGCTTCAATATTTGATGGAACTTCTGCATATTTCTGGTGTGTCTTTCCTGTTTGGCCCTGGGTTTCCTTTAGTTTTTATCCTTTGTAATAGACTTTGATTTCAGAAATGGGAAGCAAGCCCAGATTGTAACAATAGACTCAGAAAAAAATATTTGGTGAAATTCTTCTTTGCATACCTTCCTGAGGCCTAATGGTTACGCTGAAGTAGAACATTTTTTTGGTTAGTTCTTTACCAATATTTCCATTTATGATCTTCCCAGCCTGCTGGAGCTGCAGAGTTCTCAGAAAAGGACGCCCACTGTGTCTTAGGATGCGCTGCCACACCATACGACTCCAGTTAGCCGGGCCAGGGGAAAACCCAGTTGGACTGTGGGAACTCCCTCGAGGCTCTAGATCTGGCACAGAGGTTAGTTTCTGCCTTGTTCATAGGCAGCAGTGTGACGTCTTGATGTCGAAGTTTGCATTGTCAGTTGTTCTTAGAGACCTCTGGCTATCCCACAGCGGGGATTTTAAAGCTCCCAGGCTCTTGCCTGGGGTGGATACCCTGTTGTCCACAGCGTCGACCTTGGTAACTCACCCTCCTTCCCTGTTCCACTCTCCCTACTCCCTCTCATTCCTTCTTTCCGAGTGACCTCCATGATGACCCAGCTCAAGTCCTGCTCTTAGGCTCTGTTTCAGAAACACCAAACTAAGATAGTGGCAAGACTTGTTAGTCTCTGCCTGCCTTTGAGTTTAGAGTGAAGTACAAGAGAGATACCTTGATTAATCATACATTGATTAATCATGTAAGTAAAAATATACTATCTCAACTGTAGAATGTTCTTTGAGGAACAAAGTATTTAATTCGTTGCAAGGTGGGCCTGACCTAGCCTTGAGGATCAGGAAAGGTAGTAATTAGGCTGGGTGTGGAGTTGGGAATAGGAAAGATCCCCCACTTCAAGCAAGGAGTGGGGTGTGCAAAGGCCTGAGGTAGGAGGCAGTGTGCTGCAGTGTCAGGAGTGAGGGGGTGAGGGTCACCCTTGTAAGCCATTGCAGAGCCTAATGAGGATCTTGGTTTTCATCCAAGAGCAGGGGGAAGACTCCAAAGGGGTTTTAAAGGTAGATTCAGGGAAGCTAGTGGGGAGGCTGTTGCATTAGCCTAGGAGAGAGTTTTGGTGTTGTGGACTGAATGGCAGCAGAGGAGATGGAGGGAGGTGGAAGCACTGGGAAAATACTGAGGAGGAGCCATCAGCAGGCCTTGGAGGGGAGCAGTGGGTGAAGGAGTATTGAGCTCTGATTGCCTGGTGGAAGTGGCAGGTAGACTTTCTGGAGCTTGGAAGACGGGTCTGTGTTGGGTGCTTAATATACACTGACCATCTAATCATCTCAGCCCTGAGGTAGGAAATCTCAGTCCTGATTAAGAAAGTGGGGGAGGCAAGATGTGAATCCAGGACTGCACTTCTTGGAGAGCACTGTTCTCTTCTTCTGACTTCGCAGTTGCGAGCTACTCTATTTTGGTTCCATTTTCCCCTTTAGGAAATTTTGTGAGTGAGAAGAATCTGCCTAGTATCTTACCATCCTTTATAGCCACTTTATAGCTATTAGTAAACATTATAGCCTGATTTTCTATTGTTTGATTCAAGTTCAATCAGAGAAGAACTAGAGCTCCATTCAGTTCAGTTCAGTCCACTTTAGTTGCTCAGTTGTGTCCAACTCTTTGCGACCCCATGAATTGCAGCACGCCAGGCCTCCCTGTTCATCATCATCTCCCAGAGTTCACTCAAACTCACGTCCACCGAGTTGGTGATGCCATCGAGCCATCTCATCCTCTGTCGTCCCCTTCTCCTCCTGCCCCCAATCCCTCCCAGCATCAGAGTCTTTTCCAGTGAGTCAACTCTTTGCATGAAGTGGCCAAAGTACTGGAGTTTCAGCTTTAGCATCAGTCCTTCCAAAGAACACCCAGGGCTGATCTCCTTTAGAATGGACTGATTGGATCTCCTTGCAGTCCAAGGGACTCTCAAGAGTCTTCTCCAACACCACAGTTCAAAAGCATCAATTCTTTGGCGCTCAGCTTTCTTCACAGTCCAACTCTCACATCCATACATGACTACTGGAAAAACCATAGCCTTGACTAGACGAACCTTTGTTGGCAAAGTAATGTCTCTGCTTTTCAATATGCTATCTAGGTTGTTCATGACTTGTGTCTCACTCTTTGTGACCTCATGGACTGTAGCATGCCAGGCTTTCCTGTCCATCAACTCCTGGAGGCTACTCAAACTCATGTCCATTGAGTCGGTGATGCCATCCAACCATCTTATCCTCTGTTGTCCCCTTCTCTTCCTGTCCTCAATCTTTCCCAGCATCAGAGTCTTTTCAAATGAGTTAGCACTTCTCATCAGGTGGCCAAAGTATTGGAGTTTCAGCTTCAGCATCAGTCCTTCCAATGAACACCCAGGACTGATCTCCTTTAGGATGGACTGGTTGGATCTCCTTTCAGTCCAAGGGACTCCCAAGAGTCTTCTCCAACACCACAGTTCAAAAGCATCAATTCTTCGGCATTCAGCTTTCTTGATAGTCCAGCTCTCACATCCATACATGACTACTGGAAAAACAATAGCCTTGACTAGATGGACCTTTGGTCGGCAAACTAATGTCTCTGCTTTTTAATATGCTGTCTAGGTTGGTCATGGATTTTCATCCAAGGAATAAGCATCTTTTAATTTCATGGCTGCAATCACCATCTGCAGTGATCTTGGAACCCCCCCCCCCCCCCCCCCCCCGCCAAAATAAAGTCAGCCACTGTTTCCACTGTTAACCCATCTATTTGCCATGAAGTGATGGGACCGGATGCCATGATTTCAGTTTTCTGAATGTTGAGCTTTAAGCCAACTTTTTCACTCTCCTCTTTCACTTTCATCAAGAGACTCTTTAGTTTTTCACTTTCTGCCATAAGGGTGGTGTCATCTGCATATCTGAGGCTATTGATATTTCTCCCGGCAACCTTGATTCCAGCTTGAGCTTCATCCAGCCCAGCGTTTCTCATGATGTACTCTGCATATGAGTTAAATAAGCAGGGTGACAGTATACAACCCTGATGTCCTCCTTTCCCAATTTGGAACCAGTCCATTTCCAGTTCTAACTGTTGCTTCTTGACCTGAATACAGATTTCTCAGGAGGCAGGTCAGATGGTCTGTTATAACCATCTCTTGAAGAATTTTCCAGTTTGTTGTGATCCACACTGTCAAAGGCTTTGGCATAGTCAATAAAGCAGAAGTAGATGCTCCATTCAGTGGAAGATAATAATGGCGCAGTTTGTGCCTTATGACCCAGCAATCCCACTGCTGGGCATACACACTGAGGAAACCAGAATTGAAAGAGAGACGTGTACCCCAATGTTCATCACAGCACTGTTTATAATAGCCAGGACATGGAAGCAACCTAGATGTCCATCAGCAGATGAATGGATAAGAAAGCTGTGGTACATATACATAATGGAGTATTACTCAGCCATTAAAAAGAATACATTTGAATCAGTTCTAATGAGGTGAATGAAACTGGAGCCTATTATACAGAGTAAAGTAAGCCAGAAAGAAAAACACCAATACAGTATACTAACGCATATATATGGAATTTAGAAAGATGGTAACAATAACCCTGTATGTGAGACAGCAAAAGAGACACTGATGTATAGAACAGTCTTTTGGACTCTGTGGGAGAGGGAGAGGGTGGGATGATTTGGGAGAATGGCATTGAAATATGTATAATATCATATATGGAACGAGTCGCCAGTCCAGGTTCGATGCACGATACTGGATGCTTGGGGCTAGTGCACTGGGACGACCCAGAGGGATGGTATGGGGAGGGAGGAGGGAGGAGGGTTCAGGATGGGGAACACATGTATACCTGTGGTGGATTCATTTTGATATATGGCAAAACCAATACAATATTGTAAAGTTAAAGAAAATAAACAAAAAAACAGAAAAATAATGGCGCAGTTTGGGGGAAATAGTTATCAAAGATTATGTAAATTAGCATATATTTGCATATAATCTTTGTAACCACCTGTGCCTGTTTGAAGTTTAGACACAAAAAGAAAATAAGAAATGTACATAACAAAGAATTATGTTGTAAAAGCATAGAAAGAGATTGGCCTGTGTAGTTGTACACAGTAATTTTAGTATAGAAGAGACACCCTATTTTACATTAATCTTGTGTATAGCAGCTAAAATATATTAGAAAAATAAAACAAGTGCAGATGATTTGCTTTGTTATCGCTTCCCACTATGATTTAAGTAAAGAAAATTGAAACAACAGAGACATTGAAGAAATTGTCTTGCTGTTTTCTAACTGCCCTGTGAGTTCTGCCACCAATGTGTTGTCTGGAGTTTGCTGTTTGGACAGTTTTTTCTTAAGTTGAAATTTGGCTTACTGTAGTTCTTTTAAAAAAAAAAAAAAGCCTGTACCATGTAGTCAGTATTCACTGAAACGTGTTTCTGGTAAGCATATTCTTCCTGACTTGAAGGCAGTGCCTCAGGAATTTCTTTAAGATGAGTTAAACAGGGAAATGATAAATAACAAAGGGCAAAAGGTCTTAAAAACACTAGGGCAAATTGATTGTCTTACTCTTTTACAGGGAAATTTATGTTGGGATGATGATGTCCTGAGGTAGGGGTGGAGACTCAGTTCCCAAGAAATCACCTTTATTCATGTGTCTTCACTATGAGCTTTGTGGTTCAGCTTGGCCTTTGAAACATATAAGAAATATTTTCTGAACGTGAGTTTATGTGCTATAGAAATGAATTGGGATGCCCTGGCTTTTCAGACAACTTGGGGGCATATTTGCATCTAATCTTCAAAAAGATGGGGAGACTGTTGTGTCAGAAATAACTGGATGTATAGATGATAGGAAGAAAGTGGAAGCATTTCAGAATGGATTTATACCTTAGGACAGCTGTCTGCTGGAACTTGACTGTTTGTTAGTTTGTTCATTCAGCAGATACTCTGTGTTCATGTCACTTTTTTTTTTTTAAGTAAGTCAGAATCCACGATTCTTTTTTCATTTAAAAACTCGTTCATTTTGGGCTGTGCTGGGTCTTCCTTGCTGGTTTTCTCTCGTTGTAGTGAGGGGGCTACTTTTCACTGTGGGGCGTGGGCTTCTGGTGGCTTCCCTTGTTTCAGAGCACAGACTCTTGGCACGTGGGCCTCAGCAGTTGCAGCACGTGGGCTCAGTAGATGTGGTGGACGGGCTTAGATGCCCTGTGGCATGTGGGATCTTCCCAGGCATGGGATTGAACCCATGACCCTTGCGTTGGCAGGAGGATTCTTATCCACTCGCCCACCAGGGAACCCCTCATGTAGTGTTTACCATGCACTGTGTTAGGTGATGCTGTGGTAAGACAGACAGCTCAGAGTTTGTGCCCTAGTAGAACAGATAGGCATATGAGCAAAGAATTTGTGTAGTGTGATAAGTGCTTAAACAGAGATTTGTACAATATGCAGTGATGCATCTGAAAGGAAAGATTTATTAGCCCTTGTCTGTGATGTTAGGGAAGACATCTCAGAAGAACCATGTAGGCTGATTTTGAGAATGAGAAATGTGCTGAACAGTCACAGGAGAGGGGAGCACTCTGGTTGCAGGAAAGGCGCTTAGGCATGGAGAATATAGGATGTCATGGGCCCTGAGGAGTCTGCATTGGCGACTGGCAGGACAGAAGCTGGAAGCAGCGGTTGAGTTTCGTGTGCCCAAAGAAGTTTGGGGTTTTTAATTGTAATGGATGAAGCGTCTCAGAATCTGATTTTTGCTTTAGAGTTTTCTTCTGATTACTGGAGAAGACATTTGTGGATGGAGGAGGCCTGGAGTATTCCTGTAGGAAACAGGAGGGTCATCTGGAGTATATATGAATGCAGAACATCAGAGAGGAAATACACATGGAAGAGACACGAGGGAAGCAAAGGGCTTACTGAGACCTGCATGTGCTAACTGAGGGAGGGGCCTGGCAAGCCTAGGGTGGCTGATGGGTTGCATCTGGTGAGACTGGCCTGCTGGAGGGGCTGTTACCTCAGCTTGGGCACCCAGACCCAGGTAACTTGGGTGCAGCGCAGGCCTGGAGCAATGAATAGCTGTTGTTTGGGTCATACTGAGTTTGAAATAGCACATCCAGTAAGTCCCTCAGTGTGTCTGGAGCTGAGACGAGCCATCTCTTCCATTTAAGCTGGAGAAGGAGACTCGGTGTTGATCCGTGAGAGCGGAAGCCATGACGTCATCAGAAAGAAGATCAAAGGTGAGGAGATGAAGACTCAGCCTGGGACTGAGGAACATCCAGGGAGGTGGGTGGAGGTGGAGGAGCTCAAGGAAGAGGCAGAGGATTGAAATTGAGCAGGGGAGTCAATACAGCAGAGGATGGAGGGTCCAGAAGTTTCGAACAGAGTGTTTCTTACAGATTCCGTGGTAAATGAACAAAATCCATATTCCCTATTAGGAACTAAACCTTTTTGATACCTCTCATAAGGTGATATTGGTTATGCCTAAAGTTTGTCACTAAAATTTAGAAGTTAAAGGACTTTAGAAAGACCCTGTATTAGATTGTATTATCCGTTTTTGGTTCTACATGGTCCTTTTCCTATTTCCGATTGGCTCCTTTCATAGAAGGGCCTAAACTATAGCCAAGCCCCATTGTGTAACTGATAGTATACACGTTTCCATTCCAGTTCAGCTTCTGTAGCCACTCTGTGTACTTAAGCTGGATTCCCAAGAGCAAGAGGGTGAGGCTCAAGGCCACACCCAGTGTGGCACCTGAGGGAAAATTAGAATCGAAGGGTCGCTGGTCTCTGCCTGCAGTGAGCAGCCCTACCTCCCGATAATTAAAAGTCCATCATCAATTCCACCTCAAAGGTAACCTTTTCCCACCTGCGGTCAACGCCCTTGGCAGAATTCTGAATCTCCTCGCAGGGCATGCGTGGGAGTGCTTCCCAGCAAATACTCATCAGCACCTTTCATCTCCAGAGATGAAAGATTTTCAGACACCAGAAATCCCTGCCAAGTCCTCTGGGGCTAGTAGGTAGAAAACACAAAGTGATTTTGGACAGAGGAAGAGACTTATGTTTTTCCCAAAGCAACTTGTTAGTTGATCCACCTAGAACCAAAATACTAATTTAAGTGTCTGAAAGACGACCCACTGCAGGTGCCACACTGTATGGAGGAAACCATCAAGACACCAGGTCCTATGCAGATCTTATTCCTTCATGTCCCATCAGCAACTGATACTATTATCGACTCTCTGATGTGGATAGAAGGGTTCTAACTGGAAGACAATGCCTAATGATAGACTTAGTCATGAGCTCCTCTCTATAACAGAGTTAATTTACTTCTAAAGTTAGTCTTTTGTAAAATAGTTAATGTACCATGACTGTATAGCATCTGGAAAAGGTTTAAGCATATCTGGCTCAGCAGACATGAGTTTGAGCAAACTCCGGGAGATGGTGAAGGACAGGGAAGCCTGGCGTGCTGCAGTCTATGGGGTTGCAAAGAGCTGGACACGACTTAGCGACTAAACAACAACAAAAAAATCTTAAACGTTGAGTCTGTTGATATGTTTTATTTAATTTTTTTCCAAAGTATTACCAATACATCTTTTTAGAATTTTTACATTTTTATTGAAATATAGTCAATTTACAATGTTGTGTTTCAGATGTACATCAAAATTATTCAGTTATACATATATATATACACGTATCTATTTTTTAAATTCTTTTCCATTATAGGTTATTACGAGATATTGAGTGTAGTTCCGTGTGCTACACAGTAGGCTCTTGTTGGTATGATACACCTTTTCTTGTATGTTAAGTGCTTCCGAAGGGACTAAGGAGTTGGTGATAGGAAGCCTGGCGTACTGCAGTCCATGGGGTGGCAAAGAGTTGAACACGACTGAGTGACTGAACTGAAGGGACTAAGACTGTTACTGCTTAAACTGTGATTGATGTACTTTTCTATCTTGAGGACTGATCCCAGGGCTGGTTAAAATGTTATTCCAATCTTAGAGGATTGTCAGTAGAGCTGGAGATGGATCCCCAGTGTCCATCTCATGAGCAGGGCCTTGGGGAGTGGAGGATGGAGTGGGTATCTGGTAAAATGACAGAGATGCTTTGGATCTCAGCAGTCTCGACAGGGATGCTAGAACAGCCGCAGCTCTGGATGCGGACAGCAGGGTGCCTGCAGGATATGGAGCAGAGCACACAGGCTCGGGGATGTGATTCCAGCTCCTCCCAGATTGCCCTCTGCTCCTTCTGTGGGGAGGGAAGGAGTGGAAGATAGTAAGGCAAGACTGAGTTGATAAAGAACCTTCTGGGTCATTCATACAGAAGATTTTCAAGAGCATGCTTACTGCATTAGAAATATTTTTTAACGATGTCAAGGCCGGTTATAGCAACAAGATGAGACGTAAGCTAAATAGAATATTGGCTTTTTTGTGTCACTACATTAGAACTAAAAAAAAAAAAAAATCCAGCAACCAACTGTTGAAGAAAACTTTCATCTTTGTCTTTGTCTTTTTGTTTCCTTGGGAGTTGAGACTATAATGACTCTACCTCTTCTTTCCTTTCCTAGTGTCAGTTGGGGTCCCTAGGGTTTCACCTGAAGTGAGAACAAGACTTGATAATGGAATTTAGCATAAAATGCTGGTGAAGGAGAGAATACAGATAATAGTGGGGCCAGGAGAGGCAGGACACCTGAGGCATTAGAAGTGAGGTGGAGAGCAAGGCTGGGCGGCAGCCAGCAGTTTAGGTTCCAGCCAGAAGGAGGTATGTTTTAAAAAAATTTATTCTGGATGCTTGGGGCTGGTGCACTGGGACGGCCCAGACGGATGGTATGGGGAGGGAGGAGGGAGGAGGGTTCGGGATGGGGAACACATGTATACCTGTGGCGGATTCATTTTGATATTTGGCAAAACTAATACAATTATGTAAAGTTTAAGAATAAAATAAAATTGGAAGAATAAAAAAAAAAAAAAATTTATTCTGGACGGTGCCCAGTCTGTGTTGCTTTGTGTGGGCTATCTCTAGTTGCGGTGCCCAGCCTTCTCTCTGCGGTGGCTTTTCTTGTCGTGGAGCCCAGGCTTCGAAGCTTGGGCTCAGTAGTTGTGACACAAGGGCTTAGTCGCCCTGAGGCGTGTGGGATCTTCCTGGACCAGGAATTGAACCCGTGTCCCTTGCGTTGGCAGGCAGATTCTTAGCCACTGGACCACCAGGGAAGTCTTGGAAGGAGTTATTCATAGTAGTTGGGTTGAGTTCTGAGGCCTGGGCAGTGGAGTTCCTATGGGTGGTCTAAGAGGTAGAAGGGGAATGGAACATTCATTATGGGCCCTGAAATTTTGATTCAAATTATATTCCTAGACTGTGTCCCTGTAAATGTGTTTCACGTGGTGAAAACCCGTACATGTGTATGTCATCATCCTCTGTCCAACCCTCCCCACGTATAGCCCTCTTCTAATTGACATTTTGGTTGTTCATCCACATGAAAAGAACAGGTAATAAAATACCTGTGGGAAATAATGTTGCTGATTCCATGCTGAAGTAATTATAATTAAATGTCTGCAGTACCTCCAGTCTAAGGAAATTCTGTGATTATGGTTGTTCAGGGATGTACAGATAGTTTAGAGCTGGTAACTGTAATTTGATGCTAATTGGACTCTGATTCGGTCCTGGGAGAGAAGGTGGAGCTTGATTGCTGGATGGTTGGCCATAGAAGAGCAAAATTAGGAGAAGAGCATAGCTACGCCCTCAGTCACATCCACCTGCTGAGAATTTGAAATTCATATCCTTTCCCCAAATCCTTGTTATCTTGCATACCCAGAATTCACATTTAATAAATTTGCCATAATTTATGCTCATTTCTCAACAATCCCCATAGATTATTGTACATTGGGCCCAAAGGACCAGAAGGTGATTATTCTATAAACTCCGAATGTGTGCCGAGCCCCTTTCGTGGTGATGGGTAATTATTTCTAGAGAAGAGAAGCCCTGTAGGGCTCAGTCTTGCACTAAACTCAGACACAGACCTACAATTACCTGCCTGTTCAGAGGCTGCCTTGCTGGTCTGGGGTTGGAGAAGGCCTCTCTGCCCTAATTATTTACTCTTGATTTTAGACTATTGTGAAAAAAATTTCAGAATATTACCATTGATATTGAAACACAATAATCACCAAGTCAAATTGTGCCAGTTTCTTAATTGACATTTTCCTTTTGATTTTTAATTTACCCACTTACTCAGTTCCTGGAGAGAGACTTCTTTTTAAATGTTTTACAGTATTTGTTAGTAACGGACATTGAGGCCTGGCCTTGGTATTACTGAGTCATCTCGCTAGCCTTGTGCTTGGTAAAAATAATTCAAAGTTTTTTTTTATTCACGCTGCTCCCTTGGACAAGTCTACATTTCTTTCTGTATCCTAGAAACTGGGACAAGAAGAATTAACATCTAATATTTAACATTTATTGACTTGGACTAAGCCCCGTGTCAGGTAATTGAAAGATATACTTTCTTATTTTGCTTTTGCAACAGTCCCGGGAGGTGGGATCATCACCTCCATCTTGCATGGAGGGGAATCACATATGGAGAGGTCAATAAATGACCCCAAGTCAGGGATTACGGAGGGGTTTGCTCCTGACTCCAGCCTTCTTGTGAATGAACGCTCTTGTATTTGACAAACACTTTAGGATTTCCCTGTGAATTTTCGTCATCATGTGCTACAGTTACTGCTTGTTCCACACTGGTGGATGGTGCTGGGCTAGTGCTGGTGGGTGGCTGGCTTGTGACGTCTGCTGCTGTCTCATCACGAAAGGGCAGGTGGCAGCCTGGACTTGGAGGAGCTCCATGCTCACCTGCCTGTCTGTCTACCTTCACTCCATGCTATGCTTCATCACACTGGATGCTTCTCTGTGTCTTGTGTCTCCGGCCTCCTGGTCTCTCTGTCCTTCATCTGTGCTGTCGTCCTTATAACAGTGCAGGGCCTCCCTGGTTCCACGTCCAAGTCAGACAGTCCTTGAAGTCCGGGTCCCTAGGCAAGGCTGTCTTGCTCTACGCAGCCTGGTGTCATGTCCTTCTTGTCCAAGCTGCTCCCCAGTGGTATCTGGTGATGCTCTGGGGGGTGTCACCCCTGGATGGTCTTCCTTGATCCCCACCTGCTCTCATCTGGGGATGCAGGGTCCACTGTTATCTTTGCAAACAGATGCTCTGCAACCTCCAAACATTTTTAAAAAGGTCTGTAGTTTCTCTCGTAGAGGTTAATGTTTTTGGTTTTTTTCCTTTTTTTTTGGTTTTGTTTTAGGTGTGCTTGTTTGCTTCTCCTTTTAAGCTGGACTCCAACTCTTTCTTCCTCTAGTTTGGCTTGCTGATCTGAGTGGCTTTGCTTCTGAGAATGCCTGTTTTGGATAGATTTAATGGATTTTGGTTTTCTTTGGTGATTTTTCCTTTACTTTTTAAACCAAAGGAAGTTTCTGGCATTCTTCACAGTGTCGTCTTGCTCCCATCCCAGATGGGCAGGTTATCCTGCCCCTTTATATGACGTTATGAGGGCTTTGCTGTCCTTTCTCCCCTACTAACTCTAGGCCCTTGGATGGGTGGTGCTGGGTCTGATTCATCTTTGGTTCATTCATGGCACCCTGAATCACACTTTGTGGCTATTGGGACTTAACTGTTACTGAAGGTGAATGAGTTCTTTGTCAGCTACAGTCGGTCCAGCCACAATCATCCAGATGGCCTCCACTCCACACTGTGTTAAGTTCCTTTTGTACGAGGTGGTTGCCTGACTGTCTCCAGGTGCCTATGACACCTAGGGTTGTGTCATAAAGGGGGTGCGAGCCCACCCTGATGCTGAATGTAATTTGTGATGCACAGATGCCGTGGTTTTGGGGGTGATTAGGGCTTCCCTGATAGCTCAGTTGGTAAAGAATCCGCCTGCAATGCGGGAGACCTGGGTTCGATCCCTGGGTTGGGAAGATCCCCTAGAGAAGGGAAAGGCTACCCACTCTAGTATTCTGGCCTGGAGAATTCCATGGCCTTTCCATGGGGTCACAAAGAGTTGGACACGACTAAGCGACTTTTTCACTTTCAGGGCCTGTTACCTTGCAGTTATCTCTTGAAGAAAGTCGCTCTCCACGTGACCGTCAGGCAACTGGATGAAGGTCACCTCTTCGTCTAGAAGCCAAAATCCAGTGATGGCTCTAAGACAACGATGCTTAATCAGTTTCTGTTGCCTTAGCAACAAGTGGGCTGGGATGCTTGGTAGCGTCTTCTCATGAGCCACCCCTGTGGGCTTCCGTAGCATCTGCCCCTCTGGACCATGATCGTCTCCACACTGAGTGGTGGCTGGTGGCCTGTTTGTTCACAGGCTGGTGAGACTGTCTGTAGGCTTTCGATCACCATCGTACTCCCGACACTTAGCGTGGTACCTCGAACACAAGTGCTGTTCATCAGATACTTCCTGAATTGAATTAACTTAATAAAGGTCTTGCACATAGGCATTCAAGGTATAATGTGCCAACTTTTGCATCCTTGGGTTTTGTCCCTGGAAACATGAACTTTGTGAGAATCCCGGGGAACACTTATTCTAACCAGGGACCAGATTGGCTGACAGGGTCACCACCCTGGGGAATACAGTGACCCCAGAGGGATATGCCTTGTCCTTCTTCTAGCTGCTTTTTGGTTTTGTTTGTTTGTTTTTGGTGTTTCACATGAGCTGTTTTCTAAATAACATGGGACTTGCGGTGACTTGGTGCATGGTAAGCGCTGTGCTCCGTGGGTGCAGAAGTCTGCCATTTGAGGAAGACTGACTGAAACTTCCCATTTTCATTGTTATCAGCCATCCCTTTGTCAGGAGGATGGATTCTCTAACAAGCTATAGCCCCTGGGCGGCGGTACCTGCTGCTTTTGTTAAGGGCGGCATTCGACTGCATGGGTTCTCTGTGTGGGAACAGTGTGTTCGTGTCAGTGTGAGAAACTGGTGACAACCGTCACTTAGTGAAGGCCTCCAGCACACCCCTCCTCCCGCCTTGGAGGTTTTGTTCATTATGGCTCTGAAGTCTCTGTGGGCCCAAGAGACACAGGTCAGAAATAATTCCCCTGTGACAGAGATGCTGCTGGGCTCGGCCAGGGTCACACGAGGAGTTCACGGAGACAGGATTCCCTTCACTCCAGGACCCTTTCTGCCTCTTGGGAAACCTCCCATGGGCTGTATTGTTTTAGCACAAACGCCAGGCGGAGACTGATTCGATAAGCTGCCTCGCTGATAGATAGCAAGGCCAAAGGAAACCCGGAAACTTGCAGACGTGAGTGTAGTCAGAGAGATGGTGGTTACAAAGCGGATTTAATTTGAAGAAGTCATGAGTTTTGGAGAGTTTTTCAGCGGGGGACTTCTCTAGGGGTCTAGTGATTAAGAATCCACCTACCAGTGCAGGGGCCACAGGTTTGATCAGTAGCCTGGGAAGGTCCCACGTGCTGCGGAGCCCATGCACCGCAACTGTTGAGCCCACACTCCACAACAAGAGAAGCTGCCACTCGAGAAGCCCACACACCGCAATGAGAGAGTAGCCCCCGATCGCTGCAACTAGAGAGAGAGCTCGTGCAGCAACAAAGACCCAACACAGCCAAACATAAATGAATAAAATTATATATATAATAAATATTAATATGCATGCACTCATGCTAAGTCACTTCAGTTGTGTCCGACTCTGTGCTACCCCATAGATGGCAGCCCACCAGGCTCCTCTGTCCATGGGATTCTCCGGCAAGAATCCTGGAGTGGGTTGCCATTTCCTTCTCCAAATATAAATATATAAAGGAAATTTCTCAGCAAGAAATGCACTCTTCTTACCAAGCTGGGCAGCAGGCAGCCTATTCCCAGGGCATGGTGAAGTAGTCATCTCTTTCTTCCCCAGCACTTTCTCCTTGCCCTGGTTGGCCCAGCAGTGAAAGTTTTATAAACACTGGGCACTGTGCACTTAGGCCAGGGCTTGACCACAGACTTCTCGATTGATGAATGCTGTAGCCATTCTTTAGATGTGGGCCCCTCCCTTTTTTTTTTTTTTTTTAACTGATACAGCTGAAGGTTCAACTACATTCAGCTTCTAGGGAAGGCATGAGGCCAGCTTTTCATCATAAAATTCAAGAGAGAAAAGTGTAAGCCATATTCATTTAAATTAAAATGATGTCATGGTGGCAAGCAGGCAGCTCAGGGACTCTAGGATAGCAGGATTTCATGCTGAAAGAGCGTGAGTGGATCTGCTGATGGACAGTTCTGTCCACACAGGCTGCCTATGTTTGGTCATCGGTAATTAGCATACTGTGTGTAACTAATAATATAGAATCACTAGAGTTTTATGGTAGGTGTGATCTACCCAGCAGTGCCTAGAATCGCACAGACTACACACAGCACCTCTCAGACCTTTCTGGAGTTGCAGGAGATTGTGATACCTGTCCCATTGTTGAAAACATGACACTCACGGGCAGCTGAATCCAGTCTACGCTGTTGAGAGCTTATCCACTTATTGAAGGTAGTTGAGGTCCACCCAGCTAAATCAAAGTGAACTGTTCGTGTGGCCCTGGAATTCGTACAGAAAGGGAAAAAGGTCAGGCGGGGACCCTGGGATCGAAGGAAGAGTGCTTTGGTGACCGCTGGTTTGTCACTGTGACAAGACCAGTGTCGTCCGTTCTGGGACCAGAACTGAGGCAGTTGTTTGGGGATCTGAGCTCTCGTCCAAGTTCTTCCCATGCTCTGAGTGACAGGTCTGATTTATCCTTTCCAGGCCTCTCTTTCTTCCATCTGCAAAGTGAACAGAGTTTAAACTGATGTACTCTGAACTTAAGCATCCTATAATCCTGCCTTAAATCATTTCAATCCAAAATGATTAGTAATTATATTAATCAGGATATTCAGAGAAACAGAACCAACAGGCTTCATTTGCTGTGTGTGTGTGTGTTTAGTTGCTCAGTCGTGTCCGATTCTTTGCAACCCTGTGGACTATAGCCCACCAGGGATTTTTCAGGCAAGAATACTGAATCGGGTTGCCATTTCCTGCTCTGGGGGATCTTCCTGACACAGGGATTGAATCTGTGTCTCTTCAGGAGTGAAAAATCTGATCAAGAGATTTGAAGTTCTGTACTTCTGTTCCTCAGTCTGTCCGGATGTTACCAGATCACAGACCCTGGGCTCAGGGTTTTGACTCTGGGAGAAGGGCTGCTTTATTTGGAGCACTTTAATCTCTCTGGTTGTCTTACTGTGACTGGTGCAGGCCTGTAGGATTTGGTTTCAGCATGTCCTTCTGTAAGTGATGAATACTGTGACTACTGTGACAATGTTAACGATTCTCATGCTGACACCACCAGTGGATGCTAGAATTCACAGTGTGATTTTCGAGCCTGCTGCTGCTCTGATGAAGCACTCATCTCTCTCTCTCTCTCTCTCTCTCTCTCTCTCTCTCTCTCTCATAGATATATACATATATGTATCAGTTCAGTTCATTCGCTCAGTCATGTCCGACTCTTTGAAACCCCATAGACTGTAGCATGCCAGGCTTCCTGTCCATCACCAACTCCTGGAGCTTGCTCAAACTCATGTCCATAGAGTTGGTGATGCCATCCAACCATCTCATCCTCTTTCGTCCCCTTCTCCTCCTGCCCTCAATCTTTCCCAGCATCCGAGTCTTTTCCAATGGGTCAGTTCTTCGCATCAGGTGGCCAAAGTATTGGAGTTTCAGCTTCAGCATCAGTCCTTCCAATGAACACCCAGGACTGATCTCCTTTAGGATGGACTGGTTGGATCTCCTTGCAGTCCAAGGGACTCTCAAGGGTCTTCTCCAACACCGCAGTTCAAAAGCATCAATTCTTCTGTGCTCAGCTTTCTTTATAGTCCAACTCTCACATCCATAAGTATACACACACACACACACACACACATACATATATACACACACCTTTATGTCAATTTTAAGGAATTGTTTCACCCGATTGGGAGAGTTGGCAAGTCTGAAATCCACAGGGCAGGCCAACTGTCTGGAATTTTAGGCAAAAATTGATGTTGCAGCCATGGGTCCAAAGTTCAGCATGACAGGAGCCCGGAAACCCAGGCTGGGTTTCCATGTTGCAGTTTGGAGGCAAAATCCCTTCTTCAGGAAACCCCTGTCTTTGCTTTAACACATTCAACTGATTGGCTGAGGCCCTCCCACCTTATGGAGGATAATCTGTTTTATTCAAAGTCTGTTGATTTCCGTGTTGATTCCACCTAAAAAATGACCTTTACAGCAACGTCTAGACTGATATTTGAACAGACATCTGGGTACCATAGCCTAGTTGAGCTGACCCATACTGTTAACTATTACAGAAGTCAAGCTGTAAACTTTTTATTTGTAATCTAAGTCATGGCTATGGACTAGAAAAAAACACTAGTCTGAAATTAAATCATGTTGTCTTAGTATAATGTGTCAGTTCTTGCATTGAACCATTCGTTGGGTGTTATTAAGCACCCATGTGTAAGGCACTGTGCTTTAGAGCAGGAAAGCAAAGACAAGCCCTTTACTTTCAAAGCAGTCAGCATCTACTCCAGAGGACAGACAGACGAAAAAAGAGATGATTGCAACGTGGTTGTCTGTACTAGAGCAGTGAGGTGAGGTAGGGGGTGGTCTTGGCGGGAGAAAGGTAGATCAGGGAAGGCTCCGTGGAAGAGGAGACACTTAAGCTCGATCTTGAGGGGTAATTCCGAGTTCTCCAGGGAGACATTCCCAGCAGGACACAATGTATGCAAAGGTGTAGGCAATAAAAGGCTATCACACTCATGAAATGGCCAAGTATTCAGAATGTTTGGAGACTTCTGTCACATAGTAGGTGCTTGAGACTCAGTATCTGTTGTTATCATCGAAAAAAATTAAGGTGTGGCAGGTGTTATATTTTATAGTTTCCTGGTTAGGAAATAACCATCACTATCAGGCCATCAGTAAGGTATGATGATTCTCGGCCTTTAAAAATTGTCAGTATAATGTATTTAGATGGAGTCTATCAAAACTTGTTTAATTTTCCATTCTACCTAAAAATATTTTCTTGTCCATACTGGATTAATTACAAAGAGAATTAGAAGTTTATGTCTCTTTAGGATTTATCTTATAAGGTAGGGACTCTAGACCAAGTCTATTGTTTAGGTTTCTAAGATTTTTCTCTGAACCAGTGATGTCACCTTGAGCGAATCAGTCTACTTCTTCAAGCTTTAAATTCTCCTCTTTAGAGAAGGGAGTTGGGCTGGTTTTTAAAGGTCCACCAGAGGCTATTCTATGATCTCTAAAAGGAAATTGTTATCTCCACTGTGCCTGGTTATACAGGCGGATTTCTGCAGCATAAATCGTTGATAACCACACCTTTCTCAATAGTTACTGGTTGCAATGCAAGTCTCACCACTTTGAGTATTACACATTTTTCAACTACTTTATTAAGTATTTTCTCTGTGTGTATGTAGAATAACCCTGCAAAGTAGATATCATTTCCATTTTATGGTTGAAGAAAACAGAGGCTCAGACAACTTTAATAATGTCGCTCAGGTGGTCATGGGGAAGTTAGGGGTTGAACTCTGACCCTTTGGCACCAAAGTCTGCATTCTTTATCAAGGATTGTGAACTGTGAGCCGTGGTATACGGTTATTACTATAAGAGAGTGTCTTGTGTATATAGCAGGGGTGAAATGATGTTTTGTAAAAAGACAAGTCTCCACCTGAAACTTACAGTGTTGTAAATCAACTATAGGTCATTAAAAAAAAAAAAAACTCATTCTCTGAAAGCCATCTGTGCAACATTTTAAATGGTGAAAGAAAAGAGGTACTTTTTGGTATGTTGACCAACAGGGCCATGAGTTCTAATGTCACTGTGCAGCATTTCAACCATAGGAAGAAAATACTATTTCCATTATAGGAGAAGAGCCGGAAGCCACCTGCTGAATAAGTAACAAAACTCTGATCCTTTGACTCCATGCGCTTGCATGCAGCTTCTGCCCACAGTCCATGATAATTCCTCTCGACACCTGCTTCTTCTTGGGGTCTTGGCTGCTCCCTCTGTCTGGGGGATCATTTCACTAACTTTGAAACAGCATTCAGGTCTCAACTTGGTTGCCGTCTTGAAAGGCTGTTTCTTGGTCTTCCAGTTTATATTAGACACTTGTCCCTCACAAGCTCATCATCCTGTTTTATGTCTCTGTTACCCTGGGATATTTTTCCTTATTTATTTACCTGTTTGTTTGACTGATTCCTCCCATCTGAGTAAAGCTCAGTGAGAGCAGAGACTTTTGCTCTTCTTTACTGCTCTAGCCTCAGCATGTGGAGTAGCGGCCTGTCCTGTCTGTTTAACCAATCCATCCAACCATCTCCCCTCACTTCTCTTCCTCCCTCCTTCCTTCCCCACTTTTCCCCTCCCTCCATATATCTGTCTATAAAATGGTTTGGCTTTATATATATAGGATGAAGCAGTATAGCTGCTTCTCCAATTAGAATGTGGGAAGACCCTCACATTTCCTTTATAGTTAACCACTTAATAGCTGGGGCTTCCCTGGTGGCTCAGTAGTAAAGAATCAAGAATCTGCCTGAAATGCAGGAAACATGGGTTCGATCCCTGGTTTGGGAAGATTCCCTGGAGGAGGGAATAGCAACCCACTCCAGTATTGCTTGGAGAATCTCATGGACAGAAAAGCCTGGCGGGCTACAGGTCATAGGGTCACCAAGAGTTGGATACAACTGAAGCAACGGAGCACACACACACACTTATTACTTGTGTTTTTCTCAGATGCTCCCTTTTTGTATTAAGTCCAAGATAGGGCAGAATGCTGAGAAATTGAGTTTTAGTTATAAAACTCTGATTTTTGAAAACTTGTTTCTCACCACCTATTTTTTTGTCTTGCTTTGTTTATCTTGCCAGGGTTCTGTGCCTGAATTACAAAGACAGCTCTTCAGCCAGCTCATTCCAGATGAATGAATGATTACGTGAAGTGTGGTCTACACTTCCTCTGGGGGTAAGTTCAAGGCCCTTGTACATCTCGAGAGCGATAAGGTCTGGTGGTGTTTATGTGCCTGTTTCCCATGTTGCTCTATTAACTGCTCTTTGTGTGCAGACCTGAGCAGGGAAAGCTGGTGTAGATTCCTTTAGTGGCTGGTGGCCAAGGTTTCTGCAAGAAGCGGCCACCAAATCTGAGTGGCTTTTTACAAATGCCCCTTAATTTGATGTGCTGGCTGATCCTGTCTCTGTGGAAAAGCGTATGTCCATCTTTGCTGAGAGTTTAGGTAGAGAAGCTGAAGTCAGGGAAGTTTGAACTCCAAACCAACTAGGACCTCCTGCTGAAGAACAGATTGTGCATGCTAAGTAGCCTCAGTCATGTCCGACTCTTTGCAATACTATAGGCTGTAGCCCACCAGACTCCTCTGTCCATGGGATTCTCTAGGCAAGAATACTGAGTGGGTTGCCATGATTTTCCAACTGAGGGATCAAATCCGTGTCTCTTACCTCTCCTATACTGGCAGGCAGGTTCTTTACCACTAGGACCACCTGGGAAGCCCTGAGAGCAGACTAGAGAGTATCATTTCTCATGGCAGTTGTAAGATCGGGACAGCTCAGAGGACTTGGGCACTGGAAGCCACCAAGGAGAGGTCAGGTCTCACCCCCGGTGTTGAGGCTGTTTTCGTTCTGACTGGTGCATCTTACTAGTTGGTGTATTGGTTGTTGCAGGGTAAATGTTACAGCGGGAAATCTGAGCAGTTCCCAAAGCCCTGTTTGGAATGATTGCAGGTAGTTCCTTGGAAAGGTGTGCAGTGTCTGCAGTTCATGCTTGTTTTGGTAAAACACACACACAGGCAAAGCTCCCCAGGCTGAAGTCTGTCTCATCTCTCCTGGGCCCCTTTGTGCCTTGTGGGTCTCAACTCAGGGTGCTGCCTCCAGAGACTGTCCCCGAGCACCCAATATGTGGTGGCCACCCAGCCACCTGCTAAACTATTACTTTTTTATTTACTTTTATATTTACTGAAATGTTTTTTAAATTGAAGGGGGCTTCCCAGGTGGCTCAGTGGTAAAAAATCCGCCTGCCAAAGCAGGAGACGCGGGTTCGATCTGTGGGTCAGGATGTGTATGAACATGCTTAATCACCATCACTCCATGAGAAAAATGTTTTTCTTATTCCCATCTTACAGAAGAAACTGACCCAGGAAAGGTCAAAGGCAGGATTCAAAAACTCAGGCCATGTCACTCCCCCAAAATCTAAACTTTAGGCTTTTCAAACAGGTGTCTTTCAGTCCTGGCTTTTGAACTTCGTGGAAACATAAGTGAAACACCCCTCCGAGGCTAAGTGGATATTCCTTCTGAATATTCTAATGTAGATGACACAAAGGCTGGTGAATACAAAGGTTACCAGCTGCTATTAAAATGTGTACCTTTCGTGTGTGCTGTATTTGTAAATAAACCCAGAAATGTTAGAAAACTTCCTGCTTGCAGGGAACATAGTGTAAAACGTGATAATTGTGCGAAGGAGCATTTCACATTTTTAAAACAGTAAGAAGCAAGTTGAATCTTCAAAATCTCCTCCAGAGCACAAATTTCTCACCATGTGACACTAACTGTGCCTCTGGTGTCCTAGGCAAGTTGGTTGTGCAGACGGATGCCCCTCGAGACCTAGGATTTAGCCTTCCCAAGTCAGGGAGTTGGGACTGTTGCTTAAGTGAAATTGTCTTCTTTGTGGTTTATAATTTACATCCAATATTGCAAAGTGGGGGGCTTCTGGCTGGTTCTGGGCTGTGGATAAGCTCTGGTTGGCCTGCAAAATATGTCCCTGACAAGTATTTTCAGGTTATGTAAGTTAGCTGCTGACCTGTAAAAAGTGGAAAAATTTACATGAAAGCAGCATTTTCAGTGTTTCTTGAAAAGGAGTTTCGGCTGGCGCATCCCCAGGCTTCTGCATTCCCAGATGGCAGTGATGAGCTGGCCCTTCGGGATGGGTTGTCATGGGCCAGATGGCCACAGTCCCTGCTGCTGTGCACAGTCTCAAGGCACTGAGTGTCAATTGCCATTTTTCGTTGACTTAAGTAGTTTTATTTCTAGTAGAACTGGGAGAAAAGTGAAAAAAAGTGCAATCTACTTCTGTATCTGTAATGGAAAAATAGAAGATGTTTCTGGAGAGTTCCTTTTTTTTTTGGCCACACCTTGCAACATGTGGGATCTTAGTTCCCCAACCAGAGATCAAACCCGTGCCCTCTGAGTTGGAAGCAAAGTCTTAACCACTGGATGGCCGGGGAAGTTCCTAGAGCTTCTTATTTTAAGGAAAATAGAACAGAGCATTTGTGTGTGTGTGCTGAAGGATACTTGTACACATTTCATTTGCTGACAAATGGTTTCTGTTTCTTAAGAATGTAGCTCCCAGTCCTGCTTCACTCATTCGTTTCAAACAGCCCTGTTAGGAGACTGATCCGTCCTCTGGACGGTAAAAAATTTCCTTCTGCATTCAGACACCATTCTTTTGCTTCATTTTAGGTCCTTTCTTTCGGCAGCAAATTCTCCCTCACCTTCCTTGAGCTCAGTTCTTGGGCCTCCTGGCTGGTGGACTGGGAACCGTCTATACATGCGTGGGGACTCGGGAAGTAGGTTCCATCCTGCCTTCGCCCCTGGGGCCCCAACGTTTCCCAGACTTCGTGGCACCAGAGAGGGCCTGTGGCCTCTTTTACTCTGAGTGGGGTGACGCAGACTGAAGCCTTTAGGACTGTCTTCCATGTGCATTTGATTTTTAGCGAAAAACATAATCTGGTGTTGTCCATCTGTTCTGTTTTACACGGTGGCTCTGGCTTCATTGTGAAGATGGTCTAAAAGGAGGTGGAGAGCCGGGAAGAACCGTGAACCTGACTGCTGCTGTCTGTAGGGTGACGGGTAGAAGGGGGGTGTAGAATGTGTGTGCGGATAATGATGGAAAGGCTGAACTTAATTAGTGGAAGTTTTAGGATGACTCATCTGAAGTCCGGGGAAGGAGTTCTCATCTATCAGTTGGTGACTTAACAGTGGAATGTGCTTTCTAATAGAGCTGGGAACTTCCCATCCCTCCGTGTATTTAGGGAGAAGGGAGGGGTCCATCTATCAGGATCCTGGAGACGGTTCTCAAATTGGAAGCGGGACCAGGACCAGGCTTGATAGATGGATGACCCGCAGGGTCTCTTCAAAAACTCAGATTCAATTATTCTGAGTTAAACTGATTAGGAACCTTTCAGCTAAAACAGTTTCACTTTAGTCCACGAAAAGAAAATATTGTGAGTGGAGTGAGAGGCAGAATTTAACACTTTTTAATTACATTGAGTTCTGGGCAGATTACTTGTATTTTCTTAACTTCCAACATAACCCTTCAAAAATGTTGTAAACAGATGTGTCTAGTGATTAGTATTTATAAGACAGGATTTTACAAGCATAGTTCCTATTAATGATTTTTTTCTACTAAAATTTTTTATTTTAATAATACCTTATCTGAAACTCATTTTGTAGTTTTATTTCCATTGGTAGCATGATTTTTAATACACATTTTGTCATTTATATAAAATATTACCTGTTAGTTGGTACAAAGTATTCTATTTAGTTTCAAAACTTAGGATTTGGGGGAATTCCCTGGTTGCCCAATGGTTAGGACTCCATGCTGTCACTGCCGAGGGTCTGGGTTCAATTCCTGGTCAGAGAACTAAGGTCCAGCAAGCTGAGCACTGCAATCAAAAAGAGGAAAAAAAAAAATTAACTCCCCAAATTTAGAATTTTATACATTGTCAATAATTGTTAAACGTTAAAGTGTATTTAATTTGGATATGGGGACTCGGAGAAAAAAGATCCTTTAAAGGAAAGCTTTTTTAAAGAATTTGCTCTAAATCTTAATTTTTATGTCACTTAATATTTGCTCATTCTTGAAGTAACTAACTGCTCATTTGGTTAAATTGTTAGGGCTTAATTGTTATGAAATATAAGGTACTACTTGGATTTCATAAATATTTACACTGTAAAATCTTTCATTTTCATGATAACTATCTTCATTAATTTTTTTTGCACATTTGATGCTTTCAAAACACTTAGAAAAAGATTGTATTATGAAATTTAGGTGTTCTGTGGTTTTAAAGCAACCACATACCATGTTAGTATTGCATCTTGAATTATCTTAACATTGACTATAGATTTTGTAGGCACCTCCAGTTTGCTTTTGAAAAACTTGAAAGTTAATTTTGCTCTCTATTTTGTCCTCATTTTGTAAATACTAAGTTTTTCATTGATTTACAGGAACACTGTTGTCTTCTTAATCCACACTTGTGAAGTTGTGGTTTTAAAGCAACACTTTACCATGCTAGCATTGCATTTGGAATTGTCTTAGAGTTGACTGTTGACTTGAAAGGTGCATGACCGTGGGCTGTTCACGCATCTCTGTGAGGCTAAGGCAGCCTGGAATATGCAATGCTACAGGAGAACAGCTGGACAGTTTCAAGTACAATCTCTCTGGAAGATGTGCTTGGTGGGCATTTATAATGTGTGAATGGCTTATTTTAAATGGGTTTTAGAGTCTTCTGACACAAATATGTAGACTGCACTGGATGCTCCTTTTTAAAAAAAGTTTTTATTTTTATTTTATCTGTTTGTTTGTTTATTGGCTGTACTGTGCAGCTGGCAGGATCTTAGTTCCCTGACCTGGGATTGAACCCCGGGCCCTCAGCAGTGAAAGTGTGGAGTCCTACCCTTGGACTGCGGGGGAATTTCCAATGTTCTTTTCTTTGCCTGTTCACCCCCACTGCCATCATCATCATCACTCCATTCACTCACTCACTCATTCACTGACTCAATGGATATTTATTGATTTATTAGGTATTCACCATGTGCCAGGTACTTTTTATAGTACTAGACATAACAGTAGGCACTTCACAAGATCTCTGCTCTGCATTCTCTGGAAGGTCTTTTATTACACAGTCTGCACGTATTATTTTACTTAATCCTGACGACAGCCCTGTGAGGTAGGTAGTAGTATCTCCCTTTCGCAGATTGAGAAGCTGAAAAGTGATGAGTCTCGTGTCACGCCGCAGGGTCTGAGGTCAAGGAAGAGGGACCCTAAGGTCTGGGGCATGAGCTGCTTTGCTGGTGCCTGGGAGCAGTGGCTGGGTTGCAGAGGAGTTCCGTGTGTCAGTTGTGTGGGTCTCCCGTGTCCCACGTGGGAGGGAAACCTTTCAAACTGTGGGAGTTTGGATATGAAGGCCAGCCACGTACAGTTTCACTCAGCTCTGGGCTAATTCAGTTGCGTTTGGTTTTAGAAACAGACTTGTTAAGATTTTTGCCTTTTGATGAAATGGGGAGGAAGGCCACCTCAGGTGGATTTTATTTGGATTTATTTGGATTTTAGGGTTTTCACATGAATATTTTCCATGTTTCCTTTTCTTCTGGTGTGGCCTTCATCTAGGACATTTTTGCAAAGGTATCGCTCAATTCCGTGTCTTTTCAGCCCATGTTATTTGAAATACTGCTTTTCCATCATGACGAAGGAGCAGACTGAAAGCTCTTTTAGCACGTTAGCGTATGGTGGAGGTTTTCCACATTTGTGTTATTTCCTCAAAGGTGGATGTTTCTATTTCTGAGAGATTCTTCTATCTTTTCGGAGAAGGCAATGGCACCCCACTCCAGTACTCTTGCCTGGAAAGTCCCATGGACGGAGGAGCCTGGAAGGCTGCGGTCCATGGGGTCGCTGAGGCTCGGACACGACTGAGCGACTTCACTTTCACTTTTCACTTGCATGCACTGGAGAAGGAAATGGCAACCCACTCCAGTGTTCTTGCCTGGAGAATCCCAGGGACGGCAGAGCCTGGTGGACTGCCGTCTATGGGGTCGCACAGAGTTGGACACGACTGAAGTGACTTAGCAGCAGCAGCATTCTATCTTTTGCGATCCTGTTTGGATAAAAGTAATTTATGTTTTTAGTCTTTATTATTACTACTATACATGTGTGTGTGTGTTTACTCATGTGTGCATAGTCATGTCTGACTCTTTGCGACCCTAAGGACTGTAGTGCACCAGGCTCCTCTGTCCATCGAACTTTCCAGTCAAGATTACTGGAGTGGGTTGCCACAAGCCCGCATCTCTTAAGTCTCCTGCATTGGCAGGCAGATTCTTTATCAACTGTACCTCCTGGGAAGGCAGTATGTGTGTATGTGTGTATATGCTTTTTTTTTAAACCAGGTGAAGCCCTTAGAATTGACTATAGATTATTAATAAAAAATGATGCTTGATGGGATATTCTTTCTGTATCATTGTGTGTTTGATGTCAGAAGTGAAGAATATGGCAGGAATTGAGTGTCTTGATTTTTAAGCAGAGAGGTTATTTCTGAGAGTTCATATTCCTTTTTTTTGTTCCTGACTTTCTTTTATTGTTGCTATTATTATTTTAATTTATTGGAAGTGTAGACACATGTTGTGTTAATTTCTGTCACAGAACAAAGTGAATCAGTCATATGTATTCATGTATCCCCTCTCTCCTGGATTGCCCCTGTCCCAGCATACTCCTTTTAAAATCGTATTCTTAATGTCAGTTTTTCTGTAACTACTTATAGATTAACTACTTATATCTTTTTATGTTTTTATTCTAGATAGACATTATTATCCACCCCATTTTATGGTGAGGGTAATGGGATTTCAGTTCAGTTCAGTCACTCAGTCGTGTTCAGCTCTTTGCGACCCCATGGACTGCAGCACGCCAGGCCTCCCTGTCCATCACCAACTCCCGGAGCTTGCTTAGACCTATGTCCATTGAGTCAGTGATGCCATCCAACCATCTCATCCTCTGTTGTCCCCTTCTTCTCCTCCTGCCTTCAATCTTTTCTAGCATCAGGGTCTTTAGAAGGCTTCTAAGTCACTAAGAGATGAATTTCTAACTCATGTCTCCTGTGAAATCTGAGATATTTCCACTACATTTTATGTTTATTAAACATTTCTTATTAGCTGAAAGTTTGTTCCCTTTTACCAACCTCTCCTATTTCTCCTTCCTCCATCCTGGCAACCATCTTTCTACTTTGTGAGTGTGTTTGTGTCACTTCCTTCTAACCTTTTATTAGGAATATCTGCAAAAATACAGAAAAGTTCAAAGAATTGTATAGTGAATAGTAGACCTAGACAGCATATTAAAAAGCAGAAACCTAGAGACATTACTTTGCCGACAAAGGTCCGTCTAGTCAAACCTATGGTTTTTCCATTGGTCATGTATGGATGTGAGAGTTGGACCATAAAGAAAGCTGAGCACCAAAGAATTGATGCTTTTGAGCTATGGTATTGGAGAAGCCTCTTGAGAGTCCCGTGGACTGCAAGGAGATCCAACCAGTCCATCCTTAAGGAGATCAGTCCTGGGTGTTCATTGGAAGGACTGATGCTGAAGCTGAAACTCCAATACTTTGGCCACCTGATGCAAAGAACTGACTCACTGGAAAAGACCCTGATGCTGGGAAGGATTGAAGGCAGGAGGAGAAGGGGACAACAGAAGATGAGATGGTTGGATGGCATCACCAATTCGATGGATGTGAGTTTGAGCAAGCTCGGGAGTTGGTGATGGACAGGGAAGCCTGGCGTGCCGCAGTCCATGGGGTCTCGAAGAGTCGGACATGCCTGAGTGACTGAACTGAATAGACCCATAACTTAAATTCTACTCTGTAATTGTTACAATTTTGCTATATTTGCTTTTACATGTGTCATTTTGCACTGTGTGTTTGCAGACAGAATATTTCTTTAGTAATTTACATAATGCTCAGATCTTTGCCAAGGAATTCAGTTTTAATGACTATTAATGCATATATCCTGTTATATTATAATATTATGTCAGAATGAAGCATTAGAAAGATAAAGTCTAGGTTTTATGATGTGGAAATAATGCTGGGTTTTGTAATTTTGGGATGAAGTACTAAACTGAGAGTATTTTGCTGTAGTTGGACGAAGTCTAAGGAACTTGAAAAATCTAACATAGTTTGAAACCCCAAGTGACTCTATAAATTCATAGAACAAAAGTTACTTGGGTGACCTCAGTGATAAAAAATGGAATCAGACAATGCAAACCCATTGGAAGTGTCTGAGGAATGTTGGAGATAAGTCAGTCTTTTGAGCAGTTCTGACTCGGAGTGATCTGTGTGTATACAGAATATCAAAAGGTCAGAATTGTCTTAATAGGGATACAAAAATACTTCCTTGGAATTACTTGTTCTTCTGATAAGTTTTCCACCTCAGAAACATATTCGTTCTGATATAATTCCCTTTCTCTCTTTTGTATCAAGGAGTAGTTGTTCTGTCTCAGGGTTGTTTGGAAGAAACATGCTTGTTTTCTGTTGGCTGATACTTTATTTTTTGGGTAACAGAAATGATGGTGCTGGGTCTAAAGGAATAGGAGCTCAGTGACTTAAACTGCACCCTTCTTTTGTATTTATCTAGACTTTTTTTTTTAATACAGACACAGGTCAAATGAACATTTTGGGAATTCCCATGTTTTCTGTTATATGACTTGGCTTCCGTGGCAACCTTCTGACTTCAGTCCCAGGGCTTGTGGTTACTTGGGTGGCAGGTCTTGGTGTGGCCTTAAGAGAGTCACTTGAAGCCTTGTTTCTGACGAGGGGCTTGGAGACGGGAATTTTTTATTCTTCTTTCTCCACCAGCACTAAAAATTCCTTGGTTCTGTGTTCACTAATACAAATTTTTGTGGAGGTTAGATGGCTTTTTATAACTACTGGGCTAATGATGTTTTGTGATGGCTCTTATTATGTGTCAACTAAGGTTAGAAAATGTATCTTCAAACGTGTATGAACTACATGGAAACTGTGTGGAAACAGAATTCAGTTTGCCTGTGTGTGAGTGTGTACCTGGGTGTGTTGATGTATGTATGTGTACATAAATACTCATTTTTTCATGCAAGATGAGGAATTAAAAGCTTGTGTGTCTAAAGCAGAATCTTGTCTTTAGTATTACTTAAAAATCTTGTCTGCTGCATGTATGGATCCACTCATATTTTTTTAAAACAGGTCTTTTTAAAACAAATTTTTGCTTTTTAAAAAATATTTATTTGGCTCTACTGGGTCTTCGTTGTGGCACACGGGATGTTTGGTCTTTAGTTGTGACGTGTAGAATCTTATATGCAACTTGTAGGATCTGGTTCCCCAATCAGTGATCGAACCAGGGCCCCTATTTGGGATGGTCACCCACTGGGTGACCACTTAGCCACTGAGTCACCGGTGAAGTCCTTCATTCACATTTTTCATGAGAAGTGCTTTCTGAAAAAAACTGTTGTCATGTGTTTGTCCAGAATAACTGGGAAACCTCTGCTTAAACTGTTTTCTTCTATGAACTATAATTTCAAAGATTGAAACTTAAAATGGAAAATCTTACTGCAGAGATGGAATCTTATTCTCTCATTCAGCACCCCCTCCCCAATACCTCACCTTATCTTTTGGGGATTCTTGAAATGGGGGGTCTTTTTTCAAAAGCTACAGCAAGACTTCAAAACCTGTGAAACTCTGGTTTATCACTCTTTTTTTTTAAGGGCAGGTAATGCATTTTTTTTTGGAGAAAATAGCCACCTTTTGGAATAACAGGGACTTCTAGTGTAAGGCTCTGTAGTTTTCAGCTCTCTGGAAAACGAAGTAACTCCAGCAAGGCACAGAGAGTGCACACCCTCTATTTTGCAAATCACAAAATGATTTTGAACGGCTGCTCTTGAGGCAGGGTTTTTATGGCCGACATTCCAGCTGTGGTTTTGGAGACAGAATGTTTACTACCGCTCAAACACCAGGATGGTAGGTGTATATTCTTCCTGCCAAGGGGCTTAAAAAAGCAGCTGAGGCACCCTTCGAGTGAGTAAACCTTTATTCAGCAAACTGGGGAGCCGCGTTCCTATGGAACTTTGGTGGTAATTCTGGAATGCGGAGCCCACAGCAGCGTAGTCATGGGCGAGCCCGGCGGCTCCAGGCCTGATGGCAGGCTGTTCTGGCTAATCGCTGCCGGCAGCCCATGGAAAACCACTTTCTGGTTAAGCCTGCATCATACTCTTCCACCAATGGAAAAAATTGAACATGATGAGGGTGTGTAGCTAGCAGACAAAAATATATCCAGCATTGCACAGAATCTGTTTTTAGCTCTTAACGGCCGAGCATTTGAAGTGTTAGAACGTTGTTTCCTGCCTTACCATGGGCAGAAAGAAGAGGGAGTCTGTGGATGTATAGAGAGACCCTAATTAAAAGAGCCTGAGAAGCACTGGCTACATCCAGAGTTCTGGCAAAGGTAAGGCTATAAATGTTCATTTCCCCCCTTTTGCAGTTGAGGCTTCATTTTATGCGTGAGAGATCAGCGTTCCTTGAAATATTCCTTTTTATTTCATTGGGTGCTGTACTTGGGCAGCCCACGTTGGTGGGCACAAGGGAACAGGCCCTTTCAAGCTGGAGTGTGTGGCTGCTTTCACTCACCTATTGGTGATTGATGGCGGTTTCCCTACCTGTTTTACCACTGAACTCTCCCAAAGTGGATGGGTATATGCTGTAGGGATTTCTTTTTTCTGATATGTCAAGGAAGTTCCATTTCTCAGTCTGATCACATTAAAGCATTAATGGCCATGACCTTATCTTTACCAGTTACTTCTTTGAGGGCCCAGAAAGAAATGAAAAGTGTGCAGAGATTATATTTTACAGTTTCCTGGTTATTACATAACTTTATCAGGCCTTACTTTGGAGCTGAGTAAGCTCTTTCATTGAAGAATTTCTTTTCAAACTTTTAATTGGATGTTCACTCTTTATTCATGTTTATCCTTAACTTTTCCTCAAACTTTCTGAAAAAGAAATAGAATCCCTTGTAATCTGTGTGTGTTGGGAGGGGAACCTTATTGTAAGTAGAAGACTGATTCAAGTCATAATCCCTCCAAGGTGGCTCATTCATCGGGCATTTGTCTGAGCTCTGAATTTATCAGCAGCGCTGGAGGGATGGATTCGGCAGAGTACCTCTCTCAGCTTTACGTTAATTTGGGCAAGCGTGTAATTCTCAGAAAATTGGTAGGTGGAGAGACAGAAATAGGAAGCTTTACTGAAGTCACTGTAAATTTGGAAGGTTATTTATAGAATTTCTGAAAAGTCAGTATGCTGCAGAACAGCGACTGGAGTTTTCCCTAACTCGTTTTCATCATTTCACCATGGCCCTCTGTCCATCACACTCAGGAATTCTAAAGTTTTATACTTTCAGTAGAATGAGATAGTGCTATGAGTTATTTCAGGGAGGGTAATGTGTGGGCCTCTTCAGTGGGTGTCTTCCTTTATAGAGAAGTGTTTGGGGGCTGGAGGAATGTGAGTGTTGCCCAGGTAGGTTAGAATTAATAGGGACGTTGGTAGAAACGTAGTAATAAAGGTTTTATTTATTACGCTTCCTTTGCATGTAGAAAGTGAAGCTTTGGCAGGGCTGGCAACCATTCAGAGCGGGGAAGAAGGAAGCCCCAGCTGCCGTCTTGTGTAGTCACATTAACACTTGTCAGCCCCTTGATTTTCACCAGAGCTTGTAGACAGAAGCTGAAGTCTGTTGAAGAGCCTTCTGACTCTAATCCATACCGACGTGGTGTTTTGAAGGCAAGCAGATAACACCTTCCTTTCGGTACTTTTAGTGCAGGGGGAGTGACTCACAAAGCCTTCTTCTTACCCCAGGCCTGGTCTGGGAGGCTTGGAAGTGCAAGATAAGGGCTGGGCTCCTTGCCAAGAGATTATCCTTCCGAAGTGGTCCTTCACTTAACCACTAAGTAGAATAGATGATGCTGTCTTGGTGGTCCAAGATTGTGCTTGAGAAGAGCCATGTTGCCCTTTTCCAGAAATCTGAAGTTGGTGCAGGGCCCTACAGCCTCTTCCTACAACAGCTTTTGAATGGATGTGGGAACAATACAGAGAGAAACTCACACTCCTTAAATATCTGTGGAGGGGGGCAGTTTTCTGTGTCTGTCTGTGTGCCTCCAGGTTTAGCCCACTTTGTAAGATTAATTTATGTAGGGAAAACAAATAAATATGAGCTGAGATTCCTTAGCTCAACTGTTAAAGAAAAAGCATTTTCTTTTGACGGAACATTCAGAACAAGGTCTTTTTGGACACATTCAATTGGAAAAAAATTTTCTATTAAGCCCTTAAAAATGTATTTATTGGTTGCTCTGGGTCCTTGTTGCTGTGTGCAGGCGTAATCTGGTTGCGGCGAGCGGGGACTGCTCTTCACTCTGGTGCGTGGGCTTCTCATCTTGGTGACTTTTGTTGCGGAGCACAGGCTCAGTAGCCGTGGGGCATGGGCTTAGTTGCTCATGACACGTGGAATCTTCCTAGTGAGTGAGTGAGTGAAGTCGCTCAGTCATGTCCGATTTTTCACGACCCCATGGACCACAGCCTACCATGTTCCTCTGTCCATGGGATTTTCCAGGCAAGAGTACTGGAGTGGGTTGCCATGTCCTTCTCCAGAGGATCTTTCTGACCAGGGATCAAATCCATGTCCCCTCCATTGGCAAGTGGATTCTTATTCACTGTACTATCTGAGATGTCGTGGTTGTATTTTTTAGTTTTTAGTGATAATTTGTGTTTGTCCTTTGAAATTGTGTACCTTAAATAAAGGCCAAGGTAAAAATGGCTTTGCTAGAAAGACATAAAAAAAAAAGGATTAAGGTATGGAATCAGAGAAACAGCAATAATAAAAGAGGCAGGGAAAATAAAGTAGATAAACCTGAATTTTTGACTCTTGAAAAGTACTAAGCACTATGTTTGTAGTAGTTTGGATTTTAGTGATGGTGTGTTGAGTGTCTTTTGATTATTCAGTTCCATGTTAGATGGACTCCCAAATGCTAGGAGGTGTTAATGTCAGTGTCTCAAGGACTATATCTCAGACTCTAATGTTAGCTATTTATAGTCTGTGGTGTTGTGGAACTGAAAAGGGCCTTAGGCAGTTTTTCAAATGGGAAAGCTGAAAACCTACAAAACTGAAATGACTTGTCCAGAGTTACCGAGATAGTTAGTTGCTGAGCTGAGATGCGATACCAGTTGTCTTGTTGATCTTTCTTTATACTATCTGCTTATTTAATTGGGAATATTTTGGCTCATCCTAGTGGTGCAGTGGTAAAGAATCCACCTGCCAATGCAGGAGATGCAAGAGACAGTGATTCAATCCTTGGGTTGGGAAAATCCCCTGGAGGAGGAAATGGCAGTCCACTCCAGTATTCTTGCCTGAAAAATCCCATGGACAGAGGAACCTGGTGGACTACAGTCCATGGAGTCACAAGAGTCAGGCATGACTGAGCATGCAGCACACACACATTCATAGCTCATCTTGATATCTTTATAAATTGATAGAGACATGTATACATACATATATGTACACATACACATATCCATCTGTTTTCCCCCTTTGCTTCCTTCCTGTCTCTCTCTGACTTACATACCTATTTACTTACCTACTTACCAAACCAGACAAGCTTAAAGCTATAGTCAAAGACAAGACAAAGACTTGTTTTTCTTGGATCCTAATCAAGTTCAGAGCCATACACTCAGTCAGTGGTCATCATTCCCATTAACTATTGCCAGAGAGTTTTTGGTGCCCACATATTAACCTGTGTGATAAGGCAGCTTTGGCTAGACTTCACCTGTCAGTCTGTTCCTATTTTGGCCTTAGATTAAGATGTTTTTTTTCCATGATCCCATTCTGGTATGAGACTGCCGTTTTCCTTAGTTCTGGGCCTGACAAGAGAGGCTCTGGAGGGGAACAGAAGACAGCAGATGGACTCTCGCTTTGGTGCCAAGGTAATGTAAGGCCGTTTCGGAAAAATAAACTTTACGTGTGAAGTGATAGACCAGGTTATCATTTCGTTCTAGGAAAGGGATGTGGCCAGTGCTACAGATAGTGTCAGGAAGAAGTCGGTCCAGGGCGTTCCTAAACCTTAAAGATAGGTTTGGAAATCCTGGGTATCTTTAGGACAACACTGGAAAGTGATAATGGTCCCCATCCTGTTTTTGTACTTGACCGTGACACATCTCTCATTGCAGAATTGTTAGAGTAGGATTGCTGAGATGTAAAGAGCTCAAGGGATATGTGGAGGGTAGGGGCTGGGAAGGACAAAAGCTAAAAATCCATATCATTCGAGCCCCTGAAGAGAAACTGAGTGGATAGACTTGTTTTCAAGTCATCTGTGGCCACTTGTGGAAGGTGGAGTGACAAGTGAAAAGAAGCATTGTTCACAGACAGTCATAAATAAGCCAGGAAAATCCATGATATCAAGAGGTCATAGCGAGTAAAGAACTCCATGAAAGCAGACACACGTTCACAGAACAACACACACAGACACACACACACACTGTCACATACATGTATCTGCATATATATTCTGTTGAAGGTTGATAGAATGGTCACAAATGGATCAAAAGTTAAGTACAAAACAGGAAACCCCCAAACTCAGAAGTAACTGCAACCTGGCGAAAACCTTCATGATAAATCGTCAGAGTTCCTTACTAGAGTTGATGCCCTTTTGTCCTGGTGCCTTATCTCACGTGTGTATTATCAGTGGTTCTCAGATGCTTTCCTGAAGTCTAATAGTGGAGGGTCATGGCTCCAGGGTCCATTCCCCTTCTGGTGCCTGAGCAGTCCTGGGAGGAAGCCTCCTTCCCCTTTGGCTGATGAAGGACCGCGCAGGTCTCCCCTCTCTCCTGCCACAGCTGATTCTCTGCAGTCACCCCCATTCACGTGCTGCGGTTTCTCCTGAAGACAGACAGACACCCACCCACCCTATGCACCCACCCATGCTGTTTAGGATTCCTAGCAACCATGGGGTTCTCTGCTCTTCATGGTAGAACTCCTGGCCAAGTTGTCTCTATTTACCATCTTCAATTTCATGGACCTCACCTTCAGACTCATGTCAACCCAGGTTTCTCCACCTGGACCTGCTCAGGTCAGGTTCACTGAGAGCCTCCACGTTGCTAACTTCAGAAGGGCTCTGTTCTCAGTCCTTATTACGTGAACCATCAAATGCTCACAGTCTCCTCCCTGAAAAGCCTTTTTTCAATGGGGCTTTGTGGGCAACATATTTTCTTGGTTTCCTAATTTTTTTAAAATGTTTTATTGGTGGACAATTGCTTTACAGTATTGTGCTGGTTTCTGCCACATATCAACATGAATCAGCCACTGGCATACATATATCCCCTCCCTCTGGAACCTCCCTCCCATCTCCCACTGCATCCCACCCCTCTAGGTTGTCTCAGAGCCCTGGTTTGAGTTCCTGAGTCATGCAGCAAATTCCCACTGGCTATCTGTCTTACACATGGTAATGTGTATGCTTCCATGCTTCTCTCTCAATTCATCCCACCTTCTCCTTGCTTGGTTTCCTCTTAATTGGATTTACTGACTTCTGTTTCTCCTGATTTCTTGGCCTTTTGGTCCTGGGGCTCTTTGGCTCTTCTCTTCCCTTGGTTTACTTATTCCCTCGGGGAGCTTATCCACTGTGTGTTTATCAGGCATCCCCACGTGGTGAGAGCAGGTTTGCACCCAGGCCCATCTCTTCCTAGAATTCTGGGCTCCTAAAGCACAGTGTTCACTCAGCGTTGGCACTTGAACATCCAGGGGGCATCTCCCACCCGAGACATGTGGAACACACCTCCTTGTCTTTCTTCTAAGGGAGGGAGAGACTGTCTTCCCCATTCTGGGAGCTTAGACTGAAGATCAAATCGTGGTGTCGTTTCTGAATGTACCACTCACTCCCATCCACCTGGGCCTCCCATTGGCTCTCCTTTCACCTGTCTCTAGACTCCCCACGGGAGTCTGACCCCCCATCACCTCTCATCTGCAAGATCCTCCCAGCCCGACAGGCCCCGGCTTCCCCCTTGCTGCCTGCAGTCCAGATCAGCCTCTTGAAATATACCCCATGAGGAGGCACCTCTATTCACAGCCCTCTATTAGAAAATTTCCATCTCAATGTGAAAGCCAGAGTCCTTACAGTGTCCCTTAGGGCTAGACCCTGTGGCTCCTTGTCCCCTTTCTGACCCCTCCTGCTCCAGCCATGCTGGCTTGCTGCGTGCTCACCACTCTGGGCATTTGCACCTCTGTCTTCTGTTTCCACAAAATCACTGTGGATGGTGACTGCAGCCATGAAATTAAAAGATGCTTGCTCCTTGGAAGGAAAGTTATGACCAACCTAGACAGCATATTAAAAAGCAGAGACATTACTTTGCCAACAAAGGTCCGTCTAGTCAAGGCTATGGTTTTTCTAGAAGTCATGTATGGATGTGGCAGTTGGACTATAAAGAAAGCTGAGTGCTGAAGAATTGATGCTTTTGAACTGTGGTGTTGGAGAAGACTCTTGAGAGTCCCTTGGATTGCAAGGAGATCCAACCAGTCCATCCTAAAGGAGATCAGCCCTGGGATTTCTTTGGAAGGAATGATGCTAAAGCTGAAACTCCAGTACTTTGGCCACCTCACGTGAAGAGCTGACTCATTTGAAAAGTGACCCTGATGCTGGGAAAGATTGAGGGCAGGAGGAGAAGGGGACGACAGAGGATGAGATGATTGGATGGCATCACCGACTCAATGGACATGGGTTTGGGTGGACTCCGGGAGTTGGTGATAGACAGGGAGGCCTGGCGTGCTGCGGTTCATGGGATTGCAAAGAGTCGGACACGACTGAGTGACTGAACTGAACTTCTGTTTCCAGTGTTCTTTCTTTCCGCAGAATCTGCACAGTCTCCTTCTCCTGCAAGTCCTCACTTAATGTAACAGCCATGAGGTCTTTTCTGCTCTCCTTTCTGAACCTATAGCTCCCCTCTCCCCACATTACCTGGTTTCCCCCATCACCCTTTATTTTTTTGCCCTGAAGGAGGAAATGACAACCCACTCCAGTGTTCTTGCCTGGAGAATCCCGTGGATAGAGGAACCTGGCAGGCTAGAGTCCATAGGGCCATAAAGAGTTGGATACAACTGAGTGTCTGAGCACGCACTTACTCACCTTATAACTTATTTACTGTCATGGTTTATTGTTTGGTCTCCCCACTATAATATAAGCTCCATAAAAGGGATATTTTGGGGGGAGGAGATGTGTTTATTGCTATATTCCAGGGCGTAGAACAGTTCTAGCACAGACTAGGTGCTCAGGAAACACTGATCACATTATGGAAATGTATCCTACTTAAGACACCTGATGATGTAACTAAAGCACCTAAGTATGCTAAATACCATGAAGCCCCTGTATTTTATCTCAAAATGTAAATTTCATATTTTACTTCATGATCTATGTTTTTTTATTATGGCAGCAACGTTTAGAATACTTAGCACTGGATGAAATGGAAGCTTCGGGAAGATTCCCCCTTGATTATTCTGTGTACCGCTCCCCAAACCCCGCCACCCAACCAACACACATACATTGTCTTGGTTGTCATGTCCCACCCCACAGCCTTCAGGAGGCATATTCTAAGTTATAATTGGTATTTAGAATAATGACCATGCACCTTACACTATCAAGAAAAGAAAATTCTCATTTGTGAAGTGTTCTCGGTAAGCAGTAGCGTAGAATAAGTACATTTGAACCTTCCAGCTCCTTAGTTAACATTTCAGTTCTTCATTTCATTCTCATGTCCCGATCCCCAACTGCGGAAGCCTCTGCTGCCTGGAGAAAGGGTACTCATGCATGCATGCTAAGTCACTTCAGTCGTGTCTGACTCTGTGCGACCCCATAGACGGCAGCCCACCAGGCTCCCCCGTCCCTGGGATTCTCCAGGCAAGAATACTGGAGTGGGTTGCCATTTCCTTCTCCAGGGGTACCCATAGGGAAAGGTATTTATGAAAGGGACATGAGTCACAACCATTCTTCTTATAAGAGGAGCCTGAAAGTTAAGTTGGACGTTTTAAAAAAAGATATGGAGGGACTTCCCTGGTGGTCCAGTGGTTAAGACTCCATGCCCCCAAGGCAGGGGGCCCGGATTTGATCCTACACGTTGCAACTAAGAGCTGGCACAGCTAAATCAATAATAAGTAAATATGAAAAGATATAGGGTATTTTCATATTTCAAAAGTACAGGAAAATTTAAAATTGGTAGAAATACATCTATGCGACCCCATGGACTGTAGCCCCCCAGGCTCCTCTGTCCATGGAATTCTCCAGGCAAGAATACTAGAGTGAGTTGCCATGCCCTCCTCTAGGGGATCTTCCCTACCCAGGGATTGAACCCAGGTCTGCCGCATTGCAGGCGGATTCTTTACCATCTGAGGCACCAGGGAAGCAACAAAAATGAAAGAAATCCAGAATTTCCTACCTTTGGATTCTTACCTGTGCTCCTTAGGGATCTTGGTCAAAGTATTTAATCCATGGAGGCTAACACTCCCTTTCCTGTAAATCAAGGATGGTTATGTCAGCTGTTGGGCTCTTGTGCCCTGGGGAGCCCTGACACACAGAAGCTCAGGACATATTAAACTCTCCCCCTTCTGTCTGTACACCCATCTCCTTGAGGTGACAAACGTTCTCAATTCCTGTAAATTATAAAAGGTAAGTTATCAGTGCTAATATTAGTGCTTTTTTTCCCTCCCCTGAAAGTTTCTGTAATGTTACTAGCTAAAATCGTACCAGGTTTGTTTTGAATAATACATGTTCTATGGAAAAGTTCAGCAGTGATTGGCTTAATTATACGTTCAAGCCCAAGAACAACTTATATTGTGCCTTTCAGATACAGACTTTAACAGAAATGAATGCTTCAATCAGGCTGTAAGCCGGATGGGAGTGAAATAGTTACACATTTATGAGGGTGAGAAAAGCCCCTGTTTAAATGAGGGGAAAACCGTGTGGTTTAAGCCTGTTCATTTTTTTAACTTAAATGGAACAGTAATATAATGAAGAAATACTTTGCCAAGAATAACCTGGTACAGTCACCAAGGTATATTTCGGTCACAGAACGTGACTGAGGTTCAGGCTCACGATGCCTGCTTCTGATTTACGGAAGCACGTGCCGCACAGACAAGTCTCGGAGTCAGTGAGAGGCTATGTGTTTACAGACTGGGGTTCTGATGCCTGCTCTTCTGTTTTCATCTTGGTTTGAATCTTGGGAGGTGCCTGCCCGTGTCTGAACTCGCTGGTTGTAGAATGGCTCGTGTTCCTTACAGTTAAAACAGAGAGGTTATTTGAAAGTCATGCGAACCACTTTGAATCCCATATTCATAAAAATTCCAAGAGAGGGTTATTTAAAAGTCGTGTTAACCATTTTGAGTCTTGAGCATCTTTGTTTCCGGCTGTCACCAAAGCAGTACTAGGTCTGCAGAGATCAGGCTCCTGACTGACTTTTGGATGAGACTTGTACACTTGGGGGACAAATGCAGAGTGGAATTCAACATTTGGTACTAAAAAAGAAAAAGAGAAATATCCATGCTACCGAGCAAAAAGAGCATGGATGGAAATGCGTGAGATGCATTTTGATATTTTCTGAAAGAAAAATAAGAAAAAAGGTTTATCTTTAGATGGATTAGACTATATTATTATAGTCTATATAATATGTAGACTATGTTATTTTAGGCTATATTCTGTAAATTTTTCTGGAAAAGGTGATTAAAAAAAAGAAACACACCCTGAAATACTTTCAGTTTCTGTGATGGCTCAGATGTAGCTGGGCCTCTCAATTCACTGACATTCCAGAAACATACCAGTAATATTTGTGGGACTGTTGAGCTCACCACACCTCTCAGAAACTCAATGCCGTTAATGTGGTTGGGAACTTGCTTATTGATTCTACAAATGCTTTCATGTTAATTTTTGCATCCCCTTCCTACACAAGCTCATAAGGCTTCTGGGGAAGGGTTCAGATCATAAGTGGCTGTTCTTTCTCTCCAGTGCCCGGTCCATGGCGGGCTTGGGGGGATGTATAGGTGTATGCAAAAATTCACGCTGAACTGGTGAGTGGAGCTCTTCTTTTACTTCAGTTCCCCAAGTTTCTGTCAAGACTAAGAACATTTTCTTTTTTTGCCAACTCTGCCTCCCACATGAATATTTGAGCTATTGCTTGCTGGGGACACCTTCCGAGGTGGTGTCCCAAAGTGTCCCTAGGAGATGGCTCACATGTGATGCTTCTGGGGACGGGGTGGGGGGAGGGCACGAAGGTGAAGGTGATGGCAGTGACCAGCAAGATTTCGCCCAGCCTCCTCACTCTCATCCCACCTCTTCCTCTTATCTCTTGCTTCTCATCCCTCGCAACATTGTCCCTGACACTTGTGCCCAGTCCTTGCTGCCCCATCACCTTTCCTGAACAAGCTGGGGACTTTCTTGTCCACTTGTTGATTTGGTCACTTGCGGATTCAGTAGGTGGCCCTGGAGTGCCCATGTCTTTGGATGTGCCCTTTCCTATTCCTTGGATCGTCCTTCTCTTTCTTCATTCAGCAGAATCCCACACATCCTCTAGACCCAGTTCTTCATCTGACTTTTTTAATGGGGTCATTTTTAACTTTCATAGGAAGGATTTGAATGTCCAATGAGGGTTTGTCTTAATTTGTGGCCTGCAGAAAGGTGAAGGCCTCACGTGTGGCACATCCTTGACAGGGAGTCCTTTTCTCTTTTGATCTTCTTCTCTCAGGCTGAAATGTTTCCCTTGGGTGATAATTTGTTGGATGCTTCGAGACTCTCTAGACCTGGGTTGCTATCGGATCTTATTAGAATGGATGCGTCATTCTGATGAAATTACCACTTGGCAGTTTTATGAATCATTGTTTTTGAGCTTTTTTTTGACCATTACTCAAGGAGATGTAAATTTAATTCACAACCCAGTGTATAGGCAAACATAAGCACGCAAAAAACTTTAATGTCATAGGACAATTTTTACCCTTACTGGGATGTAACCCTCTTACCTGCCCCCCGCCAAAATTCCTTGCTCCATTTCCATCCTATTCATTTAAAAATACTGGTATCAAATCATTGCATAAATGTCATGACCCAACAATGGTTCATGAACCCTTGGACAAACACTTCTGTTAGCAATGCTGCAGATGTTAATTTTTTCTTTTTTTATAAAAATGGGTGTGAGCGTTGAGACACTACTTGTGATAAATTGGCTTACTAAGGTGATGAACTGTGCAAAAAGCTGGGCTGTTGTCTCTGTGGAATTTATTGCTTTTCCTTTACTGAATACCAGCCATGCTTGTCTTCTGAGGTCCTATTCCGGGCATCCCTTGCTGCAGATTGGTTTGTCTTTTCATCTGTTAATATGCATTTGGAAGGAGCCCCATAGAATTGAAATAGACCCAGTGGGACTCCACAATGGATGCTTAGCTTTCGAGGCCTTAGGAACAGTCTGCATTCTGTCCACTTTTTAAGAATTACTCTCCCCAAGCACTATTCCTATGGAGATCAGATGTTCCTTTCGCTTGCGTCTTCATACTGATTGGGGTCAAATTTTCTTAAGATTAGGAATGAGTTCCTTCCGGTCCTGTTACCCGTGCATTCGGAGTGCAGCTCATGGACTGAAGAGGGCAGACGCCAGTCTGGGCCGTACTGACAGAGTTCATTAGGGTTAGGTCCTTAGTTCAGTGCTGTGGTTTTAGACGTTTAGGCATAGTTGTTCTTCAGTTTCAGTGTTTTTAATGAGACAGGCAATAAAAGTTTAAGGCCGGGTTTCTCAACCTCAACACCAATGATGTATGGAGCCAACTAATTCTTTATTGTGGAAACTGTCCTGTGCCTTATAAGATGTTTAGTAGCATCTGTGAACACTGCCCACTAGAGCCAGTGCCCTAGTGTGATAACCAAAGATGTGTTTCGAGATTGCCAAATGTCCCCTGGGGACCAAAGTCGCAGTGGTTGAGATCAGCTGGGTAAACACGATGCCAATTGTTCAGTGAGCACTTAGGTTATTTTCTTACATTTTCTAATATGTAATATAGGTACATGACTTGTGTCATTGCCTTTTTTGACATTTGACACATTTGACAAATTAGTTTTATGTGCTGTAACTATTGGGGAATTGATCAAATTCAGATAAATACTAAGACTGGAAGTTGAAAAATTCCAAGTTTGTGTGTGTATATATCTATACATATATATATATACATATATAATGTATTAATAGTTAACAAAATGTTTGAAACAGCTGGCTGTTATAATATTGATATTATAATGCACCAAGTTAAATTTATAACTAAAAATTAATAATAGTACTGTGTATTAGTGTTGCATTTCACAGTTTTTTTGGGTGGTTTCACATGTATTTCTACATTCAATTCTCAACTCACGGAGTAGGTATGACAGCTATTTTTATCCTTAAGCTGCAGATGGGGAAAATGAGATGCAGAAACACAAGTAATTCACCCTGAAACTCACATGCTGTTTAAGAACTGGAAGCAGGGCTTAAACTCAAGTTCTGTGACACAAACCAGTCTGGGATTCTGAGGCTTGTCTCCTTAATGAGTCAAGCTCCCCCTGGCCCCACAGCCCCCACCCCTAAATAAAGGGAACTAAGTAGATATTGTTAGGGTTAATGGTGCATCCTTATCTTTTATTTTTCCAGCTCTTATCAGTATCTGAAATGTTTGCCTTGTCCAGTGATGGGGTTCCTCTTTCATTATAAAAAATCTTTCTGAAATTATATAGGAAGCCTTGTTGATATCTCATGGTTGGGAGAACTTGAGCTCCCCTTAACCGCCTCACCCAGCCATAAATCTGGCTTTTGTGCAGAGTCCCCACGCCTCTGTTCTGCTTGCTACATCAGTTAGCCCCCAGCCCTCCTCACAGCACCATCTGGTCCCCTGGGGTCGCCCTTGACTTCCCTGTGGTCGCTCCATCTGGGCAGTCGGTGCTGGCGGAGACAAAGCACGGCTGGAGAAGTTTAGTTCCCTTTGCTCTGAACTCTATACTATGGGAAAGTGGAGACGCTGGCATTTTTGATGCATCAGTTCAAGACCAAGCTCAAGGCAAATGAAGAAAAGGTAAAGCTTGAATTTCCTCCTAAAAGATGATTTACTGTGAGATTCAGTTGGTCATGGGGGTTGCTGGGATTCTGATGACATACTTGTGAAATTCCTCCACATTGCTGGGCATTTCTGGGGTGGTAATGGATTACAATTTTAAAAAGTTAGTTTAAATTAGGTGTTTGGGGTTAATATATATGCACTATTATATATAAAATAGATAATCAACAAGGTACTGAATAGCAGAGGGAATTATACTCAATATTTTGTAATATCCTATAAGGGAAAAGAATCTGAAAAAGAATATATGTGTATCATATGTATATATATGCATGTATATATATACATGAATATATATTCACATATATACACACATTCATGTATATAAACATTCATGTATATATACATGTATATATACATGAATATACATATACATATATATGAATCATATGTGAATCATGTATATGTATATATGAATCACATGTACTTTGCTGTACACCTGAACTCACTCAACATTGTAAATCAATTATACTTCAATTAAAAAAAAGAAACGAAAAAAGTTCCATTCTTATTTGTGATTTTAGCTTAAAAAGCTACATAGCACATTCATAAGGTTGGGGATTGGAAGGGAATGCAGGCAACAAAATACAAAGGCTTTTTATTCAGGTTCATGAGATTGTTATCAATTTTTTAAAATCCCAGTATTTTATGGTAATTATAAAAAAATAATTGTAGAAATAAATGTATACACAGCATAGGATATTTGTGAAGTACACACAGCCTTAGCACCATTTCATTTCATTCCTAAGAAACTTAAAATTTCTCCTGGCCAGCTGTGGGCCTTGTGGAACCTGAGTATACCTGATGTGTATTTCTGCAGATTATGTACCCAAAGTGCATGTTTTTATCTACAGGGGGCTTTTAACTATTTCTTTTCCTTTAAAAAAAATTTCTTAGGAAATCTGTCATTTTGATATTGTCATCCAGCTTTCTATCAATCAATTTTTTTTTTAACTTGGATACCATAAAATGCTTTTAGTAAAGGATTTCAGAGACTCAGGGTTGCAGAAAATCTGACTTGTTTATTCTCTTGCCTTCAGACAAGAGTCCCAGCTGAAACTTGACAGATAAATATCTGTTCAATTTGCTAAACTCCTCAGGGACAGTTCTAAAGTTGTCCTCTGAGATTACCCTTCCTTGTCAATAAATTCCTAGTAAATATTAGATAAATTCTTCTTGCCACAGTTGAGGGCTGTTTTCTTCCTGCAGGAGTGATTGGCTGGGGATGTTGAACAGCTGGTCAGCATCACCCACGTGTCATAATGTATGTCATATCCACCTTTGGGGTTTTCTCTAGGCAGGACTGTGTTCATTCTTGAGACATGGCCTCATGAGTTTATACATCAATCTTTCAGCCAGTTCCTGTTAGGATGATTCCTGCTTATAGTCTGTGCCCAGATCAGTCTTCTTACATGTGAAGCTGCTTTCATTCAACAGGTATCAATTAAATGCTTCTGTGAGCTCAAGATGCAGACCTTAGCGGATCGAACCTTGGAAAGGATAGGGTCCGGGGCTGTGTGTTTTGAAATAGGACATGAAATTTTAAATTAAGCTATTTAACTTTAGAAGGAGTCAGACAAGGTGAGGTTACAATCTGCCGCAGGGGCATAAGCTTCCAAGCTCAAGCCATTCTGCACCTTTGAACCCCTCCTCCCCAAACTCCACCATCTCTGTGTGTCCTTGAGTGGCCAACACAGCGGGCCCCTCTCCCAGTGGCAGCTTTGTGCCCATGGGTTGAGGGGCTTGAGTAGTGCTGTGTGTGCGCGTCTTCGGGCATGTGACCCTCCAATCAGAAGGGCCTGACAAAGAGTCGCTGGGAGACTTTCACCTGTGGGTCATCACCAGACCTTGGTATTGAGGAAAGCAAGCACAAAGGCTCACTCCCTTCAGCTTGTGGTGGGAGCGGCAGCTGGAAGCTTCTCTGACTTTTAGCTTCTACTAAAATGTAGCTGAGAAAAGACAACGTAGGTATTGAACTTTCAAAAGGTAGGGTGCTGCTGTTCCAGCTCCCATGTCACATGTGTCATGGGTAACTCACTCAGTGGCTCTTCTGCCTTTTAGATGTTCGGGAGAGCTGCCCATGGAAAGATGTGATCAGTAGTGGGCTGGGTACCACTCTAACCTCATTGGTTAGAGATGCTGGCTTCAGTCTTTATAGACTCACATGAGCGGTTAGATTTCCTGCTGATGCCTAAGTGGGAAGTCTTTTTGACTTTTTTTTTTTTTAATTTAAATTGTGTGTGTGTGGATCATCCTAGGTAGACTTGTGTCTTTGGCTTTATTGGGGATACTTATGTCTTGTACCCAGAGAAGGCGATGGCACCCCACTCCAGTACTCTTGCCTGGAAAGTCCCATGGACAGAGAAGCCTGGTAGGCTGCAGTCCACGGGGTCGCAAAGAGTCAGACACGACTGAGCAACTTCACTTTCACTTTTCACTTTCATGCATTGGAGAAGGAAATGGCAACCCACTCCAGTGTTCTTGCCTGGAGAATCCCAGGGAGGGAGGGGCCTGGTGGGCTGCTGTCTATGGGGTCGCACAGAGTCGGACACAACTGAATCGACTTAGCAGCATGTCTTGTACCAGTGCTCTGTGAATTTTAGAAGTGACCATCAAACCATCCAAAGAGGCTATACAGGTGGCTAACAAGCCATGAAAAGATGTTCAACATCACTAATCATCAGAGAAGTGTAAATCAAAGCCACAGTAAGATATCATCTCACACTATAGGATGGCCACTGTATGAAAAAAAAAAACAAACAAATAGGAAATCACAAGTGTTCCTGAGGATGCAGAGAAAAATTAGAACCTATACTCTATTGATAGGAATGTAAAATGGTGCGGCTGCTATGGGAAACAGTATGGTGGGTCCTCAAAAAAATGAACAATGGAAAAATCATATGATCAAGCAATTCCACTTCTGAGTATATACCTCAAAGAATTGCAGGCAGGGTCTCAAAGAGATATGTGTACACCTGTGTTCTTAGCAGCATTATTCACAATAGACAAGAGGTGGAAAGCAGTTTCTAAGGGTCTGTTTACAGATAAATGGATAAACAGAATGTGAATAATGGAATATTATGCAGCCTTAAAAAGGAAGGAAATTTTGACAACATGCTACAACACAAAGGAGCCTTGAAGACATTACACTAAATGAAAAAAACCAGTGATAAATGTCAAATCCGGTGCGATTCCACTCGCATGGTGTACCTAGAGCAGTCAAATTCGTTAGACAAAAGAGAATGGTTGTTACCAGCGGCTGGGGGGATGGAGGAGAGAGTGAGGTGAGGAGTTTAATGTAAGAGGTTTAGTTTTGCAAGATGAAAAGAGTTCGGGAGACGAATTGCATAACAGTGTGAACATACTTCACACTACTGTCTGACCACTTAAAAATGGTTCAGATGGTAAATGTTATGTGCATTGTACTGCAATTACAAATATAGTTTGTTTGTTTGTTTGTTTTAAAGAGGAAAATGTCACTATTGAGCCCTCACTGCTTTGCTCTCTCTGTCTGCAGAGAAAATAAAGGCTTTGTGTCCTGGCTGTGAACACAGCCAGATGGCAGCACCCCCATCTTTCCCTCAAAGGTGGGCTTCCTGCCGCTGGCCTCTTGCAGCGGGGCCCACGCATGTGCTGGAGAAAACCTTTTTCATCTCATCTCTGGGGTTGGCATCTCTGACACATGTTATTTTAGCCAAGGGCTATTTCTCTGTGATTCTACATTTTGGGTTTTGTTTTCGCTGCTTCATCAGCTGGGGAACAGTGACCTGTTGTTGCCGTGCCGGGACGCTGCTCCTGTGATCTTGCCAGGGCGGCGGGTCTGGGAGTTGTTTTCCGAGCAGTGGTGACAGACGAGCTGTGACTCAGGGCAGCGTGCTCACCTGCTCTCCCCCGAAACAAAGGCATGCGTTTGCCTGAGGACAGAGTGAAAGGCCTTTCGCAAGGTTGCTGGGGGCGGTCCTGGCTTCCTTCACATCTTCCAGACAACCCCGATGAATCACGCAGCTCACAGATGTGCCGTTTATTATTTTCACAGCAATTCTGGACACCCATTGTTTCTCCACGTAATTTACGGCAAGCCTTCCTTTTGACTTTTGGGGGGACCGGGTGTAAAGTGCTTGACAGAGTTTTCTCCTGTTTCTTGTTTTTCAGGATCCTTTCATGGATCCACTGCCTGGACTTCCTAACCACGCTGCCTTGCTCCTGGGACCCTGTCAAGTCGACTGACCATTAATCTCCCTCAGTGCACAAACCAGACTGCAGGTGAGTCCGGCCTGTGGGAGCTGTGGTTCCTGTCCAGTGCCATGGCTGTGTTAGTAAGGGTTTAATTATTTGTTCCCATTATTTGTGTTTTAAACTGAGCTTGATCATTGCCTCCAAAGAAATGTCAGCCCTTTTGACTTCTGTGGCTGTACATTCTTACATATAAAAGAATGGAAATTAAAAACCAACTTCATGTATTAGAAGTAGGTAACCCACTCCAGTATTCTTGCCTGGAGAATCCCATGGACAGAGGAGGCTGGCGGGCTACATACAGTCCATGGGGTCGCAAGAGTCGGACACAACTGATTGACTAAACCTAACCTCATATATTAGAAACATAACTGGAAGCATCGTTTCTGACTTGCCTCAAACACTGATACATTGGTTAGAATAAAAAAAACAAAACTGAGGAGGTGGGGTGGTTTGGATCGTCCCCTGGAATTTTGCTTAACTAACAGACTCTCTAAACAAATTGGAGTTTTAAAGGAAATCAATAGAATCTAAGTTTGGGTATGTTTTTTTTTTTTTTGGATGCTCACATTCTTTTTTTTTTTTTTAATTAAAAAAATTTAAATATTTCTTTCTAGGATGCTCACATTCTAACAAGTCAGCTTCAGACTTTTATCAGTTTCTAAAGTGAGGACCCTTAAAGTCTTTAGAAAAGCACGAGAGATTAGTTTCATTAAAATGTTTTTCTTTTCCAAAGGAGAGCTTTTATTTTCTCCCTCTGTTTTTCACCTCAGCCTAGTTTTTGAGAACATTTAGTCTTTATCCTTTGAGGTATGCTATTCTGTGTGACATATGAAAGCTCCAACACAGTGCAGTACCCGGAGTCATATTACCACAAACATGGTCATTTTTCAGCAGTAACCACTTATATTGGGGTGCAATATGAGCTCTTTCAGTCGTTCATGTATAAAGGAAAGGTGTCTCTGTGGTCACTGAAAAATCAGTGTATTGCAGTGACAGAGTAAAGGGATTTTCTCATTTTGCTCTTTAGAATCATTGATTCAAAACCTCCCAACACCCAGCCTATAGGAGGTCTCTGTCTTAAGCTGATTGCTATGCCTGTTCGGTTTCTGAATTAACATCAGACAACAGATAATGTGCTTAAACTCACTAGCACAGGAATGTGCAGTGCTGTCTACTTGGCTGATGACCTGCAATGCAGAAGGAGAACCAATTCCGCAAGTCACGCTTGTCCCTACGTCTCTGAGTTGTGTCAGGCCCAGAAAGAGGTTGCTTGGTTCCTCTGTCACCTGAACATAGCTTGTAGAAAGTTCTGTCCTAGTGGAATGTAGTTTAGGTCATGACTCTTACTGACACTGCTGTTCTTAATTCAGGTGACGATGGGAAACTCCGAGAGTCAGTACACCCTACAAGGACCTAAAAATCATAGCAATACTATTACTGGTGCTAAACAAAAGCCTTGCTCCCTGAAAATCCGTGGCCTTCATGCCAAGGATGACAAGTCATTGCACGGATGGGGTCATGGAAGCAGCGGAGCGGGGTACAAGTCCAGGTCGTTGGCCCGAAGCTGCCTTTCTCACTTTAAGAGCAATCAGCCTTACGCATCCCGACCAGGGGGCCCCACGTGCAAAGCCTCCAAAGGCAGTGCCTACGCCAAGCATAGGACAGGTGCCGCAGGGTCAGATTTCCAGGGCACCGATGCCGCTTTCTCGCCCGAGAACGGCTTCCACTATGTCGGACGCCCGCCCGAGGAGAACCACTCGGCTTCGAGGGACTGCCGCAATGGGCACCTTCTCAACTGCTACGGCGGGAACGAGAGCATCGCATCCACCCCGCCTGGCGAGGACCGCAAGAGCCCCCGGGTGCTCATCAAGACGCTGGGCAAGCTGGACGGGTGCCTGCGGGTAGAGTTCCACAGCGGCGCCGCGCCCCCGGGGGCCTCCCCATCGGGCGGCCCGGTGCAGCTGCTGCGCTACTCGGCCGGTTCCGCGCCCAGCCCCCGCGCCTCCCCGGCAGCCGCCGCGCGCCCCCGCTCCAGCAAGGGCAGCTCGCTCAGCTCCGAGTCCTCCTGGTACGACTCGCCCTGGGGCCCGGCCGGCGAGGTCAGTGAGGCTGAGGGCTCCTTCGTGGCGCCAGACACGCCTGAGCCCGGCCTCCACACTGGCTTCCCGACCAGGGATGCTCCAAAGCCTTTCAGCCAAAGCGCCTCCCTCTCATCCCTCCGGGACCCCTACCCCAACGCCTCCCTTGGGAGCCTGGCCCCCGCGGCCCTGCGGCTTTCCGATGACTACATGGGCACCCGCGCCAGCCTCAGTGCCCGCGTCTCCTTCGCCTCCGACATGGACGTGCCGGCCCGCGTGGAGCGCGGGGAGCCCGGGCAGTTCGCGTCCTTCACCCTCCCTTGCCGCAAGTCCAGGGCCCTGGGCGAGGAGTCCTCCAAGAAGGACACCCTGAAAGCCAGGATGCGCCGCATCAGCGACTGGACGGGAAGCCTCTCCAGAAAGAAAAGAAGACTCCAGGTGAGTCAGGCTGGAGTGCCGGGAGAGATGCTCTTCGATTGGTTTTCTATCTGCAAAACGGGAAGGCTAGCAGAAGGTACTGCAGAGAGCATTCTGAGACTTAGATGAGCTGCTGAGAGTGGTTAGCCTAAGACTTGGCACTTCTTGTTTTCGGGTGTGTGTGTGCGTGTCTGTATGTGTGTGTATCTGTGTGTGGTGTGTGTGTGTGTGTGTGTTCTCCTTTTGCGTCAGACATGCATTTTCACTCTGAACCCTCCACTCCAGTCATTCCCATTCTGTCCAATCTTGTGCCTCCTGGATTCTGGAGTAAAATCCACAGGCCTCATCCAAGACCTAGTCAAACTGTTCTTAGAAAGAACAGCCTAAGGGAGACTCCCCAGTGAATTGGTTATCTGAGTGCTCAGCTAAAACTCATTCTCAAAGCCTAGAACGAAAGGAAGAGAGAGAAGCTGTTGTCGTTTTGGGATGAGTAGCCTTCCTGAACTCGATATTACTTTAGGGAGATTAAAATTCCTATTGTTCATTGAGTACAATGGGGAAAAAAAATGGGTATAATCTTACCACCTCCTCATGGGGACAGCTAACGGTGTTGAAAACATCTTGACCTGAGCACATGGAATCGCTAAAACACAGTGTTGATGAAACAAGAATCATGATGGTGACAGTAATACTTTAATGGGCGTATAAAGTTTGAACAGGGGAGACAAAATGACTTCAGTGCCAGCGAGGAAAGTAAGAGTTTGCCCTCTTTGGTAATGAGAGGCGATTGCTAGGTATTTTTAATTGCTCTTTTGTATTTGTTTGTTTTTGTGTTTTTTTGCTTTTAATTATTTATAGAAAGGAGAAAGTATATATATACATATTTTAACTCACCTTAAGTCATATTGTTGAAGGAAATTTAAGTGACTTTGGGAATTTGTTGAAGGAAATTTAAGTGACTTTAGGAATTTGTCTCTAGTAGAGTGACATTTTGACCATCCTTCCCTGAGCAGATTGTTTCAGATCTGTAAAATTTGCCATTAGTTACTTCCTTCCTAGGCACAAAGTCCAAGCCCCCTGCCCCAATATTTTCCTTTGTCCCTTTCTTCCTCCTCTCAGGAGGAGACTAAGGATAGACGATCAGTGTCCTGTTACAGAACTCTTCATATCCCTGAGTGCAGTAATTTGCTTCCTCCTGACTCATTACTTGTTCAGGTCAAACCATTAAGTAGTAAAGATTTCTTTGACCTTTCTCTCAGCCGCCAAGTACACTTGACAACTGACAGCAATCAAACGTAAAGGGAAAGATAGCTCCTACTTTCTGGGGACCCGCAGTCCTATGCAGACAACTTTCTCATCTTCTTGATGCAAGTGCTGTGTTGTCGACTTGTGTTCAGCACTCATCTCCCGGGACCCCTGAGCCTGTTCCTCCACATCTCTCATTTGCATAGAGCATGTTCTCTTCTGTGTGTGTGGCCTGGCTTATACATGGTCAGTTCCCATTCAGTTTGAAAGCAGACCTTTGCCACTGTGGACTGACCACATTCCATCCTATGCAGACCCCTGCCACCCAGCCACCCCTGGGAAGTGAAGCTCCTTCAAGTCTGGATCATCCAAGACTTAACTGGATGATTTGTAAGTCCCTGGAGTTAAGAACAGAATGGTTACAAGATCAAAGAGCCCGAATCTGAAAGGACTTCCCCTCATCTGGGCTTCCCAGGTGGCACTAGTGGTAAAGAGTCCGCCTGCCAATGTAGGAGATGCAGGGTTGATCCCTGGGTCAGGGAGATCCCCTGGAGGAAGAATGGCAACCCACTCCAGTATCCATGGGCAGAGGAGCCTGGTGGGCTGCAGCCCACAGGGTTGCAAAGAATCGATTTAGCATGCACACAGACCCTCTCATTTTAAAATGAAGAAACTAATGTTAAAGGAGTTTGACGATTTATGGCTAGTTAGTGGACATGACTGAAGTGACTTAGCAGCAGCAGCAGCAGTGGAGAAGCTGGGGCCAAAGCCATTTCTGCTAAAGCTCAGATGTGTGTCTTTTCCACTTGGCTGCATGGCTAAGGTACTCTTGGTACTCTAGTAATTTCGTGGGGGTTATTGAACATTAACGTAACAAATTATCTTGGATTTTTAAAAAGTGGCCTACGAAGGCAGCTTTTTGCCTTTTGCTTGTGTCCGATTTTGATAATTGATAAAGGTGAACAACGTTTTGGTAGGTGTGCCACTTCCATTGGCCTTGCCTTTGTTTTCCTTCTTTCTCTTTTTTTATTTTCCAGTTGGGTTTTGTTTTTGGCCATACTGTGTAGCTTGTGGGATCTCAGTTCCCTGACCAGGGATCGAACCTGGGCCACTGGGGAACTCCTGCCTTTGCTTTTCTTTTACAATTGAAGGTGAAGACAAAGTTTGGGTCTTTAAAAATACAGTCAGTCAGTGGGTAGGAGCAGCAAAGTTTGTGACAGTGTACCATAGTTAAGGTACCAAATGCTTATTCTCTTACACAGACTTCTGTATGCCAGTACAGCTAAGACTCAGAAGGTCTTCCCATGATGGGTAGACATATTTGTTTTGACTTCTAAAAAAAAGTGATGTGAAAAGAGCGATCCTTTCTTTAGAGGGTTTTCAACCACTCTGGGGAGTTACAGCCTGAAAGCAAATTCATCAGTGAAGATACTTAGTAGCTGAAAAAGGATATTCAAACATAGAGGGTGGGGGGATGGGTGTGCAGGAGGAGAGCGTGTGTTTGAAGCTGGTGGACGACTTGTAGCGATGCAGCTGTTCTGAGACGGGTCCTTGGTAAACTTTCCATCCTGTGAGTCAGGTGGGCCAGGTTACACCGAGGGAACAAAAGCCCTCAGTTCTCCGAGGTTGAGCACAAATCAGTCTGCGTCGTTCTCAAGCTGCAACTCTGTTTTGCATTGATCCCCTCTGGGCCCCCAGGTCCAAGGAGTAGTTTCCCTCCAGGACACCCCAAGCCTCCGGGACAGAGGGAGAAGAAACCTATTGATGGTTTTTGAAGCGCCTGCTCAGAAGCCACGCCTTTCACATCTGTTCGCGTTTATTGGGCAAAGCGGGTCACGAGACCACGCCGAACTCCAAGGGATGGGGGTTGGGAGCAGGGAATGGTCTTGCCAGGGACCCTAGGGGTGAGTCCTGACCACTGCTGTAGAGTTTCTTAGCGAGAGTCAGGACACAGAGACCCCGGCTTTCTGACCCTTTTCATTTTAGACTCTTGCTGCCCCTTGAGGGCCCCACAGTCCCAGGGAATTTCTGCAGAGGACCAGTGGGCTTTACTATGAAAAGAAAGACAGTGGCATGTGAAGAACAACACGGTGAATTTGGTGCTTTTTCCCATAAAGTGAGGAATGGCGATGAGTTTTCTTTTAGCTCCCAAGGAATTTAGTGACGTCTCTTGAGTTCCTCTTCACTCTGCTGTAATGCTATAATGTCAAGTTATGGTACCTGTCATTTATGATTATCTGATGCAGATAGGAATGAAAATTAGACTTCTTTATGTACATGACTAACACAGCACCTTAGCGTCACACACACAGCACAGTGATCAGGAAATCCAGTTGAATCTCCCACATTCCTTCCTTCCTATTAACCTGAAAATGAGTCACTAGCTATTAGGATTCTAGATAGAAAGCTTTACACATTTGTTACAGACCAGGGAAATTGATATCTGTGTATATGAATCAGTTATAAATGCTAAAATATGTGATCTTTTCTCCATTTTTCAAGGAGGAAAATTTGTCTTTTGCTCTGGTTGAACAGTTAAAAGTTAGCACCATGACTTAAGTCTACCTCTTGTGAGAACCAATGTCAGGAGGGCTGACAAGTTACACTTTGGTTTGACACTTGATGCTTTTCTCTGGCAGGTCTCTGCTGGGTTTGAAACACCCCATCACAGGTCTTGCTGGCTATCAGAGGCAATCCCAGTGTCCTGGGGCTATGAGTCAGAGAGTCCTATTCATAGCTGAAATAATGTCAATATGAGCTAAATGAGAAATATTCCTTCATCTCCTAGGAACGTTTGAAGAGCAACACAGTGACAATTGAGGGGGAAAAAAAAAAAAAACAACCCTTAAACTATTTTGAAAGTTTCCTGTCCAAGTGACTCACCATAGCTGGCTTATTTGCTCAGTTCTTGCATAAGCATCAGGGTATAAATAAATCTGACTATGGGATATCGTATAAACACAGTGGAAGATAATATTTTCATTAGTAATAGCTATGTTTGGGGCTCAGTTGTTTGTAGCCCTTGGGTATTTAGAAGCACTTGTCTAATTGATGATTTTCCTACAAAAGATAGCAGGTAATTGCCGCTTGATTTCCGGATGAAATTTCTGGAAAGAAAACCCCTCCAAACAGGGCAATATTCACCATAAAGTCTTTAGTCAGTGGTCCTTGACCTCATTTTCCCTCCTCTTTATTTTAATGGAGAAGGAAATCTAATTGAAAATTCACTAGCCTGTGAGTTAGAGTGTGTTAAGAGTCTCTGCAGAATTACCTTAACCTAAGCTGTAAATTTGAAATGTCAGAGTCTTTTAAGTCATAAATCAAGCTTACTTTCTTTATTTTTTAAAAGATTTGTTTGTTTATTTATTTTTGGCTACATCGGATCTTAGTTGCCGCACTCAGGATCTTGGTTACATGCAGGATCTTTCACGGTGGGCTCCTCTTCAGCTGAGGCATGTGGAATCTCCAGTTGTGGCTCGTGGGCTTCGTTACCTCTTGACATGTGGGCTTCCCAGATGGTGCTAGTGGTAAAGAACCCACCTGCCAATGCAGGACAGGTAAGAAAAGCAGATTTGATCCCTGGGTCAGGAAGATCCCCTGGAGGAGGGCACGGCAACCCACTCCAGTATTCTTGCCTGGGGAATCCCATGGACAGAGGAGCCTGGCTACGGTCCATGGGATCACGAAGAGTTGGACACGACTGAGGTAACTTAGCATGCAGCATGCACATGTGGGATCTTAGTTCCCTGGCCAGGGATTGAACCTGCATCCCTTGGACTGGAAGGCAGATTCTTAACCATTGGACCACCAGGGAAGTCCTCCTAAGCTCACTCTCTGCTCAGAAATTTACTTACTGCTATTGACCAATGAATGGCCTCTATGCAAGTTATTCTTCTTAAATGACTAGACCTCTAGTCTAGGTGTTATAGGAAACCTTCTTGTTTTCAGCTCTGTGCACGGCCAGTTCAGTATTCAGTGCGTGTTGTCTTAAGTAGGGCAGTGGTTATTAGATAAACCTAATTTTATTTAGAAATGCTTATGTCTCATTTTGTGTCAGAATAAATATTAAAGAATCTTGCTTTGGTATTCCCAGTGCTTGGAATAAAATGAGTGCTCAAATAAAACAATGGGAATGAGTAAACAGTATATTCTTTTCATGAAAAAATTCCCAAATTAAGTAAAATATATTAGTTATGAAATAACTACAGTGAAATAGCTATGGTTCTTAACAAGAACCCTTTGTGGATAAGGAGCCCAGGTGCATGGTTTTTACTATCCAAAGAGGGAAAATATTAATACGATGCTAACGATCTTAATGTCTAGACCTGAGCAGGGGTTCAGAAGCTGAACTGTTCACTGTGGGGAGTGGAAGAAACGTTTATATATAATAACACCCTCCTTGACCCTGAAATTAGTGCTTCTCCTGTTTAGCTTAAAAATGATCCAGAAAGAAAACAAGACTGCAAGAACATGAATTCTTTCCTGGAAGATCCTGATTCATAGTTAGCCAAGAAATTAGCCAGAAATCTTCACTAGTATGTTTTGAATATACTAACTCATTTTTTGATGCCAAGTGTGGGTTAGATTTAGGATGTGTGCATGCTAAGTTGCTTCAGTTGTGACCAACTCTTTGCCACCCTATGGACTGTAGCCCACCAGGCTCCTCTGTCTAAAGGATTCTCCAGGTGAGAATACTGGAGTGGGTTGCCATTTCCTCCTCCAGAGGATCTTCCTGACCCAGGGATCAAACCTGTGTCTCTTACATCTCCTGGCAGGCAGGTTCTTTACCAATAGTGCCATCTGGGAAGCCCTAGATTTAGGATGCTCAGGAATGATTGGTTTACACTTTTTAAGCATTGACTCCCCTGCCTATACACTGGTTCAGACTGTATTGTCTCTATGGTTCTTTCTGGTTTGCAGACTTGCTGCATTAAAAAAAATTTGCTTTGCAGCATTTCTATTAGCAAGCCACACTATTATATGCACGCCATGTGGGGGAAGAGGTGCTTTGGCTATACATAACCTCTGATGGGTGGTCATCTGCGTTGCTCACAGGAGCCGAGGTCCAAGGAGGGCAGTGACTACTTTGACAGCCGTTCGGATGGGCTGAACGTGGACACGCAAGGGCCCTCCCAAGGGTCTGTGTCCCTGTGGTCAGGGGGCTCTGCTCAGATCCTGTCCCATAGAAGTGAATCTGCTCATGCGATCGGCAGCGACCCCCTCCAGCAGAACATTTATGAGAATTTCATGCGAGAGCTGGAGATGAGCAGGACCAACACGGAGAACCTCGAGACGTCCACGGAGACGGCCGAGTCCAGCAGCGAGTCGCTCAGCTCTTTGGAGCAACTGGACCTGCTCTTTGAGAAGGAACAAGGGGTGGTGCGCAAAGCCGGGTGGCTCTTCTTCAAACCCCTCGTCACTCTGCAGAAGGAAAGGAAGCTGGAACTGGTGGCCCGGAGGAAATGGAAGCAGTATTGGGTGACACTTAAAGGTATGTGGTCTTCACCAACCAGGGGGTCCCAGGAGTTCTTTCCTCTGCTCTCCTCTTTCCTAGGAAATGTCAGCGAGTCCAGGCTGGACTGGAGTTCATGTGCAGGCATCTGATCCAGAACCGTCCAGCCTGCTTTCCTAAAATACCTTCTCAAACCTGTATAATATGTTCACTTAACAGTCGTATGCATCCTTCATTCTACTGAGTGATGATTGAATGTAACAACTATTGCTTATTATTTTATAGGGGTTTCCGTACCACTCTTTAATACTTGTCCTGCATTTGGGGGATGGGAGGGGAGCCCCGGATAAGTAACCAGGTGTAGTTGAGTTATTTGGAACGTTGAGCATGGATTGTGCACGTGTTCAGAACCCCAGAGAGGCAGTCCTCCCCAGCTTGTACAGTGAAGAGTTTCATCCGCGTCATTTGGTTTGTGTCACCCCACGTTGATGAGCTAAGAGCGTCTTATTGTCATCACAAACATGTGCTTTGTTTTTGTTTTGTTTTGTTTTTCTGATGCAGAAGAAATAGGAGAAAGCCTTTGCTTTGTGAGGATGATAAAAGTTTTTCACAAGCCTTACCGTTTAAAAATTATAATTGCCTCTCTCATTGTGGATGGATAGATTATTTGACGCCATCTGAGGCTTTGAGTCAGCATCGCGTTGATTGATATAGATGTGAACGCCGAGCAACCCCACAGACACGGGCATTTCTGCACGGCTGTCCTGAGACTCTTTGTCAGAGGAACCTGGTGTGGTTCCTCAGTAGCAGCTGGCACCCTTCCTTGTCATGGGAGAAGGCAGAAACGGGGGTCACGCTGGACAAAGTGCAGGTGAAAGGCCCAAAGCTATCTGCAGTGCTCCCCATATTTAGAAATTGTGAGTTTTGGGGAGCTGGCATCAACTCATTACCCAGCACCCTCTGGGAAAGGGACACGGAGAAGCCATCTCTTCTCTAGGTAACACCTTCCCCCAGCAAACTGGAGGTTTTATGCAAGTTGAGACCCGGAATCCCTCACAGATGCAGCCCTCTTTTCCAGTTCTCGATTGGATCCTCGTGGTATCTTGTGGCTCAGGAAGGCAAAGGGCGACCCCCTGGGGGAGGCGGGGTCTTCTGTGGGAGGACAGAAGAGATTTGGAAAGCTGGAATAATGGATTGGATCCAGCAAGATAACATTTTTAAGGGATAAGTTGATGCTTTTAAGGTTTAATGATCAAAGAACTACCCAAGTGCGGGAGAGGGAGGTGTGTCTCTAGAGCATGTCAGACACTTTTCTTCAACGTGAAGTTTGTTTACTAAAATGGGTGCTTTGGGACACTGAAAGCAGTTTGCTTTCCCTGCTTGCCTTGTGGCTTTGAAAGCCCCAGAGCACACACCCCATGGGGTGGTGGTGGTGTGCGTTTGTGCGTCCATATCCTGCTTCGAGAAGCACAGCCATCGGTGACACCGAGGGGCTGTAGAGCTGTGCAGTATGGAAGATGACAACGATTTAGCAACATTTAACCTGGAGGACTGAGAACTGGGGTGACCGTGAGTATAGTGGTCTTCGGGAAGAGACACTGAGTTTATTCTGGTTTATCAAGGTTGGGACAGGACTAATAGGTAGAAGACAAGCTGATGGCGAATTAGTATAAAAAATACACGAAGGGAAAACCCAAAAACCTAGTGCTTTCCAGAGTTTGTGCTCCCGGAGATGTTTGTAGTGCCAGGTACTTGGAGGCCCCTGGGGAGGTGTGGGCAGGTGTCATTTAAGGTTGAAAGAGGACGTCTCTAGAACATTGTCTCCCATCCTGGCAGCTGTCCAGGGAACCTCTGGCTGCTGGCTTCAGGGGCACGAATTGTCCTGACTTGTCTCTGACCTTTGTAAGATCCATGGGCCTGCCCGGGCCCTTGCTTGTTAAGCATTTGGAGCCCCGTGGATAAAGGATGCTCTCTGGGTGACAGTGTTATAAAGCACACATCCCTTTGTTTCCTTGGCAGCCCAAGAAAGGGTTGGCATGAAGATGTTTTTTTCCCTCCATCATAACCTATCCCATGTGCTTTTCTATGCCTCTTTCCTCTGGGAATTCAGTATTGATGAGTTCAGCTTTCTTGGCTTAGAATCCAAGCTGTAATATTTGGGCTTAACTGTTTGATTTAATTGGCTTAACTGTTTGATTTAATTGTAGTTAAAAACATATATATATATATATAGGTATACACACACACACACACACACACATACATTTAAGCAGAGTTTTAAAATTATCCTTGAAGTATCTCTGTAAATAAAGTCGAAGCAGTGCTTTTAAGAGAGCAGCTATCAGCCAACCATCTGGTTGCCCACCTACACTGAATGTCTAGGTATGCTAATGCACACATGTTTTTTAGGGTTTGGAGGATGTAATAAAACTTTAACAAGGGTGATTCTGCTTTCCAGCTGTCTTTTCCAATGAGTGGATTTACGCGTGGTTCACAGGGGACTTCCTGGGCAGAATGTTGGCAGGGCGGATATACTGTCCCTCAGAATGCACAATACGTGGGATGCTAAGGCTGGCAGCATCTTGGTATCTGCCCGAAATGAATTTTACTTCCTCTAGATAGAATGATTCAAGCCCCGGCCACTGGGAGCTCAGTGTTAAGGGAACCATTGCAAAGAATTTGGACTGGGGTGGAGCTGGCACCGCTACCCTGGTCCTCAGGTCCCCGGGTCATGGGATGTTGTATGTGCAGCGGTAGCATCAGTCAGACGTTTCCTGATGGAAAGATGGGAGGATTATTTCTAAGTACATCAGTGGCTGGAACAAGGGACTGGCTCAGGCCTGCAGCAGTGGCTCAGGCCATAAACCTCATGCCCTTTCCCCTTATTCTAAGAGGCTCTCACAGCCTCTGCCTTTGGATGTGGGTTGATAGTGGGAGGAGAGATTGCTCAGTGCCCCGCTCAGAGTACTCAGAGATCAGAGAGTACCAGGGAGGGAGAAAGCGCTGCCTCAGGGATGCCATCCCGGGGGGCAGAGCTGGGGTCGTGCACTTTTTTCCTCCTGATTTCTATGCTGTGCTGGGTTCCATTGTAAACTTGTGTGACCATGTTTCCCTCATGTCCCTTCTTCTCGTTCCTTTCCTACATGGGTCCTCAGGACCTGTGACAGGGGCCGTATTGTGCTTTTCTCTTTCACAGGATGCACGCTGCTGTTTTACGAGACCTACGGGAAGAATTCTATGGATCAGAGCAGTGCCCCCCGCTGTGCCCTCTTTGCAGAAGACAGCATAGTGCAGTCTGTCCCGGAACATCCCAAGAAGGAAAATGTCTTCTGCCTCAGCAACTCCTTCGGGGATGTCTACCTATTCCAGGTACCGCTGAGCTTTCTAAATGGAGGGTGGAGGCGAGATCTCATGTCCTGTTAGGACGAGAAGGATCCGAATTAAGAGGCATGACTTAGCAATAAAATAGAGTAAAAGCCGTTAAACTTTGGGTTAAAGTTTAAGCAAGAGAACTGGCCTCTGCTGACTGCCAGGCACCATGGGGCTATCACCATTCAATCATTCACCCAGCAAGCATTTCTTGGGTGCCTGTGTGCCTGCATGTGTGCTAAGTCGATTCAGTCGTGTCCGACTCTTTGAGACCCCATGGGGTGTATCCTGCCAGGCTCCTCTGTCCATGGGATTCTCCAGACAAGAGTACTGGAGTGGGTTGCCGCGCCCTCCTCCAGGGGATCTTCCTGACGTAGGGATCAAACCCGTGTCTCTTACATCTCCTTCATTGGCAGGCAGGTTCTTTACCACTAATGCCATCTGGGAAGCCCCGTATTTCCAATATTCCACTCAAATTCTCACTATTTACAGACAACTGTTTTAATATTATTGTGCCCTCCCGGAAAAGTTCTTTTATTATAGTTTTTCGTAAATGAGTCCATACCATGGATGTAATTTCATATCCAGGTTTCAAAATGTAGCATTTTGCTCCTAACATTTCCTCGTCTTATTAAAATTATGAAGGTAGAGAGCGACGAGATGTACACTGCATGAATATACTGTTTTTTTCTTTTTTTGTATTTTTGTTACTCTCGCTGCTGGTGAACAGCTTGATTCTGGTTTGTCTTCCCATCCTATCTGGGGCCATATGACACCCTTGATGCTCTCACAGGCCCCCTGGAGTCACGGAAGCCTGCAGATCTGTGTTGAGTGTGTTTTTTAAACTTAAACAGTTTTTTATGAAGTGGAGGTATTTGGGGGTTTTACACATCCAAGCCCAGGCTGCCACTTGGGAGAACACTTTTGTGGAGAAACAGTTCCAAATCGCTTCTCCCTCCCTACCCCCCGTCCCCTCTGTGTTTAGGCCACCAGCCAGACAGACCTGGAGAACTGGGTCACCGCCATCCACTCGGCCTGTGCATCCCTCTTCGCAAAGAAACACGGCAAAGAGGACACTGTCCGGCTGCTGAAGAACCAGACCAGAAACCTCCTCCAGAAGATAGACATGGACAGCAAGATGAAGAAGATGGCAGAGTTGCAGCTGTCCGTGGTGAGCGACCCAAAGAACAGGAAGGCCATAGAGAACCAGGTACAGATGACCTATGAGTGTCTCCTCCCGTTGCTCACCTCCCTCGCGGCAAACTCAGCTGTGGGAGCTGGTTCTTACACTTCCGGCGGAAATAGTTTCTGTGGTCTCTTGGTTCAAGTACTTAAGTGGCTGCACTTTTGTCATATGGGAAATACGATCTGCTTTGGTGGCTGTATAGGTACAGTGGAACATTTTATGACCAGATCTTGTTTCCTCGTATTGAGGAGCTCCTGCTTGCCTAGCTGATTCTGTGAATATTGTCACGTTTGGAACAAAATTTGTATAATAAAACTACTGGAAGATTAGACAGGTATGATTCTAATACAGAGGATGGCTTCAAAAACGGTAGTCTGGTTGTTGTTCAATTGCTATGTCGTGTCTGATTCTTTGCAACCTCACGACCTGCAACACATAAGCTTTCTTGTGTTTCGCTATCTCCCGGAGTTTGCGCAAACTCATGTCCATTGACCGTGTTGGTGATGCTATCCAACTATCTCCTCCTCTGTCACCCCCTTTTCCTCCTGCCCTCAATCTTTCCCAGCATCAGGGTCTTTTCCAGTGAGTTGGCTCCTTGCATCAGGGGGCCAAAGTCAGTATCAGTCTTTCCAATGAATGTTCTGGGTTGATTTCCTTTAGGATTGACTGGTTTGATGTCCTTGCTGTCCAGGGGACTCTCAAGGGTCTTCTCCGGCACCACAGTGCGAGAGCACTGGTTCTTCGGTGCTCAGCCTTCAGTGGTTTGGTATAACACAGCGATTCCTGTATCTGTGGCTTTGGGGGAAAAACACTACTTTTTTGGCTTGTTTTTTCTAACAGATGAGGTGCTAAAGAAAATGCTTTCTTTGGCCTGTTTCCACATTCATCTAGTAATTACGCAGCTACTGTCTATGCTGCTTGCATTTTACAGGACGGGAAGCAGCTTAGTGTCAGTCTTCCTTTGCTCAGACGACCTGAACATTTAGACAAGTGTCAGTGAAATTTCTAGCACCCATCTCTTCAGTCAGGTTCCCTGGGAAACAGACTGAGAGATTTGCATGTGAGGAGTTTTATTAGGAATGCTCTCAGGAGTAAGGGAGTGAAGTGAAGTCGCTCAGTCGTGTCCGACTCTTTGCGACCCTGTGAACTGTAGCCTACCAGGCTTCTCTGTCCATGGGATTCTCCAGGCAAGAATACTGGAGTGGGTTGCCATTACCTTCTCCAGTGGATCTTCCCGACCCAGGGATCGAACGTGGGTCTCCCACATTGCGGGCAGATGCTTTACCCTCTGAGCTATCAGGGAATTAAGGAGAGACTCTGGTTCTGAATTGTGCGGAGCTGGTTCCACAGGGGACTTAGCAGCTGGAATGGCCATTCAGAGTTGCTTGCTTCTAGTGGGGCATGCCATGACAGCTGATCAAGGTAGCTGCCGTCAGAGGGGGCTGATTCCCAAAGAGAGACCTATTTGTGAGCCATGAGCAGCTAAGGGGAAGAATGCCTTTGTCTTCAAAGGGGAATCAGGTGGTACACAACAGTATCTACTACAGTCCCCTTCAAAATCAGTGTCCAGTGATTTGGGAACTTGAAGAGGGATAGGCTGAAGATGGGTTGGCGTGTGCCTGAATCTTTCGTCCTTTTCACTTTGTAAATTATTATAGAGAGACTAGGTTCTTTTAAAAAAAATTCCATGGCAACACAACAATTTAGATTCCCCATAGAAATAATTTTGTCTGCAGCATTTGACTTAAATCACAAATAGTCTTCTCTTTGTGTCTGAATATTTAACCTTGCTTAGAATTTTTTTTCTGTCTGCATATACATGAAGAACTTAGAATGTGTGGAAAGAAATTCCTAGCTGTAAATAAGAAACTGATGAAAGGCTTGCATTCAAATGATATATTTGTGACACATTAAGAATTTGGAATCTGTCAGTTGGCAATAGTAAAATAACCAAGTAATTCCCATCTCCTGCCCCCTCATCAAGTGTTTCTAAATGACAGTGCAGTTGAATGGATTTTCTGGTGAGACCTGGATCTGTCTTTGCTTCTCTTTTTCTGGTATCTTGTGTTGTCTTTCTCCCTACCCAATCCTTCCCTCTCACTGTTTGTCCATCTGGCCTGGCGTGCTGCGATTCATGGGGTCGCAAAGAGTCGGACATGACTGAGCGACTGATCTGATCTGAACAGATGCCTATAGCTTCAACAAATAAACATAATTTTAAAATACAGATCCCGTTTCTAAGAAATGTATCATTTAGTTAGAAAGCAGGCCTCATAAGCATGAAACTGATGAATATTCTAGAATGATGTAGATTAGGGCATAGTCATCAGATGCTGTGAGGGATCATGGGTTGAGCTTGTGCTGTAATTTTGAGGAGGTGGAGGAAACTTCCTGGAAGAATAGGGCCTTAAAAAATTGGCAAGAGATGTGTAAGTATGAAAGCCAAACCCTATTGGGAAGAGAGTGTAGCACATGGTAGGCAATTTGGTAGTCTAGTTGATCCTTGAGTAACACCAGGGTTATGGGCTCTGACCCTCTGGCAGTCGAAAAGCCACATGTAACTTATGGTTGGCCCTCTGTTTTCAACTAACCACAGTCATATAGTACTGTAGTATTTACTTAAAATCTGTGTGTAAGTGGACCCGTGCAGTTCACATCCTTATTGTTCAAGGGTCACGTGTAGGAGTAACAGAGTGGGGCTTGGGTCTCCTGAGCACACGGGAGCTGAGATGTGGGCTGGGAAGGGATGAAGAGATGGAGGTTTGGTGGGGCAGGGACTGGTGTAGCTTTTTCAGGGTCTGTGAGATAACACTGGGAGGTAAGCCTCTAGACCTAAGGGAGGAACATGCGTTTTTAAATTGTGATGAAAGCATGGTGAATGCATCCTCTTTGGAAGATTAATCTGGCAGTGGCTTGGATAGGGGTCAGAATGACCCTGGTCTGCATGTGCAGCTGTGAAGGTCTGGACCAGAGTAACACGACAGAAGTTTAACAATTTTTATGGAAGATGTTTCTCCCAATGCATCATTTTTGATAATTTTATAGAGTATTAAATATAGTTTCCTATGCACCTGAATTGAAATGTTCCTCAAACAGACAATTGATTTATAGTGTGGCATGTGGGATCTTAGTTCCCCAGTCAGGGATTGAACCTGTGCCCCCTGCAGTGGAAAGTCTTAACCCCTGGATTGTCAAGGAAGTTCCAAAATATGCTCTTTATTTAAAGAGTGACAGCTCGCAAACTACAAACTAGAACATATTGATAGTTTTGCCAAGGAACTGAAAAAGAAGTTGAAGCCGCCAAGGAGAACCGTGGGAGTGGACGGTTTTGGGGGTTTTGACAAGGCCACATCTGCGGGGGACAGACACATCTCTGCCCTTGGCCGCTTCATTCCCAGAGCCTGGCTCGGCTCCTGTCTGGGAAGAGATCTGGCCTGCGGGCAGGCCCTGACCTCTCAGCTTTCTGTCTGGGGCAGGCAGGGATGTGATGCTGTGTCCCAATTCACACGACAAGTGGAAAGGCCTGAGGAGGAGGAGAAAGGTTTTCTTCATGTTTTCTCCACACCATGTCTCCCTCGTGGTCCTGAATTTCCAGGATCCAAAAGCCACGGTAGTCTGTCTGTCATCAGAGATGCCGCTCGTGGGCTCAAGTGCCAGAGTTAGAATCTCATACTGATTGTAGTGGGAGAAGGTGTGGTTTTAACTGGCTCACTAACATTTAAAGCCATACTTTAGTCTCCTGGACACCCAACTTGGAGTTTTCAGGTCCTTATGTGTTGTCAAATGTTTAGGTCAGGGAGAGGAAAGGGAAATTGGGCAACATTGAGCTGGTCCTGGCCCCTTTTTTTTTTTTTTTTTGGCCTCTTGTTTTCTTTCTCTGTTTATGGCCACAAGAAGTCCAAGCAAACATTTTTTTTTTTTGAATTTTCATTAATTTTTAAAATTTTCATTAATTAAAACTAAATTTTCATTAATTTTTTTCATTGTTGGTAAATGCTTCATTTATGATGTCAAAATTGGTGCTGTTTTTTTCTTGGGAGAGGGGAATTACTTTCATATGCCCCCCTACACAGATCCAAGGGTCTCTGGTGGTTGGATGGCCCGGAGAGGAACTCTTTTAAAGAATTAGGGTAATTATAACTTGTGACCAATGTGCATTCTTTGGCAGAATCATTGCATGAGTATTTAAAGCACTGCGCTAATACTACTGATTTTTCATTTTGGTTTTCCCGTCTCCCAGCCCCCTCCCCCTTGCTCGCACCCCTTCCCCCACACCCTTCCCTTGATCCCCTCCCCTGCACACAATCACCTTCTCATATTATGCTGCTGAATTTCTGGTAAGAAACAATTGGGTTGATCTTTAGGCATTCCACCTGAAAATATTCTCCGTACCAGAGCCACAGTTTTTAAGGTTGTAATGTATTCATGTTTTCCCAGAGGGCTTTGCGGCAGGTAACGTGAGCTACATTCGCTGTGCCCACTGTTCTTAACTCACTTGCCAGATGGTTGTAAAGAAAGCTATTTTTCTCTATACTTGCAGACACAGAGTATGAAGCATTAAGCGGGGGGGAAGCAGGCACATGCTTAGGATTACTTTTATGAGATGGTTTTGGACTAGAGAATGTTCTATGACATATAAAGGCAAAGGTATTTACAAATCAAATCAATAAGAACATTATCTCCTAAATATCCCAGAAGTATATAGTTTTCTCTAAAGTGCCTTTTAAAAACATCTTTAAAAGAGCAGTGCTTTATCCAATTACCATTGAAAACTCTCAACCTCACTCTATTTTATTTTACATACAAGGAAATAATTTATTTACGCAGCACTTTCCCCCAGAGATCCGAAGAACCCCAGAACTAGTCAACTTGTTGCCTAATGAGAGCTGAACTGAGAGAGTACATTACATCATGCGAGATAAAGTCTCTGGAACAGGTTTTCTTTGAAGAGCTTTGGTTGGAGGAGCTCCTTGTCGATTCCCTTTTCAGATAAAGTCGCTATTGCAGTAATAACAGCCGAGTTTCAAGCCGTCATGTGGGGACATGCTTGGCTTAGAAGAGACCATCATGTGCTCTTGTCCCCAGGCCTTCTGGGGACTGTGGGGCAGGATGACACCACGTGCATTTGGGCATGTCCAATTGGGAGCAGACTGTCCACAGGGCAGTTCCCTTTGAAGTTCTGAGGGAGGAAGAGCTGTAAATTAAGTCCATTAGTACTTGATTTTCCTTTCCATTTATTATTTTAAACAAGTGAACAAAACAAGTGAATAAAACCTCCCCACCCTAAGGCGATCTTGGCCTCTTCCCAGATGGCTCCCTCTCCCCATCCTGACTCTCTCTGGGCCTTTCTCACCTCCTGGGGTCAGTTAGGAGCAGGGAGGTGATGTCCTGAAGGAGCAAACTGTCAGCTGGTGGGATTGGGACTGCACTGGGTTTTGTGAACCATGGGCTCTGTTTTCAATATTTACTTAGTTTTTTTATTTAAAAATATTTATTTATTTATGGCTGGGCTGGTTCTTCACTGCCATGCAGGCTTTGCTCTGGTTGCAGAGCAGGGCCTACTCTCTAGTTGCGGTGCAAGGCCTTCTCAGTGTGGTGGCTTCTCTTGTTGCAGGAGCACATGGGCTCAGTAGTTGCGGCTCACAGGCTCTAGAGCACAAGCTCAGTAGCTGTGGCACACGGGCTTAGTTGCTTTGCAATGTGTGGTATCTTCCTAGACCAGGGATCGAACCTATGTCTCCTGCATCTGCAGGCAGACTTTTCACCATTAAGCCACTAGGCAAGCCCTTGTGTAAAGTTTTAAAATAAAAAAGAGGATGGATTGAGCTCAGACCACTGGAAACTGCAGTGAAGGGAACAAAAGGAACAAAAGCTTGAGGGAAATATGATCTAGGGCACGTGGGTGGAAGCAGTACGGGGAACAGAGCATTGGAGTATTTGTGAAGGGGGTTTGAGGGAGACAAGGCCAGGTTACCAGGGGCTAGGCAGGACAAGGCATCCTGCAGCAGGCCGGAGGGGGTGGCACGTACAGGAGGTGCTGAGGATGGAAGTTCACATTCAGTTAGTTCAGACTCCGGGCCAGGTGAGCGTGCAAACTGGGAATTTGAAGAAGATGCTGTCTTTGCCCTCAGGGTGCTCCTAGTCAAGCAGGGTGATAGACAGCTAAGCACATAATTTTGACATAATAGAATGAATTGGGAGTAGATGATATTCCAGAGTGTTGTGAAAGACACATGGGGAGTTCAGCCTCATATGTAGTCAGGGAGGACTTCCTGGAGGAGCGATGCTCGAATTGCTTCTCAAAGAATGAGGAGTTAATCAGGAGAGGAATAGCAAAGGGAATTCCAGGCCAGGGGTTGGCGTGAGCCAAGGCAGAGTGCTCTGAAATGATGCAGTCATCCTGGCAGTTTGAATTTTCAGCACATGATGGGTAGGTTGTGAGAGGTGAGGTGTAGCAGAACTGTCTTCTCTCTTCTCTCTAAGGCTGCAGGTTTTGCCCTTCCTCAGGTGCTTGGGCCACACAAGGCCAGAGTGGTTTGCATCTAATAAGAGAATCTGACCATCGGATTCCTGGGATTAAAAATCGTGCAGTGGCTCCCTGTTGCTTACAAGATAAAGTCTCTGATGACAGCTCCCCTCCTTGACCTTTAGCTGCAACATCAAGCTTCCTGTGGGTTCCACTTCTTTCTTTGGATTTTCCCTCAGGCAGAGAGGACCCACGTGGACCACATGCCTGCTTGCAGACTGCCCCGTCCCCTCCCCCATCATTGGACTCATCCTTGCCTGTCTGTGATGAAGGGTTTAGCTCTTCCCAGGAGCTGCCCTTGACCGCCCTCCCCACCCCTCCATCAGGGACCTACTACGCTCCGATAATTCTCAGGGCCGCTCTTTATCTCACACACTGTTTTGTAATTATCCCTTTGCGTATAAGGTCACTCCTAGAATGAAATAAGAGCTCCTAAGGGATGAGTAACTGCCCCTCCCCACCATCTGTTTCCCTGGTACTTGGTTCCAGGTAGATCGTGGACACTCCTGTGTTTCCTTCCCTCTTCCCTGGGCTGGTCCCCACCCCAGCCCCTCACCAGCTCCTGCTCCTTTGCTTGGGGCTTCACTCTTTCATTCACCAGTGAGCATCTCCTTTCCTGTTTCACTCTTCATCCTCATGATTTCCAAGGCTACCACTCAGGACTGCTCAGGCCAGGATTCTGTGTGGTTCTACAGTCACTCCACATGGTCAGGTTGTCTGTATCACCCATCTGATGGATGAGTGTGTAGACGCTGGGACAGATGCAGGAAACGGTCCAATGTCATCACACAGTGTCAAGTGTCCGAGCTTGAACACAAATCCGCACTTCTAATGGGATCCAGCCTCGCAAAAAGATTTGTGAATCAGATTGTGCTTTGCTCACTAAGGAACCAGGTGATGCACAGTTTTGTGTCAAGTAGAAATTAATCTTTAATTTGCTTGTTTTCTTAACTTGAATGTTTGAGCTTGATATGATGGGAAATATATTTATTATGAATGCATTTGGCAAATGAATTTGATGGCATGTGAACATCTCAAAGGGAAAAATAAAACATAACCAATATTCTAAACCAGTAGCTGGTTGCTCTAACTACCAGTTAACTCCAGTGTTTTCTGTGTTACTAGCTGGGTTCTTCTGTGGAGATCGGTTTTAGTGCTTGGAAAATATTGTATGGGAGGTTTTCAACTTACTCTGCCAAAAAAGGAAAAACGAATTATCTTTTAGGACCAACTTAGAAATGGACAAATGACTGAATACTGTGATCAAATGGCCAAACGGTAGAAAATATTTTTCTAGGAGTGTTGGGTGTGGCAGGAATGTACTTGTCATCTTTTTAATGCATCACTTATTCATCTGTTATTTTTAGCATTAGCCTTCATCTCCTTTCCCTCCCACTTTCTAGAGTGGACCATAGCCTTTCTGAGCTCATTAAATAAATATAGATATATTAGCCATAAAGAGGAAATTTTTGCATTGTGTTTGTATCAGTGCTAAATAATGGGAGTTTTCCTCAATTTTTTTTATTAATAATTTTTCTTTTACAAATGAAGGATAAAACTTCCTTTGCATTCATATTAATTTTGTGTTTTGTGCTAAGAAATGAAAGCTCAAGCTACATAGCAGTTGAGTTTTAATTTTCATGTCCAGATGAAATAAAAAAATGTCTAGGCACAATTCTCAGTAGAATGTAGAAAGAAGGGGGGAAACTGTCTTGGTTTAAGGGAACTGATTTGGGGCATTTTCATTTTTGATCATATTAGGAAAAAAATCTCTAGAAATTCTGTGATAAATGTGAGATTGGATGATATTACTGTTTTCATAATGATGAAGACATTTTCTGAGGTAGCATGTATGATAGATACAAAACTGTCTTCTGTTTCTCTCTTTCGTTTAAAAAGAATGTATCTTTATCTCATCGTTTGAGGGATAAAGGGATAAAAAACATGTTTTCCTTTTAGTTAATCTTACGTTGAATTTGGGCCAAACTTGAATATCAAGGCTGATAGGAAATTGAGAGGCAAGATGTTCACCCAAATGAGAGAGCAGATAGTCTTACAGCTTCTCTATAGAACACCTGGGGATTTGTGGGGAGAAATATGGTTGATGATTAGATGAAAATTTAAATGAAAGTTGCAAAGTAATTACTAGACAGTGTACAACACCAGCCTTATGAGCAAGAAGACCTGGGCTCGGGGGCTGTGTTCCAAGTGCTCTGTGGAAGCCTGTTCCCACGTGTTGTTCCCATTAGGATCAGCTTTGGGCCTTGGCCAGCCTGGAAGGGCAGCATATTGTGTGACCCTGGTCAAGTCACCTCCTTCCTGAGCCTCAGTGTCCTCTGCTGAGGAGTGACGGCCTGGCAGCCCTCACTGCCTGTGTCCACTGGCATTCCCGGTATTACAAGATCTGTATTGAGCTCGTGGGTCTGGTGTTTGTACTTCTCTCTTCTTTCCAATTAACCCAAGCACCTGAATCCATGTCCTTACCAGACTTTTACCTGCATATTCTCCCATGTCCTTCTCTACAACTGTGGTGAGTCTATGGAAAGAAAAATCATTGTTACTTATCCAACCTCAGATCCTCATTTAACTTCTCTGACTGATTCTGTCCATAAAGAACCATGACCTTTAAAACAAGATAAATATTGTCCTTACACATGCACTAGATGTGTGACTAATGATGGCTAACTCTACCACAGAGCACTTTGGGAATGAAGGTGGTATTAGTCAGGGTTCCCCAGAGAAACAGGACCAATACGATGTGTAAAAAATATACTCATAAAGAGAGTCATTATAAGGAATTGGCTCGTGTGAGTATGGAGATGGGCAGGTCCCAAGATCTGCAGTGAGTCAGCCCGCTACAGACCTAGGAGAGTAGACAGTGTGGTTTGCATCTGAAGCCTGGCAGGCCTGAGACCCAGGATGAGCCAATATTTCAGTTCTAGTCATCAAAAGCCAGGAAAAAAGCTGACACCCCAGTTTGGAGGCCCATCACGGAGGAGGAATTCTCCCTTGCTTGGGGAGGGTCAGACCTTTTGTTCTAGCCAGGCCTTCAACTGATTGGATGAGGCCCACCCACATGAGGGAGGGCAGTCTGCTTTACTCAGTCTATCCATTTAAGTGTTAAACTCATCCCTAAACTCTCTCATAGAAACACCCAGATTAGTGCTTGACCACACATCTGGGCACCTTGTGGCCCAGTCAAGTGGATGCATAGAATTAACCATTACAAAGGATGACGACAGGAAACATCATTGAAATGGAAGTGAAGTCCCTTCTCAATTGCATTTTCTACTAAGTTCAGATTAAAAATGCTCTCCATAATGTGCAGTATTGATTGAGATACTAGGTCTCTTGAAACATAGTCACATATATTAACAAAATTCTTGATCTTTGTAGGATCTGCTTTGGGCTATTGGAGTCTCCCAGCCCCTTCTTTCTTTCAACAAGCCTAAGCATCAGAATCCATATTCCTCCTATGAACTTACCTGCATTTTGTCCCAGGGTTTTGAGCAGAGAGGTCTGGGTGTGCTAAAGATTACAAAATGTTTCTGACGGAATTTGGAGGTTCCCTGTGTATTGTTTAGGATGGAGCTGTCTTTTCTTTCCAGTAATGCTTTGATGTATAGTCATTTAAATACATTCAGTGATGCCTTTTAAAAAAAGCTTTGTAAACTGCAGAAGTCAGTGATAATATGAGATTGTCACCTTCCCTGATCTAAAGTGTTTGGCCTGGACCTGGGTTTTATTTTATTTGCTATTTTGTCTTTTTGTTCCTCTGTGGATGCTGTGGGCTTCTGTATTGTCTGGTACCCAATAACTCACTGGTTTCTTTGACTTTCATACCTCCGCTCTCTCCAGAACGCCTAAAAAGTATCTCATTAGCTGTTTCACATGGAGTTATAAATGAGAGATAGGCTTGAATACATTACCCAACCGAGAAATATCTGCATGTTATTAAAAGACAAAAGAATGCGCCTACAAGTGTGGATTTTCAGGTACTAGCTTGTAAAGATATTTGTGAGACAGAACTGGGAGTATAGTTTTTTCTGGGTATTATAGTTTCCAGTCGATGTAGTTTGTGGTTACATAATACCCATCCATTACTGCTGGAATCTAGAATTCTCTAATATAAGACTACAGAGAGATTTGCTGTTCAATTTGATCTGCCATGTTAATCTGAAACAGTGGTCCTCACTCAGGCTGGGCACCAGAATTGCTACAGATGCTTTTAAATTAAATGTCTGCTTTCCTGGGCCTCATACCTAATGAGTAGGCTCATCAGGTAAAAACCTGGGGATTTTCGTCTTTAAAAGCCATCAGGTCATACTGGTATTGATTCAAGGCTGACGTCAGTGGGCTATTACATCACTAGCAAGGTCATACAGTGTCTTCAGTGAAGTTAGATTAGAGATTGAGGTTTTTCAGTGCACTCTGGGAGATTTTGTTGTTTTGCTGACAAACTATGATAAATCAACAAATTACTTGTTTAGATCTTGTAGCCATCATATTTCTTTCATGTAGAAAGGTGTGCAGTGATCTTCCTAAGAAATAGATACAGAGAACTTAGAGGGACTCTAAAGAGCACCCAGAATTTGTTCTGCCTTTCTCTGGAGAGAGATGAGGGAAACAGAGTGTTCATTGTCAGAGATCCTTCAAAATATCATTTATCCAGGATCAGGGATTGACCTGGAAAGTGTACTGTGAAAGGTTAGGATCTATTTGGGTGCAAAGCTCGGCAAAACAGGAGATGCAGTTGCTGCAAATGAAATGACACAGTTCTCATGGGAAATCGTTGTTAAGTCTTCACTACAGACCTTCCCTTGAATTTCGAGATTCCTCTGAACACTCTGTGAAGCCCTACTTCTTGTTCTGTTCTGAATCTCTGTGTTGGCAACTTCCTAGAGCCTTTCTTTGCCTATTCGTTTATGTCTAAATGAAGATAATGCTTACATGTAATATACTTTGACATCCTTGGAAGAAAGGAGAGTGGCCCCCAGAGTTTTTATTTCTTTACCAATTTATGAATTCACTTTGAAGAATACATAGAAAGTTTTATATTGTAAATAATTATATATGTCTTAAATTAAAAAAAAAATTATTTTTTGGCTGTGGTGAGTCGTCACTGACGCACAGGCCTTTTTTTTTTTTTCCTCTCTCGTTGTGGAGAGTGAGGGCACGTCTGTAGTTGGCATACATGAGCTTCTGATTGTGGTGACTTCTCTTGTTTCAGGGCACAGATTCCAGGGTGCGTGGGCTTTAGTAATTATTCCCAGGCTCAATAGCTGTGGCATATGTGTTTTTGTTGCTCCAAGGCATATGGGGTCTTTCCAGATTAGGGATTGAACCTGTGTCTCCTGAACTGTCAGGCAACTTCTTTACCACTGAGCCACCAGGGAAGCCCTGTGTTAGTCACTCAGTCATGTCCGACTCTTTGCAATCCCATGGACTGTAGCCCGCCAGGCTTCTCTGTCCATGGAGATTTTCCAGGCAAGAATACTGGAGTGGGTTGCCATTTCCTCCTCCAGGGAAGCCCTATAAGTGTCTTAATAAAGCTGTATAGACGGTGATTCTTCCCCAGAATACTTAAAGTAGGAGTAAAAGCTCTGTTTGTCCTTATGCCTGAAGTTCATCTGTTTTTTCTTGTTTCGTGAGTCATTCTAAGAATGTACAGAAATGTGCAGACACTGCCTCCATTCATCCCGCATCTGTTTGTGTGCAATTCGGTTATTCTGGTTTAAGATCAGAGGCTGTGAATGTAAATGTAACAAAGTGAAGTAACTGACTTAGAGTTGGGCATCCTGCCTTAAGCCAGCATGGTTTTCAGCTCTGGAGTTCTCCAAAGGTTGTGCCCTGGCACTGTATCGGGACCACTGGTTTGGTTTTGTCTTTGGCCATCCTGATGAAGTACAGTGCTATCTGACCCCATTGGGTTTGGCAGGAGGGCTTGAGATGGGGCAAGGAGGGAAGGCTCATTTGAGCCATGCAACACCAGCTAAAATGATTTTTTTCCTTAAAGTTGCTGAAAGGGGTCACATTTTCAATTTGACCTGTGAAAACGCTTCATTTTTATTTAAATTAATCCTATTCTTGATTAAACAGATCCAGCAATGGGAGCAGAACCTGGAGAAGTTTCACATGGATCTGTTCAGGATGCGCTGCTATCTGGCCAGCCTGCAGGGCGGGGAGTTGCCGAACCCCAAGAGCCTCCTTGCTGCCGCCAGCCGCCCCTCCAAGCTGGCCCTGGGCCGGCTGGGCATCTTGTCAGTTTCCTCTTTCCATGCTCTGGTAAGTTTCCAAGGAAGGCGGTTCGGCGGCATGCAGGGAGCGCTGCGGAAGCTCACCTTTCTCCAGCTGGTTGACACTGGGCTCTGCTGTGACTTAACCCAGTAACTGACCAGGGCCACCCAGGGACCCGGTGCTGGGGGAGGGAGGGTTGGCTTCCTGCTGTAGAGTGTCAGCTTCTCTGCTGCTCGTTCGTGGAATCCAGCTTCCCAGGTGGTGCAATGGGAAGAATCTGCCTGTAAAACAGGAGACACAGGAGATGCAGGTTCAATCCCTGGGTCGGGAAGATCCCCTGGAGAAGGAAATGGCAACCCACTCCAGTATTCTTGCCTGGGAAATCCCGTGAATGGAGGAGCCAGGGGGTTCTGGGGGTCACAAAGAGTCGGACACGACTGAGCATGCAAGCAAGTACCCAGCTACTATATATTCCCGTCTGCCTCTGCCCTTCTGTCTGTCCCACCTCGTACAGTCAAAAGGGTGGAATCCCTGAGGAACAGCGACAGTGGTGTGAAGAATTGAAGGGCTGATTGAAGGTGCTTTGATCTGTTCTGCCGAGAGTTCCCCTGGGTTTTGTGAGATCGTTTCTGCGTGGGTGGCTTCTGTGGATAGCATTGGCTCAGTCTGGAGTCTGAAGGTGATTCTGCCAACCCTACTGCCCACCCTGGAGAGATGTGACTGTGGTAGCTAGACTTACGTTATCTCGATAAGAGATCTCTGGTGAATGTGCCTCTGCTATGTCAGACTTGGAATAACTCTGGGGACTGCTCAGAACACCTGGCGGCTCAGATGGTAGAAAACCTGCCTGCAGTGAGGGAGGCCTGGGTTCGATCTCTGGGTCGGGAAGATCCCCTGGAGGAGGAAATGGCAACCCACTCCAGTATTCTTGCCTGGACAATTCCATGGCCAGAGGAACCTAGAGGGCTACAGTCCATGGGGTTGCAAAGAGCAGCTGATCAACTAACATTTATAGCAAGCAGGGCTTATTCCTGTTAGGACATAACGCACTTTATGATGTTTCTAAACTGTGTTTTAAATCAGGTGTGTTCTAGAGATGACTCTGCCCTTCGGAAAAGAACTCTCTCGCTGACTCAGCGGGGAAGACACAAGAAGGGGTTGTTTTCTTCATTAAAAGGCCTGGACACACTTGCAAGAAAAGGGAAGGAGAAAAGACCCTCTATAACTCAGGTGAGTTGCTCAGCATGGGAGGGACAATAGACCAAGTGGGAAATCCCCGATATGCTGTGAATCATAAATGTTCACCAGCCTTCACAATGAGATCAAAGTTGCTTCAAAGGGATGCAGTCTCAGCACTAAATGTTTTTCCCCAAAAGAAAACACTCAAGTTGCTCACTCTCTTTTTTGGTACTCCCAAAGAGGTATTCACACCCTACATCTGCAGTGCGTGGGAACGCAAAGGTAAGACTCATCAGAAAAGCATCTGCACTTGTCATTGCCCTTAAGTAATTGTCATAGATTTTCTGTTATAATCAACATGTACAATTAATAATAGAATAACAGCAACTGAACTCTGTTGATAGTGCCGGACGCTTTGCTGACTTCATCTGTATGACACGAAGTAGGCGTTGTGTCATCACTTATCACAGATGAGAAGGCAGAGACAGGGAGAGGTGAGGTCACTTCCTTTCCTTGTTCCTGAGGCAGCTGAGAGTCAAGGCTGGGGCTTGGTCTACCTAGATCCTCCAGCACTGGATCACTGTTGCTGCCTGTTATCCTAGAAAGAGGATGAGCGGCTATTTAAACATGCCAAGTAAAAATAGCCCGAGCACATATTGTTGAAAGGTGGCCCATGGATAGTGAATTGTTTTGGGAACGTTTTGATTACTCATGTCTGAAATATTTCCTAATGCTGCTAATACAGTATGTGATAATGATTTTTACGTTGCTGAGCGGTATGTTTTAGGATTATTATTTTTTGTAAGACTCTTGGAAAGATAAATTATCACAAAATGAGCTGTTCGTTTAAGTAAATAGGGAAAATGTGATGAAGTCCAAGGAAGTTCTTGTTTTTATTTCTGACAGCTGTTATTCTGAATATGCTGGCAGAGAGAGTCACGTTTTATGAACTTTATTCTCTAATTTTATATAGATATACACATTTAACTTGTGAAACAGTTTCATGAAACAGGTGAATAGCAGGGAGAGAATCAACTTCTATGACTTATCTATAACCCTAAAGCAATAAAGGTGGAAGTGGTAGGGAGTGGATTGGTTGATTGAAAGCAAAAATACATGCAGTCCTTTACTTGGCCACTATTTTTGTATGCTCACAATCAGAAAGGATATCATGTTTAAAAATTGTGATTCTATTTGTACTTCAATTGTGAAATTAATCATTTGTTGGTTATAAATGAAAATCACTGCAGATAGTGATTGCATCCCTGAAGTTAAAAGACGCTCACTCCTTGGAAGGAAAGTTATGACCAACCTAGATAGCATATTCAAAAGCAGAGACGTAACTTTGCCAGCAAAGGTCCATCTAGTCAAGGCTACGGTTTTTCCAGTGGTCATGTATGGATGTGAGAGTTGGACTGTGAAGAAAGCTGAGTGCGGAAGAATTGATGCTTTTGAACTGTGGTGTTGGAGAAGACTCTTGAGAGTCCCTTGGACTGCAAGGAGATCCAACCAGTCCATTCTAAAGGAGATCAGTTCTGGGTGTTCTTTGGAAGGACTGATGCTAAAGCTGAAACTCCAGTACTCTGGCCACCTCATGTGACGAGTTGATTCATTGGAAAAGACACTGATGCTGGGAGGATTGGGAGCAGGAGGAAAAGGGGACGACAGAGGATGACATGGCTGGATGGCATCACCGACTTAATGGACATGAGTTTGGGCGAACTCCGGGAGTTGGTGATGGACAGGGTGGCCTGGCGTGCTGCAGTTCATGGGGTCGCAAGGAGTCAGACACGACTGAGCAACTGAACTGATACACCATTAGCTAATGCTCGGCTCATCTTTTTGAATTCAAGTTCTGTGAAGTTTAAATAATGTCTTTGAGACAAATTCTCATTTTAATCAAGATAGCAAATTCTATATAATTAAATGACAACAATAAGTATCTTGGTAATTTGCTTATAAAATGTTGACATTTAGCTAATTTGATATAAGCCTAATATAGTCTTTACCCCATCATATATGGTAAATGTCCTTAATGTAAAATTTTATGAGAAGCAAAAGCATTTGGTTGAACATTTTTGTTTTAAAAAGATGTGAAGCTAATTGTAGTGTTGGTATTTATATAACTCCAGGATGTCTGGCTGTAGGGGAGCGATCACACCATCGTGGTTGTTTGGGTCAGTAAGACTTTTTTGTACAGTTTTTCTGTGTAATTCTTGCCACCTCTGCTTAATATCTGTTTCTGTTAGGTCCATACCATTTCTGACCTTTATTGTGCCCATCTTTGCATGAAATGTACCCTTGGCATTTATAATTTTCTTGAAGAAATATCTACTCTTTCCCATTCTATTATTTTCCTCTATTTCTTTGCATTGTTCACTTAAGGCTTTTAAAAAAATTTTTTGTAATTGGAGGATAATTACAATATTGTGATGGTTTTTGCCATACGTTGACATGAATCAGCCATAGGTGCAAATGTGTCCCCTGCCTTGAATCTCTTTGCACCTCGCTCCCCACCTCATCCCTCTGAGTTGTCCCAGAGCGCAGGCTTTGAGTGCCCTGCTTCATGCACTGAGCTTGCACTGGTCATCTATTTTATATATGGTAATATACATGTTTCAGTGCTAGTCTCTCAAATCTTTCTTATTTCTCCTTGCTGTTCTTTGGAACTCTGCATTCAGAAGGGTATATATTTCCTTTTCTCCTTTGCTTTTCACTTCTCTTCTTTTCAAAGCTATTTGTAAGGCCTCCTCAGACAATCATTTTACCATTTTGCATTTCTTCTTCTTGGGGATGGTTTTGATCACTGCCTCCTGTGCAGTATTAGGAAATGTACAATGTAAAGTCAGTGGGCCTTAGGAAGCATTACTACAAACAAAGCTAGTGGAGGCGATGGAATTACAGCTGAGTTATTTCAAATCCTAAAAGATGATGCTGTTAAAGAGTTGCGCTCAATATGCCAGCAAATTTGGAAATTCAGCAATGGCCACAAGACTGGAAAAGAACAGTTTTCATTCCAATTCCAAAGAAGGACAATGCCAAAGAATATTCAAACTACCACACAATTGCATTATTTCACATGCTAGAAAGGTCATGCTTAAAATTCTCCAAGCCAGGCTTCAACGGTACATGAACCGAGAACTTCCGTACATAAAAACTGGATTTAGAAAACGCAGAGGAACCGGAGATCAAATTGCCAACATCTGTGGGATCATAGGAAAAGCAAGGGGAATTTCAGGAGAACATCTGGTTCATTGACTGCCCGAAGAGCCTTTGACTATGTGGATCACAACAGACTCTGGAAAACTCTTTAAAGAGATGGGAATACCAGAGCACCTTACCTGCCTCTTGAGAAACCTGTATGCATGACAAGAAGCAACAGTTAGAATGGACATGGAACAATGAACTGGTTCCAAATTGGGAAAGGGGTACGTCAAGACTGTATATTGTCACCCTGCTTATTTAACTTAAATGCAGAGTACATCATGCGAAATGCAAAACTGGAGGAAGCACAAGCTGGAAACAAGATTGCCGGGAGAAATATCAATAACCTGAGACATGCCCGTGATACCATCCTTATGGCAGAAAGTGAAGAGGAACTAAAGAGCCTCTTGATGAAGGTGAAAGAGAAGAGTGAAAAAACTGGCTTAAAACTCAACATTCAAATACTTAAATCACGGCAACTGGCCCCATCACTGCATGGCAAATAGATGAGGGAACAGTGGAAACAATGACAGACTTTATTTTCTTGGGCTCCAAAATCACTGCACATGGTGACTGCAGCCATGAAATTAAAAGACACTTGCTCCTTGGAAGAAAAGCTCTGACAAAGGTACACAACATATTATAAAGCTGACAAAGGTCAGTATAGTCAAAGCTATGGTTTTTCTAGTAGTCATATATGGATGTGAGAGTTGGACAATAAAGAAGGCTGAGCGCTTCTTTCAGAAGAATTGATGCTTTTGAACTGTGGTTTTGGAGAAGACTCTTGAGAGTCCCTTTGGACTGCAAGGAGATCAAACCAGTCAATCCTAAAGGAAACCAACCCTGAGCATTCACTGGGAGTACTGATGCTGTAGCTGATGTTTCAATACTTGGCCGCTTGATGCAAAGAGCTGATTCATTGGAAAAGACCCTGATGCTGGGAAAGATTGAGGGCAGTAGGAGAAAGAGGGTGACAAAGGATGAGATGGTTGGATGACATCACTGACTCAATGGACATGAGTTTGAGCAAATGCTGGCAGATAGTGATGGACAAGGAAGCCTGGCGTGCTGCAGTTAAGAGTTGGGCATGAACTGAGCGACTGAACAACGAATTTACATAACTGAATGCAGTTGATATTGTGTGTGCTAATTTGCTTCAGTTGTGTCCTACTCTTTGCAACCCTATGGACTGTAGCCTGCTAGGCTCCTCTGTCTATGGGATTCTCCAGGGAAGAATACTGGAGTGGGTTGCCATGCCCTTCTCCAGGGAATCTTTCTGACCCAGGGATCGAACTGAGTCTTGTGTGTCTCCTGCCTTGGCAGGCAGGTTCTTTACCACTAGTACTGCCTGGGCTGAGAGCTGATGTACTTGGTATAAATGTTTAAATGGCCTATTCTTTAATGTTTAGTATTCCACTATAAAATCTAGAAGATAAAAATTGGAAAAAGAAATTATTCCTAGTTCCTCTACCCAGACACAACCATGTTTAATATTTAGCTCTATTTCTTCCTAATATTTTTTCTATGCACATTTAAAAAATAGTTATAAACTTGATTTTGGTGGCTTTGCCAACTCTGATTTCTGCATCTTCAGAAATGTGTAAGTAAAGTAAAGTAAAAAGTTGCTCAGTCGTATCTGACTTTTTGTGACCCCTTGGACTATAGCCTACCAGGCTCCTCCATCCATGGGATTCTCCAGGCAAGGATACTGGAGTGGGTTGCCATTTCCTTCTCCAGGGGAGAAGTTATTGCTGCTGCTAAGTCACTTCGGTAGTGTCCGACTCTATGCGACCCCATAGACAGCAGCCCACCAGGCTCCCCCATCCCTGGGATTCTCCAGGCGAGAACACTGTAGTGGGTTGCCATTTCCTTCTCCAATGCATGAAAGTGAAAGTGAAGTTGCTCAGTCATGTCCGACTCTTAGCGACCCCATGGACTGCAGCCTACTAGGCTCCTCCATCCATGGGATTTTCCAGGCAAGAGTACTGGAGTGGGGTGCCATTGCCTTCTCCAACATCAAGAAGATCTAGGATGACCTGAACAATATATGTCATAGAAAAATAATATATATAACCATATGGGAAGGAAAAAAAAGCAAGTTTAATCTAAGTTAAAACTTTAGATGTAGTAGAGTCGTAAATAATACACGTTGTGATAGGAAGATCTTGTCAAATGTTATAGAACTTAAATTTTTAAATACTGAGAAAGTAACTGCCAAACCAATATTGCAGAGCCACTTCATTAGTCTTTTTTTCTCCTGCTGTCTATCAGATATTCGATTCCAGTGGCAGCCATGGATTTTCCGGAACTCAGCTACCTCAAAGCTCCAATAACTCCAGTGAGGTAAGCGAGGTTGCAGACAGCAGCCGTCTTATTTTCCTTGGATGACAGAAATGCTAAGTTAAATGGGGCATGCTTAATCTTTATCTGAACCTGTTGAAAATAATCTTTACCTGAACCTGTTGAAAATAAATTTGGAGCTCAAATGGTGCCGAGTAGGTAAAAGGTGTTTTCAGAATGCCAGTTATTTTTGAAGGTGTCTGAAACTAATGATAACTCCATCTTCAAAGTGGTATCAGTCAGGTCAGTTGCTCAGTCGTGTCAACTCTTTCAGCCCCCTGGACTGCAACACGCCAGGCTTCCCTGTCCGTCACCATCTCCCAGAGCTTACTCAAACTCACGTCCATTGATTGAGTTGGTGATGCCATCCAACCATCTCATCCTTTGTCATCCGATTCTCCTCCCACCTTCAATCTTTCCCAGCATCAGGGTCTTTTCAAATGAGTCAGTTCTTTGCATCAAATGGCCAAAGTATTGGTGTTTCAGCTTCAGCATCAGTCCTTCCCATGAATATAGCTAGATTGAAGTGGTATATAGCTAGACTGAAGTCAAAATAGCGACTTTTATTTATCCCTGTTCCTCGGGTAGTACTTACTGTCATCAGAGTTTAGTGGATCCAAACTTGCGTTTTCCTCTCAGAGTGTCAGGGGTCTTCACACACACAGTGCTTCACGCTGTGAATCAGCAGCCTTTGGTGCCTTCAGTAGAGCTGAGCACAGGGGCTCTGTCTAGTCCCCAGGACAGTTTCTGACTAAGCAAAGCCCAGAACCATTGCTGGATGGAATTCTGAGGTGGGTGAAGGTGGTCTGGGTGAGCTCACGCCTCTTCTTTGTGTCTTTTTCAAATCCACACCTTCCAATTAAAGCTGTCTTCTGTGTTACTATTTCTCTTATCTCCTTCCTCACTAAATCATTGTATCTTGGGGTTTTATGTCCAATAACCCTCTAAACTATTTGTTGAGGCTCCAACCTGATTTTAAGGGCTTAGACACGATTTAATGTGTTTTTACAGAAGTAGGCAATATTACATAACAAATTAATTGGGGTAATTCAGTGAATTGGCGATAGTTTGAAAGATCTGAGGAATGGCGGAGTGTTTAAGACCCTGTGATGGGTCTGGAGGGAGGTAAATGAGGAAATTTCTGGTGATCTTAAAATATACTCCATAGACAGCCACCTCTTCCGCCACCATGGGAAGTGGACCCAACTGTAGGTAGTGAGCAGGGGCTCAGTTCCATGGTTATTGTTGAACCACCTGTCATAGTTAAGCCCTGCCCACGGTGTCCTGAGATGGGGTAGAGAACCTCTGCTCAAAACCCTGCCCTCACCTCTCCCATACTCACAGCACAGGAGCTGCCAGAGGGCAGGTCAAGTGAGCTAGGGTGGCTATTCCAGGAGGCCAGGTCATGGGCACTGCTCCTGGCTGGTCTCCTTTTGCTGCATGTGTGCTAAGTGGCTTCAGTCATGTCTGACTTTTTGTGACCCTATGGACTGTAGCCCGCCAGGATCCTCTGTCCATGGGATTCTCCAGGCAAGAATACTGGAGTGGGTTGCCATGCCCTCTTCCGGGGGATCTTCCTGACCCAGGGATCAAACCCGCAATCTCTCATGTCTTCTGCGTTTGCAGATGGGTTCTTTTCCACTAGCGCCACCTGATTTGACTAAGTGGAACTCTGAGGAAGCCACATCCAAACCTTCCTCTTTATAGATCATACCATCAAAATGGTAGACTTTTCATAATAAATGATTTCCATTCTCTGCCCTGTTATTTCTATATACACTCAGAGCTTTTTTCAAAATCCAGATCAAATTACACAGTCGACGAGACATTTTACTTGATTAAAAAAATTGTTTGCGAGAAGTTGGACCCGACTTAGCGACTGAACAGCAACAGCATCAAATTATATCATTATTATTTGTTTGCTTCTTATTCTCTTTTACTGTTAGTCATCCCACCAAGTACACATGTCATATCTCCCAGGCAAGTTTATGACTAGGACCTTTGATTATGTGTTGGGCTTCCCTGGTAGCTCAGCTGGTAAAGAATCCCCCTGTAATGCAGGAGACCTAGGTTCAATCCCTGGGTTGAGAAGGTCCGCTGGAGAAGGAAAAGGCTACCCACTCCAGTATTCTTGGGCTTCCCTGGTGGCTCAGCTGGTAAAGAATCTATCTGCAATGCAGGAGACCTGGGTTCGATCCCTGAGTCGGGAAGATCCCCTGGAGAAGGGAAAGGCTACCCACTCCAGTATTCCGGCCTGGAGAATTGCAAAGAGTGAGACACAACTGAGCTGCTTTCACTTTCACTTTTGATTATGTGTATATTCTTAACCCATGACTCACTGCTAAGGATATAGTATTGCTTAGTAAATTTGCTTATTACTTGTCTGTATTAGATGTAGCCCTTTAATGGTTGAGAAGAACTGTTTGATCTGCAATAAAAGCCACATGGTTTTAAGGTTATATCTCTTCCAGCATTGTGATAATTTAAATTTCCTACTTTGAGAGTTTAGAAATTGTATCAATCAAAACACTTTCTATTAACAGAACTTAGGTTGAACACTGAAAATAAATTTTGGTAGTCATTAATGATTAGAATTAAGCTTAGTCTTATTTAAATTGGGTTCAAGTGACCAAATCATCTTCTTGTGATTTAATTAACAAGCCCCATTGGTGCTCTAACCAGTGAGAGGAAAGTATTATTGCATTTGCTATTATTTTTTTTTAAAGCATGTATATTTAAACATTTATCCCTATTTGTTTTAACTAAACATTGCTTCTGGATAGCAACAGTGAAGAAATTCCTTTGACATAGAGGGCTATTTTAATGGCGTGTCAATTATTTCTGTCCTGTAGTACTCAGATAACTAGGTTTAAATTGAGTAGCAGACAGAATGAAGGGTATTTGATTTTTTTTAAATATCTCTGGGACTTAAGATTCTGCCTGTAGCTGGTTGAATAATTAATATTTCATTCCACTAGTTTTTTTTTCCTGCTAACCATTCTTGGAGAATATTTATAACTTGCACAAACCATCTATTTGTGAATAGTGTGTTATGTCCACCAGCATAACACAGAAAGGCAGTCATTCCTTAGTGCTGGGAGGGAGGAGGGTCACGGGTATTTAAAAATATTCCATTCTAATTGGTGCATCGTGTAACAGTCCAACTGTGAGTCACCCTAATTTGAAATCTGTTAATGTTGGAATCCAGCCAGTCTTATTTGAGCGGTTTTTTTAAAGGACACTTTGGCCCGCCAAAAAAAGTGAAAGCTTTTCATAGGGTACTTCTTGGTGAGTAATAATACGTCTCAGTCAGAGTTTGAAGGGATGTGTTTGTTATGGAGATAGTGACAACAAATCCCCCGCTGAGGCTCTGGAAGGGAGCTACCCCAGAAGCATCATTGCAGATACCCTGGCGCCCTGGGCCTTGGCTCTCACTCCTGGAAAATTGGCCTGGGGTGTCCCAACTTTCTGTGGCAGTGAGTGAATGAAGCATTGTCACACTAGTCCTAAGCTCCAAACTGGGGGGAAAAATGCTAATTTTTTTTTTTTTTTAATGGAAACTATGAATGAAACCGCTTACTCTTGACCATCACTCTGGTCTGTTTAAATAGAACATTTAGTCTGGAGCCATACACAACTGTCGTACGTGCACAGATGGATGGTACATAGATAGGTCTTTGTTTCCCTTTCATATCAACTGATGTTTGGGCATCCACCCAAGAAGGGAATGAACACCTCCTCCTCTGTGACATGTTGCTGCTGTTAAGACAGCCAAGAGCACGAACGTCTTTTGTGCTCTTCCCTCATCTCACTTGCTAATAGACCTTCCTTTTATCAGCAACTGTGGTGTGGGCCCGTTTTGTGACGGCCAGATTGTGATTTTGCCACTCACTTCCCTTCAGAGATCCAAGTAGTAATTACGAGCCATTTGATCCAAAAGCATCTGCTGTGAGAGCCCTCAGAGTTTCAATTTTCTCTCCTTGAGGCACACTGAGCAGAAGTAATTTGACATGTGCTTCCAAGGCCATTAATGTGATGGTAATAAGAAATGCTTCTGTAGAAGCTGCCCTACCTGGAGGGCGGAAGTGATTTGCACACCTTAACAGAAGTGGCCATGGCTGCAGTTCAGTGATGTTACCCTTTGGTGGATGGCCACTCAGCACCGGGCCACATGGTGGTCTGGGCACCAGTAGTCACCACGGTTCCCTTGGGTTTTGGAGCAAGGGGTGATTCTCATTCGGTTTTTTTATAGTGGCCACTGTTGAATTACAGTGGTCAAGCCTTTATTTAGTCGTGTCTGACTCTTTGCGACCCCATGGACTGCAGCTTAGCCTGCCAGGCCTCTCTGTCCCTCACCATCTCCCAAAGTTTGCCCAAGTTCATGTCCGTTGCATCAGTGATGCCATCCAGCCATTTCATCCTCTATCGCCCTCTTCTCCTCCTGCCTTCAATATTTCCCAGCATCAGGGACTTCTCCAGTGAGTCAGCTCTTCTCATCAGGTGGCCAAAGTATTGCAGCTTCAGCATCAGTCCTTCCAATGAGTGTTCAGAGTTGATTTCCCTTAAGATTGACTGGTTTGATCTCCTTGCTGTCCAAGGGACTTTCAGGAGTCTTCTCCAGCACCACAGTTCAAAGGCATCAATTCTTTGGTACTCTGTCTTCTTTACCATCCAACTCTCACAACCATACATGACCACTGGGAAGTCCATAGCCTTGACCTTTGTCAGCAGAATCATGTCTCTGCTTTTCAGCACACTGTCGAGGTTTGTCATAGCTTTCATGTCTAGAAGCAGTCTTCTGATTTCAGGGCTGCAGTCACCATCCACGGTGATTTGACTTGACTTGATTTGCTGGCCAAGCCTAGTATGGTGTAATTCCATAATCCACACCGAACTTCAAAAGTGATCTTCTACATTGTTGATGGCCCTTTACAGTTTATGTAGTCCCTTCAAATGCCCTTTCTCATGCCAGTCTCCTGATTTCTCTGTGGGGCTGGTGTGCTTCAGCCCCTTGTAAATGTGAGGAAATTGAAGCCCAGAGACATGAGCTAACCAGCCCTGACAAGGCTGGGATTTGACCCAGATTATCTGTTTATTGTATTTTTGCTTGTTTGTCTGTCTCCTCTGAGAACTGGAAACCTTGAACTGGTTGACTGGAAGCTAATTTTGTGGGGAGGGAGGGATGGAGCGGGTGAAGTGGTATATGATAGTCTTGACAGGGGTAGCCAGCCAAGGACTTCTGGGTGGGGGTTTAAAAGATTAATGTAGCATCTTTAAGGATTAGCAGAGAAAAGGGTTTTCCAGACACGTCAACTTGCTGGGCTTGTTTTCATGATTCTCTATTCCTTTTATGAAAAAGAAGGTAAGAGAATATCTTATCTGACTCACTGAAAATGAAGCATGTGATTTCAGTGTAGATAACAGTGACCCTTAAAAGGATCAATCCAGTTTTTTTTTTCCCCATGTAGGCAAGTCTTCCAACAGCCTAGGAGATGTATAAGCACCAAGTAGTCTTTTCTTTCTCTACTTCTAATGAATCACTTCTGCATCCTTGGCATTCTTTTTGAATAGCCATATTTCACCTTTCTTTAATTTCTTAAACTTCTAGGCTGTGTGTATGTTACACATAGGAAGAAAACTACACGTAAATTTTCACTCTAGGATCTCTTGAGAGAATCTGAACCTCCCCTAGCCTTGGTGTTGATAGACCTCGATCATTCAGTTGACTTTAGGTCAGCAGTGTAGACTCAGGGAATGTTTCCTCAGAGCACATGTAGGCACAAAACCTTGTTTAATTGAATAGAATGTGAATGTTTCTTTGGTCCTTCATTGTATCTTCTCATTTGCCTGCATAGTTTTCTCTACCCTAGAATTTCTCCATAGTAATCCTCTTTTAGTTTTTCTTCTTGAAACTCTAGAGAGGCTTAAGAACTTAACACTGTGGAAATAGATTCTACATAAGACAATGAAAATGGGCAGCTCTTACCCTACAAGCCCATACGTGACTGAATTTCTCATTGCATCCAGTTCAACACCCATGGATTAGGTATGTTCTTGGTGCAGGATACACTGTGTGAAAGGCTGAAGGATACACCATGTGAAGGGCTGAAGGATATACACTGTGTGAAGGGCTGAGGGACACACTGTGTGAAGGGCTGAAGGATACAGACTGTGTGAAGGGCTGAAGGGTATACACTGTGTGAAGGGCTGAAGGACACACTGTGAGGAGGCCTGAAGGATACACTGTGTGAAGGGCTGAAGGATACAGACTGTGTGAAGGGCTGAAGGATACACTGTGAGGAGGCCTGAAGAATACACTGTGTGAAGGGCTGAAGGATACACTGTGTGAAGGGCTGAAGGATACAGACTGTGTGAAGGGCTGAGGGATACACTGTGAGGAGGGCTGAGGGATACAGACTGTGTGAAGGGCTGAGGGATACAGACTGTGTGGAGGGCTGAAGGATACACTGTGAGGAGGCCTGAAGGATACAGACTGTGTGGAGGGCTGAAGGATACACTGTGTGAAGGGCTAAAGGATACACTGTGAGGAGGCCTGAAGGATACAGACTGTGTGAAGGGCTGAAGGATACACTGTGTGAAGGGCTGAAGGATACACTGTGTGAAGGGCTGAAGGATACACTGTGTGAAGGGCTGAAGGATACACTGTGAGGAGGCCTGAAGGATACACTGTGAGGAGGCCTGAAGGATACAGACTGTGTGAAGGGCTGAAGGACACACTGTGTGAAGGGCTGAAGGATACACTGTGTGAAGGGTTGAAGGATACACTGTGTGAAGGGCTGAAGGATACAGACTGTGTGAAAGGCTGAAGGAAACACTCTGAGGAGGCCTGAAGGATACACTGTGAGGAGGCCTGAAGGATACACTGTGAGGAGGCCTGAAGGATACACTCTGAAGGGCTGAAGGATACACTGTGTGAAGGGCTGAAGGACACACTGTGAGGAGGCCTGAAGGATACACTGTGTGAAGGGCTAAAGGATACACTGTGAGGAGGCCTGAAGGATACAGACTGTGTGGAGGGCTGAAGGATACACTGTGTGAAGGGCTGAAGGATACACTGTGAGGAGGCCTGAAGGATACACTGTGTGAAGGCTTGAAGGATACACTGTGTGAAGGGTTGAAGGATACACTGTGTGAAGGGCTGAAGGATACAGACTGTGTGAAAGGCTGAAGGAAACACTGTGTGAAGGGCTGAAGGATACACTGTGAGGAGGCCTGAAGGATACACTGTGAGGAGGCCTGAAGGATACACTGTGAGGAGGCCTGAAGGATACACTGTGTGAAGGGCTGAAGGATACACTGTGTGAAGGGCTGAAGGATACACTCTGAAGGGCTGAAGGATACACTGTGTGAAGGGCTGAAGGACACACTGTGAGGAGGCCTGAAGGATACACTGTGTGAAGGGCTAAAGGATACACTGTGAAGGGCTGAAGGATACAGACTGTGTGAAGGGCTGAAGGATACACTGTGAGGAGGCCTGAAGGATACACTGTGTGAAGGGCTGAAGGATACAGACTGTGTGAAGGGCTGAAGGATACACTGTGTGAAGGGCTGAAGGATACAGACTCTGTGAAGGGCTGAAGGATACACTGTGAGGAGGCCTGAAGAATACACTGTTTGAAGGGCTGAAGGATACACTGTGTGAAGGGCTGAAGGATACAGACTGTGTGAAGGGCTGAGGGATACACTGTGTGAAGGGCTGAAGGATACAGACTGTGTGAAGGGCTGAAGGATACACTGTGAGGAGGCCTGAAGAATACACTGTGTGAAGGGCTGAAGGATACACTGTGTGAAGGGCTGAAGGATACAGACTGTGTGAAGGGCTGAGGGATACACTGTGAGGAGGGCTGAGGGATACAGACTGTGTGAAGGGCTGAAGGATACAGACTGTGTGGAGGGCTGAAGGATACACTGTGAGGAGGCCTGAAGGATACAGACTGTGTGGAGGGCTGAAGGATACACTGTGTGAATGGCTGAAGGATACACTGTGAGGAGGCCTGAAGGATACAGACTGTGTGAAGGGCTGAAGGATACACTGTGAGGAGGCCTGAAGGATACACTGTGTAAAGGGCTGAAGGATACACTGTGTGAAGGGCTGAAGGATACACTGTGTGAAGGGCTGAAGGATACACTGTGTGAAGGGCTGAAGGATACACTGTGTGAAGGGCTGAAGGATACACTGTGAGGAGGCCTGAAGGATACACTGTGAGGAGGCCTGAAGGATACAGACTGTGTGAAGGGCTGAAGGACACACTGTGTGAAGGGCTGAAGGATACACTGTGTGAAGGGTTGAAGGATACACTGTGTGAAGGGCTGAAGGATACAGACTGTGTGAAAGGCTGAAGGAAACACTCTGAGGAGGCCTGAAGGATACACTGTGAGGAGGCCTGAAGGATACACTGTGAGGAGGCCTGAAGGATACACTGTGTGAAGGGCTGAAGGATACACTCTGAAGGGCTGAAGGATACACTGTGTGAAGGGCTGAAGGACACACTGTGAGGAAGCCTGAAGGATACACTGTGTGAAGGGCTAAAGGATACACTGTGAAGGGCTGAAGGATACAGACTGTGTGAAAGGCTGAAGGATACACTGTGAGGAGGCCTGAAGGATACACTGTGTGAAGGGCTGAAGGATACAGACTGTGTGAAGGGCTGAAGGATACACTGTGTGAAGGGCTGAAGGATACAGACTCTGTGAAGGGCTGAAGGATACACTGTGAGGAGGCCTGAAGAATACACTGTTTGAAGGGCTGAAGGATACACTGTGTGAAGGGCTGAAGGATACAGACTGTGTGAAGGGCTGAGGGATACACTGTGTGAAGGGCTGAAGGATACAGACTGTGTGAAGGGCTGAAGGATACACTGTGAGGAGGCCTGAAGAATACACTGTGTGAAGGGCTGAAGGATACACTGTGTGAAGGGCTGAAGGATACAGACTGTGTGAAGGGCTGAGGGATACACTGTGTGAAGGGCTGAGGGATACAGACTGTGTGAAGGGCTGAAGGATACAGACTGTGTGGAGGGCTGAAGGATACACTGTGAGGAGGCCTGAAGGATACAGACTGTGTGGAGGGCTGAAGGATACACTGTGAGGAGGCCTGAAGGATACAGACTGTGTGAAGGGCTGAAGGATACACTGTGTGAAGGGCTGAAGGATACACTGTGAGGAGGCCTGAAGGATACACTGTGTGAAGGCTTGAAGGATACACTGTGTGAAGGGTTGAAGGATACACTGTGTGAAGGGCTGAAGGATACAGACTGTGTGAAAGGCTGAAGGAAACACTGTGTGAAGGGCTGAAGGATACACTGTGAGGAGGCCTGAATGATACACTGTGAGGAGGCCTGAAGGATACACTGTGAGGAGGCCTGAAGGATACACTGTGTGAAGGGCTGAAGGATACACTGTGTGAAGGGCTGAAGGATACACTCTGAAGGGCTGAAGGATACACTGTGTGAAGGGCTGAAGGACACACTGTGAGGAGGCCTGAAGGATACACTGTGTGAAGGGCTAAAGGATACACTGTGAAGGGCTGAAGGATACAGACTGTGTGAAAGGCTGAAGGATACACTGTGAGGAGGCCTGAAGGATACACTGTGTGAAGGGCTGAAGGATACAGACTGTGTGAAGGGCTGAAGGATACACTGTGTGAAGGGCTGAAGGATACAGACTCTGTGAAGGGCTGAAGGATACACTGTGAGGAGGCCTGAAGAATACACTGTTTGAAGGGCTGAAGGATACACTGTGTGAAGGGCTGAAGGATACAGACTGTGTGAAGGGCTGAGGGATACACTGTGTGAAGGGCTGAAGGATACAGACTGTGTGAAGGGCTGAAGGATACACTGTGAGGAGGCCTGAAGAATACACTGTGTGAAGGGCTGAAGGATACACTGTGTGAAGGGCTGAAGGATACAGACTGTGTGAAGGGCTGAGGGATACACTGTGAGGAGGGCTGAGGGATACAGACTGTGTGAAGGGCTGAAGGATACAGACTGTGTGGAGGGCTGAAGGATACACTGTGAGGAGGCCTGAAGGATACAGACTGTGTGGAGGGCTGAAGGATACACTGTGTGAAGGGCTGAAGGATACACTGTGAGGAGGCCTGAAGGATACAGACTGTGTGAAGGGCTGAAGGATACACTGTGAGGAGGCCTGAAGGATACACTGTGTAAAGGGCTGAAGGATACACTGTGTGAAGGGCTGAAGGATACACTGTGAGGAGGCCTGAAGGATACACTGTGTGAAGGGCTGAAGGATACACTGTGTGAAGGGCTGAAGGATACACTGTGTGAAGGGCTGAAGGATACAGACTGTGTGAAAGGCTGAAGGAAACACTGTGTGAAGGGCTGAAAGATACACTGTGAGGAGGCCTGAAGGATACACTGTGAGGAGGCCTGAAGGATACACTGTGTGAAGGGCTGAAGGATACACTGTGTGAAGGCCTGAAGGACACACTGTGTGAAGGGCTGAAGGAAGCTGAGAATAAGACAGCATCTCTGCTGTCATTCATTCATCTCAGCACCTGGGGGACCTAAGAACAGCCTGGAAATGCCTATCAAGCTGGCTGGACTTCACTGCAGGGACATCAGAGTGTAGACACATCTAACTGAGTGGAATTGGTATTGGGGGAGGGCATGGGAGACTTCCTAAGAAAGAGGGTAGCACTTGAAATAAGGTTGAAGGATATATGTGAATTCAGGACAGGAGCTCTGGGGAGGGTAAAGCAGGCGAAAGAAGTGGAGGTCATCCGGGTCTGGAGGCAGGAGAGTGCTCATGTGGGGAGTTGGGGGAGCCAGAACATGGTGTGCCTCGTGGAGTAACCAAAAGGAATCAGACAGCTGGCCCTTGTCCCTTTTGTGAGAGGTGACTAACTGCCAGGCTGATGTTCCTATAGAGCAGTGGTGGGAGCCCAGGCTCACACTGGGGTCCAGGGTTCAAATTCCCACAGTATGTCAGTCGTAGCTCTATGTGGGAGCTGGGGCAAGTTTCTAGAATTTTCTGAGCCCCCCTCTTTTCACTGTTAGAGAGTTGGGACAGCGCCTGCCTCAGAGGGCTGTGAGTGGTGAGTGAACTGGCGAGGAGTTGTGAGGTCTCTCTGGATGAGGGGAGGGTAGTTGTGGATTTGCGTTCCCGTGTCCCTCCCTCAGCTTGTCATCCTCCATCAGGTTTTCCCGGCTCTGCTCTGAAAGTACAGCCCTGAATTGCTGTGCGGCAGCAGTCAGCATGGGCTCACGTCCCCAGGTCCTGGCTCCTTGTGGTTTCTTACTCCACAGTGACCTCTGCCGGGGTTTTGGTTTGATTCTGAGCATGCGTTGTTGGAGAGGCGGGGCCTGTGCCTTTGAGCCAGTACCTGCTCATTGCTGATGCCCCTGGTTGAAATTCCTGCTTAGGTGGACGGAAGTGCCTGAGGCTTAACCTCAGAAGAAAATGGGACCCACGTGAGATGTGACCCTGCAGGGGACACAGGGGTCCGTGCTGCTTGCCTGAGTCCTTGGCTCTGGGCATCTGCTTCTCTCTCTCTCTTGCTCGCTGTCTTTTTCTTTGGCAAGTGTGTTCATGTGCATTCTGGGCTGTGACCATCTTTCCAGGAAAATATACAGGAAGTGACAGAGCCAGAAATGTCACTTCAAAGATGAGTACCACATTTAAAAAGACAGCACAGGAAAATTGATTCTTCCCTTTGCCTAAATCTGTTTTTGTTTTTTTTTAATTACTGTACATATTCTAGTATTTTAATCCTATGGTATAGGGGAATCTTGGAGAAGGGCATGGCAACCCACTTCAGTATTCTTACCTGGAGAATCCCATGGACAGAGGAGCCTGGTGGGCTGTAGTCCATGGGGTTGTGAAGAGTCAGACACGACTGAAGCGACTTAGTACATAGGGGAATCTTGTGTGTGTATGTGCGTGTGTTTTAAATGCGTGAAATTCAAAGTAAAAAACCTGTCATTGACAACTCTCATGTATGATAGGTGGGGTATACGTGATGTATTGATGATGAATCTGTGTGTAACATTTTCTGGTGTGTGAGGTGTTTTCACATATATGATTTCTTTTCACAAAATTTGTATTATTGATTGGTAAACTTAAGCAGTTGTGTTGTATTAATAACATCCCGGTTTACAAAATAGGAGGTGAGGTTGAACACAGGAAAGCCCTGCCCTACTGCTTCTTAAGTGGTGTGACTTGAACCTCAGTCTTTTGATTTCAAATCCTCAAGTCTTGTCTTTACTACCAGACTAATATGAGAGCCTAACCAGAAGGGAACATTTCTGAGTTGCTTAATATTTAATGTTAACTATTTTTATTTATGAATCATAGAAGAACATATTAGCATGAGGTCATGGAGTTACTGTGAGGGTGAAGTTTAGGAAACAAAGCTTCCTTGGGAAAACCTTCTGAAACATGGTATGTTTGGGGATGATTTCTGAATGAGTGTCTAGCTGAAGATGGAAAAACACTTAGTCCAGGATTAGGGGGTAATTTTTAAAAACAAGTAGAAAGAAGAGAAACATGCTTGGATTAAGTGCAGTTCATGGTTAGTATGCAGGCAGGCGTCAGAGGCCATGGCCGAGTGTATCTGAAATTCACTGGGATCGTGGCTTAGACATAGACTTCATGGAGTTCCTGGTCATCTGGACAATTCTAGAGCAGTAAGAGTGGGTACTGAGCAGCCCTTCTTTGACTGCATTGTGCTAACTTGGGCTAAGAGGCAAAGTGGCTAGTACACAGGAGGAGGAGTTGATGGACTCCAGTCAGCCTCCCCAGGCGTCAGTTGCGTGTGGGTTAAACAAATGAGGAAACTCCAGGCTTGTCTGCCCCAGAGGGTCATGAGAAGCCCTAGATGTGAGGAGCGCAAAAGTGCTAACTCTAAACTCAGGGGCATTTTCCCACGGCCTCCCTCATTTGCTCGTCAAGCCCACCCTTTCTTTTGGGACCTCAAAACAGGTGGATGACCTGCTACACTTATACGGGTCAGCAGTGGATGGCGTTCCCCGAGACGGCACGTGGGAGAGCCAGGTTGACGTTCACTTTCAGGATCGTCAAGCCGTGACTGTGATGGTCAAGCCGGAAACCAGGGTAGAAGATGTTCTGACTCTGGCCTGCAAGGTAGTGGATTTTGCTGTAGAAATACACTTCTGAATGGGATAATCATTAATGTTGCCCTCCTTTGCCTGCTTAATTTGGGTGGTGTTGAAGACCTCACTTTCTACAGGAAGGAACAAATTTGTTAATTAACATATTCATTATAGCATTCTCTTTCTCCATGTTTTAGAGGAATAAGTTGAGTCATGGCCCAATGCCTTCATGAAGAACTTCAGCTATTTTACTGAAATTCTGTATATACACCTTTGTATCTGGGATAATTATGAAGTCTCTTTTGTTATTTAAGGTACTTATAGATGGTATTCTGTGAGAAAGTGGCATGAACTTTGCGGTGGTTTGATTTGATGCTAGTTTTATCAAGTTTCTCCGGATTAAATGAGTCACTCAATACCACTCACAGTTGCTTCATGGAGATTGTTATGAGATGGTGTTTCATTCATTATTCAAACTGGGTTTTATTTCTGAGAAGAAAGTTTATGATATATTTTCAAGAGAGCCCTCTGAGATCCATGAAACCGACTCAGCAGCATCAGATAATATGCTTTCAGACCACCAGATGGCGCAGTAGAGCTGAAATATTTTTAAGTTTTCAGAGAAAATGCAAACATACGAAATGGTTAAAAAAATGTCGAGTTTGGTAGCTCTTTACCACAAATGCTTATTAGATAATCTTTCATTTTAGTCCTCCTTTTTCACTTTGACTTACGCCCTAGGATTCCAGATATTTGTATATGCAGCTTATACTGTTAATGAATTTAATTTTCTTTTGCTCCATTATGTCAGGTGATTATTCAGGCAGTCAATAATATTATTCAGTAACAATAATATCAAGTTGGTAAATATTCTGATAGAGGAGGTCAGATGTAGTGGGTGAGTTAGATCCAGTTAGAACATAGGCTTGAGATAATTTCTCATTGTTGAAAATGTGTCTGAGACAGAATGTGTGGGTGTATATATATATTTATGTGTGTGTATATATATTTATATATACCTTTTCCTTGTGAAAAATGGTTGGAACAGGAAATCGTAATTCTGAAGTCTGCAGAGTATGAGATGGTTGACATTTCACAAATTACTTTAGTAACAGGAAACAATTTAAATTTAGGTACCTGTCTATTAAAAGAGAGCAGTTCTGACCACCATCACTGCTTCAAAATACATCTCTTGCTTTTAGTGATAAGTGGTATCATTTAGAGAAAATCTTCTTAAAAATAATTTCCCTTTTTTCTTTTTTGCACACTGAAACTTGAGCTCTTGTATATACTTAAACTCAGCATATTATAGAAGATATTTTTAAAAGAAATTTCCACTTTTATTTTTAGTGAACAATGGTGCATTTAGAAAGAACATTTAACATCTGAATAGCTGTCTTTTTCTCCCTAGATGAGGCAGTTGGAACCCAGCCATTATGGCCTACAACTTCGGAAGTTAGTGGACGAGAACGTTGAGTACTGTATTCCTGCACCCTACGAATATATGCAGGACCAGGTGAGTGTTCTTCGGCTTTGGTAAGGGACCGATCCATGGGCCAAGGAAACCCATCCATGGCCCCTTAATTAAAAAAAATAGTGTCATTCGGGGGAAAAAATTCTGTTTAAATTGGCATTTAGCTTGGAAACAATCAAAATAAATTTGCAAGATACTGTGACTTCAGATCCTCTGATTTTGCGGGTCTTCCCTTTTGTAGGTTTATGATGAGATAGAAGTCTTTCCACTAAGCGTGTATGATGTGCAGCTGACAAAGACCGGGGGTGTGTCTGACTTCGGTAAGGAGGAGGAACGTACTCATCAGAGAACCGTCTGGTCCATCCTTGCCTGGTTTGCCCCAGTATCTTTGGACCTAATATTCTTTTCTTCCCATTTTCAGAAACTATGACAAGAGATTCTGAGCTTCCTTTCTCTTCCCTCATGCCTATTAATTTATATTAGCAGACTAAAAATATATGTATTATTATTGGGGGGAAATGCCAAAACACTTAAGAGGAACGAATGTAAAAACCGAAGGGAAACTTGAAGTGATGGTGATAACAACCACGCAATGAGTTTATTGTGTGCTGGGCACAGTTCTTAGCTGATTAACGTATGATTCATGTAACAGTTCTTTCATCTCCGCCTCTTTGCTCTTAGCGCTTCACCTGCCTGAACTGGCCCCCATTTTTCCCCTCCCTTATTCCCTTCTTTCTGAGTGTATAAATCCAACTTGTACTTCAAAGGCTGACTAAAGGTCTCACTTCCTTGAAGAAACCTTACCCATTGCTTTACCTTCAGTTTAATAATTAAGGGTCAGTATTATCCATATCACTTCATAATATTTAATTCTTGCATTTCTGTTCATCTGTGTTTAAACTTGGCTCTTTATAAACTGTGCTCGTATCTTAAAGTTCCTTCCTGTCTCTTGCTTTGTCTTGTTCCAGAGAAACTTGATAATTAGATGATGGTGCTTGTGGTTTAGTCTTGTATCGGACTCTTGTGATCCCATGGACTGTAGCCTGCCAGTTAATGATCAGTAGATATCTCCATAGAAAGACTATTTCTTGTTAGATATATTGATATAATTATTTCCCTTAAAATGACACAACCTGATCGTAATATGTTAAAAATTTCCTTTTTATGATTTGTTGGGGTTTTTTGGTAAAATGATGTTCCTTGTTTCTAAATTTTATGGCATCTCTCTGGCCCCAGATGTTATGTTGGTTTTCCTCTCAAGGCCGCTGAGCATTTTGTCTATGTTTCTATTGGTCTCACTCTATTCTCCAAGGTCTCCTTTGGTCAGTCTTCTTTGCATTTGAATGACTGATGGGAGATACTTGGAAAAATACCCTTTGGTGACCATAATCTCCCAGGCTCTGTGTGAGGCACAGAAGAAATAAGGGACATGCCTTTCTTCCTGCTGTCAAAGACCTCCCAGGATTATGGGACCAAGACATGAAAATGTGTGTTCCCACCGTGGAATCACAGATGAGGGCACTTTTGGAGGATGGAGGGAGACACATTCAGAGAAGGGCCATCTCACCTGGGTGTCCCATGCAATCCTATTTAGGGCAAGAAGTATCCACTCAAGTATTTTTCCACCTGCTCAAAGTGCCTAGCTCCATACAGAGTTGTTTCTTAACAAATATTATATTGAAGTGAACTTAATTTATTTTAATAAGACTTTTTTGATCTCAATTTAAAAAAAAAAATTAAATTGTGGCAAAATACACATAATATAGGGCTTCCCTGGTGGCTCACATGATAAAGAATCTGCCTGCAATGCGGGAGATCCAGGTTTGATCCCTGGGTTGGGAAGATCCCCTGGGGAAAGGGAATGGGTGGCTACTCATTCACTTCATGGCAAATGAGGAAACAGTGGAAGCTGTGACAGACTTTGTTTTGGGGAGCTCCAAAATCACTGCAGATGGGGACTGCAGCCATGAAATTAAGACACGTGCTCCTTGGAAGAAAAGGTATGACAAACCTAGAGAGCATATTAAAAAGCAGAGACATCACTTCACTGACAAAAGTCCATCTAGTCAAAGCGAAGGTTTTTCCCGTAGTCATGTATAGATGTGAGAGTTGGACCCTAAAGAAGGCTGAGCACCGAAGAGTTGATGCTTTCTATCCATGGTGCTGGAGAAGACTCTTGAGAGTTCTTTGGACAGCAAGGAGATCAAACCAATCAATCCTAAAGGAAATCAGTCCTGAATATTCATTGAAAGTGCTGATGCTGAAGCTCCAATACTTTGGCCACTTGATGCAAAGTCTACTCATTGCAAAAGACCCTGCTGCTGGGAAAGATTGAAGGCAGGAGGAGAAGGGGTGACAGAGGATGAGATGGTTGGATGGCATCACTGAGTTTGAACAAACTCCGGCAGATGGTGAAGGACAGGGAAGCCTGGCATGCTGGAGTCCGTGGAGTTGCAGAGTTGGACATGACTTAGTGACTGAAAATCAACACCACGTATCATAATTTCCCTTCATAGCAGTTAAGACAGGTTAAAATGACAACTCAGCGCCATTAAATACATTCATACTGTTGTGCAACCATTAACATCACCTAGTTCCAGAAATGTTTTTATCTTGCAAAACTGGGACTCTTGTAAAACAGTAACTTCCCATTCTCTCCTCTTCCACAGCCTCTGGCAACCACTCTTTTATTTTCTGTCTCTTTAAATCTGACTGCTCTAGTACCTCAGAGAAGTGGAATCCTGTAGTCCTTTGTCTACTGGGGCTGACTTTTTCATGTAGCATAAAGTCCTAAACCTTTAGATCTGATACACTCTCCCCCTTTTCTGCCCTTCCTAGATATCTGTGCTTTCAAAATAGCTGTCGTTTAGCCTTTCTACATATCCTGCTTATGTATAATGTCAGGAATATGTAGATGGTCAAGGAAATACTTAGTGTCAGGAACTTAGACTTGTTTCCTCCTTTTATTTTTCTTCCTAGGGTTTGCAGTGACTGCTCAGGTGGACGAGCACCAGCATCTCAGCCGCATCTTTATAAGTGACGTCCTCCCTGACGGCCTGGCGTATGGGGAAGGTCCGTGTGGCAGGCGGTATCTCTCTTCTCTCTTAATTCTGTGCAGTGCAGTCTGGCTAGTGAAATTTGCTCATGATTTTGTCAGAAAACAGTTTCTCCTAGAATTTTAAAGAAAGTGATTTTGAATGCCAAGGCATATGTACACACACACACACACACGTATATGGGTATACAGTGAGAGAGTTTGTGCGTGTGGTTTTGAAAGAGACAGTATATATACAGAGTACCTGTGCACGTGTCCAGGTAGATGGAGAAAGAGACGGTGAGGGCCAGCCAGGCAGGCAGACACACCAAAGGTTATTTCCCAGCACATTGAACATCACTTAGAGGACTAATTAAATTGAGTGACTCTTAAACTATTTCTTCTAATGCTAGTCTTGAGAGAGTTGAAATTTGTTATCAGTGGAATCTGATTCCTACAGGGTTTGGTGCTATCTTTGAAGGTAGCAACAGAAGAGCCCTTGAGAACACTAAGCGGGTCGAATTTGCAATCGTCTTTCATCTTAAAATATTCCTCTCAGTCATCTCTCTTCTTCCTCTGTGTCCCCTTCCTCCTCCTCAGGGTTGAGAAAGGGCAATGAAATCATGACCTTAAATGGGGAAGCCGTGTCTGATCTTGACCTCAAGCAGATGGAGGCTCTGTTTTCTGAGAAGAGTGTCGGGCTCACTCTGATTGCCAGGCCACCGGACACAAAAGCGACTCTGTGTTCTTCCTGGTCAGACAGTGACCTGTTCTCCCGGGACCAGAAGGGTCTGCTGCCCCCTCCTAACCAGTCCCAACTTCTGGAGGAATTCCTGGATCACTTTAAAAAGGATACGGCAAATGGTAAGGTTCTGTTATTTCTCCCTTTCTTCACGGCTGGTATCACCAGATATTATTTTTAGGCTGTGTTTGCTTGCAAACTGAGATTATTTAGCTCTGTTCAAAGAATATTTTCTCATTTCTTACGGGAAGAACACAGATGCCAAGCAAACTGATTTGATACAGAATTCCATGCATTTTAGTAATTATAACACTTTTAGTGAAAATAGAAAATAATTGTTTTTGCACAAAGTAATATTCCTTAAAATTACAGTCTTAAAAAAAAAAAATCACCCATGATATTTAGTGTCGTAATTATTTGGTTATTCAGGGAGACAAAAGCCAACATAAATGCCGAAGTTGATTTTTCTGTTTAGTTGAGTGTAAGGCAAAAGCATTTTGCAGTCATTTATTGGGTTTTAAGAACAGTTCATGCAATTCAGTTCTTAATCTGTTTGGTTGAGTACTACTTTTTCAATAAATGGCAAATTTTTCACATAGGTCATGAATTTTAAAATTTTGTAATTTTTTCATTTTTTGAAAATGAAAAAATTGTATGCCAGTTTACTTTTTTAAAGGTGAGATTTCCATTTGAGGCAGTTATTTGAAGGTTTGACTTCCTGGGCCTATTATTGGTACACATTTCGTATTTTTACAGTCTGGTAAATGAGAGACTCCAGCTCACACTGAAAGCCGGTGGTCCCTTCTGTACCTGGGAGGGAGCCTGCCAAGCACCCGCAGGCGACTGAGCATGACAAGCACATGCAGTCATTTTTATTCTTAATTACAATCATAACAGATTTCTAATGGAAATCTCTGCATGATCACCAAAAATGAATAAAAAAACACAGAAGTTGTTAAGATCGATTTAATTATAAAGCAGGTTTATTAGGTCATTTTGGTATTAAAACATCAGATGGTAAGATTTGTGATTCAATAAGGTATATACTGCCTTTTCCTCCTCTCTAGAGATTTCCCTCCAATTTAAAATGCCATTACATTGACTATTGGCATATAAAAGTCAGTGTCATAAAACCAAAAATGTGATGGAGCTAATTAATTACCTGGTTATCTTAGGGATGCCATTCAAGTCCCCCTGGGCTGCTTTACAGGCCTGTGTTCCACACAAGACATGGTGTGTCCATTCGTTGGACTCATTATTCTTGAGGGATACATTCACGGCCTGTTATCTCTCTCTGTATTTTATCATAATAAGAAATCACTGCGGAGTCTATGATAACTTTTGGTACTTGCCGGAATGGATTTCTACAGAAAGCAGCAAAAGAGGCCAAATTTGACTCCTTTTTTCCCCCTCCCCTACCAGTTGAAAATCAAGCAGGTCAGTTAATCTTGTTTTTTTACTTTTTCTTTTGGTGCAAGGATACAGCATAAGAAGAGGGCTTGGATATGTTAGGTGGTCGTTAAGTACCTGCCTAGGGACCCCTTCTTACAGGCTACAGCTGTGTAACTAAGGACACCCATGTCTGTGTGCACAGGTGCCTTAGCTTAGTCAGACTGTTGTTGTTCAGTCGCTCAGTCGTGTCCGACTCTGCAACCCCATGGACTGCAGCATGCCAGGCTTCCCTGTCCTTCACCATCTCCCGGAGTTTACTCCGACTCATGTCCATTGAGTCGGTGATGCCGTCCAACCGTCTCATCCTCTGTGACCCTTCTCCTGCCCTCATCTTTCCCAGTATCAGGGTCTTTTCCAATGAGTCGGCTCTTCACATCAGGTACCAAGTGCTGAAGCTTCTGCCTCAGCATCCGTCCTTCCAGTGAGTGTCCAGACTGTGGCAGTGCTTGTCGGTCTTGCTCCAGGTGCCCCCGCGGCTGCAGCGTATATCTCTCCTTATCCTTCCTTGGATGGTTTATCACCACCCTGTTTCCTGGTGAGACTGTGCTCCTTGGGGCTGAGACTGCTCCCCAGGGATCCTCTGTCTTTCCCCTCCACTGCTCCACAGTAATGCGCTTGTGTTGGAAACAAAACAGCCATGAGGGGCTGCTTTCCCAAAGGCTTGGCAAATATGGAATTTATTCCCCCACCCCCATCAATTTCTGATTTTTTTTAATTGAATTACAGTGGATTTACAATACTGTGTTGGCAAAGTGACTCAGTCATATACATACGTACCTTCTTTCTTAGGTTCTTTTCCTTTGTGGTTTATCACAGGATGCTGAGTATAGCTCCCTGAGCTGTTTGTTGATTATCCATCCTATGTATGGTAGTGGGAGCATCTGCTAATCCCAGACTCCCAATCCATCCCTCCTCCACCACCCTTCCCCCTTGGTTTATTGTCTTTTTTGAAGTAGCTGTGTAGCCTGCGAAGAAAGTTAAATGCCTGTGAGTGAATGTCTCCAAGGGAAGCCTGTCTGTTTTGAAGGTTGGGGGAGAAGAAATTAAGGGAGGGGAGAGAGGAGGAAAAAGAGGCAACTTGTTAGCTGAGCCTGACATGAGAAGTCGTGTTTGTGGAAATGTAAGGTGGGGGTGGTGTGGTGATCAGGGTGGGGGAGTGGGGTGGGGGTGATGATGGGGGTGGGGTGGGTGTGATGGGGGTGATGGGGTGGTGGTGGGGTAATGGGGGATGGGGTAGGGGTGGTGGGGGTGATGGGGGTGGGGTGGGGGTGATGGGGTGGTGGTGGGGTAATGGGGGATGGGGTAGGGGTGGTGGGGATGATGGGGGTGGGGGTGATGGTGGGGGTGATGGGGTTGGGGTGATAGGGGTGGGGTGGGGGTGGGCTGAGTGGCTAGGTGACAGGCACTCAGGCTTTGAGTCCCACCCCATCTGGGCTTGAGTTTGGGCCTGCCCTTTACAGGTTATGTGACCTTGGGGGCAGCGCTCAGCCAGGGAGGGGTGGATGTCGGTGGATGATACCCCAGCCTCCCTGTCCACTGCTGAGACGGTTCTGGGGTGCGCCCCACAGTTCTTCCAGATACAAGGGCAGTCGGTTTCTTATCTCACGCCTTTCACACGCTTTCTGCCCTCTTGCTGGCCGCTGTCCCTCACTTGGGCTTCCTGGGATCACCTTCTAGATAAGCTTCTGTACCCACAACTTGGCTTGGGCTCTGCGTCTGGGGGAGCTCAAATGAGGACTCTGAACCTGGATTCCTCATCTGGACGACGAGGCTTATTTTGGCCCATGGGGCTGCCGTGAGCCTGAGCCAGTCTGAGTCTCTGCACCTCCAGCCCGGCTCCTTGGGGGTAGGAAGTCTGAACACGGGGGTCTCCCATCCCCTTCCCCACCGTGAGCTCGCTGTCTCGTTACAGGTTACCTTGACTTGCCTTGGTGATGAATTAGGAAACAGTAGTCCCATTTTTTATGCTTAAGTTTTTAAATTACACACATAAAGTAATTTAAATGATTTTGAAAAACAATTTTTCATACAACTTTGAGTGTTACTGAAGAGTGGTCATTTCAGAGTCTGCCTTTCCCTAAATTTCGCTTGCTCCCAGCGTTGCCAGAGGCAGCCTGGCACTCAAAGGAAACTGTTTTGTTTCCCCAAGAAACCAGTCTTTTGCTTGTTAATAAAAACCACACAGCGGGCTCTCTGGAAGGGAAGACCTGCCTTTGTTTTTGTTAATGGAAACTGAAAGAACATCAGAAAGTGGAGGAAGAAGTCTCCCTAAGCAACTGTTCTGGGTATATTTTAACTGTCTGGGCTGAATATTCACTGAACCTTTCTGGGTACTTGAAATACGGGAGGCCCTGGGGTAAGCAACGTGAGTTCAGAACTTCCTGTCTACTTGAGGTGTGATTCAGGTATCCAGAATATATGTACTAAATTTAGCTTTAGTCTCTTGATCAGGTTTGAGCTGGGGAAAAAAATAAAAAACCTTCTTTATATATATAGGCTTCCCAAGTGGGCAGTAGTGGTAGAGAACCTGCCTGGCAACGCAGGACACATACAAGATATGGATTTGATCCCGGGGTTGGGAATATTGCCTTAGAGGAGGGCATGGCAACCCTGTCCAGTATTCCTGCCTGGAGAATCCCATAGACAGAGGAGCCTGGGCTACGGTACATAGGGTTGCAAAGGTCAGACACGACTGAAGTGACTTGGCATGCATATGTACATGAGACTGTCCCATGAAACTTGGGAAATAATAGAGTTTCTGTTCAGGTTTCATGCTTTTCTAGAAAAGAAGCATCCTGGTGGCCTTCTTGACACTCATGATGTGTATAGTGTTTAGGGAAGTGGTTCTCAGACTTAACAGTGTTTAAGACTCACTTTAAGACCTTGTGGAAATTCAAATTCCTGGGTCCTGTGGCCAGAGAGCCCCCTTCAGGCTGGACCAGGGCTCGCTCACACTGCCAAGGCCAGTGGCCTGAAGGATGTGGTCTGCTCCCCAGCAGTACGACCCCCTCCTTTCCTGAACCCCTCTGTGCCCAGGTCTTGAGGATTAAATGAGATAAATGTATATAAAGTTCCCAAAAATGACTACACTTGTACCTGTGTGTTGGTATTCTCATTCGGGGATCCCATGCCCCCAGCCCCGAGCCAGTCCTCAGCGCACTCAGGAGGCAGCAGACTGGTTTGTTAGTTCCCCTTATTGGGTCTCAGCTCACCCTTGGGAGACAGTCCTCAATCAGTGGATTGATACACTGAGAACTAGAGAACTTCCATCAGTCACTGGCTTTGCTGTGATATTCCCATGATGCTGTGAAGAGTGGAATGGGCAGGGATACCCTGAGAAGTGTTGGGTGCTCAGTACTAGGTTCCGTTGTATCCTTAGGGTTGAATGACTGATTCCTGCCGGTAAGGGTTTGAATTTTTGTTCTGGTTATCCACAGTAGAGGGAGAGAGAGAGAGAAGAAATGTCTAGAGGCTGTTTTTGACTTGAACAGTAATATCATCTGGAAAGACTTCTTATACAGAGAATTAGTTTTACCGCTGGAATTCCCCAGATAAGTCACTGTTATTTTTGAGCCAACAAGGCCACCATTGAAGTCATCGGACATGCCAGCCCTGTTGATACTGGCTTCCTGTTATTGCTGTTTCTGATTTATATTGAAAAGTCCCTTTTCCAGTGTATGCCATCTTTTGAAACATTTCAGTAGCTTTTAAGAGTGTCTTATTGGGCATAGACTTCCTGAATAAAGTCTTTATGTAAACATTGAATTTGATGTGGCATTCATGTATTCTCCATCTATAAACAGCTATTCATTTGGCCTCATTAGGGTTGGGGTATATTTAACAGGAGACAAAATAGAAAAGACCTATGTTCCTCCTTCCATGTAGATAATGTCAACCCAGCCAATGCTTCTCACAGGATGATGAAGCTAATTGCAGCCTGAGGCTCTTTTTTTAATTCCCCACCCTACTTTGAATCAGTCCCTTTTTAAATTGCTATATAAGTAGTGTAGACTGTCAAGCTACCAGAAGCCACTTAGATGCAAATTTGCTCTTTGGAGTGAATTGCCCCTGGGAATGTATGTATCCGTTATACAGCTTTCCACCAGGGGAAGAATTATAGAGCCAGCTCTGATGTGGCAAACCCGCTTATTTCCTGTTTATGAGAGTGAGGGCATTTCGGCTTCCATAGACTGGTTTAGGATGACTAACAACATTGAGCTCAGAAAATGCCCTGTTTGTGTGTGAAAATACTATTACCAGGTCTGTCTGGCTGACACCCCAGATACCCGGATGTCAGAACATACTCAAGTTTCTAAAGATGGTGGGTGCATGTAAAAATTTTCTTAAAAATCTGAGTGGGAAGTACTGATTTTACCAGGACACAGAGAACTTTGGTCTCCGAGTTCATAGTTTCTTCCAATGGTGCTGAAGACAGTTTTCAGTTTTATTAGCGGGAGTGAGCAATGTAGCTTTCTGTTAGCAGTAACTAGGGTCCTTGGGTGCTAATCTCCTTATAAAGCCTAATGTTGTTGGGGAATTTGTTTTCATTTTCTCATATCCATTCATTTGTTTATTCACTTGTTTATTTAACAAATAAACAATAACATAAAACATTGCAGGTATATAACAATGAGTCAGACATTATTTTCTACCCTCAAGGCGCTTATAGTTGAGGAGAAAAAGTACAATACTTTTAGATAATAGTTCACGTTAAAAAAAAAAAAAAGCTTTTCAATGAAGAGACTTAGAGGTCCAGTTCAGAGGTAGAATTCCAAACACTGATCTTCTGTTAATTTTGAGCAAAGGAGTCCAAAGAGAGAGGTGTGAGGACTGGAGGAAGGTGAGTGTTTGGTCTGAGTGCCAAACTCAGATGGGTCAGATGGGCATTTTGTGGACTGGGAGGTGTGTGGTGGGAGCTGGGAGGGCGTTCCATAGAGTGTGTGGCCTGGGACACAGCCCAGAGCAGAGGCCACCTGGCTCTGTGCGAATGGGAAATAACATTGTAAAGTCTATTGGGACCAGATTGTATACAACCCTGAATTCCTGGAATTTATAACAAATATATCATGGCAAGTAAGTGGAGAAAGGAGCAAGTATTGGCCTTACTTTTCCCTGCCTTACAGAAAATACAGAGCGTTTGTCTGGTCACTTAAGGAGCACCAAAGTGTGGCTTGAAATCCTTCCAGAGTAGATACTCTTACCTTCTGCATATTGGCTTTATTATTTCACTCTTAGAGCTTCGTTCCTTTGGCTTGCACAGTGTTGTTTTTAATGATCAGAAGTCCCTTGTAAAATACAGACTCAAATACATGTTTTGGGGGGAAAGAAAGAACAAGTGAATTACTGTTGGTTCCTATAAAAGCAAAGTACTCCTCAGCACTGTAATGCTATGTCCACTAATGGTGTGGTCCTCGCAGATCCCCTTTAGAGGTTTGACTAGCCTGGTATCAGGACAGCTGGGGGTGAAGAGGTGCCTGTAGCCCTGAGGATGAGGCAATGTTGGAGCTGAGGGAGAAGTTGGTAAATTAAATTTGCCAGCATTTTGAGTAGAACCAGTCCTATTTTCTCTCTCCTAACATGGTATGCAAATTCATTTTTCAGGTTAAAATCTACAGAATTTCTCTAAAGAACAGGGCATGTAATTTCTGTTAGATATGTCACTTTTAAAATAGCCATTTGAGACTTTGGAATGACTGGATCAAATGCAGTCACCTGTGCATGTAGAGTGAGCCAGATCTCTGTGAGGCAGCAGTTCTGTGAAGCTGTTAGCTATTATCGGAAAGAGGAAACATATAGCCGTTTACACATGAGGGGAAAAAAAGGTCTGACCCTTCCTGTGGATGTTACAAGTACTGATTGCCAAATGGTGCTTGTCTGCATTTCCAGTTTTGTTCCCCTTCTTTGCAAATGAATTATGTTCCTGACTTAATTCTTCCCCAGGGAGGAATTGGACTCAGGAAGAACCAAGTATGGACATCTTGTTTTTAGCTCTTACTTCTAGAGACAGCTCTGTCATGGCTATATCTTTAGTTTTTCAGATCTTTAATACATATATGGGCATGGTGTGAAATTCCAGCAGGATAAAAAGTTAAACTGTGATAGGTAAGTCCCTCTAAGCTGTTTAGAAATGGTAGTTAAGAGCAAGTAGCCAGACTTGCTCAAGCCTTGACTCCAGGCTTACCCATTTATTAACTGGATGGATTTGGTTGTGCAAGTCACTTACGCTGTCTATGCTGAGTTTTTAACAATGGTAAAATAGTCTAGTCTGTTTTTATGGGCTCAATGAACTAATAGCTGGAAACAATGAGACTGTGCCTGGCCATGTCATGTAGACGTCAGCATGTAGATGTTAGTTAAGCAAGTAAGAGAAATTTCTCCCACCCTGTCCTTGGCCACCCAGTTTCTCTCCCAAAGTAATCACTGTCCCTTGTGTCTTTCTCATCCTGGCCTGGAGACTCTTAAATGTTGGGGGACATGGTGGGGTAATTTTCTTCTTGGTTTTTACTTCATACATGTTGGGATAGACAGAATAATAGGCCCCCTTGGAATGTCTACCTCTGGATCCTGTGAATAGGGCAAAAGGAGCTTACCTGACAAAAGGGACTTCAGAGGTGTGATTCAGTTAAGGGTCTGGAGATGGGGGGATTATCCTGGATTGTTTGGATGAGTCTGAAGTCATCACAGGGTCTTTGTAACAGCAGGTGGAGAGTCAGAAGTAGAGATGTGAGGACATCAGCAGAGGTTGAAGTGATGCGAGCTTGTGAGCCGAGGAATGCAGGAGGCTTCTGGATGTTGGAAAAGGCCTGGAAACACTCTCCCCTTGAACCTGCCGGTGGAATGCAGCCCCGCTGTGACCAAGTTCAGTTTCCTGGCCTCCAGAACGCCAAGATGATGCATGGTGTTTATGTGCCAAGCACTGTGTTCGCTGGCAGAGAGACAAAAATAAAGAACCACAACTCCCATGGGGTGGGCAGCTCCAGCCTTCATGCTTGGCTTTGGGCATATTCTAATTCCTCATCTTCTAATGCCTCTAAAAGTGAAGGATTGGATGAGACAGTTTAGCATTTTTTCATTTTCAAAAATTCAGTTATTTAATATGATTAAAGCACCAAGTTAAACAATTATAGGAATGTGCATTTATCACACAAGCTTATGAAGCGAAAAAAGCGAAGTAATGGATCAAGCATTCCATTTGGTTTTGCAACAAATCTCATTAAATTACGTCTTTAAATAGAATCAGGTCTTGACTGCTGGAGAGAAGGTGTTCCTTAAGGCTTCGTCATAATAGCAGGCTGTCTCAAATATAAAGATCACCAAGAACCTTAAGAGCACTAATTACCCCTTACATCACCCTATGTAGCAGAGATGTGTTATTAGTGTTTTTCTTTCACAGCTGGGTAAGTCAAGGCACAGAGACACATTAAGTTGCTGGTAACTTGGACAAGGTCACGGTCAGTGACCTTGGGCGAGAACTGTTTCTTCTTGTTTTTCCCTTCCATGTAGGGGAACAGGATTTTAACCACTTTTTCCCCCCCTTTTAAATATTCCTCTATTAACACACATGGAGTAAAACCCAATAATAATATATCCTGCAGTAAAGCAAATTTAGGTGTAATTGGATTGATAACGGCCCTTGCCTCCTTATCTGGGTTTTTTTCTGGGGGCTGGGGCTTGCAATTAGGAATTAACTGCCTTGTGATCATTTGGGGCTTGTTTAGTGCAAGGAAAGCTTGATGGTTTAGTAATCATCTTACTAATCTTTGTTCTTACACTTTTCTTCCTTCCTTCCTATTTCTCCCTCTCCCTCTCTTTCTCTATAATTCACATTGATTTTCATTCACCTTGTAGCAATGCAAGCGTATATTTCGTGTGACTCGGTTCTTTGAAACCTACTTATGGTGGCATTTTCCTGTAACTAATTTCTCTCCTGTAAAATCTGCACTGACATTTTTACCTTTTAAAAAAGTTAAGTATAATTCATATACCATAAAAGTCACCTCTGAAAGTGTACAAATCACTGGTTTTTAGTATATTGACGAAGTTCTGCAACTGTCACCACTATCTAATTTCAGAACATTTTCATCACCACAAAAAAAAAATAAATGGAAAGAAAAGAAACGCTTGTGCCCATCAGCAGTCTCCCCTCCTCTCTGCTCCTCCCAGCCCTCGACAATTGCTTCTCTGCTTTCTGTTTCCATGGACTTGCCTGTTCAGCTGTTGCACAGAAATGGAATTGTACAATATGTAGCCTGTTGTGTCTGCCTTTTGTTTAGCATGATGTTTTCTAGCTTTATCCATGTTGTTGCATGAAGCACTCATCCTTTTTATGGCTGAATAATGCTCTTTGTAAACCCTCTTTAATCCTACCGTACAGTAGGAGGTGATCTTCAGGTTTCCTTTTTCTTACAGCACATCCCCCAGTAGAAACTTGTGAGTAATTTGTTGCTAGGATTCTTCTTCAGGGTCTTTAAGTTTGTAAATTATTTATTTATGGCTGCCCCGGGTCTTCGCTGCTTTGCTTGGGCTTTCTCTAGTCGCAGCAAGTGGGGGCTGCTTGCCAGTTGCTCAGGCCTCTCACTGGGTGGCTTCTCGTTGCAGAGCACAAGCTCTGGGCACTCAGGTTTCAGTAGTTGAAGGGTACGTGGGCGTTGTTGCCCCGTGGCATGTGGAATCTCCCCAGACTAGAGATCAGACCCGTGTTACCTGCCTTGGACTTCTTAACCACTGGGGAAGTCCTCAGGGTCTTGAATAGAATTCCAGCTAAATAGCTTGTCAGGGTTTTGGACTTACATACTTCTTTATCAAAGTTCTTTAAGTATCAGAAATGCAGTGGTGTATGTTACATGCCTCTGAATATAACTGGGACATCTGGGTGGTCCTCCCAGCTCTGCAGGGATCAGGTTCTGGTGGAACAAAAGCTTTGGCTGAACATCCTGTTGCCATGGACTTTGTACTTTCCACCAAGGACCCGGATAATGTGCCATGGAAGGCGCCCCTCCCTCCCCCCCAGCCAGAGCCTCCTGGAGCACCAGAGCATGGGCACACCTGTGTTCCTTCCCCCTCCTCCAGGAAGGCCTCCGAAGCCACCCCATTGTAATGCGCATGGAGGTGGCCTGCAGCACATGCCTGCCTTGGAAACACCCGCCACAGTCCTGTTCCTCTAAATGTCCTTTCAGATGCTGAGAATATTTATCACAAGATAAGTGAATCAAATCATGGCAGCCTGCTATTAAGAAACATTTAGTACCAGTATTTACTTCTCTCTGTTTATCGCCAGAGACCTTGCATTGTCAACAACGTCACCAATTGGAATGACCTGAGGTCAAGTGCACTTGGAAGATTTGTGAAATTGCATTTTTCTGGATGGCATTTCTGTTATGATAGAATTTCCTTCTCTACAAGCTTAATGATGATATTCAAACTGCTGCCTTGAATTTCCTTGACACAAGAATAATAACAATAAAGAAATGTAGAGTCCCAGATACCTTCTGAAAAGTAGATTATTTTTTATCTTTGTCAGAAGAACATAAAGTAATAGTGATCTGTTTGTTAATGGTGCAGGTTAGGACTTGACTAGCCTTTGAATATAGTCAACAAATATAGCTATTTTTTCTCTCACTGTATAGTCCTTCTGTTTTTTATTTAAATAGTTTGATTTCATTGTCTTTCACTGATCGATGACAATTAATATTTGCCTGAATGACAGTGCACATCAATATCATTAATGAAAGATGTCGCAAACCATTGCATTTTTAAGTAAAAGCATGAGCAAAATGTAGGGAAATCTGAGTTAATTAAAAATGATGAATGGTATACAAAGCCTGCAAGTTGAAATTAAAAAGTGAGAGACGTTAAGCTTTTCTGTGCAAATGAAGTCGATGCTCAATGTGTGTTGGAAACGTTAGTTTAGAATTTTATATAGTGGGTGAAGCTTGGAGAACTGAAAAAATATTGTAATTTTGAATTTACGAAATGCTGTTTCCTTCTACGGGCAGCCTTCATTTACCAAAATCTTTACCTTTTCCTGAAATGGTAGGCACTCATGGTGTTTTAAATAACAAGATACGGGATAAGATGAAGATAAGATGAAGGAATTGGATACTTTTTAAGATTCTTTTCAGATGTAAAATTCATTGATTCTTTATAAGCTGTTCATTTATGAAATTACAGAGTAGAAATTCTGAGAAACTGAATAAATTGAGTAGACTAAGAATATAATTGACACCAGCTGTATACCTGACAAGATCGAGCACATTATGGGTGGTGTGGCTCTAGACCAAATTGTGTTGCCTGAACGTAACTACAGTTGGCCCTCTTTACTTTTAAGTTCTGAATCCTCGGATTTAATCAACCGTGAATGGAAAATAACTATTCTGTGCTGTAAAGGACTTGAACATCCTCGAATTTGATTTCCCTGAGGGTCCTAGAACTGGCCCCCCTCTGATACTGAGGGATGAATGTAGAGATAAAACTGTTAACTGTCAAGGATGTACAGCTTTCATGCCACAGGAGATTCTGTGGTTGAAAACTTGATTAAACCATTTATTATTTACTTGTAACTTCTTTGATATTATTTTTTAGATTTTTCTTTCCATCATCTTCATAGAAGATTATCATTCTGTAGTTTTCAACTCAGAGCAAGTCGAAGGGCTAATGATTAATCAGACAAGACATTTTTTATCCCAAGATGAAAATCCCAGTTAAATATTCTACATTATTTATCAGAGTGCTGTCCTTTAAATTGCTGTAGTGCGTGTATGTCCTCTTTCTTAAGGAAGTGAGGAGCTAGCATGCCCTTTGCACTGGCTGTGAACTGTGTGGTTTTTGGTATAGGTGGTATTCTCTGATGTCACTGACCCTCCCAGAGGTGAAGTTGAAGTCCCAGGCATGGAGAGAGGCAGGGGCAGTTCTCAGCCATCAAGGCGCTGCCCATCAGTGATATTTTGTAAGCGTATGGGTCTGTTTTTGGTTTTCATATGAACTGGAGGAAGGTGCTTTTTACTGCTTGGGGTTGTGGTACAGGATGTCCTGCCTGTTCAGATCAGCTGCTCCCTCTGCAGAGACGAGCTCCTGGACGTTCACATGGTGAGAACCACACGAACCAGGTCCATTTTACAAACGGACACAGATTATTTCTTCCCCACGGCTATAGGGTACTGTGCTGCTGCTGCTAAGTCGCTTCAGTCGTGTCTGACTCTGTGCGACCCCATAGACGGCAGCCCACCAGGTTCCCCCATCCCTGGGATTCTCCAGGCAAGAACACTGGAGTGGGTTGACATTTCCTTCTCCAGTGCATGAAAGTGAAAAGTGAAAGTGAAGTCGCTCAGTCATGTCTGACCCTCAGCGACCCCATGGACTGCAGCCTTCCAGGCTCCTCCATCCATGGGATTTTCCAGGCAAGAGTACTGGAGTGGGGTGCCATTGCCTTCTCCATAGGGTACTGTGGGTACTTTGAATTTTCTAGGAGTGCAACACCTCAGTACATCAAGGGAAGTTTGACCTTTGTTTTGTTCAGAACTTTGTCAAGAGTTTTTGCCCGCTTGGAAAAATCAGGTCCATGGGATTCTCTAGGCAAGAATACTGGAGCGGTTTGCCATGCCCTCCCCCAGGGGATCTTCCCGATCCAAGGATGGAACCTCCGTCTCTTACATCTCCTGCATTGACAAGTGGGTTCTTTACCACTAGCACTGCCTAGGAAGCCCAAGGCCCCACATGCCATGGGGCAACTAAACCCCCATGCCACAGCTAGAGGCATCTAGTTGGCAGTGCCCTACAGGCATTTAAATCTCCACCAAGACATGCTGCCATTGGTCTTTGATGAAGTGGAGACGTTCCCTGTGAATCTCTGTGGGCAGGCTTCTCACAGCTTCATCACAGCTGCTAGACTGGTTGTGTCCAAGCATTTACATATTGAGACATGTATTTAAACAAGAGTATGTTACTTTCCATTAATTCTTTTCCCTTGTGGTGGATTTTTTTTTTTTTTTAATTTCACTGGGTGGCATGGGGCTTAGTTGCCCCGTGGCATGTGGGGCCTTGGGCTTCCCAGGTGTTGCTAGTGGTAAAGAACACGCTTGCCAATGCAGGAGACAGAAGAGACGCAAGTTCCATTGCTGGATCGGGACGATCCCCTGGAGGAGGACGTGGCAAACCACTCTAGTATTCTTGCCTGGAGAATCCCATGGATAGAGGAGCCTGGCGGGCTGTAGTCCATGGGGTCACACGGAGCTGGATGCAACTAAAGTGACTTAGCACGCACACACGCATGTGGGATCTTAGTTCCCCAAGCAGGGATTGCACCCGCATTCCCTGCGTTGGAAGGAAGATTCTTAACCACTGGACCAGCAGGGAATTTCCTTTGTTGTTGTTGTCATTGGCCTTGCTGAGTAGCTTCTGGGATCTTTGTCCCTGACTAGGAATTGAACCCACACCCTTGGGCTGTGGAAACAGAGTCCTAACCACTGAGCCACCAGGGAATTACTTCTTATGTTACTGTTAAGGCATTTATTATTTTTTTGTGAAATTAGATGTGGGTGTAGCCTATGTTAGAGAATTTTATTTCAATATAGTAAAAGTATGTATTATCAAAAGGGGGGCTTTGGAGCTTGAGAAATGAGAATCAGTATATAATATGCTTTCAAGCACAAAAAGCACAGTTTCGAAATAATTCCCATTCTCATTGCTTATCCTTTCAATCTCCTTCAAATCACTCCTCAGCCCACAAACCAAAGCAGAGCTTGTCCTGATGCTATGACTACCATTAATTCTTTTTTTTTTTTTTAAGTCTTATTGTATTAAATAGGGGAAAACAAATGTTCTCTCATGTGAGTTTATTTCTGGCCTTGGGCTTGATATAATACTGAGTTTTTAACTCGATTCCTCTTAGAGTTGCTGTTCCTGAGAATGCAGGCGGCCTGCTCAGACTTTCTGGATCTCTCTTTTCTGGGAACCAGCTGAGGTCTGGGCAGAGCACCTCGCCCACCCTCCTACAGCCGGGAGCCGCCGGGTGTCTCTGGGCGCTGCTGACAGCCACCTGGGTGGGTGTCAGAGACTGGGAGGAACTTGTTGCCTGGTTGGGTAAGGAGGAGGCAGCCGGCAAGACCAGGCTGGTGGGGAGGCATCAGTCATATGAGCCGACATCCTGGTTGCTGGCTGAGCAGAGTGAAGGTTCCTGGAGGGAGTAAGCAGCCAGAGAGATTGGCAGGGCCACCCCCACCCCGCCAAGACCTCCAAGCCCTCCTCCTGGCCCCCAGTATTACCTGTTTCATGAGAGTCCCCTTTGTGCACATCAGAGTTAGTACCCGGATAGCCTATTGCTTCTTATGGGCCCAGGGGAAATGAATGTCCAAGCTCACACTCCTGCATATTAACTGTTCAACTCAATTTGGAAGTGATGGAAATATAAACTTGGAATTTAGATTACAGGCCGAGTGGGCGAAGTGACCTTAACTTTAACATTTATTCTGATGTTTCTGTTTTTTTAAATAATGTATGTATTTGGCTGTGCTGGGTCTTCATCGCTGCACAGTCTCTTCTCTAGCTGCAGCGAGTGGGGCTACTCTGTAGTTGTGGTGCACAAGCTTCTCACGGCTGTGTCTCCTCTCGTGGAGCACAGGCTCGAGAGCGCTCAGGCTGCAGTAGTTGCGGCACGTAGGCTCAGTGGTTGCGGTTCTTGGACTCTAGAACAGAGGCTCAGTAATTGTGGCGCACAAGCTTAGTTGCTCTACAGCATGTGGAGTCTTCCTGGACCAGGGATCAAACCCCTGTGTCCTGCATTGGCAGCTGGACTCTTCACCATTGAGCCACCAGGGAAGCCCTAACATTTCTGATTTTAAGTAAGTACCCAGGATGTTATTGAACACAGGTGTTTGCCCTTTATTATAAAGAGTTTGGGGTTGCCAGTTACTTGGCTGACTGTGTTACCTGTGGGGTCTGTACTGATGCTCAGAACTGGAAGATACTGAGTTTCCAGGGGTCTCATACCTGAAGTCCCATGTTTCCCTCAGTCCCCCACAGACACGATAGAGAGTGCAAGAAAGCAGGGGACAGTCAACTCTTGGTATAGCCTGCCCAGGATGTCATTACTCTCTAAAAATGTGTGTTTTTAAGAGAGAGGTGTCTGGGGCTGGGCTCATGTGCCACACGGACATAGGGCCTGGTGCCCCACGAACGTGCAGTGTCCATCTGACCAGGGAATGAATAAATGGAATTCGTGGTCCACACGGAGGAATGGAGCCTAAGACTTGAGACATCTCTGCTCACCATTGAGCAGAAGCTCGTGTCAGCCAATTAGATGATGTTGTTTAGTCACTAAGTCATGTCTGACTCTTTGCGACCCCATGGACTGCAGCATGCCAAGCTTCTCTGTCCTTCACTATCTCCCGGAATTTGCACAAACTCACGTCCATTCAGTCAGTCATGCCATCCAACCATCTCATCCTCTTTTGTCCTCTTCTCCTCCTGCCTTCAATATCTCCCAGCATCAGGGTCTTTTCCAATGGGTCGGCTCCTTCTCATCAGGTGGCCAAAATATTGGAGCTTCAGCATCAGTCCTTCCAATGAATAGTCAGGGTCGATTTCCTTTAGGAATGACTGGTTTGATCTCCTTGCTGTCCAAGGGACTCTCAAGAGGCTTCTCCAGCACCAGATGTTAGATATTTTGAATTACTAGACCTCACCCCAAATTATTAATTTCCATAGGGAATAAGGTGAGAAAAAAGAGTGTATTTACCGGTTATAAATAAATGTCTTGACTTAAGTTTGCAACTTGGTTATCTTTCATTATTTACAACCACATTGGCTAAAGACTCTTGTGCAGTGCGTCTGAACATCTGTTCTGCAGCGGCAGAGCCTGGGGTGGGCAGGAAGCACGTGCCTGGGGTTCTATGATAGGGATCCAGTGATCCAACTCAGTGTCAAGGGGGCAGGACCGCACGGAGGCTCTCCCAAGGTGGGGAGCCCGTTTTTGGCTGGGAGGGGAAGGATATATTTACTCACTTTAGCAGCTGGTGCTCAGGCCGTGGGCAGAGTGTAAGTGGGGCTATACACAGGCGTTTGGCACCCAGGACAGGATGTCAACGCGGTGCCTGTTTAAAACCACTTTGTAAATCAGCATTCGAATTGTACCGGCCTACACTTCTTTTTAGCCAGTCTGCTCTTCTTCCAGAACCTACTTTGTTCTCATTTCTCCTCTAATCAGAATACCAAGGGCATGCTGCCTTTTTTTTTTTTCTTTTTACAGACAGGGACCAAGGTTCAGTTGAAATCCGAGGCTCCTGGACCCAGATCCAAGGTGGAGGACACTGTCAAGCTGGGCTTCCTTGTGCTTTGTCACCTCCAGGACAGAGCTGGCTCATTGTCGGGGGGCTGGTGAAAGAGTCAGTCACCCCAGAGAGTCTGTGGATCCAGATACCAGTCACCCTCTTGCAATTTGGGCAGCAGAACAGCTCCAAGACTTCCTGTCTTGGCAGAGCTGTGTCCTCCTCTGGGATCCCAGGGTCCAGCCTTGGTGGGAACTGGATCCTGTGATCCTTCCTGTTCAGGTCTTGCCTCAGAGAGGATGCCAGCTGCACCCAGGGGCTCCATGCAATTAAGTGGCACCTCTCTGATTCATAGTAAAGCCTTTTGTCCTGGGATGGGCTGGCTTTGGAGAGGAAGGGCATGAAATATGTTCTGTTAGCAGGTAAGCACTTTGCCTTTGTAAGAGATAAAAGGTGGTTCTGGGAGTTTCCAGCATCTAAGTTCCAAAATTTTGTGAATATGTTGAAGAGATGACTCAGAACTCAAACTTGGCACCCGCTTTTGACATCAGCCGTGTTATTTTCTCCAGCATCCATCTGGCGCCTCGGGGCTCCAAGGCTCCTTGTGGCCGTGATGTCTCTGAGATCTTCAGGGGACTTGAGGTCACCTTCATCTTTGTGTCCCCAGAACTTAGTGCGGTACCTGACACAGAGTAGGTGCTGTAGAAATCATCATCATGGATAAATGCGTTGATTGCGTGTCCTGTATTTAATACAACTCTTTGGAAATATTGGAGCTTTTTATTTTTAAGATAAAGGCAGACATAAAGCAAATTTGACTCTGTTGCCTAGGTAATGTACATTTTTATCTCATGGCGTCTGTGACATTGCTCTTGATTCCCTTGTACTTCTCTGTGACTTCTCTCTAAAGAAAGAGTTCTCCTCCCCTGTGCACAGTGGCTTGGTGGTTCCAGGGTTCTCTCCTTGGTCCTGTTCTTGTCCCACTCTGCACATTCTCCCCGGGGAGCACCATCCATCCCTGTGGCTTCACGGCCAAGTGCATGATGATGGCTCCAAAGCCGCATTCCTGTGCAGACCTTTCTTGCACTACCAGACACCTGGGTGTGTTGCGATGGAAGGTCCACGTGCATCTCAGGTTCAGCTCTGGCAAAGCCAATCTTGGGTTGCCCACTCCTGCCCCATCCTGTACCCATCCACCCTGTCACCTGAGACATGAAAGCCACACTCTGCCTTCATGCCTTCCTTGTCTGCATATCCTTTCATGAAATAGGTGGCAAAGAGGAGACCCGTGGAGTTGACTTGCACAGACTCTCTGTTCACTTGACTTCCATGTGTTCATGCTATTCTGCATTCATTTGGATCCTTCTTCCTCGTTCCCTCTCTGTTGCTGTGACTTCTGGCCTGTTTTTCTGCCCAAGTCCCGCCTTCCATTCAATTCCTCTACCCTTGGGCTACCTTCCCCTCCCTGGCCCCCACTATCCCCTCTTAAGACTTTGCTGAGGTGTCTGCTTTGCTCTGAACGCTGTTAGGGCCCCAGGGAGAATTAACTTCCTCCCAGAGTGGCCCTACTCAGCCCTTGTGGCTTCTTCTCACGTCATCTCTGGTAGTTTGCTGTGCTTGTTTTCTGTCTCCCCCCTCCAGCATCAGAAGCACATCCTGAGAGCAGGGACTGCGTCTCATCATCTTTGTATATCCAGCACCTTGCACAGTGCCTGGAAAAGGGCCTGTTCTCAGAAAGTGCGTGTTGAATGCATGGATGGAGAGGTGCGTTTGTGCTGAATACAGTAGGAATGTGGCCTGTTTTCGCTTGGTTGGTCTTCCTTACACAGAGGTGCGTGTAGCAGCCTCAGTGGTGGAGGACCAGTGGTGCATCACGTTTGGTCTAGAGTCTGACCTTGCTTCTCACGTGGTCAGCCTGTTGGCAAGTGGACTGTTCTCTGGTGCGGTGTTAGGGGCCTGGAGAGGTGAGTTCGGTATCCCCATCTGTCGTTGCTTCCTAAAATTTGCTCGGGGATGGCCCATGCTTTTGTGATCAGCACTGCATTATGGGGCTAACTTACTCTACAGCCACCAACAATGAAGTGTGGCTTAGACAATGTGGTCCTTTTCTGGATGGAGTTGGGGTGTTAGAAGAAGAAAAAGGAAGAAGAAATAAGAGCTCTAGAATTCTGTAGACCATTAAGACATTTTCTTTAGGTCTCCTCTTGTGTAGTGATTGGTAATATCAGCCTGGATCATGGACCAGCATTTCTGTCCATGAGTTCCATCAACCTCCTAGGGCTCCCATAGCTTCTAAAGGTCTACTAGAGCCCACTGTCCTTGCCCCCCACATGCTGGATGGTTTGCCAGCGTCTATCCCTGTCTTTTATGCCTAGATCAACTCAGACAGGTATGAGTTTTATGGCTTGTTATAGTTAACTGGAATCAGAAACCATATGGTTTTGCCTACTTGAGGGGAAAGTCTACTAAATACAAAAATTAGAATGAAAACCTGTGTGTGGTTTTGATAGAAGCTGGTCATTTCATCTTTCTTGAGTTTAATTTGAGAACCCCTGGAAAGAACTGTTGAAAATAGTGTACATGTATAAGTGCAGATTGGAAAACCACATGCTCTGCTTAACCTTTTATATCATTTCTTAACCTTTTATATTATTTCTTAACCCTGACTCTGGAAGTTAAGAAGATTTGCTGTTCCTCTTGGGACTTTCGATTTACATTGCAATTGTGGTTGATGCCAGAAAAAGAACAATTATGCTTGCAAATGAGCAGGTTGTGGGTTGTAATAAGAATCTATGGTGCTACATCCCTGGTTTACCCAGTTATCCTTTACCATCACTTAGCCAAAAATAAAGGGAAGTGAGCAACACTTTATATAAAGTACTTAGTGAAGTTTGCACAACAGTCAAGTTTGACAAAATCAGCCAGGCATTTAAGTTATTGTTTTGATTGGTCATTGGCCTTCTTTGAGCAAACAGTCAGATGATGCTGCTTCCATTAGCCAGGGCCCAGGTCTATTTCAGAAGCCCAGCTGTGCATATGCTAACTACTGTATCACTGAGGACCATGATGTCCTGCCTTCTAGGTTTTCATTTTTTCCTTTGCTCTCTTTGTCTATCTGAGCCTTTAAGCTAGTCACTACCATTCTGTGCAGATGGCCAAACTCGCCTATGTTTTTGTCACTTTTCATGCAGATTTCAGCAACGTCCCCGATGTCACAACTGGCCTGAAAAGGAGTCAGACTGATGGCACACTGGATCAGGTTTCCCACAGGGAGAAGAAGGAGCAGACATTCAGGGTAAGACTGTCCCAAATCTTAAAGAAGGACATAGCAGGCAGGTATTAATTCCTGCCTGCACCTGAGGTGGGGGAAAAAAAGATGGAGTTATCCTACCCCTAGGTCCAATGGCCAACACACTTTTTTTTTTTTTTTTTTTAAAGAAAATAGTTTCCTTCTTTATTGAAAGTGAAGTTCTAGTAGGAATCCTTGACTCTGAAGAGCAGGGCAAATGTGGCCATTCATACATTAGGGTGGTTTGACAAGGAGAATCTGTGTTCAGGTATTCTGAAGGTCACATAAAATGACTAAAATTTTCCTTTACTACTTTTATTTTGCTGAAGGTTATTTTAAGGATGTTGTCTTTTTGTTGTGGTAAAATACACAAAACATATGATGGTTTCCGGTCATAGCCATTTTGAAGTGTATGTCAGTGGCATTAAGTGCATTCACGGTGTTGTGTAAGCCATCACCATTTCCAGATCTTTTTCATCCTGCCAGGTAGAAACCCTGTACCTGTTAGACAATAACTGCCTATTGATACCACCCACTGATCCCATGGTAACCCCCATTATACTTTCTCATTTGCCTGTTCTGGTTACCGCATAGAAGTGTGGTCATATAATATTTGTCCTTTTGTTTCTGTGTAATGTTTCTGAGGTTCCTCCGTGTGGTAGCCTGTATCAGAACGTTACTCCTTTTATGGCCAATTAATATTCCATTGTATGTATATACTACATTTTGTTTATCCACTCATCTACTGATTGGATCACCATTAGACTGTTGTGAGTAATGCTGCAGTGACACCGCCATACAAATATCTGTTTCAAAGCTTGTTTTCACTCCTTTTGGGTATGCCACTCGGAGTGGAATTGCTGGGTCATGTGGTAATTCTCTGTTTAGCTTTCTGCGGAGCAGTCCGACTGTTGAGCTCAGACCACTCTGCACCCGTTTCCTGTTCCCACCAGCAATGTATGACGGCTCCTATTTCTCCACATCCTCACCAATGCTTGTCACATTCCTTTCCTGCGTTTTTAACTGTTCTTAGCTCTCTGGAGAAGGCAATGACAACCCACTCCAGTACTCTTGCCTGGAAAATCCCATGGACAGAGGAGCCTGGTAGGCTGTAGTCCATGGGGTCGCAGAGAGTCAGACACGACTGAGCGACTTCACTTTCACTTTTCACTTTCATGCATTGGAGAAGGAAATGGCAACCCACTCCAGTGTTCTTGCCTGGAGAATCCCAGGGATGGCGGAGCCTGGTGGGCTGCCGTCTATGGGGTCGCACAGTTGGACACGACTGAAGCAACTTAGCAGCAGCAGCAGCCAGCTTTCCTTTCAGGAGTAGTCTGTCTGACATGATGTCTTTTAGTACAGAGTCCAGTTTTAACTGACTTTGAGATTATTAATGTTTTTTCTCTCTCACTTTCATCTTAAATACAAAGCAAGAATGGAGGAAATATAAACCATCACAGGCATTTGAATAAAATATACAGCCTGGCCACACCCCGGTTGGGTTTAAACTAATGCTGCCAGGAGCTGGTCCCTTCGTCATGGCCAGTGGCACAGCCTCGAGTGACTGGTGGCCTTCGTAGTGGGGCTGGGGGGATGGGGTTAGAGCTTACCAGCTTCAGGGCCGATTCTGGTGGCTCCTGGCACCTGGTCCTTACCTCTCTTCCCTGTTTTTCTTTCTCACCCCCTGAATTCCTCTTCCTACCCCATTCGCTATCCACTTCCTCCAAAATCTCCCTTCTCTTTCTTCCCAATTCCTCATGCAAACCAATTCCTAAACTGCTTTCACTGGTCTGGTTATACCCAGGAGGCAATTTCTTTTACTAAACTGAAGTCATACGGATTTTTAGTCTTTCTGCTCTGTTCCAACTCCGGTTGGTTATTTACTTTTGGGAATCCAGTGTTACAGCTCAAATTCGTCATGCATGTGTATGTATGAAGCAGTGGATCCTAGAGCATCAAATGGATGTGTTTGGCTTGCATTGTCTTAAATTTAAAGAAAAATTAATTTATACTTGGCTGTGCTGTGTCTTGGTTGCTGCATGTGGGCTTTCTCTAGCTGTGGCCAGTAGGGACTACTCTTTATTGTGGTGCCTGGGCTTCTCCTTGCCGTGGCTTCTTCTGGCGGAGCTGGGGCTCTAGGCACATGGGCTTAAGTAGTTGCAGTACAGGGGCTCAGTCTTCCCAGACCAGGGATCGAACCTGTGTCCCCTGTGTTGGCAGAAAGATTCTCATCCATTGTACCTCTGGGGAAATTTCTCTTAAATTTTTTAAACAAGGCAAATGCTAAGGAAACCCTCAAGAAGCTAGGCTTCTAAGATCGTGTGCCTGGGGGCACTGGCACAGGGTGGCGGCCCGGGGGTGGGGGAGAGTCATTGATGCCATTAGGGATAATGGTTTCCTCTCTGCTATAATCTGTTTGAGTTCCATGTTACAATTCTTAAGAAGGAAATGCTTTTCCAAGTTTTATGTTAAGATTCAGTCCAATAAATCTGCAGAAAGTTACCATGTTGAGGCTATTTCCATTTCTATTACTTAACAGCACTTACCATAACTAAGCAAAGGTTTATAAAATGAGCATCGGGGCATCAGTTAGAAACTTAGGAGTGAAAGATGCGGTTCAGCTTGAAATTGGAGCCCTCTGAGCTCATTTTCATTTTGCTAAAATGGTTCAAGGGTAAAGCAAAGGAATGCCAAGGAATACAGAAGAAAGAAATATTAAAAAAGAATATTAGCATGTTAAGCACTTGCCGTCAAATTCCTCTCAAGTCTAGAGCAGTTATCATCTCATCTTTTTCGAATCTGAAGATATCTACCAATAATAATGGATGTCAGTACATTTTTAAAACATTCTGGCAAATGCATTGCAGCTACTGAGTTTACATATTCTTTGTTCCTTGGCAGAGAAGAATCTGTGATCATCAGAAGTGATCACTGCGATGGATGGTAGTGAAAAGGAGGTTTTGAACTGAAGAATTAAAAAATAAAATTTCTGTTATTTTTAGCCGCCTAGGAAACAGTGGGTTACATCCAACAGCAATGCTTGTCTGTTTTTCAAATGGTGATCTGGGAGTTCAGTGATGCGTGCCCAGTGTCCGATGGCCCTGGCAATGTCCCCTGGTGCCCACAGGAGGTGGTCACTCCCCAGAGGGGAGACCTCCTTGTTTCCTGGGCTTCCCATGCTGGCCCATTAGCCCTCTCGGGGGTCATTAACTTCTGTACAGATAAGACCCTGGTGGAACCTGGGCTGTTGGGGGTATTTTACTCACCGTATACTAGATTTGAGAATAAGTAATAATTTCCCTTGAAAATCAAACGCAGCCTGGCTTGATGAAGCGCAGCTGTAAGTAGGGCTTTTGACAGCCCCACAATTTCTGCAAATGGGTTATAATTGATTGCCTTCTTTCTCCTCAAGGGTGCCTATTACTGTCACGGCTCTTTGTGTGCCCCGTCACCCTCCCCTGTGTGGGGGCCTCCCCCCCCCCCCCCCAGTATTGTTAGCAATTAGCTTGCACTATTATAACAGTTTGGAGTTTGAAAGGAATAAACAGTTTCTTTGGGGGGTGAGGGGGTTGAAGGAGTTTCTGGTTTGTTCTGGGAACTTGAGGTGTGTGAAGCGGTCCCCACAGAAAGCCTGCTGGTGCGGTTTGCTGCCTCTGAGCTGGCTGGGAAGATGCAGCACTGGTGGGTGGTGGTTCTACCGTCTCCCTATGTGTCCTGACCTGGCACCTTTCCAGAGCCAGCGGGCTCAGGGCGTGAGGTGGAAATCCGCAGCCACCCCCACCCCCCCGGCTGCCTTGGAGGAAGAGCTTGGTGGCGCTAGGATGCCCTTGTGAATGTGACTTGAAAGAGCAGTTTGGGATTTTTTTTCCCCCTCCGCCTGGGATGAGAGTGAGAGAGAACGCTTGTCATACTCACTTCCCAACAGCCGACTGTAGATGGAATTGTTGCTCCCAGAGGGAGCAGATTTCTCTGAACTTTTCCTGTCTAAGTACAGCACGTAAGTAAACCGAGGGATCTGATTCTCAGGGATGTGGGTTCCGGATCCAAACGCAGGCATGCGTGCGTGGTTTTCTTTTCTCTGTCTTGAAAGTTGATTTTTCCTCTGAAATGTTTCAAGGCGGTTAGGCAGAGAAGATAAGCCTTTCTTTCCAGAAGGATCCTGGCAGTACTCTCCAAGCACTCTTTATAGCTCAGGTTAAGAGAATCCTCAGATAGTCGTTATTTGGTGGCATTATCAATTTGTCCTCTCTCTTTCCAGGGTTGCATAGGTCTCTAAATGGATGTCTGAAATAATAGTCCTGTCTTTTTGAAATATAAAGAAATCAGAAAGAACTAGGGAAATTTTGAATATTTGCTCTGTAAAAGATGTTTGAAAAGAGAGAAGGATAATTTGAAGACAGTAAATAATTTTAGGCTTTGTCAAATTTTCTTGGAGCATTGTGCATACTTGTATTGGGCTTAATGCTTTGAAAGAAAACCCACAAGACTGAAACCTGTTTTCTACAAGGTAAGCAGCGTTATTACTTTCATTGTTCATGATTAAGTAATCTTTTTCAGCTTTTTAGAATAATTTTATGTAATCACCTAGGGCAGCTTTGGCAGTGATTATTTTTGCAGTTTGTAGGCGTTGTTTTGGTAGAACAGCGAGCTTTGAGAATCTGGAGACATAGAGCCTTGACAACTGTGTGTTGTGCTCTTTGCAATTTAATCGCTTTAGTTTGTATTGTGTCCTGTTTAGTTTTTCAAGGTAGAAAAAGGGCCATGCACTGATGATTAGGTTTTGGTACCCGGCATGATCTTAACTTGCATTTAATATTTAATGCCTGCTCACCCATTTAGCTTAACCTTTTGAGTTTCTCACATGGTTTGCTTTTAAGAGCTTGCATTTCTAAGAAGCTAAAGGAAAAGGATTCGTGGGTCACATGATTTGTTTTCCAGCATTTTAAATTATATGTCTTTTTTACCTTTCTCTGAGTAGCCTGTGTTATTTCAGGATCTCCTGGTTGTAAGATGCTTTGGTTAAAAAGTCAAGCGCAAGTAGAACTTACTTATAAATAGTCTTTCCACATGGCTGCTATTCTATAGATTAATATAATCGTGATCCTTTTTCAGAAACTAAACACACCAATGTCTAAATGCATGCCATCTGACATAATTCTTAAAGGATGAACAGAGAGGTAGCATCTTTGAAGTAAACTGGTCCCTGAGAAATGAATTGGGGTCTGATTAGTGAGACAGTTATTTTTTTGCAGAGATTCAGTTCCAGGTAGACAGGCAGTGGTACAATGGAAAGAACTCTTCATTTCATTGTAAGAAACTGGAATTTGTGTTCTGAGCCACCAGGCTTTAACCACTGTGTACCCTGGGGCAAGGTACCCAGCCTTTCTAATAAGCCTGTGTGTCTTCATCTGTAAGTAAAAATAACAGTAGTCCTAAACCTGTGTTGCAGAAAGGATCTTAGATGACTGGAAGCCCAGACATGAGGGATTATTGGGCGAGCAGTCCCCCTCCCCGACCGGTTCATATATTTGCATGTTCTGAATGCTTTTCCATTCTACTCATCTAATGCGAGACAGTCACCAGGCTGCCTCCCGAGTCTTCCTGAAGTTAGTGTCTGTGGTCAAAGCCTGCTGAGCTGTCCCATGAGATAAAAAAGAATGGGAAACCAAGGGCCTCAACCCTTGAGTCCTCTTAGCTCTTTGTCACCTGCATGGAGACAGAACCTGCCCATCTTTAGCTTAATTTTCTTAGGTAGAGTATTTTGAATTGATGACCTTTTCTAAAGGGTTGTTCAAGTGACTGAATAAAAATGGTGTATGTTAGGTTTGCCTTTATCCTTAGCAGGCGTGAGCTGTGAGTGTGAGATACTTAGAGGGTCTCGTAGACTGTTCACTCTTTGCAAGAGAAGCATCGCTTCAGGGCAGAGGGAGGCGCCGAGGACACAGAGGACTCAGGCTGAGAAGGATCAAAGTTGAGTTGAGTTTCCCATCAGCCCTCAAGCACATCATTCTGCATTTCTAACACCTGTTTCCTTTCAGCAGGCACTTGGTGGCAAGTTGGTGAACTCGTTTGAAATGACTGGGGTTCATTTTCATTGGCTTCTGCAAGGCCGTTTGATCTCTTTGTAGTTTGTTGGATTTTTTTGTGGGGGAATTTCCCATTTTCCTAGCTTCAGGATATTAGCCCCCCACTTTTCTTGGTCTGTCCTTGATCATTCGGGCTGATATGCCCGGGAGATGCTGAGTCTCTGCTGGGAGTGGCTGGAAGGGACATAGCTGACCCTTTGTGGCCACGGATCATTCATACTCTCTGTCCCGCTGGGTTCGATGCCACCCACAGTGTCAAAGGAGAGAAGGCAAGGAAGAAAGATAACCAGATCTCAGTGCTAGGGCGATGCTCAGGCACAGGGCATCGCCCAGTGATGATGCCCATGAGCTGGGCAGCGTCATGCCCAGAGCGGGCTGTTGTCTGGCCTAGTCTGGGACAGAAGGGCATGTCCAGTGGGCGAAGAAATCTCACTGGTGGTGGCCTCTCCCTTTCCATCCCTGCGGCCATGGGCTGGGGTCCTCAAGGGGTCCGTGTCAGGAACACATCCCTGGACAGAGCCCCTTGGCCAGTGGCAGTCACAGCTGGCTGAGCTGTGGGCCACCTGGAACCAGAGACTCCTTCCGGTTGGGGGATGCCCAACAAGTGCCCAGCGGCCCAAACGCCCTGCTGGGAACCTGGGCCGGGATGGGGGGCCCACCAGATGCTGCGAGCTGGCTGGGGGGTACTTCATGACCCTGGGGTCCTGTGCACACAGGGGAGGTGAGGCGCCACATGCAGGCAGCAGGGCGTGTGGGGCCCCCAAAGACGTGGGTCTCAGCTCGGGGAGTCCTGGGGCCACTCCTGCTTTCCTGGTTCCATCTATGAGGTGGGGACCCTGAGCCCCAGAGGAGCTGCAGGTGCAGGCTTCCCCCAGCCACTCCCCCTTGTGCCCTGGCGTTGTTGAGGGCGCTCCTGTGGGCACTCTGACTCAGTTTCCCTCTGGGCCTCCCTTTGCTCCTCTGCTGTCCCCTAGCCTCCCCTTCCTCCCGCCTGTCCCCCGCTTTCTCCCTCCCCTCCAGGCTCTCCCATTTCATCCTGTTTTTTTTTTTTTTTCTGGAAAGAAGTAAAAGGTGTCACGGTGAGGCATCTGCAGTCACACAAGGAGGACGAGAGAGGAGGGGCTGGGGTGGCCGCGGCTGAGTCACCCGCGGGCAGGCCTGCCAGGTGGATGTGGCTCTGGATCCACGGGCTGACGGGGTGATGACACACGCGGCCTCACACTGCAGGGTAATGACTCACAGGAGAGCGACTTGAAGACGCCCCAGGGCCCAGCCACCCAGAGTTGACCCTGACGACAGAGACCGCAGGGACGGGCGGCCTGGTCTTAGGCTCATGACCGACCAGCCACCCTGGATTCTGTTCCGGGCACCTCCTTCCTTCTCCTGCCCTTTGGAACAGCAGGGCCATGGTTTTGCTCCCGTGTTCTCCACGGTGAGATTGCAGAGGGCTGTGTTGGTCCTTCCGAGGCACACAGAGTAGCCCGCTGGCCACCCCCACCTCGGGGGTGCACAGGGCGCTCGGCCTGCTCCTCGAGGTCTCTCCCTTGAGCCTGGTGCCTGGATGAGTCCAGGAGGGCTGCGACAAGTTCCCTGTGTTTGTGCTGGTTGAGGAGGGGCCATGCGCTTTTGGATACGGTCGTGGGAGAAGTTGTAGCAGTTGTAGCCTCCCTGAAGCTCGCAGCCTCATCCTCCTTGGTGTTTAGCTACTTTTCTCCATCTTTACTTTCTTTCTCGGTCTCCCAGATTGGACAAGGACTTACGGAGACTTGAGTATAGCTTTGGTGTTTGGAGAGAAGGGAGGGAGTCTGAGTTTCTCAGGCCAACCCCTAACCTCCGTAAACAGCGCTGGTAGGCTCCCAGCGGAAGCCTCCTGGACATGGGGTGGCCTCACGCTGAAGTCCCTTTGTTCTCGGACCAGTCATCTCATGCCTGCATCTGTGCAGCTGAGGGGCGGGTCTGTCCGTCTTGGCGGCCCATCCTGGCTCCGGGCGTCTGTAGTCCCTGACACCCATCCCAGTCTGTCTTTCTGTCCAAACATGTGACCTAAAGTGGTCTTTTGTTTGACAGTCTTTTCTTCTCATGAAGACAGAAAGCTGCTTAAAAGAAAAAGAAGTTTTAGAAGAATCCACTTAGACTGAATACTGGGGACTTAATGGTCTTGCACAGAGTTATTGATGTTATTTAAGGTAATGGTAAGTGAAGGTGGGGGCATCGTCAGAGACTTTATTCCCGTATCCGCTCTAGGCTTTCCCTCTCTTACTTTGTTTAGGAAATTATTTAGAGCAGACCATTGGAGAATCTGCTGAAAGCTATCAATTCAGTTCAGTCACTCAGTTGTGTCCAATCTTTGTGACCCCATGAAGCAGCACGCCAGGTCTCCCTGTCCATCACCAACTCCTGGACTTCACTCAAACTCACGTCCATCGAGTCGGTGATGCCATCCAGCCATCTGATCGTCTGTCGTCCCCTTTTCCTCCTGCCCCCAATCCCTCCCAGCATCAGAGTCTTTTCCAATGAGTCAATATAGACACTTAGAAAATTGCGTCTTAGAAAAATGCATATCATACAGATACATATGTAAAAAGTCACCCATGATTCTAGGGAGCTCCTTGATCTTACGACATTTATCTGTGGATTCCCCACTTAGGAACTGATGAACTCTGGGTTCGTGATTCTATTTATTGATATATTTGGGGTTTTCATGGCTGCTTGGGCTCTCCTCTAGTTACAGCAAGAGGAGGCTACTCTTCATTGTGGGGCATGGGCTTCTCACTCCGGTGGCTTCTCTTACTGTGGAGCACCAGCTCTAGGGCGCTCTGGCTCCACTAGCTATGACCCGTGGCCTTAATTGTCCCACAGCAAGTGGAATCTTCCCAGACCAGGGATCGAACCTATGTCTCCTGCATGGCAGACTGGTTCTTTACCACTGAGCTACCAGGGAAGCCCTCAGAGTAACATCTGAATCATCTAGCTTGTCTTGACTTAATACGGTGAACATTACAGAATCAAACATCAAGTACCTACAATAAGACAAGCACTGTGTTTGTGTCATCAAGTGGCACTTGAAGTTTGTTTTCGTCTTCAAGCCTGATAGGTTGTGTGGGGCTGGCTCTCAGTGCTCTAGTGTTTCAATGTGTTAAGAGACTGAGGAGCATCGGATGAATGACCGCCCCTCCCTGGATTGCACGCATCGCTAGGTTGAGGCGAGGAGACCACGTTGATGGTGGTGGGTGGATGTTGCTAGATGCCCACCAGCTGTAATGTTGTGTGCTGGGTGTCGGAGCATTTCAAAAAGTTTTATTTTCTGTAATTGGTGGGGAAAAAAGTGAAGTTGGGGGGGACAAGCATTTAAATTTTGATTCCAAAGCAGAAATGTGTGAGACTCATTTTTGTAAAATGAATAGCTGTCTGGAGGGGCCAGGAGGCAGTGGTTTGAATGCTCAGTTTTAGCGGGGGGATCAGGCAGCTCGTGTGTGTCTCTTTTGAGAACATCACCCCGGCCACTTCTGCATCAGCAGGGGAGCTGGTCACAACTGCTGCGTTCTCCTTCCTTTTCTTTTGAAGGAATAACAGCCGCAATTATCATCTAATTTTGACTGGCCACTGTTTGGGCACCGGGGATCTTTATCCATCTTATCTTTAATATCTGCCAGGCGTGGGGGTATCATCACACTGATTCTTCATCCCTTTACTGAAATCTCCTTCACAAAGGTGCTCTCAGCTGTTAGCTCTTGCTGAGAGCTCTGAGCTAGGCCTTTACTTGTTCTGTGTTCGTGGAGATGGTTGAATGAACACTCTGATTGTGCTGCGTCAGGGACAGTGTATTTGAGTCTCAGTGCTTTTTCGTGTCTTTCATCACTCATAGCAGATTTCTCACCTTTGGATAAAAGTCCCAGCCCCACGGCGTCACCTCTTTCACTCTAAAGAAAAAAAAAAAGGTTCTGAGAAATTGTTTCGAATCATTTGGCGATTTCCCCCGTGCTCTCTTCTTTGATAGGATTTCTTTGCCACATCCTTGGGGCTGGGCGGCTGAAGGCATGGAGGTCAGGGGCTGGGGAGGGACTCTGCCTGGGATCCCTTCACACAAGCAGATATTTGTGTCTTTGGCATCTTCCATCCCAGGTTCCTAACTGCTGAGAGCAAAGATGGGATTATTAATTTTGTAAACCAGTCTCCTGCTTTTCTTGATAATCGCATGAGGAACATGGCAGCAGAAAATGTATGTGTCATATAAGATGTTAACGTCAGGGGAAAGGGAATGAAAGATACACAGAAACTGTCCTTGACAACTCTTTGGTAAATCTCATGCTTGTTGTTGTTTAGCCTCTAGTTGTTTCTGACTCTTTGCGACCCCGTGGACCTTTGTCCATGGGATTTCCCAGGCAAGTGTATTGGAGTGGGTCACCATTTCCTTCTCCAGAGGATCTTCCCGGCCCAGGGTTTGAACCTGCATCTCCTAAATTGGCAGGTGGGTTCTTTAGTACTGAGCCACCAGGGAAGCCCAAATCTCACATTATTTCAAAGTGAAAATATATTAAATGTCCAAAAAATATATTTGTCACTAATAACGGAGCCAGAAGAAAACCGGAGGTATGTTTTTACAGATGCCCTCGATTCTTTCCGTCTTTTCTCCCTCACGTTCTTTTGTACATCACCACCTTCTTCTCCCTCTTCTTGTTCGTTCAGCCTCCAGTGCCTCCCTCGGTCCCATGACTCACTTTCCTTCACACCCTCGAATCCTTGGCCGTCACCTAAGTTCTCTAGTGTTTGCAGAAGACAGATGTCAGATGAGAAAACTCTTTGAGCAATTGCTTAAGAAGTACTGGCCTGGCATTGCACTGGCTGGGGGTTTCATGCCAACTGCTTAGAAGCTACCAGTGTTGCATAGCTTGAGGAGTCCTGCTGTCTTCCTCCTCTCAAGCTGTTTTGAGCTGGCTTTGGAGACTAGAATCCATTTCCTTCTCAGTTCAGCAACCATAAGATAAAGGACAGTCAGATGAGAAGCCTGTCCCAACCCCCACATGGCCTGGGGGCTCTGGGCATCCGGGTGGGTCCAGGCATCCTCTGCTCGCCTCTTAGTAGCTTTGCGAGATGCGAGACGTTGAATGTCATGATTTTATAGACGATTTTCCAAGATGGAAAGACTGATGATCAAATCAGTAATCTCAGGTGAGACTTAAAAACAATTTTCTATGTCTGAGGCTTTTAAAAAAAGTTTTATTATTGAAGGATAGTTGATTTACTGTGCTGTGTGAGTTTCAGGTATACCACAAAGTGAGTCAGTTATACAGAAATGTTTTATATTTACATTGAATAATAGTCACGCTGTCTCTGTCTCTCGCTTTTGCATGAGTGTCTGTCTGTCTGTACGCCCCTTCCCTGTGTCACCTGTTCTCCTCACCCTGGGGAAGCATGGCTTTGGTTACTTTGTACTTACCAGCTTGTATTTTCTAGAAGTTTGATCAGAATTGCTAAACCATTTGTTAACATGGACATCGTCCCAGTTTATGTGTTATTACTTCATTTCTGTTACTTAGGGCTAGATTTTTGAGATGAAAGTGTAGTCGCTCAGTTGTGTCCGACTCTTTGGGATCACATGGACTCTAGCCCAGCAGGCTCCTCTGTCCATGGAATTCTCTAGGCAGTAATACTGAAGTGGATTGCCATGGCCTGCTCCAGGGGATCCTCCTGACCCAGGGTTCCAACCTGGTCTCCTGCACTGCAGGCAGATACTCTACCATCTGAGCTACAAGGGATTTTAGGCATAGGTTGGTGCTAAAGTCTCAGATAAATGTGTATGAGGTGGGCACTGTTCCATATGAGATGACTATTTTGAGACCCTGTTAATAAGAAGCAATCCAGAGTAATGTAACAGACTGGATGATCACATTGCTAAAATCCAGCAAAAAAAATTTAAACTACAAGTAAGAGGAGAAGGCAATGGCACCCCACTCCAGTACACTTGCCTGGAAAATCCCATGGATGGAGGAGCCTGGTAGGCTGCAGTCCATGGGGTCGCTGAGGGTCAGACACGACTGAGCGACTTCACTTTCACTTTTCACTTCCATGCATTGGAGAAGGAAATGGCAACCCAGTCCAGTGTTCTTGCCTGGAGAATCCCAGGGACGGGGGAGCCTGGTGGGCTGCAGTCTATGGGGTCACACAGAGTCGGACACGACTGAAGTGACTTAGCAGCAGCAGCAAGAGGCCACAGAAGTGTGTGCCTGTGTGCACTCAAGACAGATGGTTCTATCATTACTTGTGTCCAATCAAGGTTATCAGGATTTTAACAAATACTTTGATTTTTTTTTTTTACATTTTTATTATTTTTTTCGCCCCAAGTGTACAACTTTTTGGAAACCAAATTTCAAGCGTTATTTTCAGGCAAACGTTAGAACTGAAAATCTAGGCCTTTTTATGCAAAAGGGGATGCAGCAGGTTTCAGACAAATTCTAGCACCTGGACCCTCTCTCCGTAAGTCCCTACCCATGTTCATGAGTGAGTGTGGGGTGTCCTGGATGATGAAACCTCGTGGAGTCGCTGTCATTGGAAGTCAGTGTCAGAAGGCACCGGCCTTCGTGCGGGACAGGGGGCATATGGGGAGGGGGCGGGCTGCCCCTCCTGAAGCTGCAGTGGGGCCACCTCGGTTTGCTGTGCATCTGTGTCAGCTCTGATGGACACAGCAAGATCGTCAGTGATGAAGTGGAAATGCCCAGAGAAGGTCTTTAGGATTCATAATTTGCACCAAATTCAGGCAAGAAAGTGGTTCCTTCATTCCCCCAAATCAGCTCACGGCCCCTTTGCCTGTCCCGATCGGAGCAGCCACGGCTCGGTTCCTCCTGGAGAAGGTTACAGCGTTCTGCCCGTCTCAGGCTCCTCCCTCCGCTGAGTGTTGCCGTCACTGTCAGTTGGATCTGATCATCCCTGGGGCCAAGGCTATTCCAACCACATGTTTGCAGTTCACATTAGGAGGGTGGGATATATAAGAAAAATAAGGAGATTCCCTATCAGAATTCCATCCCCTGCTGAGCTCATTTGAAGAGCAGAGGTGATCTCTTGCTCTTGCAGGGGGAGACAGGAGGTAGATCTGAGTGCCGGAGACTAGCTCCATCTCCCCGGTCCGTGGGCTTTAGGAAAACCACCTTACCCCGAGTCCTTATATCCTTATTTGCTAAAAAAAAAAAAAAATAATAATAATAATAATAAGATTATATTTCCATGACAGGTTCATGGAAGTGAAATGACTTTGCGAACTGCCCTCGGCATGCGATAACTTGGCTCTTCGTGTCACTGTGAATTTTATACACAGCATCTCATTGAGACCCCTTTTCTCCACAGCAGCCCTACTGGATAGACATCATGAGCCCCTTTTACTCTGAGAGAACTGAGATGGGAGAAGTTAGTTGAAGGTCCAGTTAGTGGGGGCCAGCGTTCATACCCAGCTCTGTCATTTTCTAAAGCCTGTTCTTTCTACCACACCCAGTAAGGGGAATGGTGCTGATTAGAGATGAAAGGGGAAAACCAGATAAATTAACAGTGCCTTTAAATACAAGAGATTTAAAAGCAGAGCAACTCTCTTTGTTCAGTTGCAGGTATGACATTAGAAATCCGGACACAACTTTTTAGTTCTTTGGCTTAATTTACAAACATGGTTAAGCAGCGTAGATGTGTTATTTTTGATATTGTTTTTGATTTTGGCTTTTAAACACTATTTCATAGTTATAATGAAATTCCCATAGTTGTTAATGTCAGCAAATTTGAAATCTGTTGCAGAAGAGTTCTCAAGTCCCAGAATTCCGAGTACTAGTATCTGATATTTGCATCTGACTAGTAATTAGTTTGATAATTTATTATCAAATTAAAAAATTTGTGCGGTTTTGTACTAGGGGCAGGCCATATGTGAATATTTTTACCTCCAAAAATTATTTCAGTAGATACAATTCATGTTTTAAAATCTGCCACTGTATGATAACCTTAACATTAAAATCATACAGTATAAAAAGTAGATATTGGTCTTTAGGAAAACATCTTTAAAAGTATATCGTGAAGGTGTAAGTAAGTACAGAGAGAAGACCACTTATATCTAAACAGAAACCCTCTGCTCTCCCAGGGCTGGTTAGGTGATTTCTTCCTGAATCTTCAGTACCTTGATAGCTGAGAGTTCCTACCTTGGGTATATCTGCATAAAGCAGAGAGTCTAGTGAGTTATTTTCATCAGTAAAGCCTAGAGAACATTTCTCCAGTAATTTGTAACTTTGCTGATCTGAACATACCTTTTCATGTTGGATTTTTCCATTGGAGCTCACTCCTTGTAGAGTTTATGTAGACCCAAAATAAAACCCATCCTCAAAGAGTTGAAAGAAACAGTTTATTTGTAAATAAACAATAAATGCAATAAATTGCTTCTCCTTTATTTGCTATTTTTCCTGCTGTCTTTCTTTGGTGTTGGGAGAAACACTGCAGGAAAAAACGGTGCTTTTGTCTATCTTGTGGATTCCTACAAAAATATTTCCTGAGATAAAATTATCATATGGCAACAGTAATGATATTTAATAAAAGGACTAGTTGGGGCATTGGCAGGGTAACATGAATTAAAAGCAATGAAGTGCATGGAACTTCCCTGGTGGTCCAGTGGTTAAGAACGGTGGTCCCTTCTTCTACTGCAGGGGCCACTGGTTCAATCCCTGGTCAGGGAACTAAGAGTCCACATGGCACACGGTGTGGTTAAAAAAAAAAATTAAAAAAAGAGCAGTGAAGGGCAGATTACAAGATGATGGTATTGGTCCTTGCTCTGTGAAGTCCCCCAGCCCCCCCACTTCCCTACAGATAAGAGGGGTCTGTAAGAGTGTGGAGGCCCAAGAAGGTAGACCAGGCTAACCAGTTAGAGCCAGCTAAGATGTAACACTACGATAGGAAGCTGATCTAAGATGCCTAAGGAATGTCATCAGGGAACTGTAATAGGAGCAACTGAATTGTAGCTTCCTGACCATCTTAGAATGGCTCCTAGGCCTTGGTCTGCAGCTGGGAAGCAGGTATTGCCCAGCTTTTTGTTTTTCTAGGTGAGGCAACCAGGGACCCATGTGGATTCCAACTAGAAATCCACAGAGAGGGCTTGGCTGGGGGACAGTCCGGGCTGGGTAGCTGGGCAGAGCTGTCCGCGGCAGTGAGACCCAGCCTGAGCTGTTGAACAGCAGTGTGCAGGGTCCCCTTCCAGATTCAGCTGTGTCATCCTCAGTCTTCTGTTTATAGTAGAGACTCTGCCTGCCCAGGAAACTAGAGGCTAACAAAGATTTGTCAAAGCTCTAGTCTGTCCAGAATTGGATTACAACTGGTGTTGTTAATGACACATTTTCTCTTTAAATACAGCGACAAAGTTAGAAAAATATCTCAGTACGTTCTTGGACTGTGTAGCACTTAAAGACCTTTGCTGCAAAAAATGCTCAGTAATATAGTATCAGTGGCCAGGAATAAAGTTAGAGACACAACTCTTGAATAGAAATGTTGGGTTTGGAAAAATCATCGGTAAGCAAAACCAACTAGAATAATAATGTTCAATGAAAACGTTAACCACTAGAGGGAGAGTTACTGTAAATATACAAGTTTAAATGAATTTATGTGATTATCAGAACAAAAGAGAGAGAAAATAAAGGGAAGAGAATTAAGAGGGAGCTAAGACCTGAGATAAATACCTCTGGTTGGGAACGTGGGCGAGGGTAGTGTTGATGGATAAGTCATAGGCAAGTGTGTGTGTTCCCAAAAAATGAGTTGAAAGATAGGGGTTGAGAGACTTCTTGAGTTAGACTAACATATTTAGAATGAATGTTAAGTGGTAAAATCATAGAAAGAAATGAAATATAGGCTTTAATGCCCCAAGTCACAGGAAAAGCAGACTGAATTCTCCCATCCATCAAAAAGCCACACAAAAGAAAGCAAAAACTGTTAAAGAGAATCTGAGTCATTTTTCCAAGCCTGGATCTGAGCCAGGTGAGCACGCAGGTGTTGTTCCCTTGGTTTTTGACACAGTTGAAAGCATATTATACAAGACAGTTTATATCTTATGGGAATTAAGGTGCTATTTGGAGTCTCCAGAAGATTGCCATGTAGAAGTCATTTAAAAAATATACATTTTAGTTTACTCACTGAAAATTTAGAATAAAGTTTGAGAGGATTTTTTCAAGTTTGAATTCAGACCTAACTTCAGAAGAGGAGTCTTCCTCCTTTGGATTCATCTCTCTATATCAGGGATTGGCAGACTTTTCTCGTCAAGGTCCAGGTAGTAAGTAAGTTAGGCTCTGGCAGCCACTGATCTCTGCATCTCAGTGTATAAGCAGCGATTGACCATAGGCCGATGAAGGAGCAAGGCTGAGTGCTAATAAAATTGTATCCTCAGCGGCAGCGAGCAGGGTGGGTTTGGCCTGAAGGTTTGCTGACCCATGCATCTGTTTGGTTCAGAGTGAGGTCGTTGCAGTCTCTTTGCAGTCAAGCCCCTGACATATGAATGACTTTCTTTCCAAGAGCATCTTAAATCCAACAGAGTTAGTCTAGGTACCCAACTAACACACTTGGCTATATAGTACTGGACTATAATAAATGGCAACCCACTCCAGTAGTCTTGCCTGGAGAATCCCATGGACAGAGGAGCCTGGCAGGCTACAGTTCATAGGGCCGCAGAGTCTGACACGACTGAAGTGAAATAGCATGCAGTCTACTATAATAGGCTTATAGGCTTTCACCCAAATCATGCATTAAAAAAACAAACACAAAAAGTAAAGCATTTTTAGTCTTACAGGACAGTACCTTGAAAAGTTCAGCAATACAGTACAATGGCTGGTCAACAGGGGCTGGCACCGAGTGAACAGGCAAGAAGAGTTACTGACTGCTGGAGGGAGAGGATGTGGGAGATGGTAGAGCCGAAGGAGCGTCAGCAATAGGAGACGGAGGGCCGGCTGCAGTGTCACTCACAGGGGATGCCGATGGCACAGGCTCTGGTTCCTTGGCCAGAAATAGATGCATGTTCGCCTCTTTGAACGTCTTAGCTGGGAGGTTCGTATGTAGGAGACTTTACCATCTTTGCACTCAGAAGTGAAGGAAAATTTCTGGCTTCCATGCATCTTCCTTGATGGACAAGTTTAACTATATATCAGAAGTAAGGCTTATCTCTCTGGGTGAGAAATGGAAATGAGAGAATGCAGTACTTGGCATATAATCTATTGGATAGGATGAACCGTTTTTTTTTTTTTTTTTGGTAAATTACTGGGTGGGCCAAAAAGTCTGTTTAGGCTTTCCAAAATTTTTTGGCCAACCCAATACGTAAGCGATATTGAAACACCCAATATTTTATGTGAAAGAAGTGCTTGGTTGTGTCGAAATGCTGCCCTGGCCCTTGAAGCATCCTTGGCTGAGATAGCGTGCATCTTTTTTGTTTCTGAATTCAGATCAAACTCCAGTTTTAAATAAGGAAACCAAGCAGAAGGCAGGCAGCCGGCCTGTTTCACAAAGGCTCTGGATCAGCAGCTCCCTCCCCGAGGGGGTGACTCTGGCCTGGGAGCCCCATAGCCACACGCGGGGCGCTTCCCCACCTCCGGGCGGGGGATCGGACCTGCCTTTCCCGGGGTGTGCTGCCTGAGGACAGGCCCTTACTGCTGGGTACACACGTGCCACGCAGACGCTCTCTGCCTTCTCAAAGGCTGCTCTTCCCGCTGGTCGGCCACTCCCTCTCTCCCTCCGATCTTTAAAGGTGAAGTTCATCTCCTCTGCCCACTTGTTAAAGCGGCTGCCCAGCCTACTGGCCCTCCATAGCCTCCCTGGTTTGGTTTTCTCCTGGCTTCCCTGGTGGCTAAGATGGTAAGGAATCTGTGTACCATGATGGAGATCCAGGTTCAATCCCTGGGTCAGGAAGATCCCTTGGAGAAGGGAACAGCTACCCACTCCAGTGTTCTTGCCCGGAGAATCCCATGGACAGAAGAACCTGGTGGGCTACAGTCCATGGGGTCACAGAAGAGTCAGACACGACTGAGTGACTAACACTTTCAACTTTTGGTTTTCTTCAGGGCCCTCCGCCTCTGTCCAGACGCTGTGGGTGCCACTTTTTGTCATCTGTAGAGTCCTTGTCACCTCTCTCTGCCCTTCCTCTTGTGTGAAGGTCAGGGTTTTCCTCTGTTGTGTTCAGGCTTCATCTCCAGCACCTAGAGCCAAGCGTGGCATGGAGGAGGAGCTCAGTAAAAAGTTAACAAATAAACCATTTGATTTTTCTGGTCTTCCCTTCAGGGAACTCAGAGGAAGTTTCTCCTCCTACCTTTGTAAAAATAACAGAACTTAGAAAGTTAAACTGCCTGTGCCTGATAGAACTCTTTGGAGGCCCTCTGCATCCCTTGCCCTCTGTTAAGTATTTTCACAACCTTAAAATGACCTCATGGAATCCTCTGAACGACCCTGTGAAACACGACCCCTGATTTACAGGTGCACAAAACTGCGTCAGGGAGGAGTTAATCAGTGCTGGGGATTGCCCATGGTGGTCACCCAGGGCCTATGGGTTTAAGGCTCCAGTCTTGGAAGAAGTAACTGTCTCAGAAAGCATTGCCCAGAGCGTATGCTGAGGCCCTTGGTGGGAGCTTCCCACTCAGGTAGGGCTGAGCTCAGGTGACCCTCTCTGAGCCATCATAGCCCCTCACCTTGCTGCCTGCTGTAGGGTGTGTGCCCAGGAGGTGACAGGGTCGGCCTGGGGGCCATGTCAGGACCCCTTGCACACGCTCCAAGTGGGTCTCCTCTGTCCCCCAGTCCCTGACAGCAAGGCCCCCACCTCTGGCTCCTGCCACATCCCACGTGACCTGACTCAGCCGTGGGCCATGGCTGGACTGGCCTTCAGTTCCTGGCACCCTCCCCAGCCCTGAACTTCGCTTAGCATGGGTAACTTTGTTTCCCTTGAGGTCATCCTGATTTCCACCTTGGCCTTCCCTGACCTTGCTCTGACCAGAGAAGGCCGCCCCGTTCTGTTCCCATAGACCCCACGCCGTTGGGTACCAATTGCTCTTGACTGATTCACTCCCAGATTGTCTTCCCAGCCGATCTCTGGGCACCCTGAGTTCAGGGACTGTGTCAGTCTTTCCATTACCCTGTCCTCTTAGAAACAGAACGGTTTTCAGCCCGCGTCTGCCTTAAATCACTTTTTGAAAGCATCAGAAAAGGATTCTATTAAGAAATTTCTTTAAAAAATTAAACCACTTTTAGAAAATGAGAAAATATAGATAAGACAGAAATTAAAATAAGTTGAAATGTGCTGTTAACAACTGAATTTATGACCTGAGTGTGTGGTTAGTCACTCAGTCATGTCCGACTCTTTGCGACCCTATGGATTGTAGTCCGCCACGCTCCTCTGTCCATGGGATTCTCCAGGCAAGAGTACTGGAGTGGGTTGCCATTTCCTTCTCCATCATGACCTATATTTTTCCATTAAAAAAATCCACACACGGATGTTTATATGTGGTGCTCCGTTGCTCAGTCGTGTCCGATTCTGTGCCCCATGGACTGCAGCCCACAAGGCTCCTCTGTCCGTGGAATTTTCCAGGCAAGAATACTGGAGTGGGTTGCCATGTAGTAGATATACATACAAGTTACTTTAAAAAATGCAGACTGACTTCTTCCCTTTCCAGTAAATCATGTCCTCTTTTGGTTTACAGATGCCAGTCCCTCCCGTCATTGGTAACTGCTGCATAGAATTCATTGCATTTTTGCACCATCATTTATTTAGGTTAATTCTTTTACCTTTCAGTATAAAACAACACTCATCTGACACACTTACATTTAATTTTATGTTTTTCCTTTCCATTCTGCCTTTAGAAATAGAAATATCTGGTCTAGAAAATAAAGGTTGTAAGCATTTTCTCATCCTTTTTGTATCATTTTGAGGAAAGTACAAGAAAATCGCAGGTCGTTTCTCTAGAGTTTTTAATCCAAGGATTGTGTGACTATAAAGTGAATGTGCTGTGCTCAGTCGCTCAGTCGTGTCTGACTCTTTGGGACCCCGTGGACCCTAGCCCTCCAGGCTCCTCTGTCCATGGGATTCTCCAGGCAGGAATACTGGAGTGGGTTGCCATGCCCTCCTCCAGGGGATCTTCCTGATCCAGGGATCGGACCCGCGTCACGTCTGCTTTGGCAAGCAGGTTCTTTACCATTAATGCCACCTGGGAAACCCCATAAAGTGAATGATTGTCCCCAAATATAAAAATAATCGTCTCACTTCACTCTGCACAGTGCTGAATACACCCCTCTTCCTCCCCTTCCTCTCTCGCCCTCTGCTGAGACCCTCCCTAGGCTAGACTGGACTGGACTGCCCTCGCTCCTGCCTGTGGGCCCTGCCAGCCGCCTCTGAGCGTGGAGCAGAGTGTGGCCCTGGAATCCTGACCTGGCAGAGGTGGGGCGGCACAGGATGTCTGTGGTTGGACCTGCCCGTGGGGGACCCAGCTCACCTGGGGTCCGTCGTCTGACTCTGTCCCTCAGCGTTGCTTCTGGGTTCCCTCTGCTGAGAGCATTTGGGATTAATGTCAGAGCTTTCTGTAAGTTAGAGACTTCAGTGGATTAAAGCATGAATTGAAAAGTCCTCTGTACTATTTTTGGATTTTTTTTTTTTCCACCAAGGGAGCAGTTCTGATTTAACTGATTTGCTGGGCTGGGACAGTTGACTCCCTAGCTGCACTCTGAGACGATTTACTGATGCGACCACCCATGCTCCAGACAGTGAACCGGGACATCTGTTTGAGCGCATTGAGCATGCGCCACTCAGCCACGCCTCTCCAGACCTGGACTGTCCCCGAGGACCGCTGGTGACTTACCCAGGGCTGACAGCAGGGCCTGTGGAAGAACCTCTGGTTCTCCTGCTTAGTGTTCTGGTAGGATGAGACTCTCCCTGGAGGAGGGCATGGCAACCCACTCCAGCATTCTTGCCTGGAGAATCCCACGGACAGAGGAGCCTGGTGGGCTACAGTCTATAGTGTTGCAAAGAGTTGGACACAACTGAAGCGACTTAGCAGGCAGGCAGGATGAGACTCTGGGCCTGACCCAGACTAGGATTTAGGTCCACGTCAGTGGCCCAGCATAGAGCTGATCTGTACGGCTGGAGGGAGAGGTGGACGTGGGTGGCAGCTGGGGGTCTGCCACCTTGATCACATTGTGTGTGACCAGTTAACCAGTTAAGCAGCGTGAGGTGTCCTCCCGTTTAGGAGCAGGTTGACTGTGTCTGTTACCGATTCCCCCTGAAGTTAACGTCCTTTTCCTCTGAACCAGGCCTTCAAAAGTGAAGCACGCTGCAAGTGTTGTCATTCACCTTGGAGTGCTTCCCTATGAACTATTCCCCAAATTACGTAGCACCTTCAGACCTTTTTTCTTTGGCTGGAAGTGTTTTTGGAGTCTTAAGTCATACAAACAGGTGCCTTTGACAAACGAGTTTGTGGTACCTGAAGCCTCTAAATGAGGACAGGATTGAAACCTGAGCCCAGAAAGGTGGGGTGGAGCTCAGCTGCTGGCAAGGCACAGGGCAGTGAAATTTCATGGAGTTCAGTCCTATAGGAGATCAGTCCTGAACATTCAGTGGAAGAACTGATGTGGAAGCTGAAGCTCCAATACTTTGGCCACCTGATGTGAAGAGCCAACTCATTGGAGAAGACCCTGATGCTGGGAAAGATTGAGGGCAGGAGGAGAAGGGGATGATAGAGGATGAGATGGTTGGATGGCATCACCAACTTGATGGACATGAGTTTGTGCAAACTCCGGGAGATAGTGAAGGAAAAGGAAGCCTGGCGTGCTGCAGTAGACGGGATCATAAAACACGACTGACTTAGTGACTGAACAACAAAACGAAACCACAGCCATTGTCCCGGAATAATGTTCCGGAATAACTGGATAATGTGATGTAGTTATCCCATCTTAGGTTCCAAAACCCACAGGGAAATGGAAAAGCCTCAGGTAGTAATGTCTTCAAACAAGGGCAAAGCAGACATCAGAGTGGCTATGCTCTGGGGTTGGGGGGGTGGGGGCGGGAGCTGATCTTAACTAATCCAGGCCAGGAGGAGCACTGGTGCGTCGGATGAAAAGCACTGAGCTGGATCAAGGTTAAAAAGGGCACCTGTGGGATTCAAGCTTGTTTGAGAAAGAGGCTTCAGCCTTGCCTTCCTCCAAAGAGAATTTAGGGCCAGGTCACTTCATTACCCTGAGCGATTTTATTGCCACTCCCAAGAAATGGGGCTCCTCAAAAAAAAAAAACCACATCACACAGCTAATCCAGGATAGCAAGTGTCCTTATTCACACACTGAAGACCCAAAACCAAGGATAACTGTTTTAGCTGTCTTCCCCTCCCCAATTTTATCAAGATATAGTTGACAATTAAAAATTATATATATGTAAGGTATACAACTGGATTTGATATGTGATGATTATCACAGCCAAATTAACACACCCGTCACCTCACATAGTTACTCTTTTGTTTTTGTTGCAAACACAGAAGAGTGACTTAATTGAGAGGTCCTGACTGAGGTGTTCCTTATCTATGTGTATGTCTTAGCACTGTGTCGTGTCCGACTCTTTGTGACCCCATGGACTGTAGCCCACCAGGCTCTTCTGTCCAGGAAATTCTCCAGGCAAGAATATTGGAGTGGGTCGCCACTCCCTTTTCTAATTCCTTATTTATATTTGCTGTTTAGTGCTCAGTCGTGTCTGACACTTTGTGACCTCATCGTCTGTCCGTGGAATTCTCTAGGCAAGAATACTGGAGGGGGTTGCCATTTCCTTCTCCAGGGGATCTTCCAGACCCAGGGATTGAGCCCCGTTCTTCCACATTACAGGCAGACTCTTTACCATTTCTTTCAAGCAGGGATCAGCTTACTGAAACCTTAAAAACCTGAAAAGAAACTTTTTTGGGGGGTCAATATCACTACCTTTTTAAACAACATAGTTTTAGAGGGAACTTTTCATTAAGTTTTAAAAGTGAATTCATAAACAAAAGATCAGTTTCATGCTCTTATAAAAGGCAAGGCCCCTGATGAACCCAAGGTTCTCAGCACTGATCACTGTTGTTCAGTTGCTCAGTCGTGTCTGACTGTTTTGTGACCCCATTGTCTGTAGCCCTCCAGGCTCCTCTGTCCATGGGATTTCCCAGCCAAGACTACTGGAGTGGGCTGCCATTTGCTACTCCACGGCATCCTCCCAACCGAGTCTCCTGCATTGGCAGGCAGATTCTTTACCACTGAGCCACCAGGGAAGGTCTTATTGATCACTCTGAACTGGAGAATACTAGTGAAGTGAAGTGAAAGTCGCTCAGTCGTGTCCGACGTTTGTGACCCCATGGACTCTAGAGTCCATGGCATTCTCCAGGCCAGAATACTGGAGTGGGTAGCCTTTCCCTTCTCCAGGGGATCTTCCCAACCCAGGGATCTAACCCAGGTCTCCCGCATTGCAGGTGGCTTCTTTACAAGCTGAGCCACAAGGGAAGCCCAAGAATACTGGATTGGGTAGCCTATCCCTTCTCCAGCAGATCTTCCCAACCCAGGAATCAAACCAGGGTCTCCTGCATTGCAGGCAGATTCTTTACCAGCTGAGTTATCAGGGAAGCCCCAGAGAATACTAGAGTGAGTTTCAAAGTCCAGTGTTGTTTTTGTTCTGAACAAGCACACACTGTCCAGCTGCTGAATCCACATGCACACTCAGCCCTGATGTGTGAACATCTGTCCCTACTTTCAAGGCAGAATTCCTAGGGGTGGAGGGGAGTGGGGACCAGCCCACCAGAAATCACAGTTGTGTGCAGATGTGGGGGAGCAGAGGCGACCTCCGGAGGGCTGTGGCTGCATCCTGGGCACGCCCGGGGTGTGTTTGGATTCTCCTGGGGCCAGGAGAGCCCTGACTGCATGGTGGGCAGAGGCCACCGGAGGAGCAAGTCTGTTTTGCCCATGATCTGCCTGCTACTCCGGGATTGGTCAGCACTGTGCAGACAGCTCCAGAGGATGCGGGTCCTGTGCCATCAAGGTCCTGTCCCCCACCCCCCACCCTTCAGCTGTTGTCTCGTGTGTCACACGGTGAAGACTCAATGCCCGTGAGTTCCACGAGAACCCCTCACCCCCCTGCATACACCAAGTGCTCAACAAATGTGAGTTCCCTTTCCTCCTTGGCCTGACTGGCAACTGGAGGGGTCACTTGATGGGTGAGGTGTAATGCTTCTTCTCTTTCATCATTAAGGAAATTGAAGACAGAAATGTTTTGCCCCCGATGCTTGGAGAACTCAGGGCAGAGCCAGGGCTAGAACTCAGCGCCTCTCCATCTTGTCTGAGCTTCCTACCTCCATCACCACGTGTACATGTGAAAATACCCCAACTGGAGTAGTCGCTCTTTCTAGAAACTGCTCATCAAATTCACCCAGAATCCTACCTTTTAACAGTTTGATTTTATAATTGTTGCTAAGAACAGAGGAAGTGAAATATAACCAACCAGGAGACTCTTTCAGAACAATCTACAAACACAGTTATAGTGATCCTTCCCCTTTTAGTGGCTCAGCCTCCTTTTGATCCCAGATAATACTCCCAGCCTTCCCCTTGTTCAGTTGCTAAGTTGTGTCTGACTCTTTATGACCCCAAGGACTGCAGCATGCTAGGCTTCCCTGTCCTTCACAATCTCCCAGAGTTTGCTCAAATCCATGTTCATTGAGTCGGTGATGCCATCCAATCATCTAATCCTCTGTCGTCCCCTTCTCTTCCTGCCCTCAGTCTTTGCCAGCATCAGAGTCTTTTCCAATGAGTCGGCTCTTCACATCAGGTAGCCAAAGTACTGAAGCTTTAGCATCAATCCTTCCAATGAATATTCAGGACTGATTTCCTTTAGGATTGGCTGATTTGATCTCCTTGCTGGCCAAGGGATTCTCAAGAGTCTTCTCCAGCACCACAGTTTGAAAGCATCAGTTCTTTGGCCCTGAGCCTTCTTGATGGTCCAACTCACATCCGTACATGACTTCCCTAGACAATACCTGAGGTGACTTTGTAGCACTTCATTGTGGTATCTTCAGAAGTACATTTTCTATGAAACTCTCAGCTAACATTTGCTTTTCCAACTTAGACTCACCAGAAGTATTCTTAAAATGAATTCTGATTTTCTAAGATGGCAAGATACTTTATTTTTAAAATCTCGTTATTTTAACACTGCATTGTTAGGTGTGAGTTTCGACATCCCAGCAAGGAAAGCTGCAATCTCACCAGCTGCCATTTCACTTATGGTGCATTTTGTCAGATCTTATTTTATACGGTATATGCGAGCTATTAATGTGGATTCTACAGCCCCCAAAACTGTTATTTTTCAGGGTTGCAAAATTGTATTGTCAGAGCTTGTGGTGCAAATAACAGTATAGAGATTTCAAATAAGTGAACTTGAGAGTCTCAGTATTATTATCTTGGGCTGTTTAGCTGTTAGTGGAGCCAGACGCAGAACACCAGGGTCACAGGTTTGATCTATTTCCTCTTATCTGTGAGCTCGGTCCACACACGCTTTACGTGGCCATCCTTCAGTGCAGAGCCTTGGGGCAGCATGATCCTCCCAGGAACTGCAAGCAGAAGGCTCGCTCTACTAATGGGTAGACCAGTAGTTCTCATGCAAGCCACACATCAGCATCACTTGAGGAGCTTTTAAAAAATACTCCTACCTGGGGCCCCTAATATTTGGATTCCTTTGGTCCAGCCATGAGTATTTCTTATGTGCTGTGCTAAGTCACTTCAGTCGTGTCCAACTCTGTGCGACCCTATGGACTTTACAGCCCGCCAGGCTCCTCTGTGCATGAAATTCTCCAGGCAGGAATACTGGAGTGGGTTGCCATCTTCTTTTGAAAACTGCCTTTTGGCTGCATTGCTCTGTTTGGCTTTTGCTGTGTCGTTAGGCTTCTAGGGCATGACCGAACAGTTAGGAGTTTCTTCAGTAACCTTGAGATCTGGTTGTTTCAAACACGATATGAGACATTTTGAGAGATCAAGTTGCATTCTAATCAATGCCTTAAGATCCACATCTGTTTTCTTTTTCTTTTAAAATTGATTTTGAATTGGAGGATAATTTCTTTGCAGTATTGTGTTGGCGTCTGCCATACAGCAACATGAATCAGCCCTAAGTATACATATGTCGCCCCGCTTTTGAATCTCCCTCCCACCCCCTACTCCATCTTACCCTTCTAGGTCATCACAGAGTACAGGACTGGGCTGCTTGTGTTATACAGCATCTGCCCTTCAGCCATCTGTTTTATATATGTTAACGTGTGTGTTTCAGTGCTCCTCTCTCAGTTCATCCCACCCTCTCCTTCCCCCGCTGTGCCCACACGTCTGTGCTCTGTATCTGCATCTCTATTCCTGCACTGCAAATAGGTTTATGAATACCGTTTTGCTAGTCTGTTTCCTTGTTCTTTCAAAGTTTACCCTGAATGTGAACATCTTCTGACAGGTGTTGCCAGCAATATGCTTGTGTTACAGTTAAGGACAGAAACAAGGGGTGCTGTGTATATCCAAGGAGACTCGTTAGTGCTTACACGTGCTTGAACTGTTTTAGAAGTGAATTACTTCAGATGTGTCGGTGTGTCTGGTTGGAGGCTTAGTATCTGCCACTTGGTTCATTTAACTTTTGCACCAAGATTCATGTCAAAATACGAGAGAAGTGGTTACTTGAAAGAGGCCAGCAGTCTGGGCGTTCTCCTCGTAGACATCTGAGGGGGCCTCGCTTTCACCCCCACCTTGAGTTGGGTTCTGCGTTACTGGGCTCCATCTTTCTCGTGCCTTTGGCTTGTTCTCTGGTTCTCCCTTGGAACATGCTCCTTCCAGGAGCATTTACAATCCGCTCTTCACTGACGCCTTCCAGACAGCCTGTTTCAACGTGGTGCTCTCATTCATTTCACGGATGTCACATTTCTCGTTTGTTCCACACAAGCTTGTGCTGGCTCCCAGTCTGCCGCAGGCTGAGCTTCGGCATTTCTTACCTTGGCGAGTCTTGTCTTCCTGTGCAGGGGGTGCTTTCTATTTGTCTGGAGACAGAGCAGGTCCTTGGTTGGTTCCCACTGGATTTAGTTGAAAGTCTAGCCAGAAGATCAGTGTTGTGTGTCAATGTTGATTGTCTTATTTCCATCATATAAAGACACTGTTTTGGGGGGAGGTGGGTGTAGAATAGGGAAGCAGAGCAGAAGGGAGGGCAGGTGTCCTGCTGTTACTTTGAGCCACTTCAGCGGGTCAGGTGACAGTTTTCATAACAAATTGGCCACTGACGTTGACCTGTATGCTTGTGTGAGTTGTTAGCGTTCTGAAATATCCAAGCAAAGAAAATGAACTCAGTGAGAATGAAGAAGGGCTTCCGACGGGTTCACCTTTTTACCTGAGACAGTGATGGAGATCAGGTATGGAGACGTCTAGCTGAAGAAAGCGGTTTTAGTTGAGCTGTTAAGGATGGGTGGATATTGACCACGCACATTAGGACTAAGCTGCTTTGTTACTCAGTCCCTACATCAGTGCCAACAGCTGTGACCTCAACACCGAGCCCTTGCGGGTGATGAGAAAGAAAGGCAGGCTCCTGCCCTTGACTAGTTGCCAGGCTGGCAGGTGGTAAATTGGGCTGGATCTTGTGTGTTGCAGGAATGGAAAGAAAGAGAAGTAAAAGAGAGATTTTGTGTGTAATCTGATGATGCTCCAGGCAGGTGGTGGCAAAAAGGAAGAGACATATTTGAGAATTTAAACCACTAGCTTCTGGCAGGAATATACAAATGGGTTCTCCCAGAGAAGCCTTTGCATGCTGAGCTTAAACCCAAGCAGGAACTCTTATAGAAGGCTGTTCATCCTCACAGACATTCCAACTCCTCCTTGTCTTTTAATCTGTGTGATTCTCTTCCCGCATCCTGGAATGAGAAGCCTTTCTTCCCCCATGTCCTGAGTTCGGCACATGACTACTTCCTGCTGAGAATATGCTCAAGGTTCCCTCCTCCCTGAAGGTTCCCATGGACCTCAGCAGGCTTTGCTGTATTGCTTTCTTCCCACCTGTGCCCTCTGGTGGGCTCTGTGCCCCATCGGAATAGGGACATTATCTTTCCTACATGACCTGACCTCTACTCCCATTCCTAGCAGAAGCAGCAGCTCACACTTTAACAACTCACACTGGGACTTGGCTCAAGGCTACATAACTCCAAGGGGGGATTTGTGGGGAGCACTCCAAGCTCCCTGTGATCCAGCCTTCCTGACACTGCTGTCCCTTTCCTGGGTCTCCCAGGGCTGTTTAGTGTGGGTGACTGAGCTCCGTTCCATCAACCATTGAGGGGACAGAGTGGACCAAAGGAGTCTGTCTGCATGGTGCTCTCACAGAGCCTTGACCTTGATTGTAGAGCAGAGGGTTAGCTCAGTGCTTTATTCTCTAGTCTCAACACTAAAGAAGTGTCTGTCACACAGCTTCTGTGAAAGTGGAGAAGTGTCATGGGTAAGTACTGAACAAGTGTAAGTTTGTATCTTCACGACTGGAACCTTGAGTGGTAGCCAGCAGGGTTTGAGATGACCGAAGCTGGATGCCCCCGATCAATGTCCTGTGAGACTCCCAAGAGGGCACTGGGCAAAGAGAGCCCCCGTGTCCTTGGTGGGTGGCAGGTAATGATGGAGAACGTCCTGTGCCTCTTGTCCCCTCCCAGAGTGCTGAGCAGATCACTGCGCTGTGTAGGAATTTTAACGACACCCAGACCAACGGCATGGAAGGACCAAGGGAGGGTCAGGACCCTCCTCCAAGGCCACTGGCTCGCCACCTCTCTGATGCAGATCGCCTCCGGAAAGTCATCCAGGAGCTCATGGACACAGAGAAGTCCTATGTGAAGGTAACAGAAGATGCCGTCCTGATTCCCTGCTCCCCTCTTGTGATGGCCAGCTGTATGTTGGCAGGGGCTCCTGGCTGTATTTACCTGGGACCCTGCCACTCACCAGGGAGATGCCTGCTCCTTGAAGTGGCAAATTGCTGCCGGGGAGGGCGAGAGGGTGGAGGAGCTGAGCGGGCTTGCAGAATTTAGAATCCCCGCTCATTCTGTTACCAAGGTAGCTTTCACTATGGAAACAGATGTTCTAGTTTGTCATTTGCAATCTGTGGGAAGGGAACCTGCACTGGTTTAGGGAAAGGGGGACGGAGATCACTTTAGGTGATGAGGAACCAGGGAGCAGTGTGTTCGCAAGCGGCTGCTGGCATGGGCCCCAGAGGACAGGCATCACTGTGCAGGCCAGAGCCCCACAGGGGAGGCACTGGGCATCACTTGGGCATCCCCAGCCACCACACAGAGCAGCGGCTGGGCCTTTCACAACCCAGGGAGATCATTTATTTATCTCAGGGGCTCCAGTTAGTAGTTTGGGAAACATTTTACAAAAAAATGCGGGTGCCTGAGAAGACAGAGTTCTTTTGCTTGAAGTATTTGCTGAAACGATTTTAAACTCACTTCCTTGGCCACTTGCTGGCAGCAGAGAGGCGCAGAATCCAGGCCTGGCCTTGCCTCCACCTGCCGGCGTGGCCTTGGGCAGCCCCCTCCGAGCCCCTCATGGGGTCTGAGACAGGGGCATTCTTGTCCCAGGTCTAACACACTGAGTTCTGAATTAGGCTTTGGCACATGTGCCAGCGTGCACACACATGCTCTCACCTTTCTGCACAGACATATCTGAGCTTCTGCCATTTATTAACATCACTATCATTTTATCTGAACTTTGCCAGAGCCTCACCCAGGGCCTTTGGGAGAACGAACGAGGCAGCCTGGGAGAACTACCCCTGCCCCTTCTTGTGGTCCCGCAGGGGACAAAGGAGAGCGGCAGAGATGGCAGTTTCATGGCCTTTCCTGCCATGTCTCATTCTGCATCGAATGGGGGGCGATGAAGTGCATGTCCAGGGAGTTGACAGTGGCCATGCCCAGCAGGGCGGGCACTGTGGCCACTTGATGATGTCTGAGGAGCGCCCACCCACAGGGCCGAGGGCACAGTTGAGAGTGGAATCCAATCCCCTTTTTATTCCTGTTGTTGTCGGTATATTTAACTGCTAGAGCACTGGATCCAGGAGGGTCACTGCACCGTGACCCTAGTCTGGGACTGAAATGGATGCTGTGGGCCAAGCGAATAAAAAGGGCGGCTCTCCTTTCTTTCTGTGAGAATCCCACCTGTCGTCTCCTCTGGGCCCCCGTGTCGCAGCTCAGGGCGGCCGGCCTCAGTGTGTCACTGCTCATGGGCACGAGTGACCTCGGCCCAGCACCGCCTCTGATGAAAGACCCAGCACCTGGTACCTACTGTGATTTGTGCGTGTGCATGCACACACACGTTATTTTTAAACTTCTTTTTGTTGCTGACATTGAACATGGACTTCTACTTGTCCTGTAACCTGCACCTGTGCACTTGGCTTGGAGTTTGCAGCGCTCATGTGTTCCCTGAGAGACGCTCCAGGAACTTGCCCACCTCTCTCTGCTCTGAAGCAGCTGCTGTGGGGTTCTTGGAGGCTGGTTAGACCAGGGCTGTTTGATTGTGAAACCCTCGGGGTCACTTGCTCCCAGGACCTGCACCACAAGGTTCTGGAGGCTTCTAACCTTAGCAAGCTCTCCAGAACTGGATTTCTCAATTGTAAGAGGAGTCAGATGTAGTCACCTATTTCTAATACTCAAAATTCTTCAGAATCACTGAACAAGAAAAAAAAATCTTTCCCATCTCTAGAGAGGCCTGGCGTGCTGCGATTCATGGGGTCGCCAAGAGTTGGACACGACTGAGCAACTGAACTGAACTGAACTTGGCTTCAAATTATTAAAAACAAAACAAAACTTATCTAAAGAGTTTTGTAAATACATCAACTCCCACTATTCTGTGCTGTCAGAGCCCAGGTTTAGTGAAGACTCAAAGATGGCCTAGATGGTAAACATCATGATGTTCATCTCTGGAAAATTTTTCTTGCACTTGAGTTTGGGAGTTTGAAATTCTGATAATGCATGAAGCTGAAGAGCTCCCAAGACCTCGTCCTGTCCTCCTCAGCTCAGCTGTCCACGCTGGACCCGTCGCCCGGCTCCCTGAGGCAGAGGAGGAAGCCGGGTTGGCTGGAAGACATGGCCACGCCTGACAGAAGTTCCTGGCCAAACCTCAGTTCTCTGCAGGGAAAGGAGTGTTCCTGCTGGAGCAGCTGAAAGATCCTGGCTCTGCCAGTAAAACATTCAAATACGCAGAGTAGGTGATCGAGCCATAAAGAAAAATGTGGAATGCAGATGCTGATTGTATTGTGCTGTTAACCTCTTTGAATTAGGTGAGCAAGGAACCACCACCTTCAGGGCCAAGTCTCTCAACCAGACATAAGCGTCATTGTTCTTAATACCAGTGCAAGGTGCGGCCAGAGCAATGCTTGGGTGTTTTGGAGACTCACGGGTTAAAGACTGTCATCTTTTGTCTTTCAGGATCTGAGCTGCCTCTTCGACTTATATTTGGAGCCACTTCAGAGTGAGACCTTTCTTACCCAAGATGAGGTAAATAACTTCCTTCACTCAGTCCACCAACCCACAGGTTAGTCTCTGCTTGCCTTTAGTTCAGGGGTCACCCAACTCCTGGGCCATGGTACCGGTACTGGTCCACGGCCTGTTAGGAACTGGGCCACACAGCAGGAGTGAGCAGCAGGTGAGCGAGTGAAGTTTCATCTGTATTGACAGCCACTTCCCATTGCTTGCATTACCGCCTGAGCTCCGCCTCCTGAAGGATGAGTGGGGCATTCGATTCTCATAGACATGAGAACCCTACTGTGAACTGCGCATGCGAGAGATTGAGATTGTTCACGCCTTGTGAGAATCATCCTGGAACCATCCCCTCCCTTCCACCCCTGGCTGTGCAAAAATTGTCTCCCGTGAAATTGGTCCCCCAAAAAGGCTGGGGACTGTAGTAGACCTCCTAGATTTTATCTAGTGGTCCCAAAGGAACGTAGAGACTTAGGGATCTTTGGAGAGACCTAGGCGTGGCCTCTTGCAGAGCTGTTTATGTGGCTTCTGTCCCCTGAAGCACAGTGGCAGCAGTTAAGAGCGACTGTGCCCTTTTTGTAGTAGAAGGTGTGACCCAAATTACCTTTTAATATGTGACTTTTTAGTGTTAACTCACAGTTATTAATTCTTTCTTACTGACTTCCATTCCCCGCCAACCCCACACCCCACCCCTCAATTTGAATTCTGAAAACTTGACATCCCCTTAAAAACGTATTCTAGAATTACAGGGACCAGAGATGTATATGACCCTCTGTGTATGAACTCTGTCCCCTCATGAATACGCTGTCTTCTTTAAAGGATTTACTTCTGTCTCCTTCTTGGTGAATGACTGTGGTTCGTTTGTACATCTGGGAGTTCAGAGCGGTGTCTAGATCTTCATCGCTAACACCCTCTTTTCAAATCCTGGTCTTCACTCAGATGGAGTCACTTTTTGGAAGTTTGCCAGAGATGCTTGAATTTCAAAAGGTGTTTCTCGAGACCCTGGAGGATGGGATTTCAGCATCGTCTGACTTTAACATACTTGAAACCCCCTCGCAGTTCAGAGTAAGTATTGTAGATGTAGGTTTAAAGCAAATAGAGGTGGGTACGTTGCAGAGTTCTCCCCTGGAAGAGAAAGCGGTGTCCCTCGACTGTTGAAAAGATAAGTTCTGTGTTGCCATTCCTCTGGCAGGTGGCAAAAAAAGGCTCTGCTTTTCCCTCGAGTAAATGCTCTGGGAATCAGGTGTCTGGGCAGTCCAGCTTTTATGGAGTCTGCCTGCTGTTGACAAGTCCGGGCTCCCTATTCAGCTCTGCCCAAGGCTCTGCAGGGCAAGTGCTGCTGAGGAAAGAGCACCTCCTGCATCTGATTCTGCATCTCTGTGGTCATGTGACTTTGGGAGGAGAGCATAGGTTTTCACTTGTTGCGAGAGAGCATCCTTTTCTATGGAGCCCTGTCTCCAAGCAGGCATTGGTGACTGGCAAGAGGACTCCCCTGTGGCTCAGACGGTGAAGAGTCTGCCTGCAATGCAGGAGACCCAGGTTTGATCCCTAGGTCGGGAAGATCCTCTGGAGGAGGAAATGGCAATCCACTCCAGTATTCTTGCCTGGAAAATCCCACAGACGGAGGAGCCTGGGGGGTTATAGTCAGTCCATGGGGTCACAAAAAGTTGGACATGACTGGAGCCACTTCATTTTTTTTTCCATGAGGTCCTTCTAGGGAGGGAAAGGCAGAAGACAGTAGAAAGGGACTAAGGAAATACACGGCGAGCATCATTTGTCCTAAGTAAGGCAGAGCTGGCTTTATTAATGAGCCTCTCAGATTATTATATCCTGTCATGTCGGATGTATTTTTTTAGATAGAACTTTCTTTCTTGTCCTTGCCTGCACACTGTGTCAAGAGGCTCTGCTGCCAGAAACTTTTCAGTCAGACTGAAGATCTACTAGAGGCATGCCTGGGCTGTCGTCCATCAGCTGGGCAAATGGCGCTCCCTGGCTTCAGTCAATGCCTTCCTGAAGCACAGTGCCCTGGTGTCTGAAAGACGAATACCGTGGAGACAGCAAAGCAGTCAGATGCCAAGCTGAGCCAGCAGACATCGAATGAACCACGTCTGATGTAACTTTCCCTCTCTTTCTAGAAACTGCTGTTTTCCCTCGGAGGCTCTTTCCTTTATTATGCGGACCACTTTAAACTGTATAGCGGATTCTGTGCTAATCATATTAAAGTACAGAAGGTTCTAGAGCGAGGTAAGTGGCTCACGTTTTATAGCTATACTTTTGAAATTGTTAGAGTAAATTTGTATTCATTAAGGATAAGTGTGATTTTAATGGGGTGTGCTCCATTGTTGGCCTTGAAATGAACAAATATTAGAGGGGGAGGTTCCAAACTTATCTCAGTTTTCTGGTAACAGTGAATGTGTGTGCCTGAGAGCCGAGATGTTGCTTGGCTATCACTTTGCTGTTAAATTACATCTGCATTCTTTTTTCACCAACTCTTTTTTCCTTGCTCTAAAAACTTTTAACCAACCATATAAGCCCCTGGAGGGAGTAGAAAGAGATGTATGGTGTTTTCTTTCTTGTTAACCTTTTTCTTAAGCCTGAGGATCCACTGCAAAAAACCACCACGAGATAACTACTACTAAACTCACAGGACGTGTGTTAACTAAAATGAAAACCTCTTAAGTGAAGCTGGTTTTTATCACAGCCCCTAGCTTGTCACTGAAGTACCTTTTATCTCTCTGCATTGTTATCCTCTTATTTTATTTGACTGACTTTAACCGAAGACTTTTACATTTTTGAAGTCCAAGTAGACAGCGGTAGCAAACCCGTCTCGCTCTTCCCCTTCATGTCAACAGCAAACAGTACTCTTGGAGCTGGAGAGATGCCTGAATTTTGGCCCCTGACTTGCAGTGGGTCAGCTTGGGCCAGACGGTCAGTGCACTGATCCTCCTGGGTTTTCAGTGGCCAGCCAGCCCGTCATCTCAGCCTGAGAAGTCTGTCCAGAGATTTGATGGCCGCAGTGACCTTCTTCATGTGTAGGATATTGGAGGGAGTATCTGTGTCACAGTCACCATCATCAAGTCAACAACCCTATGTCCAAGCTATTCCTGTAATACCTATTGATGAAAATAATAAACAGACAATAACAGGAATAGGAGAAAGTTTTATTTGAGCCAAACTGAGTAGGGTCTTAAACAGCCAGACACGACCGAGCACAAGGAGCCTAGCCCAGAAGACAGCTTCTGTGATTACTCTCTCAGGGTGTGCTCCAAAGCAGGGCTGCCAGCAGTTTTCTGTCTTGTCAGAACAAAGAATATCAAATAAGTCAAGAATACATTGCTTCAAGGTTCCAAGAAAATCAGATTGGCACGTACAGAGCCAGTCAGTATGGCCTTGGCACCTGGGAAGGGAGTTTTATCATGGAAGGAGGACCCACATTGGTGTCCCAGGTTGGGAGGCATTTAATCTTTATTTTTAACACAGATCATCTTTTCTTCTGGTCAGTGCACCCTTTTCTTTAATAATTAAAGAAGATGCACAATGTCTGTTTGATAGTTCACAAACAGGCTGTTTTCGTTGGTATAAAATTCAAGTTAACTCAGGTATAAGCCAGGATGACTTCCCCACACATTTCTTTTATTATTCCCTGAACCAGAAATGCTTAAATGTTATTACCAAAAGCTTCTTTCAGTCATCACATAACTCGTTAGGCATGGGATTAGAATTCTCAAATTTGTCTCTCTCAGAAGATAGGTTTCTATCTCGTTCTTCGGAATTCTCATTTCTGGTGGCAGAGATGAGAGGACACCTTTAAGCTCAAGGTCATGAGCAGCAGTAATTCAGTCTGCATGGAGACCGTCAAACAGAAACAGGTCCCCAGGGGTTGCTCCTGTTCTGCGCGGGTCCTATAGAGGACGGCATCTTATGAAAATATATGTCATCCTAGTTAAGGTCATCTGAACTGTCTCCAGGAAAGGTCACCAGGCTACCTGCATTCTCTCAAGTGTACTTGCAGATCCTTTAGGATCTGAACCCACTGACTCTTGAACTCATAATATAAAATTCCCGGGAGAAAGAAATGATTCCCGCGAGAGGTGAATGCTGCCTTTGGAGTTAAGGTTGCCCTCGTGTGCTTACTCTTGTGAAGATCTGCCACCTGTCTGGAAGCCAGTGAATCAGGGCTGTTGTCCGTGACAGTGGCAAGCATTTGAGAGGCTTTTGTATTGGAACGTTTTTAGTTGTGTCAACAGGATAGGAGCAGCCAAGCTGCATTTCAAGTCCTTTTTCTCTCTCATCAAATGCTTCCTAATGGCGTTGCCGTGAAGAATCGAGTGTGTGCTTCCATATGTCTATTTCAGAACCGGGGAGCGGTCTCTCTGTGGTGTCACGAGGGTGTGGAGGGTTCCTTCAGATACTGAGAGTGTTCAGTCACGTCCACGGATGCAGTTCTGCCCTTCAGTTTAAAACCCAGAACTTCATAGCATCTTAGAATAGGCTCAAGTTGAAAAATGGAGTCTTAGAGTGCTACCCTCTAGATGAAGTCTTAGAGGTTAACAAGACACAGCCCAAATCTATCTTGTCTAGTTCTTTAAACCAGAGACAACTACTTTCCTCTGAGGAATGCCTTCTTGGCAGTATAATAAACTAAAAGCATACAGATGGTTTACTCAGTTCCTTGTCGCAGAGATGAACGGTCATCTCACCATCCACGCTGTCTCGTAGCCATTTTCAAAATGGTACTGCACCTCCTACAAGTTGTATTTTGCCTTTTGTATAAAACCCCAAATAAAGGTTTGTCTTCCTTCAAATTGGCTGAATTCCAGCGGCTGGTGGACCAGTGCCAGCGTGTGGAATCCAAAGCAACAGCTGAGGTGTCCACAAGCACTCTGAAACACTAAATGCACTTGGGCTCACGAGTGTACCTTCATGACACTGCACAGAGACGGGGTTTTCACTGCCCAGGGGGGTCTGAATCTGGTGGAAGACATAGACTGCTCGGAGCTGTGGAGATGGAAGCTGCAGTGCTTGTCAACTTATTTTTAAAAGAAAAGAAAAAAAAAAAGATCTCGCTTTAAAAATAGCCCTTAAGTGTACAGAATAAGTAGCAATCTGTCCTAGGTCAGTGGAAAAAAAAAAATACTGGTTTGTTTTGCTCTATGAATTTTGTGAATGGTATGTTGTAGGTTCTAAAATGTCTTGTAGGTCTTCATAGAACCATTCAACTTCAGCTTCTTCAGCGTTACTGGTTGGGGCATAGACTTGGATTACTGTGATATTGAATGGTTTGCTTGGAAATGAACAGAGATCATTCTGTTGTTTTTGATCTCCATTCTGAAGGAGATCAGCCCTGGGATTTCTTTGGAAGGAATGATGCTAAAGCTGAAACTCCAGTACTTTGGCCACCTCATGAGAAGAGTTGACTCATTGGAAAAGACTCTGATGTTGGGAGGGATTGGGGGCAGGAGGAGAAAGGGACGACAGAGGATGAGATGGCTGGATGGCATCACTGACTCGATGGACGTGAGTCTGAGTGAACTCCGGGAGTTGGTAATAGACAGGGAGGCCTGGTGTGCTGCGATTCATGGGGTCGCAAAGAGTCAGACACGACTGAGCAACTGAACTGAACTGAACTGATGGTGTAGGTTTGGATAGTACTGTTTTGTGGCTTTATGAATTATTTGGTATAGACGCTGAAAAAGTGAGTTTCAATCTGTCTTGTGGGTCTGCAGGTGAACGTGCCTTTAAAGTCAGACTCCATTGCATTTTGACTCCATGTTCTTCTTTGGTCTGTGGCTGGGGCCCTTCTGGCAGCCCAGTAAGCTCCCTTTGTTTGTGGGATTCGTCACCAAGCGATGATGCTGAGTCCTTGTTGACAGCGGGTGCATGACCCACTGGTGCAGGTGGTTTTTTCCTGGAAGGATGTCATTAGGAGGGCTGTAGCAGTGGATCATCTGTAATTCCATTAAAACCTAAAGGAAGTGGAATTTACATCATCCTGCTGTGCTCTTCTAAGGGTCTTTTAATCCATCTGCTTGCAGCTAAAACTGATAAAGCCTTTAAGGCTTTTCTGGATGCCCGGAACCCCACCAAGCAGCACTCCTCCACGCTGGAGTCTTACCTCATCAAGCCAGTTCAGAGGGTGCTCAAGTACCCGCTGCTGCTCAAGGAGCTGGTGTCCCTGACGGACCACGAGAGCGAGGAGCACTATCATCTGACGGGTAAGAAGCGGGGGCCGAGGGGGGACCTGACAGCTGCCTGGTGTCACATTCGGAATGCTTCTCAGCATCGTGATTATTCACCTTTAGGTACCATTTAGTGTGTGCAAATAGCTAGGCATTATGGCCACCCCTGTAGATGGGCACAGCATTTCCAATTATCTCATTGGAATAGCCCTTTGGAGGGACGATTCCATTTTCAAAGAACATAATTTAAGCTCAGGGAGTTGAAATAAATTGCTTCAGGTCACGTGTCTAACAAATAGTGCTGCCAGGACCTGTGCCCGGGCCTGTTCCCCCACAACTTTGTGAGGTTCTGTGTTGTTTACTGATCCATTCTGCTGTGTGAGGCTCCACCTTGTGGACAGCTGCGAGTGGAGACTGAACTCCCAAGGACAGATGAAGCTTTACCAGCTGACGCCGATGTGTCGTCTTCGTAACCTCAGAAATGATCAGCCTAAGTTTGTCAAATACACAGGGCCCCTCACTTTGATAGTAATTAGAGTGGAAGGACTGATGCTGAAGCTCCAATCCTTTGGCCACCTGATGAGAAGAGCTGACTCATTGGAAAAGACCCTGATGCTGAGAAAGATTGAAGGCAGGAGGAGAAGGGGATGACTGAGGATGAGATGGTTGGATGGCATCACCAACTCAACAGACACGAGCTTGAGCAATCTGCAGGAGATAGTAAAAGATTGGGAAGCCTAGCGTGCTGCAGTCCACGGGGTTTCAGAGTCTGGTACGACTTAGTAACTGAACAGCAATGAGTATCCCTTAAAGAGATGCTGTTTGGAGAGTAAAAGGGATTTGTTCTCCATGTGTCAGAACTAGGAGATCCAGTTAAGCTGCACATAATAAGCACATGGAGAGGGAAACAAACTTACTAGTAAATATTAGTATTACTGAATAGCAAACAGTGCAGTGTAAATGAAACGGTTTTTCTGTGACAAGCATATTGTATCATAAGTAATAAGGATAAACTTTTTGGTTTGAAAGTTAAAACTTATCAATGATACAAATTATGAGGATTCAATTGCTGTGTGAATAGTTCACTTTGCACTGAGGTGGTCTTTAAAAGGGGTCTGTTAAAAAAAATTGCCTGCTTAAAGTCCCTCTTCTAAAGATGGAATTAAAATCCTGAATCAGAAGAACAAGATATGAAAAATAGTGAGTTTGGAGGTGACTTGAAATTTTGCTTTTTGACCTTGACAAAAATCACTTTGTCCCTCACATGCTCATGTATAAAGTTCAAATTAACACCAAACATAAATGCAAACAGTTGCTCTGGAAAGGGGATATTTATGGAGGCTTTTGTAAGTTCTTGTTCAAGAACTGTCATTGATCACTATTCCAGTTAAGTGGTCCGGGAGGAGGGCAAAATTTAAGAGCAGGTATCCTATGGCTAATCAGCCTTGGGTTTAATTCTGGCTCCTCCTCATGTCTGGCAAAAAACCCCTTTGCACCTGAATTTTCTCATCTGTAAAATGGGATCAATAATAGGTCCTATTCTGATTGCACTGCTGTGGGGATTAAATGAGATGCCTCATGTAAATCACCTAGGAGAATATGCCAGAAAGAAGTGCTCAATAGGTGGGAGCTGTTATTGTTAGTGATGCTTTTTACTTGTACTCTGCCTCATTTCAAGGAGAATTTGAGGTGGAAGATAATTTTGCTGTTCTTCATTATAACTAGATTACCATAGGCTATTTAAGCCCTATCTGAATGATGCTACTGTTAGTTAAGAACTGGTCTCGAATTCTGGCTTGAATCTTAAGGTTTTTTATTATTGCTGTTGGGTAGGATTTCAAACAAATCAAAACTGTAAAACAAATTATGACTGCGTATCTTGCAGAAGCACTAAAGGCAATGGAAAAAGTAGCCAGCCACATCAATGAGATGCAGAAGATATATGAAGATTACGGGACCGTATTTGACCAGCTTGTAGCAGAGCAGAGTGGAACAGAGAAGGAGGTCAGTAGGACTTTCGGATTCCGAGAGGCTGAATGCCTGTGACCGTGGGTCTGGAGGTGACCTCCAGGCCAGGCCACCCAGTTAGGGCTTTCCTACAGGAGAAATTGCCTAAAATTTTCTTTTTGATCCTAATGCTTATTGTAAGATTTAGGTGTAAATATAACATAAAATTGACTGCATTGGCCTAAAGGCGTAATCATCTGTTCTGTTAATAACTACTGTACCCAAAGAACTAGTTCTTAGCTCGTATCCGTACCTCTTCCTCCTCTTCCTGTGGAGCGTGAGGTCAGGACAAATCCCAGAGGCTAGACTATAAATGGAGAGCTGGGGCTGTGGGAGGGGAGGGGAGGGATAAAGGCAGTGGGAGTCAGCGTGTGGGAAGAGAATTGAAGGCTTTTCCTTTTTTTCCCTTTTCTAACCTCAAGTATTGGTGGCTACCTCCTTACTTATAAAAGCAGTTTAAGTGGAATTTGACAATTTCCCTACTTTTCTTCTCTGGCTGGATTACCAAATTTAGCATCTTGAGCTTTAAAAAGTCTACACATAAGGAGCAATGTAGTTTAAGTAGAAAAAGGCAAGAACAGGAAACGGTTTTTTTTTTAATTACAGTCAGTTTCAATGTTGGTACCTCTTTTATTAGCAGGCCTCATGTGGTTTCAAAGGCACTTGGGATGAACTTTGACCCTGGGGTGGGAGGAATGTCATCCCACAGGTCACAGTGTGTGTGCCTTGGGGCAAAATGCCTTCACCTTTATTTTTCAGTGTGGTGCTTAGCTCATATTTTCAAACCTGCTATTTAAGGCCCTGTGTTCATGGGAACCATAAAAATGGAACATACTTGAGTTTTAGCAATGACCATATGTGTGTGATCCCTCTCTCCTGAGCCACCCCCGGCCCCCGCCCCTCACCCCTGGATTTCCATGTCTCCTTGATCTTGTTTTTACCATTCAGGTCACAGAACTTTCAATGGGGGAGCTTCTGATGCACTCTACAGTGTCCTGGTTGAATCCATTTCTGTCTCTAGGAAAAGCCAGAAAGGACCTTGAACTCACAGTATTTGGTTAGTATTCCGTTCACAAGAATGTAAACTTGAGGGGCTGGCAAGAATGAAGAACCTCCTAAACCCACAAACTCCTGATTTCCAGAAGGACTTAGAGTCACTGCGCTAATGGCTTTGACTTCACGTGGGCAGCTTCCAGCTCTTTAGAAGCCTTGCCCTGTACACACACGACCTTCTTCTCCCTTCTGCTGCTTGGTTTGGTGGATCTGGCCAAGTGTTACAGGAACAGAGCTCCTGGGTCTATTTTTGAAATCTGCCATCTTAGTTTGCTGCACTTCAAAATGTCTTAATTCCCACTGAGAGCTGGGAGAGGGGGCATAGACTGTGTGTTCTTATTGAGATGAACCCCATGTCCTCAGCTTCTGATAAAACACGAATTCAAAAAACAAAATGCCAGGATCTCCTTCAAACAATAGCTTTTAAATAAGCAAGTACTTGTGCATGATTCAAATATGAACAGAAGGAAGTACTATTTATTCTCCCGTGTGTCAGCATTGTGGAATCTTGAAGAGCTTTGTTCTATTAAAATACTCAGCTTCAGTTCAATGTTAGGAGAGTGTGTATTAAATAATGACATTTCTTTCTCTTCTCTTTAGTTTTTAAGAGAGCTGTCATATTGGTTTATAAAGAAAACTGCAAACTGAAAAAGAAATTGGTAAGACATGAATTAACTTTCGTTAAAGCAAACTTTTTGAACTGTACCTTCCTGTTACTGAACTGGGAAGCCTGCTAAGGACCAAGGCCTGGCCAACTGATGTGGCTTATTCCTGGGGTAACTGAGCAAATCAGATACTTGGGGTATTTCTTATTCTCCCCATCAAAGCTGTCTGTCTGAAAAGATGGACACAAATACCCGTGCTGGGGGCCTACCAAAAATGACCCATGTCTGCTCCATAGAAGTCAGTCTATATAATTTTGGTTTCTCTTTAGAGGTGGTAACATGAGATCATAGAAGGCTTGCTTGTCATTATTGCTTAGAAGCCTAGGACTTCTGCTCCCCAAACCACAACGCTGCCCTGTCCGCAGCCCATCGAGAGCTTCCTCAGAGCTGGGGCTCACCTGACCCGATTCCCTTCTGTACCCCGAGCCCCACACAGTGGCACGTCTGCACCAGGGAGAGCGCCCAGTTCCCGCCTTGCGCACATGTACCCTGGGAGCCAGCTTGCTCTAACCTGCTCTTGGGGGGTTTTCACCTTACAGCCCTCAAATTCCCGGCCTGCACACAGCAATGCTGACCTGGATCCGTTTAAGTTCCGCTGGTTGATCCCCATATCCGCGCTTCAAGTCAGACTGGGAAATACAGCAGGTAATAGTTGCATGTTGTACAAATGCCAGAAAAAAAAGACATCTTCAGGGAATTTTCAAACTATGGAATGAAAAAGTAGGAGGAAAGAACCTGGGGATAATTTCTGGTATTTTACAGGCAAGGAAAATGAGGACGAGAGAGTGTTGTGATGTCTCTTTACAGGCTTTGGAGGAAGTAAATGCTAGAGGATGACTTTTCTTTGCTAAATACTTCTCTTCATTGTTTTCAACATTTTCCTAATATCTAACATTTCTAGTTATTCTAATAATTTTAGGGTAGTATCTATCCCTAAAATTTGTTAAAGAAACACAGGTCCACAAATTGTTACAAAATTTGAAATACCAGAAAATTCCTTAAGATTCAGCAGTATTACAAGTGATACAGAAAAAAATTTTCCATGCAAAATGTTCAGAGATCCTTCTAGAATAACCCTGTTCCAGTGCCAGTGCCACTGGTGATGGAAAAGACCACCAGGCTGAGGCCCGCGGTGACGGTCTGGGTCCCTGTTCAGTTTTTGCGGGAAGTACTCACGTTTCCGGAACCATGACTGAGTGTGGTGCTGGCTGCCTTTACCTAAAGTGCCTGAGCACACTCCTTCCAAGGGATGAGGCTGAAAAATGGGGTTCACTTACCTCTTTCCCAGAGATGGGATCCAGAGGTAGGGCAGAAGCACCAAGGTGGATGGGAAATGTCAGCACGAAATGTACAAAAAGTAACTAAAACACATTTAACTTTTTTAACTATTGTGGAAGTCATACACAGAATTGAGCCCCAGAAGAAAATGAGGAGAGTCAGAATTGGGAATACTGAACTCTTTAGATTGTGGGTTTCAAGTTTCATGGGTGTCCTTTATCACAGCATCTTTGGCAGAGTTGCAGCCCCTGGTTTCTTTTTACACAGGGACAGAAAATAATTCCTTATGGGAGCTGATCCACACCAAGTCAGAAATAGAAGGACGGCCAGAGACCATCTTTCAGTTGTGCTGCAGGTATTACTCCCTTCCAAAAATGAAAGCCAATGGGAATAAGATAGAATGATAGTCTCTTAAAAATGGGTTTATTTTTAGTGCCCTCTTGAATCTTGATGACTTCAGAATCACACCCACCCTCTCCAAACTGGCAACTGCAGCTCTAGTAGAATAATACATTGATTAAATATACATCCAAATCTTAGTGCCTGCAGGAAGTTCAAGAACCATCAATCCTCACTCCTTTTGTAAGCGACAAGAGGCCGCGGCATACAGAGGCTGGGCAACTTGCTGTCAGTCTGCCCTCATGTACCACGGGAGGGCAGGAGACAAGGGCAAGCTGGGTGAGACAGCAGAAACAACCAGTGTTTTCTCTCCCCTCTAGTGACAATGAAAGCAAAACCAACATCGTCAAGGTGATTCGATCTATTCTGAGGGAAAATTTCAGGCGTCACATAAAGTGTGAATTACCCCTGGAGAAAACATGTAAGGATCGCCTGGTACCCCTTAAGAACCGCGTTCCTGTCTCAGCCAAATTAGGTGAGAACTTGTCTAGCCTTGGGTGTACTCAGGAGACTATGATAAACTTCTCTGCAAGCATGTATGCTCTTAGAACAGGGCAGCCAGTCATCACTTTGTAGATGATCTGCAGTAGCTTTCTAAGCTGTAAACCAGACCCCAACACACAGGATGGAATGAGGTGGTCACTGCCATGCTATTTCTTTTAAGAAACCTAAAACATGCCTCTCCCCACTTTGTAAAGCACAACCACCCCCAACCCTTGTCTCCACTGGCTGACAGTCTACACTTACCATCTTCTCTCTTCCACTGAAATGTACCGGAGTCGAGGGACTTGTTTCTGCTCATTGTCATGTTCCAGTGCTCGCAACAGTGCAAAGCCTCTAGAGAAGGTCAATTCTAAGTGAATAAAGGTCAAAAAGTCGAATATACCCACTCTCAGTAAACCCACTGTATAGATAAACTTTCTGCCTGTTTTTTTAAACTTTCAGCTTTCTATATAACTGTTTCGTTAATATCATTGATCTAGTTTTTAGTCTTGCAAAATGTATCTCTCATTTTAAGTAGTTTGACCACTTCAGATTTACCATATATTTTCTATTTTTTCCTCCACTGGCAAAATAAGCTACAGCCATCAAAAATATACTATTGTCTGCAGAAACACAATTGAACTCCCCCTCTTCCTTTCAACCCAAGAGAAAGGAGTTAAACACAAATACACGTGTGTGCAACTCAATATTCTTGTTAAATCTCAAAGTTGATGAGAAATCCAACAGACAGTTCTCATGAGAAAAAGAGCATTTTCCAATCTTTACCTGAGCAACAATGGAAATAAACAGGTGAGAAGGTGGGCAGAGAAATAATGTAATCTTAGTTCTGAAACTACAAAGTACTTTAGTAAAAGAAAGGAACCTAGATTTTATTAGCCACTAACTGTTAAATTTATTCATTAGCAAAATAAGAATCCTAGCCCTTATGACACTTTATAACTTATTCTATCTCAGTAATTAAGTTCTGATAACTTATCATCCAAAAATGCCAAATTCCCCAACTTAAAATTTCAACTACACATAAGTAAAAAATGTCCATATTTGCAGTATCTACATTTTTTTTTTTGCTCAAGTCCCAGGACAGTTAGTAATTTAAGTGAGATGAAAAAATTTTAATTAAGATGTTAACTCTCATAACCTCCAAGGCCAACGTTACACATTGTGGAAACAGTTCCTCTGTCATAAGGGAACGTGTGCTTTTCTCGTTGCAGCTTCATCCAGGTCCTTAAAAGTCCTTAAGAATTCCTCCAGCAGCGAGTGGCCGGGGGAGCCGGGCAAGGGCAGCTCCCTGGACTCGGACGAGGGCAGCCTGAGCAGCAGCACCCAGAGCAGCGGCTGCCCCCCTGCCGGAAGGGGGCAGGATACCCAGCAGCACCCCCACGCGGGCCTGGCCGACTTCTCCGACAGTCTCATCAAAGAGAGCGACATTCTGAGCGACGACGAGGACGACTACCCCCAGGCTCGGAGGCAGGGCAGCCCCACCAAAGACATCGAGATCCAGTTCCAGAGACTGAGGATCTCTGAGGACCCCGATGCTCACCCGGCTGAAGAGCCGCCCAGCAAGGACGGGCAGCCCAAGCTGGTGCGGGGGCACTTCTGCGCCGTCAAACGCAAGGCCAACAGCACCAAGCGGGACAGGGGCACCCTGCTGAAGGCGCAGACGCGTCACCAGTCCCTGGACAGTCATCCTGGAAACGCCAACCTTGATCTCAGCTCTGTCCTTGAGCGAGAATTCAGCGTCCAGAGCTTAACATCGGTTGTCAACGAAGAGTGCTTTTATGAAACAGAGAGCCATGGAAAGTCCTAGCACAGACCAACCCAGATACGGCTTACATTGCTGGTTTCACTTTTAAACTGGTGGCAAAATGAAAATTGCAGAAACACTATTCATTATTAGGTTTTGTGCAGGATACATTTTCCCACAAATAGTTGTAAAGACTTAAGTTATTTTAATTTATTGTGGATCAGAAAACTAGCTTAAACTGGTCAGAATTTGTAAATTACTTAGTTTATATCCCTTTTGAGCAGGTATCAAAATGATTTAGAATCCTTAAGATGAATGCATTCTAATTTATGTAGAAAAAGGTGGGGAAGTTGTGATTAATAGCTTTTAAAAGGTCATTTTTTCTCCAATACTTTCAGCTATTAGGTTTCACTTTATTTAAAGCATATTTAAATTATTTTAATGTGGGTTAGGGGTACAATGTGCAGATACTTCATTTTTGTAAGGTTGTAATAGATGCTGTTTATACTAAACATGTCACATCTATGCAGTATATATATGTATATTAAAGCTTGTACTCTATCTTACTTGATATTTATTCTCTTTACCAAGCTGTAAAAGGGGAGTAAGTCACAGTTGTGAGCACACATGAGAAGTTCAGCACCTGGCAGGCTGGCAGCCCCTTGAGTAGCAGCTACAGTCTGCAGCTCTGCTTGTCATCCTCTTTTTTTGACTTTTGCCTGAGTTCTTCTCTGAAATTGTAAGCAAAGAGGTGTGGGTCTTCATCACACATTTTTCGGTACACATCGCAGAGGCTCTTAAAATGTGAGACAGTGAGTTGGGTAGGTCGGAGAGTCGGGTCCACATCTGCCAACTCTAACAGTTTTCCCGTGCTTTCTAATCGCCGAGCTTCAGGGAATAACATTCTGAAAGAAGAGGAAAAAAATCAGAATTTCATTTTAATTCTACAAACGATGCTGCTCCTTCTCTCCTCCTTTGAAAACGGCATGGTTCCAACAACATTAGGGAGTGGAAGAAGAGCCTCTGCAGAGACCTGCGGGCCCCAAGCCCGTGGAGGAGGCTCTGCTTACACCACCGGCAACAGGTATGAACCACCACTGAGGGCAGAGCTAATCTGACCACGTGAGAAGAGAGTTCTAAAGCCAAATCAGTACGTGCATCTCTAAGGGAAATTTATCATATGCTCAGCTGCATTCTCAGAGAAATACAAGTTTGTGCCTCACATTTTAAATATAAAAATTGCGTATTATTTCTGGTGCATTTTTGATTCTCTGTCATTTGAATTTACCAGCCTAAAGTTAGAAAACATGTGAAAATAGAAAGTTATTTTCCTCTTTAAGATAACTGAAGCATCTTTAAAATTGACTCAAGTATAAACTGTAAATTTCATCTATCAATCAGATTATTGTTTTAAAATGAATAGTGAAACTGACTGAAATATTGCAAAGCTACACCTGGATTCTGTTTTCTTCTCTCAAGTCTCAGAGGTTCAACAGAACTTGTCTCAAAGGGCTTGGAAGACGTCGTGGCAAGAGACGACAGAGTTTTCTTACAGGCTGATGGTCTTCTCAACTAGGAATGCCAGGTCCCCACATTTTCAGGGTGAGTTGACTGCGTTCAGTTTCATGGCAAGCAGGGGTCTGATCATAATTTCTGTGATCTGAGACTGCCGTGTGGTGTGATGTGACTGAGGGTCACCAAAAAGTCAAAGACGGTCACAAGACTTGGTCCATCTCGGCACAGGGGACGGCGTTGTGATGTGAAAGGAGCTCATTACTTAGCTGCGGGTTGTCTTGGAGATGCCAGGGCCAACTCTGGGCTCAGGCCAGTTCCAGGACTGCTACATGTAGGATGTACTTTCTGTGATTTTTTTTTTCCCTCCCTGACCCTGTGTGACCTCCAGCTTGCGTCCAACTTGTGGCAGTGCATCCTGGCTGTGGCGGGGGGGCGGGGAGCTGGGGTGAACCAGAAGGGTGCCTTCACTTATTGGTACCAGGACAGCCAGCAGCATCACCAACTAGAGAAGTAGTAGCATGAACACTGGCCTAACTCCAACGGCAGGCTGGGGATTCTACCTGTCCTGTCAGATCCTCAAGGGTGGGTCTGTGGATTCCAATGGTTTCAGGAGGCAGCTGTCCAGCTGGGCCTGAAGTAATTTCACATGCTAAGGGGACTCTTCACAGAACCAGAATGAGAGAACTGAAATGGAGCTAGCTAATCGTAGAAAATAATGTGTTCCAAGTCGCTTCAGTCATGTCTGACTCTCTGCAACCCCATGGACTGGAGCCTGCCAGGCTCCTCTGTCCATGGGATTCTCTAGGCAAGAATACTGGAGTGGGCTGCCATGCCCTCCTCCAGGGAATCCTTCTGGCCCAGGGCTCGAACCTATGTCTCTCTACATCTGCATTGGCAGGCAGGTTCTTTACCACTAGCGCCACCTGGGAAGCCCTAGAAAATAGTATGTGCCTCTAAAGCTAAACTGATGTAAAGAACTACAGTTGACTGTATTAGGTGGGTATCTTAAAAACACACATTTGCTTTCCTGCCTCCTTAGACTATGTTGGGCCTAGTCACATGTTTTCCTGACTGTCACTGGCTATCAAGCATCACTGGTGACCTTGAGGCCTTTCAGGCTCACACACAGGAGCTCTCTGTTAATAAAAACATACACACAGATCTCACGGATACGCCAGACGTTTTTCTGGCTACTCAGAAGTTATCTTTGCTTCCTAAATGGAAAGAGGGCATTAAAAAACCCACTTAGTGTGTGATAGGAGATACACATATTTGGTCTCTGTCCTGAGACAGAGCTTCTAAAATCTTTGGAATTTCCTGTGTAAGGGGTGACAGGAACATCGTTTGTTATTCATAACAAGCCCCTTTTGATCATATCTGAATTCTGTGCGAATGAGGTGATTCTTGGTGGCCCCTGGAAAGCATCAGGCTAGGGGACTCAATTATATGACTGAAGGATGCACCTACCACTGCTCGTCTGAGGAGGGAAGAGCTGGAAAACTGAGCTTGATCGCCAGTGGCCAATGCTTTACTCAGTCCTGCTTGGGTAATGAACTTCATAAAACCCCCAAATAATAGGGTTAGGAGAGCTTCAAGGCTGGTGGACACACGAGGTGCTGGGAAGGAAGAAACCTCGAGAGGGCATCCCGCCCCCAAACCATGTCTTGGACCTCTCCTCCAACTTTGGCAGTTCCTGAGTTATAGCTTTTAAAACCAATACATGAAAGTAAGTGTACTATGAGCCATTCTAGCAGATTGCTGAGGCTGAAGATGGACGAGATCATGGAAACTGCCGATTTACAGCCAGTCAGAAAATATCAGCAGCAACCTGGGACTTGCCACTAGTGTCTGCGTTAATGCCAGACAGTGAGTTATCAGACTTGAATTAAATTGCACGACACCCAGGTGGTGGTCGGAGAATTAGGGAATCTTCTCGCGTTGGAGAAAACACCACATGTGTAGTGGCAGAAGTGTCAAGAGTAACAACAGCTCAGATGGTTTGAGTCCTGAGTGAAATGATGACCGCCCAGTACAGCCTCACTGCAAACTGTGTGATGTCAGTTTTAGTTTGTACTTATGACCAAACCAAACAGAACCTCCCGGTGGCATATGCGGTTAAGACAATGTTTTGCTTTCTCCTCAGTGGCTGTTAAATTTGTTCATCACAGGATCTGAACTAAGAGTAATATTTACGGCAGTTTGAACAACTGTAAAAACATCAGTTCCTAATCTTGGAAGGTGATTGAGGAGTTTGTAAAAAGTGCTACCAAGCAGGAAAAAGCGTTCTTACCCGAGCCCTCGATGGCAGTATTTCCTTCGGAACTGAAAGGCATTCTGAACCACCTTCTCCACCAGCTTGAAGGGCTGCTCGATCCTGGGCCGGGTCAGGGGGGTGAAGTGCACCACCCCCGAGTCCACCTTCATCGTCAGAACACACACAGGATTTTACTGCCTGCTATAGTACATTAAACGGTTTATCTTCGTACAGCACAGGAGGATGGATCAGCAGGAGCACGGCAGATCTCCTCCAGGCATGTAAGATGCTACACTCGCCTCTGAGCTGCCGCAGGGAACTCCCAGTTGGCTGTATCTGTTCTGTAACGGCAGCCACTAGGCCTGTGCTTAATAGTCACTTAATTTTAGAATGTGGTTTTACAATGGCCATTTAAGATTAATCCAGGTAATCTTTAAAGTCTGTAGGCAGGTAACAGCGTAAGAATATTTAGCTTTTGAATGAGTAAAAAATAAGCTGCAGCAGAAGTTCCGAGTGTAAGTCTGGACTTCAAAAGCCTGAGACATGGGAGCTGGGCCCCCAGGGACTACTCAGCACTGAACTCCCCATAAAGGGAATCAATTAAGACACCAATTCTTTCAGATATAGATACTGATTAATCAGCTGGATTGAATTTATGCTCGTCTGCATGGCCACATAACTTTCTGCTAACAACTTTAAACGTCCCACGAGGCAAAGGCAGGAACCAAATGTAATGGAAACCACCAGAAATACTACTGTTTAAGTGTTAAGCTACTACCAGCTGTTGAGATTCTTTATCAGAAAATAAAAATATCCCTATTCTAAAAATGGACTCACAGTGGTTCACAAGGATATATTCAAAACAACACTAGAAAAATACTGGAAGTAAAGACTAGGAGAGGAAATGGAGTCAAAGCAGCTATGACACACACACAAGCCTGACACAGATGTGGTCTGGGAAATGGGAAGTCTACTCGTAATTTACAAAAGCTTCAGGCTCTAAGGGATTATTGCTAAACCTGCTCCTTAGAACATCATACACTCTAAAGTCCAACAATTTATGAAGTGTGGGCCGTATCACTACTTGTCAAAAGGAACCCTATGTTTTAAAACTCAAAGGGGTTATCGCATTCTCTCGGGAGGACATGCTCCTAAATATCCTTGCAGCTGCAAAATTATTCCTTCAAATGGGCCTGTAATATATATAAGGCAACTTTTGTTTGTTTTTAGGTTGGAGGAAAAGTATTTGCACGTGATGTGAGGATGTTTGGATAAGAAAGACCCAAGAAGACCAACCTGGATGGGCTTTCAGAGGCGCCAGAAGGGTTTCTCCTGCTAGGTGGGGTCTGAGCTGCCTGGAACCGCCCCGCTGACCTCCCCCATCACTGAGGCTGGCAAATGCTGAGAATGTTCTAAGCTGGAGAGTGAAAGCTGGCAATGGAGAGACTTTGCACCTGAAAATGCTCCCTAAAATGTCCATCTTCAGACTGTTTTAGTGACGATTATACACTTTGGGTGGGACAGTTATTCTCCCACTGCAGAGTGACTATCTCAATGTGCTTATTAAATTTGAATAGTTTTTTCAAGTTGTGCTCTGTGTGTTTCTCCAAGTTCACTAACAAGCACTTCCTAAGTTCTTGTTTTAGTGAACTTCCAAGTTCACTTTTAGCACTTTCAGCTAAAAGGCCAGGACTTTCCTTAGAGCTTCACAAAAACACCACGAAACAGGATCCAGGCGCCCCAGAGGGCCTGTGGTCAACACAGAGGAGAGAGGCACGGGACAGCACATGGGACTGGGGATCAAGTGAACTCAACTGTTCTAGACCGTTCTCTCAACTTTGCCCACCCCTTTCTCCCACCTGTGCTCACTGGCATTCCGGTCCTGACCGCTCATTCTGCCAACCCTCTATGACTCAGCCCCTTGAATCCTTTCCATCCAATCCTTCCAAATTAGTTCTGAAAGGATTCTTCCAGTCAGCAGTCTGCCAGTCTCCAGAGAAAATAATTTTTTATTAAACTGAGATAAAATTAAACCCTACCCAACACTAAACCCACAAAATATTATCAAAACTCTAATGTTCAAATACTATTAAGACCAAAGGCACGAAAACAGGGATAGATGCATTCTCCTTCCAGTAAGAAACTGCCACTCCTAGAATCCTTGGATTTAAAAATTTGGCCTCATCTTTATTTGCCTGATTTTATGTCCGACTCTGTGCAACCCCATAGACGGCAGCCCACCAGGCTCCCCTGTCCCTAGGATTCTCCAGGCAAGAACACTGGACTGGGTTGCCATTTCCTTCTCCAATGCATGAAAGTGAAAAGTGAAAGTGAAGTCGCTCAGTCGTGTCCGACTCTTAGTGGCCCCATGGACTGCAGCCTACCAGGCTCCTCCATCCATGGGATTTTCCAGGCAAGAGTACTGGAGTGGGGTGCCACTGCCTTCTCTGTTTGAGATATAGCTAGTATTTACAAATACAGGCAACGTCTGTTTTTTATTTTTTAAAAAGTTTAAAACCCTGTATAAATATAGCAGCACTCCATATAAACTGTAGCAGTAGACTTCTAAAGTTTGAATTTAACTCTGATACCCAGTTAAGTTGGCTAATAGTATGTTTCAGATAAAAGGAAATCTCCACTCACAATCAAATACAGTCACTGTTTAGCAGAGGATCACAGAAAACTCAGGCAAAAAGGCTCTTCGGGGAACGTGTCCTGCTTCTCTGGGAGACCTACACCACCCTCTTTTCTACACCTGCCTCCAAACACACTTCTCGAATCACGCTGTAGGATGGAGCCCATTTTCTGTAGAACCACAGGGAAGCTACTTGGTAACTATGGTAATAGATTCAAAAATGCTTTTTACTTATAAATGAATGCTTATTTAAAATTACAACCATTAAATTTCCTTGCCTGAGTTTTAAGTCTGTTAAAGGGTTTGATTCCAAAAAAGAAGTCAGTGCGTGGGCACTAGACGCAGCTAAAACTCCTGGATGAAACGCCGCCGTCCCGTTCCGAAATCAGCCGGTCAGTGTACTAAAATGACCTACTGAAACTTCAAACTAGAGCATTTACAACGGTAAATATTTGCCTCTCCAACCCACCGCAAGGTCAATGCTGCACAAAGTGGAGGTTCTGCTTCTCAACATGAGTAGGCTGGAGGCCAGCGTGTCTAGGACGTGACTGGTTATGAGCTCAGAGCAGCACTTTGGCCTCACGGGAGAACTGGGGTAAGAAGCTATTAAATCTCAGACATTGCCAGCTCAGATCCTGAATCAACACGGTCCAAGGAACACTGAAGACTGTACAGCCCTGTTTCTTTGAGATGATCATCATAACATGTCAAAGAGCTCAATAATTACCCCCACAGAAAGGTACAGATAGAATATTGGCCATTATCTAAGAAAAGGTCTTCAACAGCTCCCATGGTGTTCGGGACCATTAAAGGATAAGCCACTGGAGAAGAAAAACGCTTAGGAAGTTACAGTTCACTTAGCCAAGATATGACCACAACTGGGAGAGGACGGAAGGAGTGATGCGAACAAAGGATGACTACAGGGAATAATGAGGCTCCAGAAACAACACAGGGATTCAACCTTCAAGGGAGGACTGTCTCAGATTCGTGTAGACGGCATGAAGGGTCCAGAGATCCTGAGGTAGGAGAGTCACGTTCGGCATCAGGTGAAATCAGAGTCGGGTGAGCGCCCTGAGGATGCTTGGTTCCTCCCTAACCAGTGCTGGCTCACTCCCTCAGGGTTCCCACGCCCACGTCTCCATCAGAACGTCCTGGGCCCTGCAGCTGCACCTGCCCCCAAGAAGGGGAGCAGTCACAGTCACTACTGCCTGTGATAGTATAGTTAAGCAGCTTGGAGAATGCCAGAGTGTTTTCCCTCTCTTTTCCTTCTTAGAATGATACAAAAAGAACAGATTTTAAACAGTCAGTGTTTACTCTGGGAGCATAAGCATGTAAGAAGAGTGAGCGAGCTGAGGGCACGATAAGAAATAAGTCCAAGAGGCAGCCAAAGTGAGGGCAGAGGATGGAGAGGGCTTTTTACTGGGTATATCATGTAAATAAAAGTATGTATGTAAATTAGGCCTACCAGCAACAAGACATATGAGGGTTTCTTGGTCCCAAGGATGGGAACAATTTTGGGGAGATGAACGCTTAATTTTAAACAAATACAAGACGGACACCCAAAAAAGATGTCCTGTTCATTATAGGGGACTGGAATGCAAAAGTAGGAAGTCAAGAAACACCTGGAGTAACAGGCAAATTTGGCCTTGGAATACGGAATGAAGCAGGGCAAAGACTAATAGAGTTTTGCCAAGAAAATGCACTGGTCATAACAAACACCCTCTTCCAATAACACAAGAGAAGACTCTATACATGGACATCACCAGATGGTCAACACCGAAATCAGACTGATTATATTCTTTGCAGCCAAAGACGGAGAAGCTCTATACAGTCAGCAAAAACAAGACCAAGAGCTGACTGTGGCTCAGATCATGAACTCCTTATTGCCAAATTCAGACTTAAATTGAAGAAAGTAGGGAAAAGCACTAGACCATTCAGGTATGACCTAAATCAAATCCCTTATGATTATACAGTGGAAGTGAGAAATAGATTTAAGGGCCTAGATCTGATAGACAGAGTGCCTGATGAACTATGGAATGAGGTTCATGACATTGTACAGGAGATAGGGATCAAGACCATCCCCATGGAAAAGAAATGCAAAAAAGCAAAATGGCTGTCTGGGGAGGCCTTACAAATAGCTGTGAAAAGAAGAGAAGCGAAAAGCAAAGGAGAAAAGGAAAGATATAAGCATCTGAATGCAGAGTTCCAAAGAATAGCAAGAAGAGATAAGAAAGCCTTCTTCAGCGATCAATGCAAAGAAATAGAGGAGAACAATAGAATGGGAAAGACTAGAGATCTCTTCAAGAAAATCAGAGATACCAAGGGAACATTTCATGCAAAGATGGGCTCGATAAAGGAAAGAAATGGTATGGATCTGCAGAAGATATTAAGAAGTGGCAAGAATACACAGAAGAACTGTACAAAACAGAGCTTCATGACCCAGATAATCACGATGGTGTGATCACTGACCTAGAGCCAGACATCCTGGAATGTGAAGTCAAGTGGGCCTTAGAAAGCATCACCACGAACAAAACTAGTGGAGGTGATGGAATTCCAGTTGAACTATTTCAAATCCTGAAAGATGATGCTGTGAAAGTGCTGCACTCAATATGCCAGCAAATTTGGAAAACTCAGCAGTGGCCACAGGACTGGAAAAGGTCAATTTTCATTCCAATCCCAAAGAAAGGCAATGCCAAAGAATGCTCAAACTACTGCACAATTGCACTCATCTCACACGCTAGTAAAGTAATGCTCAAAATTCTCCAAGCCAGGCTTCAGCAATACGTGAACCGTGAACTTCCACTTCCTCATGTTCAAGCTGGTTTTAGAAAAGGCAGAGGAACCAGAGATCAAATTGCCAACATCCGCTGGATCATGGAAAAAGCAAGAGAGTTCCAGAAAAACATCTATTTCTGCTTTATTCACTATGCCAAAGCCTTTGACTGTGTGTATCACAAGAAACTGTGGGAAATTCTGAAAGAGATGGGAATACCAGACCACCTGACCTGCCTCTTGAGAAATTTGTATGCAGGTCAGGAAGCAACAGTTAGAGCTGGACATGGAACAACAGACTGGTTCCAAATAGGAAAAGGAGTACGTCAAGGCTGTATATTGTCACCCTGCTTATTTAACTTCTATGCAGAGTACATCATGAGAAACGCTGGACTGGAAGAAGCACAAGCTGGAATCAAGATTGCCGGGAGAAATATCAGTAACCTCAGATATGCAGATGACACCACCCTATGGCAGAAAATGAAGAGGAACTAAAAAGCCTCTTGATCAAAGTGAAAGCGGAGAGTGAAAAAGTTGGCTTAAAGCTCAACATTGAGAAAACTAATATCATAGCATCTGGTCCCATCACTTCATGGGAAATAGATGGGGAAACAGTGTCAGACTTTATTTGTTGGGGCTCCAAAATCACTGCAGATTGTGACTGCAGCCATGAAATTAAAAGACGCTTACTCCTTGGAAGGAAAGTTATGACCAACCTAGATAGCATATTCAAAAGCAGAGACATTACTTTGCCAACAAAGATCCGTCTAGTCAAGGCTATGGTTTTTCCTGTGGTCATGTATGTATGTGAGAGTTGGACTGTGAAGAAGGCCGAGTGCCGAAGAATTGATGCTTTTGAACTGTGGTGTTGGAGAAGACTCTTGAGAGTCCCCTGGACTGCAAGGAGATCCAACCAGTCCATTCTGAAGGAGATCAGCCCTGGGATTTCTTTGGAAGGAATGATGCTGAAGCTGAAACTCCAGTACTTTGGCCACCTCATGAGAAGAGTTGACTCATTGGAAAAGACCCTGATGCTGGGAGGGATTGGGGGCAGGAGGAGAAGGGGACGACGGAGGATGAGATGGCTGGATGGCATCACTGACTCGATGGATGTGAGTCTGGGTGAACTCCGAGAGTTGGTGATGGACAGGGAGGCCTGGTGTGCTGCGATTCATGGGGTCGAAAAGAGTCGAACATGACTGAGCAGTCGACTGAACTGAACTGACAAGAGGCACAAGAATGCACAAATACTGGATCAGGATATTCTGTTATACTTGGAGGTACTGAATGATCATAGGGAAAACACCTTTCTAAAACCACAACCTTTTCCACAAACCATGACTTTAGTGATTGTGTAACAGTGGCCCCTGGAGGTACCTGGGGACAGAGGAGGTTCCTGCTTGGGGCAGGGCTCTTGCAGCAGAGGGGGCTGCGGCCAGGGCCTGACCTCTGGTTTTGTTTCATGGCTCCAGAGAAACCTGAGCACCTCTGAATCAGTCAGCTCCCCGGGGGCTGGCTTCAATCTATACAAACTCACCAGGTAGTCAATAATTGCTGCTGCTATAAATATTACCATTACTATACTGAGAACATGGATAAATGAACATGGATGCAAATCTACTAATTCATAATGAGTCACAACTGTCAAAGAGACATGCAAGCTGACTCGTTAGTACATTCCCTTCCCAAGAAAACTACCTAAGGTGCAAGCTCTTATGCTGAGAAGGCTTGCGGAGGCACGGAGCAGGAACAAGCTCATGCAGATGCTGTCGCCATGGTCACTGGTGCTCAGCCCGCGGGCCTGGCCACTCATGGGCACAGGTACAGGGTGCTGGATTCTCCCAGGCCCTGTGCTCTCAGCACCCAGACCCGCTCTCCTTTGGCAGAGGTGCCCTCTAACTGTTCACGCTGTCCTGCTCTTCCTACTTCTGACTTGAAAGACAGTCTGTCTTTGTAAAGACGAATTCCATAGCTACTGGATCTCTTCCTTCATATGCTGATTTTACCAGTTTAACTCACGGAGTTTTGGGGGACCTCCTATGAATGTAACCAGAGGTATAACAATAAATAAAGAGAAATGATGGAAACTGATGTAAGCTCTCTATTTGGCAACATCACAAAGTCCACACGAACCCACCCAGGGCGGCAGAGTGTGGGCCAGGACTGGGCCAGGACTGAAACGCAGGAGACCCAGTGGGCAGAGAGGGAGAAGCACAAGGCAGGCAGGCAAAGGCGGGGAGGAGGAGGGGCGGTGAGCCGAGAGCCAGGCTGGGACGAGGGGCGCTCAGGCCACAAACTGACACACTACCAGCAAGTGAGGATGTTTTTAAAAAAATGTCCTGGTTTTCAAAATAACATGCAAAGCGAACAACAGGTGTACAGGTTGATTACATGTTGATCTCCAGGTGTAACTGCAAAATCCAAAGACTGCCTTAATATTCTAAAATAATGTGATAAAGACATAGAAAGCAAATCCTCAAGATCCTTTCACATGAAGACATTAAAAGGAGCAACAAAATGTTGGAAAAATAAGGTAGTAAGTAACAGAGAAATGGCAGTGTAAGCCACATCAGAAATACGTGTTTGTCGCACAGAGCCATGGAGCTGGGTGGCCTCATTAGACGTTCGGGAGCACACAGTAACCACAGAACAGCCATCTTCATTTAAACAGTCCTCACTGTAATCGACTAGTCCACAAACCACCAATCTAAAGGATCAAGTGTTCAGGGCAGCCTAAAGCATTATTTTAAATAAAATGACCATAAAGGCGGAGGAAAATAAAGCAGTGATTGTGCTCATAGCTGATACTGTTAATACTCCATGATGGAGTCAAGAAGAGAAACATTCTTTTAGGATTAAGTCAGCCGCTTTAAATCCGTGGGACTGGAACAGGTAAATTATCTTAATCTTAACCTAAACTTAAATTATTTTTTAAGGTTGAAGAGAAAATAAATGAGAAAAGACACTTAAAAAAGAATCAGAACCTCAACTTTCCATTGGAATTAAGTGGGCAGCATTTTAAACACACAGGGACTGGGCATCATCCCCGACAACAGAGCTGAGGGCCCCGGGGCGGGGCCTGGGCCCCAAGGCTTTTCTAAAGCGGGATGATGCTCGTGTGTGGGCCGAAGTGAGAGACGCTGGTCTGGAGAACCGCCTCCCCCAAAGGCTTGGTATCGCTATTTCTTCTCCAACATTCAGTCAAACTACTGATTCTTTAAACAAAAGCTTGTCTGAATATCCAGAATACTGTCACTGAGAACAATACACCAAAGGAATCACATGTCATTTTTTCTTAAAAAACAGATAAATGAAAACATTTTAAAGAAAACAGTTGGGTCTGCTGAGTCACTTGTGGACTTGGCATGAATGAGAAGCAAATGTTTCTATTTCAGGCTACAGAGGTGTCAGGGTTCATTCATTTCCAGAGCTTAACCCAGACCACCACAGAAAGGAGCGACTCCTATCATGAGACTTGAAAACACATTCTGTTTTAAATGGGACAGGGCAGGGCTGTGTGTACAGAGCTTCAAAAATCACAGTATTCTGGGCCTGAGTCCCACATTCCTGCTACTTACTCACTTTATGGACCTTATGTAACTTCTCAGGAGTTTAGTTTTCTCACCTCTAAAAATGAGACGATTTCTTCTCTCTCATAGACTTGGTTTAAGAATTAAATACCAGGACTTCCCTGGTGGTACAGTGGATGGGATCCTGCCTGCCAATCCAGGGGACACAGGTTTGATCCCTGGTCCGGGAAAATTCCACATGCCGCTGAGCAACTGGGCTCGTGTGCCACAACTAGTGAAACTCACACACGTAAAGCCCGTGCTCCACATCAAGAGAAGCCAACTCAACGAGAAGCCCCCGCTCACTGAAACTGGAGAAAGCCCACACAGCAAAGACCCAGCGCGGCCAGATATAAAAAATATTAAATAAATACCACATTACCTCAGATAGTACTGAAGAACTGCAAAATTAACAAAATGACAGTCTCATTTAAAAATTACACTTTTAATCATGTAAAGGTAATGTATTATTGTTATTTTATATACTCAAAATCAGTTTCTGAACTCATTCAACAAGTATCTGTCACACCTTGAAAATAAGCCAGGCACCATTCCTGGCACAGCACTGGCAATTAACAGGATAGCAGGAAGTCCTTGCCCATGTGAGGTTTACATTCTAGAGGTCTTAAGCCAGAGTAAGCAGGGGAGGGGCTCAGAGGTGGTAGGTTTCTTGATTTATTTTCAAGTTTTGGAACAAAAGAATTTGTTGACTGAATGGATATTGGGTATTGAAACAAAGGATTCTTTTAAGATCCAGGGATGGGTTTGCTGTTAACAGACACTGGGAAAGTGGGGAGAATCGCTGTGGGGAAGATCAGGAGTTCAGTCCTGTCCCTGACAGATCTGAGACGCCTATCAGTGAGTCACGTCGCCAGCTGGATATACAAAACTTGGGTGTTCAGTGGGGAAGGGCTGGAAAGAGAGATGTACTAAGATAAACAAAGATAAGGTTTACCTAGAGAAGCCTCTGGACTTAAAAAGATTTCTCTGTACTCTCTAACATTGGCAGTGGATAATTATGCAATGAATTAATTTCCCTGAGATTCCCTGGTGGCTCAGATGGTAAAGCGTCTGCCTGCAATGCGGGAGACCCGGGTTCGATCCCTGGGTGGGGAAGATCTCCTGGAGACGGAAATGGCAACCCAGTCCAGTACTCTTGCCTGGAGAATCCCACGGACAGAGGAGCCTGGTAGGCTATAGTCCATGGGGTTGCAAAGAGTCCGGCACGACTGAGTGACTTCACTTTCACTTTCTATGCACTTTTACTTTCTAGCTCCTTTTCCTTGGGCCTCACTGTGCGGCTTGTGGGATCTTAGTTCCCCAACCAGGGATCGAACCGGCCTGGGCCATGTCAGTGAGAGCACCACATCCTAACCTCTGGACCACCAGGGAAGTCCCTCTGGCTCTGTCTTTATATAAGAAATTCTGCCTTGTGTTAAAGGTCTATAGTTAATCAAAGTTATTTACATTTCAGAAGTTTGCCTTTTAAAACCAGGTGGTTAAGGGACTTCCCTGGTGGTCCAGTGGTTAAGATTCTGTGCTTTCTTTCAATGCAGGGGGTGAGGTTTTGATCGCTGGCTAGGGAACTAAGATTCCAAGACAGTGAGGTGTGGCTGGGGGGTGGGAGAACAGGCAGTTAATACATTATAGGATAAGTGTACTCATCAAGACAGAAAAAAAAACCAAAAAGTTCTTGAAAACACTAAAGTACAGGGACTTCCCTGGTGGTCCAGTGGTTAAGAATCTGCCTGCGAGTGAAGGGGACACAGGTCTGATCTCTGGCCCGGGAAGGTCCCACATGCTGCAGAGCAACTAAGCCCAGGTGCCACGACTACTGACGCCTGCGTGCCCTAGAGCCCATGTGCTCCACAAGAGAAGCCACTGCGATGAGAAGCCCGAGCGCCACGACAAAGAGTAGCCCCCACCTGCCACAACTAGAGAAAGCCCACGCTCAGCAACAAAGACGCAGTGCGGCCAAAACTAAATAAATTACTTAAAAAAAAAACAAAAAACCCAACAACGCAAGGTACATTAAAGCATGCTTAAGCCATTTATCCTCAGGAGGCTGTCTTATGCTGGAGGCCAGAGCAGGGAGCAGTCACCGGCCCCTCCCTCCACCGGCCCCCAGTCAGCCTCAGCACAGGTGAGCGTGCACACCACCAACCACACGGGGAGCGGAACAAGCCGAGACACTGAAGGCATCTGGTGGACTCCTGACACAGCAGTGACAGCAATGCTGGGAGTGTCAGTGCCTGAGATTCAGCTCTACTCCATCCAGTACTTACACAAAGAACTGCTTATATATCTCATGAAATAAAAGAAGGAAGTTACGTTTATGTATCAGAATTACAACACTATGGCTAAAAAACAAAGGCAAAGACATTCGACTTCAAAGAGGAGGAAACAATACGTATCTTGCTAAATGCCAGACTTAGAGAAGATTAAAACCAACCAACAAAAAACTGAGAAAGATACAGATAACTGAAACATGGCTTTTTATTAGTCACTGCTTTTTAAAGAAATGAATAACATCTAACATGGCTATTAGCAGTAGTAAAAATTTAAACATCCAACCACACGTAAAATTATCTTCCGTTCTCATAATGGTTATAAACACACAGCTTGTAGAATTAAAATTACTGAGGTAGAAAAAAATGAGAACCCAAAGTAGATGAAGATGAAATATGTCTGTGCCATCATTCATGGTGCAGCACCTCAGTGTTTGCTTTTGGTTTCATCTAAAATGTTTCACCACATTATTTCAATGCAATTTCTTTACAACATTTTCTAAAATCTATTAAGTGATACTTTAGAAATCTTTCTCAGTGTAAAGGCTAACAGAAGAAAATTCAGGATACCCACCTCTTACCCTTCCTAGAAAAACACTTGTAGGTTTACTGATCAGATTCTAGTCATCAGCTGGTACTGGATTTTCTTTTTACTTTTATCAAAATATATATGTTTAAACCTGTCTTTTGAATTTTTAGTCTGAAAGCTACCAATTTTGTAAATCTTGATTTCACACAAGTCAGAAGCACCAGGATAAAAAGAAAGTCTCACTGAACTATCATTTGCAAAGCACAATCTAGTTAAAAATATTTCAGACCACATTGTTTAATTGGGGACATTAAGTAATAAACTGTATCTCCCAACATAGATAAAAATTCAAAAATAAATTATAACTATGGACTAAAACATAATATTAAAAGAAAAGAAAGTCTTTCTGTCAGCACCCAAATAATTCCTCCTCTGTATATTGTGACACAAGAGCATTTTCAGCTTTCAGGTTTTGACAAATCCTGTTTTAACAACAACTCCCTCCCTTCCCCGCCTCTCTTGTCTTAATTCTCCCACAGCTCAAAAAATGAGATGGAGAACCTGGTATTTATCTTCTAGCACCATCAGCAGTTTTCACCTCTCCAGATTTCTGTGTTGCTCGTTGCTATCTGCAAGTTAACTTGGTGGAGTTTTATCATTAATATTCAGAAGCTGTGAACTGAGCCTCATGAATGTGGTGTCTCCTCATCAGACCTTGTTGGGGTTCAACTGAAGGCGACTGACAGAAGAGAGTTAAGATACTGAAGGCTGCTGACAAAAGGTATGGAAAATGAGGAGCTTCCATAATGCTTGGGGATCTAAATATAGACCTTCGTGTATAACTTGGTTTGAATTATAAGTTGTAAAGCTGTTTTTAAATGCTAGATTTGATATAAATAAATCTTGTCTGGAAAACTGACTTTACATTTTCATGAAATCCAGTTCAGAATTTCTTTGGGAAATAGCTCATGAATTTAACATTATAGGTTCTGTTCTATATGCAGCAGATTTTGGAAGCACGAGCGCGCTATTTAGAACTAAGTTTTCACATGTGACCTCTCTGCTTTTGCCTACTTTCACAGTATTTCACCACCACAACCACTGAAACAAAGTATTCCTTTATTCTCTATGAGACAGAAATGTGAAAGAACAGGCCACAAACTGTACCATGCTTATGGCTGGAGACAGAGAGGAAAAAAAAGATTTCACAGCAATAGCTAAGATGCCAGTATATTTTATGAAAGGAAAAGAGTGACCTTCATTTTGGAGAATGAATTCTAAGCTTTTTATGCAGAGGAAAGCACTTAAGAGTCCAACATTCACTAGTAAGTGAGCACTGTGCTAACTTAATGCAGTGTCATATTGTTTATACTGATTTTGGCCGTCTGTAATTTATCACTGCCAGCACTTGTTAATTAAGATGAACAGGCTGTCTGCAAGTCTGAGATACACTGTTAATTTATAAAATGTATTGGTTAATGGGAAGAAAAGAGTTATAATTGGGAAGCTGAGCACAGACTGCACAGACTGATCAACACATAAAGGTTACTCAACCAAAGTGAAAAAAAAAAAAAAAAGAAATGAGATGCTGATAGGGAATGCTAACAGCAGTCTCACTCTTAAAGAATCCCTTAAGCTGAGAGTGGTCTGAGAAGGCAGCACCTGAGTGAGCTGGCTGGAGTCTGAAATGCTAGAACTCAAACCTGAAAACAGCTGTTATGAAACTACAGACATGTGCTTTACTTTTTTTTTCTAGAAACCATAACTTTTATTTTGGTCTCAGATATGAAAAGAAATTTGGAAAACAGAGAAAGAATGAACTGTAGGATGGAAGGCAAAGCCGAGGTACTCTGATGCTACTGACTCTAAGAATTCAAAATCTCAGAGAAATATCCTGAAACGGTAGAATTTACATTTTAAGATTATGAACAAAAATAGAACAATCGAATTCAGACAGCCCAGGATTTAACCTCTTGGGGAATCAATGTTATTATAACTATACTGAACTATACAACTATATTCGCGGGAACACAGGCATGGAGTCGCATTACCGTAGATATCTCACAAAAGCCAGACATGATGGATCTCGGTGAGTCTCTGAAGCTAAGCCATTTGCTCGTTTGCCTTATTACTTCCCTCTGGAGTCTCTCTCTCTCGGTGACAAAGGGAGTGAGGGAAGTTGACCATTAACGGTGGTTTTTGCCTCCAGATGCAGTAGCATTGTCCCTGCTTCCCACGGGAAGCACACACGAGGATTTCACCAGGAATTACTGTGGCAGGCAGAGGCGGACAGGGTGAGGACGCTGAGAGGGGCAGAAGCGGGAAGCGGGCACTGCCAATCTACTGCTAAGGCGATCTACCACCTAAGTGTCCTAATCTGAAACAATGGTGATGGCCAAGATTATAGACCTATGGTTTCCTTCACCTTTAAGAGTCTATGAAAATGAATGGAATCGGCCTAAGGAAGGAAGAGGGAAAAAAACAGGGAAAAAAACACCATTAAATATTGGTGCCATTAAATATCAACTGTCACATGACATAAAATTTAAAAATACTAATAACAATGTCAGTTATAGTTTACTGAGTACCTTCCACAGGTTAGATAACTTCACTACTGTATGTACCTCCATGATACAGACACTATAATCCTCCCACCTTCCAGAAGAGGATATGAGGCACAGCGGGGTTCTGGAAAGCCAGGATGTGACCCAGGTATCTTATTAGATTCAGAGCTCATACTGCTTTGTGTGAAACAGATATGAATCATTATAGAGCCATTCTAACACATCATTCAAAAGTTAATTAGGAAATGCACAAAAGTCAGTATTGCTGTATTTCAGAAACTATTATATTTTCCTCAAAGAAGGCAACAAATATTGTCAGATTAAAACACAGCAAGCACTATCTTTTCCCTCTTATAAAAAGAAAGGGAGGGTGGGTGCAAAGAAAAGTGTGAATTATTTTTCTTACTTTCTCAAATACAAATGATGTGGTTACTTCTGCTTTGTACTTTCAAGATCCTATGTCACTACTTCTGAATCATTTAGAATAACCGGTTTTGCAGCAGACTTCATTTGGGTCAGGGAATGGTTCTGGTCCCCACTAGAAAGGATCTCACATTCTTAAAAGCAAAAGACACTGGCTCAGTTGTTTCAGTTTTGAATAACTTATACCTGAAGGGAGGCAATGGCATACCTTGCTGCTAAGTCGCTTCAGTCGTGTCCGACTCTGTGTGACCCCATAGACAGCAGCCCACCAGGCTCCCCCGTCCCTGAGATTCTCCAGGCAAGAACACTGGAGTGGGTTGCCATTTCCTTCTCCACTGCATGAAAGTGAAGTCGCTCAGTCGCGTCCGACTCTTAGCGACCCCATGGACTGCAGCCTACCAGGCTCTCCGTCCATAGGATTTTCCAGGCAAGAGTACTGGAGTGGGGTGCCATTGCCTTCTCCGAATGGCATGCCTTAGGTAAAGATTTTCCAAATTGGAAATCAGAGATATCATGCTAGTGAGTTTGAGTTCCTTCTATTACTTTCTTCTCCTTCTTTAACAATTCACTTGGGCCATGTGAATGGCATGAAGAGTGTTTAACAGATTTTTAAAATAATCATTTTTCAGTACTGAAAATTTTTCTAATATATATTTATAAATCAATTTTAACAGATGGGTTTAAACTATTCTTATTACTAATAGGGTATTTTAATTAGAAATAACATTTTTAAAACCTGTCATACTATTAAAATCCTTTGTCACCTATCCTACGGCTGGAATTCAATGCCTAAATCTCCTAACAAGGTACAGGCCTACCCTATAGACAACTTCAGCAGGGTTTAAATTTTAAGTAAAACTACTATATATAAAATAACTGACAAGAACCTACTGTATAGCACAGGGAATGCTACTCAATATTCTGTAATGACTTACAGAGAATAGAATCCAAAAAAGAGTGGACGTACATATAACTGATTGACTTTGCTGTACAGCAGAAGCTGTAACATGTTATAAATTAATTACACTCCAATAAACACTTTTTAAAATTTTAAGTCAAGAAACAAAGTAGACATCTCCTTCCTTGACTCCATGCACCAAGCACCACCTGACCAAAATCACTGAGGAAACGGCAGCCCCGGGACCTGGTGTGAGCTTCTCTCCTGGGAAGCGGTGACCTCGTCCCCTGTGGAGGCCTCGTCAGGTGTGTCTCAGTTTTCACTGTTCACAGAAGTCTTTGTTTGTCCTTTCTTTCAGTCCTGATCTTGTCTTCTTTCCCCAGCCTTTTGTTACTTGGTTTTCTACTGTGCAGAAATAGCTACAATTCTGACCGAGAGCCGTCAGGGTTTTCTGGGAGGACAGAGGTCGCAGCGACGTCATGGCCACAGCGGGTGTCCAGCTCCTGGCTTTCGCCCTGGCCTTATCTGGGGTCTCTGGAGTCCTCGCAGCCACGCTGCTACCCAACTGGAAGGTGAACATGGATGCGGGCTCCAACATCATCACGACCATCGAGCGGCTGGAAGGGCTGTGGATGGACTGCACGTGGTACAGCACCGGCATGTTCAGCTGCACTCTGAAGTACTCCGTCCTGGCCCTCCCCAGCCACGAGCAGGCCGCGAGGGCCGCCATGATCCTGACCTGCATCCTGTCTGCAGTGGGGATCTGCACTTCCACAGTGGGGATGGAGTGCACTCGCTTAGGAGGGGACCCGGAAACCAAGAGGCATGCCTGTTTTGCTGGAGGAGTTTGTTTCCTGTCTGCAGGGACCTCGGGTTTAATACCAACTGTGTGGTACACAAAGGAGATCATAGCAAACTTTCTGGACTTGACGGTTCCACAAAGCAACAAACATGAGCCTGGAGGAGCTGTCTACCTTGGAATCATTTCGGCCGTGCTGCTGGTGATCTCCGGCATGATCTTCTGCACATCCTGTCTGAAGAAGAATTCGGGAGCTTTGCTCCGCCCATGCAAGCAGCCACCCGTCTCCACCGCACAGCCAGAGGACAGTTCGGCATACAGCCTGAAGGACTATGTGTGAAGAACTGTGTGATGCACATGGAATTTTTAGGTGCCTGCTGTGACTTTTGTCTTTAAATACCAGAATTGTGCTTAACTTTCTCTACAAAGAATGTGAAATACTTTAAAAATGAAGTTTTTCAAAATGCTAGATTTTGTGTATATCTGTTTTACATTACTTTCCCATTATTATCATGTTTTACCTGAAGATTTATAAAAGAAACCGGTTCTGATTATATTAATAAGGCAATTATTTTACAGCCTTTTCTTCTTAAAGATAAACTGTTGATACATCTTACTGCTGCTGCTAAGTCACTTCAGTCGTGTCCGACTCTGTGCAACCCCATAGACAGCAGCCCACCAGGCTCCCCCTTCCCTGGGGTTCTCCAGGCAAGAGCACTGGAGTGGGCTGCCATTACATCTTACTAACCGGTATTTAATTGGACTTCATAAAAGAACTAAGTATAAAAAGCACCTTGTCCTGGTGTTAATTCAGGTATCATCTGCTTTTGCTATCTCTGCCTGACGACAGTAACTGACTTCTGTTTTCAAGCTCCATTGTATGACTGCACCTTACGCACAGAAGATGTCCACTTGTTTCAGAGGTGGCCCAAACCTCGAGTCCCCATCCACTGTGGCCTCCCGGCAGAGGACATTTTTTACACTTTAGGAAATATAATCTCCATACAATATGGCGTTCAAAGATTAGGTGGAAATAAAGGAAATTGGTAAATGCTACCACAGCAAAGCAAAATCAAACTAAACCCAAACTGAAATCTCTAGGACTTTTAAAGCATTATGTATAAGCTAAGTGAAAACAAGAAGAATCTGTTTTAAAATGCTTATGAACTGCCCTCTTGTGGCTGCTAACAAGAGGACTCTCCAGATTAGGTTCATTTACCTCTAGCATTTTTGATTTGCCCCTATCATTTAATATCACACTGATTAGTATTTGAATGCTAAAGGTTACTTTCAAGTTGTCATTTTTTCTTAAGTTTGATTCATGTTAAAAACGTTTTTACAAATGAGGTGCTTCAATTAATGGTTATGAAAATGTTTTAAAGAATAAAGAATGCTTTAAAAGTTAGATTATCTTGTATGTAATTCAAATATTTAAAGAAAATAAAAACTGGATTTTCCAATGTGCAAAAGAAACACCGCACACAGCTGTTTCTAATAATTTATTCATTTAAGCTTAGTTATTGTTCATAACACAATGGTAAAGGGGGAAAGGCTACTTCACTATGCATTAATAGTGGGAAGTTATCTTTTATGTGAATAAATAAGTTTGAATTGTGCATATGAAGTACAGACTAAAATATTTTACAGCTGTTTTATTTGATAGATCATTCTCTCCTGTATCATCATCAAAGATCTAAAATAAAGATATGATTTCACATGGGTATTAGTAATGCATTTATGTATATATTCCTTTTGAGTGGTCAAAATATCTTCTAAGCAAATGTCATCTGTATTTTTAGCTATATGACTTGAGAATATACTAACTTTATTGACTTTAAAGGATTTCCATCATAGCGTGTAATTTTGCAAAATTTGTTGCATATTTCTGTTTACCTCCAACAATTTTGTTCATTTCATTGTGTTTTATAAATAAAACGTATCATCTGCAAAAAAGCAATTTTGTTTCCTCCCTGGATTTATATTTATTGCTTATTTTACTCTTGAGTACATATGAAAGCATAACTAATTAAGTTGAATTATAATTAAGCATAATTAAAATGGATTATAATTGTAAATACTTTTTTTTCTATTCAACACTTGTTTTATCTGATTTTTAAGGACGACAATGCTGGTATTTTTCTAATTATAAAACTGACTTTTAATTTACACGTTTTTCTTTTAGACTCATCCACTTCCAAAAAGCATTTGAGGCAATTTAAAATAAAACTGCTGGCCCAATAAATACAAAAACCAAAAGATAAAGAAGACAGGCTAAAATCACAAAGAAAAGGAAGACAGGAATAATCCTGGTTTACAGTTGTTAAAGCAATTAAATATGAACTTTAGTTTTGAACTTCCCAGGTAACCAGGTCAGAGAAGGCCACATAAGGAATGTGACAGCTTTGTCTACTGGCAGAAACCAGAGCTGTGGGTGGCACCATACCCCTAACCCCACTCCCCCAGCTGTTGTGGGTACTGGATGCTAATGGCTCATGGATCAGGGGCTGACTCTACTGAAGGTCAGGGCACCACTGCTTCCAGGAGGTGGAGTCAGACTGACTGACAGTGGTACATCAAGGTACTCCCCTGTATCTTCTGTGGACTCATCCATTGACTAAGCTTAAGATTATTTTACCAGAGGTTGAGGCCTCAAGAGCTGCGGCCAAGTGCAGCTGAAAGCCTCTAAACTGCTGTTGTTCTCAAAGGTCACGTGTGGATGCCCCAAAGTGCTGACCTTTATGTCAGGGGTGTAACATCTTTAATTCATCTAAGATTGTACTGACACAATTTTATGCTTTCAATCTGTACTATGTTAGGGTGTTACTTGCTCCATATACCATACTTCTAAATAGACAAGATATAAATTATACGTCTTAAAAGTTATAATCCACATTACTTTATTAGGATATTACAACTAGTCCATAAATAATTGTTTATAACCATAACAGTAAGCCTCTTGATGAAAGTGAAAGAGAAGAGTAAAAAAGTTGGCTTAAAACTCAACATTCAGAAAACTAAGATCATGGCATCCGGTCCCATCACTTCATGGCAAACAGATGGGGAAAGTGACACACTTTATTTTTTGGGCTCCAAAATCACTGCAGATGGTGATTGAAGACATGAAATTAAAAGACCCTTGCTCCTTGGAAGAAAAGCTATGACCAACCTAGACAGCATATTAAAAAGCAGAGGCATTACTTTGCCAACAAAGGTTCGTCTAGTCAAAGCTCAGGCTTTTCCAGTAGTCATGTATAGATGCGAGAGTTGGACTATAAAGAAAGCTGAGCGCCAAAGAATTGATGCATTTGAACTGTTGTGTTGGAGAAGACTCTTGAAGAGTCCCTTGGACTTCAGGTAGATCAAGCCAGTCCATCCTAAAGGAAATCAATCCTGAACATTTAAGGGAAGGCTGATGCTGAAGCTGAAATTCCAAAACTCTGGCCACCTGAAGTGAAGAACTGACTCACTGGAAAAGACTCTGATGCTGGGAAAGATTGAGGGCAGGAGGAGAAGCGGGCGACGGAGGATGAGATGGTTGGATGGCATCACCGACTCAATGGACATGAGTTTGAGCAAGCTCCAGGAGTTGGGGATGGACAGGGAGGCCTGGCGTGCTGCAGCTCATGGGGTCACAAAGAGTCGGACACGACTAAGTGACTGAACTGATAACAGTAAGATCTACCTTTAACTGTCTCCTTGTGTGAGCTACTCCTGTTAGGCACTGCATCTCGATTATTTCTATTCCTCACCAACAACACTAAGCGTGACATTACTACCCTATTTGATGTATTAAAACTCAGCCTATTAACATGACCAAGTTCTCAGAACTAGGAGCACTGGAATTCCAGGAGGACCAGCTGACTTGAAAGCACTTCTAGCTCTTCTACCAGTGTCTCTGTCACATCAATCAGAAGGGCCTGCTGCAATTCTCAGATTGTATCTAAGTGTCTTTTCTGCTACCTTGGAGTATAGGACAGTGATGTGGAAAGGATGTTAAAGCAGCAGATCCACAACCACAATTTATAACAGAAAAAAGGTGACATAAAATTTTGAGGGAATAGCTAATGGCTCAGGATTTCTCACACTTGAGTACGGCAGTCTCTCAGTATCTGTGGGGCACTGGTTCTAGGACCCCCATGGATTCCAAAAATCAAAGGACACTCAAGTAAGTCCCTTATACAATGTGGCACAGCATTCACACAGATCCTACATACATCCTCCCAAATACTTTCAATCATCTCCGATTACTTATAATACCTAATACAAAGTAAATGGTATGTAAATAGATGACAATAAGTGGCAAATTCAAGCTTTCCTTTTTGGAATGTTCTGGAATTTTTTTCTATTTTTAATCTGGGTGTTGACTAAGTCTACCAATGTGGAACCATGGATATGGTGACTGACGACAATGTGCAGTCTAATTGAAAAAAATTACTGTGGAACCCCAGAAATGTATGGATTCTCAGGGGTTTTCAGATGCCAGCTTGAGAGACTTAAACTAATCTTATGTTCTCATGGAAGCATTTTTCAACTGTGAATCTGTACTGCAAAAGAGATTTTGTCTTCTAATTGGTAAAATAATGTTATTAACTCAGTGAAAGAAAAATACAAAATTATAAAAAATTCTAACTTAAAAATCCATTTACTACAAATTGTAAGAAAAATTAGAATAGACAAATTAGTCTAATTTTAAGAACCTAAGAGATTGTGTTTTCTGTAAATAGGAAAGAATTTGGGGTTCAAACTTTGGGGACTGCGCTAGAGAAGTTAATGAGAGGGAAGAGTCTGGCAAGAGTGAGCCAGGTGTAGCTGTAATAGGTTTACAGCAGTGAAAGTTCTGTCATTAAAGCTTGATTTTGATTAAGTTAGTTAAAGACTGATTATTAGAAGGGTTAATCGATTCTCGCAGGAAAAATCCTAAGACGGTTGTAAGTAAGCCTTTCTTGTTATATCAAAAGAATTTCTCCAAATCTAATTCTTAGAATTTGATTAAGAACACGTATTGAATTTTAGTAAATTTCTTCTGAGCATATACAGAGAATTAACCTCCCCCTTTCAACTCTTTCAGGAATCTGCCTGCACCTCTATTTTAGCACTGAGCATATTTTGTCTGTGTTGTGCTTGAGACGTTCTCTTCTTCTGTTTAGAAGGATTTAGCCAGCAGGACCGCCATATACTGTTATTTTTTATCAATTCTGTAAAAACTCTTCCCCTTTCTTATGAAAACGAATTCTTAAAGATTTGCTCAATGTTAACGATCAGTCAAATATTTTCTGGCTTTCCTCAGAGTACTCCTGATTTGCCCTAATATGGTAAAACTACTTTAGAGAAGTAGCATATTCTTTTACAACTATAATTTAATCATTTGTTTCCTTTATAATAATACATTCTCTCTCCCTTGATTACCATTTGCTTAGGTTACAAATAAATTACCTACATGTATTATTTATAACACAATAAAAACTAAGCAAAGAAAACTTCTGCATGCTTAGTTTGCCAAAAAAGCAAACATCCTCAGTGGGGGAAAAAACAATCAAAGACACAGCTAGCTATTTTACAAATAATACTTTCATAAGGCCTTAGTCCTGGAGGGGAAAGTACTTTTAGTTAACTACATGCGTGTTCAGTCACTCAGTTGTGTCTGACTCTTTGCGACCCCATAGATTACAGCCTACCAGGTTCCTCTATGGAATTTTCCAGGCAAGAATACTGGAGTGGGTTGCCATTTCCTTCTCCAGGGGATCTTCCTGAGTCAGGGGTCGAGCCCAGGTCTTCTGCATTGGCAGGTGGATTCTTCACCACTAAGTCACCTGCGAAGTGCTTTAATAAACTACATGTGGATCTTATCCTTTTAAATAAAAGACAAAGTTGATAATAACCTCCAAACACCATCAATTACTCTCAACTAGGTAACTAAAACAAAGAAAAACCTTCCAGTAAAATACTCTAATACCTACTCTAAGAAACCTCTGGTAAAAAGCCTGAAGATTCTGGATGACAATGATAACCACCAATATAAAAGCCTAAAGTAAAGATCTTGGTTCCTGATATAACTGGGTCTTATACTACTGAAAGTCTTGTACACACACATATATATGCCTTATAAGAAGAGAGAAAGCTCTATGGTGACTTGGTCTTCATTACAGTGGCCACCTGTTCTAGGGCAAAAAATCCCTGAGAGCACCAATGTGTTAAATCTGATGAGCCAAAAGGTATCTTCAAACAAATTCTGTCTAGGATCTAAAAGGATCTATTATTTTGGAAGAAGTTATTTACAATGTCTGAAAGCTTGACATGCTGAAGGAAGGTAATACTGAGTTTGATTAAGAAAAAGATGACAATTAAGTCTGCTATAAAAGTGGAAGACGGACTGAATTCCTAAAGGCCCCGGAAAGCTTGGGTAACTGTGACTGACGTGGCAGAGGAAGTAGAAGCTGGCAGCAAAGGCCATGGAGATGCCTCAGATCATGATTCAGTAGGTTCAAACAGGTCAAATGCTACTGGTCAGGGGCTCCATTCTAAACCAATAACATACACCTACACCTAAATCTAAAAACCACATAACACAATTTTTCATGATATCTACTTATATCAGTGAATGTCAAAGAATCCAAAGGAAGCTTTGCAAGACTTTATACTTGCGTTTCAACAAGAAGAAAACTGCTCCTCACTAGCTGTGAACTCCTGAAGGGAGATGTCTGATTTGTCATTCCTGTTACCACCACCTCTCTGCCTAGCTTAGGGCTTTTCATGCAGTTGGGGCTCAGTGTACCTTCAATGAAGAAATAAGATTTTATACTACATGTGTGTCCTGTAGTAATTCATCCAGCAGTGGTTTTGTTAAACTAGACACTGGCTTATTGGTTTGTATTTCTGGCAAAGAAGCTTTGTTTCTGTACTTAGCTTTTATTCTTCTGTGATTAGCATATAATAGTCAGAGCCTAGTTTAATATCCAACTATTTTTCCACAGATGACTCATCACAAGTAAAGCTGTCAAAACAAAGTTTCTCCAAAAAGTGGGGGAAATCATTACAAATAAAAAACATTTGGATTCTGAGAGTGGCATCAGCACCTTGGCAGCAATGAGCCGCTTCTTTCAGTCCTCTCACAGCTCATCATTCGCACCAGACCAACCAGCAGACTTCCTGCGCTGCACAAAGGAGACAGGATCCTGGAGGGGGCTTTGGGCCCAAAGATGGTGGTGAGCCAACCCTACCCCCAGTGACTGATGGGGGCAGGGCTGGGGGAAGCAAAACTGGAGACTGAAATCCATGGCGGACATGCAGGGCACTGAGAACTTGTGGAGGTCAGCCAGACAGAGGGAGAACCAGGCACGCCACTGGAGCATAACAGAGACCAGCCTGGAGGCGAGGAGGAGGAACTCGAGGAGTCAGTCCCTCTCCCTGCCTAGGGCTGAGTTTTCATCAGGACAGTGAGAACTTGCCTCACAGAGGAGATGGAAAGAGAAAGGGGCGAGTGGCTGACTGCCCAGCTGTACAGGTTACAACTGGAGGGACCTGATTCTCTCCAGCAGCATCTGGATTTTTGAGAAACCTCTATGACTGAGGGGAGGGAGAGGAAAGGGAACGAGGCAGACGAGTATAACAGGGCAGGGAAGGTACTGTTACCTGCTGTCTGCCTTGGACCCCTGGAAGCATCCCCACTTGAGGGTGTCCTCACTGGGCTGTGAGCATGCAAAGCCTCCAGCACTGAGCCCAAACCTCCTTCCACTCTGCCACCAGCTTTTCCTACAGCACTTTTTTTTTTTTTTTTAAAAACACTCCCCACCACTGCCCCCCATCCAGAGTGTAGCCCCCAAAACAGATCAGAATCAGACACCAAAAACCTGAGCTACAGCGCCACCGTCTGGAAAACAAGGGTTTCTATTACGTTTACCAAAGTAAACAAGTAAGTGTATTACCTTAAAAGCAACGGCAGAGGCACATTCCAGTCAAACACAACGAAAATCAGGGTAATACGGTATCACAAAAAGAAAATGATTGTTCTCCAGTAACTAAACTCAAAGGCACAGGATACTGTAATCTAACTTATAAAGAATTGAAAATAGCTGTTATGATGAAACTCAATGGGCCACAAGTAAACTCAGAGCTTTCCCCTGGTGGGCTCAGATGGTAAAGAATCTGCCTGTAATGCAGGAGAACCAGGTTCGATCCCTGGGTTGGAAAGATGCCCTGGAGAAGGAAACGGCAACCCATTCCAGTATTCTTGCCTGGAGAACTCCATGGACAGAGGAGCCTGGGGGGCCTACATCCAATGGGGTCACAATGAGTCAGATACGACTGAGTGACTGACACTTTCACTTTCAAACTCAGAAAGGCAATTTGATGAACTCAAGAATAAAATTAATGAACAGAATGAGGTCTTTACCAAAGAGACTGAAATTTTAAAAAATAACCCAATTCTGGAGCTGAAAAATTCAATGAATGAGATGAAAAATACATTAGAAAGCTTAAGAAAGGGCAGATCAGACAGAAAAATACATTAGAAAGCTTAAGAAAAATACATTAGAAAGCTTAAGAAAGGGCAGATAAGACTGAAGAAGGAATTAGGAACTTGAAAGACGGGAATTTAGGAATGACTCAGGAGTGAGATAAAATTTTTAAAAGTGAAGAAACCCTGAGACCTATCAGGTATGAGGAGAAAGCCAAATATAAGAATAATTGATCTATGTTGAGGAGAAGAGAGCAGAGGGTATATTTAGAAAAATAATTGCTGACAGCTTCTCAAACCTGGGGAAAGAACCTAGCATACATGTCCAAGAAGCTAAAAGAACATCCTATCACCTCAATACAAAAGACTTTATCCAAGATACATTATAATGAAACTGTCAAAAATCAGTGATAGAGAAAGAATCTTAAAGGCATGGGGTGGGGGCGTGGGGAGGAAGTAACCTACAAAGAAACTCTCTCTGAGCTAACAGCAGATTTCTCAGCAGAAATATTACAGGCCAGGAGAGAGTGGAATGACATATTCAAAGTGTTAAAAGATAAAAATCGCCAGCCAATTATCTGTCAAAGTTATCCTTCAAATATGAAGAAGAAATAAAGGCTTTCCCAGAAAACAAAACCTGAGGGAGTTCACACCACTATACCTCCTTGAAAGAAATGGTAAAAGGAATTCTTCAAACTGAAATAAGAACACATTATTTACTGACAGTAAAAGTTCACAGTACCCTGGAAAAGGTGAAAAAGAGTCAGAATTAGAAAACTTTAACCCTATTAGAATGGTATGTTAACCACTTACTTATAGCATAAAGGCTTAAGGAAAGCTATTACAATTTCTCAATGAATTCACAGCACTAAAAGAGATAAATTGTGATAAAGATATATAAGTGGAAGAGTAAAAGGGTAGAATCTTTATAGACAAATAAAGATAAGGTGATATCAGCATAAGAAGAACCATTTTATTTCTGAGATTTTTTTAGGTAAGCCATATGTTAAACACCAAGCCAAACTCTAGAGTCATGAAAGATAGAAAAGGAAAGATTGAGTAAATGACTATGGAAACCCACCACATTAGAAAGATAGACAGACACAGAGAGGGAAAAAACAGTGTGATACAAAATAACCAGAAGGCATACGGAAGAGAGCAGTGGTAAATCCTCTGTCAATAATCTAATATAAATGAACTGAATTCACCAATCAAAAGACACACAATGACTAGATGGATTAAAAAACAAAAAAAAAAACAAACCAACACTGCTCATGAAATACAAATCAAAACCACAATGAGGTATCATCTCACACTGGTCAGAATGGGCATCATCAAAAAGTCTACAAACAATAAATGCTGGAGAGGGTGAGGAGAAAAGGGAATCCTTGTACACTGTTGGTGGGAATGCAAACTGATACAACCACTATGGAGAACAGTATGGAGATTCTTAAAAAACCAGGAATAAAACTACAATAGAAACCAGCAATCCCACTACTGGGCACATACCCCCAGGAAACCAGAACTGAAGAAGATACCCAATGTTAACTGCAGCACTATGTACAACAGCTAGGACATGGAAGCAACCTAGATGTCCATTAGCAGATGACTGGATAAGGAAGTTGTGGTACACATATCCAATGGAATACTACTCAGCTATAAAAAAGAAAGGCATTTGAGTCAGTTCTAATGAGGTGGATGAACCTAGAGCCTATTATACTGAGTGAAGTCCGAAAGAGAAAGACAAATACCATATATTAACGCATATATATGTAATCTAGAAAGACGGTACCGAAAATCCTATGTACAGGGCAGCAAAGGAGACACAGACATAAAGAAAAGAATTTTGGACTCAGCAGGAGAAGGGGAGGGTGGGATGATTTGAGAAAAAGGAAACACATACCTTATCACAGGTGAAACAGGTAACCAGTGCGAGTTTGATGTATGAAGCAGGGCACCCAAAGCTGGTGCTCCATGACAACACAGGGGAGAGGGTGGGGACACGCGAGGGAGGGAGGGTTCATGGATACCCACAGCCAATTCACACTGACGTATGGCAGAACCATCACAGTAAAGTAATTATCCTCCAATTGAAATTAAAACAACAACAACAACTATATGCTACCTACAAGCAGCTCATTTCAACTCTGAAGACACACATAGGCTCAAAGCGTAGGGTTGGAAGTTGAAATCAAAAGAAAAGGGGCCGAGCCATTTGTGTAGCAGATGAGAGAGACTTCAAGCCAAAAACTGGTTAACAAGAGACAAACAAGGTTGTTACATAATGATAAAAGGGTCACTACATCTTTAAAATACTACAATAGTAAATATATATACACTCAACATTGGAGTACTTTAATATATTAAGCAAATCCGAAGGGAGAAATAGATGACAACGCAGTTAAGAGTAACAAACTTCAATATGCCACTGTCAGCAACAGACAGATCATCCAGACAGAAAATCAACAATGAAATTGTTGGAATTAAATCGTACTCTAGAGTAAATGGACTTAAGCATATAAAGAACATTCCACACAACAGCAGAGAATACACATTCTTCAAATGCACACGGGACATTTTCTAGTATAGATCATGATAAGGCACAAATCTCAGAAAATTAAAGATGGAAATCACACCTATTATCTTTTCTGACCACAATGGTATTGAAAGTAGAAATCAACAAGAGGAAAGCTGGAAAATCTACAAATATGTGGAAACTAAATAACAGACTTTTGAACAACCAACTGGTCAAAGAAGAAGTCAAAAGAGAAATAAATCTCACATAATAAATGAAAATACAACATACTGAAAAACTATGGAATGTAGCAAAAGCAGTTCTGAGATGTTTACAGCAATAAATACATATATTAAGAACTTAAAAAATCTCAAACAACCTAACTTTATACCTCAAGAAATTAGAAAAAGAACAAGGTTAGCAGAAGCAAATAAAGATCAGAGTGGAAATAAATGGAGTTTATTAAAAAATAAAAAAGCAAAACCAAAAGCTGGTTCTTTGAAAAATTAAAAGTGACAAACCTTTAGCCAGACTAAGAAAAAAGAAGATTCAGAATCAGAAATGAAAAAGGAGACATTACAACTGAGACTAAAGAAACACACAGGAACAGACAAGACAACCATGAACAAATTATACGCCAACAAATGAGACAACTCAGAGGAAATGGATACGTTCTTAGAAACACACAACCAACCAAGGCTGAATAAGGAAGAAACAGAAAATCTGAACAGACCAATGGCAAGCAGAAATTGAATCAGTAATCAAAAGCCTCCCAACACAGAAAACCCCAGGACCAGACGGCTTAACTAAAAAATTCTATCGTTCAAAGAAGAATTAAAATCAATCCTTCTCAAACACTTCCGAAAAACTGTGGAGGAGGGGATATTTCCAAACTCATTCTATGAAAACAGCATTTACCTGAAAACAAGGCCAGATAAGGCTACCACAAGAAAACTGTAGACCAATATCCCTAATGAATACAGATGAAAAATTCTCACCAAATATTAGCAAACCAAATTTGAGAACACAAAACGATTATATACCATGATGATGTGGGACTCATTCCTGGGATGTAAAGATGATTCAACATATGCTAATCAATAAATGTAACACATGACACATCAATTAAATGAAAGAAAATCATGTGATGATCTCACTAGATGCAGAAAAGGCATTGGACAAAATACAACTTCAAGATGAAAACATTTATAGTAATGATAATACCACCATCAGGGTAACACATATAAACCTAGATGTTTGGTCATTCTGTTTAAGGAGAAGAAAAATCAGATTAAGAGCTAACTATCCACTCAGAAAAATTAGAGACACCAAGGGAACATTTCATGCAAAGATGGGCTCAATACAGGACAAAAATGGTATGGACCTAACAGAAGCAGAAGATATTAAGAAAAGGTGGCAAGAATACACAGAAGAACTATACAAAAAAGATCTTCACGACCCAGATAATCATGATGGTATGATCACTCACCTAGAGCCAGACATCCTGGAATGTGAAGTCAAAGTGGGCCTTAGGAAGCATCACTACGAACAAAGCCAGCAGAGGTGATGGAATTCCAGTTGAGCTATTTCAAATTCTAAAAGATGATGCTGTGAAAGTGCTGCACTCAATATGCCAGCAAATTTGGAAAACTCAGCAGTGGCCACAGGATTGGAAAAGGTCAGTTTTCATTCCAATCCCAAGGAAAGGTAAAGCCAAAGAGTGTTCAAACTACTGCACAATTCTCCAGGCAGGCTTCAATGGTATGAGAACCGTGAACTTCCAGATGTTCAAGCTGGTTTTAGAAAAGGCAGAGGAACCAGAGATCAAATTGCCAACATCCACTGGATCACCGAAAAAGCAAAAGAGTTCCAGAAAAACATCTATTTCTGCTTTATTGACTATGCCAAAACCTTTGACTGTGTGGATCACAACAAACTGGAAAATTCTGAAAGAGATGGGAATACCAGACCACCTGATCTGCCTCCTGAGAAATCTGTATGCAGATCAGAAAGCAACAGTTAGAACTGGACATGGAACAACAGACTGGTTCCAAATAGGAAAAGGAGTTCGTCAAGGCTGTATATTGTTACCCTGCTTATTTAACTTACATGCAGAGCACATCTTGAGAAACGCTGGGCTGGATGAAGCACAAGCTGGAATCAAGATTGCTGGGCGAATTATCAATAACCTCAGATATGCAGATAATACCACCCTTAAGGCAGAAAACAAAGAACTAAAGAGCCTCTTGAAGAAAGTGAAAGAGGAGAGTGAAAGAGTGGCTTAAAGCTCAACATTCAGAAAACTAAGATCATGGTATCCAGTCCCATCACTTCATGGCAGATAGATGGGGAAACAGTGGAAACAGTGGCTGACTTTATTTTTGGGGCTCCAAAATCACTGCAGATGGTTGACTGCAGCCATGAAATTCAAAGACACTTACTCCTTGGAAGGAAAGTTATGACCAACCTAGACAGCATATTAAAAAGCAGAGACATTACTTCTCCAACAAAGGTCCATCTAGTCAAGGCTATGGTTTTTCCAGTAGTCATATATGGATGTGAGTGTTGGACTATAAAGAAGCTGAGCACCGAAGAATTGATGCTTTTGAAGTATGGTGTTGGCGAAGACTCTTGAGAGTCCCTTGGACTGCAAGGAGATCCAACCAGTTCATTCTAAAGGAAATCAGTCCTGAATATTCATTGGAAGGGCTGATGTTGAAGCTGAAACTCCAATACTTTGGCCACCTCATGTGAAGAGCTGACTTACTGGAAAAGACCCCGATGCTGGAAAAGATTGAAGGTGGAAGGAGAAGGGGATGACAGAGGATGAGATAGTTGGATGGCATCACTGACTCAATGGACATGAGTTTAACTAAACTCTGGGAGTTGGTGATGGACAGGGAGGCCTTACGTGCTGCAGTCCATGGGGTCGCAAAGAGTTAGATGCGACTGACCGACTGAACTGAATGATCCACCACTGTGATTTTTATGGTTTTAGAAGAGGGAAGGAAAAAGTTATGGTACAGTTTGCATAGAAGATCAGATTCTAGAGATAATTTTCTATGACACATCCTCACACATCCTAGTCCTAGTATACTATACTGTTTAAAACAAATAATCAGAAACTCACCTCTGGTTTGGGCACAAAAGCCTGACCTGGAATTGTCAAGATGTGCTGAACGTCGCAGAGGTACTGGGCCATGATGGAGAGGCGACTTCGCTGTTTGCTTCCAGTAGTAGCTGTAAGTCTCTGCAGAAGGACAAAGAGGAATTTTGGCAAAAAACTCATTCATCATCTATGAACACCAGGTACATTGTTTTGAGGTAAATTTTAAAAGCATGGGCTATCTATCTAACATGATATATAGCCAACACGGGGAACATTTTCCTTTGACACTAACTGAGGTACATCTATGAAGTATGAGTTATACACACAATGCACTTAAAAGAAATCAAATTAGAAAATTTCCCTACCACTGGCTATTGGGATTTTCAAGGTAGAAGATACTGTATGAAACAAGTAATCCATAAATATAGACAGGTGAAAACAGCAAGAATAATGAATTCAAGATGCTTTAGTTTTATGAACTACCCCAAAGTCTCAATGAACATTTCCAATGGTATGTCCGTTATTTAAATGTAATAAAACCATGAATATTTAGAACTCTTGAATTGGCTGATTTTGAGAACTTTTTTTTTTTTAACAAAAAACTTATTTTCTTTTAAGCACCCAAACATTTTTATTTTAAAAGTAGACATATGTGAATTAACTCATAAATATATACAATTCAATCAACATCCCCAAAGGATTTTTAAAAAGAACTTTAAATTCCATATAAACATTATATGAAAAAGTAAAGGGCCAAGAATACCCCAGGGCACTCCAGAAGAACGTCAACAATGCGGGGCAGGGGGCTGCTCTGTGGAGGTGACATGGGGGCATTCACCTTGCCAGATATCAAAATTAAGGCAGTATCATATTGTTAGAGGCACAAATATACCCATGGAACAAAAACCTCAGAGACCCAAGCACATGTGGACTGCCAGAGGGAGGAGGATGGATCATTTGGTGACTGTGGTATAAGCAGGAATCGACAAAGAGGACTGTGTAGGCCCATATCTCATCAACCAAAAATAAATTCCAAGTGAATTAACAGTAAGTGAAAACTAAAATTTTAAAATTTTATGAGTAAATATCTATGACTCCCATGGCAGGAAGACTTTAATAATGCAAAAGCAGTAGTCACAAAAGACTGATATATATTGTTCTACTTAAGAACTTTTTGTATAATGAAAACACTATAAAGATAGGTCACAGACTGAGAGAAGGTATTTGAAACTCTTATGTGACAAAGGATTTGCTGCTGCGTCGCTTCAGTCGTGTCTGACTCTGTGTGACCCCATAGACGGAAGCCCACCAGGCTCCCCTGTCCCTGGGATTCTCCAGGCAAGAACACTGGAGTGGGTTGCCATTTCCTTCTCCAATGTGTGAAAGTGAAGTTGCTCAGTCGTGTCCGACTCTAGCGACCCCATGGACTGCAGCCTACCAGGCTCCTCTGTTCATGGGATTTTCTAGGCAAAAGAACTGGAGTGGGGTGCCATTGCCTTCTCCGGACAAAGGATTAGTGCTCAGAATATAGAAGAAACTCCTAAAGATCAATAATCAAAAGATAAACTAATAGAAAATACGAAGAGAAACATTGTAGCAACCCAAACGAACTATAATCATAAACTAAGCTCAAGTAAATTACAGATCAGGGATATGCATATTAAAACCATTTTAGATACAATTTCGTATTTCATGAAATAAAACTTACACACAGAGAAACGACTTAACAGAACCTAGTACTGGGGAGTATATGGAGCAATAGGAATTCTCATATGCTACTAGTGAGTGGGAACTGGTACAAGCATTTTGGACTATAATCTGGCAATATACAGTAAAGCTAAAGTTGAGTAAACTGCTGTAATCTGTCAGGTTTACCTTTATGACTATATTCTAGAGACCTGCTTCGCAGGAGATATTTATAAGGATATTCACTGCAACACTGTATGTAGTATCCAAAAAACAAAGATCCATCAATAGGTGAATGAATAATTAAACTGTGGTAATTCTGACAATGGACTAAATAATATTTACAATGAATAACAAGGGTTTCCAACATAAATCCCCAAATAGAGCAAATAACTGACAGAAGACAGGTACAGTGTGACTGCACTCACAGGAAAACGTCAAAAGATTATTTATCGTTTACTCTCCATGTGCATGTGTGTATCTATCTATATCTGCAGAGCAAGCAAAACATATTCATGGCAATACTGAGTATCGATTTTTAGACAGGTCAATTCACAGGAGGGAAAAAGGGGTTCCAAACATATTTATAATGTTTTATTTCTTAAAAAAGATATGAAAAATATGGTATGTTAGACAAAGCTGAGTGATGCATAAAATAATTCTACACTTATTTTTCTAAAATGCGGAGATAGCAATGGCACTCTACTCCAGTACTCTTGCCTGGAAAATCCCATGGACAGAGGAGCCTGGTAGGCTGCAGTCCATGAGGTCGCTAAGAGTCGGACGTGACTGAGCGACTTCACTTTCACTTTTCACTTTCACGCATTGCAGAAGGAAATGGCAACCCACTCCAGTGTTCTTGCCTGGAGAATCCCAGGGATGGGGGAGCCTAGTGGGCTGCCGTCTATGGGGTTGCACAGAGTCGGACACGACTGAAGTGACTTACAGTTTTCTAAAATGCATCCTGTTCCTAGAGCTCCCTGGACCTCTTCAGAATGACACAGAGTCAACATTGCAGATAGCAATGATTACTGGAATAATCCTGGGCCAAGTGTGCCTGTGGCATGCCTTACTACTCAACAGTCAGAGTTGGAGTGATTCTTTAAGTTCTATTTACTGGGCTGGGTGGTCTCCTTCCTGTTTCACTGTGTGTGTTAACCTCTAATAGTCCCTTTTACTTTGCTGCTTCTAACCAACCGTGGGCATGAAAATCATGTAATTTGACTTGTAAAAGCTTTTCCTTTAGTAAGATTTAAACACAGGCTTTAATATGAGATGCTGAGAAAATTTCCTATAGGCAAAGCTAACTGTAGATTTTATAGTACATTTTGTTACTCAGAAACCAGACCTCATCTCAGCCTTTTTTACTTTAATTTACCTGGCTCTTGTCTCTATTTGGACAGTTAAAATTACTGGGAAGTTAATTTCAGACAAGTGATACAGCATATACAACAAAATCAATTCTTTCTTAGTAAAACCAAGAATTGTACATATTCTCAAGCAAGTAACAAAAAATAATAGAAGTACATATTTAAGTTAAAGAATAATCTCATGGATCAAATGGTCAAAAATATTTCTAGCTCTTCATAAAGGAAAATAAGAAACTTAATTTTACCAACGCCATAAGATTCAAATTTTCTAAAATGCATTGTATAAACTGGCACAATTCAAAGCAGTTGCGCAAAACTAAAATCTAGCATGAACGAAATCATAAAATTAGAAAATAAACCAAAAGAAATGCCTGGACTTAAATTTTTTCATCCTGGATTTTCTTCCAGTATTTTACTTTACATCTGAAAAGTATGTCCCCATTGATAAAAGGAAGAGAATTTAAAAATCACTTTAACCAAAAACAAAACAGAGAGGCATGGAGGGAAACCTAATTCGCTATAAAGACACATTAAAGTATATTTCACTTAAGAGTGGTATGTATCCACTTCTGCCAGGAGAAAGGAGTATCCTGACCCATGAATGTTACCCTCCTATCTCTGGGCTTCCCTGGTGGCCAGTGCGGGAGATGAGGGTTCCATCTCTGGGCTGGGAAGATCCGCTGGAGGAGGGCATGACAAGCCACTCCAGTATTCTTGCCTGGGAAATTCCATGGACAGAGGAGCCTGGTGGGCTACGGTCCATGGACGCAGACATGGACTCAGTGACTAAACAACAACAATCCCATCTTTGCAACAAATACACAAAGGCTTTGGAGATGAAAACATGTCAATCTCATAACGTAGAAGAAAGCAGCACAAATACCTGTCCCTCATTTATTAAGGAAGAATTCAATCCACAGACCAGAAAGCTCTGCAAAAGACTTCATTAAACGCTAGCCTAAGAGTTCAATGTTTGATCCAACCACTCAAACATTTGATGTTTCTTTGATATATTACCGGTAAAGCTATGAAAATTCAAACACCGTTACAAGATATATTTGAAGAGCAGAAGTTCAAGGAACCAAACCAGGTAATTTTTCAGTAAAAGGAAACCTCTAACCCTTGAGCTTTTAAAAAATTCTGATTGAGTGTAAGAAAAACAAGGGGTCAACGAATTCACAAGAACAGTTTTGTTTTTTTTCTATTCATGTAAAATAATTTTAAGTAGAAAAATTAGACTTATGCTTGAGAAACCACAGAGCCAAATATCAGGGACAATGAGACTAGATAATTTATGGGAAGGCCATTCCCTTAACCAGCCATGGTCCCCTGGAGATGGTAGATGAAGAGGTTGATGCTGGACCCAGAAAGAAAAGACCGCAGATCCAGTCACACAAAGAACTGGAACATCATAATTTCAGCAGAAAACATGACCTCTGTTCAGGTTCAGTTTTCCCTGCAGCTAGCTCCACGACCTTCGGAAGACGTTAAACTGCATTGAGTCTCAGTTTCACCACCTGTAGCGTGAGGTTAGATGAGATTTGTTAAGCTCTCATTTACTGCTACACAGTCTGATTCTATTTTATGAGCTGCAACTTTCAAGTGTCTACAAGCCCCTTAATGTGTATGAGCTGAATTCTTACATCTACACCCTGTCGTCTTAGAGAGAAAGGAACAAGACAAACATGCTCGTTTCTGCCCTGTAACTCACAAAGCAAGCCAAGCAAATCTTCTAAGTGCTTTCTGTGGCTAAAATTCAAAATGCAAATATGACAGTGTCAAGAACAAAGAGAAGGAAAATAGGAGAATGCAGCTATATAGTCTTCCACTGAAACTCTCACTTGCAAAAATGTGAAAATCAGTCAGAGGACCAGTGTTATCTACACTTTTAAAGCATTCCATAAATTATAGACTGAATATAAACTCTTCTCAATATTCAAACTAAAGTTTAACTAAAATCAACTTTTTGTTAGAGAAAAATAACTGCATATGGTAAACCGGAAGCAACACTATTATTAATAACAAGTGACAATGAGTCATTGAAAATGTTACTCCACCTCTTCAGCTTCTGTTCCTTTGCTCTTTCCCCCAAAAGAATGAGTATTTTTGCATTTCTATTGTGCTACTGAAGAGTAGAAATACCATAATAATCGTATCAGCTGAGGAAACTAACCCAAGGACAAATTCAAAAGTTGAGAAAAGCAACAAAGAGAACTATTAGCGTGGCCTCAATTCAAAGCAACAGAAAAGCACTAATAAGAGTCACAAGATGACTAGGATCTCAGGAAAAAAAGGATGTCATCTTAAGAGTTTCTAACAAACACAAAAGTGTTCTACATTTTTGTGATGGATGTTATGGCCCAATACTCTAAAATGGAAATTTTCAACTTTGGTGGTTTTGACATCTTGGGCTAGTTAGTGCTGAGTTGTTCTTTGCTACGGGGACTGTCCTGTGCACTGAAGGACGTTTACCAGCTGCCCTGAACTCTATCCACTGGGTGCCAGAAGCACCCCCAGCTGGGACAACCCAAAGTGTCCCGGGAGTGGGGGATGGGGCAAAACTGCTGTTGAAAACCAGCACCTCTGGAAGGGAACGTGGAGACAGAGGGATGGATGCAAGAAAAAATTTCTTATAATACATTCATAAATTATTCGAGAGGAAGACACTGGAAGAGTTGAACTAAGGTAGTCATCCAGTGTCTACTTTCAGAGCAATTCTGATATTAAGTTGTATTGCTTTATTTTTTTTACAGAAACAACCATGAAGCTGACTAAAATACACACAAAAAACAGGTTTTCTAAACTGGACACGATGCAGTAAGGGACTGTGATCACTGCCAGAAGAGAAAGGAGGTAAGTCTCGGGACTGCCCAGCTTACAGCTGCAGCACAAGGAGAGCAAAGAAACAGAGGCCAGAGAAGACCTGGAGTTCAGGAGACAGGCTGATGTTCTGGGAGGCCGAGGCAGCTAGAATCCGTGGGGCAGGCTGCTGGAGAAGTGGAACACAGAGCTGGAGAGGTCTTAGGGAAAGGAGGTAGAGACAGGAAGGCAGTGAGTGGAGACACACTCTCTTTCAAGTCTTTGGCAGAGCAAGGATCTGCAAGGGGTGTATGAGGTTAACTCCTCAAGGCTAGGAAGGCTGGACAAAGTACCACTGGAAAGCTGTCGGACAAAATGGAGCTCATACAGGGCTGGAAATAGTCTGCATTCCCAACAGCTAAAGTAAAGAGCCCATGAAATACACAGGACACAGGGTGGCTTCCTCAGAAACACCATGGCTTAGTAGTAGGACTTAGCCCCTGATCAAAGGCTGCTTTGGACCCATCATAATAAAGCTTGAAAGGCAAACCTCAAACCAATTTGTAAGTACTTTATCTACGTGCCAGAACAAAACCCACTACTCAACCCTATACAACAAAATCTGACCCTCAACAACACTGGAAAAAAAAAAACAAAACAAGCCTCACAATAGCCACTATTGTAACAAAAATTACCAGGCTTGAAAAGCAGAAAAATGGGACCCAGAACAAAGAGGGTGGGAAACATCAACTGGTAAACTAGTACAGAAATGACAGAGGCAGTGGAATTAGTAGGCAAAGATCTTAAAATAGCTATTACAAATATTATACATATGTATAAGGATGCCAAGAACATCATAAACATGAGAAAAAGGGAAGACAGAATAAGACTCAAACGGAACTTTTAGAGATAAAAGTACAGAATCTGAAATGGAAAATACAATTATCAACAGATTAGACACTGCAGAAAAGAGTGGTAAATTTGAAGTGGCAAGCCTTATGTCCCAGCACTGCCACCCTGAGGTCTGTACCCTAGAGTAATCTCATCTATGTGTACTAGCCTACATCATCATAAGAATGGTTGTGACTGTTTGTAATAATGAAACACTGAAACTAATGTGGGGTCCCCAAACAGGAAGACAGACAGAGAAGCCTGACAGACCAACAGTCAGTGGATAGTAAATAGCTGTATAAATAAGCTACAGCTATGGACAATATGAGCACATCAGGATAAAAAGAATATACACTGTATGAACCCATTTGTATAAAGTTGAAAAATGGACAAAACTGAAATATATTATTATACAGGTAAGAATCTGATAAACTATGTAGGGAATAATAAATTGCAAATGCATGGTATAGATTATCCTGGTAATAGATGGAAAACAGGAGATGCAATCAGAAAGAGGCATACAAGAGGGTGTCAGAGATGTTAGTAATCTAATTATTAACTTAACTTTAATTGGATTTAAAGATTTAATGGGATTAAAGACTTTAGTTGGATTAAAGATTTACTGAGCATGACCATGCCCACCAGAGCAAGACCCGTTTTCCAAACCATAGCTAGTACCTCCCATTGGGAAGCTTCCACGAGCCTCTTGCCCTCATCCATCAGAGGGCAGACAGAATGAAAACCACAATCACAGAAAACTTATCAAAATGATCACATGGACCACAGCTTTGTGCAACTTACTGAAACTTTGAGCCACTCTGTGTAGGGCCACTCAGATGGACAGGTCATGGTGGAGAGTTCTGACAAAAAGAGGTCCACTGGAGAAGGAAACAGCAAACCACCTTGGCATTCTCACCTTGAGAACCCCATGAAGAATATGAAAAGGCAAAAAGGTATGGCACTGAAAGAAGAACCCCTTAGGTCAGTAGGTGTCCAATATGCTACTAGAGAAGAGCAGAGAAATAACTCCAGAAGGAATGAAGAGGCTGAGCCAAAGGGGAAACGACGCCCAGCTGTGGATGTGGCTGGTGGTGAAAGTAATGTCCGATGCTGTAAACGAGAGTACTCCATAGGAACCTGGAATGCTAGGTCCATGAATCAAGGTAAACCGGATATGGTCAAACAGGAGATGGCAAGAGGGAACATCAACATTTTAGGAATCAGTGAACTAAAATGGATGTGAACGGGTAAATTTAATTCAGATGACCATTGTATCTATCACTGTGGGCAAGAACCCCTTAAAAGAAATGGAGTAGCCCTCACAGTCAATCAAAGAATCTGAAATGCAGTACCTGAATGCGATCTCAAATATGACAGAATGATCTTTCATTTCCTTCATCAGAAGAATCAGAAATAATCCTTCATTTCTAAGGCAAACAATTCAATATTATAGTAATCAAGTCTATGCCCCAACTACTAATGCCCAAGAAGCGGAAGGGTTCTATGAAGACCTACAAGATCTTCTAGAACTAACACCAAAAAAAGATGTCATTTTTATCACAGGGGGCTAGAATGCAAAAGTAGGAAGTCAAGAGACACCTGGAATAACAGGCAAGTTTGGCCTTGGAGTACAAAATGAAGCAGGGCAAAAGTTAACAATTTTGCCAAGAGAACACACTGGTCACAGCAAATACCATCTTTCAACAACATAAGAGACGACGCTATACATGGACATCGCTAGATGGTCAATACCACAGTGAAGAGGACCATGGAGGGAGAGATGGTTGGATGGCATCACCGATTCAATGGACACGAGTCTGAGCAGACTCCAGGAGATTGTGAAGGACAGGGAAGCCTGGTGAGCTCCAGTCCATGGGGTTGCAAAGAGTCAGATGCAACTGAACAACAACAGTTTGACTTGGGTGGTGGGGATTCGGCTGCTCTTTTGATTAAACCATACACACACAAAGCCGTGAATATACATGACACACTCTTCTATATTCATATGTCATAAAAAAGAACTGCTTATAGCCTGCAGATTCCCTCCTTAAACCTCTTTGCTTCAAAAACTGCTTTCACTGCTCTGAGGGTTTACTTTTTAGAGACAAACTTGGAACACTCCAATCATGAGAATGCCTAGCAGGCTTATGTGAGCCAAAGTCTATATATTGAATAATCAGACACCAAACCCCCTTACCTTTCTCAACTCCAAACTGATAATATTCTTTTTATTTTGTTCTGGTAATTTGATCTTGTGATAAAACAACCATAAAAAGTTAAAACTTACCTCTGCCACTTCCTTTTGAAAAGTCAACATCATCCGGGTTCTACCATATGCAAATGGTCCATTTCTTTGAGAAACATTTTCAAGCCATTTGATAATCAGTGGAGTTGATACACTAAAAGGCAGATTTCCAATAATATGTACATTTGGAGGATCTGGTTGGCATAAGAAAAAACTTGGTATGATTATTTCATAAATGTATTATGAATACAATTTTAGTTAAGAGTAAAATCAAACTGGCTATTAATAGCATCAAACAAAAGCATACAAAAAGATAACGGCTGAGTATTTTTCAGTCCATTTATTCTTCAGAAGCAATGTTTGCTCACAATCAGCTTTGAATTAAAGGGAAAAAACCCCACCTAATTAGTATTCAGTTAAAGTCCCCAGGTTTTGGCTTAGGAAAATGTGAAAAAGAACTGGTTTGAGGGAAAAGATCATTTAGCCTTGGACATGATGTCAAAGTTCTTGTGGGACACCAGAGAATCTGTCAGATGCCCACAAAGGGGGATAAAGGCTGGACATGAAAATTGTGTATAATATTTATGTGATAAGTGAAGTCATGGCAGGAGAAACAAGATTTAAGATGTGGGTGGAAAAATAACCACCAGCAAAGTCAGAGAAAGCTCAAAACAAGGTGAAAGGAAGAATAGGTGGGCCTGGTATCAGGGAAAACAGAAGCAGAGAAATCTTTTAGTGAGTAACAGTTTAACACTGGGAAACATAGAGAAGGTTTGCAGCAGGCAGTTAGGTGGGTCATCCCTGTTGTCTGTGGCTGGCTGGGCAGGGCAGAAAACTGAAGATGGTCACTGAGAAGAGCTAGTTGGAAGGGGGAGACGGGCAGAGCCAGCCACTCTGAAGGAGCCTGGTGTGGAGCAGTGAGAGACTCAAGGGCAGCTGTGGAGGCACCCCCAAATCGCTTCTCCAACTGCTCTGAGGGGGGTTTATGGGCAAGAAACACTTCTGTGTGTTCCAAGGAGCTGGCACATAGCAGGTACCCAATAAACTGTCCATGAATGAAGAGTGCCTTGGAAGGTTACTGAATGTAAAAGACAGAGGAAATAAAGTCAAAAGAAAGGGGGGGTATGGCTTTGTTCACCAAAACACTTTTTTCACCACTGGGAAAACACTTTCTAGCTCATTCCATCTTTATATGGTATCATGAAAATGGCAAGTTTATATGAACAGACCCCAAAATATTTGAAAAATATTGGTATCAGATAAATTTGGATGAAGAGAAAGCAATTTGATTTTTATTTTGGAAGAAAGTGGAAAAGCAGAAAAAATTGCAATGCACCTTACCTATTTAATTATCTAATTTAATATACGTATATAATATATATTTACAATGTATGACAAATAATACAAATATTTGTAATTAAATAATTACAAAAGAAAATAAGAAAACCAACCCAAAGACACTTACCATCCTCCCACTGTCTTTTGAGACTTTCTGGAAAAGCCCTTTCTATCTTAAACGTCAAGACATCTCCATGAACAATTCTCAGTTTTCCAGGTGCTGCATCAGAAAGCATCTAGTTTACAAAAAGGGCAATAAAATGAGCTCATACGCTTTAGAGAACAGTGGAATTCATTTTTTCCCTGGCAAATCTGTACATCATTAAATTAATATGAAAAGTCAGAGACTAAGAATGATCGTTAACGAACTAATAGCATGCTGCGTCCACTGCAACAGACATCTGTGGTGTTCGACTTCAACACAAGAATGACTAGGAATGGCGGCAGATAATAGTATAACAACAGCCTATTAACATCACAAATATTGACATAATTTTGACCCTCAAGATGGCTTGTATTTCGGTATAGATTTGGCAAACACCGAACTCCTGCATTTTTAAACTGGAGACTAGTCTCCCAAGGCAATAGAAATAAAAACAAAAATAAACAAATGGGATCTAATTAAACTTACAACCTTTTGCACAGCAAAGGAAATCATAAACAAAAATACAACCTATAGAATGGGAGAAAATATATGCAAACAATGCAACTGACAGAGCTTAATTTCCAAAATATACAAACAGCTCATACAACTCAACAACAAAAAATCCTATCAAAAATGGGCAAAGGAACTAAATAGGCATTTCGACAAAGACAAACAGATGGCCAAAAGGCACAAGAAAAGATGCTCAATATTGCTAATCATTAGAGAAACACAAAACTACAATGGGTACCACTTCACACTGCTCAGAATAGCCATCATTAAAAAGTCCATAAATAACAATCGCTGGAGAGGGTGTGGAGAAAAGGAAACCCTTCTACACAGTAGGTGGGAATGTAAGTTGGTGCAGTCACTGTGGAAAACAGTACGGAGGTACCTTAGAAAATTAAAAACAGAATTACCAAATGATCCAGCAAACCCACTCCTGGACACATACCCAGATAAACCTATAATTCAAAAAGATACCTGTATGCAGGTCAGGAAGCAACAGTTAGAACTGGACATGGAACAACAGACTGGTTCCAAATAGGAAAAGGAGTACGTCAAGGCTGTATATTGTCACCCTGATTATTTAACTTATATGCAGAGTACATCATGAGAAACGCTGGCCTGGAGGAAGCACAAGCTGGAATCAAGATTGCCAGGAGAAATATCAATAACCTCAGATATGCAGACTATACCACCCTTATGGCAGAAAGTGAAGAACTAAAGAGCCTCTTGATGAAAGTGAAAGAGGACAGTGAAAAAGTTGGCTTAAAGCTCAACATTCAGAAAACTAAGATCATGGCATCCAGTCCCATCACTTCATGGCAAATAGATGGTAAACAGTGGCTGACTTTATTTTTCTGGGCTCCAAAATCACTGCAGGTGGTGATTGCAGCCATGAAATTAAAAGACGCTTACTTCTTGGAAGTTATGACCAACCTAGACAGCATATTAAAAAGCAGAAACGTTACTTTGTCAACAAAGGTCCGTCTAGTCAAGGCTATGGTTTTTCCAGTGGTCACATATGGATGTGAGAGTTGGACTATAAAGAAAGCCGAGTGCCGAAGAATTGATGCTTTTGAACTGTGGTGTTGGAGAAGACTCCTGAGAGTCCCTTGGACTGCAAGGAGATCCAACCAGTCCATCCTAAAGGAGATCAGTCCTGGGTGTTCATTGGAAGGACTGATGTTGAAGCTGAAACTCCAATATTTTGGCCACCTGATGCAAAGAGCTGACTCATTTGAAAAGACCCTGATGCTGGGAAAGATTGAGGGGGCAGGAGGAGAAGGGGACAACAGAGGATGAGATGGTTGGATGGCATCGCTGACTTGATGGACATGGGTTTGGGTGGACTCTGGGAGTTGGTTATGGACAGGGAGGCCTGGCGTGCTGCAGTTCATGGGGTCACAAAGAATCAGACATGACTGAGCAACTGAACTGAGCATGTCCCCTAATGTTTTTAGTGGCAGTATTCACATTACCAAGATGTGAAACAACCTGATGTCCATCGACAAATGAATAGATAAAGATGTGATACATATGTACAATGGAATATCGTTGTTCAGTCACTAAGTCTGACTCTTTGTGATCCCACTGACTGCAGTCTGCAGGCTCCTCTGTCCATTGGGTTCTCCAGGCAAGAATACCAGAGTAGGCTGCCATTTCCTTCTCTACAATGGAATATTACTCAGCTATTAAAAAAGAAAGAAACAATGCCATTTGCAGTAACACGGATGCGACTAGAGATTATCAATACGAAGCAAAATAAGTCAGAAACAGAAAGGCAAATATCATATGATATCACAAATATACATGGAATCTAAAAAGCAACACAAATGCATTTATCTATGAAACAGAAACAGAATCATGGATGAGTCAGAGAACAGACTGCTGGCTGCCAGGGAGGAGGAGGTTCGGGAAGGACCAAATAGGAGGCTGGGGTTAGCAGATATAAGCTTGTATATATAGGATGAATAAACAAGATCCTACTATATAGCACTGGAGAAGAAAATGGCAACCCACTCCAGTATTCTTACCTGGGAAATCCCATGGACAGAGAAGTCTACCAGGCTATAGTTCATGGGGTCACAAAAGAGTCGGATGCGACTTGGTGACCAAACAACCATAAAGCACAGAGACCTATATTCAATGTTCTACAAAAAACCATAATGGAACAGCAGAAATCAAAACAGTAGAAGGCAACTATATGTCAATAAAAAAAATAACAAACAGAAACTAAAGACATAACGAAATACTGAGAATTAGGAGAAATCAAATGAAAGATGAACTTAATTTAACTAAATCTTTATATCTTAAGTACATACAAAGGATTGATTCTACGTATTACCAAGATCTTTAACTAAATCTGCGAGTAGAGTCAACCAGGCAGAAAAGTTATATGTCACTGCCAAGCTATACGTGGCACTCTGAGACACTCTCTTGACCAGAGTGCTCCTGAAGTAATTCTGATCCATAGGCACTTTCAACCTAATGAATTATCCTGCATGTTTTAACAAAAGCTACTTCCTGGCCAATTTCTACCTTCCACTCTTTGTTGTCCTTCCTTTCTTCAGTTTTTCTGAGTGAAAAAGAGAAGTACTTCTTTCCTTTATCTTTTTTTCCCTCCTTCTCATCCACCTTAACATCACACCTTAAGAAATGCTCTCATAGTACTGACGTGTTGGCACCTAACTAAAAGGAGGCTTACAGGTAAGCCATCTATAAATGTGCATGTGTTAAGTGCCCTAGACTCAAAACCAAACTTGATTCTTAAAGTCCTTAATAAAAAACCAACAGCCAGATGCAACCCATGAGCTTATAAAGTTAACATGCAAGAGAGTAAAATCAATGAAAACAAGCACATCTAAAGAACAGTGTGGGGAAGACATAGGGGGTTTGGTACCGACATGTACACACTGCAATATTTAAAGTGGACAACCACAAGGTCCCCCTACTGTAGAGCACAGGGAACTTTGCTCAGTATTACTGGCAGCCTGGATGGGAGGGAGTCGGGGAAAATGGATACGTGTATAAGTATATGTATGGCTGAGTCCCTTTGCTATCCACCTGAAACTATTATTGTTATTGGCTATTCTCCAATATAAAATAAAAAGTTAAAAAAATAAAGTAGGTTACAAAAGGAAGAAAAGAAGAGGTGACCCTCTTCCCATATTAAATCTCAGTTCAGGGAACTCAGAGAACCTTGGCTCCAATTCAACGAACTTTTGCCCTTAGCATCCCCCCGGATCATCATCTCATCCTATCTCTCCTCTGACTAATTCAGGCAACTGAGGAAGGATGAAAGCACCATCACAAAAGCCATGGAGGAGACATGGACCAAGGCACCTAGCTGTAGATCACTCACACCTCTGGGTCAACAATGTGCCTTGCACACGCTTCTTTATAGCGTTGTGTATTATAATCATGGATATACAGGTTTCTTTCCCCTGTAACAACAGAGGCCCCTTAAGGGCACCTGTTTCTTATCTACTTCAATATCCCCTGCGGCTGCAACCATACACAGTAGGTGCTTTATATGTATTTGACAAGTGAATGAATAAATGTATGATCAAATGGCATTCAGTTTTCTATGATGCTGGAAAACTCCTCTCCTAGCCTACAATATTCGGGGCCCCTAAAATTTGAAAGGTTCAGAAACTTGCAAAGATTTACTTCACTGATAAGTCAATTATACATGTGATGTTGGAGAAATGCGTAGCTGAAATGCATATGCTGATTAAAGGCTAAGCATTTTAAGTTATGGGAATCATCTAGTTTGATCTGTTTAGCCACGGTAGTTTAGCAAAAATAATTGTGTACCTCTGATATTAATGTACTTATGGATTATTTTAAGTGGCCATGATTTGCTAAAACTTACCTGATGAGTTCCAGACAAACTTAGAAAATATAATAACTTAGACATATTACAAAAAAAGGGGGATCTCGCTCTATAGGACAGGCTTTTACTGTATAAAAATTGTATTTAATGGCAGCATTTACCATCAATGAAGAACATTAAATTTTCTTCTGTAATTATGCTTCACATAATTAAAACAAAACAAATAAGCATACCAAAAACAAACAGGCAGAATTAAAAGCTTATGTTTCACAATGTCAATATATAGAAAGTAACGAGTAATTAAGGCTAAAATAAAACAAGGTAAATTTGGCTCTGCGGCATTAATTACATGCTCTGATAACTTCAACCATGTTTGAAATATTATTTTCCACCTTGACACACGCAGCTACATACCAGGAAACTGGTAAAAATACACATTTACCTTCCTTTCCCAAGTTTAAAGTGCTAGTTTTTTGGATTCCCCTTCTGGCTTATGTGTCAGTCAATGACACACCAGGTCCTCCTGTTCTTTCTTTAAGAGGTCTACTTTTTCCAGGACAGCTCTGCAGCTCGAGCTTTCCCCTTCCCACTCCCCACTGCAGAAGGAATGAATGCTGCTGTTCACAGGTTTATGTGAAGGCCCTGAGCAATTATGGAGGCCAAAAAAAAAAAGTTGTACAAACAGAAATGACAGTATAATTATGGACAGAAGCCATTTCAACACCTAACAATAATCAGCAACGACACAGAAAGACCCCGTAACCCACGAAGAGAAGAAAATGTCCGCATTATCATGATGATACTAGGGGAATGACGAAAGGGCAGGACAGATCACTATTACAGCCCTCAGGAACAACACTGGAGCCTGTTACACCTCAGAACTCTGGGAGTGTTGCCTCATATTGACCTCAAAGGCACCACCGATGATCCATGCAGGCACTAATGATAGCCAAATGAGTAATTTTACAGACACTCAAATTGTTCTACCATTTTCAATCCTGTATTTTCCCAAAACGAGACATAAGCAAGCTTTGAGTAAAAAGCATTCATTAAATAAGGCTGTAAAAGAAGAAAACCAAACTGTGATAAAGGAAGCATACAAAGTATGTAGATTGTGAGAGCTTTACATTGTACCAATCCTACAGATGTCAGATCCTGAAGCCAACATACTGAACTATATCATTTTTACTCAGTGTTGGAAGTAATTACAGCCAGTTTCCAAGAGAGTACATGTGCTTTTCTGGTATTACGTTCTATAAAGGGTACAAGGAAGAAACAGAGAATGCCTTTGATAAAACTAAGAAAACAAATGCAGAAGTGTTCTTCACAGTCACCTAAACAATCTCTCTCCTCTTACAAGTCAAGTACTTAGTGAATGCTGTCCTGCATGTGTGTGTCACGGGGTGGGGGGTGGGTGGGGGTGGAGGGGAAGCTATAGTCTTAACTAGGTAGTTTGCTGGTGATCTAATTTGATGAGGAAAGAATCTGTGCAATTTCTAGAACCTATGCCCATTTATAAATCCCTTCAGTGCAAAAAACTAACAGCCATTTGATATGTTTTACGCCACCTTCTCACGGTGACTTCCCTGGTGGCTCAGACAGTAAAGCGTCTGCCTACAATGCAGGAGACCCAGGTTCAATCCCTGGGTCGGGTCGATCCTTCCAGGCAGTACTCTTGCCTGGAAAATCCCATAGATGGAGGAGTGTGGTGGGCTACAGTCCATGGGATTGTAGCGAGTCCGACACAGCTGAGCGACTTCACTTTCACTTTTTCATGGTGAGGGGCTCATGACAGCCAACACTGCACAGTGGGCTAAGCAGTCATCACACAGCCCGGTAATACTGCCTTCTTTCTAACCTGCCACAGACTGCCTTTTCATACTGTTCATGGGGTTCTTGAGGCAAGGATACTGAAGTGATTTGCCACTCCCTTTTCCAGTGGACCACGTTTTTTAAGATTTCTCCACCATGACCCGTCCGTTTTGGGAGGCCCTGTATGGCATGGCTTATAGCTTCATTGGGTTACACAAGGCTATGATCCATGTGACCATTTTGGTTAGCTTGCTGGGACTGTGGTTTTCATTCTGGAGGTTGTGGGATTGTACTTCTTGCTTCTTCTGTCTGCCCTCTGATGGATGAGGATAAAAGGCTTGTACAAGCTTCCTGAGGGACTGGCTGTGAGGAAAACTGGGTCTTGCTCTGGCAGGCAGGGCCATGCTCGCTAAATATTTAATTTTCTGCTGATGGGTGGGGCTGTGCACCCTGCCTTTAGAGGCAGTCCAGTTCTAGAGCTTACAGGCTCTATGGTAGGGCTAAAGGTGACTTCCAAAAGGACTTATACCAATATGGACCTCCCAGGACGGCTTCTGCCAGTGCTCCTGCTGACCCGTGCCTCCACAGGAGACCCTCAAACACAGGCAGGTCCGGCTCAGTCTCTCACGGGGTTAACTGCTCCTTTCCCCTGGGACCCAGTGTGCACAAGGTTTTGAATGCACCCTCCAAGAGTCTGTTTTTCCTAGTCCTGTGGAAGTTCTATAATCAAATCCCATAGACCTGCAAAGTCAGATTCCCTGGGGATTCCCATTCCCTTTGCCAGATGCCCAGGTTGGGAAGCCTGATGTGGGGCCTAGAACATTCGCAACAGTCTAAGAACTTCTTTGGTATTATTGTTCTCTAGTTTGTGGGTTGGAGGTTCATAAAAATGTAAGGAGGTTATAACAAAAACCATCCCCCCAAAAAAGAAATGCAAGAAGTCAAAAGTGGTTATATGAGATAGCTTTTGGCTGTGCTTTGCTGGAGCAACTGTGAAGATACCCCACGCCCAAGGTAAGAGAAACCCAAGTAAGACGGTAGGTGTTGCAAGAGGGCATCAGAGAGCAAACACACTGAAACCATACTCACAGAAAACTAGTCAATCTAATCACACTAGGACCACAGCCTTGTCTAACTCAATGAAACTAAGCCATGCCCATGGGGCAACCCAAGATGGGCGGGTCATGGTGGAGAGATCTGACAGAACGTGGTCTGCTGGAGAAGGGAATGGCAAATCACTTCAGTATTCTTGCCTTGAGAACCCCATGAACACTATGAAAAGGCAAAATGATAGGGTACTGAAAGAGAAACTCCCCAGGTCAGTAGGTGCCCAATATGCTACTGGAGATCAGTGGAGAAATGACTCCAGAAAGAATGAAGGGATGGAGCCAAAGCAAAAAGAATACCCAGCTGAGGATGTGACTGGTGATAGAAGCAAGGTCTGATGCTGTAAAGAGCAATACTGCATAGGAACCTGGAATGTCAGGTCCATGAATCGAGGCAAATTGGAAGTGGTCAAACAAGAGATGGCAAGAGTGACTGTCGACATTCTAGGAATCAGCGAACTGAAATGGACTGGAATGGGTGAATTTAACTCAGATGACCATTATATCTACTACTGTGGGCAGGAATCCCTCAGAAGAAATGGAGTGACCGTCATGGTCAACAAAAGAGTCCGAAACACAGTACTTGGATGCAATCTCAAAAACGACAGAATGATCTCTGTTCATTTCCAAGGCAAACCATTCAATATCACAGTAATCCAAGTCTATGCCCCAACCAGTAATGCTGAAGAAGCTGAAGTTGAACGGTTCTATGAAGACCTACAAGACCTTTTAGAACTAACACCCCAAAAAGATGTCCTTTTTGTTATAGGGGACTGGAATGCCAAAGTAGGAAGTCAAGAAACACCTGGAGTAACAGGCAAATTTGGCCTTGGAATACGGAATGAAGCAGGGCAAAGACTAATAGAGTTTTGCCAAGAAAATGCACTGGCCATAACAAACACCCTCTTCCAACAACACAAGAGAAGACTCTATACATGGACATCACCAGATGGTCAACACCGAAATCAGACTGATTATATTCTTTGCAGAGAAAGATAGAGAAGCTCTATACAGTCAGCAAAAACAAGACCAGGAGCTGACTGTGGCTCAGACCATGAACTCCTTATTGCCAAATTCAGACTTAAATTGAAGAAAGTAGGGAAAACCACTAGACCATTCAGGTATGACCTAAATCAAATCCCTTATGATTATACAGTGGAAGTGAGAAATAGATTTAAGGGTCTAGATCTGATAGAGTGCCTGATGAACTATGGAATGAGGTTCGTGACATTGTACAGGAGATAGGGATCAAGACCATCCCCATGGAAAAGAAATGCAAAAAAGCAAAATGGCTGTCTGGGGAGGCCTTACAAATAGCTGTGAAAAGAAGAGAAGCGAAAAGCAAAGGAAAAAAGGAAAGATATAAACATCTGAATGCAGAGTTCCAAAGAATAGCAAGAAGAGATAAGAAAGCCTTCTTCAGCGATCAATGCAAAGAAATAGAGGAAAACAACAGAATGGGAAAGACTAGGGATCTCTTCAAGAAAATTAGAGATACCAAAGGAACATTTCATGCAAAGACTGGCTCGATAAAGGACAGAAATGGTATGGACCTAACAGAAGCAGAAGATATTAAGAAGAGATGGCAAGAATACACAGAACTGTATAAAAAAGATCTTCACGACCCAAATAATCACGATGGTGTGCTCACTGACCTAGAGCCAGACATCCTGGAATGTGAAGTCAAGTGGGCCTTAGAAAGCATCACTACGAACAAAGCTAGTGGAGGTGATGGAATTCCAGTTGAGCTATTCCAAATCCTGAAAGATGATGCTGTGAAAGTGCTGCACTCAATATGCCAGCAAATTTGGAAAACTCAGCAGTGGCTGCAGGACTGGAAAAGGTCAGTTTTCATTCCAATCCCAAAGAAAGGCAATGCCAAAGAATGCTCAAACTACCACACAATTGCACTCATCTCACATGCTAGTAAAGTAATGCTCAAAATTCTCCAAGCCAGGCTTCAGCAATATGTGAACCATGAACTTCCAGATGTTCAAGCTGGTTTTAGAAAAGGCAGAGGAACCAGAGATGAAATTGCCAACATCCTCTGGATCATGGATAAAGCAAGAGAGTTCCAGAAAAACATCTATTTCTACTTTATTGACAATGCCAAAGCCTTTGACTGTGTGGATCACAATAAACTGTGGAAAATTCTGAAAGAGATGGGAATACCAGACCACCTGATCTGCCTCTTGAGAAATCTGTATGCAGGTCAGGAAGCAACAGTTAGAACTGGACATGGAACAACAGACTGGTTCCAAATAGGAAAAGGAGTTCGTCAAGGCTGTATATTGTCACCCTGCTTATTTAACTTCTATGCAGAGTACATCATGAGAAACGTTGGACTGGAAGAAACACAAGCTGGAATCAAGATTGCCAGGAGAAATATCAGTCACCTCAGATATGCAGATGACACCACCCTTATGGCAGAAAGTGAAGAGGAACTCAAAAGCCTCTTGATGAAAGTGAAAGTGGAAAGTGAAAAAGTTGGCTTAAAGCTCAACATTCAGAAGACGAAGATCATGGCATCTGGTCCCATCACTTCATGGCAAATAGATGGGGAAACAGTGGAAACAGTGTCAGACTTTAGTTTCCTGGGCTCCAAAATCACTACAGATGGTGACTGCAGCCGTGAAATTAAAAGATGCTTACTCCTTGGAAGGAAAGTTATGACCAACCTAGATAGCATATTCAAAAGCAGAGACATTACTTTGCTAACAAAGGTTCGTCTAGTCAAGGCTATGGATTTTCCAGTGGTCATGTATGGATGTGAGAGTTAGACTGTGACGAAGGCTGAGCACCGAAGAATTGAAGCTTTTGAACTGTGGTGTTGGAAAAGACTCTTGAGAGTCCCTTGGATTGCAAGGAGATCCAACCAGTCCATTCTGAAGGAGATCAGCCCTGGGACTTCTTTGGAAGGAATGATATTAAAGCTGAAACTCCAGTACTTTGGCCACCTCATGCGAAGAGTTGACTCATTGGAAAAGACTGATGCTGGGAGGGATTGGGGGCAAGAAGAGAAGGGGACGACAGAGGATGAGATGGCTGGATGGCATCACTGACTCGATGGATATGAGTCTGAGTGAACTCCAGTTGGTGATGGACAGGGAGGCCTGGCGTGCTGCGATTCATGGGGTCGTGAAGAGTCGGACACGACTGAGCAACTGATCTGATCTTACAAATAGCTGAGAAGAGAAAGGCAAAGGAGAAAGGGAAAGACATATTCAAATGAATGCAGAGTTCCAGAGAATAACAGGGAGAGATAAGAAAGCCTTCCTCAGTGATCAATGCAAAGAAATTGAGGAAAACAACAGAATGGGAAAGACTAGAGACCTCAAGAGAATTGGAGATACCAAGGAACGTTTCACGAAAAGATGGGCACAATGAAGGACAGAAACAGCATGGATCTTACAGAAGCAGGAGATATTAAAGACCAGGTGGCAAGAATACACAGAAGAACTATACAATAAAGGTCTTAATGACCCAGATAACCATGATGATGTGATCACTTACCTAGAGTCAGATATCCTGGAATGTGAAGTCAAGAAGCCCTTAGGAAACATTACTACAAACAAGTTAGTGGAAGTGACAGAATTCCAATTGAGCTATGTCAAATCCTAAAAGATGATGCTGTTTAAGTGCTGCACTCAATATGCCAGCAAATTTGGAAAACTCAGAGGTGGCCCTGGACAAGGAAATGGCAGCCCACTCCAGTCTTCCTGCCTGGAAGATCCCATGGAGAGACGAGCCTGGTGGGCTACAGTCCACCATGGGGATGCAAAGAGTTGCACATGACTGCGAGACTGAGCACAGCCGTGGCCACAGGACTGAAAAAGGCCAGCTTTCATTCCAGTCCCAAAAAGGCAATGCTGAAGAATGTTCAAACTACCACACAATTGCACTCATTTCACATGGCAGCAAGGTCATCCTCAAAATCCTTCAAGCTAGACTTCAACAGTACATGAACCGAGACCTTCCAGATGTACAAGCCTGATTTAGAAAAGGCAGAGGTGCCAGAGATCAAATTGCCAACATCCACTGGATCACAGAGAAAGCAAGGGAATTCCAGAAAAACATCTACTTCTGCTTCACTGACTACACTAAAGCCTTTGATGTGTGGATCACAAACTGTGGAAAATTCTTAAAGAGATGGGAATACCAGACCACTTTACCTGCCTCCTAAGAAATCTGTATGCAGGTCAAGAAGCAACAGTTAGAATCGGACAGGGAATAATGGATTGATTCAAAATTAGGAAAGACGTAGATCAAAGCTGTCTATTGTCACCCTGTTCATTTACCTTTTATGCAGAGTATATCATGTGAATGTCAGGTGGATGAATCACAAGCTGGAATTAAGACTGCCTGGAAAGGTATCAATAACCTCAGATATGCAAAACCACCCTTACGGCAGAAAGCAAAGAGAAAATAAAGAGCCTCTTGATGAAAGTGTAAGAGAAGAATGAAAAAGCTGGCTTAAAACTCAACATTCAAAAAACAAAGATCATGGCATCCAGTCCCATCATTTCATGGTGAATCAGATCAGTTCTTGGGGGAAAAAGAGGAAATGGGCAGATTTTATTTTCTTAGGCTTCAACATGACTGCAGCTGTGAAATTAAAAGATGCTTATTCCTTGGAAGAAAAGCTATGACAAACCTAGAGAGCATATTAAAAAGCAGAGACAACATTTTGCTGAGAAAGGTCCATACAGTCAAAGCTATGTTATCTTCCAGTCATCATGTACATATGAGAGAGTTGGACCATAAAGACGACTGAGCACAGAAGAACTGAATTTTTTTCAAACTATGGTGCTGGAGAAGACTCTTTGAGAGTCCCTGGACAGCAAGGATATCAAACCAGTCAATCCTAAAGGAAACCAAGCCTGAATATTCACTGAAAGACTGATACTGAAGCTCCAATACTTTGGTCATCTGATGCGAAGAGGTGACTCATCAGGGAAAAGACCCTGATGCTAGGAAAGATTGGGGACAGGAAGAGAAGGGGATGACAGAGGATGAGACGGTTGGATGCCATCACTGAGTCAATAGACATGAGCCTGGGCAAACTCTGGGAGATAGTGAAGGACAAGGAAGCCTGGCGTGCTGCAGTTCATGGGGTCGCAAAGAGTTAGACACAACTGAGCGACTAAACAACAAACAATAAGAACAGGTACAGTAGAAACCCACTCAGACTCACCAAGTGATTAGATACTTGATTTAGTAAATTTTCTACTCAACCCGGGGTTTTCCTTGGTGGTTCACATGTAAAGAATCTGCCTGCAGTGCAGGAGACCCAGGTTCGATCCCTGTGGGAAGATCCCCTGGAGTACGTAATGGCAACCCACTCCAGAATTCCTAACTGGAGAACTCCATGAACAGAGGAGCCTGGTGAGCTGCAGTCCACTGGTCACTTAAGAGTCAGACACGACTGAGCAACTAAGACTTTTTCTATTCAACCAATGTAACTCCATTAATTGTCAACATTTCTTAAAAATAAACTTATAGAATTCTTGATGACTTGGATCACTGTTGACTGTAGAGGAACGGCCTCAACAGCTATGGACCCCTCCCTATTGTGCTTTCGCTTCTTGTAGCTCTTCTGCCACAGTAATAACTGTTACTTCTTGCTGTAGTCAGTGGGTCTGCTTCCAGCATTCTCTGTACTTACTTGCAGTGGACTAGGAGATCACTTTGGCTGTGAATCAGCTTTTGCTAACTGAGTGTTGTCCATGTTATGATTAACTGTGGTCATAGCTGTATCAAGTAAGTTACATGTATACGTATGTAGTCATCACAACAGGAAGTCCTATTTAAAATCTGCTAGAAAGAATTTCAAACATTTACTACCTCTGATTAAAAACAAGTCCTGTTGTTAGGATGACCAGATTACTTTATACTTCCCTTTGCAAGAAGATGGGGAAGGGGAAGAATTGTAAGAGCAGCCATTTACTGACTACGGGCAACAGACCAATCTCTTTACATAAATTTCTATCCTTATAATAACCACAAAAGAAAACTAACATTCCCATGCTGCAGATGAGAAAGCTGAAGCTAAAAAAGGTTCAAAGGCAAGCCCAGGGTCACAAAGCTAGTAAGTGCCATATATGATATCTGAAAACCAATCTATTTGATTCTCAATCCCATGAAGTCTACATTGCCTATCAAGTAGAAATACTGTTTTCAGTTCAGTTGCTCAGTCATGTTCGACTCTTTGCGACCCCATGAATCGCAGCACACCAGGCCTCCCTGTCCATCACCAACTCCCAGAGTTCACTCAGACTCATGTCCATCGAGTCAGTGATGCCATCCAGCCATCTCATCCTCTGTCGTCCCCTTCTCCTCCTGCCCCCAATCCCTCCCAGCATCAGAGTCTTCTCCAATGAGTCAACTCTTCTCATGAGGTGGCCAAAGTACTGGAATTTCAGCTTTAGCATCAATCCTTCCAAAGAAATCCCAGGGCTGATCCAGGAAGCTCTCACTGGCCCATGGGCAAGAAACATGAAGAAAAGGACACCAAGGCACATCATGATGAAAAGACTCAAAGCCAATGATGTAGAAAAAATCATCAGCTATAAAAAGGGACACATTCCAGTCAGTTCTAATGAGGTGGATGAACCTAGAGCCTATTATACAGAGTGAAGTAAGTCAAGTATCATATACTAATGCATATATATGGAATCTAAAAAGACAGTACTGATGAACCCGTTTGCAGGGCAGCAAAGGAGACACAGACACTGAGAACACACTCACACAGACGTGAGAAGGAAGCAGAGGGTGAGCTGTATGGAGAGTAACCTGGAAACACACATCACCGTATGTGACATGCACAGCCATTTTGCTGTATGACTCAGGGAACTCAACCTGGGGTTCTATAACCACCTAGGGAGGTAGGATGGGGAGGGAGGTGCAAGAGGGAGGGGACATACGTATACCTATGGCTGATTCGTGCTGATGTTTGGCCAAAACCAACAATACTGTAAAGCAATTATCCTTCAATTACAAATAAAATTATAAAAAAAAGAAAAAATCATAAAAACAGCCCAAGAAAAAAGACAGAAGCAAAGAACAGATTTGTCAGAAACAACATAAGTAATAAGATAGCAGAGCAACATCTGAAGAGTACTGGAGAAAAACTCCAAAACCTGACAGCATGTTTTTAAACACATTTAAACCATAACAATCCTATGAGCAAACTGAGGCACAGTGAGAGTTTCCTGCCCAGTCATATAAATAGTAAACGGTAGAGCCAGACATCAAACACAGGTCATCTGACGCTAAGAGTCTGTTCTATACTATAAAAATCACACTACAATGCTTTCACATATTAAACACGTTTTCTTACATTACAACATGCTAACAGTGAAAAACCTGTATGTTACCACTATGTTCTTTTCCCTAGGCTGCCTCGTGATAATATTTTAAGAACCTGAATTAAGCTACAAATGACATACTTCAGCTAGCAGACATTTTATAAATTATTACAATTTCTTTAAAAAGTAATTCTATTAGCTTAGATATCACTAAAATGGAATCCTTAAAATAGACCACTCTTTCTGCCTTTACTCAGTTTTATGATTAATTTAGCACCTCTAAAAGAACGTGGTTTTACATATTGAAACATTCTTTACAAGAAAAAGAAGTCTATTTGATATTTTAGTACCCAACATTTCTTTTTAAGGCAAATTCCTTTCCTGCATATGCGACACTAAAAATTAATTTTACTTCTTCTACAGAAACAGAAGTCAAATATATACTTCCTGCACAGCAATTTACTTTGAAATCAACCTTCATATTTAGGGAAAAAGCACATAACTTTGATAATTAATGATACCCAATTATTCGGTTTCACCATTAAATAACACATTTATTTAATCACCTAATTAGATATCTACAAAGAGTCAACCTTTCTATCTCCATGTGAAACATTACCAAACATCTGGTATGCACCAGGCACTCTTAGATGCTGTGGAGATACAGCAGGGAACAAAACAGACAAAAACATCTACCCTCATGGCACTTAACATTCCAGAGGGGTGAAGAAGTGTTAAGTTGCTCAGCTGTGTCTGACTCTTTGCAACTCTGTGGACTGTAGCCAAACCAGGCTTCTGTCTATGGGGTTTTCCAGGCAAGACTTCTGGAGAGGGGAGCCATTCCCTTCTCCAGAGGATCTTTCCTACCCAGGGATCGAACCCCGGTCTCCTGCATCGTCAGGAGGATTCTTTACTGTCTGAGCCACCAGGGAAGACCTCAAAGATGTGAGACTGACAACAAATAAGAACATACAGTGTGTCAGATAATAATAAATCTAATGAGACAAAACAAGGCAGAAGTTAGGAGTGCAGGGATATGGGAGGGGCAGTGAAAAGAGTGTGGCTGTCTGTTGGTCTGTCTTCAAAACATCTTTCGTTGAGATCAGAGAGGAGGATATATAAATTAGGCTGGTGATGCGAAATGTGATTCACCTGCCTGCCTAATGGGAAAAAATTACACATAATAGAGGGTGAGATTTAGGGTTAAGACATCCCTTTAAGATGAAAAGAAGTCACAAGAGTCTTCTCTATGCCTGCAGAAAGGCGAGATGAATAAACCTGCAGGGAACTGTGTAATGTTATTCAGTTTCTTTTTATCATCTTATGCTCCCACCAAAAATAACACTGTTACAACTTCCACCTCCAACTGATACACCATTCTGGAAAGAAACTGGTTCAGAGCAAAAATCACTATTAAATTCCATATTTAATCAAGGAATATTGCACTATGTGCTGCTGCTAAGTCACTTCAGTCGTGTCCGACTCTGTGCGACCCCATGGATGGCAGCCCACCAGGCTCCCCCGTCCCTGGGATTCTCCAGGCAAGAACAGTGGAGTGGGTTGCCATTTCCTTCTCCAGTGCATGAAAGTGCATTGCACCACGTAATAATCCCCAAATAAAGTTATAAATCTGAAACCAATTCTATCAAGGCTGGCAAAATTAGGTGGAACTAAATATATAATTTTTTTAAAGCATAAAGGCTGGATATAGCAAAATAATGAGAAGAAAACTCACTGGGTTCTAAAAATATCCAGAGGCATAAACACAAGCTCTAGATTTTCTCAAATTTTCTCAAACTGTTCTGGCAGAAATTAAACATTTATCCATTAATATACGTAAAAGTTTTAGAATGCACTAATTTTAAACTGATTTGTCCTCCTATATGAAAATAACAATGTAGCTAATTTTATTATTCTATTGGACTCACTAAATAAATTGCTACTCTTATGAACCAAAGGCTAAGGACTCTCTTAAAGTTTCAGAATTACAGAGGAGTCAAACAAAGGCCCTTAAGCCATTAGGTATAAGTGCCCCGATGAAGAATCCCTTTATAAGATCCCTTATATAATCTGTTCCACTGTATTATACTGTTTTAAAAATTTAACTTTCTCCTCATTTTTAAATCCACCTGCCTCCCTCAATTCTTATCTGTTTTAGTTCTCTTCTAGAGAAGATCAAAACAAACTGATCCTCCCCACCACAGCTTTGGAGAGGCAGCTATGAATCCCCTCACTCAAGGCTTCTCTTCCACTGAAATACAACCAGTTTCTTCAAACACTTCTCATAGGACATCACCTACTGTTTTAAAGATACATTTATCATTTCATTCCGGCTTCCCAGGTGGCTCAGTGGGAATCTGCCTGTAGGCGGATTTAGGAAATGTAGGCGACTCAGGTTTGATCCCTGGGTCAGGAAGATTTCCTGGAGAAGGAAATGGCAACTCACTCCAGTATTCTTGCCTGGGAAATCCCATGGACAGAGCAGCCTGGTGGGCTATAGTCCATGGGACTGCACAAAAGTTGGACATGACTTAGTGACTAAAGAAAAACAACGATCATTTTATTCAAACCTCATTTTAAACCTATGGCACAACTTAATTTTTTCACTTAAAAAATCCTTACACAAATGCCTAAGCTTAACAATTACTTTCTCTCAATGAGGCGTGTATCTTCTCTATCTTGTGCTTGTGGAAATGATTTTCTGAACTTAAAGGAGGTTCTCAGAAGCCATGCCAGTAACTGAGACATCGTTAGCATTTCTTAGTTTTACTTATTTTTGAAGGAATGGGGTACTATGGCATGCACAGCTATTAGTAGCCAAAAAGTCACACAATTAGCTTGCTTATCATCAATGCATAAAGCTGGTTCATTCAAGCTTTGGCCAACAATTCATGTGAGAATGGTGATTAGAAATGCAGATTCCTAGACCACTCCTAGACCACTGTAATCAGAATCTCTGGAATGAGGCCTGGAGAACTGCAGTTTGAGGAGCAAACTGTATAAGTCTTATATACCCTGAGGTTTAAGAATCGTGACCTGAAGATTTAAACTGGGTTTTTACCTCCTAAGTAAGGTACTTTCAGCAACTCACCTGTAATCCAGGAATAAATCGACTATCCTTTTCAACCACCAGAAGTTCAGCAACACCGGCATTGAGAATGGATCTTGTGATTCCCCCAGGCCCAGGGCCCACTTCATATACATAAGCATTTGTCAGATTGCCAGCTTTCCTTACAATTTTATCTAGAGAAAAGAAAGTTTGAATTGACTACCTTGGCAAATGTCAACATATGGAATTCAAAATGAAAAATAATCTACACAAATTCTTATCAGCATTACTTAACCAACTAATCTTTTATACATAGTATTTATCAGATTATTTAACTCAGCCTAAACCAATGTATAGTAGCCATTCAATAGTCTACCATATAACTGTTGAATTCTACCAGACCCTTAATAAAAATAGGATTACCATGACAAATTTCCTTAACTTAAATAAACATGGTATTTTCTGAGAGCTTCCTTGGTGGTGCAGTGGTAAAGAATCTGCCTGCCAGTGCAGGAGATGCAAGAGACAAGGGTTCAATCTCTGGGTTGGGAAGATCCCCTGGAGAAGGAAATGGCAACCCATGCCAGTATTCTTGCCTGGAAAATCCCATGGACAGTGGAGCCTTGTAGACTACAGTCCACCAGAGAGTCGGACACGACTGAGTGCACGTGCACGAAAGCATATGCACACACGGTATTTTTCACCTGTTTCTCTGCCAAACCAATCAATATAAGAAGTGATGGAAAAACACAAACCACTTCTCTACAGTTGTTGAATATCAATTATGTGAATAAGCAAGGCGAGCTTCACATTCAGAATTTCCAACGTTGCAAGTTAGAAATTCAGAAGCAGAAAGTGCTGGCAGTATTCACTTTTATCTACAGACATCTAGCTGGTGGTCAACGTGGCAATGGTACCAAGTTCCTAGCTAACAGGATTTGCAGAAATTGAGATTCTTGGTTATTTTTAGGAAAAAGTTAAATTTAGGAGTGAAGGTTTTTTGAGCTTTGCAAACATGCAAGTTGATACAAGAAAATTAATTTTTTAATCAATCTAAGTTAGCAGACCTTAAGAAAGCACGGAAAAGCACATTACTGAGGATTCATTGCAACCAACCTTCTGGAAAAACAATGGACTAATCATATTGACTGAGATATTAAAATCCAAGCAACTGGGCCTCTTGGGATGGTAGAAATTTAGCCACTGAAAACGTACTAAGCACTTTACACTGTTCACTGACAGTGTACAGTCTCATTTTTGCTTGTTATTGATAACCTACCTTTGTAAGCTTAGAGGCAAAAACAATCTCTCAATTATCCAAGAATAGTTTTCTCTTCAATGGGTGCCAGGAGAAAACGAGCATACACTGACCACATTACAGGTGTTTAACATGCTTTCTCACAGCAAATCCTTACAACATATTAAGGAAGAACTGTGCTGTATGTGCTGTGCTAAGTCACTTCAGTAGCACCTGATTCTGCGATCCCATGGACTGCAGCCCACCAGGCTCCTCTGACCACGGACTTTTCCAGGTAAGAATACTGGAGTGCGTTGCCATTCCTTTCTCCAGGGAATCTTCCCGACCCAGGGATTGAACCCATGTCTCTTATAAAGTCTCCTGATTTGGCAGGCAGGTGCTTTACGAGTAACGCCACCTGTGAAGCCCTAACTTAAGAATTACTACCCCATTTTGACTTCTCTGAACTTTCCAGTTTCTTCATCTATTATTTGAGTGAGGTTACCTGGAAAACAAATGGATGACACCAGCTCAGGTATAAGTCCTAAAAGCCAACCCTTTCTCCACTAAAGAGCACTGTCTCTCAGAGGGAACAGAGAGGCTGCCTAAGTGCAGATATTACAGAGTGATTTTAACAGTCTCTCTCTTTTTTTAAAATGGAAAGCTACGACAGTAGATAGGACAGTCTTTTCACCTTAAACTTTTCAGAAACATTCAAACACAAATGGATATCAAAGAGCACAGTCAATTCACTATGCCTGGGGTTCCATCTTGCTCTGTTCACACCTGAGCTTCTCACCTCACACAAGTACCTTATTTGTCTTCATTTTGGTTCCTGTAGAAGAGGGGACAATAGTATCTAGATTCTGGAATTGATTCCTGAAGGTGAATAAAGGCTCACATGAGAAAGGACATATGAAGGATTTTTTTTTCAATATAAAGACCTCTATTTTCAGTCCCCGGAACGGTGCCTTGTATCTAGAATGCAGCTAATGACTACCCGAAAAGGCTGGCTCTAGTTACTATTCAGTCACAGCGGACTCTTTGCGACCCGTAGACTGCAGCAGGCCAGGCTTCCCTGTCCATCACCAACTCCCGGAGCCCATTCAAACTCCATTGAGTCGGTGATGCCATCCAACCATCTCAGGACCAAAGAATTTTCGAGATGGATGACCTTTTAATGCTCTTGTGGTAGAGCTCTCGTCCAATTAAATAAAAAAACTGAAAACAGGTTAAGTTTTTTTACCCCGTTACATCGCTACTGGCTTGCCCACGCTGCTACTCTAAGTTCAAGAAATAAAACCACCCATCCCTGCTGTTGGACTGTACTTCACAACTTTCGAAATATGTGATTTACTGACTCAGTTTCTTAAGAGGGGCCAAATAGAATGAAATATCAAAACCCCAGAAATGTTACGTACTCCAACTGTGAACTGCCATATTTCTAATAATCTTTTTCTTGCAGTATCATCTTTCAGAAAGACCAGCACGAAAAAACGCTGGTAGAGGTTAAACGACTATATATATATATTTGCAAAATTTATCCAACTGTGCGCTTCAAACAGGTGAATTTTTTTGTGTCTAAATTTTACTTCATAAAACGTGACTTAGGGAGTGGGAAAGCAAACTGACTAAAATGTAAGCTCCTTGGGGACAGACTTGGCCTTGTTCATTCACTCTCATATCCCACTTCAGCTCTAGTACAAAGGGGCTGGTTTCATGAGTGTTTACAGAATGAATATCTGCACCCTCGAGGGTGAGACTCAACAAGTAAACTTTTAAATATCGAACGCCATGAAATGGATACTCTTCCAACCTGTTTACCAGTAAAGTCCCTGCAAGTTTAACTGCATAAAAAGCCAAATCAGTCAGCACGTGCATGTATTCCTTATTGGTAACACACCAAGATTTGGAATTCCACAAGCGCCTTTCAGGAGACAAGAAGCCTTCCAAAGCCAGTGTTTGCTCGGCGTCCGCACAGCCTGCCTTCCAAAGCCCACGGCAAACACCCCTCAGCAAACGACACACTCTACACACCCCCTGGGCGGTGGGGCTCCGGAGTTCTCTCAGAGCAAAGCGGCAGAAGGGTCTGACCTACGGCCACCGCACACCTTTGTGCCTGAACCCCGTCGCCCGCCCGCAGGGTCCGCGCGAAACCCCCTCGACCCCACTCCCCCAGGGACGCGAGGGAGACGCCGGGGAAACACTGATAAGCCACCTGTCAGCCTTAAGTCCAGAAGAAAATTCTGGGATAGCTGCTTCACGGCTTGCAGTCTAAACAACTTAATGATTTCTCGAATCGTGGGTAACGGCGGGAGACGGAAAGTGCCGAGCGTCCTGGAGGAAGCCATGAACCCTGAACTGGCTGTACAGATCCCACGCCGGACGTTCCTCCAAGGCTCCTCAAGTGAGGGCAGGGGGAGGAGCCTGGGAGAACTCTGGCCCACCTCCGAGCCTACGTGATTGGTTAGACGTACCCCGTCGGAAGCGAAGGACGCGAACAGGAAATCCAGGCGCACAGAAAGCGCATGCTCCCCGTCCTGCTAAGTGCAGGGCAGGCTGGGTAACCGCGCCGTGTTTGCACGTGAGGTGGGCGGAGGCCGGAGCGATGGCGGGGCGGGGAGAGGCGGGGCCTGGGCCTGAACGAGGAGGGGCGGACCCAAGGATTGGTGAATGAAGTTCACCTGGTGGAGGATTTGTTTTGAGTTTGACTCCAAAGTGAAAGTCGCTTAGTCGTATCCGACTCTTTGCGATCCCATGGACTGCACAGTCCATGGAATTCTCCAGGCCAGAATACTGGACTGGGTAGCTGTTTCCTTCTCCAGGGGATCTTCCCAACCCAGGGATCGAACCCAGGTCTTCCGCTTGGCGGGCGGATTCCTTATCAGCTGAGCCGCAGGGAAGCCCCACCTGGCAGATGGGCGGTACTAAAAGCGCCTCTGTGGAGGGTTACGGGATAGCAGGTTGTTAACGGCAAAACTGTTGATTGCTAACAATTCTCTTATGGTGGATGTTTTTAGACTCAGCACAGCAGGTGTGGCATGGCAGGTTTCTAACTTCTCTTAGCCTTATTGTTATTTTAAAAAAATCTGTTAAGTGAACGTAATGTTTGCTTTGAAGTTGTGGAACTGAGAGAGGTCGTCTGGTGTGTCAATCCAGAACGTAGTTCAAGTGCATGGTATATGGCAAAGCCGCTATCAAAGATGGCCGTTACTGCTATAATTACTTGCAGGTGAATGCGGCCCAGGGGGTTAAACGACATCTGCATATTTGCTGCTACTGCTAAGTCACTTCAGCCGTGTCCGATCCTGTGCGACCCCATAGACGGCAGCCCACCAGGCTCCCCCGTCCCTGGGATTCTCCAGGCAAGAACACTGGACTGGGTTGCCATTTCCTTCTCCAATGCATGAAAGTGAAAAGTGAAAGTGAAGTCGCTCAGTCGTGTCCGATCTTCAGCGACCCCATGGACTGTAGCCTACGAGGCTTTGCTAGAGAGCCAGAACAGAACCCAACTCCTGTTCCTTCAAAATGTAGTCAGTGAGAAAAGCCGCTTTGTTTAGCGCTTTAGGCTTTGGGAAGCGTTTTCTGGTCAAATACTTGGTTATACCGCCTTTCTAAAGATATTGTTTCCTCCACCCTAAACAGAAGTTAGCAATATTTATCCTATTTTTGAAAGTCTAGACTCAGAACCCTTATTTTCCGCAAGAGATAGGTGTTCATTCTCAGGTTATACTCATTGTTTTATTTACTCCTCCCAACAGTCCTATGTGGTGAGATTATCATCCTTAGTTTGTTGTTGTTTTAGTCGCTGAGGCATATCCGATTCCTCTGTGACCCCATGGACTGTAAGCCTCCAGGATCCTCTGTCCATGAGATTCCCCAGGCAAGAATATTGGAGTCGGTTGACATTTCCTTCTCCAGAGGATCTTCCTGACCCAGGGATCCAACCTACCTCTCTTGTAAAGGTGGATTCTTTGCCACTGAGCCAACCCATCCTTATCCTTACTGTGAAGAAGTAGAGGGAGATGAGGTCATTTGAGTTAGAAGACTTTAATCTGAGTTATTTCTTTTCTGAGTTCCAATTTTGGCCACACCCCTCAAGTATTAGATTATTTTAAAGTTAATGATTTAATTAATGTATGTTCATTTTAATTTTTATGATGCTATTTAATATATAGATTCTGAATCTTGACTATAAACTTGTTTACTATTTTCATATGACTAAAATACAATTTAGTAAATACATTTCTATAGCTACAAAACCAAAACAAATGGTGTGTGATGTTAAATTACTGGTCTTAATGCAGACTGACAGGATTCTTTTATTTAAAGTTCAGCTTACCAAATATTATAGTGTGCCATGTAATGATTGAATTTTCTAATCAGTTTTCTGGATCCAGACTACCACCAAATCTTCATTTGGGGTTTTTGCCATTGTGGCTTGCCTTTCTCTTGGAGTAACATGAGAGCTATACTTTAAGTCAACCTGTGGCTGTTTTCATTAGCTTAGAAACAAAGGTCAAATTACTTGACAGTAATGCGGGCATGTTTCATTGAATACACTAAATCCTTTGACTATATGGACCACAACAAACTGTGGAAAATTCTTCAAGAGATGAGAATACCTGTACGTGTGGCAAGAAGCAGCAGTTAGAACCAAACATGGAATGACAGACTGGTTCAAAATTGGAAAAGAAGTACGTCAAGGCTATATATTGTCACTCTGTTAATTTAACTGATGTGCAGAATACATCTTGAGAAATGCTGGGCTGAATGACTCACAAGCTGGGAATCAAGATTTCTGGGAGAAGCATCAAACAACCTCAGATATGCAGATGACACTACTCTGATAGCAAAAAGGGAATAGGAACTAAAGAGCCTCTTAGATGAAGGTGAAAGAGAAAAGTGAAAAAGCTAGCTTAAAACTCAACATTCAAAAAACTAAGATCATGGCATCTGGTCTCATCACTCCATGGTAAATAGATGGGGGAAAAGTCAAAGCAGTGACCGATTTTATTTTCTCGAGTTCCAAAATCACTGCAGGCAGTAACTGCAGCCAGTACGTTAAAAGATGTTTGCTCCCTGAAAGAACAGCTATGACAAAGCTGGACAGCGTATTAAAAAGCAGAGACATCACTTTGCTGACAAAGGTCCGTATAGTCAAAGCTATGGTTTTTCCAGTAGTCATGTACGGGTGTGAGAATTGTACCATAAAGAAGGCTGCACCCTGAAGAATTGATGCTTTTGAATTGAGGTGCCGGAAAAGACCGTTGAGAGTCCCTGTACAGCAAGGGGGGGGAATCAAACCAGTCAACTCTAAAGAAAACCCTGAATATTCACTGAAAGGACTGATGCTGAACCCTGAATATTCTTTGAAAGGACTGATGCTGAAACTGAAGCTCCATTACTTTGGCCACCTGATGTGAAGGCCGACTCATTGGAAGGGACCCTGATGCAGGGAAAGATTGAGGGCAAGAGGAGAAGGGGGCGACAGAGGATAAGATGATTGGATGGCATGGTTGACTCAATGGGTATGAGCTTGAGCAAGCTCCAGGAGATAGTAAAGGACCGGGAAGCCTGGAGTGCTGCAGTTCATGGCGTCGAAAAAAATCGGACACCACCTAGCAACTGAACAATGACAACAATGCTGTCATGAGTGTGTATATATATGTGTGTGTGTGTGTGTGTGTGTGCAGTTAGAAGGAGAGTATTCAGATGCTTCAGAATATGCTCACATGAACTTTTAAAAGATTAACACCAACATAAAAAATAAAAAAAAGCAAAAGCACAGTTACACGGAGAATTGGTGGGTTCTTAAGAAACTCTCACATCTGAATACGAGAATTATTGTCTTACGCCATGCTGTCTTCAGTAATCAGTATTTGAGAGCAGATGATCTTTTATTCTCAAAACAGTTACTTCAGTTAATTTTGATTTCAATTCTGTGCTGGAAGTTTACAAAGATATTCAATATATACTGCTCCAGTGCTAGCAAGGGCACAGCTGAGTCCCGAACTCCAATCTTCTGACTCTGCAAGTCTCTCGAGGGAATGGCTACCCACTCCAGTATTGTTGCCTGGAGAATCCCGTGGACAGCAGAGCCTAGCAGGCTAAAGTCCATAGGGTCGTGAAGAGTTGGACACGACTGAAATGACTTAGCATGCATGCATACATATGTTAAATAGTTGTTGAACTGAATTTTAAAAATTCCACCTTAAGAGACTCTTCCAAGTTTTTAAAAGTTATTGAGATCTAATTTTTATCACCATAAATATCTGATCCTCGGTCTTTTAATTTTCAGAAAATTATGCATAACTCCCTGCAAAGCCTGTGAAATCAGCAGGGGGTGTTTTAGTAGTGTATTTCACATATTAATGCAAACAGTTTTATCCCTTAAAAGAGAAGTATGCAGTTTCATCAGTTTTGAAGTTTTGAAGTATCTGCTTCATCTAGATATAAATTTTAATATGCTAAAATATTATAATTAATACAGAAATTCCTAGCCCCACCTATCAGTGGAGATGAAGAACTGCAAGTTCTAACCTAGTTTGTACTAAACTAAAATGCAGAATTCTAAACCTCATAAATCCCAGGATGGTTATATAGGAAAACTACTTATTATTTTAGTATTTATGTTAATGAAAATACACAGGTGACTTTATTTGGTATAAGTAATTTAGTGTTTATTTATGGATGAAGTGCTAATTCTAAAAGGTTGTCATTTTACAGTTCCCCGAAAGAGACTTGAAAGCCACAAAGAGCAATATCTTCTCTGCCATGTGGGAATTTTCAGAGAAAATTAAATGTGGCTTGGAATTGCCAAACTGAACTTTATATAATGACTATTATGGTATATAAAGTGCCCTTTTCTGATAGTATTTTATAATTCCATGTAATATGACTCAATGCTCTAGAGAAATATTGAGACATATTTTGCTCTATTTATTTTTTTTAGTGACTGTTTGATGCCCACTGTTCACAAAGGAATCTAGTGACCTACCTAGAGGGAAGATGGAAATACATGATAATTCTGAGCAGAGAGACCAAATGCTTATTCTTTCAGGACGGAAGCAAAACAACTAGTGGCAAGCAACACAGGCTAATTGCTTGAGGGAACCATGTAAGAGTTACACTATTTAAATATATATATATTTTACATTTATATAAATATAATATTTATATATATTAAATTTATATTTATATTTAATTTCTATTTATATATATTTATATAATATATACACATTATATATGATATAATTTATATATATATAATATATATACTTATATATAATTTATATAATATATACACATATATATGATAATATGATATATTACACTATTATATATATTACATGGAATTATACATGGAATCATATTACATGGAATTATAAAATACTATCAGAAAAGGGTGCTTTATATACCATAATATAAAGTTCAGTTTGGCAATTCCAAGCCACATTTAATAATAGTGTAATATATATATAGTGTGTGTGTATATATATATATATATATATCTATATATGATATTTATCACCATTCCAGGCAGTGTCTGAGAGCCTGCTGACTCCCTGAAGATCTGTGAATTATTGTCAAGTATCCTAATAAAGTGGTGAGAACAGGCAACACTCACCACTTAGGATGACTCAGAGTAGGGGGTAGGATTTTTTCTGCAAAATAAAGCAGATCTTTTTGCAAATGAAGAAAAAGTTAACACATGCTAAAGGCATTGTAAAAATAATTAACCTCCACCTGCAATGCAGGAGCAGAGAAGGCAATGGCACCCCACTCCAGTACTCTTGCCTGGAAAATCCCATGGATGGAGGAGCCTGGTAGGCTGAAGTCCATGGGGTTGCTAAGAGTCGGACATGACTGAGTGACTTCACTTTCACTTTCCACTTTCATGCATTGGAGAAGGAAATGGCAACCCACTCCAGTGTTCTTGCCTGGAGAATCCCATGGATGGAGAAGCCTGATAGGCTGCAGTCCATGGGGTCACACAGAGTCAGACATGACTGAAGTGACCTAGCAGCAGCAGCAGCAGCAATGCAGGAGACACAGAAAACAAGGGTTCAATCCCTATGTTGGAAAGATCCCCTGGAGGAGAGCATGGCAACTCATTCCAGCATTCTTGCCTGGAGAATCCCATGGACAGAGGAGCCTGGCGGGCTACAGTCCATAGCATCTCAAAGAGTTGGACATGACTGAAGTGAATGAGCACAACGCAGATTATATCAATAGTTTATTAATTTAAAACTCCACATTCAATTGAAAAACAAAGGTTAAAAATAAAACTGTGACTGTGAGTACCTTTGCATCTAAGTCTTTCCCATGCATTTAAAAATCTGTGTGGGAACAAATTGCTCTGTGAATGGGGAGACTCTATTCAACAAGTAAATGGATCTCCCTGGGCCTCTTGGTGACAGCTCCCTGGGCCTCTTGGTGACAGCCCCCTGTCCCTCAACAAAGAGACTATGAGGTGAACTAGATACTCAATCAAGCCATGTCTATGCCTTCTTTCTCTGTCCTAGATCCCCTGCCTTGCCCATCTCTAGCCCAAGCCCCAAAGACCAAAGTGGCTGTGCCTGTGGGCACACACCCAACCTGGGATTCGCATTCCTGCCAGTACAGGTTAGTAAGTTGTAACTCATTCACAGCGACGGGCTGCCTGTTCTCTAGTTGAGAAGGGCTAGGTGAAGACAGCAGGAAGAAGGATAGGGAGGCTTGGTCAGAAGAGGAGGGCCAGTGCAGGTTATTTGGTGCCCTCTCATTTCCCTTGGGGCCCACCTGGAGCCCAGTGTCTTCAGACTGCTGTTGGATCTACCATATCCATCTATCATGCTATCCCCTCCCTCCCCTAAATCATCCAATTGTGGATTATCTGGGTGAGCCCAGTGTGACCCCAAAGGCCTTTAACAGTGGAAGAGGGAACAGAAAACCAGAGAAAGCACATGAGAAGGACTTAGTCGAATGTCGTTAACTTTGATGATGGAGGAAGAACATCAAGAGCCGAGGGGGTAAAACCTTCAAGGTGTGGGGAGCCTCTAGGAGATGGAAAAGCAAGGCACAGCGTCCTTCCCTAGAGGCCCTGGAAAGGAACATAGTCCTGGCAACATCTTGATTTTAGGCTCCCCCCATTTCACCTTCCTGAACTACAGAAGCGGAAGACAAATTTATGTTCTGAGCCAACAAAGGTATGGTAAGTTGTTAACAACACAGAGACAGAACACCAATAGTTTCTTTATAACATGAGAATAGTAATAGATAGGGAGAAGGCAATAGCACCCCACTCCAGTACTCTTGCCTGGAAAATCCCATGGACAGAGGAGCCTGGTGGGCTGCAGTCCATGGGGTCGCTAAGAGTCGGACACGACTGAGCGAGTTCACTTTGACTTTTCACTTTCATGCATTGGAGAAGGAAATGGCAACCCACTCCAATGTTCTTGCCTGGAGAATCCCAGGGACGGGGGAGCCTGGTGGGCTGCAGTCTATGGGGTCACACAGAGTCGGACACGACTGAAGTGACTTAGCAGTAGCAGCAGTAATAGATAACATTGTGTTAGAAAAATTTTTGCAATATTAAGATATCATATATCATTATACCTCATATATCATATATCGTTATACCTCATAAAATAAGGCATGTATTGTGTGTGCTTAGTCAGTCATGTCTGGCTCTTTGTGACCCCATGGACTGTAGCCCACCTGGCTCCTCTGTCTATGGGATTCTCCAGGCAAGAATACTGGACTGGGTAACCATTCCCTTCTCCAAAGGATCTTCCCAATACAGGGATCAAACCTGGGTTTCCTATGTTTCAAGTGGATTCTTTACCATTTGAGCCACCAGGGAAGCCTGAGATAAGGCATGCTGCTGCTGCTAAGTTGCTGAATTCAGTCGTGTCCGACTCTGCGCGACCCCATAGACAGCAGCCCACCAGGCTCCACCATCCCTGGGATTCTCCAGGCAAGAACACTGGAGTGGGTTGCCATTTCCTTCTCCGGTGCATGAAAGTGAAAAGTGAAAATGAAGTCGCTCAGCCGTGTCCGACTCTTCGAGACCCCATGGACTGCAGCCCACCAGGCTCCTCCGTCCATGGGATTTTCCAGGCAAGAGTACTGGAGTGGGGTGCCACCGCCTTCTCCGAGATAAGGCATATAATGGACCAAATACAGTGCCCAATCCTATTGACATTCATCAATGTTAATACTCTTCCCCTTCTCTCTTTCTATCTGAATACACTCATAAGATCTATATCCAGTTGTATATAATCAACATACACATTGTTAATACTCTTATGGTGTGTGCCTGTGAAGTCACTTCAGTCACGCCTGGCTCTTAGTGACCCTATGGACCATAGCCTGCCAGGCTCTTCTGTCCATGGGATTGAAGAATCCTGGCAAGAATACTGGAATAGGTTGCCATTTTCTTCTCCAGGGGATCTTCCTGATCCAGGGATTGAACCCTCGTCTCTTAAATCTCCTGCATTGGCTGGTGGGTTTGTTACCACTAGTGCCACCTGGGAAGCTCCTTGTGGTACTGAAGTCAAAAAAACCATTAGAATGTACTTCCCTTATTATTGTTGTAACATATGACAAAGTAAGCTCAGAGGATCACTTGCCCATTTATTATTCTATGGTGCTTCATGAAAGATGACTTTCCCTTCTGCAGATTTTTATTGGGCTTGGCTGTTGCATATTGACTTTTTATTCTATCACTTCATTATTTAGAGACATTGACAGTGTTACCATCAGAGGATTGTCTTAAGGCTGGAATTACAAGTGTTACACCTGAAAACAAATGTGTCATTTGATTTTACTGTTACCCAGTTCAAAAAAGGTATTCCTTTTAGCCTATTCAGTACTCTGTTGTTCTTTTGGGGGAGGTGAAGGCAAAGAAGGGTGAGTGGTTCTAATTAGGCAAAAAGGTTTAGGAAACAGTTATGTTAAATCAAGTGGTAGTGTAAAACAAAATATTAAATTATCATTACAGACTGTTATATTGTGTTTTGAAATGTATACACATAATATTGTGCCTGAAATCCTATAATTGTAGACTATCTAAAACCAGTATGCTTATGAGTCTTACAAATGAGAGAGACAGTGGGGAGGAAAATGGGAGTGCTGGCTTAGGGCCATAATAACTACAATTGTTCATTTAAGTTGTATTGTGTTCATTATATTACATCGTGTCATTATGTTAACCATACCATATTTTATCACATGGTATCATATCATACTATAATTTATATATTGTATTTTGAGTCAATAAGCTTTTGTGGTTTCATTCCAGAATCCAATCATGACTATTGCTTCTGTTTAAAAAATGCCTCCCCAATTTTAGTGAATTTATAATCTGCTACAGATTTCCAAACTGAATTCTGCTGTTTCTGTCATTCTTATTCTCTTGTGCTTGAATCTGCAACCACTCAATGTTCCTTATACATACTTTTCAAACTTTTTAGGCCGAAGGCAATGGCACCCCACTCCAGTACTCTTGCCTGGAAAATCCCATGGATGGAGGAGCCTGGTGGGCTGTAGTCCATGGGGTCGCTAAGAGTCGGACATGACTGAGCGACTTCACTTTCACTTTTCACTTTCATCCATTGGAGAAGGAAATGGCAACCCACTCCAGTGTTCTTGCCTGGAGAAGCCCAGGGACCGGGGAGCCTGGTGGGCTGCAGTCTATGGGGTCACACAGAGTCGGTCATGACTGAAGTGACTTAGCAGCAGCAGCAGTGATTAGTGAGGAGAAGGCAATGGCAACCTACTCCAGTACTCTTGCCTGGAAAGTCCCATGGATGGAGGAGCCTGGTGGGCTGCAGTCCATGGGGTCGTGAAGAGTTGGACATGACTGAGCAACTTCCCTTTCCCTTTCCCTTTCATAGCAAAAATTCCTTTTATACTTTAACCCTATACACACCCCTTCATACACAGATGCTTCTTGAAACCCTTAATATAACTATGTGTGAGCCAATGTGTTTTCTAAATTAGTCTATTCTTTTTAAACCATTTCTTTTTTTTTTCTAAAATAATTGTTACAATATATTAGTTTCTGCTGCTCAGTGATGGATTCTGACCTGCAGGTTTTAACACACTGTCTTATTTTCTTTATGGTCCCTAAGCCTGAGAAATGGAACAGGCTCCAGTTTTCCGAGGTCTCTGTCAGTTTTCTTTCGTTCCCCTGTGATGACTGCCTCTGTAATTTATGTGACAGTTTTCTTTCTATGTTTTGGAAATGTCAGCAGGGTAGGTCACTATCACATATAGTAGATGGTAATTCCTTTCTTGAGTAAATGTATATACTCCTAACTTTATTGTGAAATGTAACGATCCATGACATATCAGAAAGATCATTTGCTGTTTTCCCACTCTCTTTACATGCATCGATTTGGGGACTCTCATGCTTCATACCCATTCCTGGCATATTCAGCAGACGTTAGAGCATCTTCCTTCTTTCCCTGGTAGGATTAAGGCCTGGTGTACTATATTCAGGCTTCCCAGGTGGCACTAGTGGTAAAGAACTTGCCTGCCAGTGCCAGCAACGTAAGAAACGCCAGCAGGGAAGATCTCTTGGAGGAGGGCATGGTAACCCACTCCAGTATTCTTGCCTGGAAAATTCCATGGACAGAAGAGCCTGACAGCCTACAAAGAGTCAGACACAACTGAGGGACTGAGCACGCATGCATACATGCATTACATTCGTTAGAGGAAACCTTGGGAAGATATGGAAGCTTATACAATTTGGGAGGCTCTCTGTAAGAAAAAGAATACAAAATTGGATACGAAAATCATTTTTTTGGAATAAGGAAAGAAATTATAAATCATGACAAATAGCACAAACATCACAACATCTGGAAAAGTAATGTTTTTTATTAAATGTTTTATTAAATGTTTATTAAATGTTTTTTATTATTTTGTATTTTCATTACAAACTCGTTTGATAATTTTCCCCCAACATTTTGGGGAGCACACTCCTTGGTTGTTTTTTCATATGAGAATATTTTGAGATTATTTTCCACAGAGAGCATAGAAAGATAAATTTAGTATTTCCTCTACTCTGACTGATTAAAATTTGGTTTTTATTTTTGATAGTTTAGAAACATTTCTTTCAGCTTGAAGCTCATGATTGGCAATGGCACATAAGTTGTTAGGATTGTTGTCAAAGTTGGAAATTCTCTTTTAAGCTTTTGGTGTATATGATCTGTATGTTTTTAGGGCACTTCAGGGTTTTTTTTGGTACAGTGTCTAATTTTAAATACTTCAAATTTATGACACTCATTCACCAATTTGTCACAGGCATCCTCATTGTACTGATGTATCATGAGTTTATATTACAGTCATTGATGTCAGTTCAGTTCAGTTCAGTTCAGTCGCTCAGTCATGTCTGACTCTTTGCAACCCCGTGAATCGCAGCACGCCAGGCCTCCCTGTCCATCACCAACTCCCGGAGTTCACTCAGACTCACGTCCATCGAGTCAGTGATACCATCCAGCCATCTCATCCTCTGTTGTCCCCTTCTCCTGCCCACAATCCCTCCCAGCATCAGAGTCTTTTCCAATGAGTCAACTCTTCGCATGAGGTGGCCAAAATACTGGAGTTTCAGCTTTAGCATCATTCCTTCCAAAGAAATCCCAGGACTGATCTCCTTCAGAATGGACTGGTTGAATCTCCTTGCAGTCAAAGGGACTCTCAAGAGTCTTCTCCAATACCACAGTTCAAAAGCATCAATTCTTCGGCACTCAGCTTTCTTCACAATCCAACTCTCACATCCATACATGACTACTGGAAAAACCATAGCCTTGACTAGACGGACCTTTGTTGGCAAAGTAATGTCTCTGCTTTTGAATATGCTGTCTAGGTTGGTCATAACTTTCCTTCCAAAGAGTAAGCATCTTTTAATTTCATGGCTGCAGTCACCATCTGCAGTGATTTTGGAGCCCAAAAAAGTAAAGTCTGTTTCCACTGTTTCCCCATCTATCTGCCATGAAGTGATGGGACCAGATGCCATGATCTTAGTTTTCTGAATGCTGAGCTTTAAGCCAACTTTTTCACTCTCCTCTTTCACTTTCATTAAGAGGCTTTTTAGTTCCTCTTCACTATCTGCCGTAAGGGTGGTGTCATCTGCATATCTGAGGTTATTGATGTCAGTATGTGGTGTCAAATAATCAAGATATTTAATTTTTTTCCAATGTATTCATATGATTCACTTCTCTTTATTAATTAGGTTATCAAATAGTTCATGAACCCGTTCCTTACTTCTACTCAATGTATTTATTCCTCTTAATAAATTACTGCATTTGATATGAATTTTTTTGGTTGCAATTCACTTCTTGATGTAAGAATAATTTTATTGACTTTATTGCTCCATTTATCACTCTACTGCTTGTTTCTTACCCATTAGTTTTTAGTCTAAATTTTCTTTCCATTCTTTAAATATATAAATTTAAAGATATGCTATGCTAAGTCACTTCAGTCGTGTCTGACTCTGTGCGACCCCAGAGACGGCAGCCTACCAGGCTCCTCTGTCCCTGGGATTCTCCAGGCAAGAACACTGGAGTGGGTTGCCAGATAGCAGAAAGCATATTCCATATTCACACAAACCAGGAGTCTATAATTTTGCATTTATTTTACTGAAATGTTCTAAATCATCTTTCCAAAGTTCAACTAAAATGTGTTCCTAGCTCAATTTCCACCTGCGTCAGACTCACAAAGTGGTCTCTGCCTCCAGATGTCACCTGGACAGAAACAGTTGTCTTAACTGTGGTTAAAATGCCCTACTTTTGCAAATTTTACAAAAACATACAACCATATGAGTATATTTCCAGTGACCCTCAAGCCTTGCAAGAGGCTTGTTCAAGTGAAGGCCTGTCACTTTAACTTCCCAAGCTTAATGGTTCATCTGCCCATGTGCAGGAGCGAGGGCCAGGCTGAACCACCTCCGGTGGACACGCTTTTTAGAGGATCACACTTATTCTATCACCAAGGCAGAAACCTGGCTTGGGTACAGTGTCAGCATTGTGGCTGTATCACCTCAAGATCAGACCCTGAGGCAAAGCTCTGGATGCAGGTACTTTACCTGGGAGGTGATCCCAGGAGACACAGAGGAGGAAAAGGGAAACATGCAGTGGGAAATGGAGAAAAGTCACTAAACGTGGTTAGAGAGTAGTTTAATGCTAGGGCTCTAGGACAACCAGGCCTCAACCTCCCTGAGGACCCATTGAAAAACTTGGTGAAATCCAACTCAGAGCTTTCCCACCAGAAGCCGAGGAGGCACCCGAAAGCCCTAAGAACGGAGAACAGAAGAGGGGGTAGGGAGGGAAGAGCCGTCAGTCCGCCCAGCATCATAGCTGCAGGAAAACTCAGGAGGGTATGTGACACAGGCTGGGGCAGGAATGCGTAGCACCTGCCGCCCGATGCGGATTCCTCTTCCCCCTGAGAACCGAGGAACTCAGATTACTCAGAGTGATGAGGAATCTTCAGTGTTGTGGACCTTTCTACTTTTGTTACGATGACTCAAGTTAGATGGAAGGGAATTCAAAGACAATGAGCAGTTATCTCAGTTTACCAAAGAAAGTTCTCTAATCCAGGCAGTCAAACCTTAGAATCAAGACGTTCTGAGCTAGAGATAAGTCTTTTCCCTAAGTCAAAAGAGTATAGTTGGAATTTCTAATTACCTTCGCTCAAATTCATCACCTCCTAAATATAAACAAAAGTGGTAAAATATGTTTTCTATCTGTTCACAAGGAACAATTCATCCGCGAGAATGAAATTTGCCTTTTTCAAAAGGCTTCTCTGGGAGGTGGAGCTCAGCGGTTGCTCATGTGTGGCTCCAAGGTACAGAGATCGCCTGCCGATGTGGGAGACACCGGTTTGATCCCTGGTCAGGGAAGATCCCACATGCCTGCCTCAGAGCAAACAAGCCCATGTGCCACAACTACTGAGCCTGTGCTCCAGAGCCGGGGAACTGCAGCTACTGAAGTCCACGCACCCTAGAGCCTGTGCTCCACAGCGAAGGAACCACCGCAGTGAGAAGCCCCGGCACTGCAATAGAGAGCAGCCCTGGCTCACCACAGCCAGAGAAAGCCCGCAAAGCAATAAAGACCCAGCACAGTCAAAAATAAATAAAATTGTCAGAAAAGAAAGGGCTCCTCTGGTGTAGCCTTATTTATTTCGAAGAAGAAAAAATTTGAGTACTTTATTTTCAGATACTGTGGCCACCTCTTTAGAGTTATAATTTATGGGGGCAAAAAAAAAAAAAAAAAAAAACCACAACATTTCAAATGGGGCTGGTCTAGTAGGAGGATGAATGCCAGGCTACGTATGATTAAAGCTGGGTTCTTGTACAAATCTGATCAGCTCTCTGAACCTTGAGAAGGCATTTTCTTTCTCCATGTCTCAGTTTCCCCATCTATATGATTTGTTGTTTAGTTGCTAAGTCGTGTCCAGTGCTTTTGCAATCCCATGGACTATAGCCTGCCAGGCTCCTCTGTCCATGGGATTTCCCAGGCAAGAATACTGGAGTGGGTTGCCATTGCCTTCTCCAGGTGATCTTCCTGACCCAGGGACCGAACCCTGTCTCCTGAATTGGCGGGTAGGTTCTTTACCACTGAGCCACCAGGGAAGCCATCTATCTACATGACAGAGGATTGGATTGGTTGACCCTGAAGTTCAATCCCAGTTTCAAGACATTGTCATTGAAAAAATGCAGACTACAGCATGTTATGAGACATCATGGCCTTGATCAAAGAAATTCATCTTTCTGACCTTCAGTTTTCTCATTTGAAGAGCATAGGAGCTGGATTAGTTATCTTTAAGGACACTTCTGCTGTGTATAATCCAATGAAATAAAAATGTGGGGGAAAATCTGAAAAGATGCACAGAAAGAAGCACACCCAGCCTGGCCACTTGGTGGTGATCTTGTTCCATGTTCCAGCCTTTTCCAATCGTGCCAAAGTTTGAGTTAACTAAGCATAGTGAAGATAGATTTTCCAAAGGATACTGAAATAAAATCAGGTCAGCAAAGAAAAAAAGAAAAAAACAACCCAGAATTATGGAGGAATGACAGTAAACAGCAATGCCAAATAAGGGACATAAAATCTCTATAGTCAAGGCAGTAAAAAACACAGAGGGGGATGTAAGAGTTGTGTTTTGGGTATTATTTAAAGGAATAGAGGGAGAGGAGCACATCGTAAATGTATATAGTTTTTGAAAAACATGGTTTAAAAGTTAACTCTAACATTTAAAGATTTAACTTGTAAAATAACCCAATACCTTCTAACTGCACCAGAAGATAAAAATCTAAACCTTCAAAATCTAAACCAAATGAGCGCTTTATTTCTTCTGTCTAAAGGAAACAAACACATAAGGGAGTTGTAATCCTGTTCCAGTATTTTAATATAAAAGGAATGAATCTACAAGTTTCGAGCTTTTCCATATTTTATTGGAGAATGTGATTCTATCGGGCTACCTGTTGTTTAATCACTAAGTCACGCCTGACTTTTTTGCAATCCCATGGACTGTAGCCCTTCAGGCTCCTCTGTCCATGGGATTTCCCAGCAAGAACTGGAGTGGGTTGCCATTTCCTTCTCCAGGGGTCTTTCCCACCCAGGAATTAAACATGCCTGTCCTGCATTTCAGGCAGATTATTTACCACTGAGCTGCCTGGGAAGCCCCATCAGGCTACCTAGCTTACCTTAAAAACCTTTGGGTGATTGCTCTGGGAGTTAATGAACTGGACTGGTATCTGCTGGGCTTCAAGTCAAGGTCCATTTCTGTGGAGATAATTGAGCATCGGTAGGAATGCAGGGAAGGATAAAGGCTTTCTGATCACAGCTCTGTCCACCTCTATCCCTAGAAAAGGTTTTATTCAAAAGAAGAACAATCTCCCCAGCATCAGTGAACATGAAGGGACTTGTGGAAGAGGGCAACAATGGAGAGATGGAGAAACTTGACTCTTGCCTAAATCCTCCTCCCTCCCAAATAGCGCACATGGTGTCTTGCACTGTAAGCCGAGAGATGATGGAAGGAGGAGGTCCAGCCCTGGCCTGCCATTTTCCACCACTGACCCCTCTGCCTGCCTTCTCCTCTGGTTTTCTTCTTATTCTCCTGGTGAGGTGGACATCAGTTTCTTCTGAAGGCTGAAGCATGGGCCTCGTGGCTCTGGTTGCCATGGTGGCTTCTTTTCTCCCCTTTCCTTTGATACATTAGCTATTAGCTTACATAATCCTCTCACAGGAGGATGTCCCTATTCAAAAGAAAAAAAAAAGTTAAATTGCTAAGTAACCTTTAACAATGAATAGCATTCATTATGCATTTGCTTAATGATACAGAGGCATTGTTTGCTCTATTTCAGGTGATAACAGCAGATCAAAGGCATCGAGACCAGAGTGTACTTTCGAAGAGCCAGTTGAGACTGTGTGGAAATAATGCTTAGCATTTATGTCGCACTTTAGACTCTCAAAGGATTCTACAATTATTAATTAATTATCCCACACAATAGCTCTAGGAGGAAGGTCAGTGTCATTAGCTCTATTTTACAGATGAAGAATCAGATAGCAGTTAAGTGATTCTCTCTGCCACCCCCCACCCCCCCACAACATTTAAAGATCTCATGTCAAAGTAGACTCAGGGGTAGGGGGTGCAGGTAGATTATGAAGCGGCTGAAGGCTAAACATGCCAGAGCTACCCCTGGTGGGGGTTTCGCTTCCTTTGATCTATCTTTTGAAAACCCTCTGAACAGAATTATGTTCTGGGCTTGTGCACTGCTTCCTCATGGTTCCTCCTGTGTCTTGTCTTTTCTATTGAGTTTGCCAAAAACATCTTACAGATGTAAAATGCACCCATGTTGTTTTCTATGTAATCTCATTTCCCTTTCATTCATTCATTCATTCATGAACCTTAATCGGGTACTTAATGTAGTTGATACGGGCAGGAATAATGGAAATGGACAACAGCTGACTTTTCAAATGATTCCTGCTTTCAGGCAAACACACAGTTAGCAGACACTCGTTTCTGTTCATAAGGGCCACGGAGACAAAAGATCCTTGATATCTGGTCCTGTCCAGAATCTCTGGGCATGGTGGGAAGGAATCCCCCCAAAAGGGTACATATGTATACATATAGCTGATTCACTTTGCTGTACAGTAGAAACTAACACAACATTGTAAAGCAACTATAATAAAAATTTAGAAAAAAGAAAAAAAAAACCCTTTGGGCATGGACTAAATAAGCTCGGATATTTTGGATAGGAAACAATTTCAAGGACCTTTGGTGTGGACCCAATGTCTTATGGACATTTTGCACAGGACCAAAAGTCCTGCAGGGATACACACACACACACACACGCACACACACACACACACCCTCCTAGAGGACAATGGAGAAGGAAGTAGAGTCCCCCTTGTGGACAGAGGAAGGACTGTACTGAGGAGGAGTGGAGAGGCCTGTGTCTCCATATCACCTCTTGTGTCCTTGTCTTTTCTAGTCCAGCAGTAGGGCTCCTGAGGGATCCCAGGGGAGGGAAGATATAAATAAGGTGCTCTGAATATTGGTTACTTCACCTTTTTTTGCCTTGAGTGAGTGGTGAGTGAGTACGTGTTCAATTGTGTCCAACTCTTTGCAACCCCATGGACTGTAGTCCACCGGGCTCCTCTGTCCATGGGATTTTCCAGGCAAGAATACTGGAGCGGGAAGCCATTCCCTTCTCCAGGGGCTCTTCATGATTCAGGGATTGAACTCGTGTCTTCTGGGTCTCCTGCATTGTCAGGTGGATTCTTTACCACTGAGCCACCTGGGAAGTCCTTTTTGCCTTAGGCTAGGCCTTCTATTGGCTAATCTGATAAGCTCATATTCTGCAGTGTTTTAATTATTTGTGCGAATGACTTCCTATTTTTGTAGGACTACAAGCAGTTTGAAAATAGAGACTAATTCTCGTCGCTCATGTTATTGCAGGAAATAATGCGCTGAGTGCTTAGTGCTTTACAATGCTGCTTTTACTTAAGCCTCACAATGACTTTTGAGGTAGGTATTGTTATTATCCTTTTTTTAACAGTTGAGGAAAGAGACTAAGAAAATTTAAGTAATCTACTCAAAGCCACACGTTTCTTTCAGTCATTGTAAAGGAATTTAGTGAACTATGCTTTGTGCTAAGCACAAGAATCCAAACGGTGAGCAAAACAGACATGGTCATTCCCAACTTTTGACTTTCTGTCCACTGGGGAAGGCAGATGTTAATCAATTGGTAACTGTATGTGTGCGTGTGTGCATGCTAAGTTTCTTCAGTCCTGTCTGACTCTTTGTGACCCCATGGACTATAGGAGGCCAGACTCCTCTGTCCATGGGATTCTCTAGGCAAGAATACTGGAGTGGGTTGCCATTTCCTACTCCTCCAGGGGATCTTCCTAACCCAGGGGTTGAACCTGCATCTCCTGTGTCTCCTGCATTGACAGGCAGATTCTTTACCACTGAGCCACCTGGGAAGCCCTCCTGTGATAAAGACCATGAAAGACAAACAAAAGGTTGAATATAGGAGAAACTAGCAAAGGGTAACTGATCTGATCAGCAGCCAATGTGGGGGTAGGGACAGATAAGGGGGAAAGGTCAAGGTCAGGAAGGCACGTCTGGAGGCTCTGATGCTTAAGGTGAGTTTTGAAAGGTAAAAGGGTGTTAAGGAGGCCAAAGTGAACAGCTCGTGCAAAGGGGGAGGGTTGAGAACCTTTGAGAATCTGAACCAGGTCTGCTGAGTAGAAGAGGGGAGGTGTGTCAAGCAGGGAAGTTGACTGGGGAAGGAGGTGGGACCTGACCTTGAGTGACCTTGTAGGCTAGGGTAGAATTTGATGTTGAGGAATAATAGATATTCCAAGGTTGTAAGTAAATACCTGATTTTGATGAGATGAAAATGGGGAGAATAAATTGAAGAGGAGTCAGAATATAAAAAGGGAGACTGGAGAAGAGGGGTTACAGTAACTGGTGTGAGATGATGGTGAGACCAGGGTGACCGTGGTAGAGATGGTGAGGAAACAGGCTAGTTTGTGAGATATTTGGAAAATAACTTTATGGCTCTTAGAATGGTTGGGAAGAGGTGGGGTGGTGAGGGAAAGACTGATTCCCAGGGTCCTGGCTTGGACAAGTGAATGCCTGGAGAGGGATACTGGAGGGGACCAAGGGTTTGGCGGGTAGTTCTTGAGTAAGCGGCAGAGGCAGAATTGGAATCTAAATCTGCTTCTCATCAAACTGTGCTCTCTCCCCACACCAAGCACATGTTTTTGGAGATCCAGCGTTTGACTGCACTTCTGGCTTGTTCCTCGTGGTCAACTTCCATTGCCGTTGCTGTCACCTTCTGGAAGGACAGACTTCACCTTTGTGGTCCAGTTGGTGACATCACTGAAAGAAGGGTCTAGTCAGGCAGGAACCCGAAGGAGGCCCTTTTTCAAGAAGGGAGATCTGCAATTTCCCAAACCCTGCAGTTCAGCAGTCTGGCTCTGTCTCAAAGTGTTAGAGTTTGACTCTTGCCTTCATAACTTGCTATCTCTGACACTGAGCAAATTATTTAAGATTTCTAAGCCTCTCTTTCCTCATGTGTGAAGAGGGAAAAATAATAGTATCTTCTCCATCATAGTGCTGGAGGAATCAGGGCTGCTGCTAACTGACAGGGCATTTTGGCATAAATTAGAGAAAGCTTTCTATTGTCAAGTAAAACATCTTTTTGAAGTTAGTATGTTATATATTTCCCATTAATTACAGTGATGCAAACATAAGATAATTGTGAATAAATAATAGAAATACAATTATTAAACATAATACATGATTTGAATTTTTAATCATAATAATTAGAAAATTAAATTTAAAAATAAGAGATAGGTACCAAGCCCCAAATTTTAATAGCAGTTAATTATGAAATTTCCATAGCAACAAATAAACAAGTGCTATAATGTAATTAGCAGATCATTACGTAGTAATGTCTAATTTATGTCAAGTTAGTGCTTACTTTGTACGTTATTAATGCTAAATTAATATTAGTGACTGCCTAGTTATTTGTATCATAATGAAAGTGCCTGTATATTTAAAATAGGAACTCTGCAATCCCACTTGGTAGGAAAAACAGGGCAGAGTACATGAACTACGGTGTATTGCTACTGAAATTTTTTTTTTTGAGAATATATTTTGTCAGGTTTTTTTTCTTTTTTTAATTGAATGATAATTGCTTTACAGAATTTTGTGGTTTTCTGTCATATACCAACAAAATCAGCCATAGGTACATCCTTGTCCCCTCCCTCCCAAATCTCCCTCCCATCTCCCTCCCCATTCCACCATTCTAGATTGTCACAGACCCCCTCTTTGAGTTCCCTGAGTCATACAGCAAATTCCCATTGGCTGTCTATTTTATGTGTGATATTGTAAATTTCCATGTTACTCTGTCTGTACATGATGCTGATAGAGATTTTTAAAAAATGTTAAGATTCTAATCAGTTCTTCAGTGAGAAAAGCAACTTCTTATTTAGAAATACAGGTTATTTTGAATGTTGTTATATTATCAAGATATTGTAATAATCAAACATATTTTTATTTCATAAGTCTGATCAGAAAGTAATAATATACCAATCTTATTGAAGAAAGACTTTTTATAGTCATTTACCACAAAACTCATTCATCTCTGAAGTTAACAAAGTTATTATAAAAGTACAAAAAAATTTACAGAATCATAAGATGGCTATGACGTGATAGTCTCCTTGAATGTGCCACTTTTGTGCAGTGTGCAACCGAAACCACACGGGGAGTGGTTTGGGGCAGGCTTGCAAGAGATCATTTTAGAAAGTTTTTAGCATTCATAGGAGCTATCCTACATAGAGCGGTCAGTGTTAGTTTTTAATTTTCAGTTGTTTAACCTACCATCTACCCAGTAGTTGAAGTGCTGTGGGATTAAAATCCTCTTGCCCAAGACTTAGTTCTCTTTATGACTAGTGAGTGAGTGAGTGAAAGTCATTCAGTCATGTCTGATTCTTTGCGACCCCATGGACTATACAGTTCATGGAATTCTCTAGGCCAGAATACTGAAGTGGGTAGCCTTTCCCTTCTCCAGGGGATCTTCCCAACCCAGCAATCGAACCCAGGTCTCCCACATTGCAGGCAGATTCTTTATTAGCTTAACCACAAGGGAAGCCCAAGAATACTTGGGTAGCCTATCCCTCCTCCAGGGGATCTTCCTGACTTAGGAATCGAACCAGGGTCTCCTACATTGCAGGCAGATTCTTCACCAGCTTAGACACAAGGGAAGCCCAAGAATACTGGAGTGGGTAGCCTATCCCTTCTCCAGGGGATCTTCCTGACTCAGGAATCGAACCAGGGTCTCCTGCATTGCAGGAAGATTCTTTACCAACTGAGCTATTAGGGAAGCCCTTTGACTAGTAGTGAATGCATATCATCAGTTTGGATACTGCCGTTTAAAGAATGATGTCAACTAAATTGCATAAAAATTTGCTCAGTTGACTCCATCTCTTCCCTGCACCAGCACTGCATTTCAGCAGGTATAACTGTAATTATGGACTGTGTGGTCTTTGTTATCAGCTGATCGCTTGGTCTCAGATTCACTACAGAGAAAAATTCACATTGTAGTTTGTTTCAACATTCTGCTTTAGTTCTCCTAATGGCAGCAGGCTGGGAAAGGAACCCCAATGCTGACTGCTAGAATATAAATAACCCGTAGCCCCAGTAGGTATTCTATATACACAGGGATAGTCAAGGGAAAGAAGTGGGAGTTCTTTAATGCTCAGAGGTAAGTATATTTAAAGAAAACATAAAAATAGAACCTTGTGATGTGATTTAAAATGATTTAGGAGAAAAAAGGAGACAAAGGTATGGGAGAGATTTTTAGATAGAGAAGATTTAGCTAAAATGCTTCCATTATGATCAGGAGACTATGAAAATGGGAAGGAATGGAAGCAGCAGGAAGTGATGTGGGGAAGGTCAGGGGCACGGGTTTGGGAAGCAGTGCAGCAGATAAAGATGAAAACTGAAAGCTTAAATTTAAGGTTGAAAGCGTGAGAATGAGGTGAAAGCAGAGAAACAAGTTGAAGTCAATCATGACATTTCTACCCACTGAGGTGAGTGGTGTGGATCCGGGAGCTTCTGCAGGATGTTGAAAGAAACAGAACTAGTTGAAGAGAGACAAAGTTCCTCCATTTTGGTTTTATTTGCTTTATTTTTAAAAAGCTACTTTGTTTTAAAGACAGTGTCAGTATTTTCAAAGATCTTTGTATTTTTAAAGAAAAATATCACAGCAATTCAAAGCATCAATAGTTATATGGGGTTAATTACAGGCATATTTACAAGAAAGATAGACTTAAGAGAGAAAACAGTAGACCCAAAGTGAAGCAATAGGAAGAATCTTTTAGGAAAAGTAAGACGTGATTGCTATAATGAGTAACAAAACTGCTAGAGAAGCAGAGAGAGAGAGACTGGGAAACAATGAGAAGCCTAAACTCTGAGAAAATGAAGTCACCAACAATAGGAACATTTCTTATATTGTATATATGGATTTCCATACTTATGTGTCTGTCTATATCGGTAAAATCAAGAATAATTAAGTCAGGAAAGGGCAAACATTTTCCTGCAAAGTAGTAATATTCTATCACCTAAAAATATTTTAGGCTTTGTGCGCCATAAAGTGTCTGTTATAACTACTCAGCTTCTATTGTAGACGAAAAGCAGTCATGGAAACATGTCAATGGCTGAGGGTGTCTATGTTCCCAATAAAACTTTATTCACAAAAACAGATGCTGGGCTGGATTTGGCCTGTGAGTTATAGTGTGTTGATCCCTGATCTAAGGATTTTGATCCCCTCATTTCCAGATGAGATTTGGAAATCCAGAACATTTCGGGAAGCTACCCCAAGCATCACAACTCAGTAGTACGGAGTTCAAATGGGAAATAAGAAGTATTTAGGTATATGATTGGAGAAGGTGATGGCACCCCACTCCTGTATTTTTGCCTGGAAAATCCCATGGATGGAGGAGCCTGGTAGGCTGCAGTCCATGGGGTCGTGAAGAATAGGACAGGACTAAGCGACTTCACTTTCACTTTTCACTTTCATGCATTGGAGAAGGAAACGGCAATCCATTCCAGTGCTCTTGCCTGGAGAATCCCAGGGATGGGGGAGCCTGGTGGGCTGCCGTCTATGGGGTCACACAGAGTCGGGCACAACTGAAGTGACTTAGCAGCCGCAGCAGCAGGTATATGATAATTTTGCAGAGATCCTAATCTTTTAAAGCAAAACAATACTCTGTTGCACTGAAATCAGGGCTCTCAGACATGTTTGAGTGCTTTGCTCTGGATGAATGAAGCTTCTAAGTAGCTCAGGCGTCTTACTTTTGAAGCAAATTCTTTCCCATGTTAATTATTTTGGCTAGATTATCCTTTAAGATCTATTGTATATAGCCACACCTTTAAAAACAGCATATAATTAACCTTAAAAGAAGATTAAAGTTTGCCATTTAAAACCAATTTTAGAAATAGGAAGCCCTGGTGACTCAGTGATAAAGAATCTGCCTGTCAATGCAGGAGACACTGGTTCAATCCCTGGTCTGGGAAGATCCTACCTGCCTTGAAGCCACTAGGCCCATGTGCCACAACTATTGAGCCTGTGCTCTAGAGCCCAAGATCCACGATTACTGAAACCTTCACACCCTAGAGCCCATGTCTGCAACAAGAGAATCCACTGCGTTGAGAAGCCCTCACATCGCAACTGGAGAAGGCAATGGCAATCCACTCCAGTGTTCTTGCCTGGAGAATCCCAGGGACGGGGGAGCCTGGTGGGCTGCCATCTCTGGGGTCGCACAGAGTCGGACACGACTGAAGTGACTTAGCAGCAGCAGCAGCACATCACAACTAGAGGGTAGTCCCCACTCTTGGCAGCTACAGAAAAGTCTGTGCAGCAATGAAGACCCGGCATGGTCAAAAGTAAAAATAAAAATAAAAAATAAAAATGTTATTAAAAAAAAAAAGAATAAGAATCCCATTAGATACCATCTAACCAAATGCCCTTTTGGCTCAGCTGGTAAAGAATTCGCTGGCAATGCGGGAGACCTGGGTTCGATCCCTGGGTTGGGAAGATCCCTTGGAGAAGGGAACGGCTACCCACTCCAGTATTCTGGCCAGGAGAATTCCATGGACTGTATAGTCCGTGGGGTCGCAAAGAGTCTGACACGACTGAGTGAATTTCACTTTCACTTTCAACCAAGTGCCTCATGAACTGCTGGGACTCAGAATCCTGCTTAACCCATTCAGGTCTCTGTTTACTCATTCAAGGGCGTCTCCTTCTTCCCAGAAGTCAGCAGGTCCCTGACTGTGACAGTACCTGAGTCCAGCAGCAACCCATTTCCCCCCTGTTCTTGGTATCCAAGATGATCAGATGATGAACTGGTCAGATATGAGGTTCCTTCCTATGAGACTCTGTTCTTCCTTTCTTCTTTCTGAAGATCTTCCCCTAGCTGCCAGCCTAGCAGAAAGTAGAAGCCTCACTCCTGGGTTTAGTTTTAGCACTCAAAATCTGACCTTGGTCCTCAGGTCCCTGCTCTGATGAATGTTCCCAGAGCCCTGGCTTCCTCTAAGCTCCCACCATACACGTCTGGTCTGTATCCCTAATTGCTTTTTGCAGCTCTTGTTAAGTTCTGTTCCTCTCCATTGGGATTGGGGATTGCTTTGAACTTTACCTCTTTTTTCCAGACTTACCTTCTTGACTTTTGCTATCTTTATCCTCATCGTTTCTTATTATCCCTCCTGAACAATCCCGGTAGCCCAAATACAGAGCAGTTGCTTGCTGGAAATATTAGGGAGCAAAGCTCTGACATCAGGACTCTTCCATTGCCTGACTCAGAGTCTGAGCACTATGTTTGACCTTAGGACTGACTGGACATTTGATGTGCCCTGGTGATTGTGATTTGGTATATGTGTGTGTGTTAGTCACTCAGTCATGTCCTACCATTTGCGACCACATGGGCTGCAGCCCCCCAGGCTCCTTTGTCCATAGAAGTCTCCAGGCAGTAACCTAGATAGAACCTAGTTCTCCTGCATTGTGGGCTTCCCTGATAGCTCAGTTGGTAAAGGATACCCTGGTTCAATTCCTGGGTCGGGAAGATCCCCTGGAGAAGGGATAGGCTACCTATTACAGCATTCTCGGGCTTCCCTTGTGGCTGATAAAGAATCTTCCATGCAATGTGGGAGACCTGGGTTTGATCCCTAGGTTAGGAAGATCCCCTGGAGAAGGGAAAGGCTACCCTCTCCAGTATTCTGGCCTGGAGAATTCATGGACCGACTGTATAGTCCATGGAGTCTCAAAGTCAGACACGACTGAGCGACTTTCACTTTCACTCCTGCATTGCAGGCAGATTCTTTACCGTCTGAGCCACCAGGGAAGCTCTTATGTGACCATTGGCCCCGGTCAGCCCTGCCCTTCTAGGCTGAATCTGTATGGTTCACCTGTCAGCTTCAGGTAGCGTCTTGCCTCTCGGGGGAGGCGCAACAGCTATTCCAGGGAGCAAATAAACTCTAAGAGAAGGACTGAGGGACTTGTGCACTTAGGAACACGGCTTTGTGCCCTCATGTTTCCAGGGTGACCGCAGGTCCCAGTGTGACTAGGGTCATCCCAGTTTATGTTGCTGTCCTGCCATCATTATCAACAAGGCCCCAATCACTGTCCCGATTTGGACGAAATCTTATATGGTAACCCTTCATTTCTCATCTGAAAAATATGGATAATATTGCCAAGCCTTTCTTTTCTTGCAGTATTGTTAAAAATAACCAAATGAGATTATATTTATGAAGGTATTTCAAAATGATTTAAAGAAAATCCTCTCTGGCAACTTGAGGTGGTGGTATTATTTTTTGTTGTCATCTGTTTTGGCTCTAATAGACTTATTAGTTCAATTTCATTTTCTTGGATATGTTTTAGATTGTTGAGGTCATGAAACAAGTTATCTTCTGATTAGAAAGGTGTTATTACATATACAGTTCCATTAACAGTAAAAAAAAATCTCATTTTTTCAAGTTAACACTTCATTTAAAAATACAATTGATTTTTTACAAAATAGAAATATGCTAGTGCTATAAATTTCCCCAACTATTCATGTTGGACTCTGATTAAAAAAGATATAGAAACAGAACTTTAAGCAAAAGATAAGCAATAAAGCACTCATTACTGCAATAACACACACACACACAAAACACAGAATACCTAATGCTGTATGTATTCTGCATATGTGTGTATTTTTGGCTCAACTTAAGATATATAATGGAGAAGGCAATGGCACCCCACTCCAGTACTCTTGCCTGGAAAATCCCATGGACAGAGGGGCCTGGTGGGCTGCAGTCCATGGGGTCGCTAGGAGTAGGACACAACTGAGCAACTTCACTTTATTTTTTCACTTTCATGCATTGGCGAAGGAAATGGCAACCCACTCCAGTGTTCTTGCCTGGAGAATCCCAGGGACGGGGGAGCCTGGTGGGCTGCCGTCTATGGGGTCACACAGAGTAGGACATGACTAAAGCGACTTAGCAGCAGCAGCAAGATATATAAACTTGATAAGTTTGCATTTGCCAGCATCTGGTGGCTCAGATGGTAAAGAATCCACCTGCAATGCAGGAGACCTGGGTTCAGTCCCTGGGTTGGGAAGATTCCCTAGGAGGAGGGCATAGCAACCCACTCCTTGTCTGGAGAATCCCCATGGACAGAGGAGCCTGGTGGGCTACAGTCTATGGGGTTGCAAAGAGTCGGACATGACTGAGCAACTAAGCCTAGCACATTAGTACTGAAATAGACACATTTCTAAGCAAAAAAGGACAAAATTTGGGATTGAGTAACCAATAAAATGGTGAATCAGATCCTAAACACCTGAGAATTGACTGTCTTTTAAGTATTGACATTACTTATTTTAGTTAAAACAGGCCAACAACCCACCTGTAATTAAACTCTGGCCTGATTATGCTGTTCTAAGTGTTGCCTCCGGTGCAATAATGTGTTTTCTCAAATGGGATTGTTCTTCTACTGCTGTTGATTCCTAAATGACCTGGTATTTCCTAAATAGGGAGAAAATGTGCTTATTTAAATGAAAGAATTCTTTCTTTCAGAGTCCAACAGTATCATTTGGTATGTGATCTATTTTGGGGCTTCTGATGATGCCTCCAGGCAATGAAGGAGTTAATGTTCCTCAGATGGACACTGTGGGTTCCTTCAAAGGGAGGAAAGCATTTATGGATTTCACAGGAGGATCCTTGTTTGCTCCATTAGCGTCCTTTGTCCTGACTGCTCACAGCAATTTTGTTTGAAAGTGGAGTAATGTCATCTGTACTAGAATGCCTCTGAAGTTGAAAACTGGTTACCTATATGTTCTGCTTGACAGGTGGCATTAAATTTTTTTTAAATATGAAACTTCATACAGAAATATAGAATTTTAGCTTCTCAAGAAATGGAATACTTCATGTCAATGAGTTGGCTGCAAGCTGAGTAGTAAGAAGCTGTTCTAATGCTGCCCTCAGTAGATGCCTGGCATATTTGACAAACCCTTCTCCTCTGAGACTTCGATTTTTGAAATCTTAATCTACATCTTAATTTATTAAACAAAGTATAAAGACTTCAGTTCAGTTCAGTTTAGTCGCTCAGTCGTGTCTGACTCTCTGCGACTCTATGGACTGCAGCATGCCAGGCCTCCCTGTCCATCGTCAACTCTTGGAGTTTACTCAAGCTCATGTCCATTGAGTTGGTGATGCCATCCAACCATCTCATCCTCTGGCGTCCCCTTCTCCTCCTGCCTTCAATATTTCCCACCATCATGGTCTTTTCCAAGGAGTCCGTTCTTCGCATTAGGTGGCCAAAGGATTGGAGTTTCAGCTTCAGCATCAGTCTTTCCAATGAATATTCAGGACTGATTTCCTTTAGGTTGGATTGGTTGGATCTCCTTGCAGTCCAAGGGACTCTCAAGAGTCTTCTCCAACACCACTGTTCAAAAGCATCAATTCTTCAGTGCTCAGCTTTCTTTATAGTCCAACTCTCACACCCATACATGACTACTGGAAAAACCATAGCTTTGACTAGACAGACCTTTCTTGGCAATGTAATGTCTCTGCTTTTTAATATGCTGTCTAGGTTGGTCATAACTTTTCTTCCAAGGAGCAAGTGTCTTTTAATTTCATGGCTGCAGTCACCATCTGCAGTGATTTTGGAGCCCCCCAAAAATATAGTCTGACACTGATTCTGCTGTCTCCCCATCTATTTGCCATGAAGTGATGGGAATAGATGCCATTAACTTAATTTTCTGAATGTTAAGCCTCAAGCCAACTTTTTGACTCTCCTCTTTCACTTTCATCAAGAGGCTCTTTAGTTCTTTGCTTTCTGCCATGAGGGTTTCATGCCAAACCCTGTTCAAGGAACTGAGTCAATATGTGTATGGTTCTTTACCCAAAAGTTCTTGTGGAATCTCTGATATGCTCAAGGAAGGCATTCCATGGACGCATGAGATGGGAAGTGTTACCTATTTCTGTCTTTGAAATTCATAATGGATTTTTGTTGTTGTTCAGTTGCTTTCATGTCCGATTCTTTGTGACCCCATGGACTGCAGCATGCCAGGCTTCCCTGTCCCTCATCATCTCCCAGAATTCACCAAAGTTCATGTCCATTGAATTGGCAATGCCACCCAACCATCTCATCTTCCTGCTGCCCTCTTCTTTGCCTTCAATATTTTCATAATGCATATTGGCATATAAAAGACTCTGAAAAGGCTTTCAGTAGAGAAACTTGTTGACTATTGCTTAACCATTGTTTATTTACTAAAAAATATGTATTTAAAGTAAAAACTGGGCTTTCCTCATGGTTCAGTGGTTAAGAATCTGGGGACACAGGATTCTTGTGCAACGCTGAGGACACAAGTTCAATCCCTGGTTAGGGAAAATCCCACATTCCAAGCAACTAAGTCCTTGGACAACAATAAAGACCCAGCACAGTCAAAAACAATTAAAAATAAATTACTTTCTTTAAAAAAAGTAAGAGCTATTATTTCTACAAAGACTGATTCTGGGGAACACACTTTAAAAAAGAGTGATCTGTAGCTTGGATTATAAATTGAAGGCTGTTAACATTTACATATTAATAAGTGTAGGGAATAAATTAGAAACTTGGGAAAGTCTCTAGCAAAAATATTCAAAGGGAAAAAATAACTGAATTAAAGACTATTTGTAACCTGAAATAAGGCTCATAAGATATAAAGACTCATGCCTTTTTTTCATAAAACACTAATATTGGATGTACTTTTTCCTTCTCTTTTTAAAAATTACCATTTGTATAGAGAAGTTTTTAAAATTCAGTCAATGTGGCAAGTAGGAAGAGTAAATAAATGTGAACTATTTTGAGGACTGATTCATTAATACATTCATGTATTTGTTTAACAAAACCAGTTCTTGTAGGTTTTACCTCCTGAATGTCTCCGGAATGCATACACTCCTCTCTAACTCACTGGTACCCTTATAGCAGCTACTCCTGTCACCCGTTTCAGGTCAACAGATCTGAAAGGTGTCCTCACTCTAATTCACTGTACACAGGACGAGCTATTAAAAATGTGAATCTGGAAAACTGAATGGCTTACAGTTGCTTTTGAAGATCAAACTTCTTAGGAGGTCTGCACAGACACACGTACGTTGGGTCCAGCTCCCTCCAGCCTCTGGGAATCCGACCCTCTCACTCTTTTTCCGCGGTACACTCTCTCAGGGCTTTTGGTTCTTCAGTGTGCACTCTCTCTTGCTCCAGGGCCTTTGCACATGTTTTTATTTGCCTGTAACTTTCTCCTCTCCCTCTTGACCCTCCCTCCCAAATTCTGCTGGGTTGGGAAGACCCCCTGAAAGGGAAATGGCAGCTCATGTTTTTGCCTGGGAAATCTCATGGATAGAGGAGCCTGGTGGGCTACAGTCTATGGGGTTGCAAAAGAGTTGGACACTACTTTAGCGACTAAACAACAACAATGTCCATTTACTAAACTCTCAGTTCAAATAGTGCTTCCTTCCTGACCCATCACCACCTCAGTCCTGCGATTATATAAGATTCCCCTGTTTCATCCTTTCATGCAGCACCTTCTACAGCTATCAGGTTTTGTAATTCATGCTTTTTATGATTATTTAATCAAAATTTGTTGCCTTTTGTTTACTAGTTTCCTAGCACCTGGCACAATGAGAAACATTCAGTAAATATAAATGAAAAGGTATGTGACAGAAGATAGAATTTTCATGCTTATTGGCAAAAGAAGTGGCAGAATCTACCTTTTGGAGATTTGAAAATAAGCCAAGATTGTTTATAAGCTGGAACATTAATCCATATATTTTGACATAAACTTTTTTTTCTTTTCTTTCTGCTGGTGGAGGGGAGGGAGGTAGGATGAGACTAATGCAGCAGCAAAGAAAAACTTTTTTTTCCCGGTGAAATAAGTAATGGTTTTCTGGATGGATAATTCTACATGCAGAAAATGATTGATTAAAACTTCCTGCAAGCTTGGGCTATGCAAATAAAGCAGGTGTCTATGTATATGCCGGGCTTGAATGCAGTCTTCAATTATATTTTGGAAAAATTGCCCTGGTTGAGCTTTGAATCATACTTCCACATCTGTCAATGTGTTCCAGTCACTACCCAAATAGGAAGCAGACATGGCCAACTAGGCCAAAAATGATAAAATAATATAAATAAATACAGTTTGGCTTCCCAGTATGGGGTGACTGTTCCAACTTACTTATTTCTGTTTCAATGAAAAACAAAGAATGATCATGAAGGCATAAGTATTGCCTAACAAATCCCTTGGCGTCACCATAAATATGTGTTACATTAGCCGAAAGAATGAGTGAATGAGTGACTTTCACCAGGGAAAGCGATCTGAGGACCTTTTCCTATGATCTGTGGCACTTTTCCCTCAATACTATGGTGATCTTCTATAACCAAAATTGCTTTTGAGAGTTAGCTCCTCACTTACAACCTTCTAATACACCAGGATTTCTTTGAAAAACACTTTTTATGTAGCATTAGAGAGTGCCATAAAGAAGGCTGAGCGCCAAAGTATTGATGCTTTCAAATTATGGTGCTGGAGAGGATTCTTGAAAGTCCCTTGGACTGCAAAAAGATCAAACCAGTCAGTTCTAAAGGAAATCAGTCCTGAATATTCACTGGAAAGACTGAACCTGAAGCTCCAATACTTTGGCCACCTAATTTGAAGAGCCGACTCATTGGAAAAGACCCTGATGCTGGGAAAGACTGAAGGCAGCAGGAGAAGGGGGCGACAGAAGTTGAGATAGTTGGATGATATCACCGACTCGATGAACATGAGTTTGAGTAAACTCCAGGAGACAGTGAAGGACAGGGAAGCCTGGCGTGCTGCAGTCCCTGGGGTAGCAAAGAGTCAAACATGACTGGGTGACTGAGAGACAACAACAGAGTGCCCTAAGGAGCTCTTAAACAGTTGATGAGAAAGGATCCACTCTGTTGCATGGAATGTTTTACTTCTCAGGTAGGTCAGTGGGTCAGTGTTTCTGGTCCATTTCAGCCTAACTGCATTCCATTTGCAGAATCACTTTTTTATGATCATCTTCTGATCTTTTATCCTCATAGGTCTCATTAAAAGTCTCCTCAAATCACTGAAGAGTGATTTCTAGCAATGGATTCAACAGCAAAAATTCATTCAGACTCTTGAACATGTTATTGCCTAGTTCCGCTTTATCTTACACAGCAAAACAACAACAACAAAAACCCAGTTTGACCATTTAAATAGGAATTGATGAAAATAGCCAATGCTTAAGATGGATTCACATATAGCTGACAGTGTTTTTCAAAATTCATTTTTTTCGTTGTAAGTAACATTTTCCAATTGACATATTTATTAAGCACCTTCGATGATTACCAAGATTCCTTCCAATTACAAGACATTCTATTATTCTGTTCTTATATAAACCATCTTCACTTGTGATTCTGTGACCCTGATTTGTATGTGAATCTGAACTCAAACTCTGCTCGATTGAAGAGAATAATAATATCCATTTCCAGTAGCAAAAGCTTAGAAAATGAGTCATACTATATAAATTAAATAATTGTATTCACTTTAGAAACTAATATTAATATTTTCACGTTTTAAAGTTAGGATAGTAACAGTACACCACTAGCTCTCTCAACAACTGGAATTCTTCAGATCTGAAGAAAGCAGATGTGAAAGGAAACCCTTTATTCTCAAACAAAGAAGAAACTTGATAGTATACATGACACCTTCAATAATTAACTCCATTAGTATGAACAACTCTTTAAAGTCCTATTTAAAATATTTCCCAATTTAATATATATTTTTAAAAGGACAAGTCTATGGTACTTATCTAATGGATTTCTTGGCCATTTAAAATGAACATAGACTGTATGTGTGCGTGTGTGCCATTGCTTCAATCGTGGCCGATTCTGTGTGACCCTATGGATTGTAGCTCTCCAGGCTCCCCTGTCCATGGGATTCTTCAGGCAAGAAGACTGGATTGGGTTGCCATGCCCTTCTCCAGAGGGTCTTCCCAACTCAGGGATTGAACCAGCATTTCTTACATCTCCTGCGTTAGAATGTGGATTCTTTACCACTAGCGCCACCTGGGAAGCCCCCAAAGACAGCTTACTATGCCATAATTTTATTTATTTATTTTTATTTTTCACTTCTTTTTTTTTTTGGCTGCACTGTGTGGCATGTGAGGTTTTAGTTCCAAGACCAGGGATTAAACCTGCACCCCCTGCTTTGGAAGCTCAGAGTCTTAACCACTGGACTGCCAGGGAAGTCCAACCATGTCATAATTTTAAATACATTTATTTAAAAATGCTATACTTAATATGCAACTTGAAAATCTCTGGGCTGACATAAAAAACATATTTGTCTAGTTCTGATTTGCTCTTCTGAAGCCTGGCCATACTTCTTGGCCTTGCTTTTCTGGCTCTCGAGTAAATGATGAAAAATTCCCCAGGTCTTAGGATTACTTCCTGCAATACAAACTCTATTTGTAACTATCCTTTGCAGTTGTATAATTTCAACTTTGAGACTGATATGCATCATTTTAAATTATTGCCTAGTGTCTAGGTTTATTTCTAGGTTTATCACAATATTTGCCTTATAAAGGGTAACCCTTAAAAGAACAAAAGCCTTTAAATTTAGTAGTAGGCTTTGTTAGATAGGAAGTAGATTTCATTATGAAAACAGTTGAAATGAATGGAGTTTTGGGGTCCTCATTCAAAAGGCCACTTAAGTGGCATTAGAATTCTACTTTAAGTGTGATTATGTGTGCACATGCGTGTGTGTTTTCCATTCCCTAGTCTAATGTCCTCAAGCCCTGTTTGTTTTTTTTTCAAATTTTAAAACCCAACTAATGTCTTACTTTTTCAAAGACATCCTGAGTGAAGCTAAATTGTCTCCATCCACAGTGGTTCTGAAATCTCTCTCATTTAGGTGTCATAAGATGTTATGATTTAACTCTTCTTATCAGGAAGCAACAGTTAGAATTGGATATGGAACAACAGACTGGTTCCAAATAGGAAAAGGAGTATGTCAAGGCTGTATATTGTCACCCTGCTTATTTAACTTATATGCAGAGTACATCATGAGAAATGCTGGGCTGGAAGAAGCACAAGCTGGAATCAGGATTGCTGGGAGAAATATCGATAACCTCAGATGTGCAGATGACACACCACCTTTATGGCAGAAAGTGAAGAACTAAAGAGCCTCTTGATGAAAGTGAAAGAGAAGAGTGAAAAATTTGACTTAAAGCTCAACATTCAGAAAACTAAGATCATGGCATCCGGTCCTATCACTTCATGGCAAATAGATGGGGAAACAGTGGCTGACTTTATTTTTTGGAGCTCCACTGCAGATGCTGACTGCAGTCAGGAAATTAAAAGATGCTTGCTCCTTGGAAGAAAAGTTATGACCAACTTAGACAGCATATTAAAAAGCAGAGACATTACTTTGCCAACAAAGGTCCATCTAGTCAAGGCTATGGTTTTTCCAGTGGTCATGTATGGATGTGAAATTTGAACTGTAAAGAAAGCTGAGTGCTGAAGAATTGGTGCTTTGAACTGTAGTGTTGAAGACTCTTGAGAGTCCTTTGGACAGCAAGGAGATCCAACCAGTCCATCCTAAAGGAGATCAGTCCTAGGTGTTCTTTGGAAGGACTGATGCTGAAGCTGAAACTCCAATACTTTGGCCACCTGATGTGAAGAGCTGACTCATTTGAAAAGACCCTGATGCTGGGAAAGATTGAGGGCAGGAGGAGAAGGGGACAACAGAGGATGAGATGGTTGGGTGGCATCACCGACTTGATGAACATGAGTTTGGGTAAACTCCGGGAGTTGGTGATGGACAGGGAGGCCTGGTGTGCTGTGGTTCATGGGGTCGAAAAGAGTCAGACATGACTGAACGACTGAACTGAACTAAACTGATCTCATGACCTATATGGTTCTCTATTTCTGGGATCATTAAAATAACCACTAGACTTCTCAAAGTTGATGTTAATGAAAGATAATCATTGTCTCACTCAACTGGCCAGGGTTAAAATGAGCTATTCTAGAAATGCTTTGCAAAGTTAAAAACTTTTACCATTTCCCTTTTCCCCTGCTAATGGGAAATAGGCCCGGTATGACCCCCTGATGAGTAGACTGTGGATCACAGGCATCTTGTCATTTTTGCTGGTAGGACAAAGGAGGAAGAGAAGATTCCACATTAGGGTGGGACAGACATTTGGGAGCAGAGAATGTTTTTTTGTCATCAGAAGCCATAGACACATAGGCTTCTGAAAACTCCTGAAGCTCCACAGGTTCATCCATCCATTCATTCATTTATTCATTCAGTTCATTCATTCATTCCACAGAGACTTTTGGAATGCCTTCTCTGTGTCAGGTGATGGGATAAAAGACTGATTTGTGTGCCCTGGAGCTTTTACTTCAGGTTAGCTACTCTTGTTTTCCGATTTGTCTTGCTTCCTCTTTAAAGGGTCTCTCTGTTCTCTCTACCTGTGTTTGCCAGGTTCAAAGTGATTTCAATACATGCTTTTTATTGAAGATGATGTTTGCAAAAGGCTTTTAACATAATTTAGCTGTTGAAAATTTCTTATATAAGAGTCTCTCTTTTGCCAAAATCTGTTGTCTCCTTCCTTCCTTGGTCTCTTCTTTAATATCATTTAATTTCTTATACGACTGCTTGTCATTCCTTTTCTTATCTCCCTATCCCCTTGAATTCATTTTCTTCCTTGGCTAACTAAATAAAAATGCTTGGAGGATTTTTTTACCCCCATTTAAGAAAAATCTCTTTTATCTCTACATGACATTTTTCCTTTCTGATAGCTCTTTCATTTTAGTGCTTTTTTCTTTTGCCTTTTGTTTGGCATTGCTTTTTATTCCTGTGCTCAGTAAAGTCAGTTTTTTTTACACGTTCTTCCATTTCTTTTCAAGTTGGCCTGTATCTGCTCTCAGTTTCTCTTTTTTTCTTCTCAATAAATGTCTTTTTCTCTGTCTGATGTCTTCCTCTTTCCTCTTCTTATTCCTCCTTCCTCTTTTTCCAAATGTTCCGGTATACCTTCATCTTTTTATTTTCCTCGATTATTTCCTTCTTCCTTTTTTTCAGTTCTTTTATTCTCACTTAGTATTTTAAAGGGAAGAACAATTTGGAAACTTTTGTTTTCTTTTCTTTTTTTTTACACTATTATCAGGAAACGGTACACATTTCCAGCCTGCCTTTTCAAGCACAGCAACAACACGGGGGAGGTGATGGGTTTGAGAACCTGCCCTCCCCAGTCCTGCAGTCAGAGCATCACAGAGCTGAAGAGGCAGCCAGGAACCCACACCTCAGCCTTTAGGCAAAAGTGCTCTTTCATCTCAAATATTGGAGAAGGAAATGGCAACCCACTCTAGTATTCTTGCCTGGAGAATCCCAGGGACAGGGCTGCCGTCTATGGAGTCACACAGAGTTGGACACAACTGAAGCGACTTAGCAGCAGCAGCATCTCAAATATAGAGCTCTTTACTCCTTTCTGAGAAAGTACAGTTTACTACCTTTTTCAACTTTTCAAAGTACCTATGGCCTCCTTTTACCCAAGCTGAATGAAGCACGAGGGCCATCTCCATCGGATGAACAGGGCAGCTGAGGCAGAGTGAGGAAGCGTGTGTTTCCTGAGATCTCCCAGTCCTGCAGCAGCTCCATGGCACCTGGGGATGACCCAGAACGTGCTGTGGTCGAAGGCCTTACCCTCTAGATTCCGGGGGGCCTTTTCAGTACTTCTCCCTGCCTCTCCCAGCAAGGCAGGCGGTGCTTGTGGCTCTGCTTCGCCTCCTGCCTGTGCTTCTCTTCCTCTGCATCTTCTGAGGAGGAGGCTAATGATTCAGGTAGTTCTCCACCTGTGGATTGGGAGGCATTGCCCTGCAGCCTCACTCATCAAATTCCGGTCTGTCGTCCTCTCGTCAGAAACGCCATAGAACGGATTCCTGACCTTTTGGCTGGAGGGAGGAGATGGGATTCAGAACCACATGTTTTCCAAGTCCCTTCTAGAGGACCATGTAATTCATTCATTTTTGCTGTTTAGTCACTCAGTCGTGTCCGACCGGTAATTCTGTGTTGTGCATGGAAATACCTGTTGTTGAGATCTTTAAAAATGCACATCCCTCTTCAGATCAGATCAGATCAGATCAGTCGCCCAGTCATGTCCGACTCTTTGCGACCCCATGAATTGCAACACGCCAGGCCTCCCTGTCCATCACCAACTCCCGGAGTTCACATCCCTCTTACTCTTACTAAAATAGAAAATTCCTTTCATATTTTCTTTCCCTGTGTTCCCTTTTCCTCTATTTCACAAATAATCATCCATAATTACATATGCTTGGATGTAGACTGTCGACAGTTCCCGGCCTTTTCTTCCCTAGGTCCTAACCCCTAATAATACAGATTTCAAGTTAGAATGAGAAGACCCCATAGATAGGTTTCAGACTGCTTTCACCTTGGAGACTGAATACAGTAATGTAGAGGTAGCAAGGATCTGTTTTCACCTTTAAAAGGGGGAATATTTACCAATGATAAATTGTTTAGACTATAAAAATGTAATTTTTAGCTCTTAATTGTATCGACTTAGCGTGTTAACACTGGTTGCCTCAAGGGAAAACTGCACAGGATTGCCTAATGAAGGGGGTTTGGCAGCCCAGTATTTTTGTGGCATGATCCTAACGTGGGAAGGAGTGATAAATGTGGTCCTTTGTTTTCAAAAGCTGAGGGACGCCTCACTGGAACTTATGCAGTGAGTGGTGGAGTGGGTTTTAGAACTCAGGGATGTTGACTCCTACTCAGGTGCTTCAGACTGAAAAACAGCGTTAATTTGTCCTCTCTTTCAACGACATTGAATGAGTGCTTACTATAGGTCAGCTAGGTAGAAAATGGGAACACACAAGAACACATGAAGATACTCAGCCGAGCAGGAAGACAGCCCTGAAACTCAACAGAAAGTGACTCACGGTGGGTGACACCACAGGGCTGTGTGCTCTGCTGTAGTCGGCAGAGGGGCTGGGGGACCCTCAAACCTTACCGTTACTGCTTTTATTGCCTACTTAGTGTCTGTGTGTTATACATGTCACATGTGCCTATTTCATGTTTATTTGTGTCTGTTAACTTAGGGTATTAAATTTCTCTATGATCAGCCCGGTTACTACTTTTAAACCTCTTACCCACAGTCGTATATTCCTTAGCTTGATGAGCACTCAGGTAATACTTCTTTGATAATAGGTGGTTTGTTCTTCTTTGAGCTGACAATCTCATCATAAATCCCTACTGAATCTCTGTTGAGATCTGTCCACTTTTCCAGATCCTTATTAACTTTAACCAAGATTTGAAAGTTGTGGAACATCTCCTACAAATTTAATTAGCATCTTCTCAGTTCACTTATGAGTGTAAAATGGAACCCCACCCAAGGCCAACACTGCGCCCTGCTCAATTTCGTGCTCACCAGCTGGCTTTGTAAGGAGGCTCAGCTCACCCTAAAGCTCCCTAGAAAGTTTTTCTGAAGTCAAGGACAGCAAATAAAATTATTATTAATTACATGTTTAATATCCATTATAGATACATTAACTTTTAGTCAAATTTATGGCGAGTTAGAGCTGTATTTTTATGTGATCAATGTACTTAATAGCAGGTTAGGGTTCTTTCATAATCACCGTGCCTGTTCTATTTTTGTTCATTTTATAAGACCTGGGGCCAAATTTTACTATTTCAAATGACTATAAAATTTTATTGTTGTGTCTTTTCCTTTATGACTTATTGTTGCTCATATCTATGATTTATTGAATTTAAGTCCCTGATCAAGAACACAACCCCTAATTACAAACTTGTTTCTAGGGGACAATACAATCTGCTTTTCAATTGTATGTTTTGCGATGAAGCTTTTTAGGAATTCTTTGTGGTGACAGTTGTGGATTTTTTACACCTAAAACTGCTTTCAGTTAAAATTCTCACCAAGGGCTTCTGACATAAAAAAATGATCATTACATTAAATAAACCAACCTAACTTCATTTTAAGGGGGATTTGTAAATCTTTTTTGTTTATATGCTTTAAGAACAGGGAGTCTAAAACCTTATTTTGTGTAGGAAATATTGAAGTGTTTTGATTTACTACAATGACCATTTAAAGGGAAAGGGAGAGGAATGATTTTAAAAGGGTGAGATAAGGAAGGACGTCCAAAGGAAAGAAAGAGGGTTTGCTAAAGGGGGAAAAAAATTGAAGAAATGCCTAGACCAAGGAAAGAAAGGTTAAGGAAAAGAGGCAGGCTGAGGAGCAGGATGAAGTAAACCAAATACAAGACCCTGTCGGTCACTGATCCCATTTTTCTTGTCTGCTTTGACAAGAAAGTAGTGAGCTAGTGATGAAAGTAGTGAACTAGTTCAGCGCTTTGAACTAGTGATGACCAGGGACTGCTGTGCTCAGACCTTCAGGGACACCTGAGGGTCTGGGTGGAACGACTCAAACCATCATTCTTCCCAGTGTCACCCAGTGGCAGCTGGGTGAGACTGAGGTGGGACCAGGTTCTCAATCAGTGAGGCTCTCACCCACTTTTCTCTAGCAAGGAAGCCACTGGAAGGATATTTTTTATAGGTACCAAACCCCTAACACTGTAACTTCTGGAAGGTTGTTGGAATCCACAGTCAGACAGAGATAGTTTCTACAGAGCCAATCCCCTTCATATAGCCTCCTGCAAGTCAAACTGCCCCCTTCCACAGACCCTGACCCCCCAAACATTGAGCAGAAGTCTTCCCAAATTATCCCACAACTGCCCAAGTGAGCGTGCTCATTCTTGTGTGAGCTGAGCTCAATCTCAACGTAAATAAATACATGCCACTGGTTGTAGAGAATTGCTAACAACTGCCATTAGCATAGCACTAAAATTTCACAAAAATTTTTTAGCTACGTTATCTTATGAATCCCTACAGCAACTTTGTAATGGATGCATTATAATTACTATTCCCATTTTACTGATAAATGAATAGGCTCAGATGCTGGGAAAGATTGAGGGTAGGAGGAGAAGGGGACGACAGAGGATGAGATGGTTGGATGGCATCACCAACTCAATGGACATGGGTTTGGGTGGACTCCAGGAGTTGGCGATGGACAGGGAGGCCTGGCATGCTGCGATTCATGGGGTTGCAAAGAGTCGTACATGACTGAGCAACTGAACTGAGCTGAATAGGCTCAGAAGGATTTGGAATAAAAAAAAAAAGAAAAAACAAACAAAAAAACAGGCTTAAAGAGGTTAAATAACTTGCTTCATACCACACAGCCAGGAAGTAGCAGACAGACAATAAAACCCTCTGGTTCTAATTCTAGCAATGTTCCTATTACACCTTGAGAACTTTCCACTTACATTCAAAATAAATATTTGATAATATGTCACAGCAGAGATGGTGCAAATAGTTCTTTGAAGTGAGAAATACAGGGATTTCATTCTTCAAAAGGTTAATATTGAGTTGGCCAAAAAGTTTGCTTGGGTTTTTCTGTTAAATGTTCCATAAGATGGTTGTTCTATTGGAGACCCCTACAACTTTGTTCTTTTTTCATCTCAAACACACACATTCTTTCTTCCACTTTTGTCTCATGAGTGGAGTTCCATACGACCGTCTTCTGCCTTACACTGATAGATCCGACTTTGCCCTGAGTGTGCAGAGTGAAGAACCATTTATCTGTGATAGCTCTGTATTCCAACTATCTGGAGGATTCACTTTCAGTCTGAGATTGACTTCAGGTCACGAGTAGCTGAGAGCCATGGAGGGGAAAACTGGAGAACCTCCTTGCTAGATCACCAGAGCTACCAGCAGTAAGGTCCTACCATAAACAACTCTACAGGAAAGCCAAAATCAAATTAAATTTATATCCTTAGGTATCCCTCTCTTTTCTATTACACACCTATTTCTATTTCTTCCCGCATTTGGTCTTACCATTGTATTTGTGTCATAAATGAATATCATTAGAAAAGTTGGTTTAGCAAATGTTAACATCAACTACATTGATAATATCATTTATAACTCTGTGATTGAAAAAATGTTTTAGATTTGAGTGACATCAAGTTTTACAACCACTAAGACATATATGTTATAGCCTACCCTGCAGAAAAATACACCATTATAATATATTGATAATATATTAGCATACATGTTACATATATGTATTATACTAAAATATACCCAATTTATATCCAGAGAAGCTCATTATTCTAACATAAAACACATGTACTTGGTACTGAGCTCTGACTTTTGTCCTACTGGGATGCAGGAATATCTGGATAGGGACTTCCCTGGTGGTCCAGTGGCTAGGACGCCATGCTTCTGAAGCAGGGGGCCAGGGTTTGATCCCTCATCAGGTAACTAAATCCCACATGCTGCAACTAAGACCCGGCACAGAAAAAAAAAAAAAAGAATATCTGGATAGTTCTTTTTCACTATGATATGTTTAATACCAAGATTAGAAGAGGAAAGACAAAAAGAAGAAAACATGTTTCTTTTTGATGGTGCGTATTTTGGTACATTGTTCTTTGATTTACTATGTGGGTAGATGTATATATCCTCACTGGAAGCTCCAGAACTATCTACCTGCCTCTGAGGATTGACAACGTTGGATACTCTTGTGGCCCAAGAGATAACAGGGGTTGAATACAGGATCTGTGCAATTGTCCTTGATAGATGGTAGGAAAGAGAACTGAAACTTGTGACTTAAGTTACTCAAGGTTTCTGGGGAAGATTGGCAGTGAGCACAGCACAAAAAATGACTCTTAGAAGCATCGGACCTTGGAAGGGACAGGGGCAGATTTGGGAAAATGAAAATACAATACAGCTGGATGAGACACGCTGAGTCTACCTACATAGTTCAGGAAATCCCAGGTTGCAGGGAGTCAACATGCATTCAGAAGAGGATCTTCCACTAAGGGCCACATCCAATGGAAAGAGAAAGAAAGCTAGGAAAATACAACTCAGCCAATCAGGGCAGATGAACACCCACCTGAAATTCATTTCTCGCGTCTCTGCTTGTATTCTCCAGCAGGCACGCTCTTCCAAGGGGATTAGAATACCAGACCACCTGACCTGCCTCTTGAGAAACCTATATGCAGGTCAGGAAACAACAGTTAGAACTGGACATGGAACAACAGACTGGTTCCAAATAGGAAAAGGAGTATGTCAAGGCTGTATATTGTCACCCTGCTTATTTAACTTATATGCAGAGTACATCATGAGAAACGCTGGGCTGGAAGAAGCACAAGCTGGAATCAAGATTGCTGGGAGAAATATCAGTCACTTCAGATGTGCAGATGACACCACCCTTACAACAGAAAGTGAAGAGGAACTAAAAAGCCTCTTGATGAAAGTGAAAGAGTGAAAAAGTTGACTTAAAGCTCAACATTCAGAAAACGAAGATCATGGTATCCGGTCCCATCACTTCATGGGAAATAGATGGGGAAACAGTGGAAACAGTGTCAGACTTTGTTTTTTGGGGCTCTAAAATTACTGCAGATGGTGACTGCAGCCATGAAATTAAAAGACGCTTACTCCTTGGAAGGAAAGTTATGACCAACCTAGATAGCATATTGAAAAGCAGAGACATTACTTTGCCAACAAAGGTCCGTCTATTCAAGGCTATGGTTTTTCCAGTAGTCATGTATGGATGTGAGAGTTGGACTGTGAAGAAAGCTGAGTGCTGAAGAATTGATGCTTTTGAACTGTGGTGTTGGAGAAGACTCTTGAGAGTCCCTTGGACTGCAAGGAGATCCAACCAGTCCATTCTAAAGGGGATCAGCCCTGGGTGTTTTTTGGAAGGAATGATGCTAAAGCTGAAACTCCAGGACTTTGGCCACCTCATGCGAAGAGTTGACTCATTGGAAAAGCTCTGATGCTGGGAGGGATTGGGGGCAGGAGGAAAAGGGGATGATAGAGGTTGAGATGGCTGGATGGCATCACCGACTTGATGGATGTGAGTTTGGGTGAACTCTGGGAGTTGGTGATGGACAGGGAGGCCTGGCGTGCTGCAATTCATGGGGTCGCAAAGAGTCGGACACAACTGAGCGACTGGACTGAACTGAACTGAGAAGAACAAAAAACTATTTAATGCCGGAAACAAATGCTTGGTTCTGAGTAACCAGGTCACCTCAAGACTCAGCCCTCAGCCCTCCACTCCCCCGTACACTTCCTGTTTGCCCCCATCTGCTCCTTTGCTGAAATACTAATAACTTCAGAGAGTGTGCCTCCTGCCTCGCGTGCAGCTCGCACCAGGCATGACTCCATGATATTTCCCTTGGATGGCTTCTGCTCATCACAAACTCCACATTGCAAGCTGACTCTGTTCAGTCCTGGCCGCACTTCCTCTTCTAGAAATATTTTCCTCTCTTTATTCACAGGGATACTGTGCTCCTGGCCACAAAAGCTTACAGTCTTCTTTGGGTCATTTTGCTCATTTGCATATCCAGTCAATCTCGAAGTTCTGTCCAGTCTTCCTCAAATATCTTTTTTTCTTTTTTTCTCTCCATTTCTACTGTTGATCCCTGCTGACTTGGATTACACTTCAATCTCTTAACAGTTTTCTCTATGACCTTGCTCACTCCATTTTGCCTACCTACTGATGCCAGAACATTATTCTTTAAACACTTAAAAAGATCGTGTTGAAAAACTTCCAGAGACTTTATTTTGCCAATGGAATAATGACTGCATAAGACCACACAGTTCATTAGGGACACAGTTTATGGCTGGAGCCCAGGATTTTTAAACCTCAGTTCCAGTACATTTTTTACTAAAATATATACACTGAGTCCTAAGAATTCCAGCAAGAATGCATTATCTGTCCTATTTTCTCCCACACTGCTTTAGTTTTTTTATACTTCGTTTTAATCTGAATCTGTCTTAATTCTTTTCAGAAGTAGGAGGGATGTTAAAATTTAAGTAAAACAAAACAAATATTGGTCAAAATAAAATTCCTGCATTCATAGACAGCCAAAACTACATCAAACAGGTGGACCCACCCCTTCTTTTTTTCAGAGACAAGTTATACTGAATTTGGTTTCACATGTCCATTCCAGATGATTTCTGACTGGGGATTCTCTCTTCATTGACCCCTGCTTTCCAGAGAGAGAGCGTCTATTCTGAACGCTCAAGCTGGAGCTAGCTCTTGGTGCTGAGCTCTGACTCTTGTCCTATTGGGATTCAAGAATATCTGGATGGTTCAATATCTCACCATTGTAGAAGAATGGAATTCCATCTATCCAAGGAAGGTTGGCTAAAATCCCATCTTAACAAATTTCAGATTGAACTCGGAAACTTCTAACAAAATTATTTATAAATTCTTCACTTGGCCTTAAGAAACCTCCTGCAAGGAGCCTGTAGCAGGGGGATTGGCTAGCAAAAGCAGGGAACTGCAAGGATAGGAGCTTTAGAGCTGGGACCTCACAGACATTTGGGGAAGATGCTCTCCCCAAATCCTAAAGCAGAGCTACACTGGGCTCAGTCTTCTGAGAGCCAAAGACCTTTTATAGCCCATCTTGGGCATAATAGTTGTCTTAACTATTAGTGGACTTATTTCTTATGCCACTCATAACAAACGAGAAACCAGTTTAATATACAAAGCCCTTATTTGGCAATTTTCATCTTCAGTGCACTTTCCAAATGTTAACCAATTAATCTGCTTGACAGTGCTCCACTTAACAGTGGTACATGTTTTATGTTCATAAGCTCTTTGATATTTCATTTCTGGGTCTTTTTTTCCTGTCTTCTTCCAAGGCCAAAGTAGTGAGATTCTTTGCTCATGTGGTACCCGTTCTCTTTTTACAACCTAGATGCCCTCATGGTGGTAGATGATCAAGTGAGAAGATGAGATGAGGATGTCGGAAGGAGAGAAAGAGGGAAAGAGCCTCACCCTTATGAATATCAGAAATGCCACCCAGCGAAAGACCCTCCTTCAGGGAGTTGCTGCCTCTGATGGCGCCACCAGGATTCCCCTAGCTCCTGAGTGGTCAGCAAGTATTTAGTGCATGCCTACCGTGTGCCAGGCCCCTGTTCTAAGGCCTAGGCATAGAGCAGCAAACAAGAGCTCCGTCTTTGCCCTCCTGGAGCCCCAATATGAGAAACTTAGAGATCTACCTTGCATATCTCCCTCAGGCAGTTTCATAACTTTGTCTTCTTCTTCTATGGCATTTCTCAGGGAAATGAACTCCTCACATTTATTGTTCATGGAGTAAACACAACTTAATTAATTCTAAAGCTTTCTTTCGCAAGCCTCAATACCTACTCCCAGGAATTAGTGTCTGAATCTGCACCCTTACCCTCTAGATAACTAGTTCTGGAGATTTTAGGGTTATGAACACTGTTAAGAATCTGATGATAACTATGCATCTAATCAACAGAAGGAACATATATGTGTCATAAACATATACTCTCTCTCTCTCTCTCTCTCTCTCTCTCTATATATATATATATGTGTGTGTGTGTGTGTGTGTGTGTGTGTGTTTCCCTGGTGGCTCAGTGGTAAAGAAGCTGCCCACCAATGCAGGAGACCAGATTCAATCCTTAGGTCAGGAAGATCCCCTGGAGAAGGAAATGGCAGCCAACTCCAGTATTCTTGCCAAGAAAATTCCATGGACAGAGGAGCCGCATGGGCTACAGTCCGAGGGGTCACAGGGAACTCTATACAACTGAGTGACTGAGCATGCATGCATATACATACAAACATACACATATATAAATGTGCATGCCATGCTAAAGCCCATGCACTCCAGGTTAAAAAGCATGATCTAATCTAGCAATATTACTATTTTAAATATTTCATTTTATTTAGATTTCAGCTACCACAATTAGATTTTACACTTTGGAGAATGCCAGTTATAATCATCACTGCTTCTCATAGGCAAGTGTCTTCACTTCTTTGACCTTTTAGAGCATTTTAAAAAAATGAAGTATGGTTGATTTATAGTACTGTATTAGTTTCAGGTGTACAACATAGTGATTCAAAATTTTTATAGACTATATTTAATTTACAGTTATTATAAAATAGTGGCTATATTCCTGTGCTGTTCGATACATCATTGTAACTTATTTATTTTATTCATAGTATATACCTCTTAATTCCCTACCCTTATCTTGCTTTGATTATTTATTTGAATTATTTTAGCTTTTATTAGGGCAGGACTAAAAATGCACAGAGCACTCTAGCTGTGGATATACTGTTCTTTTTGAGAATATAATATTGGCTTCTGCATCATTTTAAATCTTTTAGTTGAATCTGTACAATGTCTTTAAGGCATAGTCTATAATGATGGCATGCTCCATGTTCTAGATGGTGATTAAAACTGTGGAATCCATCATTTTTCTAGGATAATTGGTCTTACAGTCCCCTGAATATATTCTCTTACACTTGCATATAAGGAGTTTCATCTGCCAGTTTTCTGCTCCCATATGCAGTCTTGTGAAAATTCCAGTTTCCCTTGCATAAATGGTATAATATTTCATTATTAAAAAGAACTTAGTGTCATGTGCAAACCTGAGGATTTTACTGTAAACAGTCTCTTGTTAACATCTTAGCATTCATTTGTGAGTTGGTACAATTTAAAAAATATTTTTCCTTTCCCCTTTCTCCTTTTTTTGGAGCCAGTGTCAGTTCTCTTCTAAGATAAAACAGTTAATTAAATTCTGTGTTCGGTCCCAAATAATTTATGGCAGAATATCAACAGTGGACTTTTCTGGTTAGCTGGATTATGGATGATTTTAATTGAATTCATTTTGCTTCTCTATTTTTCACATTTTCTACAAAGAATATATATTGCTTTGTAATTAGAAATATTAAACAGGCAGTTTTTCATGGAATTGTAACCTACCTGGGCTTACTAAGCATTTAAATAGAGGACATTTCCCACATGCTTCCTTCAAAATATTAGGCAGGTGTAGTCTTGCTTTCATAAACTATCTTGCCTTACTCTGTAGATTGTCTTATTCTTAAATGTACAGTGAATCGTATCCTTCGGTCTTTACTCGTAAATGCTTGTCACATTAGCAGCCCGCCAGTCCTCCATTAAATTGACCTGACTACACAAGTTTCAGTGGATCCCAAATTTCACCCTTGAATGTCTTCTAAACTCTTGGGTAGAGCCCATTTATTTCCAGTGATTACTCAAGTTCGGGAAAGAAAATTGTGACAAAATGCATTATTGATTCAGCCACGACATCTAGTTTATTTATTGCTATTTGATTTTGTACTTGTGACTGATCTGCTTCAGAAGTTAATTTAGGAGTGAGACTGTCACTAATGCTTTCCTTTATAAGCTGATTCATTCTTCTATCTCCTTTTCAGACCTGCATGGACTTTTTATATTGTGATCATCAATCAATTGGTCTCATTGATTCTCCTGCTATCTCTCTGGCTCCCCTGTTTCTAACAAGTATTTTAATACTGGGGTTGAATCCTCAGATACGTGCCCTGGTTCTTTTTGAGCTTAAAACATTTTTTCTGCTATATATTATGCATATATATTGTGTGTTTTTTTCTGCTATATATTATGTCACTTATATTTTTCTATTCAGGCACATTTATTTTCCATATGATGCCTTTAAAACAATATATTTTTTATTTTTAAACTTCATTTAGATTGCAGGTTATATAGAAATAAGCTGCGGGTTGGATTTGGCCTACAGGCTGTAATCTGATCTGCCAAAGTCTTATCTAGATATTTAAGTATGATATTTTCTACCCCCAGTGATTCTATCATATTTCCTTGGTCCATAAATTCCTGCAACTTGTTTTCATTTAAGAGGCCCTAAAATACAAAGCCACATCCCCTCCTGTGTGCCTGCACCATATCCTTCCTAGACAGAGTTTTTGTTCGGCAGCAGGAGGCTATCTGGTTCCTTCTTTGCTAATTACATCATAGCTCTCATTTGCTGTCAACGTAGTTCCTTCTGGCCATTTGGTCTTATAAGTCTTTATTGTTTATTTGAAACGGTTTTGCATGCTGAATTGATCTTTCACCACTTCTCCCATCCACTAGTTCTTAGATTACACCATCCTTTTTTATTATCCTTATTTTTCTCAGATATGTTCTCCACTTCCTCCTTGATTGCTTTATTTGAATCTTGGATAATTCAAGTATGTTTTCAGCCATTTCCCTCTCTATTATTTAATTTTAAACTTTCTGAAATTTGAAAAGTATTCTTAACAGTCTGATGCTATTTTACCTCAGATACTAGCCCATTATTTATTTATTTATTTTTTTCCTGTGTGGATTCTGACTTTCCAAAAGATATCCTGGTTCTTGGTGAATCTATAAATCTCTTTCTTATACCATTATTATATCTATATGTTCTGGCTCTGGACGTCTGCTCTCTTGAAAATTCATCATAGAATCTACCTTACTTCAGGATATTGGACTGAAGTTGTTTGTTTTGTAACTTAAATTTGACTCAGGTGTGATTCAAATTGAGTCCCTACAACTATTATTATTAATTATTTATTGTCCCAAGAAATTGCAGCTCGTTTTACGAAGGTCACTGTAAGTGTTAGAGTGGGTATTTTAGTACATGGATCATGGCCAACACAATCTATTTTTGAGTCAGTGTCTAATCTACTAATGAAACTAGCTTCTGTCCATTCAGTTAGCATTCCTCATCCTGGAGAAGTTTGGTCAGGGCAAGACAACTCTGGAAATTTCTTAGGAATTGGATTCTAACTAAAGATCAACTTCTTTTCTCATAATTTAGATATTTTTATTTGGTGTGATGAAAATAGCATTGAAATAAGATTCAAGAGATTGGAATTTTTATTCTAGTTACATGAACTTAACTGGGTGAAACCAGTCTGGAGCTAAAGTTCCCTCAACTGAAAAATGAAGAATTTGTTGCAGTTGGCTTCCCAGTCTGTCTGCAGCATTCTGCGGCTCTGTAACGAACTGTGTATTAGGCATAATGATGTGCCTAAGTGGTATAAGAACTGGCACATAGAGATACGACCTTCAGGACCATGACACTTTCATGTGAAGTAGAATCTGAAGTTTTAATTGCTTAATTCTTTGATGGAAGATTTTTTTTCAGTGATTGTGAAAATGACTATGTCTGTCAGGACTATAACTTTGAACTTGGAAACTTGAACTTTGAAAATTGCTCCCTTGACTAGGTATGTGATGAATCTGAGGCACTGAACAGCAGAAAGCAGACTCTTCCCAAAATGAGAAATAATTAATTCTTCCAGGACCCAGAATTAATTACAAAATTTTACTACAGTAATATCAGTTAAAAAAATACAGGATTATTAGTTTCTGAACACTATTTCTAATTATGGTTTCATGATATTCAGTGTATGCTATTTCAGTTCCAAAGTTCAAACTGGTTTTGACTTCTTATTCCCAGAGTCACACTTCATAAGAGAAACAACAATCCATCAGAAAAGATCTCTCTTTCCTCTGGGTCCTCAGACCCAGGATTTTGTTTCTTAATATAAAGCAAGGTGTTTATGTGGAAGAAATAAGACTTGAATTAAGTAAGGTTTCATTCGGTTTTTGTATTTGGTATTTCTGCTGGTAGAAATGAGATGATTAAGAAATATGATTTCTAGTTTATTTTAATATTAATGTACTTAATAATCCCAAATTCTACCCTTAATAAAAATAGAAAATATAGAATGTTTTCTTAATATGTCTTATGCACTGGACACATTTTGCTGGTAACCGGCAGCCTCTGACATATGTGTCATCTCCATGTACACCAGCAGTGCTCCTGAAAACGCACAGTGGGTCTTCGGTTGAGACTTTGTCTGTGATGTTGCGTATTGACGTTCATCTTCTGTTGATGGTTTTGCCTCCAGACTCCTGACAGCTTACTTTTGTTCTCTGAGTCCAGCTTTGGTCCCCCTTTTTGGGGTCTGCTGCCTATGACCCAGGCCGATACCACACCCAGAGACTGGTGCAGACCGACAGGAGAGTGTTCTGATCTTACAAATTTAACTTTGAACAAAGAAAACATGTTATGACACAGACGCTTTATCTGACATGGTGACTGCTAGATGCGAAAGTCAAGTAGAAAGAGGTGGTCTTCTGAATGTAAAATTGCTTGGCTTATGTGCAGGGACGATTGTTGGGTGAATCACTGGGCAAATATCCATTCAAGGCATATACAAGTGATGAGCAGAGGACAGAAAAGAAGCTACTTAAAATAATAAATATGATTTCACCTACAGGAGGGACCTAGATTAGTCAAATTCATAAAGACAGAAAGTAAAATGGTGGTTGCAGGGGGTGGGGAACAGGAGGGAGTGAGGAACTATTTAATGGGGACAGAGTTTCAGTTTTACAAGATGAAAGGGTTCTGGAGATGAATGATGGTGATGGTTGTACAATAATGTGAATTTACTAATAATCCTGAACTCTACCCTTAAAAGTAGCTATGGTGATACCGTTTTTGTATATCTCACCACAATGAAAAATATTAAAAATCATTGTCTTTAGTTTATTTGGCTTTGGGTAGGTGTTTTCTGCTCTTATAAAAATCCATTCCTATAAAAATCCATTGTATCAATTCTTTTATCTTATGAACTTGGTGACTTATTCTCCTAGGAAATGGATCTCCTGATCGTTGAAATTATTAGGCAAGAAGGGGTGAGATGGTTACTGGAAGGGTGTCCAGTATGTCATAGACATTTCAACTTCAGGGTTAACTTTAGCATTTCCCCAAACCATAGAAAAAAATTAATTACCAAAGGACTTACTAATTCTATACTTGTAGCATATGGAACTTTGTTCTCTTTCTCTTTTTAATTTGAAATATTAAAATACCTGGGAAAACTAATAGCAATTTCCTATTTCATCAGCTTCATTCAGAATGTTCTCCATCTTAAAATGTCTTATAACTCATATAAAACTCATTTGCCCAGCTCTTTAAGTTTGATAGCTATTAATCACCAGTATAATGAACTTATTTAAAACGCATAGAACAGAAATCCCAAATCAACTGTATTTTCTCAAAATTCAGGTATTTCTGGGCACATCTGCATGACTCAGAGTGTAGAACATGTACCTAATTATTTCAAGGACCGGAGAAGGAACCTGGAAAGTTAGAAGCTCAAGTTGTTTGGTCCAGGATGTTGGCAGTTGAGGAAGTAGATACATAACACTCCTTTTCTCTTCCATTTGGTTTGAAACCAAATAATAAAGTGAAGTAAGGAGCTGGAGGAGAAACTAGCAGTTCTGGGGGTGTTTTGTTGTTTGTTTTTTTGTTGCTGGAGAACATGGCTTAGGAGCAGCAATGTGAACTTCCATCCTGAATCTCAGAATCAGACAAACACCCACCCAATCACAGGGAACATTGCAGGGTCCCTGTGTAGGCATAAAGCTTTTGTGGCAAGGCTTAGCACATTGAAGGCATACCACATGTGTTTTGTATCAGCAGAGGCTGTCCATGACTAGTGCCTATTCCCAAACTTGCCAATAAGATAACACAAGCCTCCTTCTTAAAGAAGAGTGAGTGAGGAAGTACGGGGTATCCAAACCCACCATTGTCCCTGCATGGGGAAGGTGAAGCTGGGGGAGGACCTTCTCTCGTCCAACACTTACCGCTGCAGCACAGGGGGCTGATCAGTATCTTCAAAGCTGTTTCTGAATTGAGCCCAGCACTTGCCACACAGACTCTTCTCTGGTCCAGTTTCCAGTGACCAAAATCTAAAAATCGAGCCAAACAAAACAATGTGGGTTATTGAGAACACAGGCCTCAGCAACACTGGCTTTTGTGCTTAGGCAGGAACTGGTGGCTGCAGTCCACAATGACACCAGCAGTCTGGCCTTTGGGGGCAGCGGCCTTCATGGTAATGTTGGCAGACACATCAGTAGCAGCAGTGACAGCTGGAAATAATAACAAACAATAATCATTGGAAAAGTCAATATTAATAAGCCTATACTGTGTGCCAGGAATTCTGTTCAACAAGTCACAGGTATTGTATCATCCTTTCAGATTCTCTTTTTTATGAAAATTTACATCCTAAAAAGTAGAGAGTCTGAATAAGGATCATCCATAAGCCCATCATCTACATTTTCTATATTTGCATCTGTTTTATTTTGGTGGAAGTAATTTAAGTTACAGATATCATGACACTACACTCTTAAGTACTTCAGTATGCACCTCCAAAATATAAGGACATTTTTTACATAACTGTAAATTATTATCATCCTTGACAATTCCCTAATATCTAAAACTTAGTGTATATTCAAATTTCCCCAGTTCTTTCCCATAAATAACTTTATAGCTCTTTTGTTTAAATCAGAATTAAATTGTCATACTTACTATATTTCTTTAAATATCTCTTGATCTAGAAAAATCCTCCCATCCTCCATTTCATTTTATTTATTTATTTTTACAGTTCAACATTGCTTTTCTTTTTTTAACAATCATGACTCTGGCTTGAAGAGACCAGGTCCATTATCTTTAAAATGTCCCTCCTTCTGTATGTGTCTGATTGTTTCTGTGGTGCCATCTAACCTATTCTCTATGCCCTGTATGGAAAGACCCAATCAGATTTACGTTAAACATTCTGGCAAGAATACGTCATAGGTGTCGTTGTGTATTTCATTTTAATTACAATGGGTGGTAGCTAATTTCTGGTTGGTGCACCATGAGCGATACTAAAATTTATCACTGGGTTAAGGTGGTAACAATCTGATCTTCCTACAGAGGCATTTATCATCTGAGCCTCACAACTGTGGTCATTTTACAAATTTGACTGGCATCTGAATGGTAGAATGGGACCCCAGATTCTGTGCTTCAATCCCTCTTATCCTGCCTCCTATCAGCCATGTCTTTAGCTCAGGTCAGAGGCGTGATCTTTTACAAGTAATACATTGTCACCACAGTGAGCTGGCACAAGAAGAGAGGAAAACGGCTGAGAATCCAGACCCATCTGATACAAATTTATAAGTGCAAAATCAGAAAAAAAAAAAAAAGTGTACACTGGAATCAGAAATTTAAAGTTTTTGCTTACATTCCTACTCTTAGGTTATTTTGGCCTGGAAAAACATGGGTAGACAAAACCAAGTGTGCTAGTAATTACTTTCCTCCCCTTTATGGTATAGACGAGAGAGTGAGTGGGTCACCAGCTACTGCCAGATAAAGGATGCTGGCACAGCCTGCCTCAGGCTGTTTGTGAAGTGTTGTTTCCCTATTTGATGGTAAGCCCTCTGAGATCAGGCTTAGGTCTTTTGTCTTTAAGCAATGATATTTATGTGGAAAGAAGCTGGTCTTTGGAGTCAGACCTAATTAACCTTGAATGTGGGTAATTGTCTCGATGTGTTGTGTGACCACGTGCAGATGGTTCAATCTTTGAGTTGAAGTTTCATTGCCAGAAAGATGGGATCATGATACATGCTTCACCGATTTTGCTATAAAGATCCATTCATTCATCCATTCATTGAACAGATGTTTACTGAGCATGTTCTATCTGCCAAGCCCAGAACGAGGAAAAGAGGATAGAGTATTGATTATAAGATAAGATCCCTGCTCTTGTGGAAATTCTATGTTGAGATGTGATAACAAGTGAAACATTCAGCATCATCCCATGGTTCTAGCACAGAGTGACGCTCAGAGCTGATTATTTTCTTTGCCTTCCTCTGAGCCGTACTCAATGCCCAGCACTGCACTGGCCCACACCATTCAGGGCAAGGGGTGGGCTGGGGGCAGTCAATTATGACTTGAATTGACAAGGAAAACATCCAGAGGCTCCTCTACACTGCTGAGAGTGGGACGTGGAGACAAAGGCCTCTACTAGCTCAGTTCTGTGGTCCAGAGTGTAGCTTTGACGTGGAGAAAGTCGTAGAAATAAGGAAATTGAGACTTCCTAATTGAGTGTGTTAGGAAAAGAAGGTAAAATATATATCATCTATGTAAATAAAATGTTAATATAGAGATAAATACACATACTCACAGACATTCTGGAGAGAGTAGCTAAATTCCTAGAACATTTCCCACTAGACCCTAATAGCTCAGATGGTCAAGAATCTGCCTACAATGCAGGAGACCCCAGTTCGATTCCTGGGTCAGGAAGATCTGCTGGGGAAGGGATAGGCTATCCACTCCAGTATTCTTGGGCTTCCCTGTGGCTCAACTGGTAAGGAATCTGCCTGCGATGTGGGAGACCTGGGTTTGATCCTTGGGTTGGGAAGATCCCCTAGAGAAGGGAAAGGCTACCCACTCCAGTATTCTGGCCTGGAGAATTCTATGGGCTGTATAGTCCACAGGGTCGCAAAGAGTCAGACACGACTGACTTTTACTTCACTTCACTTCCTATTAGAATCTGAATCATTGCAGCAACTCATTTGAAATCCACACCTTCTCCCTACAATTTTAATTCTCTCTTTAGAAGTGTTTTTCCTGCCCAACTGGACTATAGTCTCCTTGCAGACAGCATTGCTGTCTTACACATCATTTTGCCCAACTCAGCAGCTGCAGGCATAATTCATGCTCAGGGAGTACTTAGACCCACGTCATAATACAGGATTAACTATTCCAAGGAGGCGAGGGTCTGGTCAGCATGTCATTTGTTTCAGATGGATATGTGACTTTAACATAAGCCTGCATGGTTCTTTGAGACTCTGCATTTTGGCCACTGTTACTATTCCACACCTCCAAGCGTTTTCTGCTAAAGAAGCTGACTGAGCAAACCCATGGAGATATTTTTCATTTCCTTTGATGGAGCATAATGCCTTCGTATATAAACACAATAACACAGTCATCACATATGCACTTACATTATTGTAGCGGCTGTGTACTCAGCAACACTCTCGGCCAGGCAAGGAGCCCAGGCGTTTTATTTTCCATTCTGATCTAAATTATGTTCATAATAAAAGAGTTTTCAATCAAGGTAAATACAATTTCATCCCAGCCTAACATCTAGATTCCTGCTCTCTCTCAGTCTCTCTCTCCCTCACTTTTTTTTCCCCTTTAATTCTAGGTCACTCACCCTGCCACGTGGGAGATTCTCCTCTGGTGGGGATAACAGCCTGCCTCCTCAATGAACTATAACAACAGCTCTAAATGCGTCTCCTGTAACATACCTCTGTGATTTGCAAAAGTGGGAATAAATCAAAGCCGGGAAGAGATGCCACGTTAAGCCAGAAGCTAAATGTTACATCATGTAGCGCGAGGCTAGGGGAAGAGAGAACCTGCTTTTTCCTGGCAGCACAATATCTTTGTGCTTGTTACCTCCACCACAGCCCCATTAAAACAATCATTTGGAATCTGCGGGAAATTGTCACCTCTTTCTTTCCTGCCATGGCAGCTGGTACTGGAGGTTGCAGACAAAGCTCATTCCCTTCAAGGTTCTTAACACACACGCGAAAAGGAAAATGAAGCTTAATTTGTTAAAAAAAGAAAAAAAAGTGTCAGCTTACCCTCAGGCTCAGCGCAGGCACCAGGAGAAAGAAAAAAAAAAACAAAGATAAATGCCTCGAGGTGAACTGGCACCAACTCTAATTCTCCACTCACTCGGCTGCTCTTCTGTATGTATCACATTAATCATGCCGGATGGAGAGACATTTCCAAAACTTAAGCAATTTTCAAACCAAGATGCACCATTAAGGAAAAATACAATAGCATGACTTTATTTTGGGATGCTTTCTTTGTACCAGCAGTGAATCTCAAAAATGTGCTGCAGATGTTAGTACAAATAATGACTACCTGGGTGGGGATGGGAGGGAGAGGCAGGAGGAAATTGACAAATGTAAGAAGAGGAAAGGCAACTGCCCTCCCTTTTCTCTTCCTGTGACCTTCCCCAGGTCACAGGAGCTGGGCTGGGTCTTGCCATTCACTGACATCTGCCCTGGTTCTTGGACCGAATCAGACAAGAGACGGGCTGAATATTGCAGCTTCCCAGAGTCCTGTGACGTCTCTGGGCTCCCATGTGCTTCACTGCTGAGACCTGAGCGCTGTTTTGGTTCTCACCACCTTGCCATCCTCAAGTGAGTCCAGGCATCTCTGCTTCTGACACCCAATCCTGCAGCCACTGCCCTGGTTGCTAGGTTTGAAGCTTCCTGTTGATGACACTTGTCATCCTCAATCCAATGTGCTACCCATCTGGGTTTTCCACTACCTTGGTCTACTTTCCTTCCCTGGATGTGTCTATCTCTTGGAAGTCTTAATGTCCACTGTTGCCTGACCTATGGCCCTTCTTTGGGCATGACTCTTGTCTTCTTGCCTAGCTGCTCTTTGTAGACTGAGCCTGCCTTCTAGCTTGCTATCTGCTGTAGTTTTAGAGGTTTGTGCCAGATCTTGTCTCATATTTTCTTTCCATATTGTGTTTTTGCCATACTCTGATCCTTACTTCAAAATTTAAAGAGAGTAAGTGACTAGAAGCAGAGTGGAAGGTCCTAGAACTCGATGTGACAGTAGCTATGTGATGGTGGCTAAGACAGAGCATTTGGAGGATTAGCAAATGACATCCTTGTGAACTGGAGGTGTGTCTTCTTAAAAATCCAAATCTCACATGACTGAGCAAGTGATCATGTGTGTTGGGAGATGGCAGTGATGGGAGACACTGAGTGTCTGGGTCTCTTTCATCACAGACTTTTGGAAATTTTATAGACAGTTATTGTCGAGATGAAAGCCAAGCTTCCTTGACACAGGCACAATGATGAATTGAACATGCTTTCCTGGGTTCCAGAAAACCAAGTTTTTTCAAACCCTCACTTTTAATATATGGGACAAGTGTATAAACCCTGAAGAAGGATGAACCTGGGAACCTACTGTCCATCCATTGAGGACAATCCATACATCCCTTGATAACTTGAGGAGTCATCCCTTGCTTAGCAGAGAAAAAAAAATCTACCAAGAAAGTTTTAATATTATAAAATATGTCAAGTGCATGCAAAATTACAGTTTATGTAATACACATTAAAAATCCAATTTAAGCAATAAATATAACCAAGATTATTGAGGTCCTTCCTTGTTTTCCTATTATCAGAAATAATTAGTGTTCTGAGTTTGGATGTGTAATTTAATTTCTGTACATTTACATCTATCTGATTATGTGTGTATATGAATAAATAATATTGTTTTGTATGTTTTTTAATCTTGTTGAATAGTTCCTCACTATATCTATTCTTCAATAACTTTTTTTCCCTCAATATGATTGTGAGGCTTATTCATGTTCTAATTCTGGCATCAGCAAACTATGGCCCATAGGCCAAATCTAGTTGGTGTTTGTTTTTATACACCCCTTGAGAAATCACAAAATAGTGGATATATTTCCCTTTTCTGAATAATATATCCTTGTTGCTTGCCTATTTTATACATAGTACTTTGCATCTTTTAATCCCATAACCCTATCTTGTGATCTTGTATTTTTTTAGGTCAAACTCCAACACGAGTCTCACAGAACAAAATCAGGGTGTTGGCAAGGCTATGTTCCCTTCTGAAGGCTCTGAGGAGAATCTGTATCCTTGTCTCTCCCAGCTTCTAGGGGAGGCCCACATCCTTTGGCTTGCAGCCCCTTCCTCCTTCAAAGCCATCCATCACATTCCAACTTCCGCTTCTTGACTCTGACCTTTCTGTCTCCCTCTTCTACTTTTAAACTCCCTATGATAAAATGTGGCCTGTCCAGGTAATCTAAGATGATCTTCCCATTTCAAGAGGATCATCTCAAGGCAACCATCATTCCATTTAGAATTTTAATTGCCCTTTGCCAAAACACCTCACAAGTTCCAGGGATTAAGATGTGGACATTTTCAGGTCCTTATCTTACTTACCACAAGTCATCTAGTGAGCTTTTTCTTCAGTTATTATATTTTTAAATTCTGAAATTTGCATTGGGTTCTTTTTGTATCTTTTATGTCTTTGCTGAGATTATTTATTCTTCCATTTGTTTCAGAGTGATTGCAGTTGCCTGTTGGATCCTTTTGATGATAGCTGCTTTAAAATTCTTGTTAGATAATTCCAACATTTGTGTCATCTTGGTGTTGGCATCTGTTGATTTTCTTTTCTCATTTGAGTTGAGATTTTCCTAGCTCTCCGTATGACAAAAATTTTGGATTGTGTCCTGCACATTTTGAGTATAATGTTATGACACTCTGGTTCTTATTTAGATCTTCTATTTTAGCTGGCAGTTAACAGGTTTAGGTTCAGAACACACAGCCTGGCCCACTTCTGTGGTTTGTGGTTCCAATATCAATTTAGTTTTTAAAGCCTTTGCAATTCTATTCTGGTATGCTTCATGTGTGCGACCTAGAGGCTGATGTGAAACCTGGATGATATTCCTCACCAGAGTTCAAATCTCAAGTCATCTGCTGTTGTTTCTGGTTGGTTTTACATATTGACCTCTTGGGAATTTTCCCAGGACTTCATACATAGATTTTTTAAAAAAAGTGAACAGATGCCCATTGGAGAAAGGTCCTGACTTTAATTGTTTTTACGGTTTTATTTTTTTGATGTGGACCATTTCTAAAGTCTTTATTGAATTTGTTATAATGTTGCTTTTATTGTTTTTATGGTTTTGAGCCTTGAGGCATGTGGGATCTTAGCCCCCTGACCAGGAATCAAACTTGTACCTTCTGCATTGGAAGATGAAGTCTTAACCACTGGTCCACCAGGGAAGTCCCTTGTATACAGATTTACAAATCATTTTCTTCAGCATTCTTAGTTCTATAATACTCCCCTTCCCACCCTCTTCCCAGACCCTTCCTCTCAACCTTTCCTAGATTTTTGTTTAGGATAGGACAAGAATACTTGACAAGTCCCCACCACACAGTCTCAAGGTGGGGGTGAGACAGTAGAGAAGGAGCACCCCCATTCATGTTAGTGTGAGAAGGAAGTGGTTGATAGAGTTCTATGATTTTCTTTGTAAAGTTTTCATATATTTTGCTAGGATCATTTGTGGGTACCACATATTGTTGATTATAGCCCTACACTGCAAACATTTTTTAAAAATTTGAATTTTGAGGTAAATTGGCTTGAGATTTGGAGGAAATGGCACAAGACTGTTGTATAAAAAATGTAATGGTGACAGTCCTTTCCTTAGTTGGCATAATTAGTTAAATCAGTAAACTGAGACTGGATCATTACTGAGCTGTTTTCTTTAAGATCAATTAGGAAGTTTTGAAGGTGTTTGAAATTGATAAAGAATTCTTAAAATAGCTTTTCTTTTGTTCAGAGGGACAGAACTGAGAAAAAGCAACTTAGAGATGCAGAATTCTTATAATAATTTAATAGGGAAAACAATTTCAGAATTGAAGAAAAGAAAAAGAAAAGAGAAAAAAATCCAGCATAATAATTACTGCTGTGTCTAAGAAAACTTTCTATTATTTGATAATGAGATGATCTATGTAGATGAAACACATAACTAGGATGCCAACCATCTCTTAGTGAAGGGACAGACTAGTTACCCTGATGAGCAGTCCTTTGTTTTTGCCTATTTGTGGATCAGATTTGCTATACAGATTGCCTGAAGTTGGACTACCCATAAGCGTTCACTTGGAAATTTCTATTGTACATATCCAAGGTCACCAAAGCTTGACATATGCTTTAGTGTACTATTTTTAGGAATATGTAGAAGAAATAAGATGATGAAACAGTGGTTTGGGATAGGGATTTGAGAGGACTGGTGAGAAAAAGAGAAGAATTAAAGATAACTCTGATGTATTTAGTGTTTTTAGTATAGGTATTTTGGTAGATGATGGTGACATTCAGTTCAGTCGCTCAGTTGTGTCTGACTCTTTGTGACCCCAAGGACTGTAGCATGCCAGGCTTCCCTGTCCTTCACCAACTCCCAGAGCTTACTCAAATTCATGTGCATCGAGTCGGTGATGCCACCGAACCATCTCATCCTCTGTCATCCCCTTCTCATCCCGCCTTCAATCTTTCCCAGTATCAGAGTCTTTTCCAATAGTCATTTCTTTGAATCAGGTGGCCAAAGTATTGCAGTTTCAGCTTCAGCATCAGTCCTTCCAATGAATATTCAGGACTGATGTCCTTTAGGATAGACTGGTTGGATCTCCTTGCAGTTCAAGGGACTCTCAAGAGTCTTCTCCAATACCACAGTTCAAAGCATCCATGCTTTGGTGCTCAGCTTTCTTTATAGTCCAACTCTCACATCCATACATGACTACTGGAAAAACCATAGCTTTGACTAGATGGACCTTTGTTGGCAAAGTAATGCCTCTGCTTTTTAATATGCTGTCTAGGTTGGTCATAGCTTTTCTTCTAAGAAGCAAGTGTCTTTTAATTTCATGGCTGCAGTCAGCATCTGCAGTGATTTTGGAGCCCCCCAAAATAAGGTCTGTTAATGTTTCCATTGTTTCCCCATCTATTTGCCATCAAGTGATGGGACAGGATGCCATGATCTTAGTTTTCTGAAAGTTGAGTTTTAAGCCAACTTTTTTACTCTCCTCGTTCACTTACTTCAAGAGGCTCTTTAGTTCTTCTCATTCTGCCATAAGGGTGGTGTCATCTGCATATCTGAGGTTATTGATATTTTTCCCAGCAATCTTGATTCCAGCTTTTGCTTCATCTGGCCAGGCATGTCTTATGATGTACTCATAATAAGTTAAACAAAGAGGGTGACAGTATACAGCCTTGATATACTCCTTTCCTGATTTGGAACCAGTCTGTTGTTTCATGTCCAAGTCTAACTGTTGCTTCTTGACCTGCATACAGATTTCTCAGTACTGAAACAAAAAACAACAACAACAAAAATGGAGGAATAGCAGGTTTATGAGGAGAAAAAGAGTCTGGTTGTGGATATGTAAAATTTGAGATGCTTATTATATTTTGGTGGTGGAGTAAGCAGTTGTATATATCAGACTGGAATCCAGAGGAGAAATATATGCTGGAGTTTTAGATCTGGAACTCATTGGTTCAAAATCATGGAAATGTGTGCTACCAGTCAAGAGTAAAGGGTAGACATGTGAAGACAAGAACTGTGACCAAGCCCTAGGACACTCTGACATTTTAAAGTTGAACAGAGGAGCCTGAGAAGAAAACTAAGGGTCAGTATGACATCAGAGTCAAAAGAAGGGAGAAGGAGTCAACTGTTTTAGTTGCTGCTAACAATAAAAAAGAGTTGAATTTCATGTTTTGGAGATACACACTTTGAAAATAGTTATAGTTGTGGAGATAACAATAAATTGGAGATAACAATAAATTAAGAGAGACCATTGTGGGCAATTAACCATGGAGAGTAGACTGATATTGCAATGGACACACAAACATTCGTCAATAGACAAAATAAAGGAAAAATATCATCTAATAAGTTTTAAAAACCTGTGGACAAGAAAAGGCACCAGAACTTCCCTGGTGGTACTGTGGATCAGAATTCCTCTGCCAATGTAGGGGATAGGAGTTTGATCCCTGGTCCAGAAAGATCTCCACACACTGTGTGTATCACAAATACTGATGCATCACGCTCAGAGCCCGAGAGCCTGAGAGTAGCTGCAGCTACTGAGTCTATGTGCTGCTACTACTGAAGCTTGCCTGCTTAGAGCCTGTGCTCTACAGCAAGAGAAGCCACTGCACACCATAACCAGAGAGTAGCCCCCACTCGCCACAATTAGAGAAAGCCCACATACAGCAATGAAGGCCCAGGCAATGAAAAATAATCAATAAGTGAAATATTTATTTTTATACATGTGAACAGCTTATTCAGATTCATAAATAATTCCAAAATCTTAAAAGTAGGAAGTAAACATCTGGTCTGATGACTGAACAACTTTAAAGGCCATAAATACACATCCCAGGGTCATCAGCATGAGATTTTTTTCTGGGAAGATGGCTCTGTCTGGAAAGTAATATACAAACAAGGTAGGAAATGAATGTGGCTTAATTTAGTTGTGTTGCTGCATTTAACTCACCTGATGGAAGCATATTTATTGTTTAGTGGTTAGCAGAACGGCAGCACGTTGATCTGTTCTTTTGATTACATTCAGTTCTATAACCATATAGAAGCTAAGCTAGTAGCCTATGGCTGAAATATGTCAGCCATATTTCTTGAGATTTTGATCAGCATTGTTATTATTTTAAGATCTATCTATCTCTCTATTTCTCCATCTCTTTCTCTGTCAACTTTCTATCATCTACCTACTCATGTCTACTTTGTGTCACTCTTTTTAAAAAAAAAAATTATTTATTTTAATTGGAGGATAATTACAATACTGTGATGGCCTCAGCCATAGATCAACATGAAACGGCCATGGGCATACATGTGACCCCTCCCTCCTGAACCCCCCACCTATGTTCCTCCCCAGCCCTCCAGGTAGTCACAGAGTACCTACCGGCTTTGGGTTACCTGCAGCATGCATCAAACTCCCACTGGCTATCTGTTTTACATATGATAACGTATGTGTTTCGATACTATTCTCCCAAATCATCCCACCGTCTTCTCCCACCGAGTCCAAAAGTCTGTTCTTTATGTCTCTGTCTGGTTTGTTGCTCTGCATGTAGGAGTGTCAGTATGATCTTTCTAGATTCCAGATATATGCATTAATACATGATATTTGTCTTTCTCTTTCTGACTTCACTCTGTATAATAGGCTCTAGGTTCATTCACCTCATTAGAACTGACTTAAATGCATTCCTTTTTATAGCTGAGTAATATTCCATTGTGTATAGTACTGCAACTTCCTTATCTATTCATCTGCTGATGAACATATCTAGGTTGCTTCCATGTTCTAGCTATTGTAAATAGTGCTTCATTGAACACTGGGGTACAAGTGTCTTTTTCAATTATGATCTCCTCAGGGTATAAGCCCAGTAGAAGGATTGCTGGGTCATATGGTAGTTTTATTCCTAGTTTTTAAAGGAATCTCCATATTGTTCTCCAGAGTGGTTGTATCAGTTTGCATTCCCACCAACAGTGCAAGAGGGTTCCCTTTTCTATACACCCTCTCCAGCATTTATTGTTTGTAGACTCTTTGGTGATGGTCATTCTGAGTGGTGTGAGATACTGAGAGAGTTGATTCTTAGGTACATTGATGGGCCCTCAAGGAGGGAGGGGTCCAGGGCTCTCAAGGAGGAGAAAGGGACAAACATTTTTTTCCTACATTCCTTCGTCTTAGTCACATAAGACTTTTCTCTAAGACCAGAGCTAATGATTATGCAACAAAACAACTGTCTTGCTCAAGGGTATGTTTTTCCTTAAGCTCTGTACTAATGATTATATGATAACAATGTATCTTGCTTGAGGACATGTTTCTCCTTAGTCAGGAACCTTCTGACTAATCTTGTTGTATTAGAATGTATGTTGTGGGAGTGAGTCTGGTAGTGAGGGGGGCATTCTCCATCCCTCTTCTGATGTCTGTGTCAGAAGTTTTCTCTGTCCTTCTTCACTGGAATAAAACTTTTCCACATAAAAGCTCTGAGTAATCAAGCCTGGTCCCTGATCCAGAAGCTAAATCTTCTTTGGAGATCATGAATCCAATATTGTTCACCCTAAGCTATCAATACCTCACGGTAATTTTGATTTGCATTTCTCTGATAATGAGCATGTGTTTATTAGCCAACTGTATGACTTTGGTGAAATGTCTATTTAGATCTTCTGCCCACTTTTTGGTTGGGTTATCTGTTTTTCTGGTATTGAACTGCATGAGCTACTTGTATATTTTAGAAATTAATTCTTTGGCAGTTGTTTCATTTGCTATTATTTTCTTCCATTCTGAAGGCTGTCTTTTCATCTTGCTTATAGTTTCCTTCGTTGTGCAAAAACTTTTAAGTTTAATTAGGTCCCATTTGCTTGTTTTTGTTTTTATTTCCACTACTCTAGAAGGTGGGTCATAGAGGATCTTGCTGTGATTTATGTCAGAGAGTTTTCTGCCTATGTTTTCCTCTAAGAGTTTTATAGTTTCTGGTCTTACATTTAGGTCTTTAATCCACTTTATTTTTGTATATGGTGTTAGGAAGTGTTCTCATTTCATTCTTTCATATATAGTTGACCACTTTTTCCAGCACAACTTGCTGAAGGGACTCTTTTCTCTACTGTATATTTTTGCTTCCTTTGTCAAAGATAAGATGTCCACAGGTGTGTGGATTTATCTCTGGGCTTTCTATCTTGTTCCATTGGTCTATATTTCTATTTCTGTGCCAGTACCATACTGTTTTGATCTTTATAGTAAAATAAAAATCTAAAAAAAAAAGCACAGAGAATTCTGAAGCAGAAAGGAGATCAGTGGTTTGACTCAAATTCTACCTTGCTCTACTCCTCTGAAGCTCCATTCTGAGTCATTCTTTTGTTTGAAAATATCTGTTATTTTGCCTTCACTTTTTTTTTTTTTGGCCTCCACTTTTGCCCAATAACTTCACTAAGCACAAAAATCTCAATTTATAGTTATGTTCCTTCAGCACATTGAAGATATTACTTCATTATCATTTGGTCTCTACTTCTGCTTCTGAGAAGGCAGCTGTCAAATTTATTGTTGTTTATTTGTAAGTAATTTAGTGTTATCTTTCTGGTTACTTTACGATCTTAGGTTTTACAATGATGCTTCTGGATGCTGAATTTCCTTTTCTCTTTCTTATCTTCTCTTTCTTTCTGTTCTGTTCTTCTTTCTTTCTTCTCCTTTTTTCTTTCTTTCTTCTCTTTTCCTTTTCACTTTTTTTTGCTTCTTCTTGCTTATATATTCTTCTAGGTAAACTTTAGCATATCTAGTATTTCAAAAAGTTTTAAAGAGAATTTAAATTTTGATTGTAATTTTATTTAATCTATTAATTAACTTGGAACAAATCAATATTTTTGGTATGCTTAATATTCCTATTTAGGAACATGTTATTTCTACCAAATTAAAAATGTCTCTTTGTAAATGTTTGCTAATTATCAAATCACCTTACATAATTCTTGTCAGATAAGTTTATGTTTGCTATATCTTTGTTTCTATTTTGAATAGACAATATCCTTTTTAAAAAAATCTGTATTTTCTATTTGATTATTGCTGCATTAAAGAAATCTACTGATTTTTTTTCATATTTTTACTATTGAGATAGGTCAGATTCTACATGGTGTTTAAAGAAATAACCTAAAGCTCAAAACTAAAAATGGATGCAAACAGGAAAGATTTTTTCAAATGCAGCAAAATCTTTTTTTTAAATTTTTCTATGTTTTGAACAATTTTAGGTTTATAACAAAATTAAAAGAAATCTACAGAGACTGAAACCTATTTTTAATGACAAGTATATTTATTAGACAAGTTTAGTTGACTAGAGAGTACATTTTATTTACAAATAGACAGGAAAAGAAAAGTAAGAATTGAATATAATCAAGAGAAAATATTTTAATATATTTATTTTCCTGCTAAAGTTTAGATAAACATATTTGACTACAGAAATGCCTAGTTGTAAAGGCTAATCAAACTTAAATGGGGAAATAAATAGACAGAAAGATTTGGTGTACTAAAATTTGTAGAATTTGGATGATATTCTCCAAGGAATAATTAAAGATACTAATAAATTACAATGCAGAGTTAGTAGAAATAATTTTTGAGACATCAGGATATACCTAACTTTTCCCCTAGAATATAGTTAAGTGTATACCCTAGAAATTACAGAATCAGCATTATTATTTGAGGATAAAGTAAAACAAATGATCAATTTACAATTTAGAAATACTTGGAAGAGCTTAAGTGGCTGCCTAACTTTGTAGAAACAAATCAGGTCAGACCAATTAAATTCTGTTCTATGGCAGAATGGCCACCTAAAAAGATAAGAAGCATTTGTAAAACATAATCTGTTTTAATTTCAATAAATATTTTTGTTTCATTGTATATGATATCTTATTTTTAAGCTAAGACAGTATAGGGCGATGTGCCATTCTCAATGGTTAGTTATCTTTAACGTGTTCCCAACTGGGTGCTCATATTAACAGGCAGTAACAAAAATTCATCATGGAGTCCTTGATCTTGAATCTAAAGAATCTTAGAATCTAAAGAACTTGAATCTAAAGAAAGGAGTCTAAACTTGAACACTGAACAAAAGATTTGAGATAAACTGAGCTAAATATTAGTATTAGTATCTGGTGATAGACTTAAAAACAATATTGAAATATTAGAAAGAAAAATTCTAAAAAAAGAATTGATACCAGTAGAGAAAACTATACAATATGAAAAGTATTTTTTGAACATTTTTGGGATAAAACAGTTGCATGGCATGGAAATACTGGCTCAATAAGAGTATAAAATTAAAAAAAAAAATCCAGTATGTTTGTGGGGTAGAAGTTGAGCTGAGGTGTAAGTATCAAGATGACCATAGATCAAAATGTGATAGTAAGAAAAAGTACTTATTAAAAGAGAGAAAGAAAGAAATGTGGAAGGAAAGGAAGAAAGAGATGCAAACAGAATTTAGTTGTATTGAAAAGCATATGGCATCCAAGCTCTAAAAAAAATCACTCTTTTATACACTACTAGTCATGCTTAGATTAGAATGTTACATCTCATTTTAGTCAACACATTTTAAAAGGATGTGAAGAATGAAAATGGATTTGAAGAAGGGCAACAAGAATGATTGAAGTGCTAGGGTATATATCCTTGGATGAAAAGTTAAGAGTTCAGTATTGTTTGGACTAGAAAAGGGATAGGTAAAGGATGGTTTTATTATCATTTTCAAGTTAGAAAGGATTTTTGTGAAAGATAACCCCCATTGGTGATTTCTCAGATCTATAGAGGATGAAAAAAGCACAAAGGAGCTTAAGTTTAAAGCAGAAAAGATCAGGTTTGGATACAAGGCAGATGTCTCTGCCATCAGGGAGATGAAATTTGAAATGACTTCTAAAGGAGGCTATGAGCCAAGCAGCCATGCCGGTCTCCATTTGGACGTATTGTTAAGCATGAAAACAAGCTTGGGAAAGATGACCCATATCAGGGCTCAGCAAACTACTGCCTACAAGTCAAATCTGGCCCACCACCCATTTTTGGACAACCCATGAGCTAAGAATGTCTTACATTTTAAAACTGTTGAGAACAAATCAAAAGAAGAATATTTTATGACAGAAGAAAATTATATGAAATTTGGTTTCACTGTCCATAAATAAAGTTTTGCTGGAACTCAGCCACCTCCATTTGTTAAGATACAGGGGCTACTTTGGTGCTTGCAACGGCAGAGTTGAGTAGTTGCAACTGAGACCATACGGTCCACAAAATCTAAAATAATTATTATCTGGCACTTTTGGGGAAAAGTTTCCTGACGCTTGACCTATATGATTGTAGCCACTTATACAACATGTGGATTTTTTTTTTTTCCCTCCGAAGTCTAGAAGCTTTCTCTGTTGTAATAGAAGTGAACCCCCCTGGGGTCAGCGGATGAATATACGCGGCACATTTTTTGAAGTATCTTTGAGAGAGCTTTGGGTCCACAGAAGAACACGCCGATGTTGCTGCTGCGGTGGAGGTGAGACAAGAAGAGAATGTTACACAGGGCAAGGCCAGCCAGCAGCCAAGACAGAAGGGTACAGTTAGCGAGTAGCCGCGGTTGTGACTTTACGTATTTTTCTCCACCCACTTTCTTTTTTCCTTAAAATCTTTTCTCCTACTTTTAGCACCATGTTCTCTCACAGATTCCCAGAATCCTGTTAAGCTCTGTATCACAAGATGCTGTGGGATATAGATAGGTGATGTAAAGAAGGTTGAGGTTGGCAGGTGCCATGATGACAAATGAAGGCGTTTCATTATAGAGGTGATATTGGGTGGAATTTTGGTCGTGATCTTGATTAGCATTCTCTTGGATTGCTGACTAGAATGTCACCTCCCTGAGAGCAAGAACCTGGTCTGTCTTACTCATCTCTGTAATCCTGGGTAGACAACCAATATTTGTTTGCTGAAGAAATGAATAAATGGCTCTGTTCCCTATTATCTGCATGGTCTTGAGCAAGACTATGAACCTCAATCTCAACATGAGTTGAACTAAGATAATAGTGACTACTTGGTATGTTTTATCCAAAGCAAAATGAGATAATGCATTCCAAAAGGTTTAAAAAGTGTTAGTTATTGCTATTTTTCAACTCTGCCTTTTCATAGTTAAGATCATCTATACAAAAGTTCTAGCAACGTTTGCTTACTTCTCCTGTTGGAATTACTTTAATTTTCAAAGAAGGCCAAAAAAAAAGAGTTGGAAAGGAAAATCACATGGCTGAAAATGAGGTCACCTCAAAGTTGTCCTCTCTAACTATGGCATTTCAGAATAATGTCCCAGGGCTGCTCCAATCTCTTGAAAACACAACTGCTGGCTCTCCTTATATATAATGAGTTAGCACCAGGATTCAGGTTGTCTCTGAAAAGTGGGAGTGGCCAGTCTCTACAGGGACTTATAGAAACTGCGATTTCCCTTATCTTGCATTGTACTATTCCTTGTAACATTTTCTAATCTCTGGCACAAGCTTAATTAGAGGGTTGGAGTCTGGGTCAAAAGTCCTCATACTTTGCTAGGCATAAGATTATCTAGGCAGATTATTAAAACAGAGTCTCAGGCTCGAATCCAAGGAGTCATTTTTAGCAAGCCTCCCAGGAGCTATTAAAGCACATGGGCCCCATGAGCTACCCTCTGAGAAACACTGTCTTAGAAACACTTCAGGACCAGCCCTCCGCACCACCTTTACCTCCTCATATCGTGTTTGTTGCGGAACTCCTCTATAACCTCATTCTTCTTAGCTCGTGTGTTAACATGATTCTCTGCCATGTACTGAATCCACATTTAATTATGTGTTCCTGAACAATAATAGCCATGGTAGGAATTGATGGTTCAACGACATTTCAAACTCTAGCTTCAAAGGAACTTATCAAGTGGATTCGTTGTAAATGACAATATGTTTAAAATGTTTAAGTATTATTTTTAAAGAGATTATTCCTATGGCTAAATTCGAGAAAACACTTTTTCAGGAAACATTTCCCACTGAAAAAAATATGAGTTTATGACTTAATGAAGTAATTTAAAGGTGTTTATGGGCTTCCCTAGTGGCTCAGACAATAAAGACTCTACTTTCAATGCAAGAGACCTGAATTCGATCCCTGGATTGGGACGATCCCCTGGAGAAGGGAATGGCAACCCACTCCGGTATTCTTGCCTTAAGAATTTCATGGACAGGGAGCCTGGTGGGCTAAAGTTCATGGGGTCTCAAAGAGTCAGACACGACTGAGCAACTAACACACATGGAAATATCAGCCAATGGTTGAGAGCTGTTGATTCATCACTTCATTGATGGGCATGTTACTTAGCTTCCCAAAGTCCTCCTTTGGGGACTTTGTCCATGGCGACAGTTCTATACCAAACTCCTAAGTGCCTCTGTGAGGGTTAGATCAGACTTAGCACATAGTGAGCTGTCAAGAATGGTTAGCTTACATTACAACCTACATTATGTCTTCCTGCTCCATGAAGCTGACCACAGGATGTGTGTGTGATGTGCGCTGTTAACCGAGCAGTGATTACAGACTTCCTGGATCAGCACTCTTGCACTAGGATTTTTTTTTTAATCTGAAGTGTTCATCTTTTTTTTTTTCTTAGTTTTTTTACTTTGTATTGGGATATAGCTGGCTATAATGTTGTGATAGTTTCAGATGAACAGTGAAGGGGCTCAGCCATACATATACATGTGTCCATTCTCCCCTGTACTCCCCTCCCGCCCAGGCTTGTACTAGGTTTTTTGAGTTCTGGACTGCCGCAGTTTGAATGATAGATGGGTCAGGCAAAAGCCTTCCCCTTGAGGAGTCTGATGCCCAGAGGCAACCTTGCATCTATGTTCAAAGACACTGTTATGGGTGGTGATATTTTTCCATTAGTGTAGGTGTCACCAAAGAGGTTGCCCACTGGTCCATTCCCAACAGGCTAAGATTGCCCTTTCGTTTGCAGCCGCGTGTGACTGTTTGCAGATCGTGAAGATGCTCTTTGATGCTCTGCCTTTAAGACTCCATTTCAAAGGATTCTGATTGCTGGCTGCCAGGTGTACCCCTGGTGTCCCCAGCAGTTCACAGCTACCCTGCCTCTTTTGAAGCTGCGGCTATAACACTGCACAGCTGAGTACACATGTTTCTGTATTTATGTAACTGTCATGGTTATGTAATCTCCAAAAAGTCTCACAAAGGCCCTTCATCACCTACCTTCCACGAAGGCAGAAAGGCCAGTCCTTCCTTAGCTCTCTGTGCATTATGGGCCCCACACATGGCATTCTTTTGTGTGCCTTTCTTCCCTGCCTCGGCGTTTGTAATTTCAACTATGGAGCTTTCTCATCACGAAGCCTCACTGGGAAGCAAGGAGCCAAGAGGCCTCACAAAGTAGAAAAGGCACTGATGTGGCAGCGTTTTTTTTTTTTTTTTTCTTTTATGAGGCAGTGGACAAGTGCAACAGAACCTTAATGGGGTTGCTAAAGAAAAAACATTCTTCTATAAAGTTTAATTACCCACGAATGCTCAGAATGAAAAAAAAAAAGATTCTCTGTAAAAGAAGTATAAAAACACAAGGCATTATTCTTCAGTTTACAGCCTGCAAGTTGCAGAGTTTGCACACACGGGAGGCATTGGATTGGGGACAACATTAGCAGCATTGATCAGTCTGGGCATCTGACTTTGATGGGGAAAGGACAAATTTTACACAAGCTGCAGAGATGGTTAACATTAACAGCATTTTTAGCTCTGATAAACAATAAAGAAAATTTTCTTCGTCCCCTCTTATTTGCTAAATGACTATTGTGCTCATTTTTTTTGTGGGCTTGATGCATTTTTCAAAACAATTTGGTGATGCCATGCATGAAAGGCAGCCAAAATGTCACTCCCCGGGAGGTTTCTGGCCAGCAGATATATGGGGGAGCGAGGGTAATCCCACCACCTTGCTCTCTTCCCAGGTTCTCCCATCTTGAGCCCTGCTCTCTTTAAATTGCATGTTTGTTTTTATGTGTTGGCTCTTATGCTTGGTAAGTTATAACCCTATAGGGGCAGACCCTAAACCCCATTTAAAAAAAATCAAATTACTTTATGCCCTGAGTGCACTCTGCAAATAAAATCGATAAACAGAAGCTTCCTGTGGATTTATGGAGGCTTAGAAAGACAATGAGAACGACAAGCTCACTATCAGACAATGGACTCACTATCAGACTTCTATTTAATCTTTTCTAGAGAATGCTTTTCATTAGAGAAGCCTCCAAATAATTCATCTCATAATTACATTTTGTACACCTTCCTTTTTGTAACCTGAGATGATAACTGCGTTGGGCATTTTTTTTTTTTAAACGCGCCTCCCGATTATTTGTAGCGGCCTCCTCTGCTACTTTTCGTTGAGACCTAATTACTCGGGGGTTGATTAGGGGCTACAGGCATCCCTAACGGTGTTTGCACGTGGCTGACACACTTCCCTAGCTCTTCCCACCAACTCCATCCTCTTTGGTGAGTCAGCACTCTTGTCCCAGATTCCTCATCCTTCTCATGGTCCCTTCACTAGCTAAAGCTGGTGACTGGACTTGGCTCTTGGCTCTGAGGAGCACAAAGTTGCTGCCTCTGAGAGCATCATGGTTACAAATGTGTGTTGTTGTTTTGTGTTCGCTCAGTCATGTTCAACTCTTTGCAACCCCATGGACTGTAGCCCACCAGGCTTCTCTGTCCATGGAATTTTCCAGGTAAGAATACTGGAGTGGGTTTCCATTTCCTTCTCCAGGGGATCTTCCTGACCCAGGGATCAAACCTGCATTTCTTGGGTCTCCTGCATTGGCAGGCAGATTCTTTACCACTGCGCCACCTGGGAAGCCCCTCATGATTAAAATAGGGGAGAGAAATGAAAGCAACTGACTTGTAGTATTGGATCCCCATGGCAGAGCTATGTTTCTGCCAGTTGGGTCCTCTCCTTCCTCTGATAAAACTTTGAAAACATACACCTCACACAGAAATACATCACACAGAAATATCCTAATATTTTTGCTGTATCACCTGATGCGAAGACCTGACTCATTTGAAAAGACCCTGATGTTGGGAAAGATTGAAGGCAGGAGGAGAAGGGGACGACAGAGGATGAGATGGTTGGATGGCATCACTGACTCAATGGACATGGGTTTGGGTGGACTCCGGGAGTTGGTGATGGACAGGGAGGCCTGGCGTGCTGCAGTTCATGGGCTCATAAAGAGTTGGACACTCCTCAGCGACTGAACTGAACTGAATGCTTCAATAGATAACTCCCAAAGAGAATTGAAGAATAATGATAAATTTACCTTGTGCTCACCCGCCTCCCTAATCCCACCTCCCACAAATGGAATAATGCCACCAATTTTCCATGAATCTTCCCTTGATCTTAACAGGAGGACTGGATGTCTTCTGATGGAAAGACATTATTTATGTATGCTAACAATGCCCAGTCATAAGATTATGGTGGCTTTCTTCTTCTCTTGAAGCTATAATTTGTTTTGTGTGGAATTTCTACCAAAGTCTACTTCTTTGAATATTCTGAGCAATTTAGTCATATAAGGAGTATTTAGGATATCCTTTTAGACAGACAGACTTGTGTACTATAATCAGAATGTTAATTTCTCAAAAGTATTATTCAAAACCATTTTGTGCATCAGATCAGATCAGATCAGTCGCTCAATAGTGTCCGACTCTTTGCGACCCCATGAATCGCAGCACGCCAGGCCTCCCTGTCCATCACCAACTCCCGGAGTTCACTCAGACTCACGTCCATCGAGTCAGTGATGCCATCCAGCCATCTCATCCTCTGTCGTCCCCTTCTCCTCCTGCCCCCAATCCCTCCCAGCATCAGAGTCTTTTCCAATAAGTCAACTCTTCACATGAGGTGGCCAAAATACTAGAGTTTCAGCTTTAGCATCATTCCTTTCAAAGAAATCCCAGGGCTGATCTCCTTCAGAATGGACTGGTTGGATCTCCTTGCAGTCCAAGGGACTCTCAAGAGTCTTCTCCAACACCACAGTTCAAAAGCATCAATTCTTTGGCGCTCAGCCTTCTTCACAGTCCAACTCTCACATCCATACATGACCACAGGAAAAACCATAGCCTTGACTAGACGGACCTTTGTTGGCAAAGTAATGTCTCTGCTTTTGAATATGCTATCTAGGTTTGTACATATGTACACACAAATGAGAATCGGGAGGGTGTGCACACAAGCAAATGTGGCTCCAGGTGGACACATTTACTCAATTTAGTAGAAAGGTATTTTTACATTTCTGAAAACAATGGGTGGTCTAAAATGCATTCAGGTAGCATGGATCAGAAGCTCCCAGTCATATGGTAAGTTGGCATCTTTCTTCACTTTGGGGTTGTACTGTTCTAACAAATGGTAGTATTCTTCTATTCTTTATTTTTTCTTCCAGAGAAAAGAAACACTTCTACTGAAGCAATGAAAAAATGGTCAGATCTTCTAAGTTTTTAATCATAATTAATTGCATAAAGTTTTACGCCTACAAGGCATGGTGAAGTTATTAGTAGATAAGTCAAAAGTGGCAAACTATAAATATTATGTGAAAAGTAAGATCAAAAATTGAAGTCTTATGGAATATCATTTTATTCAATTAATTAAAAACAACAGACCTACAAATCCAGAAGGTTGAGCACACACATAATATGTGTTTATCAAAAAGTAGCTAGATGTGATAAAGATATATTTATTTTCATTCTGTCTACCTTCTTGGAAACAATTTCCTGATTTTCTGAATATTTACCTAAAGCTTGGAATCACAATAACATCTACAAATAATGATATGTAGCTCCCATTTTTGTATAAGACATGCATTTCTAAAGATTAATAAGACACAGATATAAGTGTGTGTATTTAATTAACATTTATATTTTAATTAAGAGAATAGTTTCCATTGTGAGTTTAGAGTAATTTTCTGTGCTTGTCTGACTTAAGCAACGGACAACAATAGTTCCATGCATGTCAGTTTGGCCATGTCAATAAAAGACTTACTTTTTCCATGTCCACTTATTATTTGTTGATCTTCTTTTAAAATTATACTTGTGCTTTTGTTATACAGCTGATACAATTATGAAAATTAATTGCACATAAAAACAACAGAGTATGCTTCCCTATTTTCTACTTTCTGTCTTTGATCTCTTTAAAATTTTTTCTTTCCCTTTTCTTATTTGTATTCATTTTGATGCCCATCAATTTGTTTCTCTATTACTGTTATTTTTGCAATTTTCTGCTTCCTTTATAGCTTGCACTGTTCTCTTTGATCTGCTTCCCTTCAAGCTTTATTTTTGGTGCTGTTTCTCATGTTCTGTAAAAAAATATTTTTGCCCCTCTTCCCTTTATTCTTTTGATTTAACTCCTTCTTCTTAGAACAAGAACAGACTCCTGCTTTAAATGAACAGGTAAATGTTTTTAAAAGAGTAAGCCCTAAGAATACTCCGCTTTGCACAGATGAATGGAAATGGTTGAGAGCCTACTTCAAAGACCCTCAAGAACAAAGAACCTTTTCTGAGGCCATGAACAAATCCACCAATTCTTTCTGGCCCATCTTTGCCAAAAGATATGAGCTAATGACAGGACAGACCTGTCTTGTATGAGTAGCCAATGAGGCTTGGGAACAAACATCTCCTTGACATAATTGGGGGGGAAACATACTGTTTATCTCTTTAATAACCATCTTGAGGAAAATTAATGTGACTTTGTTCTTTGTGCAGGACAATAATTGAATTGTGTGTTTTATTTATAACTTGGCAAAGGCCAGGATATTGAAATACTTCTTAATATTAGATTTTCTTGTTTAAAAATTAGATTCTATTGGCATTCTCTTTCTGTGATGTCTTCATTAAAAGCTTCATTAAACATAAATCTTCTTTTACACAGCAGAAAACAAAATTACTTTAAGGAGGTCATTTAAAAAGTCTTTTGGAAGAGTAGTGCTAAGCCTTCTACTGGTGACTTGTCTTTTCCCAGGAATCTGGCATTCCATGAATAAAAGGATAATTGAGCTTTCCTAACCAGTGAATCCCAAAGGAAATCAACCCTAAATGTTCACTGGAGGGACTGATGCTGAATCTGAAGCTTCAATACTTTGGCCACTTGATGTGAAGAGCCAACTCATTGGAAAAGACCATGATGCTGGGAAAGATTGAGGGCAGGAGGAGAAGGGGATGACAGAGGATGAGATGGATGGCATCACCAACTCAGTGGACGTGAATGTGAACAAACTCTAGGAGGCAGTGAAGGACAGAGAAGCCTGGTGGGCTACAGTCCTTGCAGTGGCAAGGAGTAGGACATGACTTAGTGACCAGACAATAGCAGCAGCAACAGTGACGCATGTCTAATGTTAATTACATTGATAGTTGAAGTTGTATAATAAGTTGCGGTGTTAGAGAGTCTAAGGTTGTTACAGATACACTATTTTTAGAATTATAGAGGCTTGATTCAGTGACATCCAAACCTTGGTTTTGTTTTTTTGTTTTTTGGTTTTTTTAAACTTTGGAAGAGATGAAGTCTTCTGTTGAGAAGAGAGAGTTTCCATAAGTCTTGTGCTGAAAAATTCAACTGGGCTTTAAGTACATGTATATACTATACTTCGATTATGGCTTTTGAAAAGGAATGAGCACATGGTTCCCAAGGCAATGAGAAAAGTGACAGCTATATGATTTTCCCACTTTCAAAATGTTCCCTACTCCTCACTCCCTGCAAAATCAGACAGACTCAATTCTCAGCACAATGCAATGTGATTTTGGAGGTAGAGTTTGTGCAAACACAGTTCTACCCTCCATCTCTTGATGCTGTGTTTCTGGTTTACACCTTTCTGAGGGAAGGGAGATAATTAAATGGTTTGTTCTGAAAGGTCTTCTAACTGGGATGTAAACTTCATATGTAACACAAACAAACAAATACAGTGTGAAGCATCAATAAGGGACAATCAAAGCTATGGTTTTTCCAATAGTAATGTATGGAAGTGAGAGTTGGACCATAAAGTTGGAGCACTGAAGAACTGATGCTTTTGAACTTTGGTGTTGGAGAAGACTCTCGAGAGTCCCTTGGATAGCAAGGAGATCAAACCAGTCAATCCTAAAGGAAGTCAACTCTGAATATTCATTGGAAGGACTGATGCTGAAGCTGAATCTCCAATACTTTGCCACCTGATGCGAAGAACCAATTTATTGGAAAAGACCCTGATGCTGGGAAAGATTGAAAGAGAAGTGGGCAGCAAGAGGAGAAGAGGGCAGCAGAGGATGAGATGGTTAGAGAGCATCACTCACTCGATGGACATGAATTTGAACAAACTCTGGGAGATGGGGAGGACAGAAGAACCTAGTATGCTACAGTCCAAGGAGTCACAGAGAGTCAAACATGACTTAACAATTGAACAACAACAAAAACAGCACAGAAAAGAGCAGTCTTATCTATAAAAGCTTAAAGACAAAGATACACATGTCCCTGTCAAAAGCCTACAGTGTGGGAATGTTAGTTCCAAGATAATTGAAAACTGAGTGTAAAACATTTATCAGATGAATAATTTTTTTTCCAAAGGAAGAACATAGCAACCTGATCCATGGCCTCCTGGATCATGCCAGGAACAGTGTCTGCAGTCTCAGGGCCTTGGTACATGCTGCCCTTTTTCTTTTTCCCAGTTGCCCACATGGCACACTTGCCAGCTCCTTACCTCCTTCAGGTCTTTCCTCAAAAGTGGAAACTATTCTTTAAACAAAAACAATATTAGGACATGCTACTTCCAAGACCTGTAGATGATGTGGGTTCAGAACAATGACCGATTTAGACAATATATATAAATAACAACAAAATCTTTGTATTAGTGCTTTGTACTTCACCAAGTTTTTCAACATACTATGCATTTTTAAATTATGAAAATAAAAATGTGAATGTATAGAATCATGCATGTTTTACACTTGGCCCCAAAAGCTCAAACAAACTCCCTTGTTTGTCATATAGTCAGTATCTTCCAGAATCAGAAAACACAGCCTTCACTCTTGTCTTATGGTCCGAAAGCAAATGCTCTTCCTCTTCTACGATGAAGTTTATCATATAGTAGTCATACTTAAGTGTTTTTTATTAAAACTCATCTCACACACTAGCAAAGTAATGCTCAAAATTCTCCACGCTAGGCTTCAACAGTATGTGAACCATGAACTTCCAGATGTTCAAGCTGGATTTAGAAAAAGCAGAGGAACCAGAGATCAAATTGCCAACATCTGTTGGATCATTGAAAAAGCAAGAGAGTTCCAGAAAAACATCTACTGTGCCTCATTGACTATGCCAAAGCCTTTGACTGTGTGGATCACAGAAAACTGTAAAATTCTTAAAGAGATGGGAATACCAGACCACCTTACCTGCCTCCTGAGAAATCTATATTCAGGTCAAGAAGCAACAGTTAGAACTTGACATGGAACAAGAGACTGGTTCCAAATCAGGAAAGGAGTATGTCAACGCTGTATTGTCACCCTGCTTATTTAACTTATATGCAGAGTACATCATGCGAAATGCTGGGCTGGACAAAGCAGAAGCTGGAGTCAAGATTGCTGGGAGAAATATCAGTAAACTCAGATACACAGATGACACCACCTTTATGGCAGAAAGTGAAGAAGAACTGAAGAGCCTCTTGATGAAAGTGAAAGAGGATAATGAAAAAGCTGAGACATTACCTTGCCAACAAAAGTCCATCTAGTCAAAGCTATGGTTTTTCCAGTAGTCATGTATGGATGTGAGAGTTGGACTACAAAGAAAGCTGAGCAACAAAGAATGGATGCTTTTAAACTGTGGTGTTGGAGAAGACTCTTGAGAGTCCCCTGGACTGCAAGGAGATCAAACCAGTCCATCTTAAAGGAGATCAGTCCTGAATATTCATTGGAAGGACTGATGCTGAAGCTGGAACTCCAATACTTTGGCCACCTGATACGAAGAACTGACTCATTGGAAAAGAACCTGGGAAAAGATGCTTGGAAAGGTTGAAGGCAGAAGGAGAAGGGGACAACAGAGGATGAGATGGTTGAATGGCATCACTGACTCAATGGACATGAGTTTAGCAAGCTCTGGGAGTTGGTGATGGACAGGGATGTCTGGTGTGCTGCAGTCCATGGGGTTGCAGGGAGTCGGACACAACTGAGAGACTGAACTGAACTGAGTTGAACTAATAGTTGATAATGATAGCAGCTAACACTGAACTCAGAGCAGTGTTTTAGGCCCTTTAAAATTCACACAGTTAATCCTCACAGAAGCCTAGGAGGTAAACAGTTTTACTATTTGCAGTTTACGGAGAAGGGGATAGTCAGAGCCAAGTTAAATAATCTGTTCAAGGTAAATTGGTATTAATGATGGAGCCAGGATTTACAATCAGGTACTCAGACTCCTAAATTCCTGCTTGGTTTTAGAATTTTTTTTTCTGCTTTGCAAGATATGCTTTAGGTACAGTTTACAGTTTGGCATAAGTGAATTCTCCAGTTGAGTAATCACAGATCAATTGTGTTTACCCAAGATTTCTTGAAGGCATGGGCAGTTTAAGAAATACCATCTTCTGGACCTAGAGATTATCATGCTGGGTGAAGTAAGTCAGAAAGAGAAAGACAAATACCATATGCTAGCATTTGTATGTAGAACCTAAAATACGACACAAATGAACATACCTATGAAACAGGAACAACTCGCAGATGCAGAGAACAGATTTCTGGTTGCCAAAGAGTAGGAAGATGGGGAATGGAAGGTTTGCTAGTTAGGGATTAGCAGATGCAAACTAGTATATGTGTAGTATGAATAAACCACAAGGTCCTACTCTATGGTACAGGGAACTATATTTAGTAGCCTGTGACAATCCATAATGGAAAAGATTATGAAACAGAATATATATATATATAACTGAGACACTTTGCTATACAGCAGAAACTAACACAACATTGTGCATCAACTGTACTCCAATAACAATTAATTTAAAAAATAAATAAAGGTAAGTATAATCCCTAAATTTTTTTCAGCTCTATTTCTTTTGGCCCACAAATAATCCATCCTAAAAATCTAATGCAAAGACATAGTAGAGGCTGGTTTGATAAGTAAATAAATAAATCAAAATTAAAAAGGGATACCATCTTCAATTGAGTTTACGTATTAAAAATTTTAGGGCTTCCCTGGTAGCTCAGTGGTAAAGAATCCACCTGCTAATGCAGGTGACGTGGGTTTGATCCCTGGATTGGGAAGATCCCCTGGAGAAGGAAATGGCAACCCACTCCAGTATTCTTGCCTGGGAAATGCCATGGACAGAGAGCTACAGTCTACGGGGTTGTCAAAGATTCAGATCTGACCTAGCGACCAAACAACAACAATGGAAATTTCAATGCAGTTGACACTTGCCAGATGTTGTAAGATGGTCATGCATAGGTTTGTGCTTCCTGAAATATCCCACGATTACTTTTCCTAAGGTCAATGTTTTACCTCTAAACAAGAGGCCCACTGCTGTGGATTAACTGGTTTGTGCTCGAGAGCTGCTATCCATTCCCGCAGTGATGGAGACTGTGTCTCTCCTGGAGGCTCCCAAGAGGCAGAGGAGAGAGAGCTGCTCACCTGGGGTGACTGAAGGCGACCTGCTGGAACTCATGATTCCAGTTGGGTCTTCCATAGTAGGTTTTCTGCCTTAATCCTGTAATCACATCAGCATTTTCATCCCAATGTAAAGCTATGTGAAAGGCCTAAAGTAAAAATTGTGGTATCAGATGGGTGTTCAGAGGGGGAAAAAAAATCTTTAATAAATAAGGATGATGTAATTATGCTCATTTGTAGATTTAACACACAATTATTTTTTATGGGAAATTCTTTGTATTCCACCTGGGCACTATTGAAACAAAGTGCCTTCTATGTGGTTGACATGCAGAAATGCGAGCCTGGAAAGATTTTTCTTGAGAGGATGCAGGTAATATAGTGAAAAAGGGTAAGGGAAAGCAGACACTAAGCTACCTTTTTCCTGCCAAATTTCTCAAAAACTAATCTATAGCTCTGCCCCTGTTCACTTCACAGTAAACCTTAGGGATCTGAGAAGGGCCCTGATGGATTAAAGTGATAGAAAATGCCTAGAGTGAAGCTGGATTTTACAGTTAGATCTGCCTTTTGGAGTGAAACGATCTGTGTTCAAGTTCAAATGCTAGGAGGATGTTGAGTCTGGCAGGCAGAGCAGGTTGCCAGACCTAGTAAGGGGCAAGATTAGAGCTCTGTGGCCAACAGTTTGCCTTTAAATTGCACAAAAGCACCCAGGCATCAAGCAGTTGATAAGTAAGAGCCTGGGGCATAGCCATGCCTCGTGATGAGTTTATAAATTACTATCATCTGTTTCAGCCCATGCTGAACTCCGATAGGTAAGAAGGATTCTTGCTTCCTAACTCCTGAGATCTATGTTTGCTTTGCCCAGGCCCCTCCAAAACTCTTGAGCTCATGGGTTTTACCCTTGGGTACTTCATTTGTTCAATTCCTCTGACCAGTTGGAGTAGCAGCACTGCAGGCCCAACTCTTACCCCATGATCCTGCAAGACTGGATTCCCTAGCATGTTTCTCATCAGTCTAGAAAGCAGACAGGGATAAGGAGGCTGGGCCCTAACAAGCCAGTAGATGATGGAGACTTTGGTGGAGACACAGAAATCCAGGCTGCAGGGAGTTGCCATTAGGCAAGTCTGAGCCCAGGTAGCAGGGCTACTGCAGGAGTTGAGCTTGGGAAGAGGACTTCAGGCAAGAGAGGGAAAACTGGCAAACATCAGGAAGTGCCCTCTTCTTAGGCAGGTTTAGACAGAGAGTAAAGCATAAAATAGAAGACAAGGGTTCAAGGCTAAGAACAGAAGTGGTAGTTGAGGACTGAGTCTTGGAAACTGGCAGAAGCCCCGTTATTAGAACTGGAATTCAAGGTCAGAGTTGTATCGGCCTCCAGATTAAAATGGAATTTTTGTGTCCCCACAGCCCTTTTGCTAACCCTAGAGGAAACTGGTTCCAGCAGTGGGTGGAAGAAGAAGCCAGGGACAGTCGATTCCCTTTTTGACTAAGTGCCAAATCTAATGAGCAACTCAGGCCTTATTCTTCTTGGCTTCTCTACCATGTGGCCAAGCACTGCTTCTTGATTCTATTTTCATTACAAAATCCTAGTTCTTCTACTTCTCTCTTGTTCTTGTTCTGATTGAAGAAACAGTAATTGTTATTTTGTTATCCTATTCCCCTGTCTCCATATGGGAAGACTGCCTTCCCAGTCTCTAGCTTAGCTCTCTGAATCTCTTTCAGACCACTACTCCCCAAAGAACTTCCATTTTCACAACCCAATTAGCATCACCTACATAGGTGAATCAAACTTTCTCTCCCAAACTGTCATCTTCCTACCTGAGTAGAGGACTGCATCTTAAACTCCCCAAACATATTTCTGTGTAGAATTCTTCCTGTACCTTCAAATGGGCCATCCTAGCTAAAAATGAATTATTACACTTTCCAAATAATTTGTGACGTCAAGTTACTTCCACCTACAATTGTTAAGTGATTGCCCTAGGCAGGCAGAATGTTATGAATCTGAATACAAAGAAGAAAGAGAGAAGGTCTCTGCTCTGTGAGGAACTGGTCATTGGAGGAAGGGACAGACCATGTGCACAATTGTGCTTAATCATTTCAGTAGTGTCCGACTCTTTGTGACCCCATGGAGTGTAGCCGCCTCCCCTCTTCCGCAGCCTCCTCTGTCCACGGGGATTCTCCAGGTAAGAATATGGGAGTGGGTTGTCATGCCCTCCTCCAGGGGATCTTCCCAACCCAGCGATGGAACCCAGGTCTTCCGCATTGCAGGCGGCTTCTTTACCAGCTTAGCCCCCAGGGAAGCCCGTGTGCACAAATACTATGATCTGAACCACCCGCAGTGAACTGGAGACCTAAGTTAACCTCAAATAATTTTAACTAAGAGAACTGGGGAAGGGAACTTTGTGGGAACTGGGCTTTAAAGGATGATTCCATGCAGTAGGCCGCAGGAGAGACAGACAGGTGGTGCTAGTGATAAAGAATCTGCCTGCCAATGCAGGAGACTCAAGGGACGTGGGTTCGATCCCTGACGGGGGAAGATCCCCTGGAGAAGGGAATGGCAACCCACTCTAGTATTCTTGCCTGGAGAATCCCATGGACAGAGGAGCCTGGCAGGCTATAGTCCCTGGGGTCTCAAAGGGTCAGACATGACTGAGGCGCTTTAACATTGCATTGAAGGGAAAGGAAAGAGTGTGAGGGGAGATGGAAGCAAGAAAGTCCTTGGTGTGATTGGAGAACACACACTTTTTGGTGGCTCTGGGGCCAGTGGCGAATGACAGGAATTGTACAGAACAAGGGGGTTGCTGTCAGGTCAGGGTCAGGGGGTGCCTGGAGGTATTTGCTAAGTTTGGGTATTGTTCAATAGAAAAAAGAGGTTTTTTTCATTTCCGACCATAATACTCTTCAGCTACCAATCACTGATGTTCAACATTTGGAATTATATTTGCTCCATATTTCTCTTCCCAATGTTCAATTAATCTCCAAACACTGTTGATTTGCCCTTCATAATACCTTTTCCATCTGTCCCTTCTGTTCTTGTCATTCTGCCACTTTGAGGTTGTTGAATTCAGTTTAACAATTGGCTGTTTCTAAAACAGCCTCTTGATTCCTGACTGACAGCATGTACCAATTATTTTGTCCTGAAATTTAAGCATCTCAAGAATTTCCAACATGTCATGGCAAAAATTTAAGAACGTGTCGATTTTAGTTTACTATTTTCAGAAGAAAAGTATCTCTTACAGTGTACTTTTGGAAGTGGCAGCCATGCGATGGGGCAGAGCTGTGTTGTCACAGAATCAAACAGAGCCTGCATCTTGCACCTTCCAAATGACCGGGATTGCCTAGGTGGACACTCAAAACCAATCCACCATAGAAGCAGAAGAGCAAGCACCGGACCAGAAAGCAGAAGACAAAGGCTGTGTTTGCACTTCACCAAACGGATCACTAGTCAAAAATCCCACTTGAAAGAAAAGTGTTTTTCTGGAAAATATAATTTATATTATTTAATTCATGAAGGTGTTTCGAGTCTAGTTCCCAAGAAATCTCTATTTCAAAGTACCCCAGAGGAATAAATATTTAAGGCTGACTGCAAATAAGACCCTATAAAAACATTTAGCAACTGAATTTCAAGCAAAATCTTATTCATTTTCAGAAACACAGAGTCAAATTACAGTGATATTCTATAGGGCCAAAGTGTGTGTGTGTGTGTGAGAGAGAGAGAGAGAGAGAGACAAAGAATCAGGAGTGCATTCATTTGTAAATTTAGTGACTAATGCAAATCTCTGGCTCAAACATGCTTTCCTTAAATATCTACAGTAACTGTCACAGAAGTGCTGATTAGGACATAAATGTCATAGCCTAGTAATCACTTCATCACATTACTGTTGGCTTCCACATTAACGAAGTTTCAGCCTTAATAGTATTGAATAATAACTGCTACATTTTAAATGTTTTCTAACTTCCCTCATAGCTCAGTTGGTAAAGAATCTGCCTGCAATGCAGGAGATCTGGGTTGGGAAGATCCTCTGGAAAAGGAAATGACAACCCATTCCAGTATTCTCACCTGGAGAATCCCATGGACAGAGGAGCAGGCTATAGTCCATGGGATCGCAAGAGCTAGACATGACTTAGAGACTAAACCACCACTACAGTAATCACTTCATCACTTCGTTGTTAGCTTTCACATTAGAGAAGTTAGAAAACATTTAAAATGTAGCAGTTATCATTCAATACTATTAGCACTGAAACACTACAATAGTGCAATATTTTGATATATAGTACATTACTTTTGGTAAACCTAACTTTAATATAGCGTACCCACTCCAGTGTTCTTGCCTGGAGAATCCCAGGGACAGAGGAGCCTGGTGGGCTGCCGTCTATGGGGTCGCACAGAGTCGGACATGACTGAAGCGACTTAGCAGCAGCAGCAATACGTATTAATGGACAAGGCAGAACATCTGTTCTAACAGAAGATCATTTTGATCTTAGGTGTATAAACATACATGCAAGCAATTTCTAAGAATGCCTTAAGAAAAATAAATCTCTAGATAAATCATATATTCATATTTATTTTCTGTAGGAACAATTATTTTTTGTAGGAACTCACAAGTTTTACAATACAAAATGCTGAATGTCAACATCTGCGAATTTTTTCTGTTTGAACAGCTCAAAGCATAGAATTAGAACCAATTGAGAGCTCAGGACAATAGAGCTAATCCACAATGTCTGCTTGACAATACTAAATTTCAAAGGCAATTTCCAATGACGTAATTTTTCTTGAGTTTCCAAACTTGGAATCTTCTCACCTTGATCAAGTTCTTTTCTAATCTCCTTTTCTATTCCTTTTATTGCTATAATGTGAATAGCTCTACTCTGGCTTTATTTTATTCTCCTCTTTTCTTTTAAAGAACATAAAAACAATACTTTCAGGCTACCTGATAATCGTAGAGCTTACTACTGAAATTATTCATCTTTGCTCTATCATAACACAAATTAGATAATATTGCCCATTCTGAATCTTATCAATACCTGGTTTTCATCCCAGCCAGTAAGGAATATATGATAACTCAGAAAGTGAGCTTTCCCTTGCTCACTCATCTTCGTTTCCAGTGCGAGTAAGAGATCAGCAAACCACTCAAAGGCTCCTGGATCTCTGCAAATCCAATAGAAATACACCTGTCAAGAGAGAGAGCAAGAAAACAGATTGGTCTATCTTTTCACGACATGCCAATAATCACAGACTACTTAGCCTCCATTAAATTATTTGAGTCCAAATGGGCACTTCTACAAAATAACATGCTTCTCTCTGCCAGTGAACAGTTACACTGTGATTTCTTTAGAGAACACTCACCTTGTGTTTGAAAAGGCCCAGAATGAATTCAGAGTCAGGCGCCTGTGGGTTGTTGCCGGTTTCTCTGGATGAGGATCAATTTACCCCATTCTTACATATGTGCTGAGTCTGAACGAGGTTAATAATCATAACTAGCTGTGCCTTTCACTGCTTCATAAAGGGGGATAAACCATTAGACCAATCCTATTCATCTTTACTTGTGGTCTAAGTTCTGGATTTAGACCTTCTTCTCCAGAGACACAAAGGCTTGTTCACTAATTGACTTCACCAGTCATGACCTCTAGAGGGTGAAGATTATGGTAACTGCAGAATCAACCTTGCAGACCAGAAGTTTGCTCTCAACCAGACATATTAGTGTCCAAGGAGGCTGGTGGGTGGCGGCAGTGGTCTTGTGTCAACTGCTATAATGAAATGATGTTGAAGAACATTTTTTCTTTCTTTAACTCTCTGTATTTAGCAAAGGGCATGTGACAGGTAGCAGTTTGAGTTTGCTAAAACCAAGGCTCAGCCTTGTACTTTGGGTTTCAGATAATTATATCTAGAAGAAACCATAGGAGATAGGTCTATTAATTCTCCTATTTTTCTCACACTCCTACCCACTACTGCCTACTGCTCTTTGCTGCACCCCCTCCCCAAAGAGATGCTGCTTAACAAGATAGAGGAGAGGGCCAGCCTGATCTCCACCAGGAAATATCGCCTCCAATAGCCAGTGTTCTCGCCCTCCCCTCCCCCGCCAGCCTGCATCTCACCATCATCACATTATGAAACTTCCAGACAAGATTTAATTAGCAGATCATATTCATGAGGAAAAGAAAAATCACAGAATGTGTTTCAAGGCTAAGCATCTTGCCTATTCTCTCCAGGTCTGTGCAGGAATTTATTAAATTAATAGTCAGGAACAAAAGTTCAGAGCCTCCCTATTTGTTGGACAGTTGCTGCTTGGAAGGGCACTTGGAATCTTAACCTCAGGACAAACAGTAGCTCCTAGGCGTGTTCCCCCCTCCCAGCCCAAGAGGAGCTTCTTCTCATTTTTGTCTCAGTCCACCGGCCCCTCTGGTGATCGTTCATCTACCAATGCCTACTCTATGTCAAGAGTGTTCTTGGCTCTGGAACTAGAAGAGCAGACAAAAGAGCCAATAATTCCCTGTCCTCGTGGAGTATGCATTTTAGAGGGAGAAAAATATGATGGTGATAAGTGAATAAGTGAAATATAGGCCACATCAGAGGGTGATTGGTCCTACAGAGAAACGAAGACAGGCTGGAACATCCTGCGGTATTAAGTCAAGGACAGGGGACATTTGAGCCCGGCCATGGAGGAAGTTGAAGGGTTGGGAGAGCAACAGAGTACAGAGGTCCAGGGCAGGAGCTCTTGGGTGGGCGGGGGGTGGGGGTAAAGTGAGGCTGCTGGAGGCAGCAAGAGGTGAGGTCTGAGGGGGAGGCAGGAGGTGCAGGCGGGGGGCTGTAGGGCCATCTTGACTTTTACTCTGAGTCACAGGGCAAGACACTGCAGGCTGCTCAGGGGGGAAGACGTCATCTGAGGAAGGGCCCGGGAAGGACCACTCTGGCGGCATCTTGAGGATGGACTGGGGGGTGTATGGGGGCGAGGGAGCGGAAGGAAGGGAGAATGGAGGCCGGGAAGCTGACTTTATGTCCTATGAGGCTGATACTGCTATCTTCTTTCCACTTTGTGAGGTGCCTCATTTAAATTATTATTTCCAAACCTCGGCCCCCCGCCTTTGGCTCACTGGGCTCCCCATGGAAACGAAAACCCTGACTGAATTTAATGCCGTTCTCATCTATGATCCTTCTCCTCCCTGCCCCCTGGTAGGTTGTTTTATCTGAGAACATTAATGGTGGCATTTGGTATAAAACAAACATCATTGACGTATTTTCTACTATTTTCACTCTTTAAGAAACATGCTAAAAATATACTCATCTAGGAAATAAACAAAAGTATCATTTAAAAAAAAAGAGAACTTCTCATTTCAAATCCAGTTCCAATCACCCTTACTTGAAAAACAGTCACATCTCAGCTTCCTCCACTTACTGACCCTTATTCTTTCAAACAGAAATCATTCCTGTCCTTGCTTTTTTGTGGCTTAGCTGTGTGTCAGTGTTCTGAGGGTTTGCCAAGCCTTTTATACTTTTTTGCTTCCTTGTAATGGCTTTGTGTGTTTTTCCCTCTGTAATTGACTCATCGGTGACACTGGGCGGCTTTGGTGCAGGAGGCAATGGAAGGGCACTGAATGGGCCCAGGAGAAGTGCTTCAGGCAGAAAAAGGAGAAGACAGACTTTGAACGGAGGCAAAGCGTATTTACTTTGCTTCCCTTTCATCTTTCTAATGTTGAGGGACGCTCGCTGTGAAGGGACAAACGGTCCCACCTCTGCATTTCCTCCCGTAGGAAGGGTCTGGTCAACGCTAGAACAAATGTCCCAAACAATAGGCTGCACGTCTGTGATCTGTGCTTCCCAACCCTCACCCCGCCTCAGTCTCCAAAAATAAAACCACCCTAAAATCAGTTACCCGAATAAAGCACGGCTTTCAGGATTCTACAGTGAATAACAGAGGCCTAAAATACCTCAGGTAACTTTAAAAGGTTTTGTTACACAGAAAGTCGTCCTCGGTAAAATGATGAAAGTTCTGAACTTTTATAGTAATGAAGTTCTTTCTTTTACAGGACTCAGCCCACACATTTCTGTGGACCTAACGGATCCCCAGACGTGATAGGGGACGGCTCCAGGATGGTGTCACAGAGTTGGGGAACTCTGCGCATGTGGCCTGTCACAGGCCTCTGCTTTCACTTTGTTCCCGGCGTGAGCCACCAGACAAACTCCGTTGCAGCCAATCTTGGGGTGCCTGGGTCCCAGCTCCAGCCTATCCCCAGCTTCCCTGCAGCCTGGGCTTCTCTTTAAGAGTGTTTGACCCAGGTCATCTGGACCCAGTGGGAAATGGCCCTGTGCTATTTTTGGATACACAATTCTAGAAAATGTATTAAGGAAAGCTACTTGTCTATTTTACTACCAGAGCTCCAGACTCTTCCATCAGAGGTTCTCATGCCATGGCCTGGTTAGTTACTCACAGACACGGAACACGGCAGAGGACACACCCTCAAATACAACCTTTAGACCCAAATTGATTTCCTGAGGGTGGAATGGAGCTAAAAATTATCTATCTATGACCCAGGGTCCCTCCAAGGGGCTTTTTCCTTTCCAAGAAAGGAAACTAAACATGGTAACCAAACATTGTGAACCCGGGAGTCCTGCAAGCTGCCCTGTTTCCTGACTTCACTACCTTCAAGCTGTGTAACTGGGAGCAGATTATGTAATTTGAGCCTAGATGATCACATACTAAAATGGCAAAAACAACAACAACAACAACAACAACAACAAAACACCCAAACAAAAACACTGAACAATAATTCACAAGATTATTTTGAAGATGAAAGGGTAGGTTTCACGGAAGCATTTAGCTCTAAGTCTAATGGATACAGTAAGTGCTCTGCCGTGTGAGATGTGAGCTGAGATACTGCCTCCATCTCAATAGCATCTGGCCTAGCTTACGAAATGAATACCACATGATGATATTAGAGAGCAAAGGGGTCATCTGCCTTACTGTGTCCCCACCGTCACTCCTGAATTATAAAGATGGTGGTCATCCACAGGAAGTGAAACCAAATTTTATCTCCAGCACCAGTCTCAAAACCTCAGCAGTGCTCATCATCATGCAGTTCTGAAAGAGGAACCCATTCACTAGTGAAATGTGCCTCAGGCTCCACGTGCTCAACACACAGTAAGGTGATTTATAGGGCACTGGGTTGACCTCCTCCCCCAGGAGGCCAGGGGAATTGCACTGTGAACTTGCCTCCTCCTGGGCAGCACCCTATGTTCCCCACTGCTGTGGACTGACTGTCTCTCTCCCAAATTCATGTGTTGAAAGCTTAACCCAATGTGATAATTGTGTGGCCCTTAAGAGGTGGCTAGATTTAGATGAGGTGAGGAGGGTGGGCCCCCGTGATGGGATTAGTGCCCTCATAGGAAGAGGAAGAGACCTGAGCTCCCTTTCTCTGTCATGTGAGGACACAGTAAGAAGGTGGTCATCTGCAAGCCAGGAAGAGTCCTCCCAGAACCCCATCACCCTGGGCTCTGATTTCAGACTTCCAGCAAAATCCTGATCATCCTGGACTTTGATTTCAGGCTCTCAGCCTCCAGACATGTGAGAAACGTTTGTTGTTTTAAGCCACTTAGCCTTGGTGTTTTGTTATAGTAATCTGAGCTAACATTCCACACTTCATGAAATATTAACAGAACTGGTAGAAGCTCCAATGGAGGAGGGTGATGGAGACTTTTCACGGAGGGACTCATGACTGTTTTTCAAAAAGAGAACTATTGTCTCTGAAAAGATAAAGACTGAGACTGATATTTAGAAAACATAATACCTCCTCAATAAATGGTAACTATTATTGTCCTGGTTTTTATTTTGTGGTTTCTTTCGCCAAGGTCATCCTGGATGAAGACAATAGCAAACAGATTTTGAAGCAACTCGTTTTTATTGAGAAGCTTCCCTAATGTGGCTTCCACATCAAGTTTTAAAGAAGTAAAGTTATAAGATTGTTTTTCCCATTATCCATTATAAGACTAAGACCAGCCTTTGTTAACCATGTTAGCCCTTGAAAGTGAAAGTGTTAGTTGCTCAGTTGTGTCCGACTCTGTGACCTCATGAACTGTAGCCCACCAGGCTCCTCTGTCTATGGGATTTTCCAGGAAAGGATACTGGAGTGGGTAATCATTCCCTTCTCCAGGGGCTCTTCCTGACCCAGGGATCGGACCCAGGTCTCCCGCACTGCAGGCAGATTCTTTACCATCTGAGCCAACAGGGAAGCCCATAAGAGTTTTTCTGAAAGCCATTACTGTTATTGTTAACTGTTTCATGGCTATGCTGCTGCTTTGCCTTGTGAATGGGGACTGAACTTCATTGTGCCTCAGTTTGTTCTAATACTTGTTAGACAACCAAAATGTTCATTAATACTAGAATGATTAAATCAATTGTGAGACAGTTATACTACAGAATTCACTGAAGGCACTAAATAAAATAAAATCAATAAATAGGCATTGACACTTGAAGGAGCTCCAGGCCATGTTAGAATGAAAAACAGAAACATAAATTGCACATCTTTCTCTCTCTCCTTCCTTCCCCAACCCCACATCCCTATTGTAATACTATAAAAAATAAACATATGTGTGTAGGTATGTATGTGTACACAAATGTGCGGGAAAGGAACGGAATAAAAGGTGCTCACCTGTTTCAGATGAGAACCCTGGAGAGTCAAGTGGTTAGTTTGGGAAAGAAGGTGAATAAAGGGAGATTTTTGTTTTTTTCAAATTGCTAAACCAATTTATTTTTAAGCAGAAATGAGTTTTTAAAAAAACAGCTAAATGAAGATGATGTGTTTCATCTTAAGGGTTCCCAGAACAGTGTACTTTCCTCTCTTTAAAACCGTACTTACATTTGTTTTTTAAAAATTGAAGTACATATATATATCTATGTACTGGAGAAGGAAATAGCAACCCACTCCAGTATTCCAGTACTCTTGCCTGGAGAATCCCATGGACAGAGGAGCCTAACAGGCTACAGTTCATGGGGTCACAAAGAATTGGACATGACTGAGCAACTAACACACACACACACACATATGTATATATATATTTTGGATTCTTTTCCATCATGGTTTATCTAAGGATAATGACTGAATATAGTTCTCCATGCTATACAGTAGGACCTTGTTTTTTATCCATTCTATATGTAATAGCTTACATCTGCTAACCTCTCAAATCCTAGTCCAGTCCAGCTCTCCTCCAACTCCCTTGGCAACCACTGATCTGTTCTGAAGGGGGAGTTTTTTTTTTTTTTGAAGGGAGATTTTTGAGTGAGTATTTTCTTTGAATCTTTTACAGTAACCCTGTAGTCATGTATAGCTTGTGTGGTTAATAAACCAAGATATTAAAAATATTAATACTGGTCACTTCCCCCACAGGGCAGTGGAGAAGGCTTCTGGGGAACTGGACTCTTTTGAGGCTGCCTAGTGAAAGATGAGATGCATGTGTGTCTCCTGGAGATGCAAGCTGGCTTCGTGCTCCCTGGTTCAATTTATCAGAACACTCAGCAGTTCTCAGAGATGATCAATTCCAGGAGTAGCCAGAGCACCAGGGTGAGGGAAAGTGAAAGTAAATAATTTCTCAAGCTAAACAGATTAAATTAAATGCATTTTTCATTCATTAGAAAAGGGAGCAGGCCCTCCTTTGTTTTATTAATATATTTAAGGAGAGTATGGATTTTTGCCTTTCTTGGCGTCTTTGCCTTGTTCCCACTGGCCCATGCTGTCTTTTTATTTGAATTATCTGTTTATTATATTAGGTTAAGAACCCAAAGGCCATTTTGCATGGGACACACTATAAATACCCATTATCACAGTTATGTATTATTGAGCTGATGAAGGAAGACAATTTATGAAGAGATTAGATTATCTCAGTTTTTCTAGAATCTATTTTATTATCATCTGAAGATTACATATGCACTTAAGAAAATGAACCACATCCTTCCGTTGGCCGTCCTCTCGTCTGACTGCACAGATGTGATACCAGGAAAACCAAATGTAGAGGCCAAAGCATTTATGTCAGCACTTGCCCCCTCCCTCCCTGTTTGTACACACCTATTCCATTCATCATTTTGACAGTTTGTACAAGCAAACTGTCCTAATTTTTTTCAAGAGCTCTTTTCACAAATTGAGTGTGATGTAGAATTAATCATCCCAGTTGGGCAGGAGTTGGGGGGCGTCTACTGCCAAGGGGCATTTTTACCCTCAGCTTCCTCCATATTGTATCACAGAGACTTCCTAGCCCCTTACACCCCCTTCCCTCATTCCCTCATCCTAAAGGAGCACTGCGTTCTCAGCTGCCTCCAACTAAGTGAAGTTGGCTCTTACTGTCGGGTTGAAAATATTCCTTTAATATATTACAACTTTTACCCATTTTCTTCACAGCAGAGCATCATTATACTTATTGCTATTTTGCTTCCTTGGGACGTCTCCTCATAATCACATCTCTCTCTTCCTCTGCCCGTTCTTCCCACTATTTTAAATAAAAAACATAGCAGGAAAGAAATTTGAAAAATCCCAGCATCAAACAAAAAGTGCTACCTATGACCAAAGAAGAAGCAGGAGTTCTACTGGCTATTCTCTCACATTTTACTTAGAAGTGTTCTGGAATAGTGTATCAGAGGAGAAGGATAAAGAGATGCAGCTTGCAATGGTCACAACTAAAATAGCATTGGTGCAAATTTTTGACTATGGACTTGCAACACAAGGCTTCTATGTAAAAAAAGTCTGCTTTTATGCCAACCGGTGTTTTACACAAAAAAGAAGAAAATCTCCACCAATCACATTTAATTATTTAAGCTTAAAATTTCAGCTTTACATCTCTCTGCTGTTTTTTCCCCTTTCCTTGTTGCAAAACAGAACACTGAAAACTATGGCCCAGATCTATAATTGTGAAGATGTAGTTAGATAAGAATGCACTGCTTTGCTCTGCTGCACTCAAAAAATTATAGAGATGCTGACAGTTTAGTGGAAGGAGTAGTATTTATATCTCAAAGGCATGTGGGTGGCCCTGATGAATATTAGTTACATAAGCCTAATGATAGCTGTATTCAAACAAACACAGCATTGCTTTAAAACAGAGCAATTTCCTAAACTTTTCTCAAGCATGCAGATTTTGAGGAAGTAGATCTCAAGTGTTATTTTCAGTTTAAACTTTCAATAGCATGAAACCTCACTTCTTTCCTAAAAGAGTTTTGAAATCAAAAGCACAGTCTCCTATCCTGATCCAGTAGCTAGCCAGGTAGGGACTTTGGACCAGTCACTTGCCACTCTAAGTATTGTCAGATGCCAAGCTGAGAGGTTGAACCCTTCAGTTGCTTTTAGCTTCTTTCCTCCCATATACTACAACCTCTACATTGATTTTCAGCAGATTGTCTCAATATTACCCTCAACTTTTATAAGTCATGAAACAATTGTGTTTTATTTCCAATTCCATGGTTTCTATTCTTTGGAATAAAGATCAAAGTTCCTGTTTTATGGTTTCATGATCACTCCTTTGCCTTCCCACTGAAACAGCCTTAAGAAAATCCGTAAACAAAACCCATAAACGGAGCCCATGAGTAATAATGGAATGGTGAGTGAGGAGACAGTATTAAGATTTTGTGGGATCCTATAAGGACTTTAAGATTCTGTGGATTCTTAGAATTTTTTCTATTTATGATAAAATAATCAGAATGCATTATTTTAATTATAAAGTTACTAAACATTTTGTTTAAATAAAAAAATTATTCTCAGTAACCTAGAATTTTACAGAAAATTGTGAAGAAGGCATTTTTTAATTTTGGGGGGCATGTAGACACTTATTTACTCATTGGTTTATTTAAAATTTATAGTGTGTATGCATGTATAAATATATATATGTGTATATATGTACATATATACACACATATCTAATTATGAAGATATCCAGAGGAGACACACTCAAGGACTTCAGAATCTGTTAAGGGAAATAAGGTAATTTGTGAACCTTAATACAAAAAGGAAAGATAAATCATATAAAAGGGGAGCAGAGGGGTGGGTAATGGATGTTGAGAGAAGGGTCTGGCGTTGCGAGTCTGATACGAGGACGGGGTAGGCTTTTCATGTCAGCATGAGAGGGCCTGGCATGAAGTTGCTGTTGTTCAGTCGCTCAGTCACATCTGACTCCTTGTGACTCCATGGACTGCAGCACAACAGGCCTCACTGTCTTTCACCATCTCCCAGAGCTTGCTCAAACTCATGTTCATTGATCTGGTGATGCCATCCAGCCATCTCATCCTCTGTGGTCCCCTTCTCCTCCTGCCCTCAATCTTTTCCAGCATCAGGGTCTTTTCTAATGAGTCAGCTCTGCATCAGGTGGCCAAAGTATTGGAGCTTCAGCTTCAGCATCAGTCCTTCCAATGAATATTCAGAGTTGATTCCCTTTAGGATTGACTGGTTTGATATCTTTGCAGTCTAAGGAGCTCTCAAAAGTCTTATCCAACGCCACAGTTCAAAAGCATCAATTCTTTGGCACCCAGCCTTCTTTATGGTCTGACTCTCACATTATACATAACTATTGGAAAACCATAGCTTTGCCTATGGCACATAGTAGAGGCTGAATAAATACTCATTGAGTGAATAAGTGAATGCAAGTGAGACATACAATCCCATCACGTTCTGCATGTGAAGCATAATATGACCTTTAGTGTTATGAGAACAATGAAGCAATGAGCCTTCTGAATAAATCAGTTTGACTTGGTAGACAGTAAGAGCAAAGAGTTTACAGAGATGGAAATCAGCATAAACAATAACAAAGCTTTGCAGTGGGGTTCACATGTGTAAACAGTATCTGTTTTGCTTGCTTTATGCCCTAGGCTGAGTGTTTGTGCCCCCTCCCCCAAATTCAAATGTTGAAACCTACCCCCCGCCCCCACTCCCCGCTCCCATTTGGAGGTGAGGACTTTGGGAGGTGATTAGGTCAGGAGGGTGGAGCCCTCTTGAATGACATTAGTGCCTATCAGTGTCCAAGAAACTCCCTTGCCCACTTCTGCAGTGGGAAGTTAGAGCTAGAAGATAACCTTTCATAAACCAGGAACTGGGCTCTCATCAGGCACCAAGTCTGTCAATGTGTTAACTTTGGACTTCCCAGCCTCCAGAACTGTGAGAAATACATTTCTGTTGCTTAAAGCCACGCCACCTATGGCATTTTGTTATAGAAGGTCAAACAGAGCAAGACACTTAGTTAAACTTAACTGTGGTATAAAGAGAAGAAGATGGGATTTAATAGCTTAAGAAGAAAAGTTATGACCAACCTAGATAGCATATTGAAAAGCAGAAACATTACTTTGCCAACAAAGGTCCGTCTAGTCAAGGCTATGGTTTTTCCAGTGGTCATATATGGATGTGAGAGTTGGATTGTGAAGAAAGCTGAGTGCCGAAGAATTGATGCTTTTGAACTGTGGTGTTGGAGAAGACTCTTGAGAGTCCCTTGGACCGCAAGGAGATCTAACCAGGAGATCAGCTCTGGGATTTCTTTGGAAGGAATGATGCTAAAGCTGAAACTCCAGTACTTTGGCCACCTCATGCGAAGAGTTGACTCATTGGAGAAGACTCTGATGCTGGGAGGGATTGGGGGCAGGAGGAAAAGGGGACGAAAGAGGATGAGATGGCTGGATGGCATCACCGACCTGATGTACGTGAGTTTGAGTGAATTCCAGAAGTTGGTGATGGACAGGGAGGCCTGACGTGCTGCGATTCATGGGGTCGCAAAGAGTCGGACACAAGTGAGTGACTGAACTGAACTGAACTGACCTAAGAAGAACCAGGATTCAAGCTTTTATTCTGTTATTGACTAGCTTTCTGTGCTTCTGCTTTCTCATTGGTAATCTGAGGACAGTACTCATCTGAAAGAGGTATTATAATTTTCTCATCTGTAAATGGAATGAAAGTGTAAGTCCCTGTTACTCCCTGCCTTCTAGAAGTAAGAGATTGTTGAACCTAGGCTATTAGTATTAGTAGTAGTACTAGTAATCTAGTAATGACAAACCTAGACAGCATATTAAAAAGCAGAGACATTACTTTGTCAACAAAGTTCTGTATAGTCAAAGCTATGTTTTTTTCCCAGTAGTTATGTATGGGGCTTCCCTTATTGCTCAGCTGGTAAAGAATCCACCTGCATTGTGGGAGACCTGGGTTTGATCCCTGGGTTGGAAGATCCCTGGAGAAGGTAAAGGCTTCCCACTCCAGTATTCTGGCCTGGAGAATTCCATGGACTATAGGGATCACAAAATGTCAGACATGACTGAGAGACTTTCACTTTCACGTATGGCTGTGAAAGTTGGACCATAAAGAAGGCTGAGTACTAAAGAATTGATGCTTTTGAACTGTGGTTTTGGAGAAGACTCTTGACAGTCCGTTGGACTGCAAGGAGATCCAACCAGTCAATCCTAAAGGAAACCAGCTCTGAATATTCATTGGAAGGACTGATGCTGAAGCTGAAGTTCCAATACTTTGGCCACCTGATGAGAAGAGTTGACTCACTGGAAAAGACCTTAATGCTGGGAAAGATTGAAGGCAGGAGGAGAAGGGGATGATGAAGGATAAGATGGTTATGTGGCATCACTGATTCAATGGACATGAGTTTGAGCAAACTCTGGGAGACAGTGAAGGACATGGAAGCCTGGCATGCTGCAGTCCATGGGGTCACAATGAGTCAGACACAACTGAATGACTGACATGAACTAGTAATCTTTTTATATGTCTGGCAGATATAGTACACATTTAATATAATTTTATAGCTATTTGCAGGCTTCCCTGGTAGCTCAGCTGGTAAAGAATCTGCCTACAATGCAGGAGATCCCAGTTTGATTCTTGGGTCAGGAAGATCCCCTGGAGAAGGAGTAGGCTACCCCACTCCAGTATTCTTGGGCTTCCCTGTTGTCTCAAACAGAAAAGAATCCACCTGCAATGCAGGAGACCTGGATTCAATCCCTGGGTTGGGAAGATCCCCTGGAGAAGGGAACTGCTACAGTACAGGAACTGCACGCCAGTATTCTTGCCTGTAGAATTCCATGGACAGAGGAGCCTGGTGGGCTACAGTCCATGGGGTCGCAAACAGCTGGACATGACTGAGTGACCATCACTTTCTTTTCATACACATTTACAATGAAATATTTCTACATCATTTATTTGTCTTATTTGTTATTAAAACTATCTGGTTGAATATATAATCTTATTTCTCTGTTGTGTGGATCAGGAAACAGCTCAGAGAGGTGAACTGATGCACTGATGCTTCTGGTGAGGGTGGAATCAAGCTGAGGTAGATTCTCTGGCCAGGAATTCCACGGTCTTCCTACAATACGGCAGGTGGCAGTCATGTTTACCATGTACTGCGTATGTCAAACCAGAGAGCCAGATGGACCTGAGTTTGAATGCTGGTATTATCTTTCATTAGCAGTGTGTTTTCAGGAAAGTGAGTGTAGTCTCTTCAAAGCTTTGGAGTCCTTTGGAAAACAGAGATTATGCTACCTACTTTCTAAGGTTGCTGGGACGATTATAAAAATAGAACGAGAAAGCATTTGTCAAGCTCCTGTCACTTGGAAACTCATGAGATGGGAGCTTATTTTACTTTAACTTCTTAGTTGAGAATTTGCCACCTCCAGATATCTTCCAGTCTGGCTTTTCCCCAGTGCTTCAGAGTGCCATTTCTTTCTTTTTTAAATTTTAATTGGAGGCTAATTACTTTACAATATTGTGGTGGTTTTGCCATATATTCACATGAATCAGCCATGGGTGTACATATGTTCCCTGTCCTGACCCTCGCTCCTACCTCCCTCCCCATCCCATCTCTCAGGGTCATCCCAGTGCACCAGCCCTGAACACCCTGTCTCATGTATCAAACCTGGACTGGTGATCTATTTCACATATGATAATATACATGTTTCAATGCTATTCTCTCAAATCATCCTATACTCACCTTCTCCCACAGAGTCCTAAAGTTTGTTCTTTACATCTGTGTCTCTTTTGCTGTCTCACATATAGGGTCATTGTTACCATCTTTCTAAGTTCCATATATATGTGTTAATATACTGTATTGGTGTTTTTCTTTCTGACTTACTTCATTCTGTATAATAGGCTCCAGTTTCATCCACCTCATTAGAACTGATTCAATTGCATTCTTTTTAATAGCTGAGTAATATTCCATTGTGTATATGTACCACAGCTTTCTTATCCATCTATCTGCTGATGGACATCTAGGTTGCTTCCATGTCCTGGCTATTATAAACAGTGCTGCGATGAACATTGGGGTACCATGTGTCTCTTTCAATTCTGGTTTACTCAGTGTGTATCCCCAGCAGTGGGATTGCTGGGTCGTATCGGAGAAGGCAATTGCAACCCACTCCAGTACTCTTGCCTGGAAAATCCCATGGATGGAGGAGCCTGGTAGGCTGTAGTCCATGGGGTCGCTAAGAGTCGGGCATGAGTGAGTGACTTTACTTTCACTTTTCACTTTCATGCATTGGAGAAGGAAATGGCAAGCCACTCCAGTGTTCTTGCCTGGAGAATCCCATGAACAGAGGAGCCTAGTGGGCTGCCGTCTATGGGGTTGCACAGAGTTGGACACGACTGAAGTGACTTAGCAGCAGCAGCAGCATGGCAGTTCTATTTCCAGTTTTTAAAGGAATCTCCATGCTGTTCTCCATATTGAGAGTGCCATTTCTTAAAGATGGGAAGTGAAGAAAATTTCCATGGGTAAATATGCTTGAGAAGGGTGGGTGAAACAAAACTGAATGATGTTCTTTTTTACAGAACTTATTTAATAGGCGAATAGAAGATGTGACTCGTCTAAAGAGGGATTTATCATAGCATTTCTGGAATCCTTTGGCTACAGAATTCTCTTCAGTGGACCCCATTATATGAAGACATGGAGACACGCTGACCTAATCAAGCCTCTTCCTTGGATAGATGAGGAAACTACAGCCAAAGTGTCAACCAGAGAAGTGGCAGGGTAAGGACCAGAACCAGGTTCATCAGGCGTCCTGGGTCCTCCGGAGTTGACACCATTCAACTTGACATCCCTTTCTCTGGCTGCTCCAGTGTCTGTTGCTAACCCTAAAAGGGTTCAGGTAAGAAATGGAAAAAGGGAGGAAGGGAACTATGGAGGAAGTTAGTCTGAGAACATTCAAGAAATGACAAAAGAGAGACTTGGATTTGGATGACAACAACCAGCAAGCAGACAAATGAATCCCCACTGTGCCATTTTTGCTTCTCAATTAAGACTCTGAGTCTACGAGATGAAGATATTGAATCATACCCTTAAACCACAGTAACAAGCCCAAGAGTCAAAGCCTGCCTGTTAATATTACTCACTGCAGCCCAGTCACATAGCCGTTTGCAGCCTGTCCATATTTTACTGACATGAGCAATTACATGTCCTGTAACGGCAATGAAGCAATAAAATTTATGTCTTGTCATCTTTAACAAGATTAGACATAACCCTTCTCATAAATGTAATACTGAATGGAGATTTTTAAGAACATAAGTATAGTTAAGGATCCTTGAGTTTATCCCTCATAGTTAATTAAAACCCTCCCCAGGAATCAGCAGATGATAGATAGAAGGATGTTGAACTTTTGAATTCATGGAAGGGTGAGCTGATGATTTTTTTCCATACCTTGTTCAGCTTGCACTGCGTTTGTGCCTCACAACACTGGTACCAGATAGATTTCAGAAGAGCTGCAAAGGGAGTGACCCCTATTCCCGCAGCAATGCACATGCTCACTCGATAGTGAAATACATCAGTCAGTGCAGCTCCAAACGGCCCATCCACAGCCAGCCTGCAATCACAAAGTGCGCGGTTTGACTTTCAGAATACTCTACTCTTAAAAACAAAGCCATCCTAAACCAGTGCTTTGGATAGGATGTGTTGGCATAAGTGTGCGGGGAGGTTAGCTCTGTGCTCGAGAATGCCTTGTTTGAACACACAGAGTGTAGAGATATGGTGGCCAGCCTCACAGCACAGCTCCTTTTACAGTTCTTAGAAGCTTATTTTGCATCACGAAGACTGATAAAAGATGCCTTTTCTTTATTCTTTTCTCTCCCCAGCTGCCATAAGGGGAAAAAGCAGAAGTATCAAGGTGGTTTAGAAGGCTTATCTCTCCTTTTGCTAATGTAACTCCCCCCTGTTTTTATTTATTCCATCCCACTTCTTAGTATGTTTATATAATTTTAGTCTAATGGAAGCTATTCATTTGGAATAAATATAATTTTGGAATAATTTATCAGTTATGTTGAATTTCTAAAACTCATTATTTTAGATTATGTGAACTTAAAAATCTGTGATAATCAGGCCAGGGGCAGGTGGTCTTTGTGTAGGCAAATTTTTTCTTTGTAAGAATAATGCATATTCATTGAATAAATATAATTGTCTTTTTGTGAGCTTGGTCGCTCAGTTGTGTCCAACTCTTTGCAACCCCATGGACTGTAGCCCACCAGGCTCTTCTGTCCATGAGAGTCTCCAGGCAAGAATACTGGAATGGGTTAGCCGTTCCCTTCTCCTGAGGATCTTCCTGATCCAGGGATCAAATCCACATTTCTTGCACTGCAGACAGATTCTTTACCATCTGAGCAATCGGGGAGCCTGTAATTGTCTTTAATAGGGTCCTAAATGGACTGACCCCCCTGGATTCTACTTCATCTCTCATGACCAGTTCTCACACTGGTTTTTCTTTTGTTTCTTAGGGAACACAGGACCCTCTTTGGCCATGGAGCCTCTGCCCATGATAATCCAACTAATCACTTGGAAAACTCTGCCCCGAGTTCTCCTCTATCTTCTTATGGAGTTCATGGTTATCCTCCCATAATATCTCAGTAATCATTTCCCTGGGGAAGTCTTCATGGATCCCTGAGACTAGGTTAAATACCGTATTAGATGGTTTATAACACCATGTATCTATCCCCTGGTTCTATGATCACCTTCAAGACTTTCTAGAACTAACACCCAAAAAAGATGTCCTTTTCCTCATAGGGGACCGGAATGCAAAAGTAGGAAGTCAAAAAACACCTGGAGTAACAGGAAAGTTTGGCCTTGGAGTACAGAATGAAGCAGGGCAAAGGTTATCAGAATTTTGCCAAGAGAACGCACTGGTCATAGCAAACACCCTCTTCCAACAATACAAGAGATGACTCTACACATGGACATCACCAGATGGTCAATACTGAAATCAGATTGATTATATCCTTTGCAGCCAAAGATGGAGAAGCTCTATATAGTCAGAAAAAACAAGACCAGGAGCTGACTGTGGCTCAGATCATGAACTCCTTATTGCCAAATTCAGACTTAAATTGAAGAAAGCAGAGAAAACCACTAGACCATTCAGGTATGACCTAAATCAAATCCCTTACAATTTTACAGTGGAAATGACAGATAGATTCAAGGGATTAGATCCGATGGACAGAGTACCTGAAGAACTGGATGGAGGTTCATGACATGGTACAGGAGACAGGGATCAAGACCAAACCCAAGGAAAAGAAATGCAAAAAGGCAAAATGGATGTCTGAGGAGGCCTTACAAATAGCTGAGAAAAGAAGAGAAGCTAAAGGCAAAGGAGAAAAGGAAAGATATATCTATCTAAATGCAGAGTTGTGAAGAATAGCAAGGAGAGATAAAACAGACTTCCTCAGTGATCAATGCAAAGAAATAGAGGAAAGCAATAGTATGGGAAAGACTAGAGATCTCTTCAAGAAAATTAGAGATACCAAGGGAACATTTCATGCAAAGATGGGCTCGACAAAGGACAGAAATGGTACAGACCTAACAGAAGCAGCAGAGATTAAGGAGAGGTGGCAAAAATACATGGAAGAACTATACAAAAAAGATCTTAGTGACCCAGATAACTGCAATGGTGTGATCACTCACCTAGTGAGCCAGACATCCTGGAATTCAAAGTCAAGTGGGCCTTAGGAAGCATCACTATGAGCAAAGCTAGTGGAGGTGATGGAATTCCAACTGAGTTATTTCAAATCCTAAAAGATGATGCTGTGAAAGCACTGCACTCAATATGCAAGCAAATTTGGAAAACTCAGCAGTGGTCACAAGACTGGGAAAAGGTCAGTTTTAATTCCAATCCCAAAGAAAGGCAACGCCAAAAAATGTTCAAACTACCGCACAGTTGCACTCATCTCACACGCGAGCAAAGTAATGCTCAAAATTCTCCAGACTAGGCTTCAACAGTTTGTGAACCAAGAACTTCCAGATGTTCAAGCTGGATTTAAAAAAGACAGAGGAACCAGAGGTCAAATTGCCAGCATCTATTGGATCATCGAAAAAGCAAGAGAGTTCCAGAAAAGCATCTACTTCTGCTTTATTGACTACGCTAAAGCCTTTGACTCTGTGGATCACCACAAACTGTGGAAAATTCTTTAAGAAATGGGAATACCAGACCTGAAAAATCTGTATTCAGGTCAAGAAGCAACAGTTAGAACTGGACATGGAACAACAGACTGGTTGAAAATCCAGATTTGAAAATCAGGACAGGAGTATGTCAAGGCTATATATTGTCACTCTGCTGATTTAACTTATATGCAGAGTACATCATGAGAAATGTTGGGCTGGATGAAGCACAAGTTGGAATCAAGATTGCCAGGAGAAATATCATTAACTCAGATATGCAGATGACACCACCCTTATGGCAGAAAGCAAAGAGGAACTAAAGAGCCTCTTGATGAAAGTGAAAGAGGAGAGTGAAAAAGCTGGCTTAAAACTGAATATTCAAAAAATGAAGATCATGGCATCTGGTCCCATCACTTCATGGCAAATAGATGTGGAAACAATGGAAACAGTGACAGATTTTATTTTCTTGGGCTCCAAAATCACTGCAGATGGTGACTGCAACCATGAAATTAAAAGACGCTTGCTCCTTACAAGAAAAGCTATGACCAACCTAGACAGCATATTAAAAGCAGAGACATTACTTTGCCAACAAAGGTCCGTCTAATCAACAATATGGTTTTTCTGTAGTCATGTATGGATGTGACAGTTGGACCATAAGGAAAGCTGAAGGCTGAAGAATTGGTGCATTTGAACTGTGGTGTTGGAGAAGATTCTTGAGAATCCCTTGGACTGCAAGGAGGTCAAATCAGTCCATCCTAAAGGAAATCAGTCCTGAATATTCATTGGAAGGACTGATTTTAAAGCTGAAGCTTCAATACTTTGCTCACCTGATGTGAATTGATGCATTAGAAAACACGCTGATGCTGGGAAAGATTGAAGGCAGGAGGAGAAGCGCATGACAGAGTGTGAGATGGTGGATGCGTCACAGACTCGATGGACGTGAGTTTGAGCAAATTCAGGGGGTTGTTGATAGACAGGGAAACCTGGTGTGCTGCAGTCCATTGCATTGCGAATAGTCGGACATAACTGAGTGACTGAACTGAACTGATCTCTCCTCTGCAGTCCTCATCATTCGTGTAATTTTAAAGCTGTTTTGGGTGGTGTGTGTGTGTGTGTGTGTTTGCGGCATGTGGGGTCTTTGTTCCCTACGTGTGTGTCTGACTCTGTGACCCCATGGACTGTAGCCCTCCAGGCTCCTCTGTCCATAGGATTTCCTAGGTAAGAATAGTGAAGTGGGTTGCCATTTCCTTCTCCAGGGGGTCTTCCTGACTCAGGGATTGAACCCGAGTCTCCTGTGTCTCCTGCACTGGCAGGTGGGTTTGGTGTGTGTGCACGACTTGATTTGCACCTGTTTGGTCACTAGACTGTAAGTTCTGAGGAGGGAGGGGTTGTATCTGTCTTAGCCCACCACTGTAAACCAGCACCTTACAAGGCGTGGATTGTTCAGTAACAATTTGTTGAGTAGATTGTGAATGTTTAAAATACTTCAATCAACAGAATGTATTAAATAACCTCAACTATTCCAAAAGCACACATTTACATATGAACAAAGCTATGCTAATTAAAAAGCTTCTAAGTTATTCATAACCATTCCCTAAGGAGTGTCTATTGAAGGCACCCGGGGTTGGCCCATTTGGGCTTACTATGTGTTCATGAAAGTTCAATTGGGTTTATTTTAAAATATTCCATATACCAAACCTCCTCATAATTCAAATTAACTCTCCTCAAATTAATATTAATTAATAAGGCTTTTATTACATATTGATGTATGGAAATAGAAGAATAAAAATAAAAAGGCCTTAATCAGAAAGGGTTTGTATCTCAGCCCATGGTAGATTCTTTTATAAATAATTAGATAAAGGGAATTGAGAGAGAGAGAAAAACAGAAACTGTCCACAACTAAAACGTCTTATGGTTATTTTTATACTTCATTGTATTTGGGATTTATTTGACACTGATGGTAAAAGATAACAATTAAACCCAAAGAAGAATTGTGTCATAATTCGTAGAAATGCACAATAAATACATTTCTACATAAAACTGAGAATCTAAGCTGGAGCAGCGGGAGGAAATATTAGATCCCATCTCCCTGCTGATACAGTGATCCTTCCTTTCACATCCCTGATTGCTGATTACTTTCCCACGTGAAATTGCAGAGCCCCATGTTCCATCAAGGGGCTGGTCTAGTTTTTCCTCCTGTCTCACTGGGATCTGCCTTCTGACAACTCACGGGCTTTTACCTTCCTGAGAAACACAAACCAGGTCTTTTCCCTTCCCTGCCTCTCTAGCCTTTAACTAGCCGAATCTAGCCATCATGACACTCTGATGGTTCTTTTTGTGGACCAAAACACCTCCGTTTCTCTCAACGTTGAACTGGCTGCCTTTGCACAAATTCTTGTTTATCAAGTTCACTCAGGTACTTCCTGTCTGATGTAGATCCAGTTTCTGATAACATCTTAGAAACAAGTTCCCTCTCCAGCAGTCACATCACACTGTCCCTATTGCTTCTCATCAGCATCGCCCATCAACCTTCGGTCTTGTCTCTGAACCCAAGACCTTTTTTATCTACATTGCCCTCCCTTTCTCATCAGCACATTCATTGTCATCTCTGTGGTAGATGACCTTTCTTATTTTGCTAATAGCAAGGGTAGCTAACTGTTTTTTTTTTTTTTTTTTTTTACTATGCATTATGCAAAGAGCATCATACTGACTATCATATTTAATCCTCAACAGAACCTATGTTCTATTATTATCATTTTCATCTTACAGAGGAGGAAACTGAGGCAGGTGTTACATACATCCTCCAAGATCACATGCAAAATTAGGCTTTGAACCCAGGTTGTCAAATGCCGAGGCCCTTGGCTTTGGGTTGTAGATATAAGTTGCTGAGAACTCTAGTACCAATGTCGAGAAATTCCTCCATTTTACCTCAGAAGGCAAAGTCTTTTATTCATTTATTTATTTTTATTGAAGTATAGGTGATTTATATTGTTTCAGGTGTACAGCAAAGCAATTCTGTGACCCATACATATGTTAGTGTTAGTGACTCAGTCACGTCCAGCTCTGCGACCTCATGGACTGCAGCCCACCAGGCTCCTCTGTCCATGGCATTCTCCAGGCAAGAATACTGGAGTGGGTTGCCATTTCCTCCTCCAGGGGATCTTGCCGACCTAAGGATTGAACCCTGGTCTCCCTCAAGCGGGCAGATTCTTCACCATCTGAGCCATATATCTATTGTTTTCCAGATTCTTTTCCATTACAGGTTATTGCAAGGTACTGATTAGAGTTCCCTGTGCTACACAGCAGACCCTTGTAATCTTTTTTATATATAGTAGTGTATATCTGTTAATGTGAAAATTTTAAAAAAGAGGTCTTGTTCTCTCTTTGTCCTGAGTTTAGAGGAAGAGTTTTCTTCCTCTTCACGGGGCTGTGCTTCTCCTCTTGGACTCCTTAGTCACTGCTTGTCTCAGAGATTCCTGGGGTTGTATTACATTCTTTCTGTGCCCAAAGCAGTGAAAAATTATGGTTTTCTCAAATCTCTTCACAATGTATATCCCAACATTTTTTGTCTGTGTCCCTGTTTTTCTGGAGCCCTAAACATAGGCTTTGAGTTCTTATTGGGTAATCCTGTAGCAAGAATGGGAATCAATTTTAAGCCATTGATTACTAAAAGGAACCAAGGCGTGGTGACTATACTAAACTCTGTTGCATGCTGAGGCTTTTCTAAATCGGGTGTTGTTTTGGACTGACTTGTCCAACAACAAACTATGACAGCAAAAAGTGCACAGTGCTGCGTTAGGCATCACAAGTGGCTTGTAATTCGCCAAAGTGATGTTTTAGACCCGGGAAAGCAAAACGTTTCCTGTTCCTGGATCATGACCTGCCTTTATTGATCATTTGATTTTTAAAGAAATGTACTTGTTCGTACTCAAATTTTAAAAATGGTTTCAAATTTACCATCTAGAATTAAGATACTGCAGAAGCTCTCAGCATGTTGATGCACTAAAGGACCTTGCTTTTTATAATATGGTAACATACATAAAAAAGAAATGGGCTCCCACCTTGGCAGGCTCCAGGGCTCCTTCAGGGGCTGTCCTTCTACTCCAAAGGCCTTACATAGAGCTTCTGTCCAGTCTCCAGCTGCCCGGATGTGCACACTGAAGAAGTCCTCCTGGGGAGCGGAGGTGAGGGTGAAGGGGTGCCACTCCAGCGTGGATATGGATGGGCACTGGATCAACACATACTGCCCTGGTGCCATTTTAAAGTCACGCTTTTTCATGCAAAGTTCTAGCACTCCAGATGGATGGCTTACCACCTAAATAACAGCAAGAGAGTCATTGGTTCTTTCACTTAGGTTAAATAATAAGACAATGGCCTTCATCCCATCAAAGCTTTTTCAATTTTTATATCAACTCTTTTGAGGTGTAATTGACATAGACCATTAATTATGAGTTTCCAAGGATCATTGCCACAACTTTTATGTCTGAGTTGGCAACTTCAGCCAGAAAGACATTAATCTTCTTCAGGGGCTAGGCCAGAAATTTGTGTGGCTGCATCAGGGGCAAAGTAATGTCTAGCACATGATTTTTTGTCTCAGTGACCATGTTTTCAGTAGCACAGTTAATTTCAGGCTGGTTAATTTCAAGAGAATATAAGCTAGCATTTCATCCATAGCACATAATTAGCCTTAAAGTTATTGAAATAGCCACAGAATTAACTTCATGTTGTTTTAAGATGTAGGTCTAGTTTGTTACCATTTTCAATGATGTGTATCTTTTCTTTATCCTTTGTGAACTAACCCTGGTATTTCTTCATTCTAAGTATGAAACAATCTTCAAACTCTGAAATGTTTTGTTGGTTTGGTTTGGTGTTATTCAAACCTTGTCCAGTCTCCTACTTAGACTCTGTGTTTTAGATGTAAGAAAGCATGATGCAAAATCTATTGCTTTGTAAAGTGCTCTATAACTTGCTACTTATCAGAGACAAAGAATTAATTTTCCTCCTTAGACATATCTCTTTTTTCCAGGCTCCCATGTCTTCTTTTTTGACAGGAGTTATATGGGACCAAAATCTAGTGTCTGGATCCTGTGACAGTACTTTTCCATTCAGAAGAGAATTTCACAGCATTTTAATCATTAGTTTCTCCTCTCCCTACTGATCTCGTTCTGATTCAGCTGTTAAATGGTCTCCCTAGTAACAGCTTGAGTAGATTTCCAGAAGTTTTACGGTCTGGCTTTTGATACAGCTTGATATTCTTTGGTGCTTAACTTAAAAACAGCAACACAGAAGCAGCTTAAAACAGAAATATGAAGCAATTTCTGTGCATTTGCTTTCATGAAGACAGTTAAAGAGATAGAGTATTCTGTTAATATTGTATTAGCAAAGCTGCATGGGTTTGGTTAGCAGAGAATTTCTTCTAAGACGTTAAAACATCCGAGGGGAGATTTTGGGGTAAATTTTCAGTCTCCCAGGCATGTGTTCATTTTTTCTTCATTCATTCATTTAGTCAACAAATGCTTTTTGAATGTATATTCTATTCCAGACTTATTCTAGGACTGGGGATATAGTATATAATATGAAGCCAAAAAAAGTCCTCACTCTCAAGTAGCATATATCTTAGCTGGGGTAGAGAAGATTTTATTTTATTGCAAATAATAACGTATATAAGAAATGTATTTGGAGATGACACATGTTATGAAGAAAGTAAAACAACACAATATGTTGCAGAATGACACGGGAGTTCTACTCTTATTAATCAAAAGCAGAGTTATTATTACACTACTATTATTGCCAGGGCTTTCCTGGTGGCTCAGATAGTAAAGAACCTGCCTGCAATGTAAGAGACACAGGTTCCATCCCTGGGTTGCTAAGGAAATGGAGAAGGAAATGGCAGTCCACTCCAGTATTCTTACCTGGAGAATTCTGTGGACAGAGGAGTCTGGCGGGCTATAGTCCATGGTGTCTCAGAGTCAGAGATGACTGAGTGACTAACACTTTCACACTTTTGCTTTTACTGCTTGGGCATGTATTTTTGACCTATCTGCTGAGACCTTCCTCCAGCTCAAGGTAAAAATTGGGGAGCAAGGATGAGATATGTCAAGATTGGAAAATACTACCTTCTTGCCTTCATTCACTAGGGCAAGTCCCCTTCCTCTCCATTTTGAACTCCCCCCCAGTGCCCCTTCTTCATCTAAACCCAAGGGCAACTGTTCCCCCATCTTCTGCTCAGCAGTTCCAAATGTGAGTGTGTGTACTTGAAAATATATATACGTTATTTTTGTGTTTGCAATGTCCATGTTTTTATGTGGTGGAGGAAGCGATTATACTCTAAGACACTGTGATCCATGTAAAGCGTACTCAGCCTTCCTGCCTTTTCCCCTAGAGGACACCAAAATAAAGGGAAATACAGATGATTCCAGGGCTGTAGTATAACCTTTATCAGAATTCTGTGTACCAGTCGGGAGCCCTGATCCCTGTCTTCAGTAAAATTAGTCTCACTAAAAGATGCACAGGATACAAGCAATTATTAGAACAGAAGATGAGCCTCTAAATTACACACGGTTCTGCAATAAAAATGGCAAATTAAAAACTTGGGCCAATAAAAAATTTTCATCTACACTCAGGTTTTTATTCAGACATAAACCTACATGCATACCTTGGTAATGATAACTTCTTGCTGAAATCGCCAGAACCTAATTATTCTTTCACACGCATACAAGACCATGGGGCCTAAAACCCATTTCCAAGCCTGCAGAGAGCGGCAAAGAGAGAAGAAAAGGAAATGAAAATGGAATCCAAATATTTTCAATTTGAACCAATCAATATATAACGCGACGGGGTTTAGACATTTTCCTTTAACTTTGGGCCAGTTACCAACAACAAAGATGTCTCCTTGTATTAAATACTATAACATTCAATTATGCCTTGAAGTCTACAAGCTTATTTAAGAGATTAAACTCTTCTGTATTGGTTTTTATGCTTACTTGATCAATGATGCCTTTATGTAATTAGAAATAATTGAATTTGCAAAGAAATAGAAAGTAGATTGATGTTTATGTTATATATGATAGGGTCATAAATGCTCCCAAACTCAACCAAAGTCAAAGGCTTACAAACTACATTACTGAGTCAACACAGGACATGAGAAATTCAACAAAAAACATTTCAAGTAGTAATTTTGGGGGCCAAGAATGCATCATAACTTTGTGGGTCTGCCTAAAACAACTCACACTCTCACACCACGCATGCACCCATGTACTCACACACACATATACACACTTTCACACACATGGGCATAGTCAGTGTCATATGAAATAAAGCAAAGTTAGTTTCACAGTATTGTAAATCTAGATTAACAGAATCAGAACAAAAGCCTCAATACTTGTCTGGAGAATTGTGACAGGGAACATTTGCATTCTGTGTTAGCCTTTTCTGAGTATAATCTGCCGTATTAAGGTTCCGCGGGGCTACCCTTGTACCAGGGGTTGGGTTACAACATAAGGTGTCTGCTTCCTTAAAAGAGAAGGAATGGGAACTTAAAAATTTTGAAGATTTAATCTTCAAATTTAATCAAACAACCTTCTGAGGCATATGATATTCTCTTTATTTTGCAGAAGAGGGGACTGCGGCTCAACAAGATGACACAAATTGTCCAGGTCACAAAGGTGATAAACAAGGTTCACAGTGAAGATGTGAACCCAGATGGCCTTGACTACCCAGCCTTTGCTCTTCCCAAGTAATTGTGCTTCTTTCTGTTCAATGAAGAACAGACACTTGCTTCACATTAGAGACTCATTAATTCATTGAATTTTAGGATGATCAAGGTTCTTGGAAATCTAGCCTAGTTCTTTTAAAGAAGAAAAAGCAACATTCCAAGAATGGGTATAAATTGTCAGGGACACGGGGTGAGGTCGCAGAGAGCCAGGAGTAGAACCCAAGCCTTCTCCTCATTTCCCTCAGTTCTCTCCCTGGAATTCTAAATCCATTGGACCTTACTCTTAGAATCCTATCTTAATAGCAATAAGGGCATCCCTTTCTCCTGAACACGGATATTCACTAAACCTTCACCGACCGACTCCTCATCTTCCTTGTTCATTACTCCCCTGCTCATTAGCCTTCTCTGTCTTGTCTGTCTGTTGGCAGGTCACAAGCCCTTCAGCATTATTTTTGCTTTTGTTGTCTTTCTTGTTTCTTCGAAGCTCTTTTGTTTATTTCTAGGTCTGTTTGCATGGCACCTCTTCTCACCTACATCAACCTTCTGTGCTTTTTCCCTGGGAGCCTCTTGTTTGCCTGATAAAGGCTCCATTTATGGAGGCAACACAAAGCAATTTGACCCACTTATTCTTTTCTGCCTCAGTGGGATTCAGCAACGTGTTCAGAACAGCCCAGAGAATAAAACCTTTTGTCCACCTATGCTGTGGGTGAGGCGGGCATGATGATCAGAGTAAGGGAAAAAGGCCGGAAGGGATAGACACGAAGGATGGGGTTGGACCAAAGCAGTGAGTCCGTAGGTCTCTTATGCTTGAATGAACCAGAAAGTATTTTGAGAATAAGCTTGGATATTTACAGAAAAGAGAGCAAGGATGCAATTCTTTCTGTATGGGCTTAGAGAGAGATTTGCAAAAAACACTCCCATGGTCTCTATGTATTTTTACAAATAATCTTCCACACCCATTTTAGAAAGTTTGAGACATCACACACTTCATTTTGTTGGTGTCAAGTCAATCATGGTCTCTGCTTTTTCCATGTTGATAAAATGGAATGGATTATTTTTCTTTGTACAGTTAGTCAGGAAGGTGAATGTAAGCTATTAATCCTCACCTCTACCTCTGTCTAGTATATAAATTGCTCCAGGAGGAGAAAGCCTAGTTTAGTTATACTGTGATATTCTTGGAGCCCTTGGAAATTAGAGATGGAGGAGAAGATGGCCAGAGATGAATATTCAAAGATATATTTCCCAACAGGGGTGACCAGGATAGGCAAGAGCGAGTGAAAACAAGAAACAGCCAGAGCAGGAGGGACGTGTGATGGGGTGAGTCTTGGAATGGGTCTCAGAAGACCTGGATTCTGGTCTTGGGATTACCCTCCCTTATCCTATGCCTTTAGGAAAATCTTGGGCTCTTTTATGCTCAACTTTTCTGCCTTATAAAATGGGAGCGTCAAAGGAAGTTATTATTTGGGTTCCCTCCAAGCTCTTAAATGTTTCAATTTTGCTCACAGAGGTGAGTACAATGTTGGGGGCATATACTTGTGGATAGCAGCAGAGAGCTGGCAAAATGAGGAGTGGGAAAAGGCCAGATATTCAAAATGAATGCTGAAGAGCATAGAGGTGAAAGTTCACAGCCAGAGAGTGAGAAGCTCTGGCTCCTTGATGTGATTTTGCTTGGAATGCCCTCTGTGACCATAGGTAAGAAATGAAAACTCCTTGGATCTCAATTTTTCCATCTAATAAATAAAGGGCCAGGGCTATTTAGTATCTAAGTTTCTTTAATGTTAAGAGACTCTGTGGATTTTTAGCTTTATATTTTCTTCTCTAAAAAGTACTGAAAAAGGCACGGTACAGTGAGTATTTTATGGTAGAAATAAAACCATGTTGATTTAAAAGCTGCAGTACTGAAACCTGTTTCCTCCACTTTCACTCCTGGTTTTTCATTCCTACCAGAAAATAAGAACATGCTGGCTTTGATTTGATTTTATGTGTGTGTTTATGAATGGTCTCTTTTTCGAGACAATAGGATTTCCAGGGGGTGGGAACCACATCCTTGAATCTTGCATCTAGCGCAGTGTCAAGTATATAACAGCCACTTGGCAAGAGTTTGCTGAATTAACTCTACCTCAGTTAGAGCTTTTCCCTATACTGTTGACATCATGCTTTAGTAATTAAAAAGTGCCAGACATTATCATTATTATTTGTTAAAGCTGCAGTTAAATGAAATAGGCTAAGGAAGACCAGGTATCTTTTGAGATGGATGGCGTGAGGAATTCTAGAGTCTGGAGTCTTGCAGCATGTGTCTGTGAGTTTGGGAAGAAAGAGAGAAAAGTAGGGGAAAAGGGGATTGTGAAATAATCATATAATTGGTTCCTTTGAGCAGTTCAGTTCGTAGAGGTGATGCATGCAGCACCATCGGCTTTGGGAGGAGTGGGAGAGTAGGTGCACCCCTAAAGGTGAACTGATAAATATTCTCTTGAGAAAAGCACCATGAAAATGCACTGAGTCAAGAGAGGCAGAGGGGACGCGATGGAGGCCTGAGAAGACAGGGAAGGGGTGGCGCGGTGAGGCGCAGGAACCCTTCCTTGTTCTTGGGATGCCTTTTGGATTCGGTGTCTCTCAGGCAACAGAAAGAATACTGTGCAGCTCAGCCAAGCGGTAATTGCACAGCCCACACACGCTTCGAATCAGGATCCATTAAAAATAATGGGCAAGAGTGACAACACGAGTTTGGGTGTGCAAGGAGGTAAAGCAGGGGAGAGTGAACAGAGAGGTGGGTACGTGCCCCCTTCTCATGATAATTAATGTCAGCAAACGCTGCTGGGAGCAGGCTCTAGTCTGTATTCATGAGGTGTGGGAGAGGATTGATTTTTTTATGGAGACACTGTAGCTGAACATTTGAGAGAGGCATTCATGTTCCTCATCAATATGCAGGCTGGGTAGTGGCTCCCGATAGTTGAGTTTAAGACAGAGACAATCTATACTGGCCATTAAAAGAACCACAGTCTAATGGGCACATCTATTCCACTTCTCTTGGTTTTAAACATTCCTCCTAGCAGTTTTCATCCTTAAAATCCAGGGCTTAATTTAATAGAGTTGAAGATTTTTGAAAAAGTCAATCATTATATTCTTCATATGCTGATGACTTAATTTCCTGAATCCTCACCATTTATATACTATTATCCCATTTTTAAATATCTTTTGGCTTCCCAGGTGGCTCAGGGGTAAAGAATCTGCCTGCTAATTCGGGAGATTCAAGGGATGCAGGTTCAATCCTTGGGAGGCGGGGAAGATCCCCTGGAGAAGGGAATAACAACCCACTCCAGTGTTCTTGCCTGGGAAATCCCATAGACAGAGGAGCCTGGTGGCTATAGCCCATAGAGTCGCAAAAGAGTCAGACATGACTGAGCACAACCATGCACTTTTTTGTCCCTTGTTTCCTCCTTGTTTTAATCTGCTGGCTTCATTCACTTTCTTTTACACATTACCCAGCTGTCCCAAGGTTTGCATTGTTCTGAGACACATGATAAGACCGAAGAAAATTGTTATTTCTATTTATCTATGCCATCAATTGGGAGAAGGAAATGGCAACCCACTCCAGTATTCTTCCCTAGAGAATCCCGTGGACAGAGGAACCTGATGGGCTGCTGTCCATGGGGTCGCAGAGTGGGACACGACTCAAGCGACTTAGCATGCATGAATGCATTGGGGAAGGAAATGGTGACCCACTCCAGTATTCTTGCCTGGAGAATCTCAGGGACAGAGGAGCCTGGTGGGCTGCCATCTATGGGGTCACAGAGTTGGACACGACTGAAGTGACTTAGCAGCAGCAGCAGCAGCATGTCATCAACTGTCATCCTGACAGCATACCCAGGAAATCTTACTTTTGAGATTTTGGACACTATTATCTACTCTAATTAAGTCTATTTTGGTCTAATATTGTCATTATTTCAGGAATAGAAGCTTAATTGGAACAGGAAGTAAATGTATGTACTTTCAATTTCTTTCTGTCTCGTAAGTTGTGGAAAGAAAGAAGGCAAGCTTGCAAAGGTGGCCTGATTCTCACTTGGGCACTGCCTGACATTCATTGAGAAGGGATGCTCTTAGTCCTCAGGATGGAGTGGGCAGTCGCCCAGGGCATCAGGGAGCCGTATGTGCGGAGAGCAGAGGGTGGCTAGCCCACCGCTTTCTGACTCCTCCAGAGACAGGGCTGTGCGTGCGGGGCTCTGAATCCCATGCTCTCAGACATCCATATTTAAATGTAAGTGGAAGAACACGTTTCAAAACGAACAGAGTGCTTTTGGCAGGGGATCTCTTTTGAAATTATCCATAACTCGAGTCCTCCATTAGCACTCTTAATAAAGAGTTGGCTTTGTCTCGTGGTGACACGGGGCTGTTCTTTTTTTCAAGCATGTAAAAGCTCTAGCTATTTTAACTGTGGCAACAGCTATTTTTAAAAGCTCCTGGGCTCGTTCTTACCGAAGGTTCCTTGCCAGAAAATTGAGGCACGGGGCACCGGACCTGCCACTCCTCCGGGTGGTCTCTGCAGAGGGTGATGTTGTGCAGCAGGAGACTCTCGGGGGTTTGGCCTCGAACAATCCGGCTTGTTATTAAAAAAAATAATAATAAAGCCCTCAGATTCGAAAGTGATTTTGTGCCTTGTGATTGCCACGGATACATAGACTATGACGGACTCTACAATAACACTTTCACTGTCTTGCAATCTGGGCTGGGGTGCATTTCCCTGAGCTTCTTTAAAAATAGGAATTTAAGAAGCTTCAAGCAACTTTGAAGAGCCCAGAAAAGAAGTGCCCCTCGGTGGTATCCTGTGTTAAATTGAAAGTGTCTACATTAGAGAATTCATAATGAAGGAAATTGTTTGAACACATCCTTTTGTAGACTGTTGAATCTAATTAGGTTACATCTTGTCCTGATTGCTGATTCGGGCTAATTGGCTAACTGTACTATTTGGGTCTTTTGTGAATTTATTGAACTTCCCTTCCTGGTTTGTTTCTGAGCACCTTCAAGTTGTCAAGTGAAGAAGTCAAAAGAAGTGCCTTGAATAATGGTATGTGTTCCCCCAGTGACCCAGAGCAGGCTTAGTATTTGATGGGGTCCAAAAAGGTCGATGTAAAATGTGCCTTTTAAGATGATATTGTTGAATTGGAGACTGAAAGAAGAAGTTGGCCTTCGTGAATGGAGCACTGGATCAAGAGTCCTGTGATCCTGCTATATTAGATTTCCTACACATGCGGTATCAACTGACCCCGGACAATTTGCTTCGGGGCAAATTCCTTCCTTTATCTACTCGTGCACAGGCTGTGACGCGTGGGGTACTGAGGTCATACAACCTAGGCGTTGCTCACTTTCTAGGTGTTTATGAGTAAAATACATGGGTTTATTTTTTGAGGAACATGGTCCTTGCAGAGAAAGCTTAGCATCACATGAAGCTTTAGTGTGTGCTTCGCATCACACTAGGCTGCTCAGGTCCTGGGTAGCCTGTGGAGTAACACAGCCGCTTTTGCCTGGGAGGAGGGTGCAGCAACGCCCTTGGAAGTGGCCTGGAGAACTGCCATCCTGGCCTCTGTCCTAGTCTGTTTTATGGAAGTCATCCAAACTTGGTAACATCCCTTTGAGTTAGATGAGCAAAACTATCTGTGAATCTCCCATGAGCAAACGATGCCCAGACATAGGAAGAGTGAATAAAATAGACGCCAGATGAAAAGAATCTGTAAATTTTAACACCTTCCTTCTCAGGCCTCAGACAATTCTTCTTGTATCCCAAGGGACCTCAGAACATTTCTCAAATGCAGTAAGCATCTTTTTAAAAAATTTTAAACTTTTTATGTCTTCATCCATGCCATCCCATAATAAGAAGATTAGTGGGCTTTAACACATTGCAATAATCCTACTTTACTTGGCATTTTTGTATAGAATTTGCAAATTACTTTTTGCTGTAAACAGTAGCTGTAGAATACTTCAAGCTGAGAAGATTAAATGAGGCCCTTATCCCAAAATAAGCCTTTCAACTAAGTTAAAATGACTAAAAAAAAAAATTTCATCTTGTGAAATGTTATTTGGATATTAAAAAATATCTCCAGTGAAACACTGCCCATTGAAATCCTCTTGTGCTCCTACAATGCACCATGGAGTGAATGCGGAGGAGGAAGGATCAGGGCGATGCATGCATAATTTTTGTGAAGAGGTCTTCTAGATGCACGTGAATTATGAAGAGCTCTCAAGTGAACTCCAGGGGTTAACACTCTGGCATCGGCAGAAGAGCTCAGAGAGAAAGGAAGGCCTGACAGCCTTTGGGGTGGAAGGCTTGGGGACTACATACCACACACCCCATCCCCCAAATACAGTCAGGGTGAAGGATGACACATTCAGGAGAGTCAAGTGCAGCTATTTTAAAGTTAAAAGAGGCTAGAAAGCCCTTAGCCAAGCAGCAGCATCAACGTGAACATTGACAACTAGGTTTCCAAAGACTAGCCGAGGGATGGCTAGTTGATTTAGGGTTAAATATGCTGCCGGGGGCAATTTTCCCTTCTGTGTTTGTGTGTTGGACAAGCTAATGGATGATGGGGAAGCTCTTAACCAGGCAGAGCCAGTGGAAGGCACACAGCCCCCTTGCAAGAAGGGGAGGCTAAGATTGGGGGTACATCTAGGATGGGGTGGGAGGTTGGAGGAGGCGGCTGACTTGCTGGGAGGTGCAAACTGAGAAGAACTGCCAGAGGGCCCCACATGGGACCCAGAGTCACCACGAGGTGGGTGACCTTTTTGGCCGGCCATCCGGTCTCCATCGCCGTGTGCTTGCCCTTCCAGACCTGGGCAGAAACAGAGCCCACCTCTGAGACCAGCCCCCTGCACTCAGCAGCTACTAGGGCAGGAGAATGGGTGCAGGACAGAGTATCCAGCGAGCGTGGGTAGCAGAAGAGAAGCTTCTGGCAAGCCATGCAGGGCTTTGCAGTATCACCAATCACATTCTCACAAGTGTCGAGGAATGTTTTATTCATGTAAGTAGAGACTGATCTCCAGGGCTTGTTACCACTAAAGGGTGGGTTGTCTGAAAGCCAGTGTCTTGCATCTGACTCTGTCATTTACTTGTCCTTGGATTTTGAGTGAATCACTTAACCCTCTGAGCATCTATTTCCTCCTTATGAAATGGGAATACTGGCGCCGTCTTCATTGGACAGGACTGTTGTTGGGGTCAAACTGATTATCTGCTTATATGAATGTGCTTTAAAATTTTAACGTGGGAAAAAAACATCAATTTATGAAATAATTAATATGGGACAAACTAGTTTGTTGTTGTTGTTCAGTCATGTTTGACTCTTTGTGACCTTGTGGACTGCAGCACTCCACGCTTTCCTATCCATCACCATCTCCCAGAGTTGCTCAAATGCATGTCCATTGAGTCAGTGACACCATCCAACCATCTTATCCTCTGCCGTCCCCTTCTCCTCCCAATCTTTCCCAGCATCAGGGTCTTCACCAATGCATTGTTTTTTTTCACACAAGGTGGCCAAAGTATTGGAGCTTCAGTTTCAGCATCAGTCCTTCCAATGAATATTCAGGACTGATTTCTTTTAGGATTGATTGATTTGATCTCCTTGCTGTCCAAGGGACTCTCAAGAGTCTTCTCCAACACCACAGTTCAAAAGCATCAATTCTTTGATGCTTAGCCTTCTTTATGGTCCAACTATCACATCCACACATGACTACTGTAAAAACAATAGCCTTGATTATTTGGACCTTTGTTGGCAAAGTAATGTCTTTGCTTTTTAATATGCTGTCTAGGTTGGTCATAGCTTTTCTTCCAAGGAGCAAGCTTTAATTTCATGGTTGCAGTCACCATCTGCAGTGATTTTGGAGCCCAAGAAAACAAAGTCTGACACTGTTTCCCCATCTATTTGCCATGATGTGATGGGACCAGATACCAGGATCTTAGTTTTTTTAGTGTTGAGTTTTAAGCCAGCCTTTTTACTCTCCTCTTTCACTTTCATCAAGAGGCTCTTTAGTTCTTCACTTTCTGCCATAAGGATGGTGTCATCTGCATATCTGAGGTTATTGATATTTCTCCCGACAATCTTGATTCCGGCTTGTGCTTCATCGCACAAGCATGATGTACTCTGCATATAAGTTAAATAAGCAGGGTGACAATATATAGCCTTGATGTACTCCTTCCCCAATTTGGAACCGGTCTGTTGTTCCATGTCCGGTTCTAACTGTTGCTTCTTGACCTGCATACAGATTTCTCAGGAAGCAAGTAAGGCGGTCTGGTATTCCCATCTCTTTCAGAATTTTCCACAGTTTATTATGATCCACAGTCAAAGGCTTTAGCATTCTCAATGAAGTAGAAGTTGATGTTTTTCTGAAATTCTCTTTTGACTTTTCTGTGATCCAGCGAATGTTGCTAATTTGATCTCTGGTTCCTCTACTTTTTCTAAATCCAGCTTGAACATTTGAAAGCTCTTGGTTCATGTACTGTTGAAGCCTAGCCTGGAGGATTTTGAGCATTACTTTACTAGTGTGTGAAATGAGTGCAATTGTGCAGTAGTTTGAACATTTTTTGGCATTGCCCTTCTTTGGAATTGGAATGAAAACTGACCTTTTCCAGTCCTGTTGCCACTGCTGAGTTTTCCAAATTTGCTGACATATTGAATGCAACACTTTCACAGCATCATCTTTTAGTATTTAAAATAGCTCAAATGGAATTCCATCACCTCCACTAGCTTTGTTCGTGGTGATGCTTCCTAAGGCCCTCTTGACTTTGCACTCTAGGATGTCTGGCTCTAGGTGAGTGCTCAACCATCATGATTATCCAGGTCATTAAGATATTTTTTTTGTATAGTTCTATGTATTCTTGCCACCTCTTCTTAATTTCTGCTGCTTCTGATAGGTCCATACCATTTCTGTCCTTTATTGTGCCATCTTTGCATGAAATGCCCCCTTGGTATCTTTAATTTTCTTGAAGAGATCTCTAGTATTTCCCATTCTATTGTTTTCCTCTATTTCTTTGCACTGATCACTGAGGAGGGTTTTCTTATCTCTCCTTGCTATTCTTTGGAACTCTGCATTCAGATTATATCATATCTTTGCTTTTCTCCTTTGCCTTTCACTCTCTTCTTTTCTCAGCTATTTGTACAGCTACTCAGACAACCATTTTGCCTTTTTGCATTTATTTTTCTTGGGGATGGTTTTCATCACTGCCTCCTGCACAATTCTGGTAACATGTAAAGACTTAAAAACATTATCTTTGAAGGTCCTATATTTCAGATGATGCTACTCTAGCTTCCTGATGAAAGAATTAAGAATATCAGGTGGGTGTTGAATGCCAGAACAGCATTTTATGGGATGTTTGAGCAAAAAGGAATCCTAGATGCCAGATGGGGAAACTGAGGTTCAAAAAATTGAAATGGCTTGCAAGTGGTCACTCTGGTGACTAGTGGCACAGCCTAGATCAGGTTGGTCATCTCACACTCTGTCCCTCCACCACACGGGGTTTCCTAATGGATTATTTTAGTCCAGCAAAAGTAAAATCTGAGTATCAAAAATATATATCCCAAGGATTCCCATATAAATTGGATTGTGGAAATAGATTCTAAATAAAATATAGATCTATTGTTATCCAGCTTTCATTAAAATTCCCATATACCTGTCAAAATTTCCCAACAGAATTGGTTAGAAAAAATGAAGTCCTTAACCATCTATATTGCTTTTTTTTCCAGCATAACTAAAAAATTCACTATGTTTGGCATAGTGAATTTGCTTTTTCATACGTTCTCTGCGTCCATCTGTCTTGCATGTCATGCTCCTCCATCCAAAAGACTTTCTAGACTATTCTGAGATTCACAGAGATAAAATCTTACTCTCTGAGTGTCAAAGGGACTCACCCCACTCCGTGGATAGCCAGACCGATAAAGAAGGTGATGAAAACATGGTGCGTATACCAGAACAATTCATAGGACACCTGCCGGATGAACTCGGTGGAAGAGGTCATGATCAAGATCAAAGCCAGAGAGATCAATAGGCCAGTAATGCCTGCGATTGTAGTTAGCAACTCAGTGATTGTGTTCTAAAAGAAACAAACACCATCACATTAATGACTCAGTTCTGTTTTTCCATTTTAGGATCAACATTTGAGAATCCAAACAGGGAGCAATACACAATGTACTAGTCGGAAGCACATTAACCTTGGGAAGGGTCCCCATACACTTCTAACAAGGGACTTCTTATCCTTTCCTCTGCCACCAGAGGGTGGAATTCACTATGCTCAAATTTTGTCCAATGTCATTTTGTTAACTATTTTTTTCCCCATCTGTATAAATCAGCCAGCATGCCAAAGTTGATGATGTTGAATTGTAATTAGGACAATATATGAAAATGCATTTTAGGATACAATACTGCAAAAAAAAAAACCCGAGTTTCAAGTTTTTAATTTTTAAAATAAAAATGAGACTCACCATGCTTAATTGCATCTTAACATTAATAAACACTTTTCTGGAGAGGTCCCTCAGGGGCATCCCTAATAAAGCAGCTGCACACTCTGTTCCCCTGGCAGTTATTCCTTGCTCTCGATTTTTAATTGGAAGGACCATGACTTGCATTTCTTTCATGCCACCTCATGAGGCTTGGAATACGGCTTTGTAAATCCTAGGTGATCAATAAAGATACAGCTATTCTTATTAGATAGACCCTGCCACAAGGCCAGAATTCTGACCTGTTAGTGTAGAGGATGGTTAAATAGCTTTTCAGAATATGAATCATAAAACATTTTGTTTTATTGGGAGTTTGCCATATTCTGGTCAAGTCATTAGTATTCACACACTGTGTTTCTATCTTTGAGACAACTATGAGCTCCATAAACGCACACTGTATTTTTTGTCAGTAAAATCTCATTGATTTGGGCCGCTTTGAGATCTTGAGGTAATTTAAACAGGGACTTCTCTGTTGTTTACTTTTTCCTTTGTAGAGCAAACAGTGGAAATAAAACTGAAAGGGTTATGTCTAAAACATTTAAAAGACCTTTTTTTTTTTTTTCCCACTGTGCTCAGGCATTTTAGAAATCCATTGATATCACATGGTGTGCTAATTTCAAATCATTCTTCTTTGCTTATTAAAGCAAATCCCCACTTCCCTCTTCTTGTGACATATTTATAGACTGGTTTGAGTTGCAAGGGATCATCTAAAACAATTCCTCTGTGTCTCATTAGAAATGCTCTATAATGTACATGTTGTGTTATGAGTACCCATCTTTCTCTAAATATCCTAGATTAGAAGGTTTCTTGACCTTAATTAGTACTTACATAATATATTGCCTTTAAAATTTTGAAATAGCCATATGGGGAGTAGCTTAATCATGTTTAATTTGCTTCAAATTACTTTAAAAGTATTTGTAATAAATATAATTTATTGTATAGTCTCTTCAATATCTTGAGATTTATTCTTGGTTATGTATCACAACAGATTTCCCAGAGTCTTAATGGGGGACAGAGTTAACCCCAGTAGGTGCCCAGATAAATCCTGCAGCTCCAGTAAGTACACCAAAGGCCTTCCATTCCCATAGGCTTAGGGCCTCTGTAGCTTCTAATTGTTGTCAGCTAAGAAAATGTAGCTCTACTAGATCAATGGCCTGATTTTCAAAATCACTGTAGGATAATTAGAAGACATGACATGGAAGAATTTCCCCAGAAAGAGACTTTGAATATTGCTTCTTCAAGTAAGGCTAATGGGCAAAAGGGTCACTTAAAGAGATGGCCCAGACAGTATTGGAGGAATTTCCATTTTGGAGAGTATTGTTTTAGGCTCTTCTTGGACAATACAGATTTTTGATCTTGGTCAACATGCGGCATACATTTTCCAATATGATAGGCAGTACATGGCAAAAGTTTAGATCAACCAGGAAAACAGGCAGGAGGTGAATTAAAGGAAAGAAATGTCTTTTTAGGAGGATTTCTGAGGCTACACATTGGGTTTTCTTTTTGTTTCTTATATGTACACACAACTAATTAGCATTAATGATGTCACTGGCCATGCAGGTCTCATTATGGAATTTGCTGCTCTGTCCAGCATCAGATTTGGCAAACTAGCTAGTCATTTGTGTGCCAAAAATGACACAGGAAAAGCAATCCAGAAAACAATTTGCAAACTGAAAATAAAGACATCCAATTCATCATCCCTGAATTTAGATGGCACTTCACATTCTTTATGATTCTAATATTGGCAAAAAATATCTAATCATGAGCTACTTTAAAAACTTAAAGTAAGGTTTAATAGGTTATTTCATTCCTTGTTAAGGTGTATTTATTTATTTTTGCTATAAACTAATTAAGTGGCATCAATTTTTCTTGCTCATAACCTCTTAGCAATGATGATGGCAGAAGAAAAAGAACTTCTTTTAAAAGGTGAAATTGATGTTACCATTTGGCAGAAACTGGCTCTCTAGCTTTTTAAAAATTTTTATCAAAAGCTTTTGAAATACAGGATTCCTTATAAAGGGATCATAAAAGGAAGGATTTAGGGGATGAGAAAGGAGGTAATATGCAAGAACTCACTGTGTGGAAGGTCCGGATGGGGTTGAGGTAGGTCTCGTTCGGGGTGTCACCAAGTTTGGAAAGTGCAGCCACGAGTCCCTCTGCCTCTGGCGACTGGCTCCAGTAGTAGTGCTCCAGGTTAAACAAATGCGCCACGACGTGGATGGCTGCGGGCAGGGGACGCCGCGGAACAGGCACCATGTTAATTCCTTCCTTTGCGCTTACTTCCCTGGTGGCTCAGACAGCAAAGTGTCTGGCTGCAGTGCAGGAGACCGGGATTCAATCCCTGGGTTGGAAAGGTCCCCTGGAGAAGGAAATGGTAACCCACTCTAGCACTCTTGCCTGGAATATTCCATGGATGGAGGAGCCTGGTGGACTATAGTCCATGGGGTTGCAAAGAGTCAGACACGACTGAGTGGCTTCACCCACTCATGGGTAGGGGACGACAGGGAACACGAACCATGTTAATTTCTTCCTTTGAGGTTACTCAAAAACTCAATGTCTATCTGGTCAAGTTTCTCTGTTCTGGTTTTTGTAACCTCCAAGCAAGATTAATCTGTGCATCTTTCCTAGTGTCTTGAATGAAGTGAACTGAATACTTTTGAAGATACTGTATGATTCAGCACATTCATGTTTTTTAAAAATTTGGCTGTGCAACCCATCACCATATTCATTTTAACTATATTAAGACATAAAGTAAATTTCAATTCACCATAATTTAATTATAAATATATAATCATTCTGGAAATAGAATAGATATTATTATATACAAGTTAGTTATATATATATTCCACCCTATACATATATATAAGAAGATAGACATACACACACATCTCTTATTTCCCAAGAAATCAGAAAGTATTTTTCTAGAATACTGTATGTCAAACACACATATATATGCATATAACATATGATATAGATACCAGAAGAGACAGTGGTGTTTTTGTTCTCTTTCAGACATTATATGTTTTATTCTTACTTTATACATTTTAGTGTATATATATGTATATATACACATACACATACACACATATACTTACATGTGTTATTCCCAGTGGACCAAAATAAATATTTATGAAACTAAACCTCTCAGTATATTCTTAAGAAGAAACTTTAGTTTTCTAATTCTGGGAATTGGTGATGTCTAAATTCCAAGTGAAGAGAATAAGCTCAGATCACAGAATCCTCTGGCCTAAGGAGTCTATGCCCACTGCTACTTTCTTGTCTTCTGAAATCTGTGGGCATGCCAGCAGCCACAACATTCAGACGAGAATATCCTGAGGCTCTTCCTGCCAATGGGAGCCCTGCTGGGTGGCCAGTTGATACTCGCCATTGAGATCACATTCAAGTGTGCAATGAGAACTCATTACCAAGAAGATAGGTAATTTCCAAGTTGACATCCCACCCCCCACCCCCGCATCCACAGTGAAAAGTCACAGAGGCTGCTACTATTCTAAGTCTCTACAGTTGTGGGTGAGTTCTGGGGTCACCGTGGTTGTACACTGTGAGTTGAGGTATGGTTGTTATTTAGTAGCTCAGTCGTGTCCGACTGTTTGTGACCCCATGGACTGTAGCCCACCAGGCTCCTCTCTCCATGGAATTTCCTGGGCAAGAATACTGGAGTGGGTGAGGGGACTGAGGGAAAAGGAAACAGCAGGAGTTTCTGTGAAGTTGGTGGCCTTTGGTTCTAGTAGCAGATATATTTAGAAACGTCATCTCCTATTTGTCCTCTTCTCTCTGTCATCTGAGTTCCATTTAACAGAGCCATTCCCTTTTTTGCCCTGCAAAGCAGTCTTCCTGTTTTAAGACCCAATTCAAAAGTTGTTTTCTCAAGCATTCTTCAGTCCACAGGCACGGATGGTGCCTTGATTACATTTCCCAGATATTATGGTTCTGATGATCTTTTACCTGCGTTGCTTGATGGATTTTGACCCCCCAAGACTTGATCATCTTGAAATCTCAACACCTGTCACTTGCTTAGCACCAGCCTATCTTTAGTAAGGGCTTCCCTGATGGCTCAGTGGTAAAGAATATGCCTGCCAATGGGGGAGACAGAGGAGACTCAGGTTCAGTCCCTGGGTGAGGAAGATCCCCTGGAGAAGGGCATGGCAACCCACTCCAGTATTCTTACCTGCAGAGTCTCATGGACAGAGAAGCCCGGTGGGTTACAGTCCATGGAGTAACAAAGAATCAGACACAACTGAAGCGACTGAGCATGAACGTCCTTAGTGATGATTGCAGAGTGAGATTACAGAAAGGGAGAAAGGTCCAGAGAGGCAATCTATGTGCAGTTAGAGTAGCATTTTCTCTGCTAATATGTATTTTTGCACTTTTTTCTACAGGCTTTAAGTTGGAAATCAATTCAACTATACTTTTGGTTGAAGCTTTTACTTAGGAATGCAAAGCATGTGAGTGTTTCTGAGTCTATGATGTTGACTATCTCCTTAAGGATTCAGTGAGGTGAGCACCCAAGAGGTAGTGTCTTTCCTTAAATGTTCTATTTGTCAACATATGCGGCCGTGTCCCTGAAGGGGCTGCCTTGTTTGGTCTCAGCATCCATGGAGCTAGAAAAGCTTACCTGGCAGCAGTCTCTTGCAATATGTCGTATATAAAAAGGAAACTATTTTCTTAGTTCCACATAGACATTGTCTAGTATTTTTTAATAGCTGTTTTCTAACAATTATCTTAAAGTTTTGAAAAACAAGTAATCTTTTTCCTAGCTAACATATACTGAATACTTATTATACTCCAAATGCTGTTATTAATTCTTTAGGCATATGATCTCATGTAATCCTCATATACTAGTCTTATTTCCATTTTACAGATAAGTGTTTAATAAATTAAGAGTGGTCCATTGATGGAAAAGGTAGGATAAAACTGCTTATGCCAGAGCCTGATCTTTTGACCTTTAAGTTATATTGCTTCTTTTCTCTAATCAATAATGGCTATACTTTACTGAAGATGAATTTCTCCTAAGGGCTTAGCTAGACTCTTTGAATAGCTCACTTGGTGTCTTTAATCTAGAGTCAAAAAGCTCCTACGACTGATGACTGATCATTGTCTTTGGAGTCTTCTTTGTAGGTGGGTGTGAATCCTCGGTCTGCATTTTATCCCTCTCCCTCACACCTGTGCTCATGCCTCTCTTCCATCCTCCCTCTGTGGACTAAAGCACACCAGAGAGAGACGAGTTATTCCCATTTTACAGAAATAGACACTGAGCTTCAAGCCCCAAATTAAGTAATGTATTTACCATTACATAACCTACATGTGATGGTCAGAAAAGGCACACTGGGTAAAATCTAGGTCGTTTATAGTCTACATTCTATAGCTTCTTTCTCCCATGTAATGAGCTGTTGGTCACAATCTACTTTCTATTAGGTTGATTTCCACATGAACTTGCCACTGATAAACTAAATTTAAGTACATTTATTGAATGAGCAAAGATATTGAGCTCTTCATCTATTCCTATTGCCAGGTTTCCCATAACAAGTCTGAAGAAATTAATGAGGTAGAGTATGAAAACCCAAGATGCTTTTCACAAGGTAGCTCTTTAGGGAATGTATTGAAAGCTATTCTTTCCATTTTTTTCTAAGTACTTTAAAATTCGCATCTTAAATGTTTCATTTCTCCAGCCATCTCCATGTCGTTTTATTTTCAGGTGGTACAGTGAGAATCCACCTGCCAATGCAGGAAATGCAAGAGACACCGGTTTGAACCTGGAGAAGGAAATGGCAACCCACTCCAGTATTCTTGCCTGGAATATACCATAGACAGAGTAGCCTGGGGGGCTACAGTGCATGTGATCATAAAGCATCAGACACGATTGATCACAGCACAGCCGCGGTGGGGCCTGTGCGCACCCTCAGCTCCTCAGTCACGCCTGACTCTTTGTGACCCCACGGACTGTAGCCCGCCAGGCTCCTCTGTCCATGGGATCTTCCAGGCTAGAATTCTGGATCCAGTTGCAATTTCTCCAGGGGATCTTCCTGACCCAGGGATTGAACCTGCATCTCCTGCATCTTCTGCACTGGCAGGTGGATCCTTTACCACTGAGCTACCTGGGGATCCATTTTCTCCTAGATTGTACCCTGATTTTATTGTGATCTTGCCTTGGAACCAAAGGTATTCCAGCTACCAAATCCAGGGTTGCTGGGACTTGATAGATATCAGGGGAGAGATGGATTTTGTTCTTTTTCGGACATTATATTTTCTATTCTTCCATTTATACATTTTAGTTATTTTAATATGAATAGCTGTGCTATCTATGTTTACAGTGACAGTTGCTTCAAGTATATGATAAAATAGTGACACGCTTTTATTTTTTCTTTCTTAGTCATCAAAATCATGTTACTAGATTTGGTATGAGCATGTGGGAGAAAGAATACTGAAGAGGATATGTCTCAGTTACTTAACTTCTTTTAGTCCCTGTTTTCTCATCTGTAAAAGGGGTGGGTTGAACTAAACCATGATATCTAGGCTCCCTTCCAGCTGTCTGGCTCCTATGTCTCCATTTGAAGTTAATTGGGAACATTTGTCATCTGAAAGGGAGCTGCAGTCCAATACAAGAGCAAACATGAAACTTACCGTTTTAAAACATTTTAAAAATCAACATGGTCTGAAAGGAGCTTCTTCAGTCTTATAGCAAATCCAGTGTCACCAGCTACATGGGTTCTCTCCTCATGGTATTTCAGGGGACCAATCGCTTGGAAGATCCCAAGGTACACATTTGCAGAACTAACTCGAGTTCCATGCTAAAAAATGCTATGGCTCAGTCTTTCCATTATTTTTTCTTACAAAAATATTTTTTACAGTTAAAAAAGAGCTGCAATCTTGGACACACTACAAATGCACATTTAATTGCTGTGTGAACTTTGGAGTTCAACTAAGGAGCTTTTATTGAAGAGTGAACAGAAAAAAAATTCATAAAGGCTACAATTAGAGCCAGTTGCCCTGAGAAAGTTCCTTTTTCTCCCTTCTTTCCTTCTTTTTCTTTTTCAGGAGATCAAAGGGAGCGTAATTGAGGGAGAATCTTGGAAGTGTGGTCAGTTCTATGCTATCTCTCTGCCTGCCTGTCAGTGATAACAGTCATTTTGGAGTTAGTCACCTCCTAATTAAGCAGCCTTTAGAAAGAAGGACCCAGGGACAAATTCTGGCTGTGTTTCTTACAGCCAGAATTTGGCCCCAAACTTTCAAATTTGTGGTCTTATTTCTGCAAGAATATACACATTCTCTGGCACTCTGTGCATGCCAATCATTTGAAAATCACATTAAATTGTGTGAGGCAAGACAGGGGAGACGCCTACTTGGAACTCTCCATGCCTCAAGCAGAACTAGATCAGTAGCCATCCCTTTGGGATCAGGTCTGAAAGCATTTGGGCCTCTGGGATTGTTCTCTGTGGTGGGGCCTCCAAATCATTTTTTCTCAGCGTCCCAAATCTGAGGTCACTTCTCTCAACCTGTCTCTATTGTGTTTCTTGAGGTTTACAAACTAATCAACGCATCAGGAGCTGCCTGTGGGTCATTATCCACCCCTGGAACCTAGCAGATGCCAACTGCAGGGACAGACAGAGCTGCCAGGGTCACTATTCACAGCCCCTTGGAAGGAAGCTCGGGCTTAAAGTACTACTATTCAATTGGAAGGGTCTTCAAGGTCTACTGTGGGCCAGAGTCCAGAAAGATCTGCATTAACAAGAACAGAGAGGCTGCAAAACTACGATTTTTATACCAGGGAGGTTATGGAGCTCTGAAAATGATTTATTAGTGGTTGAAGAAGGCTCCGGCAGCTCTTATCGTAGGCAAGCAAGCAGGAAGGCAGGAAGCCAAAAGAAGAGTTCCTGTCACTGCATTTTCGGTGATGCCCTTGATCATAGATACCATTGTTTGCCTCTTCCCTCCTCCTCCCCAGCCTGCTTTCACCAGGCTCTAATTACCTCCTTTAATGATTTGACCAATTAAAGCCTGCAGTTCAACTTATAGGGGAACGGATGAGAAATTAGAGGCTGGCACGCAAACTTCGACGAGGATGCACTTCTTCCAAGGTTACACACCTCTATTAAGCCAGTCGGCTATTTGAAAAGCAGCATAATGGGCGATGCTAATAGAGCAAGCACGGGGACATTTTCAGCAGCTCCCAAGTGAATACACCAGAAGGACAAAATGGGAAAAGCAAAGGTATATCTATGAAACCAGGGCTTAGCATTTTTCTCCTCCTAAAGGCACAGTTGCCAGCCGCGTTTCTTCGTCAATGTGAAATGTAATAATTGCTTTGTCAGGGTTTGGGAGAAGCACAGCGCTCTCTCTCCACCCTCCTGCCTCTGCCTGGAATGGAAACAACCGCTGGGCTGCTGGTTGCCATGGCGGTGGGAGATGAGGAGCCTCTGCTCTCAAAAGCAGTCAGACCCTGCTGGCACAGCCCCGGGAGACGTTTGGGAGCCTGGCAAACAGTGGGGATTCAAGGAGAAGAGGGCCAGGGAGACTTCATTCTCTCCAGGGATTTGTGAGGGAAAGCGGGAGAACAGGCATCCTGCTTTGTCTTGTCATAGCAGAATGTGAATTAATTATCGTGGATGACTGGCATCATTTTGAGTCTCTTTGCTGCCCGCACACTATCTTTTGTCCACCCCAAAACACTCCCGGTTCCTTGGCAACTCCTGAACGCTTACATCTAGCACCTTGTCCCAAGAAATCCCTTGATCTATCTCTTTTTTCCTGCTGGCCAACTTTCCTACTCATCCTCAGGTTTGACCAGATTTATTGAGGTTGTGTGCCGCAACCAGGAGAGGGAAGAGGCATAAGGCACCGTCTCACATTTTAAGGTGATCAGAATCTGAGAAATTGTACTGTGTGGTAGGAGGGGTGCCTGGGGCCCAGAGATAAGGAAGCCCAACAGCCCAGATCTGGCAGCTCAGGGAGAAGCTGGCTAAGCATGGAGCCCTGGATATGGTGACAATTTATCCAGTGAAGAAGGAGAGGGCAAGCATTTCAGACAGAGCCAATAGCAAGGCCAAATGCACAGCCTGCTCAGGGACCACCAGAAGCTAGGAGAAAGCAAGGGGGTGTGGTGAAGGATGAGCTGGTGTGCGGTGGGCGGGACTTGGTGGTGGGAGCCTGCCCACCAGGCTACGCTTGATCTGATTCTCTTTGCAGTGGCAGCAGTAAGGGACTTGAAGTCTGTAGGTTTCTAAGAGATCCACTCCTGACACCTAGTCTGCACATCTCATAAGAATGGATAGATTGTATTATTGGTGTGTGTTTTGTTTTTTTTAATTCCACGGAGTAGAACATAAGGAACTTATCTGAGATCACACAACCCATCAGTAGCAGGGGTATAAAATAACTTGGTCATCTGCTTTTAGTCAACTGCTGTCCCTGTGAATTATGCTCCATCCTGAAACCATTACTGACTGTACCAGTTTCAGGAGGTTATATATAGTTCCTATCATGGTATCTTGGGCACAGGAGGCAGATATTCAACACGCATCACTGATATATATATATACACACATACATACATACTATTGATATATGATTCTGCATGAAGAAATATACATACTCAAAGGTTTAAGGAGAAAAAAATCATTGCATAACACATATTTTCCTTTATTCTTTGATTCCTTTTCTGACATGTTTTGATGCTCTGGGGTTTTTTTGTTCCTTCTCTCTATTATATCTTTATAACTTTCTCTTAGAGTCCAATTCTGCCTTAAAGCTATTGCAGAGTGAGCATTCTTCCTGACATTGTAGTGTGTTTTATCTCCTCTTTTAAAACAGAATTAAAGGTTCTTAGGCTTTAAAGGAAGCCTAGAGTTTCCTTGAATTCCTTCTCTGAAGCACTTTCCAAAATGCAATCTGGATTCCACTAGAACAGCTCCCCCAACAGGGAACTCAGCCCTCTCAGGGGACCCTCATTCTAATTTTAGATAATTTTCAAGGTCTGGCAAAGGCTTCCATTTCTGAGCTTAAATCTGCTTCCCTGAGTCTTCATTCCTTCCTGTATTTACTCATTCATCAAAGATTATTGGCATCTACATATACTCTGCACCATTGCAGGCCTTGGAACACAAAGATGAATTAGCCCTGCTCTTTGTCCTCCAAACTTTCTCTGGTTTTCTCTAGGACATGCTGTAGATTTACCCTTAATTCTTAACAAATGCTGAAGAACTTTTCCAAACATTTCCTGGGTTGGCTTAATCTGGCATTGAAGACAGCCGGTAGGGAGCTCTCCCTGCTTGTCTTAGCACACACCCAAAATTGTGCTAATTGGCACCGGGGCACCGTCTGTCATGTCTTGTTGCTTAATTAAATCTACATTTGTTTTGAATGTTCTTTTTATTCTGCTATTTTTTATGCATGAGAGGATAAAAACAAAAGAGAAAAACATTTTATAGTTAAATTAGTTTGAGGAAAACAGTCCTGAATCATAACTCTTTATTGTTCAGATAGCCTTTTATTTCAATGTCTTTGTTGTCCAACAAAACCACAAGCCAATTGGTTGTTGCCCCTCTTCATTTCTTCCTGATCAGAGTTTAACCTTGACCTTGGATGCTAATTTCTAGTGCTTTTATCTTGAACTCTCTTGTTTTCTAATTCAAGAAATGGTGATAACAATTTATATGGCTATAAAGCTTCAGATCTTTTCAAGATCCTTTTATATCCACTAGCTCAATACTATTCAAAACCTCGTTCACATGATCTTGCTTTTCTCCTTTTTATTGCCCATGATACCAGTTGATAGTCATTTTCCCATGACTGAATGGGATTTTGAGTATAGGTCAATTTTATTTCTGATGTGAATTATATTGAATAACAAAGTGCTTATTTTTCAAGTGGGTCTTTACCACGGTATTATCAACAAGCTTAATTATTCAGAAATGAAAATGAAGTTTCATAAACTTTTCCTTGACAAATTGAAGGCTTGGTAAAGAAGAGAAGGCATGAATGTAAATTAGAAACTTAAAAATCCATTTGTATAAGGTTTGCATGGTCAGATGGAAGACAAAGATTTCTTTCACCTAAGGGTGAGTCTTTGGCAGGGAAGGAATAAACAAAACTATTAAATGAATGTGCAGTATTATAAAATTAATCAGATAATTAATAATAAGCACTTACTTGCATTAATGACTATTCCATAGGCAACCAGTTTGTGGAATTTGAGATTTTTGTCTAATTGCCTCCTCCACAGTCCTCTGAAGCACTAGAGTAACAAAAATTAGAAAGTCTTATTCAGGGAAAATCATAGCAATAGCAGTGTCATGAGAGTTAAGAGAGCAAGACTCAGGCTCTGCCTCTAAATTACTAAAGGTGGGCCTACCTGAGACAAAAATTAGTGGCCATTAATTAGTCAAACAGGCAAAATCAAATGGTTATTACTAGCTTTGCTGAAATTCCAACTCAATAAAAGTGATTGAGTTAGTAGTTCCCTGGCTACAAGTCAAAACTCTAGAATAAACCTGCTAATAATCATGCACTGGCTAATTTAGAAAATGAAGATGATAACCATCATCCTCAGTGATGTGGTTTAAGTGGTCTATAAATTATTCCTTATTACACAAAGAAAGGCTGTATATTCATCTACATCTAAATATTCATAACATTATGAAGATTGTATGATAAAGTATTTAGTCTGGAAGGGTTATTGAGGTCTCATTTTTCTGTACAGTGCGCTATTCTGTTTGGCAGGAAACACAGGTAAGTACTCAACGCAGTGAAATCTACATAATTAGGAAATGCCCCATTGTGTCTGCTAGGGGTTAAAATTTACATATTAAAATCTATGTACACTAATTGTGTTTTCCTGGGCTGAAAACTCAGAGAGACGCTTCTTTAGTGGCATTTGACTCATCTACGTATCTATTTCCTTTTAATCAGAAATGGTAATAGTTCAAGCTGTTATAATGCTTCCATCTTCATGAGTCAGGTCAATCTTATTAGCCTTTCTTTTCCGATGAAGCAGATGCATCAGGGGAAGGTTGAGCAATGAGTCCAATGTCATGTAAGGTGTCAATGGCAAAAGGAAAACACAAATCAAGTGTACCAATTTCCGATTTTCAGTTTTAGCCATTGTGTCCTCTCTACAAAGAAGCATATGTCAATCTAAACAGGATTATTGGGAATTTCATAGTGAAGTACATCTTTGTTTTCAATAGCACTTATATTAATAGATCATAACAACGGAAATTATTTCAATAACTTAGTACTTACAGCACTTGTCCCTCTCATGAATGAAATAAGGTTTCGACTGACGGGTAATAGAATTAGCATGCAGTTAAAATTCAGGCACACTGCAGATGCGCGAGCCCAAGCCAGGGTAGACTGTCCATGTATAAAGACATAAGAAAGAGATACAGTGAAACAGGGAAGCTGGGGGAAATAGAATGCATTTTGTTTTCTGAAATGATAATTAATGCATAGTACCCAAATCTACTTACACCCAGAATAACTCGTGTATAAAGGAAAGACTCTTCCTCTTCATACCAATAGAATGTGTCGATAAACAGATATAAATTCACTCCCAGCCATGAGAGCTAGAGCAGAAGGGAAAAAAGGGCCAGTCAATACTGTCTTCAACCTTTCCTTCTTCTCAAAATCATTTGGGGTTCTTGGGGTCTTTTTTTTTTAAGTGAAATGAAAAGCTTTTCAATATCAATCAGAATCATTCCATATACTTATTTCTTATAGGTTAGTTTTGTAACAGTTATCAGCATGTTAAGAAATTGTTAACTTTATTAAAAAAGATTTGAAATACATAGGGGTATACTTTAAGGAATTTAATGAAAAATACAGAACCCTCCTAATCAACATTGCTATAATCTTTCAAGTCAATGATGTCAAGAAGGAGGAAACCCTTAAAAATCAACTCAGAAAATACTTTAGAAAAATTCCAATGTCATAGTCTAATTCAAACACTTCCTTCGATTTACAGAAACATTCATACCTGATGCAAATGGAAACCACTTGACTTTAAAAATAATGATTTGCATGATTCTGCAAGAGTAAATTAAGATTTACCAAGGTGTATCTACTGAATGTTTTCTAACAAGTTTTAGTCTTTTAAGCCGGGCAATACTTCACGTTACTTAGTATTCCTATACAAGTTATCTGAAGAATCAAGGTATGCAGTGTATATGTTTAGAGCTGAATAACAAAAATGATACTTACTACTAATATGATGGAGAGACTCTCATTCAAAATCCAGCATCCCATCATGACAGCCTTGCTCGTTTGCGGTTAGCAAATTATTTTTTTCATTCAGCTCAGCCTGGTTGTTGTATCCTTAGCAAGGGCTTTTTTGCTATGTTATTTTATCTTTTTGTCTTAGGAAGCACCTATTGGGAGCAGCTCTCGAGGAATTTCTAATTAAGGACTTCTTGCCAAAGGCACATCTCCAAGTTGACATGCCTCATGACCTGGGTGAAAACAAGGCAAGTCTCTGTCTAATGATTCCTTTCTTCAAAGATTTCACAAGAAAAGAAGGCTCGTTTTATTAAATTAGCCTGATGTACTTTATACCCCATTCATTTTCTACATGATTGCAGTCAGGATGATAATAAGTCCTTATGTAAAATTGAAAAATAACCTAACTGCTGAAGGCTGGATACAGCAAAACATTTTAATAGAGTTTTTGCCACGTTCTTTATTTTAGTTTCTTCACTTCCTTTCTTCCTCTTTGGAAAAAGCTTTTTATAGAAAACATAGAATGATGGGTAAATAAATATAAGTTAATCTTTCAGAAGGTGATGAAGAAAACCAGAGAAGAATCTCTAAAAAAAAACACAGATGGAGGAACTTTCATAAACTTAAAATGTGGGTGGGACTTCCCTGGTGGTCTGGTGGTTAAGACGTCATGCTCCCAATGCAGGGGACCCAGTTCTGATTCCTGGTTCAGGGAACTAGATGCTGCATGCCACAACTAAGACCTGATGTAGCCAAATAAGTAAATATTTTAAAAATATGTAACTATAAAGAATGAAGGAGACAGTTGTGGGATTACAGAATAAATTGTATTTTTTCCCCTGTAATCCCACTTGGTGTACCCATGAGGTCAGTGAGAATATTCTTTCATACTTTAGTGATCCAAGGAGTGGCTGTCTGGGCCTGGTCCATTCTCTGATTTTGTGTAAGTTACAGTTATTAAATGGGGCTTCCCAGGAGGTGTGGCGGTAAAGAATCTGCCTGCCAATGCGGGAGATGCAAGAGACGTGGGTTTGATCCCTGGGTTGGGAAGATCCCCTGGAGTAGGAAATGGCAATCCATTCCAGTATTGTTGCCTGGAAAATTCCATGGGCAGAGGATCCTGGAGGGCTACAGTGTTCGGGGTTGCAAAGAATCAGGCACAACTCAGCGACTGAGCACACAGACACATGGTTATTAAATGCAGTGACTGCGACTGCTCTGCTTTTGAATATGCTGTCTAGGTTGCTCATAACTTTTCTTCCAAGGAGTAAGCGTCTTTTAATTTCATGGCTGCAATCACCATCTGCAGTGATTTTGGAGCCCAGAAAAATAAAGTCTGACACTGTTTCCACTGTTTCCCCATCTATTTCCCATGAAGTGATGGGACCAGATGCCATGATCTTCGTTTTCTGAATGTTGAGCTTTAAGCCAACTTTTTCACTCTCCACTTTCACCTTCATCAAGAGGCTTTTGAGTTCCTCTTCACTTTCTGCCATAAGGGTGGTGTCATCTGCATATCTGAGGTGATTGATATTTCTCCCAGCAATCTTGATTCCAGCTTGTGTTTCTTCCAGCCCAGCGTTTCTCATGATGTACTCTGCATATAAGTTAAATAAGCAGGGTGACAGTATACAGTCTTGATGTACTCCTTTTCCTATTTGGAACCAGTCTGTTGTTCCATGTCCAGTTCTAACTGTTGCTTCCTGACCTGCATATAGGTTTCAGGTCAGGTGGTCTGGTTTTCCCATCTCTTACAGAATTTTCCACAGTTTATTGTGATCCACACAATCAAAGGATTTGGCATAGTCAATAAAGCAGAAATAGATGTTTTTCTGGAACTCTCTTGCTTTTTTGATGATCCAGCAGATGTTGGCAATTTGATCTCTGGTTCCTCTGCCTTTTCTAAAACCAGCTTGAACATCAGGAAGTTCACGGTTCACGTATGGCTGAAGCCTGGCTTGGAGAATTTTGAGCATTACTTTACTAGTGTGTGAGATGAGTGCAATTGTGCAGTAGTTTGAGCATTTTAATATATGAAATACAGATATTTTGGCAGATTAACCCGAGGTAAGAGCGCAGTTAGTGAAATATCCTCAGTAGCTTTTTTAACAGTGAGGCATATAAAGATGTAAAGTCTTCATATTCATTTCTTTAAGCCAATAATCTTCCATGATGAAATGATTTGTTATTTCTGAAGTGTTTAGGATTTACATATCTTAGAGGCATTATTCAGTTGGGTTATAAAAATTAATTCAGAAAGACTACCTCCAGAATTTTATACTATCTTCTCTATTTTAGATTCAGTGAGTGTGAGACAGAGCTGGAGTTTTCTAGCCTTCTGTATTCTTCACACGGTGCTACAAATGAGAGGCATATATTGCTGAATAATAATGTGTGGTCACATTTCTGTTGTTGTTAATTGCCTAGACTATTTCTAGTGCTATAATAAAAATAAAATTTAAAAGTTTAGAAAATTTAGAAACAACACTGCATCTTTGCATGTTCTATTCTTATTTCTAAAATGTGATGTGTTTGTTCCTCATCTTGACACTCATGCAGAGACACTATGTGTTAAATCTATTATTCATTCATAGCGTAAAAGACGGTTCATAGTTGTGTTATAAGAGTATAAATCATGACAGCTTCTGCATTTTTCTCCACAGATTTTATTTTTGTAGAACTTACCATGTTTAGTTTACTCATATTAAAAAATACGTGACTTTCAAATTATATTCAGTTTATTCAGAGCTCAGCACTATTGTACAATTGATGGACATGCTTTTTCTTCTCAAATTCTGTATATTCATATATAAGAATAATCTGTTGACACCACTGGTTGGTTTACAATATTGGAATTAGATTTTATAAAACACAAAATATCGTATCTTATATCACACACACACAAGTTCAACTCAGTCCAGCCTCTGCACTCCCCAGAAGTCCTCAGTTTTGAGAAATATGATATTGTGATTTCTCTCTTTATTTTTGATTTATCTGGGGAAATTTGAGGATGCCTATCCAGCCCCCAGTGGCTGCCTTAGTTTTTACTGCAATGAAGAGATTTGTGCAGATCAGAATTTAAATCAAAGCAATCTGAATCATTTCCTAAGAATTCAGGTCAACTGAATGGAGTTGCATCTAAAGAGAGGAAATTGTACAAAATCTACTAAAATGATATGAATGCTCAGCATTCAATCTAGCTTCATCTAATTGTTCTTTGTTGCTAATAAGTTGTGCTCATTTCATTTCTCAGGATTTTCTCAGAAAAAAATGAAGTGAAGTTTGTTCTGTGTGTTTCTAAGGCAGATATAGTCCTTCTAATTAAATGGATACACCCTCTGGTTCTTCCAGCTCAACACAAAATATGTGGATTTTTTTCCCTTGTAAAGATGACCAGTAACAGACTTTCTGTAGTGGAGAAAGTAGGAAGGAAACCAAACAGATACGTTTACAAAGGCAGGTTAATTGCGTGTATATAAAACAGAAACTCCATACTACCCACACTACATTTCTGGACTAGATTTACTCCATTATATTTTTTGTTCTTTTTAGTTTCTTAGTTGAACAGTTGACCCAACAAAAAAACGCTTTGATCCTCAAGGGCAAGATTGATCATCCAGTAGCTTTTTTGCTGCTGCATACTAAAATCTAAGTTCCCTGTAGACATAGCAGAGTTCACAGTGCATAAAAATAGCATTGCCAAATCTTCTAAGCATTAGACATGTTTTTACCCCTTTTCCTAAAAGCAAAAGTGAAAAGAGATGAAAAAAGTAAATTAAAAACTATAGACACATATAGTATCAGATATTTATATAGTTATTTTGAGGAGCATTTGTTGTAAAAATTATGAAACTCTGTTAGATAAATCATATGTTGAATGAATTCATTTTTTAAAGAAAAAGTAGAACAAAAGAAAAGAGTTCAGAAAGGCCATGCATTGAAATATACCTGATTTTTAAAATAAAATAAAATTAAATATATCACCAACATCTTGCCGTTTGCTGAATGAAGTATATTGTATTTTTGTTTTAGGAAAGGTTGTGCTCTCTGAATATTGTATAAAAATAGCTTATTTCACAAACTTATATTGGCATTAGTCGGTTCAAACCTTTTTTCCCCACTTAGGCATAATTTATTCATCCAAGTCTCCCAGTTTCAAATGAAGGCTAACTGAGACCACAGCACTCATCACATGATGCTCGGCTCAGAGGGTGTTAGAGTTTGGGTTCCACTATTTAGAAGCTTACAGGGTAGCAGGGAAGTGGCAGGACATGTGTGGCAATAAAGTAATCATTTAAAGGTGAGTACATTCTGGAGTGGCCGAGATTGTCCACCTGGGGGCCACTGAAGCACAAAGAGATCTTGCTAAAGGATTTACTGTAGGGAGAATGCTCTCTACATGGGGATCAAACTGACTTTTGTCAAAAATTACATGGCATGAAGAAGAAAGGAGAAAAATAAGTTTGAATTTCTGTGTCTCTCAAAGGGTCAATTGAATCAGCTCCCAAAACATCAAACAGCAAGGAAAAACGACTCCTGCTTCCAATCTTCTTCCTGCAGTCACTTCTGATGCGGTCTGCTAAGCCCAGAGGGCTTTGTGCTTTGTTTGGTGTCCATTTTCCTGCCTTCATCTTTCTCATTGCTCACGTAAGTTTGCAGCACATTTCATCTTTACATTTATGGAGTCACCTAAAATCTTTTTGAGAGTTATTTAGAAAGCTACTTCTTACAGGGCACTGATGCTGATAGCCTCAGGACCACAGTTCAGAAGTGAGCAGAGAGACTAACTCATCATTTCTTATCCCCAAACCAAGTGGCACAGTTCAAAGTCTCCTGTTTTGCCAATTTTAACTTTTTGGTTTTAGGAATCTGGTGAAAGTCAGAATTATCATGCTTTTTATATTTTATATCATGCCCAGCATACACAGAAATGTAATAAATATTAAATAACAAACACAGAAATACATTCATTTCTCTGCTTCTTAAAACATAAGACAGTTCTATACAAATCCATACACAGATACATTTGCAGGATTTTCGAGCAGTGTTTTCCCTTAAAGTTTAAAACTGAGAGGAAAGTTTTCCTGTCTAGGTCGTGAATTATTTAACTTCTGAGTTTAGGAAAATTTAAAGTTTAAGAAGGCTAGTCTGGAAATCCCTTCTTTGCATATCCAAGCTGTTCATCTCTCAAAAGTCAAAGTGGATGCCAGAATTCCATAGATTTCATTTTTCAAGATGAACATTCATATTTGAACATATTTCAAAGCAGATGGTTTACAGTTCATGTATTTGTTGCTGTTTTCCTGCCACAACAACTAAATATTGAAGACACATATTTGTGATGAGGAGAGCACTTCCAAACCGTCTCTCCCGCTGCTCTCTCACACTGCGTGCTCTAATCCCCTGTGTGCTGCAGGGAAAGGCGCTGAGGAATGAAGCAGTGAATTACATCCATTTGATTTAATAGACAGCAGAGGGGTGCAATAACATAAAACAAGCTTCCTAAAAATAAATACTTTTTTTTTGTAGCAGTCATGAATTTTCTGGTAGCAAATAAGAAATCAAATGAACACGTATTGAAATATTCTGTTTTCATGATCCATTTAGATGAACTGGAAAGTTTTAAGCCCTCTACTATCTTATAAGGCAGTTTGCCAAACTGTGGGACTGTTTGATCACAGTTAAGAAAGAAGAGGAAAATCAAATGAAGGTTTAGTTTTTTTTTTTAAAGTAAAGCCATCAGATAAGAAAGTATCAGCTGGAGAAAGCATTGGATGTTTGTACTGAAGGATGCCAATGTCCCTCAACAGGCTCAGTGATCTCTCTTCCAGGATGAAATGATGTGCTGCTCGTTTGTCATCTCATTTGCAATTTGCTATTATTCTACTCAACCATCAATGTTTGCATTCTTACAACTCTGAAGATTCATTTTGTTGACAAAGGGTTCAGTTAGGAATTGGAACCAAAATAATACAAGGTTTTGAAAAATGGAAAATAGAAGAAAGAATTGTAAGCACAGAAAAGAGTAGGTTCGCTTGCTACTTTAACAAAATCTCTGTGACTATTCAATAACCACTAACTAAGAAACTGACAAAAAGGGAAAAACCTGTCCACAGTTATCATGACCATCATCCAGCAACACGGGACATGCACACACAAAGACTTAGGAATACCTTTTTAGGAGACGGTTTGTAGAGCTTCATACTGAGAATCGAAATTGCCTAGATTCATCTGGAGTCTCGCCCCACTACCAGTACCCCACAGCAGCTGTGGTCAGGTCCTGTGGCCTTTCTGGGGGCCAGGCACGTCCACCAGCATGCCACAGGAGCCATAGGTAGTCCCTGCATCTGGTCCAGGGGCCAGCCTTGCCTAGGTATCATCAAAAATATAAAATGAGATGGAGGGGGAGTAAAAAGATACAACTATGGAATTTAATTTTTTTAAAGTTTGTAAAAATGGCAGTAAATACATACATATCAACACTTACTTGAGAAGTACATAAACTAAATTTGGAAATCAAAAACAGAATGGCTGAATGGAGTTTTCCAAAAAGATCAATCTATATGTTGCCTACAAGAGACTCACTTTAGAAAGAAGAACAGACAGACAGGAAGTGAGGGGATAGAAAGAGATATTTCATGCAAAAGGTAATGAAAAGAGAGCTGGAGTAGTTATATTAGACAAAACAGACTTTGAGGCAAAGGCTGTAATAAAACACAAAGAAGAGCATTACATAATGACAAAGGGGTCAATCTAGCAAGAAGATATACACTTGAAATGTATGCATCCAACAGATGAGTACCAAGAAATATAAAACAAATATTAATGGACTTAAAGGGAAAAATTGAAAGCAATACAACAATGGTAGGGTACTGTAATATCCCACTTACAACAATGGATAGGTCATCCAGACAGAAAATCAATAAGAAAACATTGGACTTAAATACCACATTAGAGCAGATGAATTTACAATAGATTTATGTAGAATATTCCATCCAAAAGCAGCAGAATATACATTCTTGAATTCATATAGAATGTTCTACAGGATCAGATCAGATCAGATCAGATCAGTCACTCAGTCGTGGCCGACTCTTTGCGACCCCATGAATCACAGCACACCTGGCCTCCCTGTCCATCACCAACTCCCGGAGTTCACTCAGACTCACATCCATCGAGTCAGTGATGCCATCCAGCCATCTCATCCTCTGTCATCCCCTTCTCCTCCTGCCCCCAATCCCTCCCAGCACCAGAGTCTTTTCCAATAAGTCAACTCTTCACATGAGGTGGCCAAAGTACTGGAGTTTCAGCTTTAGCATCATTCCTTCCAAAGAAATCCTAGAGCTGATCTCCTTCAGAATGGACTGGTTGGATCTCCTTGCAATCCAAGGGACTCTCAAGAGTCTTCTCCAACACCACAGTTTAAAAGCATCAATTCTTCAGCTCTCAGCCTTCTTCACAGTCCAACTCTCACATCCATACATGACCACAGGAAAAACCATAGCCTTGACTAGACGGACCTTTGTTGGCAAAGTAATGGCTCTGCTTTTGAATATGCTATCTAGGTTGGTCATAACTTTCCTTCCAAGGAGTAAGCATCTTTTAATTTCATGGCTGCAATCACCATCTGTAGTGATTTTGGAGCCCAGAAAAATAAAGTCTGACACTGTTTCCACTGTTTCCCCATCTATTTGCCATGAAGTGATGGGATCAGATGCCATGATCTTCGTTTTCTGAATGTTGAGCTTTAAGCCAACTTTTTCACTCTCCACTTTCACTTTCACCAGGAGGCTTTTGAGTTCCTCTTCACTTTCTGCCATAAGGGTGGTGTCATCTGCATATCTGAGGTGATTGATATTTCTCCTGGCAATCTTGATTCCAGCTTGTGTTTCTTCCAGTCCAGCATTTCTCATGATGTACTCTGCATATAAGTTAAATAAACAGGGTGACAATATACAGCCTTGACAAACTCCTTTTCCTATTTGGAACCAGTCTGTTGTTCCATGTCCAGCTCTAACTGTTGCTTCCTGACCTGCATACAAATTTCTCAAGAGGCAGATCAGGTGGTCTGGGATTCCCATCTCTTTCAGAATTTTCCACAATTTATTGTGATCCACACAATCAAAGGCTTTGGCATAGTCAAAAAAGCAGAAATAGATGTTTTTCTGGAACTCTCTTGCTTTTTCTATGATCCAGCGGATGTTGGCAATTTGATCTCTGGTTCCTCTGCCTTTTCTAAAACCAGCTTGAACATCTGGAAGGTCACGGTTCACATATTGCTGAAGCCTGGCTTGGAGAATTTTGAGCATTACTTTACTAGCGTGTGAGATGAGTGCAATTGTGCAGTAGTTTGAGCATTCTTTGGCATTGCCTTTCTTTGGGATTGGAATGAAAACTGACCTTTTCCAGTCCTGTGGCCACTGCTGAGTTTTCCAAATTTGCTTGCATATTGAGTGCAGCACTTTCACAGCATCATCTTTCAGGATTTGGAATAGCTCAACTGGAATTCCATCATCTCCACTAGCTTTGTTTGTAGCGATGCTTTCTAAGGCCCACTTGACTTCACATTCCAGGATGTCTGGCTCTGGGTCAGTGATCACACCATCGTGATTATCTGGGTCACGAAGATCTTTTTTGTACAGTTCTTCTGTGTATTCTTGCCATCTCTTCTTAATATCTTCTGCTTCTGTTAGGTCCATACCATTTCTGTCCTTTATCGAGCTCATCTTTGCATGAAATGTTCCTTTGGTATCTCTGATTTTCTTGAAGAGATCCCTAGTCTTTCCCATTCTATTGTTTTCCTCTATTTCTTTGCATCGATCGCTGAAGAAGGCTTTCTTATCTCTTCTTTGGAACTCTGCATTCAGATGTTTATATCTTTCCTTTTCTCCTTTGCTTTTCGCTTCTCTTCTTTTCAGCTATTTGTAAGGCCTCCCCATTCAGCCATTTTGCTTTTTTGCATTTCTTTTCTATGGGAATAGTCTTGATCCCTGTCTCCTGTACAATGTCACGAACCTCATTCCATAGTTCATCAGGCACTCTATCTATCAGATCTAGGCCCTTAAATCTATTTCTCACTTCCACTGTATAATCATAAGGGATTTGGTTTAGGTCATACCTGAATGGTCTAGTGGTTTTCCCTACTTTCTTCAATTTCAGTCTGAATTTGGCAATAAGGAGTTCATGATCTGAGCCACAGTCAGCTCCTGGTCTTGTTTTTGCTGACTATACAGCTTCTCCATCTTTGGCTGCAAAGAATATAATCAACCTGATTTCAGTGTTGACCATCTGGTGATGTCCATGTATAGAGTCTTCTCTTGTGTTGTTGGAAGAGGGTGTTTGTTATGACCAGTGCATTTTCTTGGCAAAACTCTATTAGTCTTTGCCCTGCTTCATTCTGTATTCCAAGGCCAAATTTGCCTGTTACTCCAGGTGTTTCTTGACTTCCTACTTTTGCATTCCAGTCCCCTCTAATGAAAAGGACATCTTTTTTGGGTGTTAGTTCTAAAAGGTCTTGTAGGTCTTCATAGAACCGTTCAACTTCAGCTTCTTCAGCATTACTGGTTGGGGAATAGACTTGGATTACTGTGATATTGAATGGTTTGCCTTGGGAATGAACAGAGATCATTCTGTCATTTTGAGATTGCATCCAAGTACTGCATTTCGGACTCTTTTGTTGACCATGATGGCTACTCCATTTCTTCTGAGAGATTCCTGCCTGCAGTAGTAGATATAATGGTCATCTGAGTTAAATTCACCCATTCCAGTCCATTTCAGTTCGCTGATTCCTAGAATGTCGACATTCACTCTTGCCATTTCTTGTTTGACCACTTCCAATTTGTCTTGATTCATGGACCTGACATTCCAGGTTCCTATGCAATATTGCTCTTTACAGCATTGGACCTTGCTTCTATCACCAGACCCATCCACAGCTGGGTATTCTTTTTGCTTTGGCTCAATCCCTTCATTCTTTCTGGAGTTATTTCTCCACTGATTTCCAGTAGCATATTGGGCACCTACTGACCTGGGGAGTTCCTCTTTCAGTATCCTATCATTTTGCCTTTTCATACTGTTCATGGGGTTCTCAAGGTAAGAATACTGCAGTGGTTTGCCATTCCCTTCTCCAGTGGACCACATTCTGTCAAATCTCTCCACCATGACCCGCTGGTCTTGGGTTGCCCCATGGGCATGGCTTAGTTTCATTGAGTTAGACAAGGCTATGGTCCTAGTGTGATTAGATTGACTAGTTTTCTGTGAGTATGGTTTCAGTGTGTTTGCCCTCTGATGCCCTCTTGCAACACCTACCATCTTACTTGGGTTTCTCTTACCTTGGGCGTGGGGTATCTTTTCACAGCTGCTCCAGCAAAGCGCAGCCATTGCTTCTTACCTTGGACGAGGGGTATCTCCTTACCGCCGCCCTTCCTGACCTTCAATGTGGGATAGCTCCTCTAGGCCCTCCTAGATAACACATTAGTTCACAAAACAAGTCTCAGTAAATTCAAGAAGACTGAAATCATATCAAACATCTTTTCTCAATACAATGGCACGAAACTGGAAATGGATCACAAGAAAAATATGGGAAAAGCCACAAAAATACAGAAACTAAATAATGTGCTACTGAAAAACCACTGGGTCATCAAAGAAGCATTTTAAAAATACTTAGAGACAAATGAAAACAGAAACACAAAATACCAAAAACTATGAGATGCAGCAAAAATGCTTCTAAGAAGGTAGTTAATAACAGTATCAGCCTACCTCAAGAAATAGGAAAAATCTTAAATAAGAAATTTCACTTTATACCAAGAGGAAGTAGAAAATAAAGAACAAATGAAACCCCAAATTAGTATAAGGAAGGAAATACAATCAGAGTGAAATAGAGACTGAAAAAGCAATAGGAAAGATCAATGAAACTAACAGCTTGTTCTTTGAAAAGATAAATGAAATTGAAAAACCTTTAGCCAGACTAAGAAAAAAAAGAGAGCAGACTTAAATAAATAAAATCAGAAATGAAAGAATAGACATTATGGCAGAACCCACAGAAGTAGAAAGGATCATAAGAGACTATAAGAACAATTATACACCAACAAATTGTATAGCAAATAAAAGAAATGGCTTAGTTCCTAGAGATATACACTCTCCCCAGACTGTATCAAGAAGAAACAGAAAATTTGAATAGACAGTTACTAAAACAGCAATCAAAGATGTCCCAAGAAAGAAAAGCCCAGGGCCAAACAACTTCATTGGCAAATTCTACAAAATATTTGAAGTTTAATACCTATCCTTATCAAACTCTTCCAAAATGTTGAAGAGGGGAGAAAACTTTCAGACACATTTTACAAAATCAACATTACTCTGATACCAAAACCAGATGAAGATATTATGAAAGAAGAAATTATAGGCCAATACCATTGCACATGGTGACTGCAGCTGTGAAATTAAAAGGTGCTTGCTCCTTGGAAGAAAAGCTATGACCAGCCTAGATAGCATATTTAAAAGCAGAGACATTACTTTGCCAACAGAGGTCTGTCTAGTCAAAACTGTGGTTTTTCCAGTAGTCATGTATGGATGTGATAGTTGGACTATAAAGCTGAATGCTGAAGAATTGATGCTTTTTTGACCTGTGGTATTAAAGAAGACTCTTGAAAGTCTCTTGGATTGCAAGGAGATCAAACCAGTCAATCCTAAAGAAAATCAGTCCTGAATATTCATTGGAAGGACTGATGCTGAAGCTGAAACTCCAATACTTTGGCCACCTGATGCGAAGAACTCACTGGAAAAGATGCTGATGCTGGGAAAGATCAAAGGCGGGAGAAGAAGGGGATGACAGAGGATGAGATGGTTGGATGGCATTACTGACTCATTGGACATGAGTTTGAGCAAGCTTCAAGAGTTGGTGATAGACAGGGAAGCCTGGGGTGTTGCAGTTCATGGGGTTGCAAAGAGTCGGACATGACTGAGTGACTAAATGGAACTAATTCTTGATATACATGCAAAAATCTTCAACAAAATATTAGCAAATCAGATCCAACAATACAGTAAGAAAATCATACACTCTGAAATCCTGACATTAGTGACAACACGGATAAAAGTTAAAGATATTTGGCTAAGTCAAGTAAGTAAGACAGAGAAAGACAAATACTGTGATTTCATTCATACATGGAATCTAAAAATAAATGAGCAAACAAAATAAAACAAAAACAGATACAGAGAACAGATTCGTGGTTATCACAGGGGGGCAAGCTAATGGGTGGAGGGAGTCAGCTGTGAGGTAACTAGACTGTGGTGGTGATCATTTTGTAGTGTGTACAGATATATTATCATATTTCACAACCAAAATTCATGTACTCAAAATATTGCTTAACATCCTAATACTCAAGAACTGAGGGGACTCATAGGGATCAAATAGAGCAATATTCTCATTTTATGAAGGAGAAAACAGAAACAAGGAGCTTAAGCAACTAATTTAAAGTAATATTGCAGGTTAGTAGAAAAACAGAACTAGAGTCCAGGTGCTCAAGTCCACTGGCTCTTCCATTACATCACTTATTACACTCAGGTTTTTGCATTTTTCCAGGCTACAGTATAGAAAGGTGAAAGAATTAGCAAAAAGCTTCAACGAGTTCATTGCAAGAGCCTGGATCCTAGACAATGCAGCCTGGAAATGCTATTGCTGCTGCTGCTAAGTCACTTCAGTTGTGTCCGACTCTATGCAACCCCATAGACGTCAGCCCACCAGGCTCCGCCGTCCCTGGGGTTCTCCAGACAAGGACACTGCAGTGGGTTGCCATTTCCTTTTCCAATGCATGAAAGTGAAAAGTGAAAGTGAAGTCGCTCTGTCCTGTCTGACTCTTCGCGACCCCATGGACTGCAGCCCACCAGGCTCCTCTGTCCATGGAATTTTCCAGGCAAGAGTACTGGAGTGGGTGCCATTGCCTTCTTTGGCTTAATGGCTCAGTTGTGTCCAACTCTGGACCGTAATCCAATGGACTGTGGCCTGCCAGGCTCCTCTGTCTGAGGGATTTCCCAGGAAGTAATATTGGAGTGGGGTGTCACTTCCTACTCCAGGGAATCCTCCCAACCCAGATATCTGGGAAGCCTGGAAGTGCTAATAGGGAAGGTGTATTTACTCTGCAAAAGCCCCGAGAATGGATATTTCCAGAGACCTTCCCAGGTGCCAGGCATTTCATACACTGTGATACTTAATCCTGCAGACATATGAGGGTGGTAAAGGCATTCTTTCTGGAAAAGGAGGAGGCAACGAGACTCAGAAAACATCCTAAGATCTCCTAGTTGGTAAACGTGGCTGAGCTGCGCATGCCCAACCCCAGTCCTGTGATCTACCTGTTAGACTATGTTACCTTGGAGATCAATACACAGATGCACTTCCTAAACCACCAATGAAAGCTTCCCCTATGTGCACGGATGCTTCTGTCTGACTGGTGTCCACAGCTAGATGCATTTTACGATGGTCTGCCTAATTGAACCAATAAAGAAAAAAAAATTATTCGGAATGACCACAGCCATTAAGCTGTGTTTTAGACACATGGAAAGATGGGGTCAGTCATCTAGTGCTCCTCTGACCCACCTCACTGATAACATAGCTCTTGAGAGAGCGTGAATTTCGTGTCAAAGTTTAAAAGTTTATACTTAAAGCCTAAATTTTCCTGGGAAGAGTACAACCGAATAGGACAATATCCTAAAGTGCTTTGTTACTTGTAGATGATTTAAAAGTAAAATCTATTTTTTCCATTGTGATATTTTTAGCAATACTTTTGGCCATGTAGAGAAAACAAGATAGTTACTCAGGGACTTCCCTGATGGTCCAGTGGTTAAGACTCTGTGCTTTCACTGCAGGGGGCACAGGTTCGATCCCTGGTCAGGGAACTAAGGTTCCACAGGCCATGTGGGGTGGCCAAACAAAAATAATTGCTCGGAATCCATGTCAGAGTGCTTTTTAAAAGATGGATTTTCGGTAAGAACAATGAATTCTTTAGAGTATGTTGAAAATCAGTATACTGGTCCATTGTCACTTTTGATGTCTGGTTCTTCTCCTTTCTACGTGGCCTCAGTCATCCCAGCTGATTTCAGTGTCAACTGAAGCTGCAGGTGCCACAGTGCTACAGTCTCTACTATAACTATTCCATTTTTCAGTTTAAAGTCCCTTCCAGGAGGTAAGACCAATGGATCCAGTATCCCGACTGCACGTCATTTGATTGATTGATGCTAGTTGTGAATTAATCCAGCTTCCCTTTGTACTTTATCCTTTTTATAACCCAACTCCAATTTCCCCTCCTTACCCCATCCTGTGTTAGCAGTACAAACTTTCAGATACCTTCATGATATTTCCCCAGGTGGAGCTACCTCAGCCATAGATATTTCATCTGTAATTAACATTTACATAATTTGCAAGTGCTTTTCTTGGTATGATATTATTGTCTTAAGAAAGAGGATTTGTTGTCAAGGTGACCAAGAAGGTGCAACGTACAATATGGATTTTCTCGAAACTGCTTTGTTACACTCTGACTCTGTTTAGAAGGTTTTGTCAGATGACTGCAAAGTACCCGATGGTGGCTTGACATCTTCTGAATTTTCTGCCTCTTTGCATTGCTTAGGTAGGCCCTGACCACCTATCCATTTCCCCTAAAGTTTACTAACACAGCAGTTTTTCCAACCAACCTTGATTCTACTTCCACTAAATTCAATCTCCTCACTGGTCACACTCAGCAATCACATCTCATACATTCCAGGCTCCAAAGCGTACAAAGTAAAACCGGAGGAAGGAAAAACAGAGGAGATTAGAGGTAAGGCTCAAGGGGTAATAAGTTTTTTGCAAAACTAAATCCACACTGTTCTTTATTATTTTTAGATCATACAGATTTTTGAGGATGGGCAAGAAGTAGAGAAATAGAGCTTTTAAAAGGTGCTGAAAGGAAAAAAGAATAGATATTGTGATGTAGAGGCACCAGGGCTATCTTTAAATATTTCATCATTCTCCTCCTGTTTATTCTTCCATTCATCCCTCATTTGATAAGTTATCGTGTGCTGGGTCCTGGGTGCCAAGAGGAATAAGAAATAAGTTGATTTCAAGAAAGTATAGTGCGGCAAACCAGCCGTCAGTTCATGTCATTTGATTCTGGCTCTGATTCTTAATCTGCCCCCGCTTCATTCCAGTCCCTCACTACATGCCTTTACTATATTTTACTTGCATTTTTGCAACATTTTGCTTCCACCCCAGTGCTGCAACCAAAGTAGCTACTTTGCTAAAGCAGACAGAACAAGTCCTAACTCTGCTTATGTGTCTGAAATGACCCCGGCAAGAGGCTGGTCCCCAGCTCCCCTTCTAGCTTCGCCTCTTTCCGTGTCTCAGTATTCTCCATGATCCAGCCACACCTGACTCCACCAGCACATCTGTATTATTTTGTTTGTGCTTTCTGGAATGTTCTTCTTTCTCTTTTCTGTCTGGTGTTAATCAGGTGTCTTCAGAGAAACAGAACCAGTAGAATACACACACACACACACCAGCTATTTATTTATTTTAAGGACTTGTCTCACACAATTATGGGAGCTGGCAAGTTTTCAATTGTGCTGTAGGCTGGAAAGTCAGGAGAGGGTTGTAGTCTGGAGTCCAAAGTACACAGGGGAGCAGACTGAACACCCAGGCAGGGTTTCTTATTTTTTATACTTCAGTCTTGAGGAAAATTTATTCTATTTTGGGAAACCTCAGCCTTTGCTCTCAATACTTTCAGCTGATTGGACGAGGCCCACCCACATTGTGGAGGGTAATCTGCTTTACTCGAAGTCTACTGATTTAAATGTTAAGTACATCTTAAAAAATACCTTCATAGCAGCATGTAGACTGGAGTTTGACCAAACAGCTTTGTCACAGCTTAGTGAAGTTGACACATAAAATTAACCATCACATGCCTCAAACCTTCACCTCTTTGAAAGATTAATTCAAATAAGACCTCTGATGGAAGCTTTCTTACCTTGGCATAGTTTAGCCAGGTGTAGCCTGGTGCTAAAAGGAGTTGTAGATCAGGGATCGATATTGGCACCAGGGGGCAGCAATCTGTTCATTTTCCCAGCTAAGGAGGCGTGGTTCTCCAAGGAGTTTGCCTTCTGACATGTGCCTTAAACAGTGAACTGAAATTCAACAGGAAGAAAGAGATAAGAGTTTTCTAGGCAAGGGGAGCAGCCAGTTCAAAGACAGAATCACAAAATCACACAGCTGTGAGGGAGCAGCAAGCAAGTATCGGGGTGGAGACTAGAGAGCTAGGCCAGACCCAGATCACAGAGGGGCTTTTTTAATTTCCTGGGGCTACTGTAACAAACTACCACAAGTTGGAAGTTTAAACCACAAAAAGTTGTCCTGCGCTGCTGGTGGCTGACACCTTCCTCTCTCCTTAGCTTGAAGCTGCGTGATTCCAACCTCAGCCTCCATCTTCACTCAGCCTTCTTCTCTCTGTGTGTCTTTGTCGTCTCCTTTTCTGTCTCTTATGAAGACAGCCCATCTTCATATTTAAAAGGCCCATCCTATCCAGGATAATCTCATCTCAGATGTGTGTGCATGCTCAGTCGTTCAGTCGTGTGTACTCTTTTGTGACTGCATGTACTGTAGCTCCCCAGGCTCCTCTGTCCATGGCGTTTTCCTGACAAGGAAACTGGAGAGGGTTGCCATTTCCTCCTCCAGGGTATCTTCCCAACCCAGGGATCGAACCCATGTCTCCTGCATAGGCAGGCGGATTCTTTACTGATGAACCACCTGGGAAGCCCCAATCTCATCTCAGATACTTCCCTTTATTATACCAGCGAAGACGCTTATTCCAAATCAAGTCACATTCTGACATTCCAGGTGGACCTATCCTTTGGGGAGACACAATTTAATCCACTATAGCCTTGTGGGAAAAATGACAGATGTGGATCTGAGCCTGCATTCAAGGACCACAGATTCAGGTTTCAGGTGGTTAACATCAGTGAGTGGGGGCCGAGGTGCCTGCTGTGACCAGCCTCATCTGAGAGGAGCAGCCGCTGCTCAGCTCCTGAAGGAATGTGGGCCAACACTGTCACATCACTTCAAGTTTTGAAGAAAACTCAGATTTCTAGAATTTTACCTAAAATCTCATTTTAAAATTTGGAAACAAATCGAAGTGAAAACAAAACCAAGACTGACATCACAGTATGAGTGCAAGAAATGAGTCTGTTGCCTGGGGATGGCCCATAGATGCTTGGTTTACAAGAGTCACTGTAATAGATGATCAGCCCCATAGAAGTGTGAAACACAGCGAGCAGGGTACAGGCCCCAGGTGGCTTCACGAGAAGACAATCTTGGTGTCAGAGTGGAGGATGGATCAAAGGGACTGAGTCTCAAAGCCAGAAGGCAAAGTAGGAGGTCATTGCGGTAGGCCAGGAGAGGCTACCGGAGAAGGCAATGGCACCCCACTCCAGTACTCTTGCCTGGAAAATCCCATGGATGGAGGAGCCTCGTGGGCTGCAGTCCATGGGGTCGCTAGGAGTTGGACACGACTGAGCGACTTCACTTTCACTTTTCACCTTCATACATTGGAGAAGGAAATGGCAACCCACTCCAGTGTTCTTGCCTGGAGAATCCCAGGGACGAGGGAGCCTAGTGGGCTGCTGTCTATGGTGTCACACAGAGTCGGACACGACTGAAGCGACTTAGCAGCAGTAGCAGCAGCAGGAGAGGCTACATTCAGTTAACTCAAGGATTGGCAGTCTAAATGCACCACTGAGGCTCTATGAACACTTATTGAATGATCCAGAAATTAGCTGGCACTTAAAATAACTAGGATGTATGAAATAGTAAAACCCAAGGAGACAAAAATGTTTTCCTATAGAGTTAAAATATCAAAGAACTCTTTTTTCTCTTTTTTAAGAACTAGATCTATCGACAACCATTCTGCTTTCATTTTCAAATGAAAAATATAACCGCATACACAACTAATTAAATTAATATAGCTTATTATGACAAAAATAATTTTCTTTTAACTTTGTGGACAGCACCACATTTTATATTAAGCTGCTAATACTCATAACCATATGATTTCAAAATCAGCCAAGCTTGAAAAATTATTGTCTCTGACATTCCCCATGATCAAAGCAACCCCAATTATAATATTATATTAACCAAGCTAAAAAATAGGATTACAATTTCTAACCTTTCTGAATGGTAATTAGTCATCTAACTATGTATCCACATTTATTTGATATATTTGCATAGTTAATTAATTATGATTTATTTAAAAGTATTCCATTTGTAAAACTTTGCTCTCCTTAGCCTACAAATCAAATTGTCAAGGGATAAATTTAATTTTAAAATATCTTTTAAAAATCGTGTTAAGATATGTTTAAGTCATAGGAAAAGAAAGTGCTAAAAATATGTGATTTTTCTCTTTTGAAAAAATTAAACTTTTAAGAAGAGATGGGGCTGAGTTTGAGGAAGCTAATAACTTAAATGCAAATGAAGTCTCCTTCAGAACAATTGAGTAAATGATGAACTAGAAAATACAGTGTCCCTAAACAGTGCTGGGTGTACACCCAAAGAGAAAGCTTTCAAATCTTTAGGATCTATTAGGCTGTAGTACATCAGTGCATGAGTTAAATTACATGATCTCGAACACTCAGAGAGATGCATCCCCACTGAGTCACTCAAGGTGAATCAAGGTCAAACTACTACAGAGCATAGATTAAAAGGTTAAAAACCATTTAAAATGAGTACCACAAATTAAAATGGATGTGTACCTACATGAACTTAACTGACCAGGTGAAAAATTCAATTATTCAGTTGTTTATAAATATCAAAATATCTGGATGGAGAAAGCTTCCAGATTTGACCTGGATTTTCTGGACTGTGTGAATGTATCTGTACAAGTTTAATTTCTGGGACTTCTGATCAAGGCTGTGGCATCCACAGATGCAGAGAACTCCACTACTACTTATAAGGCACAGAAATTGTCGCCAAAACTACTCCTAAATATTAACAAAGAAATTTACGATGAAAATAGAAAACTTCAGGTAGCAAAATGAAGTGGCACAGTAAGCAAAGAAGTGGTGGGACGCAGGTTCCAGTGTGGAAACTCACCTCAGGACCTACAGGTCAGGAAAGAGTCCCCACGCACACCCAAGAGATGATCCAGGCTCCCTTCCCAGAGGAAGAAGCTGTGACATCACTATTCTATCAATAAGAACTGAAAGATCTTTGCTTGTAATCCCGGAAGACCAGTTCATACCTTACTGTGGGAGGAAACAATTGCCTTGAGAGTGGAACCTGAATTTGTGCTGAAAAGGCAATAAAACATGGAGCCATGAATTAATATAAACACGGTTCATAAACAGGGAAACTTTTAGGATCTTGGTAGAGACACTGAAAAATGTTTCACGGAAAATAGAACTCAATTTTTGGGTTTCCCTTAAGACTGAGAGATAAACTTTCATAGGGAAATTTCTAATACAGTCAAGGTTTTGTACAAAGCAAGACAATCCACAGACATTAAATTAGTTACCATCTCAATTATTAGGAATAAAGGAGCAATAGCTACATAAAGAGAAATTATTCCAGCTTATTTTTAAAAGTAATTGAACTACATCTGAGGCATTATCTGTAAAGACTAAAAGAACTAAAATATACTTTTAGCAGTAATATTACTGTAAGACTGTTGTGTCCATTGAAGGATAAAGAAAATGAATATTTATATTTGAGTCATTGAGAACCAAGGATTTCAATGTGGGAAAAAATGATACAGATATGAGCTCAATGAGGCTAAGTAGAAACTCTATAATTATGGATTTGAACTAGAAATAGTTCAAATGTAAAGTTCAGTACAAAGTCTTGATAGATTTATCTACTTCTTGTCCAGTCACCAAGTCATGTCCAACTCTTTGGGACCCCATGAGCCACAGCATGCCAGGCTTTTCTGTCCTTCGCTGTCTCCCAGAATTTGCTCAAACTCATGTCCATTGAATCAGTGATGCCACCCAATCATCTCATCCTCTGCTTCCCCCTTCTTCTCTTGCCCTCAGTCTCTCCCAGCATCAGGATCTTTTCCAATGAGTCAGCTCTTCACTATGCTAGTAACACACACACACACACACACACACACACACCAAAAAGCAAAAACAGTCATGAGGGTGGGAAGGGTCCAAATAGCAATGGGCAATGAACATCTCTTGGTTCAGGTTGTGGTTTTAAATACCATTCACTAAACAAAGAAGCCACAAATCCATGGATAAGTGCTTGAGTTCTGGAACAGGAAGTTTTTAAGAGCCCGGACTACCTTGTCATACCCGAAATCAAGGGAATTATCAAAGACTCTAAGTTACATGTCAAAGCGACTTAAAAGCCGAGTTGAGAAAGTTCCCACAGGTCAGAGATGGGACACTTTGAAGACCAAGAAAGACAGCAGCATATCAAATATTTCTAAATGCATGGGTTCGTGAAGGTATTAAAAGGAAGCACTTCCTTTGTCATCTTTTGAAGCGGTTGGGGCACCAACTCATTTGAAAACTCTTAAATAAAAGAAAAAAGTCAAATATTTTTACATTCTTATCCTTTCTGTTTGAACTGTACCTGGGGTAACCAAATAATTGATGAAGAAAATTTCTGTCTCTAGGAGGATTGGTTTCAAGCTTATGAATACAAAAGGAATAATAATATTAAAACAGTCATTTGGAAATTCAACTTGAGTGAATTTAGGCAATTTTAGGACTTCCCAAGTGGCACTAGTGGTAAAGACCCGCCTGCAAATGCAGGAGACAGAAGAGACATGGGTTCAGGAAGATCCCCTGGAGAAGGGTATGGCAACCCACTCCAGCATCCCTGCCTGGAGAATTCCATGGACAGAGGAGCCTAGTGGGCTAGAGTGTCACAAAGAGCTGGACAAAACTGAAATGACTTAGCACATAGCACAGGCATTTTTATCACTAGCTGGTAACATCAAAAAAAGAAATTCAACCAGGCATTATGAATCTCTTCATGGTATATAACATTATAAAATATTTTTGCCAAACAAAATAATGAATATGATCAGGTTTCTAGGTCTAACTACCAATTTTCAGGAAATGGTATATAGAAGAGTATTTAAAATAGTAAATAATTGCATGAATTAATAAAAGATAAGTAAAACAACATAATAAAGATAAAACTGAAGCAATGAACCCAACAACAGTTAACAAAAAAATGGGAATAGTATGAATAACTAAAATTTAAAGTATCAGAGAATAGTATGAATGACTAAAATAGATAAACATATGACTTTCAAGAAAAATATACATTGGTGCAATGTACTCAAGGAGAAACAGAAGACTGAGTAGAAAAATAATTATTAAAGAAATGGATTAAAAGCCAAAATCCTACCCTGTCCTTTCCCAGGGCAGTGATAAGACAAAGGCCTGGGAAGTTTTAGAAGAAAGTGTTATGGAAACTTTACAAGTGCTCTCTCTTTTATAAAAGCAATTTTATGCTAGTATAATCTTGATAATCAAACAACAAAATAAATTATAGACATATCTTATTTTGAAATGATGTAAAAATACTAAGTAAAATATTAGAAAATTGACTATCCGGGTTATAGAAAAAATTGTTAGGACCAACTATGGTTTATTTAAGGAATTCAATAATTTTTTTTAAAAGATTAGACATCTCTAAATATTATTCACAGTACTAATAAATTCAGATTAAAGCCAATATAACTGTCTCAATGATTAGAGAAAAATTATTTTAGAAAAATTATTCTATAAAAGTCCTTTATGATGAAAGCTCTTATTAAGCTACGAACATGAAATAGAGTTCTTAAGCTAAAGGAGGGCATCTAAAAAAAAGTTATAATGATCCTCACACTTACATAACTTAAAAGAATTTCCATTAATGTGCTTTATAAAACAAGGATGGTCATTATAGTCATCCAACCTTGTTCTCATGGAACTAACCAACAAGATAATAAAAGAAATAGAGACATCCCTGGAGGTCCAGTGGTTAAAACTCCAGGCTTCCACAGGGACATGGGTTCGATACCTGGTGAGGGAACATGCCATTCAGTGCTGCCACCTAAAATAATAATAATAATAAATAAATAGATGAATAAATTCTTATTAAAAAAGGTAATAAAGAAATCAACTACAATTTACAGGATTATAAAGAAGAAGGCAGACTGCAAATGATGATCTACATATGTGATCCAAGAGAACCAACTGACAGAATATTACAGCTATTAATATAAAAGATTTTAGGAACGTTAGTATATAAAAATTAACACAGAGAACTCATAGATTTTCTATTTCTAAAATATAATCGATTTTAAAACCCTATTCACGGTGGCAATGAAATTTGTGAGGTAGCCAGGAACAAATTTAGCAAAAGATATGTTCAATTGTTATGAAGAAATTTTACTCTGTTGCGGAACATTGAAATAGATTTAAAGTAATAAATATATCGTTTTCATGAATGAGAAGACTCACAATAATGAAGATACCATTTCCCTACCAAATAAAATTTGAAATTGAATGCTGTTGGAATTAAAATCCCATCACTAAGTTTTTAGAGTTTGTGAAGGAGATTCAAAGCTTAAAATGGAAGAAAAAAAAAAATTGAAAACGAAGTGAAGTGAAGTGAAAGTCGCTGAGTTGTGTCTGACTCTTTGCAACTATAGAGTCCATGGAATTTGAAAACTATCTAAGATAATTCTAAAAACAAAATTAAACAATGGAAATAGGCACAAACAAGGGAAAGATAACTATTCTATAAGGTACCAAGATAATATAAAGCTTAATTTAAAATATGGTGTAATATAAAGCAATATAAAATGATATGCTTTTTGAATAAGAAAAAAATTGCTGAATAGTACAGAATATAATGTCTCATGGCAGATTTGTCTTATGTGGGAACTTATGTGAAAGGTGATATTACAACTCAGTGGGCAGAAAATAGACTGTTAATATGTGATAAGGCAATAAATGGCTCTCAGTATGGAAAAAATAGACGTGACTCCCTTTCTCACCATATCACATACAAATGAATTCTGTGTGGATTAAATGCCTAAAAGAGAAAACCAAAAATTTGAAACTAGTAGAAGAAAATACAGGTGGTAGTTTTATCAACTGAGAATAAAAAAATGGATGTCTTAACCAAGGAGATTTATACATTTGACCACATCACAATTAAAGCTCTAATTTATGCAGTAATAAACACAAACCTGTAGTTAAAGGTATGTGAAAACTGAAAAAAATTTAACATACATTAATTATATATTATATATAATTTATTGTTTTATTATTTATGTTTATCATTATACATAATATAATAATGATATATAATATATATATTATATATAATAGTGGCTTTCCTGGTGGCTCAGATGGTAAAGCATCTGCCTGCAATGCAGGAGACCCGGGTTCAATCCCTGAGTCAGGAAGATACCCTGGAGAAGGAAATGGCAACCCACTTCAGTACTCTTGCCTGGAAAATCCCACGGACAGACAAACCTGATAGGTTACAATCCATGGGGTCGCAAAGAGTTGGACATGACTGAGCAACTTCACTTTATTTAATGATATATAATTAATATCTTTAATATAAGGAAGATAGGAGGAAATTCTAGAAATCTATAAGAAAGAGAAAACTCTCTAGAAAACTAAACACATGAAATTGGACAGCTATGAGAAGAGGAAATTAAATTGGTTAAAACACCAATAAAAGGAAATCTAGCTTTATTAATAATTGGAGAAATACAAACTGAAGAAACAAAGTACCATTTCTGGCTCATTTGATTTGCAAAAATTAAAATGCCAGAGTCTATCCAGTTGGCATTAAGGAAAAGGAACTCCTCCAAACTGATAATTCTTAAAACCACCCTGAAAAGCCATTGAGTAGTACATAGTCATCTGGAATATTTTTACACTATACCTAGCAACTCTGCTAGGTACCTGCTTTAAAGAAACTCTCAGTCATGTATCTAAGAAGATATGTACAAGAAGTTTGTTGCAGCTTTTTTTTTTTTTTTAAGGATTAAAATATAAACTATCTCATGTCTACAACTAGGAGAATGTATGCTGCTGCTGCTAAGTCGTGTGACCCCATAGATGGCAGCCCACCAGGCTCCTCCGTCCCTGGGATTCTCCAGGCAAGAACACTGGAGTGGGTTTTCCGTTTCCTTCTCCAATGCATGCATGCATGCTAAGACGCTTCAGTCGTGTCTGACTCTATGCGACCCTATGGTCAGCAGCCCACCAGGCTCCTCTGTCGACAGGATTCTCCAGGCAAGAATACTGGAGTGGGTTGCCATTTCCTCCTCCAAGAGAACATATAAAAGGCACTTAATTCTGAACTATGTTCGCTATTATAATTCTGGGTATTATCTTTATGATTCTTAATGACATTCATCTCTTGCCCTGAGTTTTGTCATTGATTTAGGGTACAAAATTTTGTGACCTCCCCATCCTCAGTGATTTTCTGTGAGTGCATTTCTGTATGTTTTTATGGATCCTTGACTAGGAAAAAAAATGGACAGATATTTAAAATAACAAAGCTTGGTTTTGGAGGATGGCCCTCAATAACAAATGAAAACTCAGGAGAAAGAAGAAACTTAGAGGTGAATGGAAGAGGATGTGACTGAAGAAGGCTTTGGGGTGGTGAGTGATTGGAGTTCATGGGACCTGGAGAATATGAAGGGGGCTGTGAACCAGTTTAAAAACCAGACGCTGTATCCGTCCAGTACTAAGTTCTAGGTCAAATTTTCTGGCTGAAATTAAAAAAATGATTGAGCAAATATTTTATTAAAAAATGTTATCTTCATTAAAATATTTTTATAAGCATACACAGCCTTTTTAATACAGTCTTGTTGTTGACTTTGGGGCATGGATGCTATGAGACTATCTTCTTCTTTTATGATTATATGTTAATTACATATTCTGATTACATTACACAGCAATTACATATTCCCTTGCTTCAGCCTTTCCAAAGGCAGTGGTTTAGATGATCTTGAAGTAGTCTTTCATAAATTATCACTTAATAAAAGAAAAGAAGCGTAGCCAATTATAATTAAGTGTTCAAGAGCTAACATTTTTTTTTTTTTTCTTTGTGAAAATAAGTTCTGGGAAATTTGTGCAGCCTCGTGTTCTGAGAGACTAAAAAACCTGATAGCAACTGAAAAACGACATTGTTAAATAAATGAGGTGCAAAATTTGATTTACCTAATATTGTTACAGTCTGGTGGGGAAAATCCACAATATTCTTCATCCTGTCACTTACAAATTAAAAAAGTATCCATTGTTTACTTAGTCCTAAAGTGCTGTGGCTGTTAGCACAGTTGTAGAAGCTGGGGTTGGCCCAAGCGGTTCCATGTTGGGGCACATGTGAGTACTGCACGCCTGAACACGCATGCTAACATATTTATGTCTACTTCTGGAGGACAGGTGTGATTTCTGTGTGTGTGCCATGACATGAATATTAGTTACAATGAGTTACAGTTTAAGGTGCCTGGTGATACTCTTCTGCTCACCTCTCTTGAATAGTTTACAAACTTTCACTTATGTGCAAATTTAGGACTCTCTATCATGCAGATCATTTTGGAGAAAATTTTAAACTTTTGGTAATTGCTCTACTAAATCATTATTTAGGTTTATGTCACTGCATCCATTCGGTTTTGGGTCACTTAGGAAGGTGGAATAGAAGGGCCATTCAGGTTCAGGTTTAGTTTAAGCAAAATTAATTATCTGTCTAGTGGTTTATCTGGATTGTGTTGGACCTGTTAATTAAATTTCAGCAGTATAGAGTTAGCCAAGTAAATGATGGAGGGATAATTTTGGAAACGGACAATATGGTATTCCTGAATATTCTAGTAGAACCCTCAGGAGAGTTAGTGTGGTTAGTCTTAAGTTTTCACTTCTGGTTTTTAGCTTTTGTCTGTATAGTCACAGAAATGAATTATTTGATTATTCTGTGATGCCAGCCACAGTGCTTTTGTGTGGGCTACCCGGGTGGCTCAGAGGGTAAAGCGTCTGCCTGCAATGCGGGAGGCCCAGGTTCAATCCCTAGGTCGGGAAGATCCCCTGGAGAAGGAAATGGCAACCCACTCCAGTATCCTTGCCTGGAAAATCCATGGACAGAGAAGCCTGGTAGGCTACAGTCCATGGGGTTGCAAAGAGTCGGACACAACTGAGCGACTTCACTTGGTTACTTGGTTGAGCAGGTTAGGCATACAGGGAACCAGATTCAACAGACTGAGTTCCTGTGAATCCTGGCTTTGCTCTCACCAGCTGGCTAACATTGGGTAAAATTCCAACCTTCCTGAGCCTCAGTTTCCACAGCCACACAATGGGATGATCATCACACTCATAAGGTGATTCCAAGGATACATTAAGATAGTATACATCAATTCCTGGGCACGGTGCAGTGTAAATGCATAAAACATAATAGTTAGTGTTACTCAAAGTCCCTGCCGTGTAACAGGATTTTCTGCTCACATCTTTCATGAGATAGCCAGGAGGCTTGTAATTGGTTTCTTGCTTGTTGCCCACTTAAACCTGGCTGCAAATTCGAATCACTTTTGAAGCTTTAAAACAATATCAGTGTCATATTTACTTCAAAATCATTTGGATAAGAATTTTGGCACTTGGCCTGGGTGTCATTTTTTTTCTTAAATTATCCTGAAATGATTCTAAATAGGAGCCAGGGTTGAAAGCCACTGACCAATGAAGTCTTTCTGAAAAAAAAAAAAAAATTCAACTTCTGGCTGAGTGGAGATGCAGGAGTGGGAATAGAGGGATTTATCTCTTCATTTTTATCAAGAAGCACCTAGAAATATAGCCCATAACCCTGCTTCCATTTTCTCACTTCCCATTTTCTTTTGTAGCTGTTGTGGTTAGGTTTCTACCCTCACCAGGGCACACATTACTGTTGGCTTTCTCGTTGCAGGGTCTGCTTACTTATGTGGTTGACAACATCTTCCTTCCTTGCGTCTTCCTCCTTGTCTTTAATATCAGTCTTGTCTGTTCCCATTCAATTTCTCCTGATTGGTCTTTCTAATTTCCTTCATGGACTCTTCTTCCTTTGTCTATCCCTATCAATACCAGATGCTGATAATCCCAAAGGTTTTATTCTTGACCCTCTTCCCTCCTCAAGCTTCATGTTCTCCATCAGCAATCTCAACCATGCCCATGGTTTCACCCTAATGGTGATGAACTCCAAACCATTTCTCATTCAGAACTTTGTCCTGAACTCTAGACGTTGAATTACCAAGTTTGCTGTTGTTTTTGTGACGCATGTAGAATAGTTCCTAGCACATAGGATGGACTTACTTATTTTTAAAATTAAATTAATCTACCAATGGATGGCCTATAAGGTTAGTACCAGACTAAGTGATTTGGATTTCATCCTGGATGCAATGAGAAATCACTGGAAATTTTTAAAGCAGCAAACTGAAATGATGACATATGGTTTTTTTGGAAAGATTCACTCTAGCCATATTTCAAGAGGTGGAAAACAGAGGAGACAGATCATAAAAAGGATGAGATAAGAAGATGGCAAAACTGATATTCATTGAGTTGATACAATGTGCCAGGTAAACAGTACTGAGCTATATACTTTACATGTATTATCTTATTCAATGCATATACTAGCCTTGAAACAGGTTTTATTGTCCCGTTCACTTCTCTAATAGGAAAACTGAGGATTAGAGAGGGATATAATACTTTGCATGGCAGCATTAAGTGAGTTACATTGGAGCATGAATCTAAGAAAAATATTGCATAGCTGGGAACTATGGAGATGGAGGTGAAACTTTTGGAGATGGAGGTGAAAGGGAGAACACATATTCAAATGGGAACAGAATTTGGTGCCATTAACTAAGGGCTGATATGGAAGGGGAGGATGGTGGTTCATCTCTATGTTGCCATCTTGAGCACATCCATTGGTCTCGGTAGACTTATGGACCCAAAGCTTCCATCCCATTAAATTATCTGCTCCTAGGCAGATCTCATCATTTCATATAAATTTGCATTTGACATTTTTGGATTTACTATCCCCTGCTTTCACTTTGATGTGATCAATTCTTTCCTCTATTTATTCAAGTAATATACATCATGCCCACACTTCAAGATTGGTATCTCAAGTTTTGCCTCTTCCATGTCACTTAAAAATTAATTTTAGCCCAAACAAAATCTCCATTCCTTAGAGTATATTACCTGCATCCAAAAATTTAGGCAGTGATCGGGGTGGTAGAACCAAATGTTTAAGTGTATGAATTTAGGAGTGAGAAAGACCATTGATTCAAATTAATTGCTGATGACTTTGGCAAATTATTTAACTGTTCTTTATTATTAACTGTTTTGGGCTGAGCTTTCTTAGCTATAAAACAAGTATTTCAATGGCATGAATATAAAGTACTGTGTGTGTATAAATTACAGTGAACATTAAATAAAGTAATGCATGTATAATGCTTGGCCCCTTGACCGACACATAGTAAGCACTTACTAAATACTGGCTAATATTGCCTTTATCATTAAATGCTTATATTTATCTCTATGTTCTCCCAGTGTTCTGTTTTACACTTGCATGCTCTGGCTTCCCAGGAACAATATAATTATCTCAAGGGCAGGAAAGTGTTCAACACATCTGGCAAATTACTAAATACTCTATAAATGCTGAATGAATGTATGATTGCACAACTTCTTTTGCTTTTCTTTCAGTGTTTAGCATAATATCAGACCATGCTAAATACTTAATAAACACTATTTGAGTATTTTAAAATTACTATTCAAAAACAATGAACAGTATGATCTTAATTAAATATAAATCCAAGTACACTGTAACCAGAGGAATTTTCTCTAAGTTTCATAGCAGCAGAACATTATGATGATGTCCTTTCTTGGTATCACTTGTATCTGTGTGAATATCTTCATCGAGAATTTCACATTTTCTTTGTATATGTGTCATTGTGGGGACTACAAGGGTGGAGCCTGTTAGTTTATGAAGAGGATACAGCAGAATTCATTCCTGTCTCCTCTCTTCCTTCCTTCTTTCTTCCTTCCCTCCTGCTCTCCCTCCCTTCCACCACTCTTTTCATCTCTCCCTCTTTTCTTCCTTTCTTCATTCCTCAAATGGATATCACACGCCTACTGTTTTCAAGATACGTGCCAGCACTGGAAATCCAAAGAGGAATATGAAGATTCAAAGAGGAAGAAGACTCAGTCATCATCTCAAGGAGCTTATAATTAGGCAGAGGGGGAGATAGACAGTAAATAGATAATACAGACCAATAAGAAGAAAACAGGGTTATGGGGCAAACCTTAGGATCGCAAACTTAAGGTTCATCACACCATTTCCTGTCATCTTAGATGTATCCAAGACACAATCGAGCACACTAAGTGAATGTGGAAACACATAACTGTGACCCTCAGTTGAGAAGACATAGTGCAAAATTAGGCTGGAGCATCTTTTCTGACATTACGTATTTGATTTCATTGATACATAGAACACAATTACTTGAAACACATGTCCACAAAAGTCCATAAAAATCAAGTGATCTTTCAGTATATAACAAAGGTAAAAGGTTACTGTCATCACTCTATGAATCACCTCATTATCAATATTTTAGATTTTTGAAGTAAAATAATGCCATCAGGTAATTAAGCCATTCTTTGGTTTTTAATACCAATGTTTCATAGGTAGGACTCCAGAGTATTTCCAGATATCATTCTTCACTTCATAACTACATTGATATAAATAGTTCTCTTCACAGGAGGGGTGACTGTGGGTGGTGACATTTGTCACTCTGATATTAACTTAAAGCATAGCACAAATGGATAAATATAGAGGTAGCAAGACAAAAATTACAAAATGTATAACAACATTTCATTTGTACGTTACAGTTCATGGTCCACCATATTTACTTCATATTTGATGCTTTAATTTGTGACATTAAACAAATGTCCCCATAAATTCATAAATATGTTTCATAATGTTATTGCTAGGGAATACTCACAATGTATCAGACTTGTTACAAATGAACAGCTACATATGTCTTGTGTTGTCATCCATGTGACAAGCTACAAACTTGGTATCACTACAGTAGCCATTTATGGGAAATAGAATAATTATGCCTCTGTTGTAAATTACAAGAAGATTTCTCATTGGAACCATAGGCTATTAATAAGAGTTGCACTCATTACAGATTTATCAGGATTGCATTTCTGCTGTGAGTTGGCATTTATGTATTTATAAATTCATTTGCATAAGAAATTGAGAGCAATTGATGAGTCTAATGGAAGAAGAGCTTTCAAATCTTGTGAAGTTGTTTGTCTTGTGAAGATAGACCAGTCCTAAATCTTGCCCAAGTCAGAGTCTTAATGAGTTTCCCTTGGACTCCTTCTGTGCAAAGGCTCTGGAACAAGATTGCCGGGATCTGAACCTTGACCTATCTTTGGATAGCAATAAGATTTTTTTTTTTTAAATATATATGTAAATATATATTTGAGCAGAGAAGTGTTTATTGCAGTACCAAGCAAGGGTAACAGGGGGCTCTTGCTCAAACGCCCTGAATTCCCCAGCAATATGATCTTGATCAAGTTCTCTTTGACCTTCTCTTTCTTCAGCTGCATACTGGAATAATGAATACTATCCACCTTGTAGCTTTGTGCTAAAAATTAAATGGGAAAAAAAAAATGGCCCTTTACAAGGGCTTGGCACACGATAGGTGCTCCATAAATTTTAACTACTGGCACACCATGGGTGCTCAATTAATTTTAAATACACATACATTTTAATTTTAAAAATGGAGATATAATTGATACATAACATTAGATTAGTTTTAGGTATAAAACCTAATGGTTTATTGCATGTATTTATTGTGGAATGCTTTCCACAATAATTTTAGTAAACATTCATCATCAGACAAGAGTTTGAATTTTTTTCTCATGATAAGAAGTTTTCAGACTCACTCCCTTAGCAAGTTTCAAATATACAATGCAATACTGGTAGCTATCATCACCACGCTATGCCCGGCACCCTCAGGGCATCGCATAGCTGGGAGTTTGTACCTTTGACCACCTTCACCCATTTTGCCGGATCCTGACCCTTCCTCTGGCAATCACTAATCTGTTCTCTGTGTCTAGGAATTCTATTTTTTTTTAAAGTTCCACATGTAAGTGAGATTATACAAGGATTTGTCTTTGTCTGCCTGACCTATTTCGCATAGCATGATGTTTCAAGATCCACTCCTCATGCTGTCACACATGGCAGAGTTTTCTTCTTTTTATGGTCGAATATATACGTACACATACTACATTCTCTTTGTCCATTTATTTGTCAGTGGACACTGAGGTTGTTTCCACGTCTTGGCTATTATAAGTTAGGTTGCAATTAACACGGAAGGGCAGATACCTCTTTGAGACAATGATCTCTTTTCCTTTAGATAAATACCCAGAAGTTGAATTGTTGGGCCACATGGTAGGTCTATTTTCAGTTTTTGGAGGAATCTCCGTACTATTTTTCATAGTGATGCACCAATTTACATTTCCACTAACAGTGCAACATTATAATCTTTAACAGTGATATAAATACAATGATTGGATTTGACCTCTTGATGCTCATTCTGGTAGTCTTAATCACATCCTTAGGTTTAAAATGAAAATTTATTTGTCTAATAGAGTAATTTGATGGTATAGAGGTGAACGCTCTGATTAGTTTTATAAAAATGTCTCAAGAGATGGCAAGTAATTTCATATACACACAACAGCTTTGATTTTCTGTGATCGTGTAGACATGAGATGGTCTGGTGGAAAGCATATTGTCGTAGAAGACAGTTCTGCATCTTTTTTTTTTTTTTCTAGCATGTGAGATAAGGAGCTAGAATCTGGAGATTCTGCATACGAAAAATATAATCATTGAAATAAAAAACTCAAAGGGGGAGTTGAAAAACAGATAGGATAATGCTATGAAGACAGCCCCTTAAAAATAGAGTTGGGGGAATGGATGAGATCTGAATGATACTATTTATTTATTTATTTATTTTTGACAGCTTTAATTTTTCAGCACTTTATTTTTTTTTTATTTGATAAATTTAACGCCTTTTATTGCCATACCTCATTTTACTGTGCTTTGCTTTAGTGAACTTTATAGATACATGTTTTTTTTTTCCTTGTTAATTTTCTGTTTAGTTGATCTATCCGTAAGTGTGAGTGGGGTATTAAAGTCTCCCACTATTATTGTGTTATTGTTAATTTCTCCTTTCATACTTGTTAGGATTTGTCTTACATACTGCGGTGCTCCCATGTTGGGTGGATATATATTTATAATTGTTATATCTTCTTCTTGGATTGATCCTTTGATCATTATGTAGTGACCTTCTTTGTCTCTTTTCACAGCCTTTGTTTTAAAGTCTAATTTATCTGATACGAGTATTGTGACTCCTGCTTTCTTTTGGTCCCTATTTGCATGGAAAATCTTTTTCCAGCCCTTCACTTTCAGTCTGTATGTGTCCCCTGTTTTGAGGTGGGTCTCTTGTAGACAACATATGTAGGGGTCTTGTTTTTGTATCCATTCAGCCAGTCTTTGTCTTTTGGTTGGGGCATTCAACCCATTTACGTTTAAGGTAATTACTAATAAGTATGATCCTATTGCCATTTACTTTATTGTTTTGGGTTCGAGTTTATACACCATTTTTGTGTTTCCTGTCTAGAGAATATCCTTTAGTATTTGTTGGAGAGCTGGTTTGGTGGTGCAGAATTCTCTCAGCTTTTGCTTGTCTGAAAAGCTTTTGATTTCTCCTTCATACTTGAATGAGATCCTTGCTGGGTACAATAATCTGGGCTGTAGGTTATTTTCTTTCATCATTTTAAGTATGTCTTGCCATTCCCTCCTGGCTTGAAGAGTTTCTATTGAAAGATCAGCTGTTATCCTTATGGGAATTCCCTTGTGTGTTATTTGTTGTTTTTCCCTTGCTGCTTTTAATATTTGTTCTTTGTGTTTGATCTTTGTTAATTTGATTAATATGTGTCTTGGGGTGTTTCGCCTTGGGTTTATCCTGTTTGGGACTCTCTGGGTTTCTTGGACTTGGGTGATTATTTCCTTCCCCATTTTAGGGAAGTTTTCAACTATTATCTCCTCAAGTATTTTCTCATGGTCTTTCTTTTTGTCTTCTTCTTCTGGAACCCCTATGATTCGAATGTTGTAGCGTTTAATATTGTCCTGGAGGTCTCTGAGATTGTCCTCATTTCTTTTAATTCGTTTTTCTTTTATCCTCTCTGATTCATTTACTTCTACCATTCTATCTTCTAATTCACTAATCCTATCTTCTGCCTCTGTTATTCTACTATTTGTTGCCTCCAGAGTGTTTTTAATTTCATTTATTGCATTATTCATTATATATTGACTCTTTTTTATTTCTTCTAGGTCCTTGTTAAACCTTTCTTGCATCTTCTCAATCCTTGTCTCCAGGCTATTTATCTGTGATTCCATTTTAATTTCAAGATTTTGGATCAATTTCACTATCATTATTTGGAATTCTTTATCAGGTAGATTCCCTATCTCTTCCTCTTTTGTTTGGTTTGGTGGGCATTTATCCTGTTCCTTTATCTGCTGGGTATTCCTCTGTCTCTTCATCTTGTTTAAATTGCTGAGTTTGGGAGTCCTTTCTGTATTCTGGCAGTTTGTGGAGTTCTCTTTATTATGGCGTTTCCTCGCTGTGTGTAGGTATGTAGAGGTGGCTTGTCAAGGTTTCCTGGTTAGGGAAGCTTGTGTCGGTGTTCTGGTGGGTGGAGCTGTATTTCTTCTCTTTGTTCAGTCGCGCTATGGGGAGGGCGGGAGGGATGCTGCAAACAAATGACACTGGCGTGCGCTCGCAGTGCCTCAGCCACACTGGGACTGCCCCCGTTCACGGCGCGTGTAGCCTCCCTGCCCACACTGCTCAGGCTCTAGGTTGTTCCGCCGGGAACAATCCGAGGCTGGCCCTGGGTTGCATGCACCTCCCAGGTCCAAGCTGCTCAGGTTCAGGCACTCAGGTAGTCCTCAGAGGCACAGACTCAGTTGGGGCTGCGTTTTGTGCTCTTCCCAGGTCCAAGCAGCTCAGGTGATGAGGTGTTTGGTGAGCGCCAATGCTGTGACTTATCGCCTCCCTGCCACTTGGTTATCTGGGTGTAAAACCGGCGCACCTTCTCAGGCAGATGTTGACCGTCCAGACCCCCAATAAGTTTTAGTTAGCAAAGAAGCCAGTTTTATAGATAATGTCTCTCTGGGGCTGCGATTGCCCCCTTCCGGCTCTGGCTGCCTGTCACCAGAGGGGGAAGGTTTGCACCCGGCTACCTCCGTTTAGTCCTTTGTTCCGTGAGCGGGCTGGCGGTGTCTTAGGTTAGGGCTGGCTTTTCGCATGGTAGATATCCCACAGTCTGGTTTGCTAGCCCAAATTATTTCGCTCAGATAGTGCTCAGGGTATTCAGGCCAGATTCTTACTCTCAGCAATGCAGCCCGCGCCGCACCTCCCTGCCCAGCCCCCGCTTGCTAATGGCGGATGCAGGCGTCTGCGCTGCTTCTCCGCTGGAGGAGTTACCGTAGGGCTCGCAATCTGCGAGTTTTAATTGTTTATTTATTTTTTCTCCCTGTTATGTTGTCCTTTGTGCTTCCAAAGCTCGGCACGGATTCGGCAGTGAGAAGGTTTCCTGGTGTTTGGAAACCTCTCTCTTTTTAAGACTCCCTTCCCGGGACGGAACTCCGTCCCTCCCTCTTTTGTCTCTTTTATTGTCTTTAATATTTTTTCCTACCTCCTTTCGAGGAGTTGGGTTGCTTTTCTGGGTGCCTGATGTCCTCTGCCGGCATTCAGAAGTTGTTTTGTGGAATTTACTCGACGTTTAAATGCTCTTTTGATGAATTTGTGGGGGAGAAAGTGTTTTCCCCGTCCTACTCCTCCGCCATCTTGGCGCCTTCCCCTCTGCATCTTTATGTAATCTCTTTTTTCAAGCAGCTTTGTGATAATCCACTTACCCACTCAGATATGTCCAGTATAAAATAAGGGTACTAGACTAGTTTATCTTTCATGGTTCCTTTAGTCTCTGACGTCTTGTGAACTAAGAAATGTGTTAGAAAATCCAGGTAGATTTGCAGTTGCAGAAAGCCCATATTTGTGGAAGTTTTCTTTTCTACGGTGGTGTAATGGTATATTTGCACTAACTGGTTTTTGTCCATACATTTGCAGCATTACTTATTTCAGGCGAGTTAAGAAAATCCTTCATACCAGAAATAGTCAAAATTAGAGCTTACTTAAAATAATTAAATAACAGTTCTGTGTTTTACCATTGTGTTTATATTTAGGATAAAATAGCTACATAATCTATATAATAATTTGAAACTAATGATGGTTGAATCACCTAATACTCCTTGATACCAATGCAAATTAATTTGAAATTTAACTCCATTTGTTGGAGCCCTAGCATCTCCAGGCACTTGTATTAGATCTCCTCCAAGAAATAATTTAAAAACATTCTAACATCAAATCCTTCTTGACTTTGGGGACGACATCTCAAAGTACAAGAATTTTTCATATTGGATCATAAATCTACTCCATAGGAATTTGATCTCCTTAGATTCTAGCTTTTGCCGTGTGCTTCTAAAAACAATTATACTAATAAACAATGTCTAAGCAGGGGACGAACTGAAATAGTAAGTACATTAGATGTCAAAACAGGATTTTTTTTCTTGTCAAAGAGGGAGACACCTCTCTGGCATTCACCATTATGAAACACAAGATTAATGCAGTTCTCAATAAGAAGGCTAAGTGCATAAACTAAAAAAGCACAGCCATTATCCATCTCAATGGATATGCCTCCCACTTATGAATCCCAAGAATACATAAAAAATACATGATGTTATTAGGTGGTGGAAGCTGGCAATATATTGTCCATAACTTATTTATATAAGGCTGTCCTGAGAAGAAGTGTTTAACTCTGCTGGCTGGGCAGATAGGAGCTGGAACTTGAGCCGCTGTTTACTGAGAGTCAGAGGGGAGCCGACAAGCTCTCCTTGAAAACAGATGAAACGCAAGGAGTCTTAACACTTTTGTCCTTATCTTCTGGACCAGTTCTCAGTTTTCTTTTAAGCTTCTACTGATCTCGCAAAACAAGGGTCCTCTTACTTTGTCTAAATATTGCTTTAAGTTGCTTATCTCATTAGTGGATTTATTACAGTAATAAATGCCACTTAAATTAGGCTGCAGCCAATCATGGAGTTATTTCAAGGGAGGACCACCATCCCGGTTAATGTAGTTTGTGGCCTGGTTTGTGTTTCCATGGGACTAGGATGGCTTGGATTTCTCCAGTCAGGGGTCTCTAGAGAGGGCATCTCTTAGCAATAGGTTGTACAGTCATGAAGGGAGGTCCACTGGCCTCAGTATGAAATTTAATAGAAACAAATTTCAGCCATAGAAAGGGAACTCTTGAATCTGGATGTTCAGAGATCCTGGGCCCCTAACAGACAGAAAGCCACGGCCACTTGTGGGATGTGAATTCATTCGATCATTGCGACAATTAATGGTGACAGCCTCTGTTGTCTGTGTCTACATTCTGAAGACTGTCTCCATGACGACCTTTCAAGTTTGTCTAGAGGAAACCACTTTCACCATTTTTTTCCCCCAAAGAGAGAATGTATTCCTTTCAAAATAAAGATTTTAATCAAATAGTGAATTGAATTTTTATTTAAGTGATCAAAACAATGAGTGAGTGAGGCCAAAATTGTGTTTATAAAAATTGCTGTGTTTCTCTGCAGAACCAGACTCAGAGCTGACTCTCAGTGTTCATCCCTCTTTCGGTGGAGACTCAAAGACTTCCCCATCAGGACTTAAGAGGCTGTCATTGAACTTGAACCATGCAAATGCTCTCCCAATATATTTGGTAGAGATGGCACACGTCATTTAAGGTCATCAATTTATAGGGAAGTTAGATCATCTTTTTGCCTGGGATACTACACAATTGATTTCTCAAAGGTCACCAATGAACTCCTTCAAGTGAACTGAATTTAAAATTTAGTTTAACCTTAAAGCACATTGCAGTTCAATGGTCTAAATCGGAGATTGACAACTAAAATTCTGAACCCTGCTTCTCTGGTATATTGGTGACAGGAGTGACTTCATGGATGCCCAGTGTTAGCAATGGGCTGAAAACTCTTGCTCTTGATCATGTGTTCTTTCCTTGTACATGATGTAGGATATATTTATATACATGTAAATAAGCCTGGAGAATTTTAAGGTTATTGGATTTCATAATTTAGTGTAACATATTCTAATCAGCTAATTAGAATACGGTTTCCCTGCTGAGTCTGGTTGCACTAGGGTAGGCAATCTTAACCAAGAGTACGCAGATGAAGCATGTATTTATGAATCCATGGGTGCAGACCCCATCCAGAGAAATTCTAATTTAGACTTAGGACACTGGAAAGTATCTATATATTTTATTTTAATTTATTTTATTCAAGTATAGTTGAACTGCAATGTTATTAATTTTTGTTGTACAGCAAAGTGATTCAGCTACACTAATACATATATGTATATCCACATTCATTTTTATATTTTTTTCTATTCTGGTTTATCACAGGATATTGGATCTAGTTCCCTGTGCTATACAGTAGGATCTTGTTCTTTCTTCATCCTATATATAATAGTATCTGTGAATCCCAAACTCCCAAATTATCTCCCTCTACCCGGCAACCACAAGTCTGTTCTCTGTCTGTGAGGCTCTTTCTGGTTAGTTCATTTGCGTTGTGATTTAGATTCCACATATAAGTGGTATCATATGGTATCTGTCTTTCTCTTTCTGATTTACTTCACTTAGTATCATAATATCTAGGTTCATCCATATTGCTGCCATTTCATTCTTTTTTAGTTGCATTAAATGCATTTAATTGCATTTCGTTCTTCATTCATGGCATTATTTCATTCCTTTTTAAGGGCTAAGTAGTATGGGACATATATTTTTGACCACATTCCCTGGTGATTAAAAAAGCAAACAATAGAACCACACACATATAGGTACATATGTATATAAACTTATGCATACACTTAAATAGGTATCTTTCGCCTAACAATATACTGTGGAAGTCAGACAGTATCAATACACATTGTCAGTTTATTCTTTTTGATGGTTGCTCTGACTCATTAACTTGAAGCACATTTTAAGTGCTAGTTTCTTTACTTCTTTGTGCCTTAATTTATTTTTTATAATCAGTAAAGTGAGAGTAAATAGCACCTGCCCTACAATGTTTTAAGGATTAAATGTGTTAATATACATAAAAGCCTTAGAAGTATATCTGGAAGCTAAGAGGCATGATAAAGGAGTTTGATATTATCATCACTATTATTTTTAACCACAATCTGACAGTATTTTTAAGACATATTTAAATGTCTAAAGAGAGTTTGTTGTGTCTTCCCATAATGGCAATTGTGTAAGTATCAGATAACTTTTCCCAAACTTTTGTATGAGGTTCCATTTCGAATTTAATTTTAAATGGACTAACGGAAGAATTAGGTGGACAATGGGAGGATTACACGTCCCCTAGGAGGCAGGAGAACTTGGTTCTCATTTCAATCTGCTGCTGGAAGTGTGCGACTTTGGACAAGTCAGAGAGAAATCCTGGGACTGAAGTTCTTCACGGAGAAAATGAAGGTGTTGGAAGAAGTGATCTCTAAGGTTTCAACAGCATAAACTGTGACTTGGTGTCATGGAAACAAAGAGAGGGTGGGCACGTGCAGTGTAAGTTTTCCCCAGACTGTAAGCCCTGAAGGAAGGTAGCTCACGCCTTATTATCCAGAGTGAAAGTCACAATGCCTATAGTGCAACACTTTGCTCAGAGTAAATGTTCAAAACATTCTGTTGAAAAAACTGTTTAATAAAGGATAATCAAAATGCAAAATGAATATCAGATACAAAGTGAGTCTTCATATCCATTTCTTCTTTCTTCAAAAAAATTTTTTGGAACTTCTCAGGTGGCGTTGGTGGTAAAGAATCTGCCTGCCAATGCAGGAGACATTAGAGATGAGGGTTTGACCCCTGGGTCGGGATGATTCCCCTGGAGGCAGGCATGGCAGCCCACTCCAGTATTCTTGCTTGGAGAATTGCAAGGATGAGGTGCCTGGAGGACTACACTCCACAGGTCTCAGAGAGTCAGACATGACTGAAGAGACTGAGCATGCAGTGCTCACATGCATATGAAAATGGAATCACTTTGCTGCACATCTGAAACATTGTAAATCAACTAAATTTCAATTTTAAAAAAGAATTCATACCTACTTATTTTTTTCAACTGATTATCTGAGTTCCTCTGTAGGAGTCTCTCTAGAAATTTGACTGAAATGTATTTCTTATCTTTCTTTTCTTTTTTTAAAATTTATTTATTTTAATTAGAGGCTAATTATTTTACAATATTGTATTGGTTTTTCCATACATCAACATGAATCCGCCACAGGTGTACACGTGTTCCCCATCCTGAACTCCCCTCCCACCTCCCTCCCCATACCATCCCTCTGGGTCATCCCAGTGCACCAGCCCCAAGCATCCTGTATCCTGCATCAAACCTGGACTGGCGATTCATTTCTTATATGATATTATACATGTTTCAATGCCATTCTCCCAAATCATCCCCCCCTCCCTCTCCCACAGAGTCCAAAAGACTGTTCCATACATCTGTGTCTCTTTTGCTGTCTCGCATACAGGGTTATCATTACCATCTTTCTAAATTCCATATATATGCACTAGTATACTGTATTCAGAGAAGGCAATGGCACCCCACTCCAGTACTCTTGCCTGGAAAATCCCATGGATGGAGGAGCCTGGTAGGCTGCAGTCCATGGGGTTGCTAAGAGTTGGACACGACTGAGCGACTTCACTTTCACTTTTCATTTTCATGCATTGGAGAAGGAAATGGCAACCCACTCCAGTATTCTTGCCTGGAGAATTCCAGGGACGGGGGAGCCTGTTGGGCTGCTGTCTATGGGGTCACACAGAGTCGGACACGACTGAAGTGACTTAGCAGCAGCAGCAGCAGCAGTATACTGTATTGGCGTTTTTTTTTCTGGCTTACTTCACTCTGTATAATAGGCTCCAGTTTCATCCACCTCCTTAGAACTGATTCAAATGTATTCTTTTTAATGGCTGAGTAATACTCCATTGTGTATATGTAGCAGAGCTTTCTTATCCATTCATCTGCTGATGGACATCTAGGTTGCTTCCATGTCCTGGCTATTATAAACAGTGCTGCGATGAACATTGGGGTACACGTGTCTCTTTCAATTCTGGTTTCCTCGGTGTGTATGCCCAGCAGTGGGATTGCTGGGTCGTATGGCAGTTCTATTTCCAGTTTTTTAAGGAATCTCCACACTGTTCTCCATAGTGGCTGTACTAGTTTGCATTCTCACCAACAGACTAAGAGGGTTCCCTTTTCTCCACATCCTCTCCAGCATTTATTGCTTGTAGACTTTTGGATCACAGCCATTCTGACTGGCATGAAATGGTACCTCACAGTGGTTTTGATTTGCATTTCTCTGATAATGAGTGATGTTGAGCATCTTTTCATGTCTTTGTTAGCCATCTTTATGTCTTCTTTGGAGAAATGTCTCTTTAGTTCTTTGGCCCATTTTTTGATTGGGTCATTTATTTTTCTGGAGTTGAGCTGTAGGAGTTGCTTGTATATTTTTGAGATTAGTTGTTTGTCAGTTGCTTCATTTGCTATTATTTTCTCCCATTCTGAAGGCTGTCTTTTCACCTTGCTTATAGTTTCTTTTGTTGTGCAGAAGCTTTTAATTTTAATTAGATCCTATTTGTTTATTTTTGCTTTTATTTCCAATATTCTGGGAGGTGGGTCATAGAGGATCCTGCTGTGATTTATGTCGGAGAGTGTTTTGCCTATGTTCTCCTCTAAGAGTTTTATAGTTTCTGGTCTTATGTTTATATCTTTAATCCATTTTGAGTTTATTTTTGTGTATGGTGTTAGAAAGTGTTCTAGTTTCATTCTGTTACAAGTGGTTGACCAGTTTTCCCAGCACCACTTGTTAAAAATATTGTCTTTAATCCATTATATGCCTCCTTTGTCAAAGATAAGGTGTCCATAGGTGCATGGGTTTATCTCTGGGCTTTCTATTTTGTTCCATTGATCTACATTTCTGTCTTTGTGCCAGTACCATACTGTCTTGATGACTGTGGCTTTGTAGTACAGCCTGAAGTCAGGCAGGTTCCATTCTTCTTTCTCAAGATAGCTTTGGCTATTCGAGGTTTTTTGTATTTCCATACAGATTGTGAAATTATTTGTTCTAGCTCTGTGAAAAATACCGTTGGTACCTTGATAGGGATTGCATTGAATCTATAGATTGCTTTGGGTAGTATACTCATTTTCACTATATTGATTCTTCCAATCCATGAACATGGTATATTTCTCCATCTATTAGTGTCCTCTTTGATTTCTTTCACCAGTGTTTTATAGTTTTCTATATATAGGTCTTTAGTTTCTTTAGGTAGATATATTCCTAAGTATTTTATTCTTTTCATTGCAATGGTGAATGGGATTGTTTCCTTAATTTCTCTTTTTATTTTCTCATTATTAGTGTATAGGAATTCAAGGGATTCCTGTGTGTTGATTTTATATCCTGCAACTTTACTATATTCATTGATTAGCTATAGTAATTTTCTGGTGGAGTCTTTAGGGTTTTCTATGTAGAGGATCATGTCATCTGCAAACAGTGAGAGTTTTACTTCTTCTTTTCCAATTTGGATTCCTTTTATTTCTTTTTCTGCTCTGATTGCTGTGGCCAAAACTTTCAAAACTATGTTGAATAGTAATGGTGAAAGTGGGCACCCTTGTCTTGATCCTGACTTTAGAGGAAATGCTTTCAATTTTTCACCATTGAGGATAATGTTTGCTGTGGGTTTGTCATATATAGCTTTTATTATGTTGAGGTATGTTCCTTCTATTCCTGCTTTCTGGAGAGTTTTTGTCATAAATGGATGTTGAATTTTGTCAAAGGCTTTCTCTGCATCTATTGAGATAATCATATGTCTTTTATTTTTCAATTTGTTGATGTGGTGTATTACATTGATTGATCTGTGGATATTGAAGAATCTTTGCATCCCTGGATAAAGCCCACTTGGTCGTGGTGTATGATCTTTTTAATGTGTTGTTGGATTCTGATTGCTAGAATTTTGTTAAGGATTTTTGCATTTAATTTCGTCAGTGGTATTGGCCTGTAGTTTTCTGTTTTTGTGGGATCTTTGTCAGGTTTTGGGATTAGGGTGATGGTAGCCTCATAGAATGAGTTTGGAAGTTTACCTTCCTCTGCAATTTTCTGGAAGAGTTTGAGTAGGCTAGATGTTAGCTTTTCTCTAAATTTTTGGTAGAATTCAGCTGTGAAGCCATCTGGATCTGGGCTTTTGTTTGCCGGAAGATTTCTGATTACAGTTTCAATTTCCATGCTTGTGATGGGTCTGTTAAGATTTTCTATTTCTTCCTGGTCCAGTTTTGGAAAGTTGTACTTTTCTAAGAATTTGTCCATTTCTTCCACGTTGTCCATTTTATTGGCATATAATTGCTGATAGTAGTCTCTTATGATCCTTTGTATTTCTGTGTTGTCTGTTGTGATCTCTCCATTTTCATTTCTAATTTTATTGATTTGATTTTTCTCCCTTTGTTTCTTGATGAGTCTGGCTAATGGTTTGTCAATTTTATTTATCCTTTCAAAGAACCAGCTTTTGGCTTTGTTGAATTTTGCTATGGTCTCCTTTATTTCTTTTGCATTTATTTCTGCCCTAATTTTTAAGATTTCTTTCCTTCTACTAACCCTGGGGTTCTTCATTTCTTCCTTTTCTAGTTGCTTTAGGTGTAGAGATAGGTTATTTATTTGACTTTTTTCTTGTTTCTTGAGGTGTGCCTGTATTGCTATGAACTTTCCCCTTAGCACTGCTTTTATAGTGTCCCATAGGTTTGGGGTTGTTGTGTTTTCATTTTCATTCATTTCTATGCATATTTTGAGTTCTTTTTTGATTTCCTCTGTGATTTGTTGGTTATTCAGCAGCATGTTGTTCAGCCTCCATATGTTGGAATTTTTAATAGTTTTTCTCCTGTAATTGAGATCTAATCTTACTGCATTGTGGTCAGAAAAGATGCTTGCAATGATTTCAATTTTTTTGAATTTACCAAGACTAGATTTATGGCCCAGAATGTGATCTATCCTGGAGAAGGTTCCCTGTGTGTTTGAGAAAAAGGTGAAATTCATTGTTTTGGGGTGAAATGTCTTATAGATATCAATTAGGTCTAACTGGTCTATTGTATCATTTAAAGTTTGTGTTTCCTTGTTAATTTCTGTTTAGTTGATCTATCCATAGGTGTGAGTGGGGTATTAAAGTCTCCCACTATTATTGTGTTATTGTTAATTTCCCTTTCATACTTGTTAGCATTTGTCTTACATATTGCGGTGCTCCGATGTTGGGTGCGTATATATTTATAATTGTTATATCTTCTTCTTGGATTGATCCTTTGACCATTGTGTAGTGCCCTTCTTTGTCTCTTTTCACAGTCTTTGTTTTAAAGTCTATTTTATCTGATATGAGTATTGCTACTCCTGCTTTCTTTTGGTCCCTATTTGCATGGAAAATCTTTTTCCTGCCCTTCACTTTCAGTCTGTATGTGTCCCCTGTTTTGAGGTGGGTCTCTTGTAGACAACATATGTAGGGGTCTTGTTTTTGTATCCATTCAGCCAGTCTTTGTCTTTTGGTTGGGGCATTCAACCCATTTACGTTTAAGGTAATTATTGATAAGTATGATCCCATTGCCATTTACTTTATTGTTTTGGGTTCGAGTTTATACACCATTTTTGTGTCTCCTATCTAGAGACTATCCTTTAGCATTTGTTGGAGAGCTGGTTTGGTGGTGCTGAATTCTCTCAGCTTTTGCTTGTCTGTAAAGCTTTTGATTTCTCCTTCATATTTGAATGAGATCCTTGCTGGGTACAGTAATCTGGGCTGTAGATTATTTTCTTTCATCACTTTAAGTATGTCTTGCCATTCCCTCCTGGCCTGAAGAGTTTCTATTGAAATATCAGCTGTTATCCTTATGGGAATCCCCTTGTGTGTTATTTGTTGTTTTTCCCTTGCTGCTTTTAATATTTGTTCTTTGTGTTTGATCTTTGTTAATTTGATTAATATGTGTCTTGGGGTGTTTCGCCTTGGGTTTATCCTGTTTGGGACTCTCTGGGTTTCTTGGACTTAGGTGATTATTTTCTTCCCCATTTTAGGGAAGTTTTCAACTATTATCTCCTCAAGTATTTTCTCATGGTCTTTCTTTTTGTCTTCTTCTTCTGGGAGTCCTATGATTCGAATGTTGGAGCATTTAACACTGTCCTGGAGGTCTCTGAGATTGTCCTCATTTCTTTTAATTCGTTTTTCTTTTTTCCTCTCTGATGCATTTATTTCTACCATTCTGTCTTCTACTTCACTAATCCTATCTTCTGCCTCTGTTATTCTACTATTTATTGCCTCCAGAGTGTTTTTGATCTCATTTATTGCATTATTCATTATATATTGACTCTTTTTTATTTCTTCTAGGTCCTTGTTAAGCCTTTCTTGCATCTTCTCAATCCTTGTCTCCAGGCTATTTATCTGTGATTCCATTTTTATTTCAAGATTTTGGATCATTTTCACTATCATTATTTGGAATTCTTTATCAGATAAATTCCCTATCTCTTCCTCTTTTGTTTGGTTTTGTGGGTATTTATCCTGTTCCTTTACCTGCTGGGTATTCCTCTGTCTCTTCATCTTGTTTATATTGCTGAGTTTGGGGTGGCCTTTCTGTATTCTGGCAGTTTGTGGAGTTCTCTTTATTATGGAGTTTCCTCATTGTGGGTGGGGTTGTATCGGTGGCTTGTCAAGGTTTCTTGGTTAGGGAAGCTTGTTTCGGTGTTCTGGTGGGTGGAGCTGGATTTCTTCTCTCTGGAGTGCAATGAAGTGTCTAGTAATGAGTTATGAGATGTCAGTGGTTTTGGAGTAACTTTGGGCAGCCTGTATGTTGAAGCTCAGGGCTGTGTTCCTGTGTTGCTGGAGAATTTGTGTGGTATGTCTTGCTCTGGAACTTGTTGGCCCTTGGGTGGTTCTTGGTTTCAGTGTAGGTATGGAGGCGTTTGATGAGCTCCTATTGATTAATGTTCCCTGGAGTCAGGAGTTCTCTGATGTTCTCAGGATTTGCACTTAAGTCTCCTGCTTCTGGTTTTCAGTTTTATTTTTACAGTAGTCTCAAGACTTCTCCTTATATATAGCACCATTGATAAAACATCTAGGTTAAAGATGAAAAGTTTCTCCACAGTGAGGTGGAGTGAACCTCCCAGAGAGGTTCACAGAGTTAGATGGAGAAGAGAAGAGGGAGGAGGGAGTTAGAGGTGACCCAAATGAGATGAGGTGGAATCAAAAGAGGAGGGTGCAAGCTATCCAGTAATCACTTCCTTATGTGTGCTCCACAGTCTGGACCGCTCAAAGATGTTCATGGAGTTATACAGAGAAGAGAAGAGGGAGGAAGGAGACAGAGGTGGCCAGGAGGATAAAAGGGGGGAATGAAAAGGAGAGAGACAGATCCAGCCAGTAATCAGTTCCCTAAGTGTTCTCCACTGTCTGGAACACACAGAGATTCATAGAGTTGGGTAGAAAAGAGAAGGGGGAGGGAGGAAACAGGGGTGACCTGGTGGAGAAAAAGAAGAATCCAAAGGGGGAGAGAGCAATCAAGTCAGTAATCTCGCTCCCAAGTAAAAATGGGTACTGTAGATTGTGTTCTTAAAGGTACAAAATTGATAACAAATACCAAAAAGGAAATATTAAAATTCTAGAGTATAGTTTGGATTTTCAAATATACAATATTAAAGAAAAGAAGAAGAAGAAGAAAAAAGTCACAAAAATTACTTTAAAAAAGATATGAAGTTTGCTTTAAAAAATAGTCTTTTTTTTTTGAAAAGTAATAGTAGGTTATAAAAATGAAAATTAAAGGAGTAATAGAGGACTTAAAATTTAAAAAAAGTTAAAAAAAAGAAAAAGAAAAAAGAAAAAAAGAACAGAATGATCTTAAAAATAGTAAAAATATATCTAGGACTTTCTCTGGTATTGCTGTGGGCAGTGTGGGGTCAGTTCATTTTCAGATAGTTCCTTGGTCCGGCTTATATTTCTCAAGATCTATAGGCCCCTTCCTATGTAGTCAATACTAACTACAGGGTTTTAATCTATTGCACCTGTCACTTCCAAGGTGGTTCCCTCGGTTTTAGCATCTTCTGTTTGCTGGTCTCTTCAGTGTCTGATTTCCGCCCTGACACAAGGAGGGTGGTGGTGGACGCTTTTTTTTTTTTTTTTTTTTTTAGGCTCACTTGTTCAGTCGCGCTGTGGGGAGGGAGGGATGCTGCAAACAAACGCCCACACTGGGCCTGCCCCCGCTCACTGCACGTGCACCCTCCCTGCCCACATAGCTCAGGCTCTAGGTTCCTCTGCAGGTAACCGTTGGAGGCCGGCCCCAGGCTGCATGCACCTCCCAGGTCTAAGCCTCTCAGGTTCAGGCACTCAGGTAGTCCTCAGAGGCGCAGACTCCGTTGGGTCTGTCTTTTGTGCCCTTCCCAGCTCCAAGCAGCTCGGGTGATGAGGTGTTTGGCGATCGCGGTCACTGTGACTTATCGCCTCCCCCGTCCCTGCTGCTCGGTTTTCTGGGTGTACAACAGGCACACCTTCTCAGGCGGATGATGACTCTCCAGAACCCCAAGAAGTCTTAGTTAGGAAAGAAGCCTGCTTGCGGTTAGGCAGATAATGTCTCTCTGGGGCTGAGATTGCCCCCTTCCAGCTCTGGCTGCCTGTCACGAGAGGGGGATGGTCTGCAGCCGGCTAGTTCTGTTCAGCCCTTTGTTCTGTGCGCGGGCCTGGCGGCGTCTTAAGCATGGTAGCTATCCCACAGTCTGATTTGCTAGCCCAAATTACTTCGCTCTGATTATCCTCGGGGCATTCAGGCCTGATCCTTACTCTAAGCAATGCAGCCCGCACCTCCCTGCCCAGCCCCTGCTTGCTAGTGGTGGGTGCAGGTGTCTGCGCTGCTTCTCCGCTGGGGGAGTGACCATTGGGCTCATAATCTGTGGGTTTTAATTGTTTACTAATTTTTCCTCCCTATTATGTTGCCCTCTGTGCTTCCAAGGCTCGCCACAGACTTGGCAGTGAGAGTGTTTCCTGGTGTTTGGAAACTTCTCTCTTTTTAACACTCCCTTCCCGGGACAGAGCTCCGTCCCTCCCTCTTTGTCTCTTTTTTTGTTTTTTATATTTTTCCTACCTCCTTTCAAAGACAATGGGCTGCTTTTCTGGGTGCCTGATGTCCTCTGCTGGCATTTACAAGTTTTTTGTGGAATATACTCAGCGTTTAAATGTTCTTTGGATGAATTTGTGGGGGAGAAAGTGGTCTCCCCGTCCTATTCCTCTGCCATCTTAGGACCACCTCTCCTATCTTATCTTTAAATAGCAGAAAAAAAAATTAAATCTATTTCATTTTATTCTTGGCACATCAGTGCATATCTGTTTCTATTACCACATTAAAATAGCCTAAGTGAACCACTGACAGTTGTGAAATGCTCTGTCTAGAATACTTTGTTAAACTAAAGGATGGAAGATCTCATGGAACAAATGCCATGTGTACTTAGTGTGTACAAGGACAGCACATCTGAAAAGCAGATCTCCTCTTAGGAAAGAGATTTAAATGTAGTAGCAGAGGACCTACGGACCATTAATTAGAGTGATCCTTTTCACGTGATGAATGAGGATAAGTTTTTATAAAGCAGCACAATTGGATGCAGTTGCATTGTACGTTTATAACATTAGGATTTGTCACTGATTGGAAAAGAGCCCAAAGATGTTGGAGGGTAAGAAACGGGCCCCTCAAATCCATTAGCCTTACTTTCTTTGATGATTTTCAGTCACTATTTCCAAAGATTCTGAGTCATGTGTGTTTCTTTGTACTTAGAAGTCTCAGAAATAGAATTAATTTTTTCATACTGTGGTATGGATTTTTAAAATGCCAAGTTTCATTTAATTAAACAATGGAACCAAACCACACTTCTTAATCAGAAATATTGTGGGGGGCAAAGTTTGGAAAGCCAATAAATTATAATAAATAATGGTGAGTTTTAATATAAAACTCACTGAAAGATGCAACAGGTCAACCAATCTATGAACCTCTGGAGAGTAACAAGACAGTAAAGTTGACATTGCACGGTATTTGACATACTGTGGTATTTGACGTACAGTGAATCATTATTTACATTTTATCCAAAAACATTTACCTGAGAAAAGGTCATGACGTTAAATTTGGAGACATTTACAGCAATTGCCAAATGTTTACTATCTACATGAATGTCATGCTTCTCAGTCAAAAGCAGGTTGATGTGCTAAATGTCAATTATTTCAACTTGTTTGATGGTAGCACAGATTGCCAAGCAACATAAAAAGGGGTTTAATAAATATTATATACACTGCTAACCATTCATCTTGCCTAGCAGGGGCTGGCGTTTTGCATATAGAGGATTTATGACCAGCAACAGCTCAGGACATTAAAACTCAATTATTGCAGCCCTGGATGGCGGCACCGTCATTAGCTTTTGGAAGCTGTACCTTGTCTCTTCTGTTTCTGCTGTCACTTTTGCGAAGGGATCTGGGAGAACGGAATTATTTCAGGAAATAGCCCTTTGATGTTTTCTTTGTGTTTTCCTGTCCTTTCCAGAATTAGCAGCAAAGGAAGATTACCTAGAGTCATGTTGCTGGGAAATGGAGCTATTCCATTTTTCTCACTGATTACAAGAAACAGTGGTATTCTGCAGTGACTCTAAGAACTTTAAGACAAGAGCACAGAAATGTTAAAAGGAATGAAGGGCATCAGTGGAATACAATGTTGTGACAGAGCCCAGCAAAGAATGAAACATAAAAGAGTTTACAGGATGGTTTAACAGTACTAAAACTTTATGTGAGCAAGTGATGAGCATGTTCATTTTCTTCTAACAGTAACACACACACACACACACACACATATATATAACGGAGGATTTAGTGATTCAATCACAAAAATGCCTTGGATCTAGTGCCTGAGGTCAAGATTCTAAAACACTGGTCTTGGGCCTGAAATGAACATGTGTATGTGCCATTTATATATCTATTTTGTATTTCTTTTTCATTGGAATCTGAGTTTATGAATAAGCTTGAGTTACTAGCTTAAGCTTGATGCCATCTGATAAGCACCAAATGCCACGGGACTCAAACACAGAACTAGGTGCTGGTGTAAGATGTTATTATAGGCAGGTAGGAAGATGATAAAATCATGCAAGCTGGGTTGTATGTAAGTACCACAAAAAAGTAATAAAGCCAATTCCCTGAATGTTTAGAAGGAAGTGTTAGGAGCAGTATAAAAGAACCCTTAAGAGAAGCATTACTGTCTGAAGGGCAGGAGAATATATTCCTTTGGAAACAAGTAGCAAAGGGCAATGGCATCCCACTCCAGTACTCTTGCCTGGAAAATCCCATGGACGGAGGAGCCTGGTAGGCTTCAGTCCATGGGGTTGCTAAGAGTTGGGCAAGACTGAGCGACTTCACTTTCACTTTTCACTTTCATGCATTGGAGAAGGAAATGGAAACCCGCTCCAGTGTTCTTGCCTGGAGAATCCCAGGGACGGTGGAACCTGATGGGCTGCCGTCTATGGGGCTGTACAGAGTTGGACACGACTGAAGCAACTTAGCAGCAGCAAAGGGCATTTCAGGCAGAAAGGACATCAAGGGCTGGTGTGAAAGTGTCTGTGTATCTGAAAGTTAAAGTGTTAGTCACTCAGTCATCTCTGACTCTTCATGATCCCATGGAGTTTGTATCAGGCTCCTCTGTCCATGGAATTCTCCAGGCAAGATTACTGGAATGGGTTGCTGTTCCCTTCTCCAGGGGAATCTTCTCAACCCAGGGATTGAACCTGGGTCTCCTGCATTGTAGGCAGATTTTTTACCTCCTGAGCCACCATGAAAGGTAGGTCCAATGATGAATTCTGCCTAAGTCAGAGGATTTGTGAAGGGAATGTGGGAGATCAGCCCAGAAAAGCAGGAGAAGCCTGACTCATGAAGAATCTATAAGACCTGGTTAGAATTTGACTTTTGTTCTGGAAGCAAATGGAACCTCTGGGTTTCTTTGAGGTGAGAGCTGACCTGGCAAAGATTAATACCTGTGGCAGATTCATTTTGATATTTGGCAAAACTAATACAATATTGTAAAGTTTAAAAATAAAATAAAATTAAAAAAAAAAAAAAAACCCAGAAAACTAAAAAAAAAAAAAAAAGAAGGGTCAGGAGAATCCAAATGCCTTCATGGGAGGAACAAAAAAAGGTGAGGAGAGGGTTTTGAATTGGGAAGGACAGGGAGACATACTGGTGTATTTTAGGGCCATGCTGGCAAAGGTAACCACAGGATGCTTCCTTCCTGGGAGACCTTTAACTTCTTATCAGTCAGAGTCCTGCTGAACTAATGGGTATCTCCATCCACAGAATGAAGAGATTTCTAGGAATGAGGGTAGAGATACAGTCAAGACTTTCTTCCCTTGAATATATGAGTAATCAGGGGAGAATGCTCATGGTAAGCTTCTTACTTTCCAGGTGTAAACGCAATTCAGCTGAGCTGATTTACAGCTTATGCCAGAAGTGTTGAGTCATCTCCCCAAACAAATAACATAAGCAGTTCTTTCAAAGTTGAAATGGAGGTTTATTCCAGAACCTGAAGCACATTACTATTACTCTCCAGCACTGAGCCCTAGGCTAGACAAATGGTTTACATTTAAAAGGATCAAAATTCCTTCCCAAAGTTCAGGATCTCACTCCTTTCAAACTACCGGGTCATCTGATATTTCCAACATCCTGTACTTATTTGTGATAAATATTGGTGGTCTCAGGCTTCCAGGTGGCTCAGGAGGTAAAGAATCTGCCTGCCAATGCAAGAGACACAGGAGACACGGGTTCAATCCCTGGTTTAGGAAGATCCCCTGGAGAAGGAAGTGGCAACTCACTTCAGTATTCTTGCCTAGAAAATCCCGTGGACAGAGGAACCTGGCGGGCTGTATAGTCCATGGGGTCTCAAAGAATTAGACACTACTGAATGACTGAGCATGCATGACTTGGTGGTCTCTTATAAAATGATGTTATCAGAAAAGGCTAAATCATTCTGTCATATTGACTTGTTAGTTCATATTCACATATTAGATTTTTAACCACCTAGTAAGGACTTAAGGTGGAGAAGGCAATGGCACCCCACTCCAGTACTCTTGCCTGGAAAATCCCATGGATGGAGGAGTCTGGTAGGCTGCAGTCCATGGGGTCGCTAGGAGTCGGACACGACTGAGCAACTTCACTTTCACTTTTCACTTTCATGCATTGGAGAAGGAAATGGCAACCCACTCCAGTGTTCTTGCCTGAAGAATCCCAGGGACAGGGGAGCCTGGTGGGCTGCCGTCTCTGGCGTTACACAGAGTCGGACGTGACTGAAGCGACTTAGCAGCAGCAGCAGCAGCAAGGACTTAAGGAGAATATAGGTAAATGATGGGGAAAATGTAAAGGAAGGGCTCTTCAGGGAGAACATGCAGGATACACTGACCAAAACAAGGCACATGGAAGATGGAAACTCAGGAAGAAACACTTGGATGCTTTCTTTGTGTTTTTCCCCGTGATAAGTAAATAGGTAAGCAAATTGCTTACTTCATAGTTAAATTTAATGTGTGCCCTCTTACCTGACCTTAGCTAGAGTCTTGGGGATATTCAATGAGCTTGAAACTTGTTTTCAATACTTGATTGGCTGCATATGTGAAGAGTAGATTTCTGTTTATTGCCAAAAGCATAGACAATAGTTGGAAGCTATAGTTTTTTTTCTCCCCACCAGAACAGCAACAACAAAAGAACAAAAAATACATCTCATCTGGGCAAAGAAAAAGTTACTTCACAAGGTACTAAATTACATGAGGGCTGAGTAGCCATTGGGGGTATTCTTATTGGTCTTCTGGGAGTATGAGATTTAGATATTAATTAGGCGGCCAGACTAAGGATGATCTTTAAAATTCCTTCCAACTTTGCGATCTTCTGCCAGAAAAGTGCTGGGGACGATAAAGAGATCATATTAAGCATTTAATCCTGAAAAAGGTGGCTAAAATAACTCACTATACTTTATATGTCTTAGCTAAGTGATAAATTGGAGAGATGCAATAACTCTTGACTGCCATCTGAAGGGTAAGAAGAAGGGTAGGATTATATATAGTGCCAAGAGGAAGTATAACGAGAAATAATACTGTGAAATTTACTAAAGGAAACTGGAGGATCTGAATTAGAAACATTTTTTCAAATTAGAGCTTCAAAATCTAATGTGTTTTGGCACCATCTCCCAAGGGCAGCCACAGAAGCCCCTTTGAAGAGCTGTGCACAGCCTTGGTTGGAACGATTTAAGCATCATGCCCTTTAGAAAATAAAAAGCCTTTTCTGGAGGACAGGGAGGGGGAAGGATCGTACAATTTCTTTTCAACACAAAGTATTCTGCGATGTGATGATTTCTCCTTAGGTTTATCCCCCACAGACCATTTCTTCTGTCAACAGGCTGCAGGCAGACCCAGGCTTCCTTGTGTCTGACATATGCAGGCTGCATATTAACGAACAATGGTAGGGAACACCTGAAACTGTCTGCAAACCTGCTCGCCTGTGGTCATGGGAGCAGCTATCTCTTGGGATAGCTTTCTGCTATCCATCCTTTTGGAAAATGGTTTGGGAAGCCCAGGCCGCTCTGTCTAACAAATCCCTCCTTTTTCTCCTGAGCTAGCAGTTCAGACATTTTGCCTGGGGACCATCAGCCCAGCAGAGGTAGGGGGATGGGAAGCACACCCTTTCCCAACCTGGTTGGAGTTTGTACTGCCTAAACATTCCTGAATATTGCAGCCTATTTACCTTACTGATTTTCTTCCCTCCCTCCTAGGATTGAATTTTCTCCTAACTCCTTGGGCAAATCTACCCTCCATCCTTACCTTTCTTTTCTTAATCGAAACGCCACACTTTCTTTTCATTAAAATAAGTCAGTTCAGTTCAGTTCAGTTGATCAGTCACATGTGACTCTTTGTGACCCCATGGACTGCAGTATGCCAGGCTTCCCTGTCCATCACCAACTCCCAGAGCTTGCTCAAACTCATGTTCATTGAGTCAGTGACACCATCCAACCATTTTGTCCTCTGTCATCCCCTTCTCTTCCCACCTTCAATCTTTCCCAGCATCAGGGTCTTTTCAAATGAGTCAGTTCTTCACATCTTCAGCTTCAGCATCAGTCCTTCCAATGAATATTCAGGACTGATTACCCTTAGGATGGACTGATTGGATCTTCTTGCTGTCCAAGGGACTCTCAAGAGTCTCCTCCAACACCACAGTTCAAAAGCATTAATTCTTCAGTGCTCAGCTTTCTTTATAGTTCAACTCTCACATCTACACATGACTACTGGAAGAACCATAGTTTGACTAGATGGACCTTTGTTGGCAAAGTAATGTCTCTGCTTTTTAATATGCTGTCTAGGTTGGTCACAACTTTTCTTCTGAGGAGCAAGCATCTTTTAATTTCATGGCTGCAGTCATCATCTGCAGTAATTTTGGAGCCCCCAAAAATAAAGTCTCTCACTGTTTTCACTGTTTCCCCATCTATTTGCCATGAAGTGACAGGACTGGATGCCATGATCTTCGTTTTCTGAATGTTGACCTTTAAGCCAACTTTTTCACTCTCCTCTTTCACTTTCATCAAGAGGCTCTTTAGTTCTTTGCTTTCTACCATCAGGGTGGTGTCATCTGCATATCTGAGGTTATTGATATTTCTCTTGGCAATCTTGATTCTAGCTTGTGCATCATCCAGCCCAGCATTTCTCATGATGTATTCTGCATACAAGTTAAATAAGCAGGGTGACAGTATACAGCTTTGACGTACTCCTTTCCCAGTTTGGAACTAATTTGTTATTCCACGTCCAGTTCTAACTGTTGCTTCTTGACCTGCATACAGATTTCTCAGGAGGCAGTCAGGTGGTCTGGTATTCCCATCTCTTTAAGCATTTTCCACAGTTTGTTGTGATCAAAGGTTTTGGGATAGTCAATAAAGCAGAAGTAGATGTTTTTCTGGAACTCTCTTGCTTTTTCAATGATCCAACAGATGTTGACAATTTGATCTCTGGTTCCTCTGCCTTTTCTAAAACCAGCTTGAACATCTGGAAGTTCACGGTTCATGTACTGTTGAAGCCTGGCTTGGAGAATTTGGGGCATTACTTTGTTAGCATGTGAGATGAGTGCAATTGTGTGGTAGTTTGAGCATTCTCTGGCATTGCCTTTCTTTGGGATTGGAATGAAAACTGCCATTTTCCAGTCCTGTGGCCACTGCTGAGTTTTCAAAATTTGCTGGCATATTGAGTGCAGCACTTTCACAGCATCATGTTTTAGGATTTGAAATAGCTCAACTGGAATTCCATCACCAATGCTAGCTATGTTCGTAGTGATGCTCCCTAAGGCCCACTTGACTTCACATTCCAGGATGTCTGTTTTTAGGTGAGTGATCACAGCATCATGGTTATCTGGGTCATAAAGATCTTTTTTGTACAGTTCTTCTGTGTATTCTTGCCACCTCTTCTTAATATCATCTGCTTCTGTTAGGTCCCTACCATTTCTGTCCTTTATTGAGCCCATCTTTGCATGAAATGTTCCCTTGGTGTCTCTAATTTTCTTGAAGAGATCTCTAGTCTTTCCCATTCTATTGTCTTCCTCTATTTCTTTGCATTGATCACTGAGGAAGGCTTTCCTATCTCTCCTTGCTATTCTTTGGAGCTCTGCATTCAAATGGATATTTTTTTCTTTTCTCCTTTGCCTTTCATTTCTCTTCTTTTCTTAGCTATTTATAAGGCCTCCTCAGACAGCCATTTTGACTCTTTGCATTTCTTTTTCTTGGGGGTGGTCTCGCCTCCTGTACAATGCTTCGAACCTCTGCCTATAGTTCTTCAGGCACTCTGTCTATCAGATCTAATCCCTTGAATCTATTGTCACTTCCACTGTATAGTCGGAAAGGATTTGATTTAGGTCATACCTGAATGGTCAGTACTATGTGTAAAACAGATAGCTAGTGCAAATTTGATGTATAACACAGAGAGCTCAGCCTGGTGCTCTGTGACAATCTAGAGGGTTGGGATGGGCTGTGGGGGGGTTGGAAGGGAAGTTCAAGAGGGAGGGGATATATATATATATATATATATATGGTTGAAATTGATGTTGTATAGCAGATACCCAGAATATTGTAAAGCAATTATTCTCCGATTAAAAATTTAAAATAATAATAATAAGGATGAACTTCCATAAGATATTTAAACAGTAGAGAAGAGTATTTTCACTTATGTCAGGGGTGATAGGGAAATCTTAGGGCTTCCCTGATGGCTCAGTGGGTAAAGAATCCGCCTGCAATGCAGGAGACACAGGAGATGCAGGCTCAATCCCTAAGTCGGGAAGATCCCTAGGAGAAGAAAATCGCAACCCACTCCAATATTCTTGCTGGAGAATCTCATGGTCAGAGGAGCCTGGTGGGTTACAATCCACAGAGTTGCAAAGAGTCGGATTTCACAAGACTGAGCAACAGAAGCAGAGGAACTCATAACAAGTTACACGCTAGATATAAGTAATTTTTATGGATCTATTAAAATGTTTTTGTTTCCTAAAAATAAATAAATAAATAAAATAACTAGGTACTAACTTGGAATATTTGAGTAATATCAGGAACAAATAACCCCAAGTCTTTGTTAGAGCTGTAGGATTTTTCTGGCTGTATAACCTAGTTGTAAAATCTTTAGCAAAATCACTTAAACACTTTAAATCTCAGTTTCTTCATTTGCACACTGAAGATGATCTATTTTTCTCAGAGACTACCATGGGGATCAAAAGTGATAACATATGTATATGTATATCTTGGTGACAATGTTCTATGTTAATGTTCCTGTTAACTAACAGTAAAATGGGCTTCCCTAGTAGCTCAAATGGTAAAGAATCTGACTGCAGTGCAGGAGACCTGGATTTGATCCCTGGGTCAGAAAGATCCCCTGGAGAAGGGAATGACAATCCACTCTATTATTCTTGCCTGGAAAATTCCATGGAGAGACCACGGAGTCACAAAAGCACAACTAAGCAACTAAACAACAACAACAAAACAGTAAAATAGACAAATCTTTCTTCCATCCATTGTGTATACAAAGACCTCTTCTAGTATAGCTATGTGTTCTAACAAGATTTAAGTTCTGAAAGAGGGAAAGAATATTTATTACACATGTTTTAAACCTATAAAAATCTTCAGGTGGCTATGAGCATGCTTTATGGCTGGGAGAAAGAGCCTGGGAGAAGAAAGAAAGAAAGAAGCTGGGAGATTTGTTCTGTTCTTTGGTAGACTAGAATGAGAAGAAATCCAGATTCTACACAGCTGGTGGAAAGGGAAATGGACAGCACAGGTCCATAGACAGGTGAACAAGAGGAAAAGGAAAAATATAGGGGCTGGTTTTACATTTAAGAGTCTCTGGGTTTTCTCTGAGAGAAGTTATCATGGGCTAATTGTATTCAAATTCATATGTTGACACCTTAACCCCTAGTACCTCAGACTGTGACAATTTGGAGACAGAGTCTTTAAATGTTAAAACTAAACTGAGGTCATTAGTGTAGGCTCTAATCTAATATGGTTCAGTGGTAAAGAATCCGCCTGCCAATGCCAAAGAAATAGGAGATGTGGATTCACTCCCTGTGTCAGGAAGATCCCCAGGAGAAGAAAATGTCAACCCACTCCAGTATTCCTGGAAAATTCCATGGACAGAGGAGCCTGGCAGGCTATAGTCCATGGGGTCATAGAGTCAGATGCGACTGAGGGACTGAGCACAGTCTAATATGACAGGTATTTTTATAAGAGGGAACTTGGACACAGACTCATAGAGAAAATCATGTAAAGACATGGGGAGAAGACAGTTATCTGCAAGTCAAGGAGAGAGGTCTTGGAAGAAATCAACTGTGTTGACACCCTTGATGTTATCTCCTGCACTGTGAGAAAATAAATTTTTATTGTTTAAGTCTCCCAGTCTGTGGCAACAGCCCTAGCAAAGTAATCCAGAAGTCTCGGAATGTTGTAGCTCCCCATTCCCTGGCTGCATGAACCCCTTTCCACTCTCAAGAGTCAGTCATCACCAAAGGTATGGAATCAGCAGTCTGTCTTCTTCTTGGTCAGCTGAATGCCTGATGGAAGTGTGCTTCTCATACTTTAGGTTGTAACAATGGAAAAGATTTCTCTTTGAACTAGCACCCTCTGCCCGTGTTGTTTAGTCCTACTAGTCTATAAGGACAGCACTGTGCTCTAGGTACATCATGATAGACTGGGAGTTGACTATGTACAGCTTTCTGCTCCAGTCTGGTCTTCTGCCTGTTTTTATAAACAAAGTTTTGTTGGAACACAGGCACATTAATTTGTTTATGTATTGTCTGTGACTGCTTTTGCTACAATGGTGGGACTGTTATAATAGTTGTAACAGAGGACAGATAGCCTGCAAAGTCTGACATATTTGATATTTGATCTTTTAACAAAAAGAAATGTTGACCACTGCTGTTGACTGAAGAGGCTTCTTGTGCCTAAGTCCCTGGCCATTATGGATGTCTAGGTTTCTGGAGGTAGGAAAAAAGTGTATAAGCCACAGAATTTGCTATACAGCCAAAGAGCATTTGTAAATCAGGGACTGCATATTTTGCCTTCAGCAACCACTCCTTGGGTGACTTTCTCCAGTATCTTTTGGCATGTTGTCTTCATTTCCATGTTCATGATCATTTGCTCATTCAGCTCAAACAATATGTAATAAATTGATTTTCAGTAAAAGTTATTTATTCAACACTTATAAATTAACTTCTTATGGAGTATCTTATACTTTAACCAGGTACTATATATAGATGTGGGAGTTGGACTGTGAAGAAGGCTGAATGCCAAAGAATTGATGCTTTTGAACTGTGGTGTTGGAGAAGACTCTTGAGAGTCCCTTGGACTGCAAGGAGATCCAACAAGTCCATTCTGAAGGAGATCCGCCCTGGGATTTCTTTGGAAGGAATGATGCTAAAGCTGAAACTCCAGTACTTTGGCCACCTCATGCAAAGAGTTGACTCATTGGAAAAGACTCTGATGCTGGGAGGGATTGGGGGCAAGAGGAGAAGGGGACGACAGAGGATGACATGGCTGGATGGCATCACTGACTCAATGGACGTGAGCCTGAGTGAACTCTGGGAGTTGGTGATGGACAGGGAGGCCAGGCGTGCTGCGATTCATGGGGTCGCAAAAAGTCGGACACGACTGAGCAACTGAACTGAACTGAACTGAACTGTGGGAGATTCAGAGTCAACAGAAAACAGAATTCATAGCTTTGAAGAACATTTGTACATGATTCAAAATGCTTGGTCAGTAGGCACAGTGATAGTTAACTTATGAAACTGATTGTAAAAACAAATTAATGAAAGGAACGCAGAACATATGACTGCAAACCGTGAAACAGAGGCTTAATATTGTTAAAATGGCAATACTTCCCCAATGGATTTACTGATTGAACACAATTTTGTATCAAAATTCTAGCTGCTTTTTTGTGTGTTTGTAAAAACTGATAAGGTGATTCTAAAATCTGTGGGATCTCAAGGGGGCCAGAAGAGCAAAATCTATCTTGAAAAAGAAGAAGTAACAGGGCTCACATTTCCCAATTTTGAATCTTACTACAGAGCTACACTAATCACAGCACTGTGGTACTTGCAAATAAAAATAAACATAGATCAATAAGATATAATTCAGGGTTAAGAAATAAACCAATACATTTATGGTGAATTGATTTTTGACAAATTTCAAGATAATTCAACAGGGAAAGAAATAGTATTTTCAACAAACGATACCATCAAAGAAATGAAAAGACAACCCACAGAAAGGGAGAAAATATTTCAAAATCATGTATCTTATAAAATATTTGTATCTAGAATATATTAAGAACTGTTACAACTCAATAATAGAAAAGATAGTCCAATTGATATATGGATAAAGTATTAGAATAGACAGTTGTCAAATAAGATACAATAAATGGCTAAATATCACAGGAAATGAAGATCAACATAATAGTTAATTGTGAAAATACAAATTAAAATCACAATGAGATATTATTAAGTATCAACTATTATGGCTATAAGAAAGAAGATAATCACAAGTATGGGAGGATGTGTAGGATATTGCTGGTGGGAATGTGACACTGTTCACCCACTTTGGGAAACAGTTTGGTGAGCCCTCAAATGTTAATCGTACCATGTGATCCATTATTCCCAGTATATATCTAAGAGAAATGAAAACATACATCCACACAAAGACCTGTGAGATGAATGATTATAGAGGCATTATTCATAGTGACCAAAGAGTGGAAATAACCCAAATGTCCATCAACTGATAAATGGATAAATAACATGTGATATATTCATAGAGTGGAATATTATTCAGCCATAAAAAGGAATGGTAAATTGATACATACTTCAGTGTGCATGAACCTTGAAACATTATGCTAAGTGAAAAAAAATAATAAAAGATATGATTCCATATATTTATCAAATATCCAAGATGTGTACTCAGTTGCTTCAGTTGGGTTTGACTCTTTGTGACCCCATAGACTGTAGCTCACCAAGTTCCTCTGTCCATGGGATTATACAGGCAAGAATACTGGAGTGGGTTGCCATTTCCTTCTCTAGGGGGAATCTTACTGATCCAGGGATCAAACCCATGTCTCCTGTGGCTCCTACATTGCAGGCAGTATCTTTATTTCTGAGCCACCTGGAGAGCCCAACAACTATCCCAGATAAGCAAATCTATCAATACAGAACGCCGATCAATGGTTACCAGTGGCTGGGGAAAGGAAGAATGCTGAAAAGACTTTTAATGGGTTTCTTTCTGGACTGACAGAAATGTTCTAAGCAAATTATGAGTGATGGCTGTACAACTCTGAATACACAAAAACCATTTAAAAAACTCTTTAAATGGGTGATTTGGAGTATGTGAATTATAGCTCAATAATCTTGTTAAAATATGAGAAAGGAAGAATCAGACAGTGGTAGGTACTTAATAAATATTGATTGAAAGATTTTTCAAGAAGAAGCAGACTTCAACAGCTGGATTATATGTGATAATAAATGTTCCAAAAAATGCCGTATCAATGAGTTGTCATAGGACCATGGGAAATTCTCCTTGCTGGAGGACTTTTTCAAATCAGGGAAGTTTTAATCCACTTGAGATTATATTGTCCTTCTTAAAAAAGAGGATATATTACATGATATTTAGTCCTTAAGCTCTGCTTTGAGTTTGCCCTTTACAGATGTCTGGGTACAATTTAAAAATAAATGTTGACTTGATAAAAAATATTTCCCCTCAATTTTTCTGATACTTCTTTATTGGGGACCATACACTGTAAAGTGAGATACCATGTATGCTTATTATCAGAATGAAATTTCTCCCGGTGGGAGCTCAGTGCTTCCTACCACGTTCTGCTGTCCAGGACATTTTCTACAGCGGCACCAGCATCTTTCCTATTATAGTTCTGTTGTTGATATAAGAAGACAGAAAATAGACTCTTCTGTTTCTGAGGTTTATTTTTGAAAAGAGGTAATTGGTAATTTGTTATTACTAGCCAATGTACCTTAATATTAAATGAAAGGTTAGAGAGAAGCCATGTGAAGTGTTAAGACCTTGTTAATGATCCTAAAAAGCATTCCCTCCCCAGAAGCACTGACACAGGGTTACCAAATAAATAATTGGGATCTTTGCAAACCACTCACTGTATCCCAGAGAGATCCTGCCTCTCTTTTCAGTTCTTTAGTACTAATCTTGTGTTGTTAATAAAGATAACTTTCTGTGAGTTAACTAATGGTCAGTTATATTACGATCTCCCCAAAGCACAGGCTACAACACTCCAATTCTACTGTTTAGATTGTTAAAGGATTTTATTCTCAGAGAAAAGTTAGCTTCCCTCGTTCAAAGGAATGAGAAAGATCATTTTAGAAGGATTAGGTCATTTACTGGGCAAGATGCAAATAGTAACCTATGTGCTTCACTAACCTACAGTGACCGCATGTGCAAACGCCTAAAAGAGTAACTCAAAGGAAGCTTTCCAATCTTCACTGTCAGCCTGGTAGCATTGACACTGTGGTCACAGTGGAAGAGTTAAATAAATTCAGGAGAGACATATTTATTTAAACTCTCTGAGAATGATATTGTTATTCTCTTTTGTTACTGAATAATTGAAAAGGTATCAAATAGCAAAGTTTCAATTATTCATCGAGTTATTTCATTTACTAGATAAATGTCCGTAGGCAAATAAATGACACTGGAATTAAAAACTGGCAACATCTCCATAGGTTTGCTTATCAGATCATCACTGCTTGAATCCTCAAATATAAAAGCTTCAGAAAAATTGTCCATTGGAGTTATAGGGGGAGTTTAGTGTTGCATTAATTTCTATTTCTGTCATAACAAATTACCACAAATTGAGCACTTAAAAATATACCCACTTATTATCACACAGTTCTAAAGATCAACATTTCTAGATATAGATTAGCTTAGCTGAGTCTTCAGCTTAAAGGATCTTAAGGCAGAGATCAACGTGATGGCAGAGTCATACTCATTTCTGAAGGTTCTGGGGGTGAATCTACTTCTAAGCTCATTCCAGTCGTTGGCTGAATTCAGTTCCATGTGGTTATAGGACTGAGGTCTCCATTCTCTTGCTGACGGTCAGCAAAGGTCTTTGCCCCCAGCTGGTCTTTTCTCCTAGAGGCTGGCCACATTCCTGCTGTAATGCCCCTCCAACAACAAATAGTCGAGTCCCTCTCATGCTTCAAACCTCCCTGACTTTTTTACTATTGTATCTTTCCTGTCTCTAGCTGGAAAAGTAATCTGTCCACTTTCAGGGATTTTAGTGATTAGACTGGTTCACCCAAACAATCCAGAATAATCTCCCCATTTTCAAGTTTGTAACCTTGACTGTATCTGAAAGGTTTCTTTTGCCATGTATTGCAACTTATTTTTAAAGGTTTGGAGGATTGAGGCATGGATATTTATGGGATTATTATTCTGCCTATCACAGTATTGGATAATAAGACCCAGAATTTCATCATACAAAACTTTGGGGGTTTTGGTCCTAGAAGAATAAAATGGAGACAATGGTATAGGAACAACTTGTAGATGCTAACCATGAATGTAGACAGCAGGATCTTATTTCTCTCATTCTAGAGCATTTATTTTCCTGTAATGTTCTGCTTGAAGCTTGTCCTTATCCCAAGGTACCTACCCTTCAAATCCTTTCTTTCATTCTACAATTTCAAGCATGAAGTATGTATTCTGATCATGCCAGGGCAACCAAAATAAGATGTACTAGAATTTACACATGGAACTATTTTAGCTTTTTATTTTTTTGCAGACCTATAAAATAAACTTGTCCTGACTCTTCTAGATTCTACCTTCCTATCTTCCTTTTCCGTTTGTAAACCATAACCTGTGTAGAAGTACAGCTGGACCATGAAAACAAAATCACCATGTCCTGAAATTCTGCCTCTATCATATTCATTCTGACTTTTTATTGTGTCTTACATTGATCGTCTCTGGGAACCAATGCTATATATTTGATTCTCTTGATAAGACTAAGCCTTCTTACTACTCCGTCTTGTGTTCTTCAATCTTCTACTGACATCTTCAAACTTTTATTGCTGTTATATGGGAAGATATCCATCAGTGTAAATGTTAAAGCTTCAAGAACTATGAAAAGTCTGAGCCTTTATCCTATTTGCAAGCTAATAAGTTACTGTCACAGTTTCATGGATGCTTACTGAAGGCATGAGACACCTGGGTCAGAGGCAAAGGATATTATTACTCATGGCACAGCAGGAAGCATGAACTTCATGTTCACAATGTTTATCTCGCACCAGGAAGCCCATTCATGATGTGGAATAGCCCAGGTGGACAATCCAGTGCAGTGGGTTCATCTCATGGCTGAGAAGCTCTGAGCGTTTAAATGAAGCTCAGGGACAAAAGTTTTAAAGGAATCACTCTTTTGAAGGGAACTGCTAACAAACCTGCCCAACACTTGTCCAGAGTCCTGTACCCCAGAGGGAGACCTGGTATCTTCCAAGACTGTTTGCTATATGGTTGTCCTTCAAAAGAGAGTTCTGAAAACACTGTCAGTGCCTCTGGTCATAAGACACACAGAAATAGGAAAGATCCATGGAGAATTGTCTTCTAACAACTGATTAGTGCTTAAAAACTGTCCCTTTGCAGATAAGTGGGTATGCCTATCTAATATAAAGCAGACTGGCTTTGCCGAAGTTTAGAAAATGTTAGAGCCATTCATAATTAACTGAACTATATACATACAAATAGCTGAGTAAAGAAGAGAAGCTAAAAAGCAAAGGAGAAAAGGAAAGATATACCCATCTGAATGCAGACTTCCAAAGAATAGCAAGGAGAGATAAGAAACCGTTCCTCAGTGATCAATGCAAAGAAACAAAGGAAAACAGTAGAATGGGAATGACTAGAGATCTCTTTAAGAAAATTGGAGATCCAAGGGAATATTTCATGCAGAAATGGGCACAATAAAGGACAGAAATGGTATGGGCCTAACAGAAGCAGAAGATATTAAGAAGAGGTGGCAAGAATATACAGAAGAACCATACAAAAAAGATCTTTATGACCCAGACAACCATGATGGTGTGATCACTCACCTAAAAACAGACATCCTGGAATGTGAAGTCAAGTGGGCCTCACAGAGCACCACAACAAACTAAGCTAGTATATATAGGTGATAGAATTCCAGTTGAGCTATTTCAAATCCTAAAACATGATGCTGTGAAAGTGCTGTGCTCAATATCCAAGCAAATCTGGAAAACTCAGCGGTCGTCACAGGACTGGATAAGGGCACTTTTCATTCCAGCCCCTAAGAAAGGCAATGCCAAAGAATGCTCAAACTACCACACAACTGCACTCATCTCACATGCTAACAAAGTGATGCTCAAAATTCTCCAAGCCAGGCTTCAACAGTACATGAAGCATGAACCTCCAGATGTCCAAGCTGGATTTAGAAAAGGCAGAGAAACCAGAGATCAAATTACCAACATCCACTGGATCATCGAAAAAGTGAGAAAGTTCCAGAAAAATATCTACTGCTTTATTGACTATGCCAAAACCTTTGACTGTGTGGATCACAACAAACTGTGGAAAATTCTTCAAGATATGGGAATACCAGACCACTTGACCTGCCTCCTGAGAAATCTGTATGAAGATTGAGAAGCAATAGTTAGAACCAGACCTATTAGAACTATTAGTTCTAACTAATAGTTAGAACTAGAATAGTTAGCAATAGTTAGGATGTGGAACAATAGACTGGTTCTAAATTGGGAAAGGAGTTCATCAAGGCTGCATATTGTCACCCTGCTTATTTAACTTATATGCAGAGTACATCATGTGAAATGGTGGGTGGGGTGGAGGAAGTACAAGCTGGAGTTGCCGGGAGAAATATCAATAACCTCAGATATGCAACGACATCACCCTTATGGCAGAAAGTGAAGAACTAAAGAGCCTCTTGATGAAAGTGAAAGAGGACAGTGAAAAAGTTGGCTTAAAACTCAACATTCAGAAAATGAAGATCATAGCATCCAGTCCCATCACTTCATGGTAAATAGATGGGCAAACAGTGGAAACAGTGAGAGACTTTATTTTGGGGAGCTGCAAAATCACTGCAGATGGTGACTGCAGCCATGAAATTAAAAGATGCTTGCTCCTTGGAAGAAAAGTTATGACCAACCTAGGCAGCATATAATAAAGCAGAGACATTACTTTGCCAACAAAGGTCTGTCTAGTCAAAGCTATGGTTTTTCCAGTGGTCATGTATTGATGTGAGAGTTGGACTATAAAGAAAGCTGAGCGCTGAAGAATTGATGCTTTTGAACTGTGGTGTTGGAGAAGATTCCTGAGAGTCCCTTGGACTGCAAGGAGATCCAACCAGTCCATCCTAAAGGAAATGTCCTGAATATTCATTGAAAGGACTGATGCTGAAGCTGAAACTCCAATACTTTGGCCACCTGATGCGAAGAACTGACTCATTTGAAAAGGCCCTGATGCTGGGAAAGATTGAGGGCAGGAGGAGAAGGGGATGACAGAGGATGAGATGGTTGGATGACATCACTGACTTGATGGACATGAGTTTGAGTGAACTCTGGGAGTTGGTGATGGACAGGGAAGCCTGGCATGCTGCAGTCCATGGGGTGGCAAAGAGTCAGACGTGACTGAATGACTAAACTGAGCTGATGCATACATTTTATAATTATTTACCTATTGAAAATTGCATGAACATTTCCAAGAGACTGTTAAAAAACAAGAAACAAGTAATTATTTATTTCTGAAATTTATGAAGAAGAACTAATAAGACAACATACCCATTAAAAGACTAAATGAGATGCAGCTTAGAGAACTGTGCTCTCACATGTGTAAGAATTTCTCTGGGAAAATAAGTACCATTTAGGTCATCTTTCCGAAAGTTTGTTTTTCAGATATGAACTCCAGAAGCTGATCCTGGATAAAAGATTTCATAGTCAGGTACGTGTAACTTTCTCCAGTAAGAATGCCCATGCAGATTAGTATATTAAAGGTTCTGAGATATCCTGACATGAGAAAGTATTGGTTTCATTTTGTTTAATTCAATATTATTGAGCTTGGTTTGATAATGAACTCATGGTGTGTGTGTGTGCGTGCGTGTGTGTGTGTGTGTGTGTGTGCGTGCGTGTGTGTGTGTGTGTGCGTGCGTGTGTGTGTGTGTGTGTGTGTGTGTGTGTGTGTGTATGTGTTTGTCCAAGACAAACCTTCTGCAGAGCATACTCGAGGTGTTGCCAATTTAAAGTGATTAAGATTTACCAGGTTTTCTTTTCTCATTCAGCATAGGCTATTTAAAATCTGGAAGCATACCTTTGAATTTGATTTATTCTGCACATTGCACATTCAAACACTATATTTTTATTGAGCTTGATTATCTGGAAATGTCATTAACTTATTCTCAGTGTCCTTCTGCTTTCTCTGATCTATTTATAAGGTCAGTCCCTGAAGTCTAATTTTCATATTGATGAGGAAAAGTGCTTAATGCTACAGGATTGATTACAATGAATTTGAAAGCCAAGTAGAGGAAATCTATTCCCATCAATGAATTTGTTTTTCAAATTTTTGCAAAATAGTCTAGAACTGAAACTGCAAAAGGGTAAACATGATGGTATCCCAAAGCTATTTTCATTACAACTATATGTGAAAAGTAACAACTTACTGATTTTAAAAATTAGAATGCTCTAAATGAAGTGAATTCAAATGAAGTATTAAAGTAGTAAATATTGAGATTTAAGTAGATCCATCAAACCACTTAATAAATCATAATGAAGGGAAACATCCAATATGTCTATTATGGCTGATTCCCTTTGCTGTACAGCAAAAACTAGCACAGCATTATAAACCAACTATATTCTGATAGAAATTAATTATAAAAGAGATAAGCACTCATGTGTGTTCTTTACACTTCTAAAATGTATCTTAAAAACCATAAGTTAGTTATTATAAAGTCTTCTAATTTTAATATAAATATATTTATAACTTGAAATTCTTTTGACATAGTTAATCTCAGATTTAAATAGCTTTGTTTTCCCCCTTTTCAATACAGGATAAAGCACACACCAGGACATACAATAATAGGAAAAAGACAGCAACATCATTTTATATAGAATTTTTAATAAATGAGGATGGCTTCTTTTTATTATATTTCCTTCCATATTTTTAAAGAATAAGCTTTATTAATGAATAATTAAGCAGTAAATTTAATCAATTTTGATGTATAATTTTGGCAAATGTATACTGCTGCATAAACATCACCTCAATCAAAATATAAAACATTTTTATCACCCCTAAAACCCTCCTGTGACCTTTGCATTCTGTCTCTCCTTGGCTTTAGATTCTGGAAACTTCTGATTTTTCTATAACATTATGCTTGTCTTTGTCATACAGCATGTAGTTCTCTATGTCTGACTTCTTTCAGTTGCATCATTCATTTAAGAATCATCATTCAATTCTAGCAGTATTTTTTATGACTAGGTAATAGTGCCCTGCAGAGACATTATTTTACCAGCAAAGGTCTGTCTAGTCAAAGCTTTGGTTTTTCCAGTAGTCATGTACAGAGGTGAGAGTTCGACTATAAAGAAAGCTGAATACTGAAGAATTGATGCTTTTGGACTATGGTGTTGGAGAAGACTCCTGAGAGTCCCTTGGACTGCAAGGAGATCCAACCAGTCCATCATCTTAAAGGAAATCAGTCCTGAATATTCATTGAAAGGACTGATGCTGAGGCTGACACGCCAATACTTTGGCCACCTGATGCGAAGAGTTGACTCATTTGAAAAGACCTGGTGCTGGGAAAGATTGAGGGCGTGAGGAGAAGGGGACGACAGAGGATGAGATGGTTGGATGACATCACTGACTTGATGGACATGAGTTTGAGTGAACTCTGGGAGTTGGTGATGGACAGGGAGGCCTGATGTGCTGCGATTCATGGGGTTGCAAAGAGTGGGACACGACTGAGCGACAGAACTGAACTTAATAGTGCCCTGTACAGTTATACCGTTTGTTCATTCATTCTTTACTTGCAGCACATTTGATTTGTTTACAGTTTGGAGCTATTATAAATAAAATTGCTATGAACCTTCAGATACAGTTTTGCATGATATATATTTTCATTATCTTAAATGAATATGTAGGAGTGGGATTTCTGGGTAGTATGGTAAAAGAACTTTTAGCGTTTGTAAGAAGCTGCCAAACTGTTTTCCATAGTGGCTATATCATTTTATTCATACATTGAAGCAGTGTATGAAAGTTCAGTTAATTCACAGCCTCTACAACATTTGGTTGGGTCAGTCTTTAGTATTAGCCAATATAATGGGCATCAGTAGCATTTGTACTTCTCTGGTGACTGATGATGTTGATGATCTACTTATGTGCTTATTTGCCATTTGTATATTTTCTTTCAGGAAGTGTTTTGCCCAGTCTTTAATGGACTATCTTCTTTTCAAATTAGCAGTCATTTTGATATTCTGGGTACAAGTCCTTTACCAGATACATGATTTGAAAATATTTCCTTCCAGTGTGGTCTACCTTCTTTACAGTGTATTTTGTAGTGTTTTTTGTAGATTTCTTTTTATCACATTGAGCAACTATTTTTCTTTTCATAGTTCATGAACTGTTTTTGTTATGAGTTTTGTTGAATTATTTTCAAATTCTCCTTCCATGTCTATTGAAATAACCAGATAGTTTTTCTTTTTTAATGTCTTTTTTTTTTTTAATTCTGAAATTTCCTATTCATCCATCAAGGATTTTCAAATCACTACTATTCATTTTATGAAGAAAAAATGTGAAATGTTCCCTATAGATGAAATATATATTTGAAAGTAATTTTATTAATCATGTTTTACTTAGAGTATATAGGGTAGAAGAATTAATTACACAAATCTGTTTATATTGCATAATACCAATTAGCCTATAGTTTGTGATTATAGGCAAAACGCTTTATCCTCCCTGAGATTCCGTCATATCATATGTAAAATGGGTATATAAAATGATATACCTATGGAGGCAATGGCAATCTTGACAAAGAATTGTGTTTCAAGATCTAAGAATCAAAGGTAAACATGGGTGGTGTTTGTTATTTGAGTCAGCCAGTGGCTGACCCTTAGGCAAAACTTCTTTGCTGCTCTTACAAACACTTTTGAAATCCTTGGCTGAAATTCGACATTTTCATTAAAATAACACTTTAGTAAATTACCAGAAGCAGAGTACAGTGTGTCCTGTTTGTGGCTGCCTGGTATCTACTCTGATGAAATCCACACTGTGTGATTATTGAAAGTGATGGAGCCAGGCATTTCCTCTCTCCATTCCCTTATGGGAAAAGCCAATTGGATGCTCCTGATCAGTGCTTTCAGTTTGAGGCTAGTGAAGCTATTATACAGGGGCAGTTTTGAATTCACACGTGGAGGTGCATCTAGCAGCAGCCTAGGGCAAAAATGGCAGTCATGTCCACTGAGATATCACAAATAGACCTTTCTTGCAGTGGGATTTTGGCCTGGTTCCTGCTCCCTGACTTTTTCCAGCTCCTCTCAAATTTCCAAGCTTGGAGTCTAGCCCTCCCATCCAATCTGTAACCTATCCTCTATCTTTCCAACAAATTCCTTTTCTGCTGAAGTTAGCAATAGTCAGTTTCTGTTTGTTTTCAAGAACAAGCATATAGCTTTTGGCTAATTAATTTAATAGGAGATTGCCTTTTGGTTGTTACATTAGGAATGATTCTAATTTATTAGTTTTCCTTAAGTAAATCTTGCCTTTTGGAGAATTAATTTTTTTTTTAAATTTTTTATTCATTTCTCATATGTTCCCCATCCTGAACCCTCCTCCCTCCCCATACCATCCCTCTGGGTCGTCCCAGTGCACCAGCCCCAAGCATCCAGCATCGTGCATTGAACCTGGACTGGCATCTCGTTTCATACATGACATTTCACATGTTTCAATGCCATTCTCCCAAATCTTCCCACCCTCTCCCTCTCCCACAGAGTCCATAAGCCTGTTCTATACATCAGTGTCTCTTTTGCTGTCTCGTACACAGGGTTATCGTTACCATCTTTCTAAATTCCATATATATGCGTTAGTATACTGTATTGGTGTTTTTCCTTCTGGCTTACTTCACTCTGTATAATAGGCTCCAGTTTCATCCACCTCATTAGAACTGATTCAAATGTATTCTTTTTAATGGCTGAGTAATACTCCATTGTGTATATGTACCACAGCTTTCTTATCCATTCATCTGCTGATGGACATCTAGGTTGCTTCCATGTCCTGGCTATTATAAACAGTGCTGCGATGAACATTGGGGTACACGTGTCTCTTTCCCTTCTGGTTTCCTCAGTGTGTATGCCCAGCAGTGGGATTGCTGGATCATAAGGCAGTTCTATTTCCAGTTTTTTAAGGAATCTCCACACTGTTCTCCATAGTGGCTGTACTAGTTTGCATTCCCACCAACAGTGTAAGAGGGTTCCCTTTTCTCCACACCCTCTCCAGCATTTATTATTTGTAGACTTTTGGATCGCAACCATTCTGACTGGTGTGAAATGGTACCTCACAGTGGTTTTGATTTGCGTTTCTCTGATAATGAGTGATGTTGAGCATCTTTTCATGTGTTTGTTAGCCATCTGTATGTCTTCTTTGGAGAAATGTCTATTTAGATCTTTGGTTTTAATGTCTTAATATGATAAATTACACTGATTTTTTTCAGTTTTTTATCTTATACTGGAGTATAGTTGGTTAACAATGTAGTGTTCGTTTCAGGTGTACAGCAGAGTGATTCAGTTATACACATGCGTGAATGTATTCTTTTTTGAATTCTTTCCCCACATAGGTCATTACAGAGTATTGAAGAGGATTCCCTGTGCTATACAGTAGGTCCTTGTTCATTTACTTTAAATATAGTAGTGTGTACACTACATTGACTATTTTTATTTAAATTTATTTATTTATTATTTATTTTTTATTCATTGAGTGATAGTTTTTTTTTTTTTATTTTATTTTTAAACTTTACATAATTGTATTAGTTTTGCCAAATATCAAAATGAATCCGCCACAGGTATACATGTGTTCCTCACATGTATTTATTTTTTATTGAAGGATAATTGCTTCACAGAATTTTGTTGTTTTCTGTCAAACCTCAACATGAATCAGCCATAGGTATACATATATCCCCTCCCTTTTGAAACTGCCTCCCATCTCCCTCCCCATCCCACCCCTCTAGGTTGATAAAGAGCCCTGTTTGAATTTCCTGAGCCATACAGCAAATTCCCATCGGCTATATATTTTACATATTGTAATGTAAGTTTCCATGTTTCTCTTTCTATACATCTTACCCTCTCTTCCCCTCTCCCCATGTCCATAAGTCTATTCTCTATGTCTTTTTCTCCATCGCTGCCCTGTAAATAAATTCTTCAGTACCATTTTTCTAGATTACGTATATATGTGTTAGAATATGATATTTATCTTTCTCTTTCTGACTTACTTCACTCTGTATAATAGGTTCTAGGTTCATCCACCTCATTAGAACTGACTCAAATCATTCCTTTTTATGGCTGAGTAATATTCCATTGTATATACGTACCATAATTATTTTATCCATTCATCTGTTGATGGACATTTATGCTGTTTCCGTGTTCTAGCTATTGTAAATAATGCTGCAATGAGTAATGGGATACATGTGTCTTTTTAAATTTTGATTTCCTCAGGGTATATGCCTAGGAGTGGGATTGCTGGGTCATATGGTGGTTTTATTCCTCGTTTTTTACATTGACTTTTGAATGTTGCATTCCTGAAACAAATCCCACTTGGTCATGGTACATTGTCTTTTTATATATGGCTGGCTTTGTTTTGCTAATATTTTGTTAAAACATTTTATCTCTATGTTTGTGAAAGATCTTCACTGTAGTTTTCTTTTCCCTGTAATGCTTTTTTTCTTGTTTTGGCATCAGGATATTGTTTCTGTGTAGCTCCATCTTCTCCAATACTCTGTCCTGTAGATTTTAGACAATCTGGCTTAGACAATCAAACTGCAAACCTGATATCCTCAGCTCAGTGACAACTTTGGCCTCTTTTTGTTTTCTGCCTCACTGTTTTTGGTCCTGGTATCTGTCCCCAGGCAGTAAACAAAGACAATTTTAAGATTTACTTCATTTTCTCCTTCTCTTAGGAACCACTGACTTATAATGCCAGTTGTCCACTCTTTGGAAACATTCATTTCATATACATTGTCTGGTTTTCTGGTTGTGGATACTTGTGGATAACAGGCAGCAATTTTCATAGCAGTTAATTCTTCATGAGTGAAATCTTCATCCTGCTTTCCTTACTCTGTAGATACAGAAGTTGTCCACGTAAAATTTCAGAGCCATTTTGTATGTGAGTGAATGATGTTGACCTTGGAAATTAGTCCCCACTGTGGAAGAATGACCTCCATCTTCTCTTCCTAAACTTCATTCTCCAAACCATAATCCTTTCTCATGAAAGAATTTTCTATTGAATTGAATTTGCATTTTTTAGCTGGAGTTGTTTAGGAAATAGAAAAAAGTTTCCTGAAATGTTATTAATCTGTTCTTCACTAGGTTGATTTTGGTATCTTCAAGGATATGTTCTTGCCAATTTTGAAGGAGACTAAAACTTTTTTTCCTGCATTTACAAAGTATCAGTTCAGTTCAGTTCAGTCACTCAGTCGTGTCCGACTCTTTGGGACCCCATGAATCACAGCACGCCAGGCTTCCCTGTCCATCACCAACTCCCGGAGTTCACTCAGACTCACATCCATCGAGTCACTGATGCCATCCAGCCATCTCATCCTCTGTCCCCTTCTCGTCCTGCCCCCAATCCCTCCCAGCATCAAAGTCTTTTCCAATGAGTCAACTCTTCGCATGAGGTGGCCAAAGTACTGGAGTTTCAGCTTTAGCATCATTCCTTCCAAAGAAATCCCAGGGCTGATCTCCTTCAGAATGGACTGGTTGGATCTCCTTGCAGTCCAAGGGACTCTCAAGAGTCTTCTCCAACACCACAGTTCAAAAGCATCAATTCTTCGGCGCTCAGCCTTCTTCACAGTCCAACTCTCACATCCATACATGACCACAGGAAAAACCATAGCCTTGACTAGATGGACCTTTGTCGGCAAAGTAATGTCTCTGCTTTTCAATATGCTATCTAGGTTGGTCATACCTTTTCTTCCAAGGACTAAGCGTCTTTTAATTTCATGGCTGCAGTCACCATCTGCAGTGATTTTGGAGCCCAGAAAAATAAAGTCTGACACTGTTTCCACTGTTTCCCCATCTATTTCCCATGAAATGGTGGGACCAGATGCCATGATCTTCATTTTCTGAATGTTGAGCTTTAAGCCAACTTTTTCACTCTCCACTTTCACTTTCATCAAGAGGCTTTTTAGTTCTTCTTCACTTTCTGCCATAAGGGTGGTGTCATCTGCATATCTGAGGTTATTGATATTTATCCTGGCAATCTTGATTCCAGCTTGTGCTTCTTCCAGCCCAGTGTTTCTCATGATGTACTCTGCATAGAAGTTAAGTAAGCAGGGTGACAATATATAGCCTTGACGTACTCCTTTTCCTATTTGGAACCAGTCTGTTGTTCCATGTCCATTTCTAACTGTTGCCCCCTGACCTGCATATAGGTTTCTCAAGAGGCAGGTCAGGTGGTCTGGGATTCCCATCTCTTTCAGAATTTTCCACAGTTTATTGTGATCCACACAGTCAAAGGCTTTGGCCTAGTCAATAAAGCAGAAATAGATGTTTTTCTGGAACTCTCTTGCTTTATCCATGATCCAGCGGATGTTGGCAATTTGATCTCTATGGTTACATATTTTAAAAAATGCTCATATAGTCCTTTATTGGGGCTGGAGAATACATGAAATAAATTGGAAACATGAAAAGGGATAAATTGACTATCAAAATCACCCATGTATAAAAACAACTTACTCTCTTCCTTGGCCTTGAAAATTAACCTGGGACACATTTTGTGAAGAAAAAGAAGGGACAATCGATATAGGAACAGGAAGAGGAAAATCACAGCTAGAGAAATCTAGGACGGACAGGATCTGTATCTTCTGTGATAGAGCGTTTGACATCCTCCACAGGGGTCAAAAATTGACATGGGGCCTATAGGGAGGGGTGGGGAGTTTCCCAGCCTTCTCATGCTGCTGCATCTCAGTCCTTTGTGCAAACTTCTAGGTACTTCTTCTCAGGTATGGCAGACAGAAGGTTCCGAATTGAATTCTCTTTTCTTTTCAGTGAGGAGATCTCATTGATGGGAGAATTGTGGATTTCGTTAGTGACAATGCAACCCAACCTGTTGGAAGACAGCATTTTTTTCTAGAAAAATAACCAGCCAGCACCATCAGATTCCTGCCTAGAAGAGTGCAAGCAGGCTTTTCAAAGGTGCTTCCACACTGCTTGCGCTTTGTAAATCAACATTTGCAGTTTGGCTTGAGGACAAAGCTACTAAAACATGCTCACTGGAAAAGCTCTTCTGAAACTCTCCCTTTTCACAGTCATTTCAAGAATGAAGCCTAATGATTTTGGCATCAAGGATATTCAATTATTTTCATATTATACTTCAAGAAGAAAGAGTAAATATGCTCATTTTTCTGTATAAGTGAAGGGTGCCCAGTCGTGTCTGACTCTTTGCGATCCCATGGACTATTCACTCCATGGAATTCTCCAGGCCAGAATACTGGAGTAGGTAGCCTTTCCCTTCTCCAGGGGATCTTCCCAACCCAGGGATCGAACCCACGTCTCCTGCATTGCAGGTGGATTCTTTACCCACTGAGCCACAAGGGATAAAGTATCCTTATTTTTGCATCTCACAGAGATGTGCTTAGACTGCCCTTTGGCATATTGTGTAGAGCAGCTACACAGCTTCCTTGCTAAAACCTTCTGTTTTGGCTTTCTCATCTGTCACTGGAGGACCCAAAGGTCCTATGAGCTGCTGCCAAAGGATTGGTTGGTTACACTTCATGGGGCCTCAGATGAAAATGTCAGTCATTAGACATAGAAAGCTGACATAGTCAAATGCCTAGTCACTGCAGTTTAACCAGTAAACACAAGCTATGTGATCTTCTAGGTGACATGCTGTTATAGCTTGAGGCTGGGGACACAAAGATGAATAATATAAATGTCTTATTCTTGTAGAGCTTACCATGCATTCATTCACATGATATTCAGATTAATATCAATACAGTGGGTTATGTGCCAAGATCAAGGTCAAGAGAACCACAGGAGCAACAAGGAGAGGTGTGGTCTCATGGAGCAAGGAGATGCCCAGCTCAAGTCCCTCCAGAATCTTCACACAAGTAATGCTTACATTGTGTGATGTAACTACTATGGAGGGAAAGGTCTAAAATTCAGTATAATGAATCATCTATCTTTGCAATTCTCTAGCACAGGAACTGGGATGTCAGAGAAGGCTTGCAGTCATGGATTTGCTGGAGTAATACTGTAACTGTTGTTGCTGCTGCTAAGTTGCTTCAGTCGTGTCTGACTCTGTGCAACTGCATAGACAGTTGGTTAGTTGCTAAGTCATGTCCAACTCTTTTGTGACCCTAACATATGGTAGCCTGCCAGGTTCCTCTGTTCATGGGTTTTCCCAGGTGAGAATACTGGAGTGGGTTGCCTTTCCTACTCTAGGGGATTTTTCCCAACCCACGGATTGAACCTGCATCTCCTGTGTTGGCAGACAGATTCTTTACCTCTGAGTCACCTAGGCTACCACTGTAACTGTAAGTACAATAACAGGTTTTAGACAACATCAGTTTCACTGGAAAGTCTCTAAAGGCTACTGGACCAAACTTTGTAAACAAAGACTTTGGAAAGAATTATAATCATATTCTTCTTTTAAAGTTAACAAACTACTACTGTTCATTTGATTGTACTACCCATATATTTAAATACTTTTTCTTGACATTTGTACCAATGATTTCATACCTGAATTTCAGTGCAACTGATTATATCGTTTTTTTGAGAACAAACATCTTTCTTCTGATGAAAGTGTCTATAAGGTTTTACCCAGTAATAAATTAACTTTGAGCAGTCACATTTATAAGTGACCCTCCTCAAGGCTTGAGACCTATAGCTATTTTTCATTTTTCTGAGAAAGCACTTGGAATCCCATGCACTGGAGTTCCATGCATTCTTACTTCTGCATGGTTGGTGCTCTAGCTAGGGAGTGAGTCTAGATGACTTTCCTAAATCTGAATATTGCTTTGTTTTTCTCTACCTGTTACAATATTCAAGGCGACTCTTTGGAGCAATTGAAGATATCATTTATGTTTGATTTTCAGATATAACTCTCTTCTATAGAAAACTTTATAAGGTATGTTGAAGTGAAAGTGAAATGAAAGTGTTAGTCATTCAGCTATGTCTGACTCTTTGTGACCCCATGAACTGTAGCCCACCAGGCTCCTCTGTCCATCTTCCTGACCCATTGGCAGGCAGACTCTCCACCTTCTGAGCCACCAGGGAAGACCCATTATGTGTCCATAACAATGTCCAAACATTGAAAACGGTGCATGATTTTGGCTTTCTTCCTCTTCCAAGTGCCTACAAGGTTGATTGGAAACAATGCACCCTACATGTGAATTTTGACATTCCCACAGATGCTCTGCTAACCTGTACTGTTGCATATGGAAATCGAATGTGCCAGCTAGCAGCCACTTGCATCTCCCCGAAGTTAATGCCTTTAGTAGGAGCTGCTGTGCTGTTAGAGATGGCTCTAAGTTATGGGACCAGACTCCACAAACCAGTGTCTAATCTATCTTGCAGTTAAGTGTATAGCAACAAGATGGTACTGCCTAGCTTGATATGCTAAATGCCTTGCATAGGTGGTGTTACAGTTCTACTCTAAATAAAGCAATCAATCAATATTTCTTCTCTGCTTACATTCCAATCTTCAGAACTGCTTGTTACGCTAGCTAGATGGATTTACTTAGAGCGGTGAAAGGCATTCAGCAAGTCCATCCAATTTCTTGATTTATTTGCTATTGATGCATAAAATAAGCTTGTCTGTGAAATAGCCAGGTTGAAATTGCTGTTCTCATGCATTTTCATTGTTATTATTTGGCTAGACTGACTCTTGAGGGTCAAATTAAAACTCATTCATCCAGAGCTACATGAATGACAATAGATAGCTTCTTAAGTTAAAATAAGTACTAGTACTATATTTGAATAAAACTGTTGAAGAATCACAGTTAGGATCTGAATTTACCAAATATTCTAAAAGCTAAAAAGAAAGTATTTATATGAACTGGTTGTTTTAGAAACCTGCTTGGAATTTAACATCTAGATTTTATTGTCACTAAAAGTGTAAAAGAAATAAGCCATAAATCTAAGAACTCAGCAGCATATGTAGAATTTTCTAGCACCAATGATAATAATAACCATGATATGTATATTTTGTATTGCCTTTCAGTTGATAAAAGATTTTCACAGGTATCATGTCTTCTGATATCATATCTCAAGATATTTTAAAAATTAACTATTGTCAACTTGTTTGTAGACTGGGTAACTTAAAAATTTTTAGAGACAGGCAGCTATTATTTAGAAACACTTTGAGTCCCACCTGCCTTTCCAATTTTTAATAATGCAAAGTTCTTTGGAAAACATCATAGATGTCTTTTTTTTTTATAGAAATTTTTTTTTGCTAAAAGAAACCATATTTAGTCAAAACTTCTTCCAAAATAGATGTTTCAAGATTTTGATTCCTAGCACTTAAAAAGCATATTTCCTATTGTGTAGAGCTTAGAAACAATTCTAGTTTAAGGCCTTTGTTTGGAGAAGGAAATGGCAACCCACTCCAGTATTCTTCCTGGGAGAATTCCATGGACAGAGGAATCTGGTAGGCTACAATTCATGGGATCACAAAAGAGTTGGACAGGACTGAGCGACTAACATCCACACACAAGGCCTTTATTGTTTGCATGAGTAAATTAAGACTTACAAAGTTAAGTGACTTGCTCAAGGTCACACATTTACTTTCAGCTGACATCAGAAACCTCATTTTATTACTCTTAGTCTCCTATTTGTTTTCAAAACAGTAGATCTCCTTAAATAGTGCCATAGTTTCTAAACAGGATTTTATAGTGCACAGCAAGTCTTAAGAGGTAAGACATGCTATGTTAAATATTCCATGTAAATCATTACTTCCTTTCGCCAATGGTGACTCTTGTTTTCCTTCTCTTCTATTTCTCTCTTCTTCTCTTTATAATCTTTTGCATCACTGAGCAATTTGCTATGCTGGTTGCACTGTTCAGTTTCCTTAAAACAGGAAAAGTATTTCGGGAGTCAGCTGAATTAAGCTTTGTATGTATTTTTTCAAAAGTTGGTGCAGAACTTTAGATTTTAGAATTTTAGATAATAACCTTGTTGAATTAGAAGTGCTTTTGTTATGCACTGCTCTTCCCAAATTTTCCAGACTTGGGTTCCCCAGGTTTGCCTATGTCCTTCACATATACCACCATGTCCTGGCAGAAAGGGAATAATATACTGACTTAGAGACATTTGAGTCTTCAAATACTTATACATGCTTTGCACCCACTAGTTTAAGGCATTTTGTTCTTCTAGGTTTAAACAATCTGATCCATAAGAGTTGAAATCTCAACAGCCTCCTCTGTTTTGGTACTCAAAATTAAATACGGCATAAGACGAGGACTGTCACTGAAATTAAATTGCAGCATTAGGCAAGGAGGTTTGGTGTCCCTCATTGGGAGCTGAATGCAAGATTGCTTTCTTGGCTTCAAGGAAACTGAGTGGATCCCAAGAAGCTTAAACTGACTAGTGAATGGTAGTGCAGGATCTGGTCTTATTTTTCTGTAAGGTATGCATCGGCCAAAAGTAGTTTGTCCAAGATGATAACGATGATTTTTCAATTAAATCATGAGTTTTCAATTAAATAATGATTTTTCAACTAAATAGGTCATTTGATTATTTTTAAAAATATGCTTTTCATCCCAATGGGATGAATAATGCACCTTAGTTTTCCACAGGAATCAAATGAACTTCACTTAATGGTACTGCTGCTGCTGCTAAGTCGCTTCAGTCGTGTCCGACTCTGTGCGACCCCATAGACGAAAGCCCACCAGGCTCCCCTGTCCCTGGGATTCTCCAGGCAAGAACACTGGAGTGGGTTGCCCTTTCCTTCTCCAATGCATGAAAGTGAAAAGTGAAAGTGAAGTCATTCAGTCGTGTCCGACTCTTAGCGACCTCATGGACTTCAGCCTACCAAGCTCCTCCGTCCATGGGATTTTCCAGACAAGAGTACTGGAGTGGGGTGCCATTGACAATTCTAATATGATGACTGTTACATTAATTTCTTCATTTCTTCACATAGAAATGTGCCACTTCTAAAGCCACCAGACAGAAGAGACAGGTGACAAGGATAGCCAATGGGATTCACACCGCTGACTCCTCTTTGGAAGTTTTTCTTGTTATTTCTTCCTTTTAATCTAAACATTCTTCCTGGACCCTCAAACACTATTTCTTTCCTACATCTGAATAATGCTTAACAAGAGTATTTTCTTATATTGTTGTATTTTTTTTTCTAGGAAAAAATATATTGTGTGTGTTTTTTTTTTTTAATTTAAGAATTTAAATTTAACTTAAGAATTTGGATACTATTATATTTTATCCAGAAAAAAATTCTTTTTGTTTAAGAATTTTGATCAGGAACATGAGCTATTCTACATATTCTGTTTCCTTTGGCAATAAAATTAAGTCTGGAGTGAAAGAATCTGCAGCATGTCTATTTGTCAGTGTAACGTACTGAGTAGCACACTTTAAACTTTTAAGCATATACATTTTTAAAAGATTTCCCTATAAATAGCTAATGGGGAAAATCTTAATGTATGAAAGCTCTGAGTCATCTATCTCACCCACCACCTCTGTCACAGGAGAGGGAATAGAATTTGTCATCAGGGTTCAGCTTGTGGGGCGTTTTCTTCCTGAATTTGAAAATGGTTGTAGGTGTACTGCAAACATGGTTTATATACACTAAGCAGCTTGCATCTAAGGAACATGATTTGTTTGTTATAGTTTAGAAATAATACTTCAGTAATTAAAATAATAAATGAGGATTACCACTGAAAATTTTTGAGAACTCTAGATGCGTCATTTTCGGTCCAACCGTTTATCACTGTCTTTCTACAAGTGGACACAAGTGTCCTAGACCAAGGTACGGATTATACTTCTGTTACCTAATGATCAGATAAAATCTCTCTTCTTTGAGATGAAAATGAAATAAACTTGAACAACCACACATGCCTATAAAAGTGAGTGAGGGTGGGAGGGCAGGGGGACTTAAATTTTTATGGGCAAATTTGATTCTCTTTTGCCTTGGCTGAGCTATTATTCACTCATTAGCTCACAGCTATTCCCACATCTCTGTTCTGCTGTTGATGCAAAGAGGGAACATGTGTTCTTTCCCATGATTCTCTATCAATTCTAGAGCAATGTTAATACAGATTAAGCACATAATTTAGGACTTTTACTAGTGGTTTTTGGTTTGCCTTGGTGGAATCCATCATTTCACTACTATAATAAATAACATAACATTGTTTATTACTTAGTCCTTAACTTTTATTAACCAAAGTTATTTTCTTCAGCTTATTTTTATATAAACTTAAAAATAACTAATTAGTGCATGTGTTAATTTTTTTAAGAGCATGGAAGGGTAGACACTGAAGTGATTTTCATACCAGATCCCCAGTTATCCTCATCAGAAATACTGTTAATGATTTGTGTAGTCTTCTGTGACATTTTTGTATACATATACAAGCTTATGTATGTATCTCAATTCATTTTTATAAATAAAATAGTATGTCTTCTTTTTTCATCCTTTTTCTTTCAACCTACCTATGCCATTGAATTTGAAGTAAATTTCCTGTAAGCAGCATGTAGTTAAATCATTTAAAACAATTCCGTTTGCCAATTTCTGCTTTCCAGTTGGCATATTTGAACCATTTATGATATGTTAACCTTAACTCTAACAATTATTTGTTTTCTGTTTGTTTCCAGTTTCTCATTCTTCTTTTTTTTTTCTCCCTCTTGACTTCCTGTGGGTTACTTGAAAATGTTTTAAAGATTCCACCTTGATGTAGTTTTAGTATTTTTGAGTAATTCGCTTTGCACAGTTTTCTTGGCTGCTCTGGGTATGACAATACACATACTTTATCACTGACTACTGTATCAGCATTTTGCTGCTTCCAGCTAAGTGTGGAAACTTTACTTCCATTAACCCTTTACCTTCTCCACTTTAAATACTGTCTTAAGTACTAGATGATGTTATAATTTTAATTTTAGTCACAGCACATATTTTCAAAAACTCATGTGGAGAAGGCACATACAATACACTGTATTGTATTCTTTTTCTCGCCGTTTTTTCTTCCTTCTTCATGGCATGAAAGCTTTCTTCTTCATGTCATTTCTGTTCTATGAACTTCCTTTGGCTGTTCTTTAAGGTCAGCCATGGAGATCCAACAGGTCTTGAAGGGGTGGAAGAAATATCACTTGGCATGTCACCTGTCTTGAGTCTCTGGGTGAGACAGTGACGTCTCTGGCTTATGGAGACAGCGAAGGCTGCCTGGGGGCGAGTGCTTGTGGTGGAATCCACTTTGTGGGTGTCCAGTGCCCTACAAGCGGTGTCTCTGAGTGGAAGAGGGGGGTCCCAGGACCATCAAGGAAGGAGAATGTTTCCCCAGGTAACCTGTTTTCAATGGGGCTTTGATCCATCCCTTGTGGATTACCTGGACACCTTCTGTTGTTAGTTTTGGGGGTTGGGAAGTGTAACCATGTGGCCTTCTGTTGGGCAAGAGATTGTAAGATGCCCAGACATAATGCTGTTTCTTCAATCATTGTTGTTCGGTTGCTCAGTCCTGTCTGACTCTTTGCAACCCCATGGACTGCAGCATACCAGGCCTCCCTGTCCTTCACCATCTCCTGGAGTTTGCTCAAACTCATGTCCATTGAGTCAATGATGCCATCCAACCATTTCATCCTCTGTTACCCCTTTGGTTGTGGGCTTCTTAAATCAGTTTACCTTCCTCCCTCCTCCTTTGAGAGCTCTCCTTGATTTTCTCCTGCACTATTTCCAGTGTTTATTGTTATCCTCCAGAGGGAGAAGTAGGGAGAGATGAGTCTATACCAGTTAACTTGTTTGGACAGAAGTCCCTCTTGTTAGCTTTTTAAAGGTAGGATTGCCAGGTTCATAGATATGTTTAAGCCACCACAGACCAAGGGCTTTCTCACTGGCCATGGTTGCCCCAGATAACCCCTGGACTCTTGACTTCCCTACTCCATCCCTATCTTGCTCCCATTCTCATCCAGGTTTTCCAGTGAATCAGAGATTTCCAATTATGCAGAGAACTCTACTCTCTCCTGTACCTCTGCTTTAAGTCCTTTTGTCTATCTCACACCCATCAATGGGCTCAGTTGAACAAACGAGCCTTCTACTCTTTTGAGAAGAGACCCAGGGCAAGGGATAGACCCCGTCACAGTAGGCCTTGTCCTTTGAAGGCACTCACTGTTTTAAATAGCATCTCCAATCACCCCATGTGGTTAACACTTATGTAGATGGAACATTTTTGCTTCACCTTTTGACCAAAGCTTGTGATCTCCTTAAAAGTTGAAATTATGTTTCTAGCACCAAGCAGAGTGCTGAGCACAGAGAGGGTCTGTAATAAATGTGTGTTAAGTGTAGGAAGAAAAGGCAGGCTCTTAGAGTCTTTCTTCCATGGTGCGAATAGGTTCAGCATGACGATAAAAGGTCTGGAGAGACTCTGAAAGGTCAATGAGTCCGTCTTTCTGCTTCTGCCCAAGAGCACGTATCAGATAACTAGGTAGCCAGTCTGATTTTAAGCACTTTACAAGAAAAGACAACTATAGTTTCCTCTAGTAATCCTTGCAGTGTTTAATAACTCTCATTGTCAGCCAGATTGTCTTTCCATCTAGCCTAAGTCTCCCCAGCTGTGTTCTGAAACCCTAGCAGGTAGCAACTGTGAGTGATAATTACAGTACTGCATATTCAGTGAGGCCAAAAATGGGGTCATGGCTGAACCAGAACATTCTCGAGGCCTTTTCTGCCGTTTGTGCTGGGTGTGCTGTGCTCTGCTAAGTCTCTTCCGTCGTGTCCCACTCTTTGTGACCCCATGGACCACAGCCCACCAGGCTCCTCGGTCCATGGGATTCTCCAGGCAAGAATACTGGAGTGGGCTGCCATTTCCTCCTCCAGGGGATCTTCTGACCCAGGGACGGAACCACACCTCTTGCATCTCCTGCATTGGCAGGTAAGTTCTTTACCACTAGAGCCACCTCGGAAGCCCTTCTGCCGTGTTTATTTCCATGTTTACTATGCTGACTGGCTGAGCAGAGATATGCACAGAAAAAAATGATATAATAAATTTGTTTAGAAAGATTTTTCTGTAAAATTATTATCAAAGGATATTATTATTAGTAAGGGATAAAACTAATAAGAAATCAAGGAAATGGGCAGCGTTTTTCATAAAGTGAATTTAAAGGTCATTTTAGTGCTGAATTATAGTAACTTTAAATGTATTTATGCTTTTGCTCAGTAGTCTTTGTGTCTTTCTCATATTAATTTCCCAATTATTTCAGAAGAAAGCTCATCATATTCCTGTAGCCCCATTCCACTTACTCCTTTCAGTGGTAAAGAATTTGCCTGTTAATGCAGCAGCCACAGGTTTGATCCCTGGGTGGGGAAGAACCCTTGGAGAAGGAAATGCCACTGTACTCCAGCATTCTTGCCTGGGAAATCCCAAGGACAGAGGAGCTTGGCAGGCTCCGTAGGATCGACAAAGAGTTGGATATGACTTAGAGACTAAACAACACCAACCAATGTCATTTATATTAACTCTGATTAAGCTATGTACTCAAAATAAAATAATGACCAACAACTTGTGAAATCCAGTGACCTCTTGCCAGTGTTCTTACTTTTGTGTTTTCTTGAATATTTAATGCTATTTGGCACCCCTACCCCTTTCCCAAGTCATTCTCTTGTCTTTGGCTTCTGTACTAATGCATTTGACTGTGACCACTCCTCTTATTAGCCCTTCATGGCTCTTTTCTCTTCCCATTCCTAAGTATACAATTTTCCTGAAGCTAAGTCCTTGGCTCTGTCTTTCTTTATACTTTCTTCCATAACACATTCCTTAGGCCCTCAATGTGTCCCACCTATTTCACTCCAATACACATAGGGTTCAACCTATTACAATGTCCTTCCCACCCACAGAGCATGTGCTTCAATATTCAGGCAAATCACATTGACCTTAACAACTCTTAAAGAATAAGTCATTTTTTTCTCCTCAGTATTCAATTTGATGTGTCATAGCCAAAATCATTTTGTCTAGAGCTATGATGATATAAGGCCCATAAATTATGCTTTGTTATTTGAACAAGGAAGTCGGACCTTGAAAGTGCCAAATTCAAAGGTCTATGAGTCTTCTTTGTACTGTAGATGGATGAATTTGCTGTTTTCTGATACACTCAAATCTATGCCAATTTATATTTCTGATCAGTCAATTAGGAAAATAACTCTTTGACTTTGCTTCCTTTTGGAACCCTGCGTGATTCAGTCAATGACTTCAGGAAGCCCCTCATATTAGAGAAAATTCAAAGGGCCCGGAAGCACATGAAAAGATGCTCAATAGCATTATTTATCATGAGAATTCCACAAACCCAAAGGATTAGGACTTTCCTGGTAGTCCAGTGGTTAAGAATCTGCCTGCCAATGCAGGAGACATAGGTTTGATCCCTGGTCCAGAAAGATTCCACATGCTGTGGAGCAAATAAGCCCATGTGCCACAACTACCGAGCCTGCACGCTGTAGCTACTGAAATTCCGTGTGCACCAGAGCCCGCGTTCCACAGCAGAAGAAGCCACTGTAATAGAAGGGTGTGCATCACAGCTAGAGAGCAGCGCCAGCTTACCAAGTGGAGAAAAGCCTGTGCAAAGCAACAAGATTCAGCATAGCCAAAAATAAATAAAATTATGCACATATATACATGATTATGTATATATATGTCTACATATGTTTATATATATATTTAATCATATATATATATATATATATAGCTTAGTCTAGGGTTGTTATTGTGAATCTTAAAGTCTCACAGTAACAACCCCAGACTGAGCATCAGTGATTCATGCTTGCAACAGAAAGAGAGCTTGAACTATATTGCACTAATAAAATAATGATTTCTTCCCATAATATAATCATGGTGTTTCAATGAGTGAACAATGATCCAAGGGCCTGCTAAAGTCACTTTTTGCCTTGACCTAATTTGTGTGGATGGTTTCTTTCCCATTTGGGGGAACAGGCCTTTTGTTAGCCTGTTTGAAAACATTGTTACTTGAAAAAAAAAAAAAGAAAACATTGTTACTTGAAGTGTAATCTGTGGGCCTCCAGCATCAGCACCACATGGGACTTGTTAGAAATGCAGAATCTGTCCCAATACTGGTCCACTGAACAAAAAACTTGCATTTAAAAAAAAACCCTCAGGTGATATGTGGGCGCTTTCAATTTTGAAAACATTCTCAGGTCTTACGTCCATTTTTTCTAAATTTCACTTATTGATACTTCAATCTAGTAACCTTCCTTCCTTACTTATATTTTCTTTTTTCCTTTCTTTCTATGTTTTTGAGAGAACCTCACCCAATCACATATGTTTAGTTGAGTTCAGGACTTCTTGGTCACACTGAGTAGTGTTAATATCAGTCAGGTCATGTTTAAATGATCTGAATGCAAACCAGTGAGAAACTATTTCTAATTCCTGATTGACTAATTCAGTAAGCCAGCTCTGAGTATGTTCTCTTTTTCTCTCATTTTCTCTCGCTCTATCACACACACACACATACTGCCAATGGGCACATGAAAGTCCAGTTTTCTGGTCCCAAGTAGAGAGCTAGTTAAACATTACATGTCTGAGATACTCTAATTTGACACAGTAATTTTAGGAGCCTGAATGTCAAGAATAGAAATGGAATAAAATAAAATAAAATAAAATTCCATTTAAAATAGAAATAAAATTCTATTGCTAGATTACCTGGTTTAGGAAAATTGTTTCTCAATACACCACTGTTCTTGCAGTGATATCTTATCCAGCAAGAGATATGTTTGATCAAATACACAACTACAACTCAACATACTGAAGTGAAACTCAAAGATAAGTCTTGGGATAACCTTGTTTCCACCTTCCTCAGTGGCTCAGGGGTAAAGAATCTATTTGCCAAGGCAGGAGAGGCAGGTTTGATCCCTGGGTCAGGAAGATCCCCTGGAGGAGGAAAGGACTACCCATTCCAATATTCTTGCCTGGAGAATCCCGTGGACAGAGGAGCATGGTGGGCTACAGTCCATGGGGTCTCAGAAGACTTGGATATGACTTAGTGACTAAACAACAACAATAAAACAAGGTTGTTTATATAGAAGGAGCAAAATGTCATTGATAATTGACTATTAAGCACATCCTTTTTTGTCTGTATCTGTGAGAAGAACATCTTAGGGGAAATTCGAAGCACTAACAGTGCTCAAGCCTTGCTTCTCTCCACATCCTAAGGCCCTGAGCTTGTACACTGAGCTGGAGGCTGAACTGAAGTAAGGTTTCTCCTCTAGGGGATGAGTTAAAAATAATTCACTGTGTTCAGGCCCAGCAGTCTTTAGGGAGAGACATCTGTACTGACTGCAGATTCAAACATCACAGAGGAAGTGACCCTTCCATCATCAGGGGTTGACTGGTTTCCTGACTGCACTTCAAGACCTTGGTTAGAAGTCATAGAAGGTTTCTAAAAAATAATCAGGACATTTAATCAGAACCTGGGGATACTGTATGGAAATTCTTTCAATATGACTATTTATTCCTTTGCTCATTTATGTATTTATTCAATAAGTAATTATTAAGGGCCTCTTATCTTTTTGGCATTCTTCTACATACTAAGTTTATAGCAGTGATCAAAACAGACAAAGATACCTGCCATCTATGGTGTAATAACTTTCTAGTGGGAAGTCATTGGAGGTGTGACAGGATTTAGCTTATAGCTTAAGAACATCCCTCTGGCTGATTTGTTGAAAATAGATTTATAATGTGTTTATTGAATAGAATGGACTGATGAACTACCACAGATAGCAATGTGAGACTTTATCCATGAACATCAAGTCTATGAGTATAGATTCTCAGATCCTATTTGCTTAAGATGCTAGGACAACTTACTTTTGAAAACTTTTTGGTTTAATACATATGTTAAAGATAAAGACAAGGAAACTCTTCTCCAGAAAGCATTATTTAAATCTTATTTTCGGTGGCAAACTCGTCTTCATGTAGGGTAGCTTCAGGTCAAATATCTGGGATAAACTACTGTAAAATACTATAAAAAACTTATAATTATAGTGACTATTGAAGATCTCCTGACACTATCAGGCTTTTATTAAAAATTTTGGTTTTGATCTCTTCATACATTAACTTGCATGAGAAATGGATTTGGGGATTAAACAAAAAGAAGCTAGCATTTGTTGATAGCATATTATGTGGCAGACACTTTACGTATATCCTTTCATTCAATCCTCATGTCAACAATGTACAGTGCAGCAGATATCATTATTCCCAATTCAAGAAAGTGGGCAATGAGCTCACTGCTGCTGCTGCTAAGTCGCTTCAGTCGTATCCGACTCTGTGCGACCCCATAGACCGCAGCTCACCAGGCTCCGCCGTCCCTGGGATTCTCCAGGCAAGAACACTGGAGTGGGTTGCCATTTCCTGCTCCAATGCATGAAAGTGAAAAGTGAAAGTGAAGTCGCTCAGTCATGTCTGACTCTTAGCGACCCCATGTATTGCAGCCTACCAGGCTCCTCCATCTGTGGATTTTCCAGGCAAGAGTACTGGAGTGGGTTGCCATTGCCTTCTCCAAATGAGCTCACAGTGGTTACGAATTTTCCCACTACCCACACCTTGATAGTGGCAGGAGCAGGATTGGGAGGCCTGAGCTGTCTTCTTCCGACCGAATTATACTACATCATCGAAGGTTGCCGCGTCAACACAGCCCACTGCCGTCTAGTGGGAGCACTGCTATGTGATTACTCACCATCATCAAACCATTTCAAACTAAGTGTATAGATTTAGGACTGTTGGAATCTTTAAAATTCTGTGATTCAGGCATCTAAACAGCCTCCATCTTGAATTGCTTGCTATCCCATATTCCCATCAAGAGACTGGCTGGCACAGTTGATATTTGATAGGGCAACATAGCAGTTGGCCATTCGGATGTCAGTAACAAAAGAAAAGGCAGGTGTTGACAAAGCTACTGTTGTTGTTGTTCCGCTGCTCAGTCGTGTCTGGCTCTTTGAGATCCCATGGACAGCAGCATACCAGGCTTCCCTGTCCTTCACCATCTCCCGGAGCTTGCTCAAACTCATGTCCATTGAGTCAGTGATGCCATCCAACCATCTCATTCTCTGTCGTCCCCTTCTCCTCCTGCCTTCAATCTTTCCCAGCATCAGGGTCTTTTCTAACGAGTTGGCTATTTGCATCAGGTGGCCAAAGGATTGGAGCTTCAGCTTCAGCATCAGTTCTTCCAATGAATATTCAGAACTGATTTCCTTTAGGATTGACAAGGTTATAGGAATACTGAAACCCTTGTGCACCATTTGTGGGAATGTAAATGTTGCATCCATTATGGAAAATAGTATGGAGGCTCCTCAAAAAAATTAAAAATAGAAATACCAAATGACCCAGAAATCCCACTTCTGGGTATATATTCAAAACAATTCAAAGCAAGATTTTAGGGAGATATTTGCATTCTCAAGTTCATTGGGGTATTATTCATAATAGCCAAGAGGTAAAAGCAACTTAAATGTCCATTAATAGATAAATGGGTTAAGGAAATGAAGTATATACATATACTTAAAATGAAAGAGGAGAGTGAAAAAGCTCGGGCTTAAAACTCAACATTCAGATAACTAAAATCATGGCATCCAGTCCCATCACTTCATGGCAAATAGATGAGGAAACAATGGAAACAATGACAGACTTTACTTTCTTGGGCTCCAAAATCACTGCAGATGGTGACTGCAGCCATGAAATTAAAAGACGCTTGCTTCTGCTGCTGCTGCTAAGTCGCTTCAGTCGTGTCCAACTCTGTGAGACCCCATAGACGGCAGCCCACCAGGCTCCCCCATCCCTGGGATTCTCCAGGCAAGAACACTGGAGTGGGTTGCCATTTCCTTCTCCAGTGCATGAAAGTGAAAAGTGAAAGTGAAGTTGTTCAGTCGTGCCCGACTCCTAGTGACCCCATGGACTGCAGCCTACCAGGCTCCTCCATCCATGGGATTTTCCAGGCAAGAGTGCTGGAGTGGGGTGCCATTGCCTTCATCACTATTAACCATTATATTTTTACTTTGTATTTTATTGTGAATGAACTTGAACCTTGTTATGTGTTTAACCAAATGAAATTTCTGGACTTGTAGACCTTATTCACAAGGTCGAGCAAGCCTCTAAAACTGTCACTGGGAGGCTTTCACTCATGTGCAGTTGCCCACTGAAGCATTTCTTAAATGCATAAAAACTGTCCTTAAATGCAGAAGGAATGAATGAGAACTCGTGAAGGGATTTGGGAGTGTATCTCAAATAGGTCACAACAGGCATGATATTCCTTTGCAGCTTCATGTTTTATCTTGTTCATAACAGGTCTGCATTTTTAAAGATAAAAGGATAATTTTAAAATCACTTACTAGTCAAAGTCCTTAACTTTTCTTTCTCACATCTTTGAATAAAATTAATACTCAAGGTGAATGTACTATCTTTTATCCTGTAACTTTGAAACCCCTTGAATTCCTAAAACTGCATATGATACAAGAGATAAATTTAGAGCTGAAAGTAAACTTCCATGTAACCTTTCTCAATCTTTCCTTTTCCATGGAACAAAAGTTAGGTACAGGAAAGTTTAACCAAGATGACCCAGGACAGAATTTGTTTCTGGAGTCCTGTCTGTTTTGTTCCTCGGCTCATTCTTTGGTCCTGTCTCCTAATGAATCACACCAGGAGGTTGGAGCAGATGATCCCCAGGTTCCTTTTCAGTTCTGTTATTTTGTTTCTGTGTTTCTGAAACAAGGACCGTGTTGGGCTTCAATAATGTAAGTAAAGTTTAAAAAATACTGGATGACAATGAATGCTCTGAAGATGTCCAAAATTTTATACTGTGAACACTGGTCCAGGTATGTATATTTCACAAGATATTAATGTTCCTGTGTATACACTGTACACAAGGCTGTGTGAAAATTCACATTTTCATTTCAACATTCTGTCATTTCTATTTCCACTTCAGAATGTATGTGTCACAGCAAAAGATACTGATAGGGTATATGATTTCTATATACCAGGTCCTGGAAATATATCCAGGTCTCTACTATCCTTCAGGCAGTGCTATCAGATAGAAAGAATTTCATGTGTTGATGTGAATGCTCAGTACGGCTCAGTGCCATGTTGCCAGCCATTAGCCTCGAGTGGCTATTGGAGAACTGAATTTTGAGTTTTATTTAACTTTAATTAATTAAAATTTAAGTTACACACATGGCTACTGATGACTGAACTGCCCAATCTCAGAATCTTATCACAGAAGAAAAACACAGAAGCCCAAGGAATGAGGGGATCAACTTTCAAACCAGAGATACAAAGAAGTTTTAGGTAAGTGAGGCTCTTTTATAGCAGGGCTTTCAGGAATATAATCACTGTTAACCATATGAAAACTATCTCTCATCAGAGGAAAACTTTTTATCCTTTTCTTAAAGAAAAGACAATTAAATGACTGTTGTAAAATCAACTTCCCTAAAAAGAGGGGGGAAAAAAAAAAACACAAGTGAACACTACTGCCATCTTGTGGATTCTGGCTGCTGGGACAGTTCAGATTCTGAGAACATGTGCTCTCTGAGGAGCTGAGTTACGCGATTGAGGCAGTGTTCAGGAGAACCTTGAAGTTGCACCTTTTGAATGGGTTTGAGGTGAATTCTAGTCACAGGGCATCAAAGAATACCTGCATGACACAAATCAATTTTAGAAAAACTTTTAGCCTTGAAAGACTGATAGAGTTTGGGTAACTATCTAAATTCAGTAACTGAGTCTTAAAAAAAAAATTGTTGGCTCTTATTTTGCTTCATTTCTACAATAAGCCATTAAAAAAATCACCCAGTGTCCTCCTTTACTTCTTCAAGTATCCAGGAAAAGGAGATACAATCACGTAGTTAGTTTTCAGGATTCTTGAATCAAAATAAAAATATATCTCTGTGTATGTTTCTGTTTTAAATTTCTAAAAATGTGTCTGAATGTCATCCATGCTCTATTTGCTTACCCAAACACACACACGTGCACACATAACCTTGCAGTGATTCATTTTCCTTTCTCTTATTCCATATTCTTTGCATTAAAAGAATTTTAGGGACCTTTAAGGCAGGAATTCTGTCCTTGGTAACATGGTGCTGGTCAAATATTGCTCATAATTTGCATTTATTAACTGATTTTTTTCCTGGATCTCCTTTTACTAAGGCTCTCACAGATCTTCCCTTGGTACAAATGAGAATATGGGTATTGCTTTTATTCTAGACAGTGCTTATCTCACAGAGTAAAGATTAATAAAATAAAAATGGTCTTGTGCTTCATCTAAATTATTTCATCTGATTGATGACACGGCATTTATAATTTTATTGCTACTTCTGTCTTGGGTATTCCTTTGGAAAAGGTGTATGGATTCATTACATATTCTAATGTATTGTCTATAGTTTATAAGATAAAGTCAAGCATGTATCTGCTGATAATTTTTAAGTTGACCTGTCTTTATACTTAGAAATGTCTCTTAATAGTAGGCTTCCCTGGTGGCTCAGATGGTAAAGACTCTCCTGCAATGCAGGATCCCTGGGTCTGGAAGGTACCCTGGAAAAGGAGATGGCAACCTACTCCAGTAATCTTACCTGGAGAATTCCATGGACAGAGGAGCCTGGCAGGCTACTTGGGGTTGCAAAGAGTCAGGCATGACTGAGCAACTATCACTCACTGATGGTGATGAGGAGAAATAATCCTGAATGTATAATTATGACAGGTATGGGAAAGAACACAGGTGAATTTGCATATTTTATTCATTTTCATTTGGCTATGGAATGGGACTAATGTATGGCATTGGAGACATCTTTTTAAATAAAGTACCAAAAATTAGCTTAATTTTTTTAAAAATTTGACAATATCAAATTGACACATTAGGTCATTCTATAAACTTGAATTCAAAGGGAAGGGGAAAAGAGGGAAAGGAAGAAATGAAAATAGATGGAAAACCTTGAATTCAGAATTCTGGAAATTTGATCGAGGACATAATAATCATGTACATTAATATATACACGAGGCAGAGACTGAAGAGAAGAGGGCAGGGAACATGGGCACTTAAGGACCTCAGGCATCAGAAGACCATTTGTTTCCGAAAGAAGAACTATTTGATGTCATAAAGTGGAACAGGGAGACTATATTCTGTTCTGGCTTCCCTGGTAGCTCAGTGGGTAAAGAATCTGCCTTCAGTTCAGGAGACCTGGGTTTGATCCCTGGGCCAGGAAGATTCCTTGGAGAAGGAAATGGCAAACCACTCCAGTATCCTTGCCTGAAAAATCCCACTGAAGAGAGGAGCCTGGTGGGCTGCAGTCCATGGGATCGCACAGAGTTGGGCACGACTGAGTGACTAATACTTTCTATTCTGTTCTATAGAAAGAAGTAACAGGATTTTGAATCTATCATGATGAACAAAAAGTACAGCGTGTGCTCTGTGTCGGTGTCAGTCACTCAGTTGTGTCTGACTCGCTCAGTCCCTCTGTGTGTGACCTGGATTGAGCCCAGGTCTCCTGTACTGGAGGCAGAATCTTTACCATCTGAGCCATCAGGGAAGCCTACAATGTGCTGTAAAAGATGCAAATACTGAGACTGTGGCAGCAGGCCCAGTAGAGCTACATTAGGCCATTTCAACGAACTGGTGGAATCTGTAATGATTCCACTAGTAGCTCCAGCTCTAATAATAGACCCGGGCATTTCAGTCAACTAGTGGAGTCAGAAGCGGAAAAGTTTCCTGAATCACTGACTTAAAAAGAGAAAGGAAGGCTTACCTTTCAGTGGAATAGGTAAAAATCGGAGAACATATAGGTACCTAAGAAACTGGGAAATCAGAGACAAATCAAGTATAATTCCCAAGGAATAGAAAAGACAGCACTATCAAAGCTATTAAAGCTGAAAAATAATAAAAATGAACATATGAAAACCAGGAGCACTTCAAATGAAAGAAGACGGAGCTTCCCTTGCTTAATTTCCATTTTCAACAATAAATTTATTGACCAAATGTAGGTCAAAGAAGTAACAGTAGCAGATTTTGAAGATTTATACATGAGGAACTTCAGAGGAACATAACATCCTGGGAGATGTTTACGAAAGAGGATTCAAATGTTAGGATGTACACATTCAATTTTCCTTCTGGAATTTAAGTAAAAAATTTTAAGGGCAATAAGGAAAAGTTATGTTATGTAAGTTTAAAGGGAAAAAACCCAAAATTAATATGTCTCTTTCTGGCATTATAGCAGACGAGATAATCTAAAAACTCATCTGTAGCTAAATCTAGAAATGCAGGATGAAATATAACAAAAATCCTTGAAATTTAAAGATAGGCTACAAAGGGAGCAAGATATCGGAACCAAAAAGGAAGAGGGGATGAGAGCCACTGTTGTGAGTTGTGTGAGCTGAAACAGTACAACTCTGGAGTATTTGATTTTGATAGAAATACTCATATAAAGAGAAATTGGGGCTTAGCAAGGAAGAGAGGAAGAATTGATATAGCTTACAGCTTCATAAAGCCAAGATTCTCAAAGGGCTACATACTCAGTGAAAAGGAATCTTAGAAAATTTCTGCATATCAGCTGGGGAAAATGACAAAAATAATTGGGTGTCTCAGCCTTGATTCAGGGAATTGACAAGCGCAGATACACCCTCAGCATAATTTGAGGGCTAAATTTATGTGGCCAGAATTGTCTGGAAATTTTTAAATTGAGAGTAACATAAAATTATCCTAGGCTATTGATAGCTCTGGGGCTCCTAGTAGAGAAAAAATGTCACTAGGAATACTTTTATAACCCAGATCATAAAAGGTTTCGTTAATAAAAACCCTATCTTCCAAATAACAGGCTTATAATACAATATTTCAAATCTCAAGATCAAAATTCAGCATATATATTATAAAATAAAGAAATTAAATGTAAAAATTTCAGATAACATAATTTCAGTATGACATATAATATAAATATGTTTGATGTGCATAAATACTGATTCTGCTAGAAAACTGAACCAATGTTATGTCATGCATGTTTAATTGTGTCTGACTCTTTGCAACCCCTCCAGGCTCCTCCATCCATGGTATTTTCCAGGCAAGAATACTGGAATGGGTTGCCATTTCCTCATCCAGGAGATCTTCCTGATGCAGGGATCGAACCTGCATCTCCTGTCTCCTGCATTGGCAGCAGATTCTTTACCACTGAGCCACCAAGGACACTAATAGATTTTCATAAAATTAAAAATATAGCCTTCAAAATGAAAAATCTAGTAGACAGGTTGAACAACTGAACATAGAATTAGTGAACCATAAGATATATTTGAAGGAATTGTGCAATTTTCATCATGAAGAAACATAGAGAGGAAAATATGAAAAGTTAAGAGACATGGAGAACAGAATGACAAGGTTCAACATAGTAAATAGCAGATGCATTAAGAGGAACTATGAAGATGTAGAAAAGGTGATATTTAAAGGTACCACGTAAAAGATTTTCCAGAACTTTTAAAAGACATGAATTTTTATTCTTTTTAAATTTCACTGAAGTATGATTGCCTTGCAGTGTTGTTTTTAATTTCTCAGTTCAGTTCAGTTGCTCAGTCATGTCCAACTCTTTGTGACCCCATGGACTGCAGCAGCATGCCAGGCTTCCATGTCTATCACCAATCTCTGGAGCTTTCTCAAACTCATGTCCATCGAGTTGATGATCTATCCAACCATTTCATCCTCTGTCATCCCCTTCTCCTGCTTTCAATCTTTCCCAGCATCAGGGTCTTTTCCAATGACTCAGTTCTTTGCATCAGGTGGCCAAAGTATTGGAGCTTCAGCATCAGTCCTTCCAATGAATATTCAGGACTGAATATTCCCCTCCTCTTTGTCAACCACAAGTCTGTTCTCTATGTCTATAAGTCTGTTTTTCTTTCATAGATATGTTGAATTGTGTCATATTTTAGATTTCACATATAGGTAATATCATATGGTATTTGTCTTTCTCTTTCTGACTTACTTAGCTTATATTGATAATCTCTAAATCCATCCATGTTGTAAATGGCATTATTTTATTCTTTTTTATGGCAGAGTAATATTCCATTGTCTATATATGCCACATCTTCTTTATCCATTCATCTGTTGATGGACATTTAGATTTTTTCCTTGTCTTGGCTATTGTAAATAGTGCTGCAATGAACATATGGGTGCATGTATCTTTTTGAATTATAGCTTTCTCTGGGTATATGCCCAGGAGTGAGATTTCTGGATCATGCAGTAACTTTATTTTTAGTTTTTTGAGGAAACTTCATACTGTTTTCCACAGTACTTTCACTAATTTACGAATCTACCAACAATGTATGAGGGTTCCCTTTTCTCTACACTCTCTCCAGTGTTTATTATTTATGGACTTCTTAATGATGGCCATTCTGACCGGCATGAGGTGCTACTTCATTGTTGTTTTGATTTGCATTTCTCTAATAATTAGCTATGATGAGCATCTTTTCATGAGCCTATTGACCATTTGTGGGCTTCCCTGGTGGCTCAGTGGTAAAGAATCTGCCTGCCAATGCAGGAGACAGTGCAGGGTTGATCCCTGGGTCAGAAAGATCCACTGGAGAAAGAAATGACAACCCACTCCAGTATTCTTGCCTGGGAAATCCCATGGGCAAAAGAGTCTGGCATTCTACTGTCCATGGGATTGCAAAAGAGTCGGACATGACTTGGTGACTAAACAACAATTGACCATATGTAGAAAGACGTGAATTCTTAGATTCAGTGAACACAATTAATTCATGGTAGGATAAAGAAAATTTCATATATAAAAGTATTTAATGGAAAAACAGAGCACCAAAAAATAATTGCTACCAATTAATAATAATTAGGTTGTCTGCACACTTTCCAACTGCAACAAAAGTAAGCAGGAAACAAGCAAATAAGATCTGAAGGAGTTTTGAGAAATAATCTTCAACTAGATTTCTATACCCAGATCAACTATGATTTAAAGATGGGAGATAAATAAGGGCATTTTCAAATAAAATATATTGAGAGAGTTTACCAATTATGAAATGATACAGAAAGAACTATCAAAGAATGAAGTACAGGAAGAAGAGCTGTGAACTTACAGGATACAAGAAGAAATGATTATCCAGCAAAATGCAAATGTAGGAAATCTAAATATGATGATGATGTCATTGATAATGATGATGGTGCAACTGATTTAGAGGATATAAACACAAACTTTAAACTTCAGAGTGAAAACACTTAACATAAAAGGCATAGGATTAGCATTAAAGCTTTCTCTAGGGTCTTATATTGTCTGTGAAGAGTGTAGGGCAAACTGATTAACTTTAGACATTATTATTTATTTAACACTTACTATTGAACTAAAAAGCCTCTTGATGAAAGTGAAAGTGGAGAGTGAAAATGTTGGCTTAAAGCTCAACATTCAGAAAACGAAGATCATGGCATCCAGTCCCATCACTTCATGGGAAATAGATGGGGAAACAGTGGAAATAGTGTCAGACTTTATTTTTGGGGGCTCCCAAATCACTGTAGATGGTGATTGCAGCCATGAAATTAAAAGACGCTTACTCCTTGGAAGGAAAGTTATGACCAACCTAGGTAGCATATTGAAAAGAAGAGATACTACTTTGCCAACAAAGGTCCATCTAGTCAAGGCTATGGTTTTTCCAGTGGTCATGTATGGATGTGAGAGTTGGACTATAAAGAAAGCTGAGCGCAGAAGAATTGATGTTTTTAAACTGTGGTGTTGGAGAAGACTCTTGAGAGTCCCTTGGACTGCAAGGAGATCCAACCAGTCCATCCTAAAGGAGATCAGTCCTGGGTGTTCATTGGAAGGACTGATGTTGAAGCTGAAACTCCAGTACTTTGGCCACCTCATGTGAAGAGTTGACTCATTGGAAAAGACTCTGATGCTGGGAGGGATTGGGGGCAGGAGGAGAAGGAGATGACAGAGGATGAGATGGCTGGATGGCATCATTGACTCGATGGACATGAGTCTGAGTGAACTCCGGGAGTTGGTGATGGACAGGGAGGACTGGTGTGCTGTGATTCATGGAGTTGCAAAGAGTTGGACACGACTGAGCAACTGAACTGAACTGATTGTCTATATTAAAATTTAAAGGGCTAACAATAAAGAAAAATATGATGCAAGAAAATATAATGTATATATAGTATATTAAATATACATATACATTATATTTCTTTTATATTCTCTTATACTTGCATAAAATAACCATTTTTACCTAAAAAATAAAATCTACTTCTATAATAAAGAAGACTGATATCACAGAAAAGTAAAGACATGAGGAATATGCTGCATTTGTTTATACAGTCATTATTTTATTACTTTATCTTTTTCTACTTAGGATTGCTTCTTAAAACTGGGAACGTTTCATTATATATCCAAAATAACATTATCATATATTGCAAATTTCTCAATATCTCTTGATATTCATACAAAAAATCCTTGAGTTGATATTTCTTCCTAAATAGAATCCTGTTTTGTCTCTCTTATGAAGGCATAATGTTCCTTTGGTATCAAAGAGATATTCAGCTCCTCACTAACATTTACTTAATGTTAGCAACAATTGATGGAGAAGGCAATGGCACCCCACTCCAGTACTCTTGCCTGGAAAATCCCACGGACAGAGGAGCCTGGTAGGCTGCAGTCCATGGGGTCGCTGGGAGTCGGACACGACTAAGCGACTTCATTTTCACTTTTCACTTTCATGCATTGGAGAAGGAAATGGCAACCCGCTCCAGTGTTCTTACCTGGAGAATCCCAGGGACGGGGAGCCTGGTGGGCTGCAGTGTACGGGGTCGCACAGAGTGGGACACGTCTCAAGAGACAGCAGCAGCAGCAGCAGCAACAATTGATAATCTTTTTATGAATCAATTAAGGCTGTAAAGTGGTGATTCTCTAATTCTATCTTTGTTCTAAATATATTACCTGGCATTTTCTATAAGGTGGACCTTTTTAATATTTTATTTGTTTCATCAATTGAGACTATTTGGTTACCCTAAAATAAGATTCTTATTTGAAAGACAGAGTAAATAGTTTCTGCCCTTTAGTTAACATTTTTCAAAGCAAGGAATTACTTTAAGAGTGGCCTCAATTGACCACAAATGATTTTTTTGGCTTTCTCTTTTTTTAGTATCATTATAAACAGATGGATTTCCATAAATGCCAAGTGGTTCAATCAATTACAATCATTATATTTTCATTCTCTAATTGACATAATTCTGGCCATAGAAGAGCTCCATTAGGTTGGCTCCTGTGTCCTTTGACATACCCCATTAATCTTGAAAATGTTCTTGCCTTTTTGGCAGGACAAGATATTCCAGGCTTGTGTAGTACCTTCTTCACTCAGACCTGTACTCAGTCATTTTCTCAAGGGCCCTTGTTTCTTTTAGTCATGAATTATATTAAGGATGAGAATCTGAACAATGATTCATTATTGGTGTGACAACATCCTTCTAGGCCATTGGAGTGAACAATATGATGCATCAGCAGCCTTATTTTACCTTTTCACCTTCTAGTCCTCTTTTCTCTCTTTTTTTTTTTTCCCCTTTTCTCTTTTTTTCCCCTCCTTTGCTGTGCTAATTCTACACTGTTAAATAAAAGTTATGTTCTTTACCCACCAATATTCTCTACTATATCAGTGATCATAGTAAATGTAAAAAGACAAAAATTGCCAGTTAGAATGAGGAGACTCTCTCAAAAAGTCACAGACCCACTAATTACAAGCGATATATCTAAAACATAATTACAAAGAATGAGAGTAAAGGAGATTAAAAAATACATGCAGGGAAAACACTAACCATGAAAAAGGCACAGTGGCTGTATTAATATCATAACAATCGATTTAAGGCAAAAATTTTATTAGGAATAATGAGGACTGTTACATAATACAAGAGCAATAAATCTTGCACAAACTATAACAATTCTGCAATTGTACATATATAGTTACATAGCCTCAAATTTCATAATGTAAAATTGTTAGCATTATGTATCTGGAATGTTCTTACATGTAAAGCAAAAGCTTAATATAGCCATAGAAGTTGAAACAAAACAGTGGGCAAGCTTTTTGTCTAGTGGATATATATGGAACCTTGTAGTCCAAAGTTTCAGGATGTATTTCCAAGAATACATGGAATAAGTGCAAAACTATCACTCACTGGGATGCAAAATAGTATCGTCAAAACCAAAGAGCCAATATAGGGTCCACATTCTCTGACCAATAAAGTTGGGACTCAGAATCAAAATGACAAGATAATAAAATGTGTCTTTCTAAATAACTCAGAAACAAAAAAATTAATGAAAATATTACATATCAAAACTTGTGGGATGCAATTCAATTAGCTCTCAGAAGGACAGGTACAACCTCTAAATATGTCTTTAGAAAGACTGAAAATTAAAGAACCAAGCAGACAACTCAAGAAGTTAGACAAAGAAACAGCAGGGTATATGCAAAGAAAGCAGAAGGAAAAAGTAATAAATTCTCCAAATTAATTAATTAAATAGAAAACAAAGTTTAATGAACAGCATTGATAGAAGTAAAAACCCTTCCTTTAAAAAGAAGAACATCGTAGAAAACCGTGTGGGGTTAAATACCTAAATGTAAGATTGGATGCTATAAAACTCTTAGAGGAAAACATAGGCACAACACTCTCTGACATAAATCACAGCAATATTTTTCTAGATCCATCTCTTTGAGTAATGGAAACAAAAGCAAAAATTAACAAATGAGACCTAATTAAACTTAAAAAGTTTTGCAGAGCAAAGGAAATCATAAACAAAACAGAAAGACAACCTAGGAGATGGGAGACAATATTTGCCAATGATGCAACTGACAAGGAATTCATATATATAAACAACTCATGCAACTCAATATCAAACAAAGAGACAAACAGCCCGATTGAGAAAGTGAGCAGAAGACCTAAACAGATATTTCTCCAAAGAAGACATATCGATAGTCAACAGGCATATGAAAAAACGCTCAGCATCACTAATTATTAGAGAAATGTAAATCAAAACTACCATGAGGTATCACTTCACACCAGTCAGAATGCTAAGTACTAAATCGCCGCAGTTGTGTCCAACTCTTTGCAAGTTGGACCAACCCCATGGACTATAGCTCACCAGGCTCCTCTGTTCATGGTATTCTCCAGGCAAGAATACTGGAGTGGGTTGTCATGCCTTTCCCCACCAGTCAGAACGGCCATCATCAGAAAGTCTTTAATAAATGCTGGAGAGAGTGTAGAGAAAAGGGAATCCTCCTACATGGGTAGGAACATAAACTGGTATAGCCACTATGGAGAACACTATGAAGGTTCCTCCAAAAACTAAAAATAGAGTTGCCATACGATCCAGCAATCTCTTTCCTGGGCATATGTCCAGAAAAAAATGAAAAACTCTGATTTCAAAAGATACATACATCCCAATGTTCATGACAGCACTATTTACAATAGGCAAGGCACGGAAGCAGCCAAAATGCTGAAAGACTGAGGAATGGATAAAGATGTGGTGTATATACATAATAAGTATTACTCAGCCATTAAAAAGAATGAAATAATGCCATTTGCAGCAACCCAGATGAACCTAGAGATTATCATGCTAAGTGAAGTAAGACAGAGACAGATACAATACATCTCTTACATGTGTATTCTTAAAAAAATTATACAGATGAAGTTATTTACAAAACAGAATCACAGGCAAAGAGAGCGAACTTACAGCTACCAAAGGGGAAAAGGCAGGGGGGATAAATTAGGAGCTTGGGATTGACAGATACACATTGCTGTTGTTGTTCAGTCCCTAAATTGTGTCCAACTCTTTCGCAACCCCATGGACTGTAGCCCACCAGGCTCCTCTGTCCATAGGATTTCTCAGGCAAGAATATTGGAGTGGGTTGCCATTTCCTTCTCCAGGGGATCTTCCTGACCCGGGGATCAATCCTGCGGCTCCTTTGCCACTGAGCCACCAGAGAAGCCCCCAGATACCCATTACTGTATATAAAATAGACAAATAAGGATCGACTATATAGCACAAGGGACTATATTAAATATTTTATAATATCCTCGAATGAAAAATAATATGAAAAATACATATACATGTTTATGTGAATATTACAGGAATCACTTTGCTGAACACCTGAAACTAATACGGTATTATAAATCAACTGTATCTCAATTGGAAAAAAAAGAAAGAAAACCTTGCTGGTAAGGCTGATCAAGAGGAAAAAAAAAGAAGAAAAATAACAAAACAAAAAATATTAGGAATGATGAAGGGCATGTGACCAGAACTCCCGTAGAAGATAATCCCCGTGTATCTTGCTTCCAAGCTGTGTTTTCCATGAGCACAGAGAGCTTATGCAGTGCTGAATGGGCATTCAACAATATTTGCTGAGCAATTGTTAAATATATGGACCAGGCAAATGTCCTCAACAGTTGTGACATCTTAATCACTAATTAATGGACAAAGCAATTTATTAGTTTTTTGTTTTCATGACAAGAGACAGCTGAGGGGGAGAGAAGTTTTCTAAGGAATGTGTGGCAATTTAGGGGAAACTTAGGATAGGACTGAAGGAGAAATAGGGCAATGAAGTCATAAGGCCAAATAGAAGTCAACCTCTGCATGCCTGTAAGTTAATGAGCACTCACTAGCTTTGGGGAGATTTCACCCTAAAGTTGAATGTTAAGGAGTTTTCAGAGGTTTGATCACACTTTTAAGGTAGTAGGCTCACAGTTTAACTTTTAAAAATTAAATTCACAACAAAGAGAGACATTTTAAATGACATAGCTCTACATGAACACAGAGATAAAAGCCCTCCACAGGACTAGGTGCTCGGTACACTGTATCCAACAAAGGTTTCAAGAGGGGGAAACCCTGCCAATGAATACATGCGACTTCAAATAAATTATTATTGAAGGATATTCCCTAAAGACATTTTTTTTTCTTTCCCTAATTATTTGAAGTGTTGTCAAGTTCCAGCAAAAATAACATGAAAAGGAAACGCTGAATAACACACACAGTATACATATTTATAACACTTCCAAAAATATATACTGATTTTGGACTCTGACATATTAATACTCAATGCCTCCTTTACTGTTTATTTCTGGAAACAGATGTGGTATTAAATGAGTATTTATTTGAATATGATCTTACTGTTCATTGCAAATTTTATGTAAGAGAATCAAACATTATTTGATTGTTCTCTGAGGAGACTGGTCCTTATCTAGCTTTGATTAAGACAAATCTGGATACATGTTTTTGTCAAGTGGTCAGATAGTTAAACCTCAATGTGAAAAGTTCCCTGTTTTAATTGTTAGGTTCAGGAGATAGTACAGGATGGGAAGAAGGATGCATGTTCCAAATTATTAGTAGAAAAAAAAGACTTCAGTCATTAAAGACATTTCTTCTCTTGATGTTCTGACATTAATTGTCAAGTGATTGGCTCCTGGTGTTGTAGGCATAGGAACTGAGAAAAGCAAAGTTATTGTTGCTCTCAACTCTCTCATAAGATTTTTGGTTGTGGAATTAGGTGGTGGGAGGGCCACAAGTGGAGGCCAACAATTAAAATTTCACAGACTTTCTTTCAGTTAAGTAAAATTTGCATCTTGCACAAATTAATTGGACTTTTATAACAGATGGAGCCAGATCTAGGGTCAGCGGAAAGAAAGTTTTCAGTTGATTGATGAGACTTGATGAAAACGTCTTACCTCCTTTAAAGAATACAAGAATTTTACAGAGATAATTCAAGTCCATCCATGAGCACAGGCATCATGGTGAAAATATATTAGGACCAATTCAGTGTCTGTTTTGAATCAGCCCAGCTAACACTTTTCCAATAGGAAGGTTTTTTTTTTTTTTTTTCTCTCAATTGTGTTGGCTAAGGGACAGCACTGTGGACGTGGACTTCTCTCACTAAGCATAGCTGGGTGCATCGTACCATTTACAGACAGTTATTTCAGCTTTGTGAGATAAGAATCTCAAAGTGGGATCTGGGAATAGACTTCATGATCTCTATTAAAAAACATTACACCCAACCAACCACCACATGAGGTAATGTAAAAATCTCGTCGTTGTCTGTCATTTGAATGAGTTAAATTTGTATAAAATTTTGTTAGAAAGTATCTTAGGCAATCTAGCTATTTCTTTTTAAGAGATGCAATTTTATTTATATATATATATATGATTCAAGGAAAACAACTTTACATGCTTCTCAAAGATTGAAAAGACTGAAGATAGATGCAATTTCAGACACCTGTAGAGACATTTTTCTGAACATTTTTCTGACGTACCTAATCAGTTTGTTGTCCTTTGGTGACCTGCATTGTGGGCTGCAACTCACAGCAGTGGTTGAATATACATTTGTCATTGAAGGGACTAAAAAATCCCCAAAGTGTTCCTGGCCTGGGTATAATAAAACAGACAGCTGAACTTGAACGGACTGAAATGCTGTCTAGCCTACAGCTACAGGCAAAGTTAAGGACACGAGCATGGCAATGCTTATAAATTGACTGAGCTATTACCACTGGCTCCATGGAGTGTCCACCATCCTTGTATGTGACTTCCTGAACTTGAGGTTATCCTGAGAAAGATCTTCACCAGGAAGAGCTTAACAGTCCAAAAGATCTTCCCCAAATCAGCAGCATAAACTGTGCATTTATACACGTTCTGAGTATGTGGTTTTTTGTGTGTGTGCACATGCATACACACAGTGACATAATGACTATGGAAAATGAACGTCTAAGGGCAAAAAATGAATAATGATAGTTCTTTGTACTGACTCATTTAATAGAATCTTCAAGTTCCAGTGTGTGGGAGGCATTTGTAATCCAGAATAAGGGTTAAATGTCTGTATTTGCATCTGAGAATGGAAACTAGGCTCTGCCAGAAACACAATGAACAGCATCAGTTTCTCATCTGTAAAAGTGCACAGGATATGCTAGCAATCTCTCCAAAGCCATCTGTACTGACTCTCTCATGACAGGGCATCACCCTGAGAAACAAGCAAGGTAGCTGCTATTATTGATTTCCAAGGCTTGATCGCAGTGCATGGGGCTTGAAGTCCAGTGTCATTTATAGATGTGACCATGAAGCAATGTGATTAGATGCCAGTTTGATATCAGAAATCCTCATAGATCTGCCTCCCAACCCTGTAAGGACAACTCTCTGTCATTCCAAGTCCCTCGCATTTATGTTCATGTAAAAGATGCTCAAGCAATGAAATAAGGAGTGAATATGAATACACAGGCCCAGGCAGAGTCCTGTTTCTATTGGTCCTAAGTTGAAAAGAAAGGGAAGGTCTGTTGAAAACAGAACAGGAAAGATAAATTAGTACGTAATGAATCATAGTACTCAGCTGGTTAATTTAAGACACTTTTCATGGTATCCTATTGGATAGCGAGCAAGTTGCCCTTGTTCTTGTCTAAGAGAATCACATAAGGACTGAGAACATGACTCATGTCCGAGGAGAGACATGAGACCATGGCTTAGGCGGAGGAAAAGGGAAGATCTCAACCTCATAAGATAAAGTGTGTGCGCTGGTGGTCGGACTTCTCACAGAGTGTATATTTCAAGTCTAAACTAATATTCTAGCACATTTCAAAAGCCCGAATGACAACCGGGGAAGAGAATTAGAAACCGGATAAAAGTCATACAGCATCCTCACTTGAAATATGGTTACTGAAGATGTTTTCAAAGAAGAATTCCCCTCCCCTACCCCGGGGGCCACTGACCCTTTTCTCCTTACCTCTTCCTTAAATCAGAAGGAGAGAGGGTGCGGGGATTTTTTTTTTTACAACATTAAACATTGTTTATTTCTATAGTTGCCTCTCTAATTAGTCATTTGCACAGTTTACATGCAAATAAAGTAACGATACAGGTTTATGTGTGAACCGCTTGTACTTGTCCCTGTAAGTGATTACAGCTAATTTTGGTAAATAATTTATATTGCACTTGGAGGCATAAAATGAATTTACAAATGAGAAAAAATTAAAACAATTGTTTCACACCCTCTGACATTTCTTCACATCTTGAATCTGAAGGTTTTTATCTCCCTGGTTGGCCTTAATTATCCTGGTGTTGTAGTAATTCTTTTAGAAGTGATTATCAGAAAATCATCTTCTTGCTTTTCATCATATTGATGACACTGAAAATAGTTTTTACCATTACGCTTTTATAGGCTACATTATTACAGTTGGTCTTGAAAATATCTTATTATTGTGCATGCAACTTGGCAATTGAATTTAACATTAGTAAGGATAATTCAGCCATTTGCTTCAATTTTGGAGACATAACTGATCAAATACTCTGTTCCTCTGCATTTCCCATGTGAAATGAAACTCCTTTGGAGTATGTAAGGCATTTCTTATTGGATTACTATTATTATTTTTTAATGGCAAGATTAGCATTTTAGTCACACATGTCAACTTCAGGACCACGGAGAACAAGCAGCTGATGACTGGTCCATGGCATGACCTGGACATATGCATTTCAGACAATGAGTGCACCGCCCCTTCCTATGTTATACACATCATTCCCCTCCCCACTTCTCATCCAGTTTTACTGAGAAATAATTGGCATAGAGGACTCTAAGTTTAAGGTGTGCAGCATAATGATTTGACTTGTACCATGAAATGATACAATGAAATGATACATGAAATGATACAATGGCAACCCACTCCAGTACTCTTGCCTGGAAAACCCCATGGATAGAGGAGCCTGGTAGGCTGCGGTCCATGGGGTCGCTAGGAGTCTAACATGACTGAGCGACTTCACTTTCACTTTTCACTTTCATGCATTGGAGAAGGAAATGGCAACCCACTCCAGTATTCTTGCCTGGAAAATCCCAGGGACAGAGGAGTTTAGTGGGCTGCAGTCTATGGGGTCGCACAGAGTCAGACATGACAGAAGCAATTTAGCAGCAGCATCATGAAATGATTACTGCAAAAGGTTTAGTGAACATTCACCATCTCATGTAAATACAAAAGTTAAAGAAATAGAAAAAAGATACTTTTTTCCCCTATGATAAGAACTCTTAGAATCTGCTCTCTTAAAAGCTTTCATATACAACGTACAGCAGTGTTAATTATATTCATTACCTTGTACATTACATTCCCAGTACTTACTTACCTTTTAACTGGAAGGTTGTACCCTTTCACTAGTTTCCTCCAATTCCCCTCCACCCACTCCCTGCCTCTGGGAACCACACATCTGATCTCTTTTTCTGTGTGTGTTTGTTTGCTTTTGAAGTATAATTGACCCACAATGCTGTGTTCGTTTCTGGTATACAATAGTGATTTGATATTTCTATTTAAAAATGATCACCTAGGTTTTGCTCTTGGATTATTTTTATTCCTGTTTATTTATTTAGTTTTGGCTGTACTGGGTCTTTGTTGCTGCAAATGGGCTTTCTCTATCTGTGGCAAGCAGGGGCTACTCTCTCTCGTTGTGGTGCACGGGTTTTTCCACTGTTGTTTGTGGTGGCTTCTCTCTTTTGTGGAGCACAGGGCATGCGGGCCGCAGGGGTTGTGGTGCACAGGCTCAGTTGCCCCATGGCATGGGGCATCTTCTTGGCTCAGGGATTGAATCCACGTTCCCTGCATCGGCAGGCAAATTCTTAGTCACTGGACTTCCAGGGAAGGCTTAGTGCTTGGATTTTTAACAGAGAGATTCAAACACAGGCTTTACTTTCGTGAAAACTATTAATGATCCAACAACTATTAGAGAATGTCTGTTATGTACTAAGTCTAAGCAAGTTCTTGGAGCTATACATATGGTTAAGAGCCCTACTTTTAGGAACCTCAAAATCTAGAGGAAAAGTCAACATGTTAACAAACACTTCATATACGATTATATGCCAGCTATAATAGAGTTCATCATAAGAGGTACTGGCAGTGGAGTGGAAAAGTAAGCACACTGCCAAGAAGACTGACTAGGGGCAATGCTCTGGAACCAGTCTCCTGGGATCTGAATCTTAACTCTGCCCTTTGCTAGCTGTGTGACAGATCTGCTTATAAATGAGGCACAAATAATAGCACACAACATATAGAGCTATCGTAAGGAAAAAGTGAGATGATATTTAAAAAATAGGATAAGACATCATAGAGCACTGGTAATAATATGTGCTTTGAAAGTGTCTGTTTAATTAATTCTGCTAGAGAGTTGGAAGTTAGGTACAGAAATCTTCACAGAGGTGATGTATTAATTGAACCTTGAGGAATGGGTGGGGATTTGTCATTGTAGATAAGGGGACTGATCAGATGGGCAGCTTTTGAGGGTGCCATTCTACATGGGGTGCTAAAACATCATTTGAAAATTAAAAGATGGTGCAATTGTATGTATTGAAGCTCCTCCCAGGGAGAGCACTGATTGTAGTCGTAAGGAATGAGATGAAAAGATGGTTGGAGTAGAGGAGGGGGATTCCCAAGGGCTATGCTTATATTACAGCAGATGGTCACTAAGTGGCTTCCTGGGATATGGGTCTGCTTAATTGCTTGATGGTTATTAGGATGAGTTCTTACCCCACAATGCTTTCAGTCTTTTCTCTAGATTACTATTAATTTGACACAGTGCTTTTTGCTAACTTGCCTTGAAATGACGTTATTTGTTCTCCTATGGCAGGGATGCATAAGGGTGGGGCAAGAAACCTCCCAAGAGTAGCAGGCAGTGATGATGGGAGAACAGATGGGGCCATAGTGTGAAGGGCCTCAGACATATGCTTAGAGTCTGGACTTAATTCTTGAGGCAATGAGTAGCCATTGATGGCATACAAGCTGGGGATGATATAAACAGATTCAAATTTTAGTAAGATGGCTCTGGTTACAAGGAGAGACAAGGAAATACTACAGGAGGCATTTGAAATCATCCAGGAGCTAGAGGATGAACATCTGAAATAAGTGAGTCATTGTGGATGGAAAGGGATTAGACTCAAAAATAAAGAGAGGACAGCAGCTATAGAACTTGGTGACCAAAGAGATGCAGAAGGTGCTTATTTTATTATTGTTATTACTATTTGCATATTTATTGTAAAAAAGAAAAGATTCCTAAGCATGTTACAGAGTCCTGCCAAATCAAATTTGAGTATATGTATTGGAATCAGGAGCAGCTACCACCATGTCAGAGCAGCCAGGGTACTTGGGTGTTCTGAGGGATGCACATTTCCTGAAAGAATTCAAATCAATGATGGACTATTGTCATTGTGAAATGTAATTAATTATAAAGATAATTATTAATAAATGATATGTGTGTGCTTTCAAAGAATAAATAATCAATGCAACCTCCTTCAGCACAAAAGATGTCAATGTACAAACACAAAAGACTGTAATACAAAACTTTGTTCTTTTTTTTTTTTTTGCTTCAGTTATGTTAAAGTTTCCTTCAGAATTTTATTTATGTCTGTCACTCTCTATGACTGCTAGTGAGTTCTCTTGTCATCTTCTCTGAAAGGAATTTGACAGAAGTCTACATATCCTTTGAACTTTAAAACCCTTGGCTTTACAGTAGCTTAATTAAGGATTCTTTAGCTTAACTAGGTTATATATATATATCTTTGTTCAGTCCTAATTGGGCTCTGAGCCAGTCTCTTAGCATTTCTTGACTAACATTTCTGACATTTTTTTTTTTATTGCCACTTCATTGTAATTTCTCCCAGCCTTCCTTTCTTATCCTAAAAGAAGAAGGAATTCTGCCTTCAATAGATTTCATGCAGGAAAGACTGGAACTTCTTTATTACATAAACTACATAATCCTGCATGCAACAGAGATTTTATTAAACTCAAAACACTAATAGAAAACATGCATACTGTCGTGATTAGAGCAATGAAATAATGGCAGCCCTAACACCCAGAATGTATAGAGAACTTCTTTGTAGAGCTTTTTCAGTGCTCAGAGGACCCACATGGTGGTGCCACCTGGCTCAGGCTGAAAGAGAAGAGCCCACACTTTTTAAACTGCTGCTCTTCAAGAATGAATCCCACAGGGAAAACTTGCAAATATAGAAACACTGCTTCAAGCAGCCCCTGCGTTTCAGTAGATCCCAGGAAAATTATCCTCTCAGATAAAAAAAAAAAGATACAGAAGAAAGGCTAATAATGTTTATTCTGTGCATGTGCTTAGCCGCTCACTCATGTCTGACTCTGCGACCCCATGGACCGTAGCCCACCTGGCTCCTCGGTCCATGGGATTCTCTAGGCAAGAATACTGGAGTGGGTTGCCATGCCTTCCTCCAGGGGAGCTTCGTGACCCAGGAATCAAACTCAGATCTCCAGCACTGCAGGCATATTCTTTACCGTCGGGCCACCAGTGAAGCCGTGATAATGTTTACTGACCAGCACTTATTGTGCGTGATGTACTTCCCTACTGTGTGTGATGTGTAATTCCCATGGCAAATCTATAAGGTGGATGCTATTCTCCCCACTTTACAGTTGAGGAAACTGAGGTTTCCAGGGGGTTAATGCACTCGAGATCATCAGCTGGTAAGCAGTAGAATCTGGGTTCAGTCCTTTGACATGATGCAGAAGCCCTTGTTCCTCCTACTGGCCCATCCTGTGTTTTTAATTGAATTTTGCTTTGATTTTTTAGACTTTAGTTTGTAAATATTAAATATTTAATATGTCAATATTAACCACACATACATTTTCAGTATGTGATTATGGGAAATATTCACATTTTAATGACTCCTCTCCTTAAAAAGTTTATTTATAAGTTGATTGTATGAGACTTGAAGCAGGTTTTGCAAAGTAAATGGGAGACAGAAATGGGGTTAGATTCCAAGACTAACCCCCTGCTAATCTCTAGCCTGGGATCCAATCAAGGGGCCAGTTGGGATAGTAATTAAACCTACTCCAGTACTCTTGCCTGGAAAATTCCCTGGGCTACAATCCACGGGGTCACAAAGAGTCAGACACGACTGAATGACTTCAATTTCACTTTAAAGAGAACTCAAAAAAAAAAAAGTGCTCTGGTTCTGATAGAAGAAGAGTATTTAAGAAAGGACAAAGATGGAAGAGAGTGTCCCCTGCCCCAGGTTGGGTTTCCAGCCTTGTTGGGGAAGTTACGATTGTAGCCAATGGGTGGTGTGGAAATTCACTGGATTGCCCCAGCCAGAGCTGATCCAGTCCCTGGGAAACCAGGAAGCAATCTTGTGAGAGTGTAGAGAATCCCAGTGGGCAACAGTCCACAGGTTGCAACTGAAGTGACTTAGCATGAATGCACAGGGCGCTGTGAGTCTGGGGTGTGAGTGCGCTGCAGATGGTGGTGGGTATTCAGAAGGGTCAGAGTGCTATTGTGGGCACCAGCCAAGAGCGTGTGGTGACTGCCCCAGGATGACTAGAGGAAGGTGGTCACTGGACTCAGGCCAGGGACGTGGTGTCATCAAAGGATGACTGTGAGTAGTGAGATAGAATAGCCCTGGATGTCTCACACAGACCCACAACACTGTTGAAGCAACAACAGTAGTAACGATAATAAACAGCACACAGAACCAGGACAGGGAGCCACTTCTTTCAATATCCCCTTTACTCACAACATGCTCACTGTGAAAGGAGAAATGCTGGCAGTCTAGCCCGGCAGCACAGTGCAGGTAGTGAGGAGTGAATCTGGACCTCGGAGGCGATAAATTGACAGGTGGCCCATTTCTAATCAGGGGAGTACATTCTTGTTCTCAAACCATCAATTGGGTTGGCCAAAAAGTTCTTTTGAGTTTTTTCCATAGCATCTCAATTTCCTCCTTATCCATGTATACAGTAAACTTTTTCCTCAGTGAAAGTAATTTCACACTTAAACCAATTAAGAAAAAGCAAATAAATTTAAATAATTTTTACTAATTGTAAATGGCTGATTATATATCATCATCCCCCAATGTGTCAGTTTTTTTCCTCTTTCTTTTTTTCTTTTTTTACTGCTATGTTGTCAGCGCAGCACCTGGCATTTGGTAGGTTTCAATCAATGTTCATTGAATGAATGAGTCCTAGAAATATTTACATGTGCAAAGAAGAGGTATTAACGAATACTGATAATTGCCAAGTGGTAGAAATTTAGATAATGAAAATGAGTGAAGTGAGAAAGGAGGTATTGCAGGACATATAGCATTGGTAAGGAGTGATTTTCGGACAAGTAAGTAAATGATCTGTTTCATTCATAGCTGGAGGATGGGCACTGGGTAAATGCCCTACCTATAGCTTCCTCCCTTCTTCAGTTTTGAAATTACAGATTCACTTGACCCTCTAAACAGTTTCATTAAGTGTTTCTAAATAGAGAGAGGAGATAGATGGAGCCTCTGCACTTGGGGTTATAAGCAGGAGCAGTAGGAATTATTTTCTTGATTAGGATTAATTTTAATTGGAGAATTGTCCTCATTAGCAGAAATGAACAAGTGTTTTATTGAAGATGTGTGAAAAATCTAGTTCATATTGATAGTTTTTGCTTTTTTTTCTCCTTGTCACTTAAAAGTGATTTAAATTTTGTTATTGCCAAGGGAAACAGCAAGCCTCAGATGTATAGTCTATTTAAGTGTCTGTCTATTTATTAATTTATTTATGATACTCCACCTTTTTCAAAAAGTGATTTAAAGCAAACATAATTAAACCACATAAAAGATTAATTAAAAGTCCAGAAAGAAGGATTAGAAACACATAAAAGAAGGGGGAAAAAAATCTATAACCCAAATTAGAATAATACAGTTACTGTGGAGAATGAAATTGTAGGGTGCCATATGTTGGGTGCCTAAAATATTTGTTTAGTCAGAAAAATAATTGATTTGAGATCTAAATATCCAGAATCAGCCTCTCACTTTGCCATATGCTAGCTCAATGGCCTTGGCAATCTCTTTCTAGAGTCTCAATTTTTTCATCTGTAAAACAAAGGTAGTATTGATGTTACTATGATGATTATGAGTTTTCATACGTGTACATGTTTTGCAAAGATACTTACACATCTGAAATGTTACTATAAGAGAAACAATAGCCATATGCTCGTCATATTAAATATGTGAGTAATAAAATTGGCATTAATCAGCGAGAGATTTGGGGCTTCCTTGGTGACTCAGCAGTATAGAATCCATCTGCCAGTGCTGGAGACACAGGTTCAATCCCTGGGCCAGGAAGATCACCTGGAGAAGAAAATGGCAACCCGCTCCAGTATTATTGCCTGGGGATTCTGTCTGGGGTCTCATCTCTTCTTTCTCCTCATGGTCTCCCTGTGTGGTTACAGCAACACCTTTGATGTCATCACAGTCTCTTGTGCTCAAGGCTTGGGGCCTCTCTCTGGGATTCCCACCTGCCCACCATATATCCAACTAAGACAGTTTCCGCTGCATGTCTCACAGGCAGCTCAGATTCAACATTTATCAAACTCTTATTTTAATCTTCAAACTTCCCCTCCAACAAAACTGACCTCAGTAGTAAAATCCAGCATTTGGGGACTCATTCTTGACATTCCCCTGTTCCTCACTTGTCCCTCATTTCCAGTCAATTATCAAGTTTTTTTCATTTCATTCTCTCCCCTGAACATCTCTCAATTCAGTCTCCTCTCTCCATTCTCACTCCTGCTACCACAGTTCATCATCACTCTTCGCCCTGATTATGTTTACTAGGTCGTCAAACTACAACTCTAGGCTTCCTCATTCCTGTCCAGTATTCAGCCCAGAGGATTATTCTAAAACCCAGATCTGGTTCTCCTATCCATCCTTCAGTCTCAGTATGCAAGTCACTTGTTTTGAAAAGATTTGTCTGTTTGCCAGTGGATTAGATATGAAAAGTGTGACTCATTCATGGGAAGTATTTTTTAAAAACATTGAAATGGATCCTACCTAATAAAGGAATGTGCTAAAGCCCTCTTTATGAGTTAGGCCTGTTGAAAATACAAAAGGACCTTATATCAGAGTTAGTAAAAGTTATTAAATATCTTACAAAATAAACATTCTTGAAACCACAGAGGCATCATGCTGCTTTTCTAGCACTGAATTCTAATTCCATCTCCACCTCTTTAAGTCCATCTTAAACTTTCACTATTTCTACTTAGAACCATCAAATCACTTGCCACCATCACTGAGGAGAATCTCTTGACCACTGGTAAATTGTTACCAGATTATTCTGTCTTCTTCCTCCTGGCTTGCTTTCACTGTGCAGTTGTGTTTTTTTTAAGTTATTTTGCACGGTATGATAAATCTCTATTTCAGGCCTGAAGCCTTGATTATATCTCTCAGTTCTTATCTCTCAGTTCTTTCCAACTCTTTCGGGAAGTCCCACTGTCTTCTGAATCAAATATAGTCTTCTAATAATAGCCTTGAAAGTTTTCCATTACACAGGCTCCTTCTCCAGGCCAGCTCTTATAGAGTTGTAAATCAGCTGTGGCAGTCTACCTCTCCATGGCTCTCCTTCTCTTCTAAGTCCCCAACATACAAAAAACAGCCTTAAATCAGCAGTGCTAGCATTAATTTGTATCAGAATCATTTACCTACTCAAAGAAACTTCTTCCTATTGAACGTTTTTCTTTTGCAATCTACAGTAGTATTCTCCAATACCTTAACAGTATCCTTAACTCATTAGAGAATCATATTTATTGGAATACACTCTTCATGTTGGTCATATTTTCCTGCCTTAGAAAATCCTTTAGAATAGGAATAATTTCTCTGTCTATTTCTACATACTGTGGAATCCTAAGGGCTTAGAAATGGCACTATTTGCTCCATGGGGCTTCAGTAAATATTTGCTGATTTAGTGATTAATCTATGTGTTTGTAACTGATTGAGGCTTGTATGTGGGAAGAATGAGATATCCAGATTCTTCTCCAAGTGCCAGTTGTTATTTAGGAATGGAGTGCAAATATAATTGAATTTGTGTTATAAAGATTTTGAATATATTCAAATCCTTGGAAGCTACATCTCATAAAACCTAAGAAAAGGGAATTTAGACATAAATTAATATTAAGAAATAAAAGTCAGTTATGACTGAATATATCCATTTGAAATATTTAAAGAGTATCTTATATATTAGAAATACAAAGAAATATTTGGAACTTTTTCATCATTGGTCACACCAATTTTTGATACAAAGAGGGACTTTATGATATCGGTCACATGATGGCCTTTGAAGATTGTAAACGATTTGTGGCCAATTCTGATAAAACTTCTTGAAATATCACCCTGAGCTACTCACTTGTGATGATTTGTAGAAATTTAATGGCTTTCATCATTTCAGTTTTTCAAAAATTTCTAGTCACTCCGTAAAGACATATTGTGGTGGGTAGAATTCTGAAGATGTCAACTCCAGATTCCCACCTCTTGGCTTTTCAGTCAAACAGTAAGTAGATGCTATTGTGAAGGTACTTTACAATGGAATTAAGGTCACCTATTAGCTGATCTGTGACTGGCGCACTAAGCACCGCCAAGAGGAGCAACCCCACATCCGAGGTCAGGGGCAGAAGCTGGGAGGACCCCATGCCCAAAGAGCGGTGGCCAAGAGGAGTTACCCCATGTCCGAGGTCAGGGGTAGTGGTGGAGAGTGCCAGACTGCAACCACACAGGAAAGGCAGAGAGGAGCTACCCCATGTCTGAGGTCAGGGGGGGCGACCGAGAGGACATACCCCATTCCCCTAAGCCCGAGGCCAGGGGCCGCGGCCGGGAGGAACAACCCCATGTCCAAGGAGCCGTGGCTGCGCGGGCACAGGAGGGCCTTGAGGAGCTATCCCACGTTGAAGGTCAGGAAGAGTGGAGGTGAGGACATACCCCTTGTCCAAGGTAAGGAGCAATGGCTGCGCTTTGCTGGAGCAGCCGTGAAGAGATACCCCATGCCCAAGGTAAGAGAAACCCAAGTAAGATGGTAGGTGTTGCAAGAGGGCATCAGAGGGCAGACACACTGAAACCATACTCACAGAAAACTAGTCAATCTAATCACACTAGGACCACAGCCTTGTCTAACTGAATAAAACTAAGCCATGCTCGTGGGGAAACCCTAGATGGGCGGGTCATGGTGGAGAGATCTGACAGAATGTGGTCCACTGGAGAAGGGAATGGCAAACCACTTCAGTATTCTTGCCTTGAGAACCCCATGAACAGTATGAAAAGGCAAAATGATAGGGTACTGAAAGAGAAACTCCCCAGGTCAGTAGGTGCCCAATATGCTACTGGAGATCAGTGGAGAAATAACTCCAGAAAGAATGAAGGGATGGAGCCAAAGCAAAAAGAATACCCAGCTGTGGATGTGGCTGGTGATAGAAGCAAGGTCCGATGCTGTAAAGAGCAATATTGCATAGGAACCTGGAATGTCAGGTCCATGAATCAAGGCAAATTGGAAGTGGTCAAACAAGAGATGGCAAGAGTGAATGTCGACATTCTAGGAATCAGCGAACTCAAATGGACTGGAATGGGTGAATTTAACTCAGATGACCGTTATATCTACTACTGTGGGCAGGAATCCCTCAGAAGAAATGGAGTGGCCATCATGGTCAACAAAAGAGTACGAAATGCAGTACTTGGATGCAATCTCAAAAACAACAGGATGTTCTCTGTTCGTTTCCAAGGCAAACCATTCAATATCACAGTAATTCAAGTCTATGCCCCAACCAGTAATGCTGAAGAAGCTGAAGTTGAACGGTTCTATGAAGACCTACAAGACCTTTTAGAACTAACACCCAAAAAAGATGTCCGTTTCCTTATAGGGGACTGGAATGCAAAAGTAGGAAGTCAAGAAATACCTGGAGTAACAGGCAAAATTTGGCCTTGGAATGTGGAATGAAGCAGGGCAAAGACTAATAGAGTTTTGCCAAGAAAATGCACTGGTCATAACAAACACCCTCTTCCAACAATACAGGAGAAGACTCTATACATGGACATCACCAGATGGTCAACATCGAAATCAGATTGATTATATTCTTTGCAGCCAAAGATGGAGAAGCTCTATATAGTCAGCAAAAACAAGACCAGGAGCTGACTGTGGCTCAGACCATGAACTCCTTATTGCCAAATTCAGACTTAAATTGAAGAAAGTAGGGAAAAACACTAGACCATTCAGATATGACCTAAATCAAATCCCTTATGATTATACAGTGGAAGTGAGAAATAGATTTAAGGGCCTAGATCTGATAGATACAGTGCCTGATGAACTATGGACAGAGGTTCATGACATTGTACAGGAGACAGGGATCAATACCATCCCCATGGAAAAGAAATGCAAAAAAGCAAAAGGCTGTTGGGGGAGGCTTTACAAATAGTTGTGAAAAGAAGAGAAGTGAAAAGCAAAGGAGAAAAGGAAAGACATAAACATCTGAATGCAGAGTTCCGAAGAATGCAAGAAGAGATAAGAAAGCCTTCTTCAGCGATCAATGCAAAGAAATAGAGGAAAACAACAGAATGGGAAAGACTAGAGATCTCTTCAAGAAAATCAGAGATACCAAAGGAACATTTCATGCAAAGATGGGCTCGATAAAGGACAGAAATGGTATGGACCTAACAGAAGCAGAAGATATTAAGAAGAGATGGCAAGAATACACAGAAGAACTGTACAAAAAAGATCTTCATGACTCAGATGATCATGATGGTGTGATCACCTGGAATCCTAGACATCCTGGAATGTGAAGTCAAGTGGGCCTTAGAAAGCATCACTATGAACAAAGCTAGTGGAGGTGATAGAATTCCAGTTGAGCTATTCCAAATCCTGAAAGATGATGCTGTGAAAGTGCTGCACTCAATATGCCAGCAAATTTGGAAAACTCGGCAGTGGCCACAGGACTGGAAAAGGTCAGTTTTCATTCCAATCCCAAGGAAAGGCAATGCCAAAGAATGCTCAAACTACCGCACAATTGCACTCATCTCACATGCTAGTAAAGTAATGCTCAAAATTCTCCAAGCCAGGCTTCAGCAATACGTGAACCGTGAACTTCCTGATGTTCAAGCTGGCTTTAGGAAAGGCAGAGGAACCAGAGATCAAATTGCCAACATCCGCTGGATCATGGAAAAAGCAAGAGAGTTCCAGAAAAACATCTATTTCTGTTTTCTTGACTATGCCAAAGCCTTTGACTGTGTGGATCACAATAAACTGTGGAAAATTCTGAAAGAGATGGGAATCCCAGACCACCTGATCTGCCTCTTGAGAAATTTGTATGCAGGTCAGGAAGCAACAGTTAGAACTGGACATGGAACAACAGACTGATTCCAAATAGGAAAGGGAGTACGTCAAGGCTGTATATTGTCACCCTGTTTATTTAACTTATATGCAGAGTACATCATGAGAAACGCTGGACTGGAAGAAACACAAGCTGGAATCAAGATTGCCGGGAGAAATATCAATCACCTCAGATATGCAGATGACACCACCCTTATGGCAGAAAGTGAAGAGGAACTCAAAAGCCTCCTGATGAAAGTGAAACTGGAGAGTGAAAAAGTTGGCTTAAAGCTCAACATTCAGAAAATGAAGATCATGGCATCCGGTCCCATCACTTCATGGGAAATAGATGGGGAAACAGTGGAAATAAGTGTCAGACTTTATTTTTCTGGGCTCCAAAATCACTGCAGATGGTGACTGCAGCCATGAAATTAAATGATGCTTACTCCTTGGAAGAAAAGTTATGACCAACCTAGATAGCATATTCAAAAGCAGAGACATTACTTTGCCAACAAAGATTCGTCTAGTCAAGGCTATGGTTTTTCCTGTGGTCATGTATGGATGTGAGAGTTGGACTGTGAAGAAGGCTGAGCGCCAAAGAATTAATGCTTTTGAACTGTGGTGTTGGAGAAGACTCTTCAGAGTCCCTTCGAATGCAAGGAGATCCAACCAGTCCATTCTAAAGGAGATCAGTCCTGGGATTTCTTTGGAAGGAATGATACTAAAGCTGAAACTCCAGTACTTTGGCCACCTCATGGGAAGAATTGACTCACTGGAAAAGACTCTGATGCTGGGAGGGACTGGGGGCAAGAGGAGAAGGGGACAACAGAGGATGAGATGGCTGGATGGCATCATTGACTCGATGGACGTGAGTCTCAGTGAACTCTGGGAGTTGGTGATGGACAGGGAGGCCTGGCGTGCTGCAATTCATGGGATCGCAAAGAGTCGGACACGACTGAGTGACTGATCTGATCTGATTCGCTGATCTTAAGAGAATAGTTCCAAGGAGGCCCAATAAAATCACGTGAATCTTTAAAAGTAGAAAAAGGAGGAAGAAGAGAGAGTAAGCCAGAGAGAGATTAAGCAGAGGAGGAATGCAGAAATTCTAAGCATGTGATGAATTCTACTCACTGTTTCTGCTTTTGAGGTGTAGGGGGTTAAATGTAAAATATGGAGGAGGCCTCTAGAAGCTCAGAGTGATTTCTAGCTCACTGCCAGCAAGGAAACCAGGTACTTCAGTCCTACAACCCCAAGGAACTGCATTCTGCCCACCTCCAGAATCAGCACAGAAGCTTATTTTTTCCAGAGCATCCCAATAAGAGACTAGCCAGCCAACACTTTGATTTTGGCCTTGTGAAACCTGGGGTAGAGAAATTATCCACGCCAACCCAGACATCTAACTTTATAACTATGAGACAATAGATGGGTGTTAATTTAAACTGCTAAATTTGTAGTAACTTGTTAGAGCAGCAGTAGAATACTAACACACATATCAAAGACAAACAAAGATTATTGTACTATTTCCTGATTTTAGGAGAAATTTTAACTTATTTTGGGTGGGGCCCTTCCAGGGAACATCCTGAAATTCACAGTGCTCTATGGGTGACTGCTTCAAGGTTTGCTTCAAACCACTGTGATAGAGCAAAACATGACTTTAATTCAAGATTACCCTGGGCCTCCCTGGAGAATACAGGCTCCATTCTCTTAAGATCAGCTGATATGTGATCTTAATTCCATTGGAAAGTGCCTTCGCAGTAGCACCTACTTACTGTTTGATTGAATAGCCAGAGGTGGGAATCTTGAATGGACATCTTCAGAATTCCACCTACCACAATATGTCTTTAGTGGGTAACCGGAAATTTTTGAAAAACTGGAGTGATAAAAGCCATTAAATTTCTATAAAGCCTAACAAATGAGTAGCTCAGAGTGATTATTTCATTTAGAAAGATTTGTGCAAATTAAAGCCAGTAAGACCTTATTTTGATGGAAGTTGCCCCTGTAGAACATTATTTGTAATGCACTATTTGTGGTAGTATTCAAATTCTACCTCAGCAGTAAAATGACCATGTGTTACATATTTATGTGGTAGGACCTGAAAAAGAGTCAAATGAAATTTTCCTATTCTGAGAAAAACATTTTTTTCATTAGCTTGTCTGAAAATTTAAACTTTAGAAATCAGGTATTAAATAGAGATCATGGCATCTGGTCCCATCACTTCATGGGAAATAGATGGGGAAACAGTGGAAACAGTGTCAGATTTTATTTTTGGGGGCTCCAAAATCACTGCAGATGGTGACTGCAGCCATGAAATTAAAAGATGCTTACTCCTTGGAAGGAATGTTTTGATCAACCCAGATAGCATATTGAAAAGCAGAGACATTACTTTGCCAACAAAAGTCCATCTAATCAAGGCTATGGTTTTTCCAGTGGTCATGTATGGATGTGAGAGTTGGACTGTGAAGAAAGCTGAGTGCAGAAGAATTGATGCTTTTGAACTGTGGTGTTGGAGAAGACTCTTGAGAGTCCCTTGGACTGCAAGGAGATCCAACCAGTCCATTCTAAAGGAGATCAGTCCTGGGTGTTCATTGGAAGGACTGATGCTAATGCTGAAACTTCGATACTTTGGCCACTTCATGCGAAGGGTTGACTCATTGGAAAAGACTCTGATGCTGGGAGGAGAAGGGGACGACAGAGGATGAGATGGCTGGATGGCATCACTGACTCGATGGACGTGAGTCTGGGTGAACTCCGGAAGTTGGTGATGGACAGGGAGGCCTGGTGTGCTGTGATTCATGGGGTCGCAAAGAACTGGACACAACTGAGTGACTGAAATGAACTGAACTGAACTGATTAAATAGAGTTGTTACAATGTTACCTTAAAGAAGTAATACTTCATCAAAATGCCTTTGTAGAGCTTGTCATAGTTCGTTGTTGTTCTGTAGTCACTAAGTTGGTCTGATTCCTTGTCCACATGTCTGACCCCATGAACTACAGCACACCAGGCTTCCCTGTCCTTCACTATGTGGGATTTGCTCAAACTCACATTCCACTGGGTCAGTGATGCTGTCTAACCATTTCATCCTCTGTTGCCCCCTTCTCCTCCCACCTTCAATCTTTTCCCAGCATCGGTCTTTTCCAATGAGTCAGCTCTTCACATCAGGTAGCCAAAGTATGGAGCTTCAGCTTTAGCATCAATCCTTCCAATGAATATTCAGTTGATTTCCTTTAGGATTGACTGGTTTGATTTCCTTGCTGTCATAATTTACAAAGAACTTCTACATATGTTACTTAATTACCTCATTATGGCAATTTTATGAGATGGATGGGGTGAGTGGGGTAGATAATTTTTTCCTCACAGCACTTTTTAATCCCCATCTTGTTACCAGCACCTTTATTTCCTTATGGGGAATTGCCTTCTTCCCGGCTGGCTGCTCTGGGTTAGGACCCTGAATCAGGTATATGGCTCTCTGCCAGCCAAGTAGGCATGAGATACCTTCGTGTCCCCACATGATTTTGCTCCCTTTCTGGAATATGCTGATTGAAAGCAGTTGATACTCATGTTCATGAAGGCACAGACCTGCCACTCTGCCGTACCCACAGATGGAGCTGCCCTGGGGTGCTCAGCTCCAGCCCCCAGGGGCTTCCTTCACACTTCTGGCTTTCTAGCTTGATCTTCAGATCCAAAGATTTTTGAGCTTTGTTTTTAAAGACTTTTTTTTTTTTTTTAATGTGGACCATTTTTTAAGTCTTTATTGAATTTGTTGCAATATTGCTTTTGTTTCATGTTTTATTTTTTTTGGCCATGAGGCTCCCTGACTAGGGATTGAACCCTCACCCCCTGCATTGGGAGGTGAAGTGTTCACCCTGGGCCACCAGAAAAGTCCCCTGTGAGCTCTTAGTATCCTTTCAATAATTCTCTTTTGCTCAGCATATCCAGAGCTGGTCAAACTGCCCTTGTCTTGTATGTCGTGTTCCCCCTTCTTTAAAATGATTTTGAAGGCTATTCAGTGTTATATAAAGAGCACTAGACTGGAAGTTAGGAGATCCAGACTCTAGCCCTGACTTTCCATTTAATTAGCTACAGATAAGGCTGTTTCTAGGGTGGGGGAACCACCCAAAACATTAAAAATTAGGCTAAAATACCTTCTCAGTTTCTTACAGGCTGAGATAATCAGGCTGTTGGGAGCACTAAAAGCAAGGAAAAGAAATTCTGCTAAATTAAACCCAACAAACATTTATTTAAGACCAATTTAAAAAACATTTAGAAAGAGGAGATAGGAAGAGAGAAAGACTTTGGAAAAAAACAGGATACGCTGCTTGGTAAGAGGTTTAGCTCTGAAACAAAAGCGGGACTTCTGACCCTGGGGTTTGCAAAATGGGTGCTAAAGTATAGGATTAACATGGCAAGTCTTCTCAGTGGTCCTTCATAACAATTTCCAGGGAGACAATTTCTGAGTACTTGTCTATTTCTAAATAGACAATTTCTATTTATATTAAAATCGATGCAAGTTTCATAATATAAAATTTGAATATATTTGAAGATAAAATACGTTTCAAAGATAATTTATTATTGTGACTACATCTTAGAATGTTACTGTAGGTGTCCTGGCTGTCTCTTACTCAACACACCAGTGGGAGAGTTTGAAAATTACTGAAAATGGAAAACAAAGGAGAAAGTTAATTATCAAATGTTGTGGGCATGGCTTAGGCAACATCGGCTATCTGCCCAGTTTAAGAAGGAAGGAGAATGCATTAGTAGAAGAAAAGAATAAATGGTTAAATACAGTTCTGATTTTCAGGAAAGAGTAGACATACATGCCATAAATATATGCAAATCATCTTAGCACCAGGGTCATCAAAGTGTTTTTCTGCTGCTTTGGACTTCTTACCTTTCATTTTTGACATCGTTGAATGTTTCATTTTTGCCTAAAAAATTTAGTTTCCTTTTGTATTAGTAAGAAATGCATACTCAGGGAGCAACTCCATCAATACGAATTATTGAAAGAAGTTATTTCTCCTCCACTTTTCCAATTTTGCCCTCAGGGAGAAGATGGCCATTATTTGGCTGTGTGGAATTTCGGTTATCTTTGTTTCTGAACTCTTTATTCTAATTGTTTGACAGTTGATTTTATAAGATTTTTATATCATTGTCAAATGTGATATTTGTCAATTGTCATATTTATCAATTTGTCAATTGTGATATTTGTTCTTCCCTTCTGATATTTCTGTCTTTTTAGTTTTTTTTTTTCTCTTGTAGAAACTTCAGTGTAAGGAATTGCTGGGCACAGCTATAGTGTTTTCTTTAACTGGAGTCCTAATGTTTTATGATATAGCATATTTATGGTAGGAAATGTACTGATTTGAGAAGTTGTCTCTATTTTTCCTTGATTTAGAAAACATTAAAAAATATGGGAAATTTCTGTCGCTTAAAAATTTGTTAGAATTCTACCATAAAGCTATCCACTCCTAGTTGTTCCAGTGGTCATATCTTTGTCTGTGGTTTTAATTCCTTCTGTAGAGATGGTCCATGCCAGATTTTATTCTTGGAGCTATTTTGAGAAACTTCTTACTTTAAGTTGCTTACAAATTTATTAATATACATTTGTTCTTATAAATAAACTTCTTCACATAGTTTCCCTTTTCATTCTCAATTTTCTTTGTGCTTTTGAAAAAAAAAAGTATTGTGCTTACTAGTTTTTTTTTTAAAGGCATTTTTTATAACTTTTTACTGGGGGAAAATTCCAAACATATACAAATGTAGAAAAAATGGTTACTAATACAACATATCTATCATTCAGGTTCAACAATTATCAACATAGGCCATCTTTTCTCATTCATACCTCTCTCCAAATCCCCTTACCATACCTCCCAGATTATTTTAAGCAAATTCTAGACATCACATCAGGTCGAATATAAATATTTGTATAAATATTTCAGTTTATATCTCTAAACAATATTTACATTGAAAAGTACATAGCAGCAATACTATTACACCTAAATATTGATGTAAGAATTTATTACTGTCAGATATTAATAATGTTCATGTTTGCATAGTATCTTGAATGCACGTGTACACACACACTTCTTGAATTAGGATTCAAATAAATTTATTGCAACTGTTTGAATATATGTTAAATCTTTAATCTACAGATTCTCTTTCTTTTCTTTTTCTGCAGCTTGTTCATTAAACAACCTACATGATTTGTCTGATAGAGTTTCTCACATTTTAAATTTTGCTGACTATGTTCTCATTTCACATTTCTCTGTCCCTTTAAATCCTGTAAGTTGTAGTAAGACCTATGAGCTTGATGAGACTCAGTTTTTTTATTTATTAAGTTTTGGCAAGCCTATTTCAGAGTGTGGAGAAGGCAATGGCACCCCACTCCAGAACTCTTGCCTGGAAAATCCCATGGACGGAGGAGCCTGGTAGGCTGCAGTCCATGGGGTCGCTAAGAGTCGGACATGACTGAGCGACTTCACTTTCTCTTTTCACTTTCATGCATTGGAGAAGGAAATGGCAACCCACTCCAGTGTTCTTGCCTGGAGAATCCCAGGGATGGGGAAGCCTGGTGGGCTGCCATCTATGGGGTCACACAGAGTCAGACACAACTGAAGTGCCTTAGCCTTAGCATTTCAGAGTGTGTGTTCTTCCATCAGTACTATCTCGTCTCTTTTTAAAAATTTATTTACTTATAATTGAAAGATAACTACAACAGTTTGTTGGTTTCTCCTGTACATCAACATGGACCTTCTCTTTATGTGATGTTGTCAGTTACTGATCACAGTTGGTGATTCCTGTGTAATCTAATTCCCATAGGCTCTGAGGTTATATCCTAGAGGACAAGCAGGATAAATGTTTTATGCTTCCTCTTTGTTTACTAGTTTTCAAAATAATGAATTTGTAAATGTGGTTAATGAGTTTTTAAAAATATCATTATAAGTTCATAGATTTAAACATATTTGTGTTTCAATTGATTGCAGTTGTTATTATTGATGTTCCAATCGACTCACTTTTAACCAGAGGGAGCTTAACCAGGTGGGATTCTACATCTTCCCATGACCCTGGTACATGTCCTCATCTTGTACATTTTCTGCCCCTTACTTGGAATCAGCCACTTGTTCAGGAAATCCTGGTTCTTTTTAGTGAGAAACACACTTAAGGATCACAGTCTTGGTGGTAGGGATGTTCTCTGCTACTGTGTTGGTGATTATTTCCAGGGTCCTTTAGTGGCAAGAACTAGAAAATGTTTTTTAAAATAAATTCATCATGAGTTTATAATGATACTTTGAAGTTAAAATTTAAATACTTGGTTTCAAAATCAAAACTGAAAAAAAGGTATTAAAGGAGATAAAAGTCAGTATATAGCTACATTTCTTATAATCATTATTTATCCTTAATTTTGGCTTCCCAGGTGGCTTAGTGGTGAAGAATCCACCTGCCAATGCAGGAGATGCAGGTTTTACCCCTGGGTCAGGAAGATCAACTGGAGAAGGAAATGGCAAACCATTCTAGTATTCTTGTCTGGGAATCCCAGGGACAGAGGATCCTGGCAGGCTACAGTCTTTGAGGTTGCAGAAGAATTGGACACAACTTAGTGACTAAACAACAACAAGCCTTAATTTTACAGATTTTAACATATATTATCAAAGTCTGATGTTTTCCATATAAGTGATTTGGCTTTTTTGCCTGGACACCCAGACAGGTGTGTGTGTTTATTTTTTTCCTTCTGTTTTTCTGCCTGTGTGTCTTTCTGATTGTTTTGCTAGAATGTCTTGATGTTGGTCATTTGGGCCAATCTTCAAAGACATGTGGTGGCTCTTTAATATACAGCTTTAAATCATCTTTTGTTTCTGAAAACTTTTCTTGAATTAGTTTTACTGTTAGTTTTGGTCTTTGGGGACTCTTATATATATGTTAGCTTTGATTTACCCATAGCCCAAATCCATCCATTTCTTTCAAGTCCTATTTATCTCTCTCATATCTTTCAGGTTTAAAGAATTTCCTCTTTTCCATCTCTTTTTCTTAAGACATTATCTATTATGTTTAATAGCTCATATATTCTTTCTAGTTTTTTCTTCACTTATGACTTAAAGAAATTTTAAAAATTCTTTCATGATTTATGTCACTTTTTTATAACACTACTTCCTCAATATCCTCATTGGTGAATTTTTTTCTAATTTGGATTTATATTGTTCTTTCATAGCATCTGACATAGCTTGTGCTAACATATGAGGTTCCAGTTTTATCTGTAGGATTTGCCTTTGACATGTTTGCATTGCTTATAAAGGTATTATTCTGTTCCCTTTCTTCCTTTTGCTTATAGAAACTTTCTATGGCATTTGACTGATTCTTTTCTGTTCCTCATTTATTATATAACATAGATATTCTTTTCCTTATAGAAGGGAGATGGGGATGTGAGCAAGGATAAATGTTTTATCTTTTTTTTTAAGCTTCACAGCTCTGGAAATCTTCTTTAAAAAATGGTGAGAAAAATTGCCTCATGTTTTCTGAGCTCTGCTTTCACTGCTTTCCTTCCCAGCTTTTTATGGACTTTTACTTTTTTCTTTTTTTTTGAATATGTTTGCCTGGCTCAATTTGGATTCTACTTCCAGCAAATTCTCTTCAGTATAAGGCTTCATCTTGAAACGGAGCTAGTTTAGAGTCTAAATGGTTCCACACCGTGAGACCTCTGGTTTCATAGTTCTTCGCACACACTTGTGAGTAGATCCTACAGATCACCTCTGATTTCTACTGCTGTTCTCAGGTTGCCATGTGAAGCTTTTACAGTGAGTGTGTCCCGGCTTTGGGGAACTGTAAGAGCCCTGGTGATGTGTCCGCTGCTTCCTTCTGCACAGATGCCCTTGCATTCTCGCTGCTAGTGTTTTGTCTTTGTTACTTGTATTTAGGGATTCATCGGTTAACTTATTACCCAGCTTGATACCTTTTAGGTTTTGTTCTGTTTTCATGGTGGTTTTTGGAGATCAAAAGACAGAGTTTCTCCCAATATCATATCTTCCATCCAGTTCTGGGCTTTATCGATCAATTTTATTTTTTTCTATATCATACATTTTTGTCTTTAATAATTCATTCACACACACTTAATCACTTATCTGGTATAGATCCCTGTATTCCAAGTTATAAGAGTCTGGAGATACTATCCTTGGTCTTCTTACACTGCTGATAGGAAAACATTTGTATCTGATTTCAAAAATTTTCTTTCTTACAGCATTTAAGATTTTTCTGTCCATTCATAATAACCCAAAATTCAGTGATGATACACCTAGGGTATGTGCGTGCCTGTGTGTTCTCAGATTCTACTCAAGACTAGAGGAACTGCTTTAATCTAAGGATTTTTATTCTTCTGTAACTGGGGAAATATTCTCCATTATTTCTTAGAATTTTTATCCTCCATTCTTTCTATTTTTCTCTTTCAGAAATCGTATGTGTCAGGACTTCTGGGCCTTGCTCCTTGTCCCTAGCCTCATACTTTATAATATAATTTTAACCTTTTAATCCTTTTATTTGACATTCTGAAATAACTTTTTCATCCCTGTCTTCCAACTCAATTATTTTTCTTTTTAACTGATTTTTTTTAAACTATTGAACTTAATTGAATTTTATTTTCTTAAAAAGAAATTTGATTTATTTTACTTGATTTTTAAAAAATAAATAAATAAAAATAAACAGTCTCACAAATGTGAGGCTCTTAAATGTAGCTATAAAATGTACTCATATTACATGTAGAATCTAATGGAACTTTACATGTGGAAAAAGCCATCTACTGAGATCAAGATTACACAGAACATTTCCAGCTACACCAGAAGGCTCCTTATGTCCTTCATAGTAAATTATTCTTAATCTCTGAACATAAATGCAGTTCTGACTTTGTCTGGTCTTAAACATCACATAAGTGGAATCATATAGCACATAATCTGTGTTTGGTTTATTATGCACAACATTACGTTTCTGAAAATCGTCTATGTTTTGGCATGTAGCAGTAGCTTAATTTTTTATTTGCTGAACTGAGTGTTATTGTTGGTGAACATCATTGACATTTGGATTATTTAATATTTCCAGATTTTTACTTTAATGAATAAAGATGCATTTTTATGCAGTATACACAATAAAGATGTGTATGAAGATTCTCATGCAGACTTTTGTTTAATGTTCTTGGTTCTTTGTGTGTCTTTTGTTTCTCTCTCAAAACTGAAGGAAAAAAACAAATATTATGAAAGTGTTACAAAATTTTATTATGTACCTTTAGTGTGAACTTCTTTTTTCTTTGTATTGGAAAGATATTTAAGTTGTGCAGGAAAATTTCTTCAGCACTTTTTACCCCCCTGCATTTTTCTCTATTTATTTCTAGAATGTCTACTGATAGAAGTTTTGAATTCATTGATGTGATCATCTAATTTTCAGTTTTTCTAGTTTATTATCTACATATGTCTTTTTGTTTTCCTTTATGGCAGATTTCCAAAACCTTGTTTTTATCTTACTGTTGAAATTTATTTTCAGTGTATTTTCAATCTCCAAAAGTGTTTTTTTGTTGTTTTCTTCCATTTCTTAGAGAAATGTGGGAAACAGGGATTAAATTCTACTGTAACTTAGAATTTCACTTGGTCCTTCTGTTTTGCTCTTCAGTCTTCAACACCATTCTTTGCCATGTGTGGTATATGGGAGTCTGTTTCTCTCTGAGTTTGTTTAATTGAATTTTAGTGGCTTCTGTTCCTTTGTGCCCATGTATGGTGGAAAGGAGCTGTCTCTGAATGTGCAGAATGAAGGGATACTTAGGAATCTTGTTATTTAGTTGCTCATTTGCATCTGACTTTTTGCAACTCTATGGACTGTAGCCCACAAGGCTCCTCTGTCCATGGGATTTCCCTGGCAAGGATATTGGAGTGGATTGCCCTTTCCTACTCCAGGGGATCTTCCTGACCCAGGTATTGAACCCTCGTCTCCCATGTCTCCTGCCTTGCAGGCAGATTCTTTATCACTGCAGCACCTGGGAAGCCCACTTAGGAGTCTAATTATACCATATATACTCTTATAACTAGAACCCCGGGCTTATCAGACAGGCATCATCTCTACCCTGTTCAATTCCCAGCTCTTCCCCTCCCTGACTTCTCAGATTCCTGTGGGGTATATTGAAACCTTTCTCATTGATATTCCAGTTTGTAAGCTCTTGGGTTATAGATTCTTAGATTTTACTAAGTCATCTACTTTTTGTCTTCCAAATGATAGCTTTACTTACTGTTTTGTCTTCTCTTATTTTCTTGGTTCTTATAGTTTTATAGCTTTTTATACCTTTAGCTGTATTTTGTTGAGTTTCTCTGAGGGAGAAGAGATGGAAGTATGTGGTCCCAGACATATTTCAAAATATGTATCTGTATTTTTCTAGCCTATGATCAATCACTTTGATATCATCCATTTTTCTATCTTCAAATTTATTTTTGTGAATTTATATGTTATATTATTTTGTGGTTTCTTGTAAATCTTTTTGGTTGGTGGCTATATTTGAAGTAAGATTTTACATTCAGAGTAAAGGGCTTGATTGTGAGAACCTGGACAAGGAAATGATGATCTCTAATAATCAACATGCACTTACTAAATAAAATTTCTATCCAATCAAGTTTATTTTATTCTTTTGACAGTGCAATACCTATGTCAAAATTTTCTGTTTCTGACAAAACTGTAGTATTCTTTTTATTATAAATATTGAAACCAAGAATTTAGAACTTGTTAATTTTAATTTTCAATTCTATGCATTTAGCACAAAAATTATTTTGAATCAGATCAGCAGAAGAGTTATTACTACTGTGGAGAGAAGAGTGCATTCTTGCACATGGAACATTTATACCTCACGAACACAAATAAATCAGGACACATTTATGTTCGAGACTTTGCAATAAATATGTTCCTACAGAGTTGAGTTTTGTCATAATCAATTGATGATTAGAGAAAACTCTCAGTGGAAGACAATAGGGTAGCCATTCATTAAAACAGCTCACAATAATATGTCTTCTTAAGAAATCACACAAAGCCTGAGAATGTTTCTTTTTCATTCTTTCCATGTAAATGTCCTCTTATTGTTTGAGAATTACTGTTGAGTCTCTAGAGATTTCAAAGAAAATGTTGAAAAACTATTCTGAATGAACAGCAGACTGAATACCTGAGTGAACTTGTGCAAACCACATCAAATTTGAACATCATGGAATTTCCTGATATGCAAAGGAGTTGAATAGTGTTTGATAACTGTAACAAACTTACCTCTTAGTTTCGTAGTTTTTTTTTTCTAAATTTTAATTGTTATTAAATAAATTTTAGATTTATCTTTGTCCAAATTTATGCAACAAAATTAATGCTAGTAAAATGTTTCAAAGAGACTAGGTTATATGTGTCTTTTCAAATTCTTTTTTTTTTCCTGATATGAAAAATTTATAATTCTCTTACAAAACAACTTGGGAGAAAACTGTAGTTATGGTGCATTTATGAGGCTTTTAAAAAATTAGTTTATTAGCTGTTTTATAACTCATAACTTTTCATGTAGATAGGTCTGGTTTATATTTTTAGGATGTGGAATTAGTTACTTTAAATTTAAACCTTGGGTTCTCATCTGAAAAATTGGAAGGTTTGTGGTTGAAATGAAATACTGTAAGCCAATTATTTAGCTCAGTATTTAGAACTCAGTGATGTTATTATTTCTCTAGTTATTATAACTTTATAAGACCTAATAAAGCTTGGAAATATATGTTACTAGTAGAACGAGAACAACACTCTGCTCCTAATGAAGAAAATGAGAAGTAATATTTAGAAATATGGAATGATTAAATCAGAATACTTTGGGAATTCTGGGAAGTTTTACAAACTATTCAATTTTAGGAGTAAAATGGGTTAAGACAAGTTTCATGTCATTATACAGATTTTATTAGCTACCAATATACAGAATATTATAAAATTACCAATGTAAAATTATTTTATACCATTCATTATTTACTTTTCGGGAACATTAAAAACATACACAAGTATCTTACAGTTTTATTATCTAATGGATATTTAAATAGATTAACAAATTATGGTCTGATAGATAACAGGAGGAAATTGCCAAAAAAAATTGTTTTATGAGTCATAAAATTTTCAGCCTGGAATTTATTAAGCAGGTTTATTTTCACTTGTTCTTATACATTTCTTTCATCAGGTTACTGACAAGTCCCTCTCTTTCAGCTATGTTGCCTCTGGTTGCAAATAACAGGAAACCTGAGTAAAAACAAAAAGCAGAAAGAAATTCTTTCCTCACATAAGGAATCCTGATGGTAGAGCGGTTCCAGGATCCATGAATTTTTGTTTAGATCCTTCAACATCCCAGTGATGTTTAGGCCAAGAAGGGGTGAGTTCTGTGTTAGGCATTTCTTTCTTTCTTTCTTTCTTTCTTTCTTTTTTTTAATTGGAATATGCTGGCTTTACAATGTTGTGTTAGTTCCTTCTGTACAGCAAAGTGAATCAACCACGTGTATACATATATTCTTTCCCTCTTGAACCTCCCTCCCATCCCCCCATGCCCCCCTCTAGGTCATCACAGAACAATGTGCTGAGCTCCCTGTGCTATACAGCAGGTTCCTGCTATCTGTTTTACAAACGGTGGTGTATATATGTCAGTTCTACTCTTTCAATTTGTCCACCCTCTCCTTCCTCCGCTGTGTTCACAAGTCTGTTCTGTAGGTCTGTGCCTCTATTCCTGCCCTCCAAATAGGCTCATCAATACCATTTTTCTTTTTTCTTTTTTTTTAAAATTTTATTTTATTTTTAAACTTTACAATATTGTATTGGTTTTGCCAAATATTGAAATGAATCCACCACAGGCATATATGTGTTCCCCATCCTGAACCCTCCTCCCTCCTCCCTCCCCATACCATCCCTCTGGGTTGTCCCAGTGCACCAGTCCCAAGCATCCAGTATTGTGCATCGAACCTGGACTGGCGACTCGATTCATACATGATATTATATGTGTTTCAATGCCATTCTCCCAAATCTTCCCACCCTCTCCCTCTCCCACAGAGTCCATAAAACTGTTCTATACATCAGTGTCTCTTTTGCTATCTCGTATACAGGGTTATTGTTACCAGCTTTCTAAATTCCATATATATGCGTTAGTATACTGTATTGGTGTTTTTCTTTCTGGCTTACTTCACTCTGTATAATAGGCTCCAGTTTCATCCACCTCATTAGAACTGATTCAAATGTATTCTTTTTAATGGTTGAATAATACTCCATTGTGTATATGTACCACAGCTTTCTTATCCATTCATCTGCTGATGAACATCTAGGTTGCTTCCATGTCCTGGCTATTATAAAAAGTGCTGCGATGAACATTGGGGTACACGTGTCTCTTTCTGTTCTGGTTTTCTCGGTGTGTATGCCCAGCAGTGGGATTGCTGGATCATAAGGCAGTTCTGTTTCCAGTTTTTTAAGGAATCTCCACACTGTTCTCCATAGTGGCTGTACTAGTTTGCATTCCCACCAACAGTGTAAGAGAGTTCCCTTTTCTCCACACCCTCTCCAGCATTTATTGCTTGTAGACTTTTGGATCGCAGCCATTCTGACTGGTGTGAAATGGTACCTCATAGTGGTTTTGATTTGCATTTCTCTGATAATGAGTGATGTTGAGCATCTTTTCATGTGTTTGTTAGCCATCTGTATGTCTTCTTTGGAGAAATGTCTATTTAGTTCTTTGGCCCATTTTTTGATTGGGTCATTTATTTTTCTGGAATTGAGCTGCAGGAGTTGCTTGTATATTTTTGAGATTAGTTGTTTGTCTGTTGCTTCCTTTGCTATTATTTTCTCCCATTTTGAAGGCTGTCATTTCACCTTGCTAATAGTTTCCTTTGTTGTGCAGAAGCTTTTAAGTTTAATTAGGTCCCATTTGTTTATTTTTGCTTTTATTTCCAATATTCTGGGAGGTGGGTCATAGAGGATCCTGCTGTGATTTATGTTGGAGACTGTTTTGCCTATGTTCTCCTCTAGGAGTTTTATAGTTTTTGGTCTTATGTTTAGATCTTTGATCCATTTTGAGTTTATTTTTGTGTATGGTGTTAGAAAGTGTTCTAGTTTCATTCTTTTACAAGTGGTTGACCAGTTTTCCCAGCACCACTTGTTAAAGAGATTGTCTTTAATCCATTGTATATTCTTGCCTCCTTTGTCAAAGATAAGGTGTCCATATGTGCGCGGATTTATCTCTGGGCTTTCTATTTTGTTCCATTGATCTATATTTCTGTCTTTGTGCCAGTACCATACTGTCTTGATGACTGTGGCTTTGTAGTAGAGCCTGAAGTCAGGTAGGTTGATTCCTCCAGTTCCATTCTTCTTTATCAAGATAGCTTTGGCTATTTGAGGTTTTTGCATTTCCATACAAATTGTGAAATTATTTGTTCTAGCTCTGTGAAAAATACCGTTGGTAGCTTGATAGGGATTGCATTGAATCTATAAATTGCTTTGGGTAGTATACTCATTTTCACCAAATTGATTCTTCCAATCCATGAACATGGTATATTTCTCCATCTATTAGTGTCCTCTTTGATTTCTTTCACCAGTGTTTTATAGTTTTCTATATATAGGTCTTTAGTTTCTTTAGGTAGATATATTCCTAAGTATTTTATTCTTTCCATTGCAATGGTGAATGGGATTATTTCCTTAATTTCTCTTTTTATTTTCTCATTATTAGTGTATAGGAATGCAAGGGATTCCTGTGTGTTGATTTTATATCCTGCAACTTTACTATATTCATTGATTAGCTCTAGTAATTTTCTGGTGGAGTCTTTAGGGTTTTCTATGTAGAGGATCATGTCATCTGCAAACAGTGAGAGTTTTACTTCTTCTTTTCCAATTTGGATTCCTTTTATTTCTTTTTCTGCTCTGATTGCTGTGGCCAAAACTTCCAAAACTATGCTGAATAGTAATGGTGAAAGTGGGCATCCTTGTCTTGTTCCTGACTTTAGAGGAAATGCTTTCAATTTTCCACCATTGAGGATAATGTTTGCTGTGGGTTTGTCATATATAGCTTTTATTATGTTGAGGTATGTTCCTTCTATTCCTGCTTTCTGGAGAGTTTTTGTCATAAATGGATGTTGAATTTTGTCAAAGGCTTTCTCTACATCTATTGAGATAATCATATGTCTTTTATTTTTCAATTTGTTGATGTGGTGTATTACATTGATTGATCTGTGGATATTGAAGAATCTTTGTATCCCTGGATAAAGCCCACTTGGTTGTGGTGTATGATCTTTTTAATGTGTTGTTGGATTCTGATTTGCTAGAATTTTGTTAAGGATTTTTGCATCTAATTTCATCAGTGATATTGGCCTGTAGTTTTCTTTTTTTGTGGGATCTTTGTCAGGTTTTGGGATTAGGGTGATGGTGGCCTCATAGAATGAGTTTGAAAGTTTACCTTCCTCTGCAATTTTCTGGAAGAGTTTGAGTAGGATAGGTGTTAGCTCTTTTCTAAATTTTTGGTAGAATTCAGCTGTGAAGCCGTCTGGACCTGGGCTTTTGTTTGCTGGAAGATTTTTGATTACAGTTTCAATTTCCATGCTTGTGATGGGTCTGTTAAGATTTTCTGTTTCTTCCTGGTCCAGTTTTGGAAAGTTGTGCTTTTCTAAGAATTTGTCCATTTCTTCCACGTTGTCCATTTTATTGGCATATAATTGCTGATAGTAGTCTCTTATGATCCTTTGTATTTCTGTGTTGTCTGTTGTGATCTCTCCATTTTCATTTCTAATTTTATTGATTTGATTTTTCTCCCTTTGTTTCTTGATGAGTCTGGCTAATGGTTTGTCAATTTTATTTATCCTTTCAAAGAACCAGCTTTTGGCTTTGTTGATTTTTGCTATGGTCTCCTTTGTTTCTTTTGCATTTATTTCTGCCCTAATTTTTAAGATTTCTTTCCTTCTACTAACCCTGGGGTTCTTCATTTCTTCCTTTTCTAGTTGCTTTAGGTGTAGAGTTAGGTTATTTATTTGACTTTTTTCTTGTTTCTTGAGGTATGCCTGTATTGCTATGAACTTTCCCCTTAGGACTGCTTTTACAGTGTCCCACAGGTTTTGGGTTGTTGTGTTTTCATTTTCATTTGTTTCTATGCAAATTTTGATTTCTTTTTTGATTTCTTCTGTGATTTGTTGGTTATTCAGCAGCGTGTTGTTCAGCCTCCATATGTTGGAATTTTTAATAGTTTTTCTTCTGTAATTGAGATCTAATCTTACTGCATTGTGGTCAGAGAAGATGCTTGGAATGATTTCTATTTTTTTGAATTTACCAAGGCTAGATTTATGGCCCAGGATGTGATCTATCCTGGAGAAGGTTCCATGTGCACTTGAGAAAAAGGTGAACTTCATTGTTTTGTGATGAAATGTCCTATAGATATCAATTAGGTCTAACTGGTCTATTGTATCATTTAAAGTTTGTGTTTCCTTGTTAATTTTTTGTTTAGTTGATCTATCCATAGGTGTGAGTGGGGTATTAAAGTCTCCCACTATTATTGTGTTATTGTTAATTTCTCCTTTCATACTTGTTAGCATTTGTCTTACATATTGCAGTGCTCCTGTGTTGGGTGCATATATATTTATAATTGTTATATCTTCTTCTTGGATTTATCCTTTGATCATTATGTAGTGACCATCTTTGTCTCTTTTCACTACTTTTGTTTTAAAGTCTATTTTATCTGATATGAGTATTGCTACTCCTGCTTTCTTTTGGTCCCTATTTGCATGGAAAATCTTTTTCCAGCCCTTCACTTTCAGTCTGTATGTGTCCCCTGTTTTGAGGTGGGTCTCTTGTAGACAACATATGTAGGGGTCTTGTTTTTGTATCCATTCAGCCAGTCTTTGTCTTTTGGTTGGGGCATTCAACCCATTTATGTTTAAGGTAATTACTGATAAGTATGATCCTACTGCCATTTACTTTATTGTTTTGGGTTCGAATTTTATACCGTTTTTGTGTTTCCTGTCTAGAGAATATCCTTTAGCATTTGTTGGAGAGCTGGTTTGGTGGTGCTGAATTCTCTCAGCTTTTGCTTCTCTGTAAAGCTTTTGACTTCTCCTTCATATTTGAATGAGATCCTTGCTGGGTACAATAATCTGGGCTGTAGGTTATTTTCTTTCATCACTTCAAGTATGTCTTGCCATTCCCTCCTGGCCTGAAGAGTTTCTATTGAAAGATCAGCTGTTATCCTTATGGGAATCCCCTTGTGTGTTATTTGTTGTTTTTCCCTTGCTGCTTTTAGTATTTGTTCTTTGTGTTTGATCTTTGTTAATTTGATTAATATGTGTCTTGGGGTGTTTTGCCTTGGGTTTGGGACTCTCTGGGTTAATTGGACTTGAGTGATTATTTCCTTCCCCATTTTAGGGAAGTTTTCAACTATTATCTCCTCAAGTATTTTCTCATGGTCTTTCTTTTTGTCTTCTTCTTCTGGGACCCCTATGATTTGAATGTTGTAGCGTTTAATATTGTCCTGGAGTTCTCTGAGATTGTCCTCATTTCTTTTAATTCATTTTTCTTTTTTCCTCTCTGATTCATTTATTTCTACCATTCTATCTTCTAATTCACTAATCCTATCTTCTGCTGTTATTCTGTTATTCTACTATTTGTTGCCTCCAGAGTGTTTTTGATCTCATTTATTGCATTATTCATTATATATTGACTCTTTTTTATTTCTTCTAGGTCCTTGTTAAGCCTTTCTTGCATTTTCTCAATCCTTGTCTCCAGGCTATTTATCTGTGATTCCATTTTGATTTCAAGATTTTGGATCAATTTCACTATCATTATTCGGAATTCTTTATCAGGTAGATTCCCTATCTCTTCCTCTTTTGTTTGGTTTTGTGGGCATTTATCCTGTTCCTTTATCTGCTGGGTATTCCTCTGTCTCTTCATCTTGTTTAAATTGCTGAGTTTGGGGTGTCCTTTCTGTATTCTGGCAGTTTGTGGAGTTCTCTTTATTGTGGCGTTTCCTCACTGTGTGTGGGTTTGTACAGGTGGCTTGTCAAGGTTTCTTGGTTAGGGAAGCTTGTGTTGGTGTTCTGGTGGGTGGAGCTGTATTTCTTCTCTCTGGAGTGCAATGAAGTGTCCAGTAATAAGTTATGAGATGTCTATGGGTGACTTTGGGCAGCCTGTATCTTGGAGCTCAGGGCTGTGTTCCCGTGTTGCTGGAGAATTTGCTTGGTATGTCTTGCCCTGGAACTTGTTGGCCCTTGTGTGGTGCATGGTTTCAGTGTAGGTATGGAGGCATTTGATGAGCTCCTGTCAATTAATGTTCCCGGGAGTCAGGAGTTCCCTGGAGTCAGGGTTTGGACTTAAGCCTCCTGCTTCCAGTTATCGGTCCTATTTTTACAGTCATTTCAAAACTTCTCCTTCTATATAGCACCATTGATAAAACATCTACGTTAAAGATGAAAAGTTTCTCCACCGTGAGGGTCACCCAGAGAGGTTCACAGTGTTACATGGAGAAGAGAAGAGGGAGGAGGGAGTTAGAGGTGATCCGAGTGAGATGAGGTGGAATCAATAGAGGAGAGAGTGGGCTATCCAGTAATCACTTCCTTATGTGCACTCCACAACTGGACTGCTCAGAGATGTTCACGGAGTTATACAGAGAAGAGAAGGAGGAAAGAGACAGAGGTGGCCAGGAGGATAAAAGGGGGGAATGATAAGGAGACAGATCCAGCCAGTAATCAGTTCCCTAAGTGTTCTCCATCATCTGGAACACACAGAAATTCAGAGTTGGGTAGAGTAGAGAGGGGTTAGGGAGGAGACACAGGCGACCTGGTGGAGAAAAAGGAGAGTCCAGAGGGAGAGAGAGCATTCAAGCCAGTAATCTCGCTCCCTAGTGAAAAATGAGTACTGAAGATTGGGTTCTTAAAGGCACAAAATTGGTAACAAATACATAAAAGCAGAAATTAAAAATCTAGAGTAGAGTTTGGAATTTCAAAAATACAAAGTTAAAAAAAAGAGAGAAAAAACAAAAACAAACAAAGTCGCAAAAATTATAAAGAAAGTATAGGTACAAAATTGATAACAAATACCAAAAAGCTAAAATTAAAAATCTAGAGTAGAGTTTGGAATTTCAAAAATGCAATGTGAAAGAAAAGAAAAAAAAAAGTCAAAAAAATTATTAAAAAAAATATATGAAGTTTGCTTTAAAAAAATAGGGTATTTTTTTTTTTGCTAAGTAATAGTAGGTTATAAAAGTGAAAATGAAAGGAATAATAGAGGACTTAAAATTCTTTAAAATATTTAAAAGAAAAGAAAGAAAGAAAGAATGATCATAAAAATAGTAAAAATATATCTAGGACTTTCTCTAGTTTTGTTGTGGGTATTGTGGGTTCAGTTCATTTTCGACTAATTCCTTGGTCTGACTTATATTTCTCAAGATCTATAGGCCCCTTCCTATGTAGTCGGTACTAACCACAGGGTTTTAATCTATTGCCTGTAGCTTCCAAGGCGGTTCCCTCTGTTATAGATTCTTCTGTTTGCTGGTTTCTTCAGTGTCTGGTTTCCGCCCTGACACAAAGGGGACAGTGGAGGACACTTTTTTTTTTTTTTTTTAGGCTCACTTGTTCAGTCACACTGTGGGGAGGGAGGGACGCTGCAAACAAATAACACTGGCGTGTGCTCGCAGTGCCTCAGCCACACTGGGCCTGCCCCCGCTCACGGCGCATGTACCCTCCCTGCCCACACTGCTCGGGCTCTAGGTTGTTCCGCCGCGAACAATCCGTGGCCGGCCCTGGGCTGCTTGCACCTCCCAGGTCTAAGCCGCTCAGATTCAGGCACTCAGGTAGTCCTCAGAGGCGCAGACTCGGTTGGGCCTGCGTTTTGTGCCCTTCCCAGGTCCGAGCAGCTCAGGTGATGAGGTGTTTGGCGAGCGCGATTGCTGCGACTTATCACCTCCCCGCCACTCGGTTATCTAGGTGTACAACCGGCACACCTTCTCAGGCGGATGTTGACCATCCAGACCCCCAAGAAGTCTTAGTTAGCAAAGAAGCCTGCTTACAGTTTTATAGATAATGTCTCTCTGGGGCTGCGATTGTCCCCTTCCGGCTCTGGCTGCCTGTCACCGGAGGGGGAAGGTCTGTAGCCGGCTATCTCTGTTCAGTCCTTTGTTCCATGCATGGGCCTGGCGGTGTCTTAGGTTAGGGCTGGCTTTTCCTGTGGTAGATATCCCACAGTCTGGTTTGCTAGCCCAAATTACTTTGCTCAGATAGTGCTCAGGGTATTCAGGCCAGATCCTTATTCTAAGCGATGCAGCCGGTGCCACGCCTCCCTGCCCAGCCCCGCTTGCTAGTGGCGTGTGCAGGCGTCTGCGCTGCTTCTCCGCTGGGGGAGTTACCATAGGGCTCGTAATCTGCGGTTTTTAATTGTTTATTTTTCCTCCCTGTTATGTTGTCCTCTGTGCTTCCAAGGCTCGGCACAGATTCAGCAGTGAGAAGGTTTCCTGGTGTTTGGAAACTTCTCTCTTTTTAAGACTCCCTTCCCGGGATGGAACTCCATCCCTCCCTCTTTTGCCTCTTTTTTTTCTTTTATATTTTTTCCTACCTCCTTTCGAAGACTTGGGTTGCTTTTCTGGGTGCCTGATGTCCTCTGCTGGCATTCAGAAGTTGTTTTGTGGAATTTACTCGGCATTTAAATGTTCTTTTGATGAATTTGTTGGGGAGAAAGTGTTCTCCCCGTCCTACTCCTCCACCATATTAGCTCCTCCCCCAATACCATTTTTCTAGATTCCACGTATATCATGTGATACTCGCTTTTTTATTTTTAACTTCATTCTGTATGACAGGCTCTAGGTTTATCTACATCACTACATTTCTTTGTTAACCACTTGTTCAGGAGCACTGGTCCTGGCACATGCTCATACCTTTGTCTAAACTAGTCAGGAACAAAGAAAACAGTGGTGGACTTAATATTATTTCTTGCCTGAGTCTTGAGAGTGGCCCATGAAATGCAAGAGTACCAGATACCTGAACAAAACAAGCTCTGTTGAGACGAAGAAGGGAATAACTAGGATTCTGCCATAGGGCTGTAGAAATACTTAGAAGTGAACCTTGGTTGTGTGATTCTTAAATTGTTTCCAGTTTCCAGATCAGAGTCCTCTCCTGGTCTCTTTTTTTCTTAAGGTGCCTGGACTCCTTTCCCTCATATCCTTGATTTCTCTCTCCTCCTCTCTCCACTCCTTCTCCACCATCCCTTCCCAGAAGCAAAAGTAATCTGTTTTCATGTAAAATAGCTTACCCATAATGCCTTGTTGGCTTGGTACTTTCCAATAGGGTCTCACTTTTCCCTTTTGGAAATTCATCAAGATGTATTCCCAAACAAAAACAGAATGTTTCCTAAAAAAGTACTCAGTGAGAGTTGGTATAGTAATTCACTCTTCTCATTCTTTACACAGTGGATTAACATAAGAATAGAATGAGAAATTTCATTTAAAAAATTATTAGAAATCTTTATAACTGTAGTAGTTAGGATTCTCCATATAAATAGTATCATATACTGGATGTATGTATGAGAATTGGCTCACATGGTTACAGAGGCTGGGAATTTCCAAGATCTACAGGGTGAGGTGCCCATTGGGAACCTGGGCGGTGGAGGCTGATGATGTAAGGTCCAGTCTTTGTCTGAAGGCCTGAGAACAGGAGAGCTGATGATGTAGTTTTGGTCCCAAGGCCAGTAGCCTCGAGACACAGGAAGAGCTCATGTTTCAGTTCCAGACTGAAGGCAAGAAGAATCTCATGTCCTAGTTTGAAGGCTGTCAGGAATGTCAGGAAGAATTTTTTTTTTTTTAACTTTGGGAGTGGGGAGGTCAACCTTTTCGTTTAATTCAGCTCTTTAATTAAATGAGGCCTATACATAGTAGGGAGGAGAAGGCAATGGCAACCCACTCCAGTGTTCTTGCCTGGAGAATCCCAAGGATGGAGGAGCCTGGTGGGCTGCAGTCCATGAGGTCACTAAGGGTCGGACATGACTGAGCAACTTCACTTTCGCTTTCATGCATTGGAGAAGGAAATGGCAACCCACTCCAGTGTTCTTGCCTGGAGAATCCCAGGGATGGGGGAGCCTGGTGGGAGGCCATCTATGGGGTCGCACAGAGTTGGACACGACTGAAGTGACTTAGCAGCATACACAGTAGGGAGGACAATGTGCTTTACTCTCTACTGACTTTAATGTGAATCTCACATCATGTTTGACCAAATATCTGGATACTCTATGGTCCAGTCCAGTTGACACATAACAATAACCATCACAACAATAACCTATTGGTTGTAAGAATTCAGAGACCTGAAAGAAAAATGAAGGACTATTCCAATCTTCTTACCTTGAATGTCACTGTCCAAGGAGCAGGCATGTCATGGTTAAGGTTAATCTTGAGTCATGGTTAAGGTTTCTGGTACTGTGGGAAGCCAGCCTATCCAGATTCTACTTTTCCTTCAGTCTTCTTCTCCCAGAAATGCCTTCTCTGACTTTCTGGATAAGGTCAGTCTCCTAAGTATTGTAACAGCTTCACATAGTAGTTGTAATGCAGTGTTAGTCACTCAGCCCTGTCTGACTCTTTGCAACCAGGCTCTTCTGTTGATGGAATTCTGCAGGCAAGAATACTGGAGTGGGTAGCCATTCCCTTCTCCAGGAGATCTTTATGAGTCAGGGATCAAACACAGGTCTCCTGCATTGCAGGCAGATTCTTTACCATCTGGGCCACCAGGGAAGCCCCAACCATATCACATATATATTCTTTATTCTATAAAGCTTTCATCTATTTTTAATCAAATAATCACAAACAAATGATGAAAAATATCACTCCTGGTATATTTAATATCACAATTTCAATGCTAGGAATATCTGGTGCATGTTAAACACTGCATGAGTGCCTGCATGCTAAGTTGCTCAGCTGTATCTGACTCTTTGGGACCCTATGGACCATAACCCACCAGGCTCCCCTGTCCGTGGGGTTCTCCAGGAAGAATAGTGGAATGGGTTGCCATGCCTTCCTCCATGGGATCTTCCTGACCCAAGGATGGAACCCACATCTCTTGCATCTCCTGCATTGGGAGGTAGATTCTTTACCACTATCACCACCTGGGAAGCTCCAAACACTGCATAGGTATCTGCTAAATAAATAAATGAGTAAAACAAAGAGTTGTCTGAGGTAGCAGACACTAGTGCCTATCTAAGAAACCAGTGGTGAGCCCAAACTGGCATCTTCTGATTGGGAAAAAAAGTTATCCATGGAAACTATAAGATTAAACAGAAGTATTAGCAAGGCAGAAGTTAAGTGATGTTGCTTCCATATCACATATGAGGGTTGGTAGAATATTTAGATGGAGATGGATTTGCAGCCAGCAGTTGGTCATGAAGAATTTGAGTAATGAAGGCAGAGAGATGGATTGGAGGAGGTTTGTGGTCATCTAGGAGAGATTGGAGGGAGATCTGTATAGGAGCTAGGAAGAAATGTCTGTATCAAGAGAATGGGAGGATGAAGATATGTCAGTGGAAGAGGATGAGGAAGTATAATCAGAGACCTATAGAGAGAACTAGGAATTTTAAAACCAGGAAAGGAAAGGGGAAGAAGGTATAAATGAAGTGGAATAGAGTTACAGCTTAAAAGGCAGCAAAAAAACAAAAGTCAAGGAGAGAGTGTCCTGAGAAAAGGCTTTCAGGATGGCAGCTATCTCTGTGGCTCCTGAGAGCAGAGCAGTGGTAAGGTAGATTGCAAAGGATTTAGGAGGAGCTAGGAAAATAGCAAGTGTGACCACATCATTTGAATATGATGGTAATAAACAAAAAGTGAAAGATTGTGTGAAAACCAAAGGCATCTCCTTGAAGAAGTAAGAAATTTTTAGATAGAAAAGGTGAATATGTCAGTCCATGGAAAGGAAAAGTGAAAATGTTAGTCACTTAGTCACGTCCAACTCTTTGCAACCCCATGGACTATAGCCTGTCAGGCTCTTCTGTCCCTGGGATTCTCAAGGCAAGAATATTGGACTGGGTTGCCATGCCCTTCTCCAGGGAATCTTCCTGACTCAGGGATCAAAATGGGGTCTCCCGTACTTCAGGCAGATTCTTCACTGTCTGAGCCACCAGGGAAGCCCCCATGTAAGGGAAGGATGCAATAAATTGAAGCTAAACATAGTTCTTACAAATAAAGTATTTTGATGTATTAAGAATCTTACTTTTTCAGGTCTTGTTTGTGTTTTATGGAAGATGAGAATACCTGAACAAGTCTCCTTTTCATCTCCGCTGCCTTCTTTGTAACAAATCAACCATGTCAGTTCAGCTTGTAAAATGGTTTTCCCTCTTGCCCAGAATCGGTGACCTTGAGATAATTTCAATTGATATTTTCTTTAACCTCATGTTGTTTGTGGTAGTAGGATTATTCTGTGTTCATTCTCAAACTCATTTCTTTTTTCATAAATTCTTGGGACTAAAAAATATCATAGGAAGGCAAGACAAGTCACGGTGCTCAGGGAAGGAGATTTCTCAGAGCTCTGGCCTCTTCCCATGTTTCCCATTGTTCTACTGTGGCCCACCCTTTGCTCGGACGCTGGTGGCATTCCTCCATTACCGTGCTCTTTCCAATCTTCTGACCCAATTCAGAGTGATCATTGTGTTAACCAACCAAGATCTTTGATCAAGAGAGACACTAAGGAGTTGTCGCTTTAATGTATTAATAGTTCTTTTTCTCCTAAGAAATTTGTGGAATAAAGAGATAATTTTGGAACGTGTGCCCTTGTAACCTCAAGACCTAAATTCAGCAAGTTCTAACCTGTCCGGTACCCAGGGTTCTCTGATCTCCTCTCTAGATGTAAGGTGATTGGTTTTCCCCTTTTCTTTCTCCCCCATGTTTCTCACTGTAAATAAAATTCCTTTTGCCTTTCTTTCTGAACCATTGATTTAAGTCCTTCACAAAATTTTAACTTAAAACCATCCTTGGGGTATTCAGTGAATGGCCTTTGAAATAGTTTGGTAATTCTGAATTTTGTGGGAGTAGATTTTATTCAAATAAAAATGGTTTGCTGTTCTTTTATTGTGCTTTTGAAAAAAGTTATTAGACTTAAAATTCAATGGATCCATGCAATAGCCTGCCTAAGGCCTGAATTTTCTTCAGTTGGTCTTTTCTAAAGTGAATTACAGGAATGAGTTCTGTGTTAGCCTCTGCTTTGGTGTGCCGGTAGGTAAGACAGTTACTGGAACTCTTCTGATTTTTGTTATATGTTAAGATACAGACAAAATAAAGCTTTGGGGGAGTATTAAGTGTTTCAAATATGAACACTTAAACAACAAACTACCACAAAATCATAAATAAATTGCAAGAAAGTCAGTCTCCTGGAGAAGAAAGTTGGCTCTAAAGTTCTTGGTGGGAGCAAGGGAGAAGTGAACAAACATATGTGCCTTATGCTCCAGAAACTTTTTTCTCCTTACAATATGTGTAGGATATGATACACAAGACGGATGTAAGACTGTTTCAATGCCCCTTACAATCGTGGCCTCCTTGATTCTCAGCAATTATGTTGGTGTCATATGTTTTACCCATTTTAGTATTTACTTGATTTTATTATAACTGTATCCCTTTGTTATTACAATATTTGTATATTGAAATTGCTAGCTGTATGACTTTTCTGTAACAGGTATCAAAAGCAATTTTAATTATTGTTATAAAAATATTTCCTGAACTACTTCTCAAAGCCTTATTCATAATTCTTTAAGATTAGAGTGACCAGGAAATGCTGGTCCAGGAAAAGACACCAGGTCCAAATCACACCAAAAAAGCTTATAGGATTGTGTATATTTATATAGTGAAGAGAAATCTATGGATACGTATTGACATGCAGAATAAAATACAGCCTGATAGTGACTTTGGTAGGAAAGCAACTAGTTTAAGATAATAAAATTTTCTCTAGTTTAATATTAACCAGGAAAAAATATGTTAGGTTTCATTTCTGGTATCTCACACTGTGTTGATTTGAAGAATTAGATGCAAGTAAGAATGAAAAGTTAGCTACTTATATTAGTGCTATGGGGAGAATTGTGCCCCCCAGAAAAGAGAGCCTGGAGTCCTAACCTCCAGTACCTCAGCATGGGGCCTTAATTGGAGATCGTCTTTATAGGGGTAATCAAGTCAGGTGGTGGTAGTGGTAAAGAATCAGCCTGCCAACACAGGAGACCTAAGAGACGCAAGTTCGATCCCTGGGTTGGAAACGCGAGTTTCCCCCAAGAGGAGAAAATGGCAACCCACTCCAATAATCTTGCCTGGAAAATCCCATGGACAGAGGAGCCTGGTGGGCTACAGTCCACAGGGTGGCAAAGTGTCAGACACGATTGAGCGACACAGCACACACATTTAAAATGAGGGCATGATAGTGGGCCCTAATCCAGTAAGATCAGTGTTCTTATGAAAGGAAAAACTTTGGTTACAAACACACATTCTTCGTGTGGCACTGTGAGGCTTGGAATTCACATGAAAACTGGAGTTCAGGGAACTTCCAGAAGCCAGGAGACATGCCTAGAACACACCCTTCCCTAGGTTCTTCAGAGGGAGCCTGGCTCTGCCGTACCTTGATCTCAGACTTCTCGCTTCCAGAACTATAAGAAAACAGGTTTGTTGTTAAGCCACTCAGTTGTGGGACTCTGTTACTGCAGTCCTGCAAACCCATACAATTAGGGTGGGTAACGTCAGATAGCATAACATGTAAGCCTGCAAATTTCATGCATAGATGCGGTAGAAACTTGTTTCTTTCTCATGCAGATGTTAACGACTTTGACTGCAGGACAGCCTTCCCCACAGATGTTCAATGGCCCGGCTTCTTCCTATGCTAAGGCCTCATAGTTCCCAGAACCTTGAGTCTTTTGATGGATACTCTAAATGGGGCTCATCTAAAGAACCCACCTGCCAATGTAGGAGATGTAAAGAGACTTGGGTTTGAATCTGTGGTCAGGAAGATCCCCTGGAGTAGGGCATGGAAACCCACTCCAGTATTCTTGACTGGAAAATTCCTCGGGAAAAGGAGCCTGGAGGGCTATAGTCCATAGCGTTGCAAAGAGTCGGACCTGACTGAAGCGACTTAGCTCGCCTCCACTGTATCCAAACAACTGAGGTGGGGATGGAAGAGTATAGGAGGGAGGAAGCTTATATTTCATCTAGAACAGAAGAACATGATCCTAAGAGTTTACTTTGGAGCTCAGAAATGTATTAGTAATGCAATAACATTATCAACAAACAATGTTGAGATGTTTTAAGCACTTGAAGTGCTTTACATGTAACAGCATATTTGTTTTATCTAACTGTAAGTAGTTGGTACTATTATTAACTTCATTTATAATGAAGAAACCAAGGATCAGAGAGAAACTTGTCCAAGATCACACAGGTGACAGCAGAATCTGTCTTTAACTCCTGCACTGCAATGTCCTTATGAGTATTTACAGGGTCCTCAGTCATGCCTGCCTGTGGTCATCATTCAAACTAAAGTGAATGAATTCAGCCTTGGGAATAGCAGCTGGAATACCATCTCATGGGGAAGACGACATTTGAAGACCCTCAGGAGAGGAGGAAGGGGCACAAGACAGAACCTTTGTTCACAGGCACGCTTTGCCTCAAAACACTGTAGCAGCCCAGCGATTTGTTTTTAGAGTTTCCACCTTTCCTTTTACCCTCCTCCTTTTCTCTCCTTGTCATTTCCAATTTTTATTGAAGTTCCCAAAGCCTTTCTTCTCCTGCCCTCCACCATCTGAAAGAGTAAAAATCTCCACTGTGCTATTTTGTGAAATTCATCCTTATTTGGTCTATTAACCCCTTCGAGTAATTGCACATCTAGGTTTTTCTAATTTAGAAATAGATTTGGCTGCAGATAAGAGTAACCCCCTCAGGGAAGCTCCTATCTTCTTTAAGTTTCTTTGATTTCTCTTTGCTATAAAGACTGGAGGTAGGCACTTAGGGCTGCTTTGAAGGCTCTACTCCATGAAAACCTCAGGCAGCCTGGTTCCTTTTCTCTCATTCCTCTGCTGTGTGTGGCCATTTCCAAGGGCATGTCCTGTGCCAGACAGCCACTCTGAGTCCAGCTGGCACATATGCATCCCAGCCAGCAGCAAAGAGGGAAGAGGAGGGGAGGACAAACCTCTATTTCAGGACCTTCCTGTAGTTACCCACTTCACATGTAATCATATTGTCCAGAACTTGGTCAAATGGCCATTCCTAAAGCGAGGCCCCCAGCTAAAAACTAGGGGTTCCATTATAGCAGGAAAATGAAGAGAATCAAGTAGATATTGGGGGATAAATAACTGTCTCTGCCACAGGCTTAAAAATTCTAACTGTGGAATCAAAATGTATTGTTCTGCTAAAGAAATATCAGGCGTTGCTTTGGAAGAACGCACTGTCTATAAGTTGCCTTATGCTTAGCTCTGACTCATGGCTGCACTTAAAGTGGAACTTAGGATTCATCTTCTCATGCTGTGGAGGTTTAGGTTTAGTTAATAGGACCGATCATTTTTTCTTTCTTTCTCTTTAAGTACTGTTTGTTGTTGCTGTTCAGTCCCTAAGTCATGTCTGACTCTTTGTGACCCCATGGACTGGAGCCCACCAGGCTCCTCTGTCCATGGGATTTCCCAGGCAAGAATATTAGGTTGGGTTGCTTTTTCCTTCTCCAGGGGATCTTCCCGACCCAGAAATCGAAACTGTGTCTCCTGCGTTGGCAGGCAGATTCTTTATTCTTTACTACTGAGCCACCAGGGATGCCCAACATTAAGTACTCTTACATTCCTGCAAAGATTCTCAGGTTTGCAGATGTAAGGGTCTTTCCTATTTGTCTTTTCCAAGCCTGTACCACCACCTCCATCCTACATAAGCCCACCTCCCCTCACTGCCCAGGAAGACTGGTGCTTGAAAGGCATTTCCATCATTCCTGTAGTGCAGTGTTTACTCAGGTTAGAAAGTCAAAGGAAAACATCTAAGCCATACCTGGGAGGTCCATGGTGGCAGTTAGAAGTGGGAAAGCAGCTCACAAGCTTAGGTCCACAATGATGTGTTCTATGTCATGCTCACTGTCACAATATTTTTATTACTTTATCCCCCATCTTTATGCTTTTTTTCTGCTCTTTTCATTAATAAGATTTATATATCACCCTAGGTATGAGTAATATGCACTGAGGACGTAATTAGCATATCAATATAAGGTAATTTGTCTGACCAGTGAATACTGAATCTTAACTGATATGGAAATGAGGAATGTTTATTTATTTATTTTTTTGCCTTTTCCTGAAGAATACGAATTAAAATAAATTTCAAGTTGCGTGATCCTTGGCCACTGTTTTCTCTGGAGACCCATTATCTTTATTAGTATGAGTTATAACATTTGTATAAATGTATTTTGTTTATACAAATTATCCTATATATCTGTGAAGCAAAAGGAAAAAAAATTAAATTCTCTTAAAAGACACAAAGGGAGACAGAATTCATTATTGAAAATTTTGTTTCATTACAGGATTTTGATATATCTAATTGTCTGGTTGTGAGTATAAAATAGGTCATTTATAAAATAGGCCAAAATAATGCCCACAGAATGTGAAGAGGGAAGAGAATGTTTTCAGTTTAATAAAGTTAACATCTGGACACTAAATAGAAGTGCTGTTTTTACCAGGGATTTTTTTTTTTTTCTTGCAGGAAAATAATGCCAAGTTGTTTAGCTCTGATACACTCACACTGACTATTCTAATTGCAAAATGAGTCGTGGTTGCAATGTTCCTGTTGGATATATAAACCGAATGGACCTTCTGAGTAAAAGCTGAGCCAAAACAATAAACCACTGATGTGAATGTTTTAATCAGTGGCTTTATTTTGTTTGCATAATTGAGAAAAATAGAATATGTCTCTTTAATGACAATTTATTTTGGTTATTTCATCAGACTCTTTAATATATATTTTTGTTATCTCGGTTATACTGGATTCTTTTTGTTCAGGACAAGGTAGATAATAGGTATTTTCCAACATGAGTAATTTGCATGCAATAAACTGCATATATATGTGTGTGTATATATATATATATGTATATATATATATAATTTTTAATTATACGAGTTCCAGTTGCTCCCTCTATCTGCCTTTACTATGTGTTCTCAGACTTTTAGCTTTAAAGAGTATTGTATTTTGATTTGAATTTATATTTTCCTGATAACTAATAATACTGAATATCTTTTCATGTGTTTCTTAACTATTCCTGTATTGCCTTTAGGGGCATGTCTTATTTTTTGTTCATTTTTTTAAAAACTAGTCTGATTAATTTATTACTGAATGTAAGTGTTCTTTGTTCTACATGTTTTCTAAATAGTTTCTCCAATACTGTGGCTTGACTGTTTGATGGTGTCATTTATTTGAAGATCAAAAGCTTTTAATTTTGATGAGGTTGAATTTTCAGAAAATCTTTTTTGGAATTCATGACCTAAGAAATTTTTACCTATCCAGAGGTCACAAAGATCTTCTCCCATGTTTCTTGTAGAAGTTTCATATTAGGTTTTAGATTTAGGTCTATGACCTATGTTAAATTGATTTTTATGCATCGTGGGAAGTAAAGTTCAATTGCTAATTGTAAAGATATGAGTTATCCAGTCATTCAAGTGCCATTGAATGAAAAGACTCTCCTTTCTCCATTGAATTGCTTTGGCAATTTTACCAAAAATTAATTGACTATACATGTGGATATACTTTTGCATTCTTTATTGAATTTTATTATCTGTTCATATGTTTACTGATTCTAAGCTGTTTTATTTTTGGGGGCTCCAAAATCACTGCAGATGGTGATTGCAGCCATGAAATTAAAAGATGCTTACTCCTTGGAACAAAAGTTTTGACCAACCTAGATAGCATATTGAAAAGCAGAGACATTACTTTGCCAACAAAGGTCCATCTAGTCAAGGCTATGGTTTTTCCTGTGGTCATGTATGGATGTGAGAGTTGGACTGTGAAGAAGGCTGAGCACCGAAGAATTGATGCTTTTGAACTGTGGTGTTGGAGAAGACTCTTGAGAGTCCCTTGGACTGCAAGGAGATCCAACCAGTCCATTCTGAAGGAGATCAGCCCTGGGATTTCTTTGGAAGGAATGATGCTAAAGCTGAAACTCCAGTACTTTGGCCACCTCATGCGAAGAGTTGACTCATTGGAAAAGACTCTGATGCTGGGAGGGACTGGGGGCAGGAGGAGAAGGGGCCGACAGAGGATGAGATGGCTGGATGGCATCACTGACTCGATAGACGTGAGTCTGAGTGAACTCTGGGAGTTGGTGATGGACAGGGAGGCCTGGTGTGCTGCAATTCATGGGGTCGCAAAGAGTCGGACATGACTGAGCAACTGAACTGAACTGAACTAAGCTGTCTTGATTATTATAGCAAAAAGTTTTTTTTTTATAGTAGTAAGTCTTCCAACTTTGTTCTTCTTTTAAATAATTCCCTAGGCTATACTAGGTTCTTTTATTGTCATATATACTTTAAAAATTAGTTGAACAACTACTACAAAATAAAGCATTAATTAAAATTGTGTTAAAGTCATAGATCAGTTTTCTTATAACTAGCATCTTAATGATATTGGATTTTCCAGCCATCAGTTCAGTTGCTCAGTTATGTCCAACTCTTTGTGATCCCATGGACTGCAGCATGCCAGGCTTCCCTGTCCATCAGCAACTCCCAGAGCTTGCTCAAACTCATGTCCATCAAGTTGATGATGATATCCAATCCTTCCATCCTCTGTCGTCCTCTTCTCCTCCTGCCTTCCATCTCTCCCACTAGCATGGTCTTTTCCAATGAGTCAGTTCTTCGCATCAAGTGGCCAAAATATTGGAGTTTCAGCTTCAGCATCAGTCCTTCCAATGATTTTTCAGGACTGATTTCCTTTAGGATTGACTGGTGTGATCTCCATACTGTCCAAGGGACTCTCAGAAGTCTTCTCCAACACCACAGTTCAAAAGCATCAATTCTTTGGTGCTCAGCTTTCTTTACGGTTCAATTCTGACATCCATGCATGATTATTGGAAAAACCATAGCTTTGACTCTACGGTAAAGTAATCTCTCTGCTTTTTAATATGCTGCCTAGGTTGATCATAACTTTTCTTTCAAGGAGCAAGTGTCTTTTAATTTCATAGCTGCAGTCACCATCTGTGGTGATTTTGGAGCCCAAGAAAATAAAGTCTATCACTGTTTCCCCATCTATTTGCCATGAAGTGATGGGATCAGATGCCATGATCTTCATTTTTTGAATGTTGAGTTTTATGCCAACTTTTTCACTCTCCTCTTTCACCTACATCAAGAGGCTCTTTATTTCCTCTTCATATTCTGACATAAAGGTGATGTCATCTGTATATCTGAAGTTATTGATATGTCTCCTGGCAATCTTGATTCCATCTTGTGCTTCATCCACCCCAGCATTTTTCATGATGTACTCTGCGTATAAGTTAAATAACCAGGGTGACAATATACATCCCTGATGTAGTCCTTTCCCAATTTGGAACCAGTCCATTGTTGCATGTCCAGTTCTAACTGTTGCTTCTTGACCTGCATACAGATTTCTCAGGAGGCAGGTAAGGTGGTCTGGTATTCCTATCTCTTGAAGAATTTTCCACAGTTTGTTGTGATCCACACAGTCAAAGGCTTTAGCATACACAATAAAGAAGTAGATGGTCTTCTGGAATTCCCTTGCTTTTTTGATGATCCAACAGATGTTGGCAATTTGATCTCTGGTTCCTCTGCCTTTTCTAAATCCAGCTTGACTATCTGAAAGTTCTCGGTTCACGTATTGTTGAAGCCTGGCTTGGAGGATTTTGAGCATTACTTTACTAGCGGGTGAGGTGAGTGCAATTGTGTGGTAATTTGAGCATTCTTTGGCATTGCCTTTCCCTGGGATTGGAATGAAAACTGACCTTTTCCAGTCCTTTGGCTACTGCTGAGTTTTCCAAATTTGCTGGCATTTTGAGTGTGGCACTTTCACAGCATCATCTTTTAGGATTTGAAATAGCTCAAATGGAATTCCATCACCTTCATTATCTTTGTTTGCAGTGATGCTTCCTAAGACCCATTTGACTTCTCACTCCATGGTGTCTAATCCACGAACGTGTTCTATTTATCCACTTAGGTGTACAAAAGATTTGTAGATTCACTGAGATTTTTGCAAACAAGCATTTTATTTTCCCCTTCTGATTGAAATACCTTATATTTCTGTTTTTTTGCCTTACTACAATGGCTAAGACTTCAATTATAAAGTTAATTAGAAGTGGTGAATATAGCAGTGTTGCCTTAATGATTTTAGGGGAAAATGTTTCATTATTTTCCCATTAATTATGATATTAGCTATGTATTTTTAAGTTGATTGATGAAAATCTTTCTATTTCCAGTTTGCTAAAAATTTTAATTGTGAATGTGTTAAATTCCATCAGCTACTTTTTTTGCATCTACTGAAATTATTTGAGGTTTCTCTTTTGCTATTTCAATAGACTAAATTACATGTTTAAATGTTCAACCAGCCTTGAATTCCTGTGATAAAGCATACTTAGTAACAATGCATTACATATATAGATTCTATTTGCTAATATTTTGCAAAGAATTTTTACATCTGAGTTTTATAAAATTTAGGGTTTATAGACCAGAAAATAGTCCAGTTTGTCAATATTTCTTCCCTCTTTTTTAACAATATATAAGGTGAGTATAATTTTTTTCCTTGAATGTCTGATAGAGTTCACCAGCAAAACTATTCTATTGTCATTGCTGAAATTTTTTTTGATAACAAATTCAATTTCTTAATTGATGTAAGAATATTAACATTTCCTGTTTTGTTTTTTGTCATGGCATTTTTCAAGGCATTTATCCTTTTAATCTAAGCTGTCAGATATTGAAAAATTCCTTATTTAGTATTAGTAAAATCTAAATTGATCCTTTTTTTATTCCTGATATTAGTAATTAGATTCTCTCTTTTTGAACTATATTTTCATATTCAAAATATATCTCCTATTGGAAATATTTTCTGGTGGGTGGTGATTTTGCTTTTGAATCCACTGTGACAATCTCTGACTTGTAATTAGAGTGTTTGTATTATTGCCATTTAATATAATTATTTATATGCTTAGATGATATTTTCCATTTAATTTTTTCTGCTTATATTCTTTGCTTTTATTGTTTTTATGTTCCCCCTTTCTTTCTTAAAATTTTGTATATTAGACTTTTTTAGTTTTTTAAAATATAAACTTTTATGTTTTAGACTTTCTTTTTATATATCAACTTATATATTGTTATACCTCTTTGACATACTATCTATATATTTTTACAGTTTCTTAAATTTTTTTTTGGAGAAAACAGTATAATACATAGTCTTTCTCAGATTACTTAGAGTTAGTATTGCATCATTTAATGTAAAATTAGAAAGCTTGCAATTATATAGATCTCAAGGTAATGGCACCCCACTCCAGTACTCCTGCCTGGAAAATCCCATGGACGGAGGAGCCTGGAAGGCTGCAGTCCATGGGGTCACTGAGGGTTGGACACGACTGAGCAACTTCACTTTCACTTCAATATGTATACAATGACAATGTTTGTTTGTGGTAAAATATTACTACAGCAAACATTGAAAACATCACAAAACAATGCTTTAATTTTTATTTTAAAAAGCTATATGTATTTTGTGGAAATTGAGAAAAATCAGTCAGATATTTACCAAGCATTTCCAATGCTTCTATTTTTTTCCCTGAAGATCAGATTTTTCTCTGCAAACTTTTCTTTGAGCCTAAAGTAGTGCGTGAAGTATTTCTTATAGTGAGATCTGCCTTTGAAATATTTGGTTGGCTTTTATCTTAAAATTCCTTTTCTTCACCTTCATTTCTAAGGATATTTTTCACTTGGCATAGAATTTTTCATTGACAACTTAAAAAAAAAATTCAGTTCTTTAAATACATTGTTCCACTGTCTCTAGTTTCCATGGTTTCTAATGAGGAATCTCTGATTATTTGCACTGTGGTTCCACTGTAAGCATTGCATCTTTTCTTCTTCTGACTAATTTCAAGTTTCTTTCCTTACCTTTGGTGTTTTGCATTTTGAACTTTGATATAAATAGGCATTTTTTCTTTGAATTTTCCTTTTTGGGGAATTTTCTGACCTTCTTTGAATATATAAATTTAAAACATTCACGTAACCTGGGAGGTGTTTGGACATTTTAAAATTAAACATCTTTTTCCTGCCCTATTTTCCTTTCTTTTCTTCTGAGGTAGAACTGGTATCTAGAGCAACTCTCCCCAGCTGCTTGTGGTGGACAGAAGAGGCCAACGAAACAAATTCCTTTTGTTGCGGCATTCCGCCTAGGGTGGGCTGTGTCAGAGGGTCTCACGTAGGGTAGTATGAGGGATGCCCTATCTTTGGGCTTCCCAGGTGGCTCTAGTGGTAAAGAACCTGCCTGCCAATGCAGGCAACATAAGAGTCGCGGGTTTAATCCCTGGGTCAGGAAGATACCACAGAGGAGAGCACGGGAACCCACCCCAGGACTCTTACCTGGAAAATCCTGTAGACAGAGGAGCCTGGCAGGCTACAGTCCATGTGGTCGGAAAGAGGGGGACATGACCGAAGTGACTTAGCACATACTCATTGTCTTATTCTGCATTGATCACATCTTTACATTGTCCAGGTATAAGTTTCAGAAATAAAGGAAAATGTGGAAAACCTTAAGAAAATTTAGAATAACCTGTGACAACTGAAAAATACAGAAAAAGAAGGTACTGCTTATAAGTTAGAAGCATGGGCTATTTAGCCTGGACAGAGAATAGTCCCTGAAGGAAAGGAAACAATTCAGGCTGACCCAGAGGATGGGGTCCAGGTGTGCGCTCAGGCTTCTCTAAAGGTGGCAACTAAATGGTGCTGGAAGGATTTTTTCATGCTATGTGCACCCATCCCTGGACTGGATCATGAAAAGATCTTGTAAACAAAATTCTTTTACTAAGAATTGAAAAATAGGACAGTATTCTGTGTATAATAGTTTATATACAGTCCCTACAGAGGATGTAGGTGCTGACTCTTTTGATCTTTCAAGGTCCCTTTCAACCCTATCATTCTATAATTCTATAATTAATTAGTGAATGAGAGGATCATTTAATTAGTGTTACAATTAAATCTGCCTGAGGAACGCTTATATCCCTGGCCTTCCTCTAAAAGCTGTAGATGTGATTTCCTTGAAAAGACCCTTTTGGGAAGTAGTTAGAGGTAGTCTTGCTAGTTATTAAAGAATCGCCTGCCTTTTGGCATCACTGAAAGACCATTTTGTTTATCATAGGACAATGCTTGACAGAAAATTAGTAATCATATACAATAGCATGGCAAGAAATCAACTCCTTTGCTTTTGGCAAGAGCTAATGATTTTCTTTTTGCCAGACAAGCATAATGCATGATTTTGCCTTTCACTTTTCAAAAAAAAAAAAAAAATTTGCATACATTTCTGCAAGACTGAGCCATAGTATTAAAGAAAAGCTAAGAATCATCTAAAACAATAGCTTAGCATAAAAAAGAGAAGATTGGATATAACTCAGCACAACAAAAAATACTAGACCTGCCTCATTGCACTGAATTTCTGCAGAGCATAAAACTTTCATCAGAAAACAAAACAGTGGAAATAATAAATGGATACCATAAATTAAAACTGGTGCAATTATAAGGAGGCATCCCACCAAGAATTCTTTGTACAGTGTGTTCTTGTTGCATTAAAAGATCTCTTTTTTGTTTTGCAAAACAAATTTTACTCTCCAAATTAAAGAAAATATTTTTGATGTGCATGATTATAATGGGCTCTTGAATGAAGACTCTACGTCTTCCGCAAAATAGAGAATCTGAATATTCCTAACATGACACAATCTAATACAATAAAGCTGAATTTCTCTTATTATACAAAGCTCTCTTTTTCTCCATTCAAATGATTTCCCAGTGATGGACTTAAATCCAGACTCATTATAACATTTATATTATTCCTATTATTATTGTGGTTAGAAAGTATAGTTGTACTTCATGAAAAAGAAGAACATAATAGCCATTGTTAAAAAGAACTCAGAGGGGTGTGAAGCAGCTTTTTTAGCTCTCTAAAGATAAAAGTATCAGTTCATTTAATCTAAATACATTTGGATGCCTCTTGGCTGTTACTTTTAACCCATGTTGAGTTATTCTAATTTTCATGGATGATTAATATGGCACACCTTCTTCCAATGATGAAAACTGAACTTTTCTAAATAAAGTTCTCTGCTAAATTATTCATCCATAGGCAAATTTGTTTAGGGAGTTTGAGAAACTCTCTCTTGAGAAATAGAACCATTCTTTTACAATCAGTTTTTTTTTTTTAAAAAAAAGGAGTAAGTAAGCATACTGAACATTTCATATTATCAGTTTCTGTTTTCCAATCTAAATTTTCTGTTGACTCAGTTGGAATGTGAATACAAAAACATCTCCCTTCTATTTACAAAGTAATTATCTGGTATTTGTGGTGGATAATTAAATGATGACTTTAAGTTTTCATCCATAAGTTGGAGTGCTGACTCATTTGGGCTAGCATGTTATGTGATCTTCAAAATTAAATGATTCTGTGGCACCAGGCCAGGAGCCCTGTAACACACGTATTTCTGGATCATCAGCTGCTGTTGTGGCTGCTTCCATTTCAGTCACCCTTTGTTGGCTTAATAGCAATGTTAGGATTGCCATAGATTTGAAAGGAAAAACCAGGAAGAAAACAAAGACCAGTAAGAGAACAGTTTCAGCATGGATCTTTATTATTTGCTAAATATTCCTCTCAAACCTAGCCTTCACCATAGACTACTGTATGGTAGTAATTTGCCTGGTGCTATTTTATATTTGAAAGAACTAGTTAAAATAATTCTAATTTTTGTTCTATATTTGGAACAATAAGAACTTAGTTACTTGGAAACCCAATATAAATTTCTGCAACCCATGGTGACTTTTTTTTTTTTTTTAAGAAATAAAGGGCAAGAAAAGTGAATGAAAGTATTTCTAAAAACATTATATAAAGTGTACTACAGGGGAAATGGGGATTCTCTGCTGGCTCAGATGGTAAGGAATCTGCCTTAAATGCCAGAGACCCCGGGTTGGATCCCTGGGTTGGGAAGATCCCCTGGAGAAGGGAATGACTACCCACTCCAGAATTCTTGCCTGGAGAACTCCGTGGACAGAGGAGCTGGCAGGCTACAGTCCATGTAGTCACAGAGTCAGACACAACTGAGTGACTAACACTTTCGCTTTTACTTCACTTTCATGGGGAAAGTTGGTATTCAGGCTAATTTTGTCTCTTTAGCTTTTATACAAATTTGTTTATGACAGAGCCAATCTGGACATATATTGCCTCATTTTTCTGGTGACTTTTATGCCTACCTTGTTGGGTCCTGGCATACAGCTGGTGGTTGAAAGGTGAGTTCCCACCCAAAAGAAGGTGAAGTGTCCATACTTGCACCGCCTGTAACTCCAGAGTTAGCTTGAGAGGTGAATAGATGGACTATCAGTCTTGGGAGAAATAAAATTTGCTCTTCTTTGGAAATGTTGGGAACCTTGTCTTAAGTTTTGTACAAGGAGCTATAATAAAAGAACGACCTTGAGATACTGTAAGATGGCTGTAACATTTTTGCATTTCACAAGGGAATGTCCTTTTTTAAAGCAGAACATAAAGACTTTTAGAGGTTGTATTAGTTTGAGTTTCATCAAACGCAGATCCTGAAAGAAAGCTTTGAGGAATAGTTTGTAAGATGATCCCAAAAGTGCTGTTTTGTGGTGAAGAAGTGAAGCAGGGCTGGAATGAAAGGCAATCAAATATATTTTAGGATGAACACCATGGCCGAGGGCAGTGAGGGCTTGAGTGCAGTGGCTGCTGCTGCTGCTGCTAAGTTGCATCAGTCGTGTCCGACTTTTTGTGATCCTGTGGACTGTAGACTGCCAGGCTCCTCTGGCCATGAGATTCTCCAGGCAAGAATACTGCAGTAGGTTGCCATTTCCTCCTCCAGGATATCTGCCCAACCCAGGATCAAACCCGTGTCTCTTATATTTCCTATATTGGTAGGAAGGTTCTTTATCCATGGGAAAAGTTATAAAAACTGTAGAACCCACTTTAGAATTTTCCTGTGGTTGGATGAGGAAGCTGGAAGGTTTATCCACCAATTCCTACCTCTCTTTGTTTGAGGCTTACCTCTGTGGTGTTAATGTCTTGATATTTCTGGCCCCTCTCAGGTGTGATCTGAGCACACTCTGTTGCCAGCACAATCATTCTGGGAAACAGATGCTTGGAGCCATGGTGTATAAAAGAGCTGTGAGCAGGTCTGTGCTGGCTTGGGGCAAAGGGAGGTAGATAGAACACCCACAGGTGTGATTGCTCTCTATTAAGGAGAGAGGGTCTTTCCAGATGGCTCATGGGTAAAGAATCCACCTGTCAGTGAAGGAGATATGTGTTCAATCCCTGGCTCGGGAAGATCTCCTGGAGAAGGAAATGGCATCCCACTCCAATATTCTTGCCTGGGAAATCACATGGTCAGAGCAGCCTGGTGGGCTACAGTCCATGCGGTTGCAAAGAGTCGGGCATGACTTAGCAACTAAACAACAGCAATAAAAGGAGATAGAACACCTAGGAAGTCAGCATCCTATACACTCACTGTACAGATTAGGGCTTAATCAGGAAGACAGAACTTCTGTGCATTGAATGGAACTCGACACTGGTGGCATGTGGACACACTCAAACCTGCCACCACGTCCAACCTCTACAGCAAAGGGACCCACGGAAGAAGCTGGTGCTCTTTGCCAAAGAACAACACGCAAATCAGGCAACTAGAGAAGCTAAAGGAGGAGATGCAGAGGCTGTTCAGGAACTGTGGGCACAACTGCTGGATCCCACCAAGGATGTAGCCAGGAGATCAGCAGCCAGGTGCATGCAAGGCAGCCATGCCCAGTGCTCCGTGTCAGCTTTCAGTAGAAAGTAACCAGTTTATTCTTACTTCTGACTTCCAAATCTCACCAAAATTTCTCTTGTGGTCACTTCTTACCCCAAACAATAAAGAGAAGGGATTTCTTATCGTTCCGCCGAGTTTGCAGGCTGCAAAGTCACCGCACCCATGTTCTATGAGTTACATTCTCTTTATCAGGAAAGGTAAGGGAAATGGACACATACATTCGTAAAATCGAGGGGACAAACAAACTTTCTCACTCCTGTTTTTTTTTTGAAGCTCTAAAATTTTAAAGTTTTTAGAAGTCTAGAGATACCTGACTGAAATAATCCTCTGAGTTAATCTTTATTTTAACAAAGAAGAGCATTTAATTTCTCCTGGTGTTGGATCATCGAAGTTTTATTTGATTAGGTGTAGTATGTGTGGAGGGCAAGTGGATGTCTGTCTGCGTGCTTCATCAAGGCATGAACTTCATATTTCCCTCGAATTTCCCACCTACCAGCCTGAAATCAGACACTTTCATTGTGGGTGAGCTGGAACACCACAGAAAGTAAATGGAGTTTTATGAATCCTGTTCATCCTTTTGGGGTACTGGTTCATTTTCTAATCTATTACTGTTGTCAGAGAAGGCAATGGCACCCTACTCCAGTACTCTTGCCTGGAAAATCCCATGGATGGAGGAGCCTGGTGGGCTGCAGTCCATGGGGTCGCTAAGAGTCGGACACGACTGAGCGACTTCACTTTCACGCATTGGAGAAGGAAATGGCAACCCACTCCAGTGTTCTTGCCTGGAGAATCCCAGGGACGGCGGAGCCTGGTGGGCTGCCATCTATGGGGTCACACAGAGTCGGACACTTAGCATTAAGCGACTTAGCAGTACTGTTGTACTTTTAATGATTTTTTATAAGTTGACCATGACTTAAGTGATGGTTTAAAAAAAAACAACTTTATTTTTTAAATTGGCCATGAGAATGTCAGTGAACTCAGAGAAAATGCATGGTTTTCTTCTAACTCAGGCTGGAAAAGCGCTGTGAAATTCTTGTGCCCACGAGAAACCTGAAGGTGAGGCATAGTTATTTTGGACTCTTTAATATTAGATTTACAGAGGATCTGGGGGAGTAATGAAAGCAGCTGAAGGTAAGGTGTAAATCATAGTGGAAAGGTGATGGTACAATGCTGACAGAGGGCAGACGGAAAAGCCCAGGATAAGAAGAGTGGACAGAGGAGCCTGGTATGCTGCAGTCCATGTTGTTGCAAAGAGTCAGACACAACTTAGTGACGAAGCGACAATACTGCAGCTGGCTTGAACTTGCTTATATGAGCTGACTGTAGGCAACTTTTCCAAATCTCAGTTTAGTGACCTCACATTGGTAACTCAGAAACACCCATGGTGAGAGTATCTGTACTACAGAATTTTTATCTACGTATTTTTAATTGGAGGATAATTACTTTAAAATATTGTGTTAGATTCTGCCACACCTCAACATGAATCAGCCAAAGTATACATATGTCCCCTGTCTTGAAACTCCTCTGTACTACAGAATTCGGAAGGCACTGCATCAGGGCTTCCTCCACTCCTTGCCCTGACCAGCCTGAGAGATGATGGTTAAACTTTTACGAGCACATGACTGGCTAAGTATTTATGAAGTTACCTGGTTTTCTTTCTTTCATATTTTGGGCATGCCTTTCTATGTACTGGGTGTTGAATGGTGGTTGATGAATGCTTTCTCATTCCAAGATCTGAATTCAGGCCTTCTGAAGCCGTTCGTTCTGCACTATTATTTGTTCCACATCCTGTGTACACCCACAGCTAGGTGCGATGACACACCACAGCCAGGGTGATGACCAATACGGCTCTTGTCTTCATGGGGTTTGCATCTCCAGAGGGTCTCAGCCTTTCTACTCTTGACATTTTGGACTAGATGGTTCTCTGTTGTGGAATATTTAGCAGCATTGCTGGCCTCTATCCACTAGGTGTCAGTAACTACTTCCCCCAGTTGTGAAAAATAAAAAATGCCCCCATGTTGGGAAATCAATCCTGAATATTCATTGGAAGGACTGATGCTGAAGCTGAAATTCCAGTACTTTGGCCACCTGATGTGAAAAGCCAACTCACTGGAAAAGACCCTGATGCTGGGAAAGATTGAAGGCAGGAGGAGAATCGGGCAACAGAGGATGAGATGGTTAGACAGCATCACTGATCCAGTGGACGTGAGTTTGAGCAAATGCCAGATAGTGAAAGACAGGGAAGCCTGGCATGCTGCAGTCCATGCATGGGGTCACAAAGAATCAGCCATGACTTAGCGACTGAACAAATAAAATGCCAAGTGTACTCTGGGGCACAGAGTCACCCTGGTTGAGCATCCCTATGATAAACAGCTGTAAGGTAAGAGAATCTAGTTGTATGAGAGAGGTTGGAACTTGTCTAGATACAATTGTCATCGCTGTCTTACAGATGGAGAAACTGAGCCACTCCGAGTAAAAAGTCACTCATGTAAAACACATTAAGTAGTCAAAGTAGGATTATACCTCATGTCTTCTTGACTTCACAAATAATTCTTAAACTGGACACACACGGAAAAAACTGGCTAGGTAACTAGAAATGATATAAAGTTAGAAAAAAGCTGTAAATTGTTAAGAACAGCAACATAGATTTTAGGAAAGAGATTTTACATATTTATTAAAAATATGGGTAGTTATATTACGGTGAGACGCCATCTACAAGTAAATAAAGCTCAAGTTTTCTAGAAATAAAATTCTAACAAGGATTGCCTGGGTGGTAGAGTAGATTAGAAGCTGCCTGCCAATGCAGGGGACACGGGTTTGATCCCTGGTCTGGGAAGATTCCTCATGCCACAGAGAAGCTAAGCCTGTGCATCTAGAGCCTGTGCTCTGCAATAAGCAAAGCCCCTGCTTGCAGCAACTAGAGAGAACACTCACACAGCAATGAAGATCCAGCGCAACCATAGATAAATAAATAAAATTCCAACAATATAATTGCAAAGGGTTTTGATGAAAAGGGAAGGGGAATCCTTAGAACTTCCTGTGGCTATGTGACTCCTTAGGGGCTTCCTGACGAGCTCACACTGGATGGAGACACACCTAAGGCATGAAGGGAGTTGATCCTGAATCACGAGGAATGACACCCTTTTTAAAACTGATTTCAGGAGGTGACACTCAATAATTGGTTTATTCCACAGAATATTGTTTTGCTTTTGAAAGTGAAAGTCAGTCATGTTCGACTCTTTGCAATCCCATGGACGGTAGCCTGCCAGACTCCTTTGTCCATGGGATTCTCCAGGCAAGAATACAGCAGTGGGTAGCCTTTCCCTTCTCCAGGGGATCTTTCTGACCCAGGGATCAAAGCCAGGTCTCCTGGCATTGCAGCAGATTCTTTACTGTTTGAGCCACCAAGGAAGCCCTGAGTTTTGCTTTTGTCTCATGCTAAAATAAATTTTGTATTACTGTTCTGTACACATTTTAAAAAGAACATGTTACTTGTTGTCATAGAACTTTCTAAGTATTAACATTTAAATTAAATTAAAATTTAAAAAAAAATTTTTCCCCACTGCACCATGTGGTTTGTGGGGTCCTAATTCCCCAACCAGAGACTGAAACTGTGTTCCCTGCAGTGAAAATATGGAGTCCTAACCATTGGACCGCAGGGGAATAGACTGAGACTTGCAAAAAAAAAAAAAAAAAACAAGCCAGATAAAACAAAAGACTCTTTAAAGCTACATTTGGAGCAAGAGAGAAACAGAGAGGCCCTCTGCCTGGAGCAGATGGTATGATGCTAACAGATGATGCACAGAAAGCACAGTCCTTCAGCTTCAGTTCTGCTCAGCCTGTTCCATCAAGGAAAATCCTGTTCCAATGGGGAAGATACTTGAGAACAAATATTTTGAAAGAAATCAAAGCCTAAGAAATTGAAGAAGTCATAAAGCACCTGTTTTAAATGTATTAAAATTCAGTTTCATCTTTGTTCATTCATTCATCAAATGTTAACACATTCATACACTGGACTGAGCAATGAGAAATGGTCATTCTCAGTTCCTGCATTTTAGTGGAAATAAACAAATGAAATTCACTGGAATATCTTATACATCTGGTGTTCCATGTACCATGTTAGGGTCATGTATAGGATTCAGTGGGGGCTCTCCCTGGTAGGTGGAAAAGTGATGGGTAGGGATGGAAAAGAATGCTGCTGATATAGGACAGTGAATGCTCATGGACCAAAAATTACATCATGGACTCCTGAGGGACTTTGCCTGTGTGACGACAGGCACTGTCATGCCGCTGCTGGCACATTTTGAGAAACCATGGTGACCGGAAGTAGTTCCGGAAGACTGAAGATGATTAAAAACTTGATTTTTAAAAATAGGGTCATGCAGAAGAACTGTTCCTCCTGTTCACATCTTAACTGTCTGACTCACACATTTGGTACACTTTGTACCAGGCACTTACAAAGTAAAAGAAAGGCCTATTTCACATGTGGGTTTGTTCATGAAGACAGAAGAGGTCCCAGTGATGCCTCTCCTCCTCCTCCCACGTCTGGATCTGGTTGGGATGTTTGTTTCTAGGTTCAGATTTTCTTTCTTTCTGGGAAGAATCACCTTATGACACTTAATGATTCTGGTGGGATATGCTTGGAGGATTGTGTGCTAGGTGATCAGGCCCACCACCTATGGTCAAGCAGGGCACCAGTAGGGTACCAGCTGTGGGGCCCCACAAGTGGAATGATTAGGTGCAGGGACACTCAGCTGGTAGAACAATTTAAATTAATGTTTGTAGATGTGTTTCCACTTCCAAGCAGGAAGTCTCTAGTGAAGTAAAACAGGACTCTTTCATTCTGTTTCAGCAGCACTATTTTGGCATTGAAATGTAGTGGCCAATATTACAGAGGATAAATAACGAAAGATAGATTGTAAGTTGAATGAGAGAGTCAAAATTAAACAACTGCCGGCTTGCAATGAAAGACCAGAACATAGAATGTGAAATTTATCACAAGTTGAATATAAGGCTCTGAATTTTGTTTGGAAAAAAAATCAATTTTGAGTATAGGCTAGAAGAGACAAAGCGATTTATGTATAATATAAAAAGGCTTGTAAAGTTTAATTAATCATGAGCTCAATATTAACCAGTAATACAATTGTGGCTGCTGAGAAAACAAAGGTGAGATTTCTTTTCTCTTGAAATTTTTCTCTCTTGATGATTTGCAAATTAAAAAACTAAGAAATGCTTATTTTTAAAAGTGAAATCAAAATAAAATTCCAAAATGATGTAAAAAGGAAATGCTAATCCTTTCCTTGTTTCTATTTCTTGGCCCCCTCACGACAAAAGATTATCCTGCCAGAAATGTCAACAGTGATGAGGTGAGGAAACCCCTCATCATATTAGCATATTCAGAGTAATTCTCTGCATACCCTGTGTGTTGGAAGTTACCCCCAAGTACAGTTTTCGTGCCAGAGTTTCTCCTTCTATAAAATGGGAATAGTAATAGTACCTACTTCGAGAGTTGTTCTGAAAATTAGATTAAGTAAAATATGTAAAGCATTTAGACCAATGTTGAAGACAGTCTAGCAGAGCTCTGTGCAAAGCAAGACTTTAGTCAAAATCCATAGCCAGGGAAGGCACTGAAGGAATGTTCTGCCTTGGGGGAAAAGGATGGAATTTTTACAGGGCTTGAGCAAGGAGAGGTCAGTGGAAGTTCAGCTAGTTTTGGGAGTAGGTGCTGAAAAAAGGCTCCTTAGAGGAGGAGGAGTTGATCTTCTGGACTAGCAGTTGGCTGAGGAATTCAGGTTTTATCAAGAGGAAGGGGGAGGAAGAGATGAGGCACAAAGACCACCGGAGGGCAGGATGGAAATTAGTCAGTCCTTTGTGTGCCTGCTAAGTCGCTTCAGTCATGTCTGACTCTTCTGCGGCCCTATGGACTTAGCCCACCAGGCTCTTCTGTCTATGGGATTCTCCAGGCAAGAATACTGGAGTGAGTTACCATGCTGTCTTATGGTCTTACATTGGCAGGTAGAATGTGCTCAAAAATGTCGTAGATGTCATTCTGATCTCCTGACATCCTAGAGTGATTGTAAAGTGTCTCACCCCCGGGAGCCATTTGAAAACAAGCCGGAAGGTCTCCATGCTCGTGGGGCTCACAAGGAACCTCCTCCTTCTGAGGAGGGAGTGGCTCCCCTTGGGCACTCCATCACCCTTTTGTGGAAATAAACAAAGATCACCTAAGTGAGAAAAGCAAAGGCTGTCAGTTCAGAGCTTGCTATGTATGGGAGTTCCAAACTCACTATCGCTTGAGTTTGGGCAGGGACCCAGTGACAGCATTGGGGTGGGATGGCTGGGGTATGCCCTGATGGAATTTGTGGGCACAGGGATGCTGGAGGTGACTGACTAGGACCAGTGGATACAGGTGATCAGTTAGGGGTGTGCATTTAACTTTCCATAATTGATCCTAAGTTGGAAGTGGAGAAAAAATTAGGGAAGTTCTTGGTTACCAATCAAGACCTGGCTATTTGGGGCCAATAGGTAATAGATGTTTTTGTTTGGCTTCCTGGATTGTTACTAAAGATGGTTACATGGCTTTCTGAAAGTCTGACTTAGAGCAGACTGGCTTCTTGGGTGATTTATTATAGATAAGGGGTTAGTTTCCTGAGTAGGTGTGGGCCAAAGTTCTATTTTCATATATCTATTTTTATATAGGGTCCAAACTTTGTCCATTTATACCTTCAGATTCAGACTCTTACTTTGTTTTTCCTCTCATTATCTCTTCCTTTCTAAGCTCTAGTTATTTTATCTGGTCTGGGAACAGGATGAAAAAAAATGTCTTTAATTGAGTATTCATTCAGGTTTACTGTTTCTAAAATAAATTTTGTGATATAAAGGGCTAAGGAGTTTGATGCTCATTCTTGAGACTTGATTCTTCACATTTAGAAGCTAAGAGTTCTTATTCTGTCTTCTTAGGGACAATGACAAGGGCTTCCCAGGTACCTCAGATGGTAAAGAATCTGCCTGCAATGCAAGAGACCTGGGTTCAATCCCTAGGTTGAGAAGATTCCCTGGAGAAAGGAATGGCTACCCAATCCAATGTTCTTGCTTGGATAATACCATGGACAGAGTAGCCTGGTGGGCTGTAGTCCATGGAGTCAAAGAGAGTTGGACATGGCTGAGAGACTAATACTTAACTGACATACAGTCAATGATAAGGAACTGATAAAGGACAACATGTGAAAGGGAAATAAAGAGCTAAACAGTCCATAGCAAACACATATGACATAAGACTTACTATATGTGCCTTATGTAATACCAAGTTCCTCTCCATAGAACTTCCAAACAAATCAAGCATGATTGAAAAAATTGTTGAAGAACAGATTTTAGAACCAGGATATTGAGTGTAGAATGCTGCTGCTGCTGCTAAGTCGCTTCAGTCATGTCTGACTCTTCTCGACCCCATGGACTGCAGCCTACCAGGCTCCTCCATCTATGGGATTTTCCAGATATTTGGTATTTGCTATATTGATCTTCCCTGGTGGCTCAGATGGTAAAGCATCTGCCTGCAATGCCTATCATGTGGGACACCCGTGTTCAATCCCTGGGTCAGGAAGATCTCCTGGAGAAGGAAATGGCAACCCACTCCAGTATTCTTGCCTGGAAAATCCCATGGATGGTGGAACCTAGTAGGCTACAGTCCATGGGGTCACAAAGAGTTGGACACGACTGAGCGACTTTACTTTTATCACTTTATAGGTCTCTGAGTGCATATGTTGATGAAGGCTACTGTCTGGATGCTAAAACTGAAAGGTATTTCAAATGAGTTCCTTGAATGTTGGCACATGCATCGTCTGTAATTTCTCATCAGGGTGATTAGTCTACAGTTAATTTCTACTTGCAATTCTCACAGGGCACTGGCATTTTCATTTCAGTATCAAGTTCATTTTTTTGTAATGCAAGTGCTGGAGCATGGTTATAGCAAATTTTCTTGACCATTACCGAATAAAATACAGGTTGCCAAATAAATGAGAGCTCCAATAAGTTGGAACTTTAGTCATATTTATTCCATTTGATTTTGAATTAAGCAATATTTCCTAAAATATTTACAAACTAACTTTTGGATGGTGCAAATGATAACATTTAAAGATAAGGATATTAATATTATAGAAGTGCATGATAAAAATAAACCATGGGGAGTAGCCTTTCAAGTATCCCTATCATGCTGGCACTAATGAGAAATTTTTGTAATAAATACATTTTGCATATGACATTTAAAGCAGTTGATTAAAGGAAAGGACAGATTGAAAGTGAGCCAGAGCAGAGATAAGATTGGTATTTGGTATAGTCTCTCTTTTCTCTTTATGATTGCATTAGTGAGCTACTGATGGACAGTGGCTCATGAAGCCTTCCTTGTAACCTGCTGGGATGCTTACAGTTAAATGGTTGCCAAGTTCTGTTTTCTTGGTCCTAATATCTCTTCTTGAATAGCTTGGGGGTGTATAAGAGATGTTTTTATTGGTTTGTATGAGTGCAGTTGCTTTCAGAAGACTTATAATTTGACTAAAGGGGGCATCTGTGAAAAAGATATGGTCAGGTATGTCCTGCTGAACGGAATACTAATATACCTTCGGTAGAGGCACATTATGCTTTTATTTCTGACTATACATTGAATTATTTACACCTTCAAGGCAGCTGATTGAACTGTAGCATCAGTCAATTAGCAAATCAAAAATTTATATGATTCCAATTTAGCATGGAGTCCTTCTCTCTCTCCTTTTTTCTTTTTAGATTTTCACCCTGACAGTGACAAATTACTCCTCTGCTGGCTGAGATTGGAAATTAAAAGCATTTAGAGTTGCTCATGCATTTATGCTAATGAGAACTTCTGATATGATTTGCATGCAAAAGAGGACAATCTGAAAGCTCATCAGTTTTTCAGGCTTCCACATTTTGATGTAGCAGAATTTTTTTTTTTTTCCTTCTGTTTTTCCACGGAGCAAAATTTTTTCTCCAGGAAACAATACAGAATGTGAACAAAAAGAGTTCTTTTAAGTCAGAAAGTTCTCCTTCGTTTTTTTACCCTCCAGATTCTTGTCAAATCGTTTGCTTGCTCCTTCAGAACTGCAGCCCACATTCATTAGCATTTTAGATGTTTATCAAAGGAAGGATCCAGTATCTGCCACACAAGATTATAGCTCTGCTTCATTTTCAATTCAGCAAGGGAAAAAAAAAAGAAGACCTGAGGACAGACAGGAAGAGGGACATGCACCCTGACAATCTTTTTCTTACATCCACCCGAATTAATCCCATTTAGATAAAATTTGATTAATCACCAAAGGTGGCAGTTTTACCTTTCATAGAAGGCACTGACAAATTTTAAGCTGAGACGTAGTATAAAAGTCCTACCCTGATATTTGTATAAAAGAGAGCAACGTTAAAAATGAATACAGAAAAGTGGACGGGGAAAATGAGCGGGGAAGAAATGTACTATCCAAAATTTTTGAAAGGGATTTCATTATGTCTGTAGATATGCAATTATTAGACCATTAAGATGACAAGGGAGGGGGATTGAAAGAATGGGAAATGCTTCTTTTTAATTTTTATTTTTCTTAGAAATGACTACCTCTCTTGGGATTCTTCTGATTTGGTGACAGTTAAATGCCATCTTATCAGAATGTCATTGATACTGTGGGAATTTTATTTTGCCAAAATAAGCCTGCTTTGTTAATTGATTTCAACTGTTACCACTGGAGGGTTTTATTTATATTTAACACAGCGCTTTGTGCCAACTATGTGAAGGGCAATGTATGCTACTCCATAAATATACTGTCCACCCAAACAGAGGCATTGGTTTGGGGGACGGGGAGTTTCTTCTGCTTTAAAGGCATATGATTTTCTTATTTACCTAAGATATTTTAGGGGTGATCAGCACTGGAGTTTAATGATGGAACTATGGCTATCAATTTGTCTGTTAGCATTTGGTGTCCTTAAGCTGTTTTAATATAGAAAAACATGTGCAATTCTATTTGAAGACATTGCCTGGTCTTTGTAATTCATTCAGATCACTTTCTACTTCATCTGTTAGGCTTGTGCCACTCCCTACTCTTACCCTCACCCCAATACCTCTTTCAGGAGCTTGGACTTTGGTGCTTCATCTGACTTGACTGAAAATGTCTATTTCCAGGAATCCAGTGTCCCTGGATTTCTCCAAGCGTAATGGATACCCAGATCAGGCATTTCATTTTGGGTACCACCTAATATTGACTGGCTGGCACTTTAACTTCAGGTGAAAGACTCCTAGCTCTGGGTCCTCCAGATTTTTTCTACTATAACTAATTGACTGGCTGGGTCAACTAATAGTTTAGCTTAAGGGGATTGAACCCAAAGGGGTTTTCTATTTTGGGTTTGGAAGTGGCATAGGTGGAATTGTGCCCTCCCCCCCCACACACAATTTGTATGTTAAAGCTTGAAGTTTCTATAAGAGTGAATTTAGAAATAGGGCTTGTATGGAGATAATACAGTTTAAATGAGGTCATAAGGATGGGGCCCTGGTTCAAAAGGATTAGCATACTTACAAAAAGGGACACCTGAGTACTTACACTCACTATTCTCATTCCTCTCTTTCTTTTCTCCCCTCTCCCTCCCTCTTCCTCCTGCTCTCCCACCTCCCTCTGCCCCAACCCCACCAAATGAGGACACAGCAAGGAGGTGGCTGTCTGCAAGCCAGGAAGAGCCTCTCACTAGGAACTGAGTTAGCTAACATCTTGATCTTAGAGTTCCCAGCCTCCAGAACTGTAAGAAAATACACTTCTATTATTTAAGCCACTCAGTCTATGACATCTTGTTATGGAAGCAGAAGCAGACTAATAAAACAGGGAGAAGAGATAAGAAATATATTATTTCTAGACTTGGAACTTAATTCTTTATTGTGATTTATCTTATGCTTCCTGACTATGGTCTAACCTAACTGATCTTATGAAACAAACTTTTGATCTATTATCTTCCATGATCATTTAATTAAGTTATTATCTTTGTATGAAATTATATAAATGAATATGCAATGGCATAAAATTCTGTTCACTGTAGATAGATGTATGTACAATATAATCATTGAGCAGAGTTTTAGCAGTAAGATTACTTATAGAATCTATCAGATATCTGTATACCCTCCCACCTATTCAGCACACAGGGAGGGAAGTCTTTTCTGCACAGATATAATAGGGCAATTTGTCACCTTGGAGGAGAGTTACATAATCTTATGCTCAGAAGTTGTATGTCTTCATTCAACAGCTAAAAGGCAAGAACAAGCCAGAATCAGCTGTTATTACATGAAAGCTAAAGACTCTAAAGCTTAAGTTTTAAGACATTATATTTAAAAAGACTGAGAATTCTCTATAGTCAGAGTGTCAGCCATACTATAAAATTATATTGAAATTTTCCTGGTAGAATTCGTGATTTCCTGTTTTGTAGGCTATCTGTACAAGGGAAATGACTGACATCTTTTTATTTAAGCAAGGTGAATTGTTTTCCTTGCAAACTTTCTAAGAAAAATGAAATGACATTTTGGTGCTAACCTCTTGGTCTTGGTCGATTCATTTATCTTTTGATGGCTAGAGAAGTCTTAATGCCAAACACTGTGTAGCTGAAATACAGCTGGGATAGAAGGGGTGACAGCCAAGAGGGGAGGAAGTGGCGGCAAGTCCGGGCAGCCCTGTGGCTGAAACAAGCTCCTTGCCTATCATAAGGTACAGGAGCCCTGAATTACTTTTCCTACCTGACTTTGCCCTTGTCTGTCAAGAACTGTGTTTTTAGTATATTACTGGTATAATTATTTCCTCTTCTGTCTCATTAGTTTTTTTATTCTTTTTTTATTATCTATTTGTTTTTCATTACAAATGATCTCCAGTTCTTTAAAGGGGTGTCAGTAAATCTGACAATCACTAACATTTATTGAAAGCATACTGAGTGCTCAGTGTTTTAAGTGCTAACTGTTGACACGTGTTGCGGTTCTATGAAGAAGATAGTATTTCACAGTTGGAGGAGCAGCTGTAGACTTAGAAAGGATTCACAGTTCGCCCAAGGCTCAGAGTTTCTGTACGTGACCTAGCCAGGACTAACACCTGGGCTCATTTGTCTCTGAAGTTGGCAGTGATATTAGTGGTAGAAGATTGCTACCTGGAATTCCTCAGATAGTATCTCCTGAAGTATTCATTGAAAATACCCAGCTTTACAAAGAGATAAAGAAACTATCTCTTTGGAGAGGCCCGCTTGCTGGATTCTGTCCACTGCATATAAATGTGCAGAGTAGTGTTTTGCTTCTACACGTTGAGTTACGGTTACTTGGCTGTTCCTTTTCGGTGATTATTACAAAGAAAACTTTTCAGATTAAGGATGCAGATCATGTTCCTTGGCCCTTCCCTTATCAGTATAGATCTCCACCCTGAGTCAAGACAGTCCTCTAGTACCTGCACCAATGTCACCTCATGGAACATGCCTCTTGTGTAGCAAAAGCACCATCCATTTTCCATTCTCACGGATCCTCCTACGATATAACAGCATAAGCTCATACGTACCCTAAGCCATTGTCTGTGTCCAGCTGATCATTCATTTACTGAAGGCTTTTGAATGTGCTTATGCAAGAGAAAGCAGGCAGACAATACTCCCTATTTCTCTTGAACACGTGCTTTCATGGGCACAATTCTTACTTTGACAAATTACAATGATGGTTTTGCCAGATGGAATATGGACTCCCCAAGGAAATGTGAGGACTCTGCAAAGGCAGCAAAACTTGTTCTACTTGGAACTGGAGGTGATAGTCAGAAGTCAAATAGAGGTTGTACCAACAACCATTTTCACTTATAAAGCCCACTTTACAAAGGAGTCCCAAGACACAGTGCGTTTAGACTTTTTAAAATGTCAGTGGTTAAGGACAACAGAGAGCAGCAGCAAACATAACCTTTAGTGTAGCCCTGAATGCTGACAGGGAGGAAGAGGCTGTGTGCTTTTTATAGGAAGCGTGTTACACGCTTTTAAACCCACCATTGTTCCAAATGTGAAACTTCAATCAGATGCCAGTTTGAGTTTTGTGTTATTGTGTGATGATGGGATGTGATCCTAACTCAGAACTTCCAAGCATTTTGCTACATGAAATAAAAGTGCTTCAAGGCAGGTCTACTTTGTAGAGACTAAGACTTATGGCCAATCATTGTTCTTTTAAAACAAAATACAGCACAAGCATTTTATACTCTATTTCTAATATTTAAGCATGCATTTCAATTCTTTATCAAAGAGATTGTTGTGCTTTTCCATTCCAAACTAATGGCACTGATAATTAACAATGCCCATGTGGATGTCAAGGGGCTTTCCTATACTGTGTATGTGTAAAATAAAAATTTGCCTTTTATAGACATAATAGTACAGTACATTGAAGATCAGTGGTGTTACATTCTACAATTTCAGATGCATAATCTACTTTATGGTTTCTTTAAGAAAAAGCTGCCATTTTCTAAACAATGCAACCCATAAAATATGGCAGTTGATTAAATAAAATTGTATATATTTATATAAAATTATAAATCTATAATTTTATATATTTTTATTCAACTGACTGTTTCTACTGATACTAAGTCACTATAGGGTACAAACATTTTCTCTGTGTACTTTTCTAATCTCCCAAAGGTTGAAATGAAGAAATAGCTGACAAATTAAGCAGAGATCAACAAGTAGTTTAAGTAAATTTCATTGCTTCATATTATCAATTCCTTCACAAATACTACTCCTTCCTCTCCTTTTTGTGGTCATGATGGGTGAATGAAGAAATCAGATACTTTTGCAGTGAATTTTTCAACTTTGATAATTTATTTTATAGGATTTCCTTTGATTTATCATTATGATTCAAATTTTAGTCTCTAGAATTATGAAATTGGATTCATTTTATCTCTAAATATAAATCAGAAATAATTGCCAATAGTTTCCAAATTACTCCAAGTCCATCATGAATCTGACTCTTGAAACACAAACATTCTTTTCATGGATTATAGATCTTCAAATTTTATCATAAAGTACATAAAATTTAGTGATGGGAAAGGTTTGCTATGTTATATATCTCAAGTCTGACATGTCACATCATTTCTGTGGTCAAAGACCTAATAGAGTAGAAATTAATTTATCTTTTTCTCCCAGATGGCTGGGGACTCTGCTTTTAGGTTTGCAAGTCTGCAAGTTGGCTATGGAAGTGTCATGCTATACCTCTGATTTGGATATTCTTTACCTTGAAGCTCATGCTGAAAGAGTGTTGGCTATTTGGTGTATGTTTTCTTAGACATGGCAGAAGCCCAATAGGGAAACCTATATGTATAATCACCTCTGTTTCTGTCATGTCATTAACTTTTCATTTGCCAAAGCAAGTCAAATGGCTAATCCCAAGTCATGGGGTAGGAAAGTACATATTGCTTTTCACGAGACCATGGCAAATATGTGGATCATACTAGTACAAGGGAGTGACAGTTGTGGCCATTTGATCCATTTCTGCTTAAACCAGCTATAGCGGATTTTGTTACATACAGGTAGTAATATCACAGACCTCAATGAGGTGAACAGTATTACTGATATTATTTTATAAAAGAAGATGCTGTGGTAGAGAGGAATCAGTTACTTGCCTAAAGTCACATGGCTAATAAATGTAAGAGCTACATGGATTCAAATCATGTCTGGATACAGAATCCTGAATATCCTCCTGTATGGATGATGGCCAGCTTGACACAACAGTTTCTGTCATGAAAGTTTGAAAGTGAAGTCGCTTAGTCGTGTCCAACTCTTTGCGACCCCATGGACTGTAGCCTATCAGGCTCCTCGATCCATGGGATTTTCCAGGCAAGAGTGCTGGAGTGGATTGCCATTTCCTTCTCTAGGGGATCTTCCCGACCCAGGAATCAAACCCAGGTCTCCTGCATTGCAGGCAGACGCTTTACCATCTGAGCCACCAGGGAAGCCCTGTTTCTGTCATGAGTTTTGGTGAAGATGAAGCAGTTTTAGTAACATTATTACTAGTCTTTTGTTTCTGTCATGAGTATTATACAAAAACAAAAGATTACTAATAATGTTACTAAAACTGCTTCATCTTCACCAAAACTAGGAGATAGAATATTGCATTATGTTGTACTGTGCTATATTGTAATATAATATAGTGTATGAAAATGCACAAAGTATACCAAAAGTAATCAAAATTAGTACAGAAATCATAGGAGTGAAGAGGTTCTGAACTCGTTAGAAGAAGTAAAATTGAGGTGATCAATGATGGCAGAGCTCAAGAAAAATTAGGGAAAAAGTAATAAGCCAGTGTCACCTACATACAACAAAAGCTGGTCAACCTACTAAGGACCACAGAGAGATGGAGCAGAAAGTGTATGAGGGGAGAAAGGTCAAAGAATAATGAGATGGCAGGTCTAAGAAAATACTGGCATTAAGCTGGGTCTGGTGGCTCAGACGGTAAAGCATCTGTCTACAATGTGGAAGACCCAGGTTTGATCCCTGGGTCGGGAAGATCCCCTGGAGAAGGAAATGGCAATCCACTCCAGTAATATTGCCTGGAAAATCCAATGGACAGAGGAACCTGTTAGGCTACAGTCCATGGGATCGCAAAGAGTCGGACATGACTGAGCGACTTCACTTCACTTCTTCAAGCTGGGTCTAAATTTATAAAAAGGAGATGTCATAGCATTGATTCACAGATGCCTGTGGGAAGTAGGAGGGCAGGGACAGCACAACTTGCTCTTGAGGAACACTCACTAGAAAACGTTGCTCTGGCCAGATTAAAAGGCTGAGATTTTGCTACTTAATACAAAACGTTTAAAGGAGGGGGGCTAAAAAATATTTTAAAAAATCACAAAGCACAAGCACAACTTAAAGAAAAGATGGTGAAGAAATAGGGAGAGTTGAAACATGACCTGGCAGAATTTAGGAAAAATGTAATAGAATAAAAAGTCCTGATAGAGATACAGACAGGAAATGGTGAGAGGCCCAAAGGAGAACATACAGGGTAGTAGGTACAGACAGAGATCCAAAGGCTTGACCAAGAATAGTGACCAAAATAAAATGGAAAATTATGAAAAGATTAGGGAGAACACTCAAAATGTAGTATAAGGCAAAGAAAGGGCAACATATACACAACTGGAGTCTGGAAAAGGAAAGAACAATGGAGTGGAACAAATATTTAAAGATATAAACAGATTAAAAAAGTGAGTCTCTTTCTACATATATATTTATAGACACTGCATGCCAAAGGAAATAACACCAGACTAATCAATACTGATGCAGTCTAACAAAGTTTTGATGTTTAAAGGAGAGGAAAGAAGCCTCTATACAGACAGATTATAGTGGAAGGTATTATAATCCCTGGTTTCAGACTTTTCTATAGTAACATTTGACTCTAGACTTGAGAAAAAGTACATTATCATAAAAATATAATATCTGTCATTATTAGAAAAAGGAATAAAATAGAATGTCTACATATAGACACTGAATACAAAGTGAATGTAAGAAATAGGACAAAATGGTATCACAAAACAATGGGTACAAATAGATTTTCAACATAACTAATGTTGTGACCTCTGAGTGGTCACCTGAAAAAAAAAAAAAACTATATAGTTTTCGGTAGGATAAAAAGCAAGTAAGTTCCAGAAAAACATCTATTTCTGCTTTATTGACTATGACAAAGCCTTTGACTGTGTGGATCACAATAAACTGTGGAAAATTCTGAAAGAGATGGGAATACCAGACCACCTGACCTGCCTCTTGAGAAACCTATATGCAGGTCAGGAAGCAACAGTTAGAACTGGACATGGAACAACAGACTGGTTCCAAATGGGAAAAGGAGTACGTCAAGGCTGTATATTGTCACCCTGCTTATTTAACTTATATGCAGAGTACATTATGAGAAAGGTTGGACTGGAAGAAGAGCAAACTGGAATCAAGATTGCAGGGAGAAATATCAATCACCTCGGATATGCAGATGACACCACCCTTATGGCAGAAAGTGAAGAGAAACTAAAAAGCCTCTTGATGAAGGTGAAAGTGGAGAGTGAAAAAGTTGACTTAAAGCTCAACATTCAGAAAACGAAGATCATGGCATCCGGTCCCATCACTTCATGGGAAATAGATGGGGAAACAGTGGAAACAGTGTCAGACTTTATTTTTGGGCTCCAAAATCACTGCAGATGGTGACTGCAGCCATGAAATTAAAAGACGCTTACTCCTTGGAAGGAAAGTTATGACCAACCTAGATAGCATATTGAAAAGAAGAGATATTACTTTGCCAACAAAGGTCCGTCTAGTCAAGGCTATGGTTTTTCCAGTAGTCATGTATGGATGTGAGAGTTGGACTGTGAAGAAGGCTGAGTGCCAAAGAATTGATGCTTTTGAACTGTGGTGTTGGAGAAGACTCTTGAGAGTCCCTTGGACTGCAAGGAGATCCAACCAGTCCATTCTGAAGGAGATCAGCCCTGGGATTTCTTTGGAAGGAATGATGCTAAAGCTGAAACTCCAATACTTTGGCCACCTCATGCAAAGAGTTGATTCATTGGAAAAGACTCTGATGCTAGGAGGGATTGGGGGCAGGAGGAGAAGGGGCCGACAGAGGATGAGATGGCTGGATGGCATCACTGACTCCATGGATGTGAGTCTGAGTGAATTCCAGGAGTTGGTGATGGACAGGGAGGCCTGGCGTGCTGGGATTCATGGGGTCGCAAAGAGTCGGACACGACTGAGCAACTGAACTGAACTGAGGATAAATTTTAAATAAATTAAAAATGTGAGAAAACTATAAATGTTCTAGGAGAAAACATGCAATAAGTCCTTAAGAAGAAAGTGAAAAAGTCTTTCTAATCATAACTCATAATTCAGAAGCTGTAATAGAAAAGATTGATAAAACTGCATAAAAATGAATGTTGTACACGGTTAAAAAGGAATATAAGTGAAGCCAAAGGACATTCAATGATCAACAGGGAAAACATATTTTCAACTTATATAATAGATAAAGAGTATGTGTAAAAACCTCTCATTAGTCAACAGAAAAAGAAAATATATAAAAGACAGTTTACAAAAAAACCTTATCAACATATGAAAAGAAGTCAGTCTCAGCCTTAGTAAAGAAATCCAAATCAAATTTTATTAAAAAAAATTTTTTTTACCCTACTGGAAAAAAATAGTTAACTTACTACTGAGTTACTGCTACTTACTACTCAGTACTTACTACTGAGTACTAATGATAACTTACTACTGAGACTAAGGAAGCTGACATTCATTACTGTTGAGAGTACTGATTTGTACTACAACAGAGGGCACTCATACCACTTTATAATATTTGCAATTTTATCCTTTTTTTTCTTCTTCAGACTTCACTTCTGAGTATGGAATTTACTTTTATTTCATCATCATCAAATATTAAATTTTGTCAAGCACTTCTTCAGCCTCTATTAAGATCATCATGACCTATACTCAATTAACAAATATTAGTAGAGATCACCTGATTAAATCATTCTTTTTGTATCTGTCAGGGAAGCGTCAGAAAAATGCATGTTATTCCTGGTCATTCAAAAGTATGAACTGAACTTCAGGAACTAGTTACAAAGATACTGGGAGAGCTGAAAGAGGTGGCTAGGGATGGTTAAGAGCATAGCAGATGCAATGTTTGGAGACTCTACCATCCTATCCCTGGGGCTGGAGAAACAGAGAGGGATCCTGTTCTGAGGACACAGGAGCTGGGACCCCAGAAGAGGAACAGCAACTGCTTGAGATGCCACCAGAGAGTGGTGGTTTTGAGATGGTTGTTCAGTAGCTAAGTTGTGTCTGACTCTTTGCGACACCAAGAGTGAGACTGAAGCATGCCAGACTCCCCTGTCCTCCACTATCTGGTTGGAGAACTAACCATAAATTTTCTGCGACTTCTGCCCTCCAGTTTTCTGCCAATAACTTCCATGAACCAAACCTAACCAGAAGCCAATACAATGTGAAATCAAGGAAATGGAGTTTGCATGGTTTAGAACCCTTTCGAACAGCTGAATGGGAAAAGTTAGGGATGCTTCTGAACGTAGTGAAAGTGAAGTCGCTCAGTTGTGTCAGACTCTTTGTGACCCCATGGACTGTAGCCTACCAGGCTCCTCAGTCCATGGAATTTTCCAGGCAAGAGTACTGGAGTGGGTTGCCATTGCCTTCTCCAGGGATCTTCCCAACCTCTGCCAAACCTTTGTTATATCTCCTTTCTTACCCCCATTGTTTCCCTTTCCTTTTGTTGTTGTTGTTGGTCAGTTGTTAAGTCATGGCCAAATGATTGTGACACCACGGACCACAGTACATCAGGCTACCCTGTCCTGTTTCTTTTTTAAACTTGGACATTTATTCTTTTATTTCTGATTAGATTTCCCAGAGTTGGCATTGTATTGTTAGTTTGAAGTTTGAAGTTAGCTTTTTTAATAAGTCTGCTGTTCATTTTTTGCCTTTCCCTGTAATTTTCTTCTTTTATGCTTATTTAGTTCTTTTGAATCTAAATGATTGTTCATTTTCTATCACCCTGGGTTGAATGTTTCTTTCATTTATTATCAGTAAATTTAATTTTGTCAATTTAGTATGCATTAAAACTTCATTTTTCTCTGAATACTGCTTAGTCAATATCCTATGAATAGGTAAAATTTTTACTTCATTTATTTCTAAGTAAAAAATCTAGTTTTCTTCTCTTTATAATGTAAAGTGTTAAAGTTAAGTTTTGAAATGTTTACATGTATGGGAAGTAGTGAAATGGTATGATTATCTAATGATCACAATAAAGATTAAGTACAAATAGATTTGAAATTTGTCTTATTTTCATTTTTAGTTTTTTAAAGAAATGAAATAGTAAATAAAGCCCAAACTCACCAGTTATTCTCACTTTTTTCTTGCTAATGGGATAGATGTGTATCATTTTATGTATTTTTAATAATTTTATGTATCAAAAATCAATATGTAGTGACTTTTGTGCTAAAATTTCCAAAATTTTCTCATATACTAAACATTATTATACATAGGTTTTTCACTTAATATTAATATTTTAGGTTTCTCATAGGTGTTGGTATTCATGTATCTAGTTTGTTCATCTAAGTTTCCAAATGGTACTTAATTGTATAAGTAAGCCATTGAATGTTGTACTACAAGACAGTTTGTTTCGAAATTTCTTTTTACAAATGGTGTGACAATAACAACCCTTTTGCATGTTTTCTTTTGCAGATATTCACTCTAACATAGCTATTTAGAAATAAAACTGCTTGAAAATAAGATATTTCTAAATTAAGCTACACTCAATATTGCTAAATTTTCTTCAAGAAAGTTTTATCAGTTTACACTTCCACTAGCAACTCCCACTGTCTTACAACCTCACCAGCATTTGATGTTGTCACTTTAAATTGTGATAATGTATTTTTAATTTCTATCCAGATTTTTAGCTCTGTAGGTTGCTTGTTAATATCCTTTGTTAATTTTCCTGTAGGATCTTTGCATTTTTCTTATTGATTTGTAGGTATTCTTTTATCCTCTATATTCAAATGCTTTACAAGTTATATTGGTTACAAATATCTTTTCTCATAAATGACTTCCCACTGGTATCTGTTACAAAGTCAAGGTTTTAATTTCAATGAAGTCCTATTTAATGAAATTTTCTTCGTTAGATATGATTTTTGTTTTAATTAAAAAATCATTTCCTACTGTAGTGCCAGCAAACTATGCTGAGTGCTTCATAGTTTTACTTTTTATTAAAAGTATTTATTATTAAAGGGTGTGCTTATTAAAAATACAAGGCAAACTTAGGCTTTAATCCTTCTGAGCTAAAATTTAGTATATGGTGTGAGGCAGAGATTTTGTCCTTTTCTGTATGAAAAATTGTTTCACTGACGTTTACTGAATGTGTCTTTCTCCACTGATGTATGTCTTCTCTGTCACATATGAAAGATATCATTTATATGTGGATTGGTTTCTATGTTATATTTTCTGTACCAATATTTGGATATCTTTGTACTTGTATTTTCAGTTCAGTTCAGTCGCTCAGTCGTGTCTGACTCTTTGTGACCCCATGAAGCGCAGCACACCAGGCCTCCCTGTCCATCACCAACTCCTGGAATTCACTCAGACTCACGTCCATCGAGTCAGTGATGCCATCCAGCCATCTCATCCTCTGTCGTCCCCTTCTCCTCCTGCCCCCAATCCCTCCCAGCATCAGAGTCTTTTCCAATGAGTCAACTCTTCGCATGAGGTGGCCAAAGTACTGGAGTTTCAGCTTTAGCATCATTCCTTCCAAAGAAATCCCAGGGCTGATCTCCTTCAGAATGGACTGGTTGGATCTCCTTGCAGTCCAAGGGACTCTCAAGAGTCTTCTCCAACACCACAGTTCAAAAGCATCAATTCTTCGGTGCTCAGCTTTCTTCACAGTCCAACTCTCACATCCATACATGACCACAGAAAAAACCATAGCCTTGACTAGACAGACCTTTGTTGGCCAAGTAATGTCTCTGCTTTTCAATATGCTATCTAGGTTGGTCATAACTTTCTAGTACAGAGTATTTGTCTATCTTTGTACCAATTTCTCCCTGTTTTAATTACTATATTTTTATAGTAGGTCTTGACATATAGTATAGAAAATCCTCCATCTTTGTTCTTGAAAATTGCTCTGGATATTCATCACCTTTTTTTTTTTTTTTGGTATAAATTTTAGGATTACTTAATTTTCATGACAAATATTAGAGTTTTGATTGGAATTCATTTAATTTATAGGTTAATCATGGGAGAATTTTACAATCAGTGCTTCTTATGTTTCTTTTTATTTGTATTTTCGACTGTGTGACTTTCAAAAGAGTTTCATAACTTTCCCTATGAAGTCCTTGTTTGTCTTTTTTTCTGTTTATTCCTGAATATGTTATTATTGTTGTATATGCTATCTATTAGGAAATTAAAGTATTAACTATGACTATGGGAAAGAAGAGAGCTAAACAAGCCAATTGAGAAGGAAATACAGAGTGAAACGAGATGAGATCTTTTCAAGTAAGATGACTAAAGAACTGTTGCTATGTCTAAATTAGGAGAGGGATGAAAAGACATACTTGCCAGCATATATTTGACTTCATATGACCAAAGCCTAATTAGAGAACTGGTACACAAGGAGATCCAACCAGTCCATTCTAAAGGAGATCAGTCCTGGGTGTTCTTTGGAAGGAATGATGCTAAAGCTGAAACTCCAATACTTTGGCCACCTCATGCGAAGAGCTGACTCATTGAAAAAGACTCTGATGCTGGGAGGGATTGGGGGCAGGAGGAGAAGGGGATGACAGAGGATGAGATGGCTGGATGGCGTCACTGACTCGATGGACGTGGGTCTGGGTGAACTCCGGGAGTTGGTGATGGACAGGGAGGCCTGGCGTGCTGCGATTCATGGGGTCGCAAAGAGTCGGACACGACTGAGCGACTGAACTGAACTGAACTGATACCTCATGTGTATCTAGAAGGACAGTTGATATGTGTCACCTTATCTGAAGTTTGCTGGTCTGAGTGTTTGGAGCAATAGCAGTAACTAAAATGAGGAACACCACGGCCAACCCATGGCAGTAACATTGACATTTATAATATAGTAACAGTGGCTCTGTTTGGCTAGAGATTGACTTTTGTGTGGACCATAATGGCCTTGGGCATCAAATCTCAAAGCCAAATTCCATACTAAAGTACTCAGCTCCTACAGAAAGTGAGGTGGCTTAGTAGAAATATTTGGGGAAGAGGGAACAGAATTTTGATAGTCTTGGTATTACATATTGAACTGTCTCTCAGATGCAGAGGAAGTACCTGAGCTGCTGTCATTCAAAGGCATTTCACAAACTTGGTTTCATGCTCCTTTCTTCCAATTGAAAGTAAAATCCCTATATTTTACACTGTTGACTCAGGCTTTATTGATATTCTTTTTGATGCAACATTATTCCACTGTAACATACCTACAAAATCACAAAACTGGAAGTATTCAAGTAACTGCAGCATGACTGACTATGAAATGAAGAAAATTCTGATACCCAATAAATCAAGCTCATTCACACACACACACACATACACACTCACACCCTCTCTCCCATATACATTCAAATCAGCCTTTCTTTTTAAAAAAATACTCAGAAGTTTTAATATTCTATTAAAGAGTCCTTTAGAAAGTCATTTTATGAATATTTATGGGAAATATTTGCCAGTTTATCTAGTATTTTTTAGATTCCCAGTTCCCAGAGGGCTAAAAATTCATATTTCTTGTGGTATGGAAATCCACATCATACCTAATGTAGTGTAATGTATGAAATAGCTTCTTAGTGCCACTTGCTTCTCAAAGTCCATAATCGGTAGAGAAAGTTCTACCCTTTATAAAAGCTTCCTATAGCAGTAGTTTTATGTTGCATTTTTGCCTCCTGCTTATTCTACATCAGGCAACAGAATGAAATACAGGATTGGAATGAACCCATTGCTGATCTTGTAAAAATTGAAACAAAATTGTTAAACAAAAAGGAAAATTCCAAAGAACTGCAGGTGCTTCCATCATCGAAAGATTTACATAATTTTAATTTCCCTACCTTAACAAATGCCATGGTCATGCTTGTGATATAGATTTTTTTTTTCTCCAAAGAAGTGTTTGGGAAACTCCATAATGCAAATAACACCCAATGAGTGAGAAGGTGAACATCAAAGTCTAGAGCAGGCAATGGGATGAAGAAGATATTTTAAGCAAAAAACAAACAAACAAAAAATGCATAAGCAGTTACAGAGAGCAAGGAGACAAAGAAAAAGAATGGAGGAAAAAGTGTCATTGCCTAATAAAAGCTCAGTAAACAGACACTGATGAAGAGAAGCTGGGTGTATACCAGCAACCACAGTCAGATTCAGAGAAGGCTTTGCAAGAGAACGACTATTGTTATTCAAATAGCAAACTGATGCTCTTGATTTGAAAATTTAATTTATTTTAAAATTTATGTTCAGTAAAATTCATTCTTTGTGATATGGCTCTCCTCAATTTCAATATATGTCAATAGCATCTACCGATCACTGTAGTCACCTGTCTAAATAAAATCAGCAATGAATGAACACACACACGCACACACCCACACACACACACCCTGCAACCTTCAGAAAATGTCATGAAATTTTCTGGCCCCTACACACAAAAGACCAGAACATTCACTGAGAAAAGGACAATAGTGATCTTGTTAACATTCTAGTGATCTCCAAGGGCATAGTAAGATTGTCCTGCCCCAGAGACCTTTCCTATTGTCCTAGTGACAGCAATTTATACGCCTGCAGTGCGGAAACTCTGCACCCAGCTTCATTGGAATCACTGTTTTCATGACTTAAACTTTAAGGTTTTCTGGGACAACTTGTCACTGAGATTTGTACCACTGAGATAAATATTAGTGAGTAAAAATTCTCTACCTTTTTTGATGAACTCTCTTATCACGAAAGAATAGCCTAGAAAAGGGTTATTTCCAAAAGCTTTTGAGGGAGTTTTTGCAATAATATTGGATTGAAAACTGGCATCATGTCATTATTTTTTTATATAACCCTGCACAGTCATAAGCAAAAATATTGTGATGGCCTCATCAGAAATTCCACAGTTAAATTATTTCCAGATAAATAATGTAAAAGATGACAAACCCCCTTTTCATCCAGGAGAATATGTTCTTCCTAGAGACAGGATTAAAAGACTGCAAGGTATAAAGGAAATTTCTATCCATTTATACTCAGAACAAGGCTCTTACACACCATATAATGTACAAGTGAAAAAGAAAGATGCTTCTCTAGTATTTATCCACCTTGATACAGATAAATGAGAGCTTTATATGACTTGAAATGGTATGAAAATGAAAATTGCTCAGTCATGCTGACTCTTTGTGATCCCATGGACTGTAGCCTGCCAGGCTCCTCTGCCCATGGAATTCTTGAGGCAAGAATACTGGAGTGGGTAGCTATTACCTTTTCCAGGGGATCTTCCCGACCCACGGGTAGAACCCAGGTCTCTTGCATTGCAGGATTCGTTACTGTCTGAGTCACCAGCAAAGCCCTTGAAATGATATACATATTGGTATTTCATTCCCTTCTAACACTAAGACACAATAGAGTGTGGGTGGGACTTCTTATAGCAATTAATACAGAAATGGACTTTTTTTTTTTTTAACAGAATACTGGTAAGATACTGCTCTTACCTATGTAGTACTGAAAACACGCTAGCTAGGTCCATAACATTAAATAATTTCAACAGCATCACTATTTGAGTTTGAGATGCGGTCTTCTATCAGGTGCTCCTTAGAATTTTTTTTTAAGAGATACATTATTTTCACTTTCCAAATAATGTTTTAATTTGGCTTCTTAGTGTATACAATGCTATTTCCTACTCTTTCCCGCTGGCTCTCAAATCTTAAAATTCAGTTGGGATCAAATAAGGGCATGAGGTCTGTCTTCCAGGTCTCCACACCTTATAGGGATAAGAAGAGCCACTTATGGCCGCATATCCAGGAAGGCTTTATTTGTTTGTTTGTTTCTAAGTGAAACTTCCAATTTTCCTTGTAAAGGCCCCTATCTATTCCTTCTTTGTAATACCACCACCAACTTGAATTTACATGGCAAGAAGCTGATTTTCCCTGTATTGGGAAAAAGAGGCTCAAAAGGTCTGGATTCAACAGCTGTTAAACATATTTATTAGAATTAGACCTGAGTGAAGATTGTTGTGCGAGCCAACATTTTTCATACAGCTCTAATGAGCCCCGATTGTACTGGTAAGTCTTGACCTCTAAAACTCTCAAGTTTGCCATGATGGAGGAGACATATAGGAAATTGTGAATTCCAGTTAACACTCCTAAAAACTGTAAGAGATTTAGCCCCAGCTAAATCTCAGAAAACAACTAGAGAATTCTGTGATTGTACTGTCTTGTATCATATGAGGTCTCAGAGATGGCTTCGGGGAATGCATTTAATCCATCTTTTGTCCTTCCTTATAGGAACAGGGTCTGTGCTAAGATTCTGATTGCTAGCTTTCCTGAGGGACCAATGGAGTTATGCTATACTTTGTATGCGTCGATACATGCTAAGTGTTATACCAAAATAACTGAACACGTGATTAAATTTATATATTTATATATAATATATACTCCTAAATATATACTGAGCATAGGGTGGTAGTTTTCAAGAGGGTGTCTATTCTTCATTGAGAATTGAGTTTAAGCCAGACATCACTGAACACAGTCTGGGGACTATACTCTCTATTAATGAATGCTTGACTTTCTATTCAAATTTCCTCTGCTGCTTTAGAAATTTTATTTTTATTCACATGAAAATGTCTGTTAGTGACTGACAAGATATCCCTTATGTCTTTCAGACAGAATGTCACCAACATCATCAGATATATTGCTAGCTCCATGAGGTTAGTTTTATCTAAAGCACATACGCTGGATCATCAAAAAAGCAAGAGAGTTCCAGAAAAACATCTATTTCTGCTTTATTGACTATGCCAAAGCCTTTGACTGTGTGGATCACAATAAACTGTGGAAAATTCTGAAAGAGATGGGAATACCAGACCACCTGACCTGCCTCTTGAGAAATCTGTATGCAGGTCAGGAAGCAACAGTTAGAACTGGACATAGAACAACAGACTGGTTCCAAACAGGAAAAGGAGTATATCAAGGTTGTTTATTGTCACCCTGCTTATTTAACTTATATGCAAAGTACATCATGAGAAACACTAGACTGGAGGAAGCACAGGCTGGAATCAAGATTTCCAGGAGAAATATCAATAACCTCAGATATACAGATGACACCACCCTTATGGCAGAAAGTGAAGAAGAACTAAAGAGCCTCTTGATGAAAGTGAAAGTGAAGTCGCTCAGTCGTGTCTGACTCTTTGCAACCCCATGGACTGTAGTCTGTAGACTGTAACCAGGCTCCTCCATCCATGGGATTTTCCAGGCAAGAACACTGGAGTGGGTTGCTATTTCCTTCTCCAGGAGAGCTTCCTGACCCAGGGATTGAACCCAGGTCTCCAGCATTGTAGGCAGACGCTTCACCATCTGAGCCACCAGGGAAGTTTGCTGAAACTTCCCAGTGAACTTCCCTGGTGAAAGAGGAGAGAAAGAGAATGTTGGCTTACAGCTCAACATTCAGAAAATGAAGATCATGGCATCCAGTCCCATCACTTCATGGCAAATAGATGGGGAAACAGTGGAAACAGTGGCTGACTTTATTTGGGGGGGCTCCAAAATCACTACAGATGGTGATTGCAGCCATGAAATTAAAAGATGCTTGCTCCTTGGAAGGAAAGTTATGACCAACCTAGATAGCATATTCAAAAGCAGAGACTACTTTGCCAACGAAGATCTGTCTAGTCAAGGCTATGGTTTTTCCAGTGGTCATGTATAGATGTAAGAGTTGGACTATGAAGAAAGCTGAGTGCCAAAGAATTGATGCTTTTGAACTGTGGTGTTGGAGAAGACTCTTGAGAGTCCCTTGGACTGCAAGGAGATCCAACCAGTCCATCCTAAAGGCGATCAGTCCTGGGTGTTCATTGGAAGGACTGATGTTGAAGCTGAAACTCCAATCCTTTAGCCACCTGATGCGAAGAGCTGACTCATTTGAAAAGACCCTGATGCTGGGAAGGATTGAGGGCAGGAGGAGTAGGGGACAGCAGAGGATGAGATGGCTGGATGGCATCACCAACTCAATGGACATGGGTTTGGGTAGACTCAGGGAGTTGGTGATGGACAGGGAGGTCTTTTATGCTGTGGTTTATGGGGTCACAAAGAGTCAGACACGACTGAGGGACTGAACTGAACTGAAAGCACATAGACTGATGAGTAAATGAGTGAACAAATTAATGCTTACATTTCTCATAAGTATTATCAGGTTTCAAACTAAATCTGCTTTTGTTGGTAGATGAACATTTGATGAGAATTGAGGGAAAGGCCAAAAAGTTCTCCAGAAGCCACTGAAATTACTCCCAGGCCACAGTGGGCTTATTTGACTTGCAGGATGTTTTTGTTTCTAAAATGATCATTTGGGATTCAGACGTGGACTTGGCACATGAGTGTGAAATCCTGGTTCTAGGCAAGGGCCACTATTTCTCTTTTCTATTCTTTTTCAAAGAATATTACTGATTAATTAAGTTCTTTTAAAGACCAGTTTTGACTCATGAGTTGCACTCAAGGGTCTATAATTCTGGACTCCACATGGATGTGGCAATCTTATAACTATTGCAGGGAATATGCAGGAAGATGCAGATACATTTGATTTGGTTTAATGTAGAAAGTTAGAAAAGATAGCAGTCTAATTAAGGAGGTGCAACTATTCATCTGTCAACAAAGATTGGAGAAAATCCTAACCCTATTGGAACTCATTGCATAATACTATAATACTCAAAGAAGGCTTTCAAAATTTTTTTCCCATTCAATCCAATTAGCAGATTAACCAGCAATCTCCAGTGCTTGAAAATGCAAAAATTAATGGACTTTTATAAAGATTCCACACTAAATGTAGAATTATTGAAGAGCATTACCAGTGGCTTAGCAGTAGCTTTTTTCCTGAAGCATCCCTGAAGGCATCTAAGAAAAAATTAAAAATGCCACCTATATTTCTTTTAAAGGTAAGATGCACTATTCAGTAAAAATACCCCAGCGGGACATTTCTGCCTAAGGCCGAGATTAGAAGATTTCATGTTCAAACCCAGTCAAAGGCCACTGACAGCAAGATGCCAAACTGAAAGTTAACATTAAAACCACTGTAAACATAGAGCTAATAATTAGCAGTTTGAAGAATAACAAAAATTATATGGCTGGAGTAACTGAAGAACAAGAACATCATCACAAGGGCATCAGAATGAGAATCCAGAAACATGAATTATATCCACATTTGACTGAAGGAAAGCCACTCTGTCTGAGTGGAAAGTGTGCTCTTGCCCTAAATTCTATGATTCAGTGAAGCCACTAACAGAAAGAAAAGCCTGTTAGACATCCCTGGTAGCTCAGCTGGTAAAGAATCTGTCTGCAAGGCAGGAGACCCCAGTTCAATTCCTGGGTTGGGAAGATCCACTGGAGAAGGGATAGGCTACCCAGTCCAGTATTCTTGGGCTTCCCTGGTGGCTCAGCTGGTATAGAATCCACCTGAAATGTGGGAGACCTTGGTTCGATCCCTAGGTTGGGAAGATCCCCTGGAGAAGGGAACAGCTACCCACTCCAGTATTCTGGCCTGGAGAATTCTATGGACTACACAGTCCATCAGTCACAAAGAGTCAGACATGACAGAGCCATTTTCAGTTTCACAGACACTTTCAGTGGCAAAGGTAGATGGCCACCTTGGGAGACTGAGAGTAGTGGTATATTAGTTAGGGCTCCCCAGAGAAACAGAATCAATTTTTATATCTACTTCTACTTCCATATTTCAATTGATCAATAGGAAAAAAATGATTTTAGGGAATTGGCTCATGCAGTTATGGGGGCTGGCAATTCTAAAATATGTGGGGCAGCTGAGTGTGCTCAGTCGCTCAGTTGTGTCTGACTCTTTGTGACCCCATGAACTGTAGTCTGCCAGGCTCCTCTGTTCATGGGATTTTCCAGGCAGGAACAGAAAAGTGGGCTGCCATTTCCTTCCCCAAGGGCAGCTGAAAGGCTGGAAATTCAGGTAAGAGTTGATGTTGGAGTCTAGAATCCAACTTCCTTCTTCAGGAAGCTCTGATCTTTGCTCTTAAAGTCTTTAGCTGATTGGATGAGCCCACTCACATTATCAAGGGCAACCCACTTTACTCGGTCTACTGCTTTAAATGTTAATTACATTAAAACAAATACCTTCTTAGCAACATCTAACCTAGGTTTGACCAAATATCTGGGCACTATAGCTTAGTTATATTGACAGATAAAATTCATAGTAGGCTTCTAGAGTTTTGCCAGAAGGCTATTTTAATAGACAATTCTGGTGAACTCAACCCCAGGCTGTAGTCTCGTCTTCACTTGAAGAGACTTAGAAACCTGATTTTATCAACATCTTGGGAGGTATATGCCTTTCAAGATAAGACCCATGGTAACAAAGCTCATAAAACTGATAGTCAAGTGGGAATGCCAGCTTGTGAACTTCAAGTACACCTGTCATGGGAATTGAACACTTGCACTGGAATGACCAGCACATTCTCTTTGGGTTGACACATCTACTTAAGAGACCAAATTGAAGCAAAAGTTAGCTTATTGAACAAGAAATCAGGACAAAGAATTAGGTAATTCAAATGTTTAGTAGCACAAGGTTAAGACAGGTTGACATAGGTTTTCACAGTAGGAATATTTTCACCAGGGAGGTTAGCATTTTGCTAGGTGTTTGTTTTGGCCAAGCACCCACTTTCTTGGATGGGGACAAAGGGACAAGGAGAATTACCGCTTCCCATACTTTGCTCTGATCTTTGCCTTCCACATTTTAGGTTATGAACTATTAATAAAACTTCTGGAAGATGAATGTATATTTTAAAACAATTTCTATAAATGGCAGAATATGACACGATCTAAGAAGCCCAAGTTGGGAGTCTGATGATTTGGTTTATTTTCTCTCAGATAGGCTGAAAAGAATTTTCTAGACTTGCATTGCAGACACTTCCTTTTTTGATTGAAACCTTGTTAAATATGTTAATATATTTATCATGTTAAATTAAGTTTTACAGGTCTTGTATTCATTCTAGTTCTTTAAGATGACTACTTATTTTCTTCAGATGTATTTATCTTCAAGAGTGAATATTCTGTTAGTTTTAGTGCTGGCATCATTTACCAATGATACTTAATATTTATCAAAGAATAGAGGAAGGAATGCATGTACAATTTCAACTCTAAATTTAAAGTCAAGTTTAGAATCTAAAGAATAGATATTTAACATGGGTGTTGGATAGGACTTGGCTCAGAATGCTATTACAAATGCTCTCATCTGTAAGATGAAACTAATACACTTAAAACTTGGGATTATTTTGAGGATTAAAGTGAGATAATGTAGACAAAACAACCAATACTGTCATAAAGGAGGTGATTAATAATCAATCATGGTCAGAAATTGTCTGAATTTTCTCATTCACCTCCTTCCTTGCCTTGGAATTTGTATGTATTTGAAGATGGACAATAAGGGGAGATATTTATCTTTCTTGCAGAGTCAGGATGCTAATACTTAGCAGAGCTGGAGCTGGAGCTCATAAGAAGACTTATAAGACCTCCTCCCTCAGTTCTTATAAATTTTAGACAAATTGGCAATGAACAAATAGATGATGCTCTCTAGTCATGCTCTGAGATAAGGTATATCTGAGCAGTTGATGACAAAGCTGAGCAGGCCTAGGTCTGAAATAGATGACGAATCTAATGAAGAATATTGAAGCAGATGACTAAAGATGAAGGATGTCATGAAATAAAGCAATCGCTCTCTAACATAGAAGGGGACAAGGAGAATTACTGCTTCCCATACTTTGCTCTGATCTTTGCCTTCCACATTTTAGGCTATGAACTATTAATAAAGCTGCTGAAAGATGAATATATATTTTAAAGTAATTTCTATAAATGGCAGAATATGACATGATCCAAGAAGCCCAGGTTGGCGGTCTGATGATTTGGCTTATGTTCTGATTTAGGCAAGTATTAGCTGTCCAACCTTTGGCACTTACTTGAATGCCTTAAACTTCAGTTTCCCCATGTTAATAACTCCCTTTAGGGTTGTATTGAGAATTAAATACTTAGAAAGGTCTTTTGTAAGGTGCTATTCAAATGTTCATCATTCAGATATTCAAGTGTCAGTTATTACCATAATTAAATAACATTGTAATTGAAAAATTTTATGTACAATATTCATTACATTTCTGTAGTACCTGTCATATGGGATCATAAATTCCTCATGAACCTGAATAATACATGTGTTTTATACACAATATATTTTTAAAAATTGATTTTAAAAGATACGTGGTTATCCAAAATGCAAGTTACTTTAATTTGAGAGGCATCATCATATTTCATATTTAAGGGTACAAATATTTGTACACATTTCATAGTTAAGTATTTAATGTGTTTAGATGATTTGAGGTCCAAAATCACAAGGAACAAGATTTCACTGTAAACAAAGGGACCAAGAGGAGTTAGCATGTTAGATGTAGTCTCTTAATTGACCTGGAAACTGGTTTCTATTTTCAGTTCTTAGCTGGAAGGGAAATGTGTGTGGACCATAAGTGAAGATTTATTAATAGTCATTGTATCCACCAAAAGCAAAAATTTTTGGACTAGAGCAGTCATCACGTCACAGGCAGAGGGCTGAGGAAGCACACGGTGATGTCTGAAGGAAAATCAGAGCAATAGGCTTCTGTATCCCAGGTCTTTCTGGTTATGTTCTTTTTGTAATTCTCTCTTCTGCCTCAAATTTGTTCTTAAAAAGGTTTTCATCCTGTAAGAATCAACTCAAATTCTGCCCTTGGTGTCCCTCGTCTGGGTTTTTATGACACATATTGTGCGACATTCCTACTCCATCTTTTATTTATTTATTTTTTTCTGGTGGTACCCCACAGCCTGTGAAATCCTAGTTCCCCAACCAGGGATCAGACCCAGAGACCCCACAGTGAAAGCGCAGAGTCCTAACCACCGGACTGCCAGGGAATTCTATTCCACCTTGTGTCATAATTAAAATTATTTGTTTATATAGACTTTTACAGCCTGTAAAGTACTTACACATATATCATCTTCACTGATGGTCAAAAGTAACCTGTAAAGAAGGTATCCTTTTGGTTCTTGTTGGACTGAAGAGGAGACACCTTTCATTCAGGGAGGCTCAGAGTTGGAACTGAAGCTCCAGAGGCAGAACCTTGGTCTTCTGCCCCAGTTCGGATCATCTCCAGTCTAAGTGGCTGCCTTCTTGCTCTCACCATCACCACTGAGTGTGATTAATCTGAGGATGAAGGTGTGTCTGAACTGTTTCCCCCCTCTCCTCTGCCTCATGCTTTCTGAACTGGACACTGCTGGACTCCCACCCAGGTCCCTGGACTAATTCCCATTTGCTTCCACCAAGCCCCTGTGAATGCTCTTCTTCTTTCTTATTTGCAGTTGCCTAGAGTTACTCCGGAGAAGGCAATGGCACCCCACTCCAGTATTCTTGCCTGGAAGATCCCATGGACGGAGGAGCCTGGTAGGCTGCAGTCCATGGGGTTGCTAGGAGTCGAACACGACTGAGCGACTCCCTTTTCACTTTTCACTTTCATGCATTGGAGAAGGAAATGGCAATCACTCCAGTGTTCTTGTGAATCCCAGGGAGGGGGGAGCCTGGTGGGCTGCTGTCTCTGGGGTCGCACAGAGTCAGAAACGACTGAAGCGACCTAGCAGCAGCAGAGTTGCAGCACCAGCTTTGCCCCAAGGAAGAAGGCAAAAAGAAGTGCCAGGGAGTTTAAGTCCCCTGAAGGGTAACTGACAATACTCTTGCTTCAGATTGGGGTGACTCTTTACCTTCCAGAGTCCTTTTTTTGAAGAGTCAGGCTGCATCTACCTGCTCTGAGACTCCTGGAGATGTGTCTGTTTGCTCCTCCCTATCCTGTCCCCTCAACCTCTCACTCGTTGTTGTTCAGTAGCTAAGTCCTGTCCAACTCTTTGCTACCCCATGGCCTACAGCATTCCAGGCTTCCCTTTCCTCCAGTATCTCCCAGTTTGCTCAAATTCATGTCCATTGAGTTGGTGATGCTATCTAACGATTTCATCCTCTGCTGCCCCTTTCTCCTTCTGCCTTCAGTCTTTCCCAGCATTGGAGTGTTTCCATTGAGTCAGTTCTTCGCATTAGGTGGCCAAAAAGTTGGAACTTCAGCTTCAGCATCAGTCTTTTCAATGAATAGTCAGTGCTGATTTCCTTTATTGACTTGTTTGATCTTCTTGCAGTCCAAGGGACTCTCAAGAGTCTTCTCCAGCAGCACAATTCAAAAGCATCAATTACTGGGCCCTCAGTCAACTCTCACATCTGTCCATGGCTACTGGAAAAAGGATAATTTTGACCATACAGACATCTCACTATTGTAGTTTTGTTTTTCTGGGAGCATTTTCTTAATACATCATTTGCATATGAATTTTCTTCTGAGAAACTGACCTTCCCCACTCCCAGACCTAAAACATCTGACCCAGACTCCTTCCCTACCCTCAGACCTAGCATAACATGTTCAACACAGTAGACATAAATGTGAAAGGGATAAAAATTGGCTGTGAACTAACCTTACAGCAGATAACCAAGAAATGGATGTATATGATCATCATCATTGTGTAGCAAACATTAGTGTGGGCCTGCCTGCTATTTATTTATTATCCTAGTCATAAAAATAAGCATGGCCCCTTTTTAATCAGTTACAAGAGGATGATTCTATTTTTAACTAAGGGTATTTGTTACCTAAGAGTTATTTTTTCTCCCCCATAGGATAAATAGTAAAAATATGTTAGATTTGTCAGAGACACTAAGATTGACTAGGGCATTTAATTATTATATGATTTTTATAGATAACATGCAAAAATATTGCATATAATATTTTTAACTTTAAGTAGCAATGTCTATTGCTGTCGAAGTAGAAGACATTTCTTTCCCAAGGTAAAAGCTTCGTTTTGTTATCAGTTTTCCAAGTGATCTAGATGTATGGAAAAAGGCCCATAAATAATGGAAAGGACATTTTCTAATATCATTTAGTTTTCCCAAGAAATCCCATTCTCTATTTGAGTAAAAAGACAAACACACGCACACACATGGGCTCATACACAGCTCAGAATGTGTTAAAGTATATGTTTTCCCAACTCTATATGCTATATGCTTAAATGTCTACAAAGCAGAATCTTCTCAACCCATCTTCAGCCTCCTCAACCATCTAAGAGGTCTCTGCTTTCCCAAGATTTCCAAACATGCCTCTTGTGGCATGTGATGTGTCTTCCCTGAAACTATGAATGTTCTCAACTAGTTTTATCCTTAAATCCAGCCTATGGGCTTCTTGAGATAGTCTGATACATATTCACAGCCGTCACCACATTTTTAAAAGCCCTTTGAACATCAGAATTACTCATAAACCTTTATAACTCAGTAAATTTAATTTTCTTGATTAAAAACATAACACTCTTGCAGAAAAGGGGTTTCCAGGAGATGCAGTGGTAAACTGCCTGAGAAGTCAGGAGACATAAGAGACACGGGTTTGATTCCTGGCTCAGGAAGATCCCCTGGAGGAAAAAATGGCAACCCACTCCAATATTCTTGCCTGGAGAATCCATGGACAGAGGAGCCTGCTGGGCTGCAGTCCATAGTGTCTCAAACAGTCGGATACGACTGAAGTGACCGAGCACAACTAAACCCCACTTGGATCAAGATGTTAGGTTAATCCCTCAGTTGGGAAAATACCCTGGAGGAGGGCATGACAACCCACTCCAGTATTCCTGCCTGGAGAATCCCATGGACAGAGGAGCCTGGTGGGTTACAGTCCATGGGTCACAAAGAGTCAGACATGACTTATTGACTAAACAACATATTATGATAGATATTTCCTTTCATCATCTTTTCTATGTATATCTAATATATATACAAACACATTTAAGTATTGAATAATTGTTTTTTAGTTATATATTGTTGCAGCAAAATAGTTTGGAATCTGACTTTTCTGATTTAATATATCAGTAGAACTTGCCATTGCTTTATTCTACAAATTTATGACTTTTATATGTTATCCATTATTCCATCACATTGCAATATCATAATTTATTTAATCCGCCTCATATTTTTGGGCTTTTGCATTGTTTTCAATAATTTATGCTTGTAAATAATACTGTAATAAATATAATACTGTAATAAATATTCTTGTACATGTAAATACAATCTTAGAAGTAAATGAATATAACCCCCAAAATATATTATTTTTAGAAAGTATGCGCCAATTTATGTTCTCATGAATGGTGAGAGAACTATTGCACAATCCCCCAACCAGCCAAAGGCAGTTTCATTAAAAAGAAAGCAAGCACTTCAATTTCACAGATGAAAAGTCTACCTCATTATTTGTTTTAATTCACATTTAATTTATTTTTATTATTATTATTTTTAAATTTGCATTTTAGAAGAGTGGTAAAGATGAATTATTTTCACCTTTTCTAAGGGCAGTTTAGTTTTTCTTAGTTATTTTTATGGTTCAATATGGTAAAGATATTAAAACTTTGTTATATATTGATACATTACAAATGTTTTTATTATGTATATTATACTTAAAACTGCATATAACATATGTACAGTTTAAAGAAAAGTAATGCAATGAATGCCCATGATTTCTAAACTCAACCTTAAGAAACAGAAAGTCACTCATTCATTCGGGCCCTGTTTATACTTTTTTCTCATCACTTTCCCCTCTCCCCACTGCAAAGGTAACCATTAACTCAAAATTTGTATGAGTTTTTCCTTTGCTGTTTATATCTTAGAAATATTTGCATACTGACCATCATATTTTTACTTCTGCATTTGTACTTTATATGCATGCAATAATACTGTGTGTGTGTGCTGGACTGCGGCTTGCTGTTTATTTAATAATGCACTTTTTTTTGAGATTAAACCATGCTAATGCATGAAGCTGTAGTTCATTCACTTTCATTATTTTATGTTATTTCATTGACACATATTTGTAACATTTAACATTGTTATATTCTTATAAGCAATGATGTGAATACATGCTATCCCAGGATTTTTCATCTGGTCAAAAATATCGGTGATTTTTCTAGGGATATAACAAACATGGAATTAATGGAGCTTCATAGGTGCTCAAGTACAGTTTTATTCGGTCATATCAATTGCTTTTCAAACTAATTGTCCCAATTTATATTCCTTTCCAGAAATACAAATATAAATTGGGGCTTCCTAGGCGGTGCTAGCGGTGAAGAACCTGACTGCCAATGCAGGAGACACAAGAGACGTGGGCTCCATCCCTGGGTGGGGAAGAGCCCCTGGAGGATACCATGGCAACCCACTCCAGCATTCTTGCCTGAGAATCCCACAGACAGAGGAGCCTGGTGACTGATTTTATTTTGCTGCTACTGTAACTTTTGTCACTTTTCGATGTCCTTTTCTGTTTGCTGCTTCTGTCTATTGATCTTGCTTCTAGCAAACTTACTCAGTTTTCTTACTAATCCTATTATGGGAGTTATTTAGAGGCTTTTCATGGGTAATCATACTGTCTACAAATGACACTTTCAATTTTTCAAAACTGCTCTTAAATCAAATTTTTGTTTTCTGTTTAAAACATATACCTGGGTACAAGGTCAAATCTCCAAAACAAGAAAGTTTTAGAGAAATCAGTATCTTTATTCTGTTCATTTATATGGCTTTCAACTTATTTTTAAGAATCCCTCTTACATTCTTAGATAAATAACAAACTAAACTCATTTTTCAACACGTTTTTAAAAAATAGAATATCCAGGATACCACTCTACAGTCACACAGAGATGCTGCTCATTCTGTTAGACAGCTGTACCACATTTCATTGTGTGTATGTACCATACACACAATGGAATTTAAGTGGCTTTCTGCGAGTAGATATTTGAATTCTTTTTTCCATTAATTAATTTTTAAATAAATAGCTTTGTATAAACCTTTTAACATTTTTATAAATGTATCTTTGAGGGCTGTTTCTTAAAGAAGGGTTGCTGGATCAAGGAACATGTGCATATAAAATTTTGTTTGATGTGGACAAATTCCTTTCCACAGGTTCATGTTATTTTGCATCCTTACCAGCAATATCTGAGGTCAGCCTCTCCAACAGGGTATTGTGTCAAACATTTAGGTTTTGCAAAACTGTGGTGTTGGAGAAGACTCTTGAGAGTCCCTTGGACTGCAAGAAGATCCAACCAGTCCATTCTGAAGGAGATCAGCCCTGGGATTTCTTTGGAAGGAATGATGCTAAAGCTGAAACTCCAGTACTTTGGCCACCTCATGCGAAGAGTCAACTCATTGTAAAAGACTCTGATGCTGGGAGGGATTTGGGGCAGGAGGAGAAGGGGATGACAGAGGATGAGATGGCTGGATGGCATCACTGACTCAATGGATGTGACTCTGGTGAGTTGCTGATGGACCAACCCACCAGGAGTTGGAGATGGACAGGGAGGCCTGGTGTGCTGCGATTCATGGGGTTGCAAAGAGTTGGACATGACTGAGCGACTGAACTGAACTGAACTGAACTCTGATATATGAGAAATAGTATCTCAAGGTCACTGTAATTCTTTTGCTTTGAGTAATAGTTTAGTATTTTTCACTTTGTCTCTGAAATTCTGTTGTTTTATGAAAATATTTCTAGATGAGGTTTTCCTTTTAATCATTTTGTTTGTGTTTCTTTGAGGTTTCTGAATTTGAGGGTTTCAGTCTTTTACCTATCTTGTAATATACACTTGACCACTTATATCTCCTTGAATTTTCTCTTTTCATTATTTTATTTATTTGTTCCTCATGGAAAGAATAGAGTCTGATTTTTTTTTTTATTCTACTCAGTTTGCATCAGCTGTTCTCAACACTGACTCTGTGCTCCATTCTAGATATTTATTCTTCATCTAAGTCATCAATTCTCCTATCATCTGAAATTAATGTGCTATTTAATTTATTCATTAGTTTCTAATATCAATAATCATTCTTTTGTATTCTTAGACATTCTCTTTGTTTCTTTATAATGTCTTCCTAGTCAAGTTTGGTGGTTTCTTCTTCCTTCACTGTCAAGCCCGTCTTATATTTCTCCAAATGTGTTAATATACTCATGTTTGTTTCTGGTAATTCCAATTTCATCTCTCTGTGTGGATCTGATTCTGTAGGATGTTTTTCTCTTGATTTTAAATCATAATCTTTTGTTTCTTTGTTTATCTATCTTTTTGGTTTTGAGATGATGGTCCCTAGGAACTTATCTGTAGAACATTTTGAAAGTTGAATTTAATGGGTGGGGCACTAGAAATGATTTACATTTACTTTGTCTGGTACGTGGACACCACTTGAAAATCAATTTTTTGATTTTGATTTTTCAGGCCACAAAGGTAGTGTGACTTCTAGCCCCAGACACAGCTTATAGTTAGGAATTCTTGGGGACATGGATTCTTCCTTTTCCCTCTATCCTGAGCTAAGGGTAAAACTGGCAAGCCTACTTCCAGGGTTGGTTTTTCCCCCTGGTTCAGCCATTGAAGTCACTTTGCAGAAGCGTGATTAATACAGTTTCTAGCCCCAACATCATACTCAACTCAGCTCCCAGGCTTTGTTTCGTGCCCCTACACTAATGTGACCTTTTCAAATCCAAACTCTAGGCCATCAGGGATTGGCAGATTTCTTAAGGCATCTCCAGACACAGGAGGCATTTTTATTACTCATCATTTCTGGCTTCTGGTTGCTTATTTTACTTTATTATAGCTTAAACTTGATTTCAAAGAGCTCTTTTCAAAGTTTACTTTTGTATCATGTGTACAGAAAAGTACACAAATTATAAGTGTACAGCATACTGCAGTTTTACAACATGAACATATCCTCATCAGTATAGGCCATTCCCTGGTATCCAAAGACTCTCTTCCTACCTCCTTCCAGTCCGCCCAACATGTGACACAGCAATGAGCAGAAGTGACTACAATGGTCCACAACCACAAGGATAATCTCATAGACAATGTTGTCCAAAAGAGGCCCCAGGTAGGAGAAAAATGGCTGCATCACTCCATTTAAGCAAAATTCAAAACCAGGTGAACTGAAAGAGGTACTTACTTCTGGAAGCCAGCTCCTGGTGTTATCGTTTGAGACACAAAGGTTTAAAATTTTTCATAACAAAATCTAATTTTTCTCCCTGTGTTATTTATCCCATTTTCTTTTGAGCAAGATAGTTGTGTCTCTAAATGTCTTCTAGGCTTTCTATTATAAATAAATTTTCTGGTATTTATTTTAGTTTAGTTTTTTCAGTTGTTTCAGAACAATGTATTTATAGATTTTATTATCATTTCTACTTTATTATTCATTCAAGCATCAATATATTACTCTGCTTATTCCTGTCCTATTTTGATGATCACAGCTTTATATTATATAGGTTTTAAAATATCTTAAGGCATATTCCCCATTTTCCTATGTTTAATCTTGGCTGGAAAATGTTTTTAGGTGTCTTTTTTCCTAGAGGAATAAATGAGTGGTATATTTTATGAGCCATGTGTATGTAAAATATATTTCCATTGCTTTCACATATGAACACACACACAAAATCAAAACTTTGACTGGGCATAGCATTCTTGAGTCTACATATTTTTATTTTGATGAACTATAATTATTCTTCCCCTAAAATGTAGTATTGCAGAGATGATTGAATTTGATGCTTAATGTTAGATAATTTATATATAATGTGTAGCCTTTCTGAATTTTATATAATGGCTGAATAGGATATTCAGTGGAATATTCTTCCACTTCTTTCTTCTAATCAAACGTTTTTTTCAGTTTGCCTTCAGGATTTGGATTCAGTGATTCTATCTTGAGTACAGTGAATTTTTCAATGTGTAAATATGCTTATAGGGCTAATGAAAAATATTTTAATTATATTTTTGAATTTCTCTTCTGATTATTCTGTACTCCTCAGACACAACTCCAATTCTAAAATTTAGTTTTGACCCTGTCCAGTTTTGTGTATTAATTTTTCAATTACCTTTTCTCTCCTTGGTCTGGTGTCTTTGCTTTTTGCCTCTGTTTCAAATCTAGGAGAGTTTCGGAACTTATTCAACGTCACTAATTCAGTATTCCGTAGATTGATCTTTCTATTTAATGCCTTTAATTTGAATATAAACACTGTAAATCCCACAATAATATGCTCAATAATAATGTGAATTTTCATATAACAATGGACTCTTCTTTAGTATAAGCAAATTGCCAATCAGGAGCAGTTAAAGATATTATCTTCTTGGGATGACAGGAAGACGGGGCCAATAAAGAAACACTGGGTTTCTTGGGAAGCATGGAAGAAGAAACGGTACCTTGTTTTCAGGATTATTTCAGTTTAATTTTGCTGAATTGGGCAGTTAAAAAGTATCATCCTCCTAGGAAACTCCTGGAACTGCTGCCACTGTTCTTGAAAACAGCCAACTGCAGAGCCAAGAATAATCTCTATTGACATCTGGTGGAGTAGGTAGGCTTCACTAGGTGGTACCAATCAGTAGCGAACAGCAGCATCAATTTGGGTTGTGCAGTTTAATCTTGCCATAACATAATTCTGCATTGTATGCAATTAAATTTGACGGGTATTAAACCCACTCCGGTATTCTCACCTGGAAAATCTCACAGGTAGAGGAGTCTGGTAGGTGATAGTCTATGGGAGTGGAAAAGAGTTGGACGAAGAGGAGTCTGGTAGGTGATAGTCTATGGGAGTGGAAAAGAGTTGGACACTGCTTAGCGACTAAACAACAACAATAACAACAACAACTTTATCCCTACTTATCATTTAGTTTCAAGGAGCCCTTCCTTAGCTCACCCTTCTTTGTTTACATCATGATCTCCCCCCTTTTTAGGGGCTTTTAGGTTCTTTTATATTCCTGCATTTCTCTGAAATCTGGACAGAATAAATCTAGGCAAACCCACACCATATTGGATATTCTTCTCACAGAGTTCCTCCTAGTTCTTTATTCCTCTGCCATTTCCCCCGTTCATATACTTTAAGATCTAAATAACCTAACCCACAATAACTCATAATTTACTCCCCTCCATGACCCCCACTTACTCTGTTGTTTCTCAGAGTAGCGAATGACTTAGAGAGATGGTCGTGATTGGGTTGGAAGTAAGCCTCAAAAGTACAGAAATCTGAAAGTTCACACCATACAGTTGATAAGCAGCTACTCTTTTATTGATACTTGTTGATCACAATTAAAACACTTGAATAGGAATAATAATAGTCTCCTGAAGATAAAATGTACCAAAAACCAATATTTTAATTTCTGGTTATAGCATTGTGCACAGCATCAAAGAGGTCAGCAGTGCAGGAAAATGGTATTTTTCTTATGGAAATCTGACCTTAAAAGGAACAACTGCTATTGCAATTTGAAGGACATTGAAATTTCCCTCTTGGCATGGATTCTCATCCAGCTCAAATCCATGCCATTTCTCTACACCCTCTGGAATTTGTCTGTCTTCTCTGTGAAGTCTTGCTTCTCCTTTTTCACCAGGGCTGTAGTCTTTGTGGATATCATGACAAGTATGGCTCCCCTCTGAACTGAGGTTTGTGAATGAGTCTGCATCATAAATACTTCTAAAGAGGAGCCAACAGATCAAAGTCAACACTTGCCAAGAACCAAGTCTGTGACAGATACTGGCTAAGTACTCATTATTCTGTTTAATTTTTATACCCACATAATGAGAAAGGAATTATTCTTAGACTCATCTGACACATTAGAGAATTAGAACAGATAGGTCACTTCTCCAAGATGACACAACTAGTAAATGGCACCAGCAAGCCTCAAACCCACCCCTACCTGATATGTGAGCCCATGGTCAATGCCATATTCTCCTAAGACCATCTCCAACCTTGTTGGAGTGGGGCTAATTTGTGGGAGAAAATGTCTAGGCACCAAGTGAAAATACATTTCTTAAAATAATGCACCTGGAATGACATTGCTGAAGCTCATTTGTAATTAATTGCATTGGTTGAGGATCTACTCAAATATATACTAATCAACTTCCATAGTCAAATAAAAGAAAATATTTATAAGCATATCACATCTGAGCATATAATAAAACATCATATTTTCTACATATTAGAAAATGTAGGAAGATAAGGATCAGTCACTAAGTCCTGTCTCTTTGAGACCCCATGAACTGTAGCATGCCAGCCTTCCCTGTCCTTCGCTATCTCCCAGATTTTGCTCAAACTCATGTCCATTGAGTCAGTGATACTACCCAAAGATGTGATCCTCTATCTCTCCTTTCTCCTGCTGTCTTCAGTCTTTCCCAGCATCAGGGTCTTTTCCAAAGAGTAGGCTCTTCTCCTCATGTGGCCAAAGTATTGGAGTTTCAGCTTCAGCATCAGTCCTTCCAATGAATATTCAGGACTGATTTCTTTTAGGATTGATTGGTTTGATCTCCTTGCTGTCCAAGGGGCTCTCAAGAGTCTACTCCAGCATTGCAATTTGATAGCATCAGTTCTTCAGTGCTCAGCCTCTTTTATGGTCCAACTCTCACATCTGTACCTGACTACTGGGAAAAACATAGCTTTGACTATACGGAACTTTGTTGGCAAAGTAATGTCTCTGCTTTTTAATATGCTGTCTAGGTTTGTCATAGCTTTCCTTCCAAGAAGCAAGCATCCTTTAATTTCATGGCTGTGGTCACTGTCCACAGTGATTTTGAAGCCCCTCAAAGTAAAATCTGCCAATTTTTCCCCATCTACTTGCATGAAGTTATGGTACTGGATGCCATGATCTTCTTTTTTGAATGTTGAGTTTTAAGCCAGCTTTTTCACTTTTCTCTTTTACCCTCATGAAGATGCCATTTAGCTTCTCTTTGCTTTCTGCCATTAGAGTGGTATCATTCTCTCTGACTAACAGCAAATGATATATTTGTCATACTTTGATATCAGAAAGGAGAGAACAAGTGGTTAAGTTGTTAAGTTTTGTGTGATATTCCTTTTAAATGAGAAAATATATCTATTTGCTAAAACCTAGCTTAAATACATTTTATATGGAATCTTGTAACCTTATAATTAAATTTAAAAGGAGTTAAGAGGAATTACAGAGAGACTATGTGGGAAGTGAGGAAAGAAAGCTACAAGTTTTCTCAGAAATAAGTGCACGGCTGAGACGTAAAGGCTACATACAAAAGCTGGTTTCAGTGCTCACTCTGTGTTTTCTCCTGATCTCCACCCAGGGTGTCCCTGATCTTTTAGGGAGTCCCTTACATGGTGGCTTCTCTGGTGGCTCAGATGGTAAAGAATCTCCTGCCTGCAATCCAGGAGACCCAGATTCGATCCCTGGGTTGGGAAGATCCCTGGAGGAGGAAATGTCAACCCTCTCCAGTATTCTTGCCTGGAGAATCCCATGGACAGAGGAGCCTGGCAGGCTACAGCCTTTGGGGTCACAAAGAGTCGGACATGACTGAGCGACTAACACTTGACATGATAGAGACCTGAGAGAAGGCAGGAAAATACTGTGAAGTGATTTAACAGGAGGAGAAAGAACCCAAAGAAGATCTGCTTAGGAAAACCATTTCAAGATCTACACTTCTTCTATTAAAATTCCTGAGTCCTCACACCTTGTTGTCCTGAAATCCTAGTGACACACATCAGATCTACACTTTTTGGAAGTGAGGAGCTGAGCTGGAAAATGGGGCAAAACATGGCCAAGTGGGACAGAACAGAACTCCCTCTAGAGGACAGCCTGTGGTTAATACAGAACAAGGACCCGGATATCTGAGTCAGCAGCATGAGGGGCAAACATTTTGTCTTTCTTCATGTGCTGAAACGTAGGTCGCTGACCAGTTTTCTTAAGCCAGCCCCATTTGTCTTACTGTCAGTTACTTACTGAAATTCCTCTAGATGCTGGCAATAGGTTTTGCTTTGGGTTTGATGCTGTGTGAATCCACAAACTTTCAGCATGGAAGTCAGAGAAACTTCCTAGGCAGGTGTCTTTTTTTCACTTCAAAGGGTAAACTTTGTAGATGAATAAATAAACAGATGAGAAATTCTTAGGAAAACACTTTTAACTTCCATACCTAAAGCCCATCTCTGATTGGATATATTGAATTTATTAGTATCCAATAAGAGCAGCAAGTGATCCATTTTAAGTCACGTTAGATTATTTGTGTTTCTCAAAATAAACACACTTTATTAGGTACTTTATATAGAAGTAGAAACATCAAGTTGTGAGTGTGTGTGTGTGTGTGGTTGTTCTTGGAGCCTCTAACTCCGGGGCTCATAATAAATGATTCTATTCTCCTTCCATAATTTGGTCAGTTCAGTTGCGCTGGCCTCCCTCTACAATATTTTTGCTGATGATTTTTTTTCAATTTCTAATACTCTACAGATTTCAACTCCTGAAATTTTATACCTGAAGCCTTGCTATGAAATATTCAAAAGATGCTATATTTCATACTGCTGAATAAGCAGTTTGTTTATTCTCCCTTGGCAAGTATGCTGCATAACATTGTTTCTAGGAAGGGAGTTTATGTGGGATGATTAAAAATTCCATTTTCATAACCTGTCTCTGATAGACGGCCCATCCAGCCCCAATATTTGTAGAAAACTATTAAACTGTAGATTATAAAAATACACTTCAGCAAGTGGCTTTCATTTCCATTTTACTCAGAGGATGACTTTTAGGCAAGAACTTCCCCATTATCCTTCAGAATGACTCTTTATATATTTATCCTTTTTGATTTTCTTCTTTTATCAGACAGGAAGGACAAATATTTCTCCTTTCCGAAGCTGACCACTCTATCTGTGGCCTGAGTCCAGCACTAACTATCTCTTCTGAGCCCCAACTCTCTTATTCATTTTCCTTCTAATATTGTAATCTCTCTTTTCCACTGCTTGTTTCTTCTCTTCCTTCAAATATACACTGGCCTTTATTTATTAATAGAATTTTTTTTTCATTTGACTTCCATTTTACTTCAGCCAGTCCAAAGAAGCTATTTTAGCTTTTGTTTGAACCATCAAATTCTGACCTTAATCCTATGCAATTTAGTCTAACCTTTCTGATAATATTGAATATGCAGTCGAGTTTGCCAATAACCTTCTAGTTGCCAATTCTAATATTTTTCTCATTCCTCTTTTTCTTCGCTATTGGCAACTATTGACCAATCTGTCTTAAACTCTCTACCCTTGAATTTCATATTACTTTACATTGATTTTCTTCTCAATTCTTAGTCTGCTTATTTTCTTGTCCCTTTTCCTTTTCTGACTCCCTTTTCCTTTTCTGACTCCTTTCTGGCCCCTTATACCATTAATTTCTTAGCACTAATATCACTGCCTTTTTCTCTTCTTCAAGTTCTTTCCTAAGAGATTTCACCCATTTATAGGGCTTCCTTTTTTTACCACTCACCCACCATTCTGGGTATCAATACAGATATGTATTTACAATATCTCCTGATCACCAATCCAAATTTGCTTCTTCTTGTTGAATTATTTTACCTAAAGGACCAGTTTTTACTCTCAAAGCAAATCAAAAACAGAAAACAGAATAGCCAAGTGAACCAAAGCCCAAGGCAGCAATGGCACCCCACTCCAGTACTCTTGGCGGGAAAATCCCACGGACCGAGGAGCCTGGTGGGCTGCAGTCCATGGGGTCGCGAAGAGTCGGACACGACTGAGTGACTTCACTTTCACTTTTCACTTTCATGCATTGGAGAAGGAAATGGCAACCCACCCCAGTGTTCTTGCCTGGAGAATCCCAGGGACGGGGAGCCTGGTAGGCTGAAGTCCATGGGGTCGCTAAGAGTCGGGCACGACTGAGCGACTTCACTTTCACTTTTCACTTTCATGCATTGGAGAAGGAAATGGCAACCCATTCCAGTGTTCCTGCCTGGAGAATCCCAGGGACAGAGGAGCCTGGTGGGCTGCCGTCTATGGGGTCGCACAGAGTCGGACACGACTGAAACGACATAGCAGCAGCAGCAGCAGCATAAAATAAATAATAAACTAAACAATTCCCCCTCAAATTCTACAGAACTTATTACCCTTCCTTCAAAATAAGAAACGAGTCTCTATGCTTAGGTTAACTTTTTTTTTGATCTGTTGCCTATAATTCCTTCAGGTTCTTTAGCTTACTGGAGGTAATTATTTGTGGCTCGTCCCCCCTCCCCTTTCTCCTCCCCCCTCCCCTTTCTCCTCCCCCCTCCCCTTTCTCCTCTCCCCTCCCCTTTCTCCTCCCCCCTCCCCCTTCTCCTCCCCCTTCCCCCTCCCCTCCCACCTTCCCTCTCCCCATTCCCTGCTCTGGTCAAGCAGCCTCTGAGGCCCATAGGAAGTCAGGGTCAGCATGGACTAGAAGTCAAACCAGGAGGGATAGAGACCTCCTAACCAACACTTTGGGTGTGATGGCCACCACACTATTGATCAGGAACAGTTTATGATTGCTGAGGTCCAGTGTGAGAGGCAGACGCAGGGCTCCTTGTTCAAAAATTATGAAGAATTTTAGGTGGCAGCAGAAGCTCATTAAACCAAATGTGGTCTCCATCAAAGCACAGCACCCTGCGTGGCTTCCTGTCACAAGCTTGTGATGCCAGCCTTGCTGTTCACCATCCTGAGCAGCAGAACCCCTGTCAGTGAAATGAAGAGGCTGACTGACATGATCTCTAAGGTGACATCCCATTTTGCTCTAAAATTCAGTCCTTCTAAGCCGCCTTCCTCTACAACAACTCCTGGATCCCTGCCTTGATTCCTTTCCCACCTTGCCAGTTATAGCAATGCCCAACCATGTGCGGGTAATTTCATTTTTACCTATCTCCAATCTTTCTTCAATCCATTTTACTTAGATTTTTAGCTCCAAACATTATTCCTAAATTAAAGGTTCAAGTTCAGACTTGACTTAGGCATCCATATTGCTGTCCAACCTTATAAGATCACTGTATTAATTGCCTAGGGCTGCCATAACAAAATCCCACAAATGTGTTTTCTCACAACTCCAGAGGCTACACCGTCCAAGATCAAGAGCAAAGTGTCAGTAGGGTCGGTGTCCAGTAAGGCCGCTCGCTCTCTTTGGTTTCCAGTTGGGTACCCTCTCGCCACGTCCTCACATGGTCTTTTCTCTGTGATCACACATCCCTGGTGTCTCTCCCTGATCCTGTAAGGACAGAAGTCATATTGGATTAAGGCTCCACCCTTTTTAAATTGATTTAATTTTTGGCCATGTCTTCTGCTTGACTGTCATCTCCCTTTCCTCTGAATCTCAAAGCCATTTAAGGTCCTCCCCACTCTTTTAAGATCTTGTGTCCTCCTCTAACTGCAGCCTTATATACCTAGTGATCCCAATGAGTACCTAGCTTCTTTAAGGAAGAGACTGTGTCCTATAACAGTGCTTCTCAAATTCAACATGCATAAGCTCTCCCTGGGTTTCCTAGGTGGCTCAGTGGTAAAGAACCTGTCTGCAAAAATGCAAGAGATGTGAGGAGATGGGTTGGATCCCAGGGTCAGGAAGATCCCCTGGAGAAGGGCATGGTAACCCACTCCAGTATTCTGGTCTGGAGAATCCCATGGACAGAGGAGCCTGGCAGGCTACAGTCCATGGAGTCACAAAGAATTGGACATGACTTAGCAATTGAGCATGCAAGCTCCCCCTGGGGCTCTTGTTGGTAGCTGATTCTGAGTCAGTAGCTGGTGGGACCTAGGATCCTGCATTTCTAACAAACTCCCAGGTGATGCTGGTGCTGCTGTTCCATGGGTTTCATTTGAGCAGCTGAGGAAAAGGTTCCCCTTTCTCACTCTCCTTTTCCTTACAAACAAGCAGCATGCAGATATTTTCATAATGGATTATACTCTATTGATTAAATTCCTCTTAACCTTCATGTTTTAATTCCATTTAGACCCAGGATGCTGGGCAGCGTGGAAAGCTGTGATCTCTGGAGTTAAAGTCTAGGAAAGGTAACATTTACTTAGACATTTATGTGGCTCTGTGTTCTTTGTTAGGGGACCACAGGGTAAAGTGGATAATAAAGCAGCAATTCCAATCAGTTAAAGTTCAATTTTCCTCCACAACATAAAAGTTTGTAGGCCTCTATTTCCAAGAGGAGGCTAAGCATACACTGCGGTGGGTTGGGTAGAGCAAGAATGGAACACATTGCGTTTATTCTTTGAACATGCAGTACATTTACTTCATGTGAAATTATTTATCTCTTAGCATTTACTTTATTCTGGAGGAAAAATATAAATGTCCTTAGGGGATTTCGTTTTGTGAAGCCTATTCTTTTACTCTTGTCCTTCTCACTTTCGACATACAATAACTTTTGATGCATTAAATTCTAATGAATAAGAACACATTTTAAAGGCCTTTCTTTGTATTTTATTCAGTAGCTGATTTTAGTTGCCTACAAAATGCTTTCTAAATTCAGTTTCTTATCATGGGTTCCATCCAGAATAAAATATATACGGCCCCTGGAGCACACAGCTGTTTATGTACCAGGCCAGTATGTCTCAGGGAGAGGTCTGCACGATGCACAGGCTATAATTTAAAAAATAAAAATAAAATCCCAACTCCACATCAAGTATTTAGAGCTGCTCAGTGGGAAGAAAAGACAGAAAAGGAGAAAGGAAGGCTGCTTATTAATTAGCTCCTTTTGCCTTGAACATTTCTACGCTGTTTTTAAGTCATCTATTTTCACATACAGTGTTTCAGAGCATATTCTGGCATGTTTTAAAGTCAAATGGAAGATAGAGGGTCTGAAAGATGCAGACATTTCTAGAAAATTAAATTCTTTTACAACATTTTTCAGTAACATGTTCTGAGAACTGAAGAAGAGCCTGTGTCTAAGTTATCACCTTTTCAAAGAATGCAGAGGGTGGGGTGGGGCAGAACAACCTACAAGCCTTTTTTGGGAAAGGAGATGCCTTCTAGGGGTGCTGCCCTCAGGGAATTCCTAGAGGAGGAATTTTCAAAGTGCCTTTAGCAAAGTGCTGATCTTGCGATAAGCCAGAAACTCAGAGCAGTCCTTAGGACTGCTGTCTGCCATCATGACAGCCAGTCCAATCAGCTCAGTTCAGTTGCTCAGTCGTGTCCGACTCTTTGCGACCCCATGAATCCCAGCACGCCAGGCCTCCCTGTCCATCACCAACTCCTGGAGTTCACTCAAACTCATGTCCATCGAGTTGGTGATGCCATCCAGCCATCTCATCCTCTGTCGTCTCCTTCTCCTCCTGCCCTCAATCCCTCCCAGCACCAGGGTCTTTTCCAATGAGTTAACTCTTCGCATGAGGTGGACAAAATATTGGAGTTTCAGCTTTAGCATCAGTCTTTCCAATGAACACCCAGGACTGATCTCCTTTAGGATGGACTGGTTGGATCTCCTTGCAGTCCAAGGGACTCTCAAGAGTCTTCTCCAACACCACAGTTCAAAAGCATCAATTCTTTGGTGCTAAAGTTTCTTCACAGTCCAACTCTCATATCCGTACATGACCATTGGAAAAACCATAGCCTTGACTAGATGGACCTTTGTTGACAAAGTAATATTTCTGCCTTTTAATATGCTATCTAGGTTGGTCATAACTTTCCTTCCAAGGAGTAAGCATCTTTTAATTTCATGGCTGCAATCACCATCTGCCGTGATTTTGGAGCCCCCCAAAATAAAGTCTGACACTGTTTCCACTGTCTCCCCATCTACTTTCCATGAAGTGATGGGACCGGATGCCATGATCTTCATTTTCTGTATGTTGAGCTTTAAGCCAACTTTTTCACTCTCCTCTTTCACTTTCATCAAGAGGCTTTTTAGTTCCTCTTCATTTTCTGCCATAAGGGTGGTGGCATCTGCATATCTGAGGTTATTAATATTTCAATAGTCCAATCAAGTACCCCCAAAATCCTGTCCTACATCTGCTAGATGCTGTGAGTCCAAGGACAAAGGGCTCTGACTCTGCTAAGAGTTTCATGTCAAGAAGCTTAAAGACATTGGTGACAGAGCCAAGTGTGACATGCTACACAAACCTGCGTGTCAAGGCCACCATGAAGAAGAGACATCACCACCATGTAGCAGCTCTTTCTCGAGCATGGCTGTCTCAGCCATGCTTTCTCTGCCAGGCTCCTAAAGGACATGATGGGCTTTTCCATTCAGTTTTAAGTCTTATCAGTTGCTGTAAAGTCAACTCTGTTTGTTATTGGCAAGGGTGGAATCTGGTCATGGTTTTCCCATTGTCATGGCCAACAAAGATAAGTTAGCTCAGTATAAAGTACAGCCATGAAATTAAAAGATGCTTACTCTTTGGAAGGAAAGTTATGACCAACCTAGATAGCACGTTAAAAAGCAGAGACATTACTTTGCCAACAAAGGTCCATCTAGTCAAGGCTATGGTTTTTCCAGTGGTCATGAATGGATGTGAGAGTTGGACTGTGAAGAAACCTTAGCACCAAAGAATCGATGCTTTTGAACTGTGGTGTTGGAGAAGACTCTTGAGAGTCCCTTGGACTGCAAGGAGATACAACCAGTCCATCCTAAAGGAAATTAGTCCTGAATATTCATTGGAAGGACTGATGTTGAAGCTGAAACTCCAATACTTTGGCCACCTGTTGCGAAAAGCTGACTCATTTGAAAAGACCCTGATGCTGGGAAGGATTGAGGGCAGGAGGAGGAGACGACAGAGGATGAGATGGTTGGATGGCATACTGACTCAATGGACATGAGTTTGAGTGAACTCCAGGAGTTGGTGATGGACAGGGAGGCCTGGCATGCTGAAGTCCATGGGGTTGCAAAGAGTCAGACACGACTGAGCAACTGAAGTGAACTGAACTGAAAGTGTCCTTCGGGCATGATGTTATACAGGATGATACAAGTCTTCTTCAGGTTTGTTATTAGTCTCTTGTACTATATTTTCACCAATTTCAAATGTCTTGGAAACTAGATGATTGATTGATTGCTTCATCCAACCATGGGCCTATTCTTTCATCCATCCATCTGTCAAATGTTTATTGAGTGCTTACTACATGAGAAAGTCATTCATCATACTTATACTCAGGAGACTCACAGATGAGGGAAGAAGACGGACCAGTAAGATGAGGACTATGGTTTAGTGTAACAGGTGGGGAGAGAAAATAGCTCACAGGGAGCTGGAGCCTCCTGAGGAGAGACGCCTAAATCAGTGCAAGAACAGTGTTCCCATCTCCAGGGGACACCACGCACATTGCAGGGTGAGTGAATGACACTTCCAGGGGATGTTCAGTGCACAGTCTACTCAGTCTGCAGAGGGAAACTGGGTTTGCAGGAGAAGCTGGTATTTGCCATACCCCCAGAGAGGTCAGTATGGAGGCAAGAGGACTGTGTCTGTGAGCTGTATATTGGATTTTGGGTTGATGGTAGAACAAATAAAGATCAGCAAGGTGTGGGCTTCCCTGGTGGCTCAGTGGTAAAGAATTTGCCTGCAATGTAGGAGATGCTAGAGACACGGATTCGATCTCTGGGCAGGAAGGATTCCCTGGAGGAGGGCATGGCAGCCCACTCCAGTATTCTTGCCTGGAGAATTCTATGGACAGAGGAGCCTGGTGGGCTACAGTCCATAGGATCGTAAAGAGTCAAACATGACTGAAGTGACTGAGCACTGAGCAGGAGAAGAAGAAGGGGATGGCAGAGGATGAGATGGTTAGGTAGCATCACCGACTCAATGCACAGAAATGTGAGCAAACTCCGTGAGATGGGGACAGACAGGGAAGACTGGCATGCTGCAGTCCATGGGGTCACAAAGAGTCGGACACTACTTGGCAATGGCACAACAACAAAAGGTCTGTGAAGCAGATTCTGTGGGGTCTGTCAGACAGGCCACAGGCATTTAAACTTCATCACTGTCGTGGAAACATATCTGACAGATGTTCAGCAGGGCAGAGCCTCGTCACTGGTGTGACACAGAGGTGGGGGGGAAGGTGTTGTGTCCTTAGTGTCTTCGGGGGAGACTTCAAAGTAACCCCAGAACTGTGCTGCCCATTCCTGGTCCCAGGAGAGCACAGGATAAGGGGTAGACCCAGAGAGGGAAACCCGACCTCTCTTCTGACACTTCACAGTTTTGCTTGCGGCTGGTCCCTGTTGGTCTCCTGGGTGGTTTTTAGTGATGTTTATCGCCTGCGAAGTTGGAAGTTCCTCAAAGGAGTCCAAGAGAGTTCTCTCACCAGCCGTCGGGTCTCTTGCTGTGCCCTTAAGCAGACTGGCATAAAATTGTGACCTAAACCAGCCTCACCATCAGAGGGTAGCTTTGCTGTGTGTCTCTAGGAACCTTACCTTGCTTAGTAGCTTCAAGAGTCCAAACGACTGATGACATAAAATGGTGCTGAAGGACTGGTGAATGCAAAAAGAGGGCTCAGTGATTTTCCTGGGCTTCAGCACATGTGGAAAGCAGCAGAGCTGTAGCCAGGCTCTTAGAAGACTGTAAGAAAGAGCTTAGGTCATCCTTATGTGAACCATCCCAGTACTGGGAACGCTCAGTCTTACATCCTAACGATCGTCTCCAGTGAAAGAGAAATCTCAGCTAGGATCAGTACTCACTTCACTGGTGATTTTGAAACCATGGTCAGCATACCTTTTAAAATATAGATTCATGGTTCTTGTCCCTAAGCTGCTGGACCAGAATATCTGTTGAGAAGCCTGCAGATCTGTATTTTAACAAGCTCTGCTGCCTGTGTGACTTTTTATGAAAATTTGAGAACTACTACATGGACTGTTCTTATGTATGTTGCTATGTAGTTATCTGTCAAAATATCTAGAAATCTTTAAACATTTAAAAGTTACAGGCAACAATTCTGGAAAAAAAAATGACTCTGATTTTCAGCTATAATTCTCTGATGATTGAATCAGCAGATCCAATGCCAACGGACATCTCTCCCCAAACACTGCAGTTTATTGTTAGCTATGTTTCAGAGCAAGCATCCAGCCTCAAAGAAATGATAGAACTTAGTTTAAAACATAAAAGTCAATGTGTAGAAACCAAGGATTTATTAGCAAAAATATTCTGTAAGCCCTACAACATTGACATTCAAATGCTATACATTTCATAGAGATTTAACTTACTAGGAAATGCCAGTATAGCATATACCATATCCTTAATATAAGGAGCCATGGCTGCAGGGGCACAGGAGGGCCTAGAGGAGCTATCCCATGTTGAAGGTCAGGAAGGGCGGCGTTGAGGAGGATACCCTTTGTCCAAGGTAAGGAGCAGTGGCTGTGCTTTGCTGGAGGAGCCATGAAGAAATACCCCATGCCCAAGGTAAGAGAAACCCAAGTAAGATGGTAGGTGTTGCAAGAGGTCATCAGAGGGCAGACACACTGAAACCATACTCACAGAAAACTAGTCAATCTAATCACACTAGGACCACAGCCTTGTCTAACTCAATGAAACTAAGCCATGCCCGTGGGGCAACCCTAGAGGAGTGGGTCATGGTGGAGAGATCTGACAGAATGTGGTCCACTGGAGAAGGGAATGGCAAACCACTTCAGTATTCTTGCCTTGAGAACCCCATGAACAGTATGAAAAGGCAAAATGATAGGGTACTGAAAGAGAAACTCCCCAGGTCAGTAGGTGCCCAATATGCTACTGGAGATCAGTGGAGAAATAACTCCAGAAAGAATGAAGGGGTGGAGCCAAAGCAAAAAAGAATACCCAGCTGTGGATGTGACTGGTGATAGAAGCAAGGTCCGATGCTGTAAAGAGCAATATTGCATAGGAACCTGGAATGTCAGGTCCATGAATCAGGGCAAATTGGAAGTGGTCAAACAAGAGATGGCAAGAGTGAATGTCAACATTCTAGGAATCAGCAAACTCAAATGGACTGGAATGGGTGAATTTAACTCAGATGACCATTATATCTACTACTGTGGGCAGGAATCCCTCAGAAGAAATGGAGTAGCCATCATGGTCAACAAAAGAGTCCGAAATGCAGTACTTGGATGCAATCTCAAAAATGACAGAATGATCTCTGTTCGTTTCCAAGGCAAACCATTCAATATCACAGTAATCCAAGTCTATGCCCCAACCAGTAATGCTGAAGAAGCTGAGTTGAACAGTTCTATGACGACCTACAAGACCTTTTAGAACTAACACCCAAAAAAGATGTCCTTTTTATTATAGGTGACTGGAATGCAAAAGTAGGAAGTCAAGAAACACCTGGAATAACAGGCAAATTTGGCCTGGGAATACGGAATGAAGCAGGGCAAAGACTGATAGAGTTTTGCCAAGAAAATGCACTGGCCATAACAAACACCCTCTTCCAACAACACAAGAGAAGACTCTATACATGAACATCACCAGATGGTCAACATCGAAATCAGATTGATTATATTATTTGCAGCCAAAGATGGAGAAGCTCTATACAGTCAGTAAAAACAAGACCAGGAGCTGACTGTGGCTCAGACCACGAACTCCTTATTGCCAAATTCAGACTTAAATTGAAGAAAGTAGGGAAAACCACTACACCATTCAGGTATGACCTAAATCAAATCCCTTATGATTATACAGTGGAAGTGAGAAATAGATTTAAGGCCTAGATTTGATATATAGAATGCCTGATGAACTATGGAATGAGGTTCATGACATTGTACAGGAGACAGGGATCAAGACCATCCGCATGGAAAATAAATGCAAAAAAGCAAAATGGCTGTCTGGGGAGGCCTTACAAATAGCTGAAATGAAGAGAAGCAAAAAGCAAAGGAGAAAAGGAAAGATATAAGCATCTGAATGCAGAGTTCCAAAGAATAGCAAGAAGAGATAAGAAAGCCTTCCTCAGCAATCAATGCAAAGCAATAGAGGAGAACAAAAGAATGGGAAAGACTAGAGATCTCTTTAAGAAAATTAGAGATACCAAGGGAACATTTCATGCAAAGATGGGCTCGATAAAGGACAGAAATGGTATGGACCTAACAGAAGCAGAAGATATTAAGAAGAGATAGCAAGAATACCCAGAAGAACTGTACAAAAAAGATCTTCATGACCCAGATAATCATGATGGTGTGATCACTGACCTAGAGCCAGACATCCTGGAATGTGAAGTCAAGTGGGCCTTAGAAAGCATCACTACGAACAAAGCTAGTGGAGGTGATGGAGTTCCAGTTGAGCTATTTCAAATCCTGAAAGATGATGCTGTGAAAGTGCTGCACTCAATATGCCAGCAAATTTGGACAACTCAGCAGTGGCCACAGGACTGGAAAAGGTCAGTTTTCATTCCAATCCCAAAGAAAGGCAATGCCAAAGAATGCTCAAACTACCACACAATTGCACTCATCTCACACACTAGTAAAGTAATGCTCAAAATTCTCCAAGCCAGGCTTCAGCAATATGTGAACTGTGAACTTCCTAATGTTCAAGCTGGTTTTAGAAAAGGCAGAGGCAAAACTAATACAATTATGTAAAGTTTAAAAATAAAATAAAATTAAAAAAAAAAGAAAAGGCAGAGGAACCAGAGATCAAATTGCCAACATCTGCTGGATCATGGAAAAAGCAAGAGAGTTCCAGAAAAACATCTATTTCTGCTTTATTGCCTATGACAAAGCCTTTGACTGTGTGGATCACAGTAAACTGTGGAAAATTCTGAAAGAGATGGGAATACCAGACCACCTGATCTGCCTCTTGAGAAATTTGTATGCAGGTCAAGAAGCAACAGTTAGAACTGGACATGGAACAACAGACTGGTTCCAAATAGGAAAAGGAGTACATCAAGGCTGTATATTGTCACCCTGCTTATTTAACTTATATGCAGAGTACATCATGAGAAACGCTGGACTGGAAGAAACACAAGCTGGAATCAAGATTGCTGGGAGAAATATCAATAACCTCAGATATGCAGATGACACCACTCTTATGGCAGAAAGTGAAGAGGAACTAAAAAGCCTCTTGATGAAAGTGAAAGTGGAGAGTGAAAAAGTTGGCTTAAAGCTCAACATTCAGAAAACTAAGATCATGGCATCTGGTCCCATCACTTCATGGGAAATAGATGGGGAAACAGTGTCAGACTTTATTTTTGGGGCTCCAAAATCACTGCAGATGGTGACTGCAGCCATGAAATTAAAAGACACTTACTCCTTGGAAGGAAAGTTATGACCAACCTAGATAGCATGTTCAAAAGCAGAGATATTACTTTGCCAACAAAGGTCTGTCTAGTCAAGGTTATGGTTTTTCCAGTGGTCATGTATGGATGTGAGAGTTGGACTGTGAAGAAGGCTGAGCACTGAATAATTGATGCTTTTGAACTGTGGTGTTGGAGAAGACTCTCGAGAGTCCCTTGGACTGCAAGGGGATCCAACCAGTCCATTCTGAAGGAGATCAGCCCTGGGATTTCTTTGGAAGGAATGATGCTAAAGCTGAAACTCCAGTACTTGGGCCACCTCATGCGAAGAGTTGACTCATTGGAAAAGACTCTGATGCTGGGAGGGATTGGGGGCAAGAGGAGAAGGGGACAACAGAGGATGAGATGGCTGGATGGCATCACTGACTCGATGGACGTGAGTCTGGGTGAACTCTGGGAGTTGGTGATGGACAGGGAGGCCTGGCATGCTGCGATTCATGGGATCCCAAAGAGTCGGACATGACTGAAGGACTGAATTGAACTGAACTGAATATATAGTCTCTTTTGCCATGTTAGGTAACACAGTCACAAGTTATAGGGATTAGGGCATGGAAAATTTTGTGAGGCTATTAGTGCACCTACCACAGTCCCCCACTCTGCCTTGGAAGATTCACATAAACCCCAAATGCAAAATGCATTCACTTTACCCCAAGCTCCTGAAAGTTTCAACCCATTACAGGGTCAACACAAGACCAAAAATCTCATCTAAATATCATCTTGAAAGTGAAAGTGTGAAAGAAAGTGTTAGTTGCTCGGTCATGTCCAACTCTTTGTGACCCCATGGGCTGCAGCCTGTCAGGCTTCTCTGTCCATGGGATTCTCCAGGCAAGGATGCTGGAGTGGGTCACCATTCCCTTCTCCAGAGGATTTGCCTGACCCAGAGATCCAACCCGAGTCTCCTGCATTGCAGGCAGATTCTTTCCCATCTGAGCCACCAGGGAAGGACAGAAGTCCCAAATCTTATCGTTTATCAAAATTTACTGTAGGTAAGGTTCTAGATGCAATCCATTCTGCACGCAATTCCTCTCTATTTGTGAACCTGTGAAATGAAAAAAGAAAAGTTATCTGCCCCTAAAATACAATGTTGGAGTGGGCATAGAATAATAGTTATAGACATTCTGGTTCAATGAAGGAGAAAATGGAAAGAAATTCAAGTCACTGGTCCCACACAATTTAGAGATCCAACTGGGCAAACTTAGTGAGATTTCAACATTGGGAGTAATCCTCTGGCGTTCAGGACAGCTCTGTGGAATCATGACTCTGCCCTCTGGGTTCTCAGCTCTCCCCTCAGAGGCATGAATGTTGGTTAATTTTCTCCTATGTCTGTATTTTCAAAATTTCATTTGGGTATTTACTTCTAAATTCATCCCAATGTGGCTGGAAAACATGCAGATAGATATTTCTCTATTATTGCTTTCCTTGTGTCAATGAGACATTTTTATATGTACCATTTTAATCTGCTTCTGTTTCTTTTACTATATTGTCTTCAGTTATTTTCTAAATTGTTATTCAGGGGATTACAATTAACCTCTTAATTTAAAACAATCTATTATAATTTGGCTTGACATGAGCTTTCTTTGAACAGCATACAGAAACTTTGTTCTCATCACCCCTTCCCCCTGCTTTGTACCCTTATCATCATAAGGATTACACTTTGTACATTGCGTATGGATCAACACAGTTTTGGGATTACCGCTTTATCCAGGTGTCTTTTAAATCAGATAGATGGGAAGCATTAGGAGCAAAACTACATTGTCTTTGTACTCACTATGCAGTTACTTCTTGGGCGCCCTCCATTTCTTCGTGTGGATTCTAGTTACTGTCCAGTGTTTTCTTCTATTTCACCTTGAAGGGCTGTATTTCTTGTAGTGTTTGTCTGCTAACGATGGATTCTCTCCATTTTTATTGACTTGAAAGTACTTTAGTTTCTTCTTCACTTTTAACGGACAGTGTTGCTTGGGTAACAGCACTTTGAACATTTCCTCGCCACTGCACTCTGGCCGCCACTATTTTGATGAGACATCTCTCGTTTGTGATGGACCTTTTCCCTCTTGCTGATTTCAAGATTATTTGTTTGTTGACAATTTGAGAGGTACAAGTATGGATCTCTTTCAGTTTATCCTGCTTTGTGTATTCTGAGATCTTCAGATGTCCAGATTAAAAATTTTCATCAAATTTAAGAAGCTATTGGTCTTTATTTCTTCAAATAGTCTTTCTGCTTTTTTCCCCCTCTCTCTGCTTATGGGGCTCTCATTCATTATCCATGTAATTGGTATGTTTGATATTATTTCACTCTGTTCATTTTTAAATTAATTTTTCCTTTAATTGCTTAAACTGTATGATCTCAATTGAAATATGGTCAAATTGGCTATTTTTTTATTCTGACATTTCAAATCTGCAGCTGACACCTTTGGTGATTTTTTTCCACTATTGTAATTTTCAACTCCAGAATTTCTGTTTGGTTACTTCTATAATTTCTATCTGTTTAATGATATTCTCTGTTTGGTAAGACAGAATTCTCACATTTTAAAAGATTTTTTTCACACATGTAATCCTTTAATTCTTTAATCATATTTTACATATCTGATTTAAGAAGTCTTTTTTTAGTTTGTTCAATATCTGGACTTCCTCAGGGACATTTTTTATTGATTGCTTTTTTTCTGTTTATGTGCCATATCTTCCTGTTTCTTTGCATATTTTGTAACTTTTTGTTGAGATTTGAATATTTTAAATAATATAATGGATATTATATATTATAATTATTTATATATAAACATTTATTTATATAGAATTATTATATAATTAAATAATTATTTATATATAATTATATTATAATAATTCATTATATTATAATATAATGAATATTTTAAATAATATAATGCACACACACATGTGTGCATGCATGTGTGTTCTGTCACTCAGTTGTGTCCCGCTATTTGAGACCCCATGGACTGTACCTGGCCAGGCTCCTCTACCCATGGAATTTTCCAGGTAAGAATGCTGGAGTCAGTTGCCATTCCCTTCTCCAGGGGCTCTTCCTGACCCAGGGATCGAATTGGCATCTCCTGTAACTCCTGTCTTGGCAGACAGATTCTTTTACCATAGAGCTACCTGGGAAGACTTTTACTATAATATATATACATATGTATAATTACACATTATATATTGCATCTCTTATAATTGTATATAATTACCTAATGAAAGTGAAAGAGGAGAGTGAAAATTTTGGCTTAAAGCTCAACATTCAGAAAACTAAGATCATGGCATCTGGTCCCATCACTTCATGGGAAATAGACGGGGAAACAGTGGAAACAGTGTCAGACTTTATTTTTCTGGGCTCCAAAATCACTGCAGATGGTGATTGCAGCTATGAAATTAAAGACGCTTACTCCTTGGAAAGAAAGTTATGACCAACCTAGACAGCATATTCAAAAGCAGAGACATTATTTTGCCAACAAAGATCCATCTAGTCAAGGCTATGGTTTTTCCTGTGGTCATGTATGGATGTAAGAGTTGGACTGTGAAGAAAGCTGAGCACCAAAGAATTGATGCTTTTGAACTGTGGTGTTGGAGAAGACTCTTGAGAGTCCCTTGGAATGCAAGGAGATCCAACCAGTCCATCCTAAAGGAGATCAGTCCTGGGTGTTCATTGGAAGGACTGATGTTGAAGCTGAAACTCCAATACTTTGGCCACCTGGTGCGAAGAGTTGACTCATTTGAAAAGACCCTGATGCTGGGAGGGATTGGAGGCAGGAGGAGAAGGGGACGACAGAGGATGAGATGGTTGGATGGCATCCCTGACTCGATGGAAATGAGTTTGAGTGAACTCCGGGAGTTTGTGATGGACTGGGAGGCCTGGCGTGCTGCGATTCATGGGGTCGCAAAGAGTTGGACACAACTGAGCAACTGAACTGGATTGAACTGATATGATGTAAAATATGCATTATATATAATACTATGTATAATATGTATATGTATATAATAAAATGATAAGTTTGGAACTCCCGTGTCTATTCCCCATTCCACAGGGTTTTTCTTTTGTTGTTGTTATTTGTTTAATGACTATTTCTTTGTTCTGTGACCTTCCTGGACTAATTCTTTATGATCTGTATTCTTTGTCATTTGTGGCCACTAATGTCTCTGCTTGTTTATCCTGTTGTTGTTGTTCAGTGGCCTAGTCGTGTCTGACTCTTTGTGACCCCATGGACTGCAGCATGCTAGGCCTCCCTGTCTCTCACCATCTTCCGGAGTTTGCTCAAGTTCATGTCCATTGCATTGCTGATGCCATCCAGCCATCTCATCCTCTAAAGCCCTCTTCTCCTACTACCCCCAGTCCTTCCCAGCATTAGAGACTTTTCCAATGAGTCTGCTGTTTGCTGCTGGTGACCAAAATACTGGAGCTTCAGTGGTCAGCTAATGAACAGAACCAGTAAGTCTTCCAGGTTTTGTGGAGTGGTCCTTTGTCTGTGCTGAATGCACTTGCCGGCAGTTGCCAACTCTTCCTCACCTTTTATTTCCCCATGTTTGCACAGAGCTTCATGATCAGTCAAAAATAAGAGATCAGTAAACTCCCAGGTCTTCCCTGAGTATGCGCACAGGGAAGGACTTCTAGATTTCCAGGAATATTCTGGAAGTTTTAAAAGCTCTCTCTGAGCATCTATGGGGTTGCACAGAATAGGACACGACTGAAGTGACTTAGCAGCTGAGCTTCTTACTCCCTAGTTTCTTTTAAATGTTTTACTAAGCTTCTTGTTAGCTCCAAGAGGAATCACTGCCTTGGGCAGTTGTAATGTTAAACAATTGCTGCTGATTGTTTTCAGCAAGTGGTTGCACAGAGTGATCTCTGACCCACTCTGCTGCTGCTGCTGCTAAGTTGCTTCAGTTGTGTCTGACTCTGTGCGACCCCATAGACAGCAGCCCATCAGGCTCCCCCATCCCTGGGGTTCTCCAGGCAAGAACACTGGAGTGGGTTGCCATTTCCTTCTCCAATGCATGAAAGTGAAAAGTGAAAGTGAAGTCGCTCAGTCATGTCCGACTCTTAGCAACCCATGGACTGCAGCCACCAGGCTCCTCTGTCCATGGGAATTTCCAGGCAAGAGTACTGGAGTGGGGTGCCATCACCTTCTCCACTGACCCACTCAGCTTCACCCAAAACCTGCAAGGCTGCTGACTTTCACAGCTACTGTGGTTGTGAGCCTGCTTGCTTTTCAAGGCTGCTCCAGAGCTACAGAGGTGGGAATGGGGAGAGGCCAAGTTAAAACACCACACCACCTGTGGGAAGTTCTTACGAAGATTCAGCTGCTTTTCTTGAATAATTCTCCTTAGATTGTTGTGAGCCAAATTTAATTTGGTTAATTTCTAGAGTTCTAAACATTTTATCTATTTTTGCAAGTGTTCCTGTTGCTTTAATGGAAGAGTGGGTTTTCAGAGGTCATTACTCTTATCATGCCAGAAGTGCTTCTCTTTCTGCCTTATTAAATTTTACTCATTTAGGACAGGGGTAGGCTGTCAATTCTGTTAGGATATCTATGTGCTCTTAAGATTTGAGTCTCTCCCAGATCTTCCAGTATACCTTGTGCTTTTCACAGACATTTCTCAATTGCCTATTTCTCATCTGTCTCTTTCATAAACTTCTAAATGCAAAGATCACGTTCTTCTCACTTCTTTATGCTCACTGCTTAGAAAAGTGCCTGGTACATGGACCCTGCTAACTATTGTTAAATAAGTGAATCTATCTGACCTACTTTTAAAACACATAAGTTTAAATAACCGATAGCCAACAGATATAATTTTGCTTGTTTCATTCAAAGTTTTAATTCTTTCAGTAATTTGTTTTGGGCATATTTGGTATTTTTACAGAGTGAAAATGTCTTTAAGAATAGATGGATATTTGCCCTATATTTCCAGACAATAGAAAATTAACTTAACCCTAAAGATTTTCCATTTTTTCTTCCTTCTATCCTCTCCTCTATGTCCATCTTGACATAAGAATTACCAAGATCAGACATCAAAGGAGAAAGTAACATAAGGATAGTCTTAGGAGTACATGTGGAAGAGAGAAAGGATAATCATACTTTTTTTCCTTGGTGATGAAGAGGTGGTGTTTATAGGCTGATTACATGAATATGTTTCATGATTTTTTTTTTTAATTCTAGCACCAGCAGCAGGGTTCCTTCAGCAGAAATCCTTGATTGAGGAGTTAAGGCAATGAGAAATAAGTGTGACTGCTAATTAGACACTTTGAATGAGCTGAGTGGGAAAACGAGCCATATAGAACAGCAGGGATTGCCTATACACTTTTGCTATCTGACAAACTAAATTTTAAGACCATAGAGGCAAAAGACATACTGCTATTCTCTCTGGACAGTTTTTATTTGGGAGACTTGTCAAGTCAATGAACATATTGGATAAATCAAGTGAAAAATGAATCACCCAAAAAGTACCCAACTCTTTAATGTACTTTCCAAAAAAGTCTTGATTAAATATCTGGCTGTTGAGTCTGGTGTGTCTAGTATATTCTACTATGTTATATGTAACAAATTCATAAGCTAACGATATCGACATTTTGATTAGCTGCTCTCTTTTCCTTTCATGCTTTTCTTTGTCGCTTAAACAGTAGCTGACTATTAACAGCCGAAGAACACAGAGACATATTCTATACAGCATAATACAATCACTTAGCATGCAGGGTGTGACTGATCTTTGTTCTGTATTACTCTGCCACAACCTTGGCAAGCCTGCATGAGTACCTGATGCACTTGAACTCCGTTTGTTACACTATCTCAACGCAAGAACATTAGTAATCAAGTCAAACATTAAAAGGTAAACGAACATATATATTCTCTCTGCAAGTCATCCATCCAGAAAATAACAGGTGCAAGTTGAAGAGAAACATGCCACAAGCACATGCAGTAAGCCTGAAACAAAGGTTTCAAATACAGGGTGTCAAACATTTCATAAGATTCAAAAGGGGAGTCACTTTTTCAGATCTTTAAAATAAATCTGCCTGATGAACCCTCAGATTCTTTCAGTTTTCTTTTGTCTTTTTTCAGTGTGTTGCCAAAAGGCTCAGGATGTTAGTTCTATTGGCAGAATCTTAAGAAACAGCAATCGACCCCTTTCTATTTGACATGCAAATTAAAAATAATAATTATAACAACTTTCTCTACAGTGTAACTCTGATTTATAGGGTTTTACTTTCAGGCCAATTTATATAATCAAATTAGGTAATTTGTTTCTAAATTACCTTCTTTGTTTTCTTCTTTTGCTCTAAGTAATTTATTTGCTTGTTTAGTGACACATCTCTCCTTGGTCTAGTTGCGTCATTGTTCAGACTTGCTCTAGATTTTGTACTGGGCCCGGACATATTTCCTGAAAAAACTGAAAAATGCAAATTTAGTTGTAAAGCTTCCCAATTCTTGGACATGAGGGACAACAAATTATCATTTCAAATAAATCTCAGTTCAATTTTCAACCCAGTGGAACAAGGTTCCATTGTGTTGCAGTGATGGCTTGGCCTGCTAGACGAACAAAAGTAACAGGAAAATAGAGGAGAAATCTCCAGCTCTTTTGTTCACAAGGACAAATCAAGGTTTTGTTTCCATGTGTTCTAGCACAGCTGTCAAGTTCAGAACATGTGCCTTGACTAACCATTTGCAAAAGAAAGGCTTAGCCAAAGCAACACCATCTTCATCATTAAAGGCTTCCAGTTTCACGTTCTTTTTCCTGTGTGAATGAGCCTTTCCGCCACAGTCCTGAAGTGCTCTTCCAGCAGTGTTGCCTTCTCAGGAGTAGTGACGGCTGTGCGGCACAGGAAGTGGTATTGACGCACGTGATGTGGAAGTCACAAAATGCTGAGCCAGCAGCAAACTGGGAGCCACTGACTTGACTTCCAGAGACCTGTTTTATGAAATCATGAGGTGGAACCATGAAGGCTAATCAAACTCTTGCTGAGCTCTCTGGTTGGGATTGATATTGATTCCAGTCAGAAGTTGGCTGCTGCTGCTGCTGCTGCTGCTAAGTCGCTTCAGTCGTGTCCAACTCTGTGCGACCCCATAGACGGCAGCCCACCAGACAAGAACACTGAAATGGGTTGCCATTTCCTTCTCCAATGCATGAAAGTGAAAAGTGAAAGTGAAGTCGCTCAGTCGTGTCCTTTTCTTCACCCCATGGACTGAAGCCTACCTCTTATTAAAAGGTAATCCATTAACCAAAAATTTTCCCAAGGTGCAGAAGCTGTTAACACCTTCAAAGCAGTGACACTTCATTCATAAAGATGACTCTTTAGGTCTGCGGACTTCCCTGGTGGTCCAAGGGTTTGAACGCTGTGCTTCCACTACAGAGGGCATGGACTGAGATCCCACGTGCCCTAAGGCAGAACATTGCTACGCAAAGTCATTCTCCTGAAAAACATCTTCCAGGCACCTTCTAAAGTCAAAGACTTTCCAAAGAAAGAATTCATCACTCAGAATTTAATTCACTTTTTATAATATGGGTTCCAATTTTCACAGCACATTGTTATCTATTTAATAAAAACTGGGGCATGTGTATTGTCTTCATTAAATTAAGAATTAAAAATGAGGTTTCAATGTTTTACTTAATATTATCCTCAAAAGTTGCAAGCATTAATATCTTACAGTTTCTAATTTTGTCATGAGTTTATTAAATAAAAGGCTTATACATGTAAATGACTCAATTTTCATAACCATCAAATACTTTAGGTGATCAGAGCTTCTAATCTTATAAACAAGCTATGTTTACTATAACTTTTTAACAATTATCTCTTTTGAAAATATTTCAATTTTTCAATTGAATTTAAAAAATGAGGCTTTCTAATTTCAGAATAGGGATATAGATTCTTAAAAGTCTGGAAGAGTTTACATATCTCTCTCATCAACCTAATTCCAGTGCAAGACATGAAGTCTAGAGGATAAAAATAATTCAGGGTGTGAATAGAGTTAGATAAAATGGAAGACTGGTCTAGCCTTCAGGTAGTCCAAGGCAAACAACAACTTTAGACAAAGAATGCTTCATCTAGAAATTTTGAAATCTTAGGCAGGGGAGAATGTTTTGAGAATGAAACACATATGAAATTAAGTAGAGTTGGAGGTGCCCTAGGATATTTGGTGGGTGGGCAGGATGGGGTTCCTGTGTGCAGACTACTTTATCTTTCTCACCCCCATGCCCTTCTCTCCTTCCCTCTGCTTGCCCTCTCTCTCCCTCTGTCTTGGTCTCTCTCCATTCCAAAGTGTGGCACGCCTTTGCTGTGAGGAAAGTGAAGTGCTGAATATGTGATCAGTACAAGTCAGCCACTTCGTGTAATTACATGAAAACTGGCCTGGAAGTAAGATGAGTGGTTCTTAGTTCCACCTCTGAGGCTTACAGACTGGGTGATCTCCTAAAGGTCACTCAAGCTCTTGGAACTTCAGTTCTCCCTGAGACCAGATCTACTAAGCAGGATTGTTGTGAAGTACGAATAAAATGATAGAGGTTGGAGTGTTTCATAAACCATGAATGAGCCTCGTCCAAACTCAGCTATTACTATATTTATATTTTATTACTATGTTCTATTTTACATTTAAGTTTTGCCCTGTATTATAATTGCTTTCATAGATTTCATACTCTTCCTATCAGAATGCTCAAATTTCTTGGGGGAAATCACTACTTATTTATCTCACACACACACACACACACACACACACATACCCACCACTTAGCACTATGAGTTAGGGTGGTGTAGAGCAATGATTTTTTAAATAGAAATAACTATATCTAAAGATAACAAAACAAATTCAGCTCATGATGGCTTTTGTATAGTCAAACTGTATCTTCGGAGAGAAGGCTAAACCATTCCAAAGGTCGGTCTGGGAGCCCCAGCTGAAGAGTGGCTCACAGTCCCGGCTTCATCCTCCCCCACGATTCCTGTCTACTCGGTCAGTTAATTTCAGCTTCTCCTTCCCTCCTAGAACAGCCCTGTGATGTCCAAACGTGCCCACGTTCCTGGTGTATCCATATCTGGGTCCTTTTCTAGCCAAGGCTGATAAAACTTGTACAGTACTAAGCACGCAGCAGACTTAATTTCTGTTCCTTTTTAAGTTCTATACATTACACTCTGTTCATGCCATTTAAAAAACAACAACAAGAAAGTCACTATTCTGATACTTTTGGAAATGAATTCACTCTTATTTTGTTCCACACAGCAAAACATATACTTTCTATTTCTTGTGACTGATTTACTAGATTATTATCTGTCTGCAGGCATTCTGATTTTCAAAATTGCAATTTCCATGAACACTTTCAAAGACAAAGAAAATCGAGGGAAGAAACTCTGCTGCTGCTTTTGACCTGGGTTACCATAACAGAACGAATATATGCTACTGAAGCTTGAAACACCTCAGCTTTGAACACTCATAAAATTCCAATCTCACAGGGTGCAGCAACTTATGTGCACTGAGCAGTCAAGGGGTTAAGCAAGCTTTCTATTTTATGGGACCTTAAATCCTAAGTGATGTTCTGTGTTGCACATTACGGGGGCAGCCATGAAAGGATATATATAACTTTTTTTTTTTTAATTCTTCACATCACCTGAGTAAGATTTTGAAAGCTTGGTAACATCCCAGGAGCAAGAAAAGCATAAAAGCATTCAGCAGACACAGAAGGTCGAGTAGATGCGTTAAGATTAGTCACTACTTTGGAAAATATATGTGTGTGCACACACACACGCATGCACAAAAGAAACAATTTCAGAAAGGTTTTAGGCTTGCTTTTATACATAAGAAAAAATGAACTATAACACTTGAAAGAATTTTGTTTAAATGCCAAGGTTTCTCTGTAACCTAGGAACATAAACATGAAAATACCTGCTTACGTTGTATTTCTAAAAATACAATGTGGTCATTGTTTCTTGGTTCATATTCCTTTTTATTATGAAATGTTCATACAGTGTAGCTTTAAAATAAAGTCTTCCATTTCAAACATTGATAAATTCCTGAAGGTCTTACATTCTTTAAATGTTATGGATATTAGTTTTATTTCTTATCCTTTGTCATTCATATTAAGATATCATTGTTGAAGGAATAATCTATGGAAAAAACTTTTATATTCTACATTTGAATGCATTCACTTTATGGGCTGAAAGATTATAATAGGATACAAGTGTAAGGAGACGGAATTCATATGGATGTTTGTGCACAATTCAGTGCCTCCCTTTTTTGTAAAGGGAAATCAATAACCTACTATGCAGAAATACTTAGAAAATAATAAGAATAGCAAAAACCTCCATCTTATAAGACAGCATATACGCATATGACAAATATACATGTTCAGCCTTTCTTCATAATTAGAAACAGTTTTAAATTAGACCCAGGGCTAATGAAAAAAATCTTGGTGTTCGTCGCTCTGTGTTAGATATAACTGAAGCAAACTATTTTAATTAAGTGATTCTAATTGGGCAGAGAAAGTACAAGAACAACATTGTTTCAAACTCAAGCTGGTGAAAACTAAGTGCAGAAATAACAGGGCTGTAAAGTACAGGTAATAGCACATTGCTTTAGGATTGTTATGATGGATAAAATACGAGTTGCAAATTATTGATAGCCTAAAACAAGCACTTGATAAAGAGGTCTGTTTTTATTATTACTTACTATTGATTTACTTATTGACAAAATGAGGATAATCTCTCGCATGGGTTTTAGTAGGATTAGTGATATGAGTGATATGTTTTTCCTGCATTTACTTAAATATGTTTTTTCACCTTTAATTTATTGATATTAATGTGATGAATTACACTAATCGATAGATTTGCCCATAGTAACCCAAACCTTCATTCCTAGTATAAAATCAATTTGGGTATGTTGAATTATCTTTTTATACATTGGTAGATTTGTTTTGCTTGTATTTTGCTTATATCTTTACAGCTCTATTTAGGAATTAATTTAGCTTTTGGTTTTCTTTCTCATGTTGTATGTTTTCTTGCTATTTAATGAAAAATATTGGGGAGTTTCTCTTATTGTTTATTATATGGAAGTTTATTGAAACCTAGAATGACTTGCTTCTTGATTATATTGTAGATGAATTTTAACTATTTAACTTATTTGTTATTTGATATTTTAAGATTTTTTTCATTCTTCTTGAGACAGTGTTGCTAAATTAATAACATTGTTAATGATCTCCTTTCAGTAGCATTTGCCTTGTATAAGTTTTTCATCCTTCTATTTTCAACTTTTCTGTGTCTTAATGTTTTGAATTTTTATCTTATAAACAGGATACAGCTGGAGAGCTATGTATATGTTTATATCTACATCTATTTCTACAATTTTTTGTGTCTAAACTCTCATTACACTAATTATTAGTGCTGTATTTGTATTTATTTCTAGAACGCTATTTTGTGTTTTAAGTTAAGTGAAAGTTGCTCAGTCGTGTCTGACTCTTTGCGATCCCATGGACTATACAGTCCTTGGAATGCTTCAGGCCAGAATACTGGAGTGGGTAGCTGCTCCCTTCTCCAGGGGATCTTCCCAACCCAGGAATCAAACCAGGGTCTCCTGCATTGCAGGCAGATTCTTTTACCAGCTGAGCTACCAGGGAAACTCCTATTTCGTGTTTTACAGTTGTCTTTTTCTTTCTTTTCTTTCCTTTTCCATTCTTGATTGGTTAAATTTTTTACAAGCGATCATATTATTACTCTTATTTCAATTTCTGTATGTCATAATTACTCTTAAAATTTTTATAACTCATAGCTATGCTAACAAAATCTAAACTTAATCAGCATATGTTTACCTGTCCCTGGATTAATACATGAAGCTTACATTGCTTTAACTTTCCCACCTCACTGATACTATAGTTAGTTTCATATTAGACAGCTACGTATTGTTTTTGTAACTTCACAAATTAGACATTTTATATAAATGCATATATATTCGAATTCAGATACGTGTTTACCAATCTGCACTCCATTCTTTTGTATATCATATCATCCTTCTGAAATCTTTTTCCTACTGCCTTTAGAAGTTTCTGTAGAAAATGCTATTACTTTGTTGTCTAAACTTGTTTTTATTTCAACCTTGCTCTTTAAGGGAAGCTTCGCAATCTAAGCTGACTTTATTTTTCTGTTATACTTTGATGGTATCCTATTGCCTTTTGGTTTCTGTTGTTTCTGTTTAGAAAGAGAATCTTTGTCATTATTTTACATGCAATCTATTCTTTTTTACTACTCTTCAGAATTTTTTGCCTTTTGTCTTCTTCCACTTTATTTTAATATAACTAGATTTATTTTTATTTATCCTGCTTGATAGTTATTGAGCTTGAAGAATAACACATTTTAGCCTTTTATCAATTATACAAAATTCTCAGCTATTTTTCTTTGAATATTGCCTTTCTTTATCTCTCTGCCTGTTTTCTTTGAATCTGAGGATACGTTTTAGACCTCCTCATTCTTTATGACTCTTATTCTCTCTTCCCTGTTTTCCATCTGGGTTGTCTATACCACACTATGTTGAATAATTCCTTCAGCTCCATCTTCCAGCTTACTAACTATCTTTTCAGCAGGATCTAGAATAGTTTAAAAATTAGTAGGTGCTTTAATTTCAATTTTTATATCTTCAAAATTAAAAAGTATATATAAATTGTACTTTGTATTATCCTATTTTAATGTTACTTTTCATTTATAGTATAATATTTCCACCTTATATTATTTTTATTAACATTTTATTTCTTAAAATGTTATTTGGCTAGTTTTCAAATCTTTTTGGTTAAATTTATGGCTTCTTCTTTTGTCACATTTCAAATTCTGTCTTATTAAAGCATGTTCTATCTGTTTTATGTTCTGTGTCTGATAATTCCAATATCTGATATCTCTTCATATTTTAATCCACTGTTGAGTTTCTCCTGACTCTTGGTTATATGCCTTTGTCTTTCGTGCGTGCTGTAATTTCTAAAATAATACACTGTTTTCATTAGGATTTTATTTATGGGAACTATTTGAAGCTTTACTGGAGAAGACATTCCTTCCAACAGGGTTTGTGTTTGTTTTTTCAGGGCGTCTGGGGCACCATCAACTCTGGGCATCTTAAACTACTTTTAAGCTCCAGGTTTTTATCTCATTAACCAATTCAAGTTGGTTAACACCTTTTGGAGCAACGGACCAACTTGGAGATGAGGTTTGGGGGAGGGGACTGTTGGCTCTTTATCCAAACCCTAGTTATGCTTTATTCAAATAGTTTCTAAAAAGCATTGGAATTTGAAATCTTTTTTTTGTTTGTTTGTTTTTACTGCAACAGTTATAATTGTATCCAGAAAATTTCCATCACCTTCTTTTATTTTCCTTTCTACCTACTCCTAATATTAACCTGTACCCTAAGATGCAGGTTATCTTATCATGATAGCCATACAATATCCTATCTTATAGAATAGATAATATCCTATTATCTTATACAATATCCTATCACATCAGGATATTGTAGAAAAGCATCTTGCAAGGTGTTTAGGGCTACCTTCCTTATTCATCCATGGGAAAGCTCCTTCATCATCCCAGACTGTGAGGCACTCTCTCATCTTCCAGTGCCAGGACCACAGATCCCTCTTACCACACTGATGCCCTTCCTTCAGCTCTTTTGGGCCAAATACACATATTCTTTCTTTACATCTACCAACAACTGCAAGCGTCTATAGTCAGGGACCATGCCTTTCTAGCTGTATATCCTTCATCATCTTTACAACACTGGATAAAGTAAGTATTTAGGGGAAAACGTGTTGATTGATTGGTGGTTCCTCTCTGCCAAGCGTTGGGTCATGCTGTGAATGTGCCTCATCTTGCATGGCTCCTTATTTGACTTGCTAACGTGACCTTTCTTCTAGCAGGGAGCCTGTGCTTCTTCCCTGTTCCCATTTCCTGTTTTTCTAACCCTCTTCTCCTATCTTTTCAATTTCATCCCTTTCAGAACAACAAGGTCTTTGGGGCAGCAAGTATTTCTGTCATAAATACCCATGAAATTTAACCTAGTGACTTAGCCACTGAATAACAGCAACAAAGTATTTTCTTTCTTTCTTTTCTTCTCAGGCCTCTGGCTCTGCCTTGTTTTTGTTGTTCAGTTGCTCAGTCGTGTATGACTCTTTGCAACTCCATGAACTGCAACACGCCAGGCTTCCCTGTCCTTCACCATCTTCTGGAGCTTGCTCAGACTCACGTCCATTGAATCGGTGATGCCATCCAACCATCTCATCCTCTGTCGCCCCCTTCTCCTCCCGCCCCCAATCCCTCCCAGCATCAGAGTCTTTTCCAATGAGTCAACTCTTCACATGAGGTGGCCAAAGTACTGGAGTTTGAGCTTCAGCATCAGTCCTTCCAATGAACATTCAGAACTGATTTCCTTTAGGATTGACTGGTTGGATCTCCTTGCAGTCCAGGGGACTCTCAAGAGTCTTCTCCAACACCCCAGTTCAAAAGCATCAATTCTTCGGAGCTCAGCTTTCTTCACGGTCCAACTCTCACATCCATACATGCCTACTGGAAAAACCATAGCTTTGACTATACGAATCTTTGTTGGCAAAGTAATGTCTCTGCTTTTTAATATGCTGTCTAGGATTGTCAGAGCTTTTCTTCCAAGAAATAAGTGTCTTTTAATTTCATGACTGCTGTTGCCATCTGCAGTGATTTTGGAGCCCCCCAGAAATACAGTCTGTCACTGTTTCCATTGTTTCCGCATCTATTTGCCATGAAGTGATGGGACTGGATGCCATGATCTTAGTTTTTTGAATGTTGAGTTTTAGGCCAACTTTTTCACTCTCCTCTGTCACTTTCATCCAGAGGCTCTTCAGTTTCTTTTTGCTTTCTGCCATAAGGGTGGTGTCATCTGCATATTTGAGGTTATTGATATTTCTCTTGGCGATCTTGATTCCAGCTTGTGCTTCATCCAGCCTGGCACTTTGCATGATGTGCTGTGCGTATAAGTAAAATAAGCCAGGTGACAACATACAGCCTGGACGTACTCCTTTCTCAATTTTGAACCAGTCCATTGTTCCTTGTCCCATTCTAACTGTTGTTTTTTGACCTGCATTCAGGTTTCTCAGGAGGAAGGTCGGAGTGGTCTGGTATTTCCATCTCTTTAAGAATTTTCCACAGTTTGTTGTGATCCACACAGTCAAAGGCTTTGGTGTAGTCAATGAAGCAGAAGTGGATGCTTTTCTGGAAGCTACCTCTCAGTTTTCCTAGGTTGTGTCTTATCCATATGAAGTCCTGTTGTTGCTTTTTCCCGATGTGAACTTACTTTTGGCTAGGACTTTGAATCTTCCTTGATAGCTTGCCTCATATCTCAATATCCATATATTGTCTGAATTTACTTGTTTCTGTGATTCATGGAGCATTCATACGGGTTGTTACTTATCGAAGACCACTTATCACCAATCTGGTTACTTAAAGTTTTAGAATAGTCAAGGAAAGGAAATAAAGATGCAATAGTTACAATAATTGGAGACAGATAACTCTTATCTCTGCTTCTTTATCTTGAGTTGACAGAGTCAATATTCCAGTGCTTGGTCAACAGATATGAATGCATCTGGTAACTGGTGTTATGAATGTTTTAAAGGTATGGCTGTAACTAGGAACATCAATTTTTAGGGAATATCTATTTAGATTCAAATAACACCCACCATCTCCATAAGCCTTATATATCTCCACAATGTTAGCTCATTTTATTTGCCTAAGTTGTTTGTAGGATACAACAAACTGTATAATGTAAGAAGAGTTATAATAGTGCCACTAAAATTGATTTTCATGTATCGTCAGGATTAACCAGAAAGTCATCAAAATCTTATTTTAATCCTCAAATCTCTAAAAAATCCCATGCAACATAATTTTCACCTCTTCTCAGACTTGAGGGATTTCTGGAAACACCATCTATGAATTCTTAATGTTTAATAATAGAGTGGGGTCAGGGCAGTTGTTGTTGTTCGGTCACTAAGTCATGTCCGACTCTTTTTCGACTCCATAGACTATAGCCCATTAGGTTCCTCTGTCTATGGGATTTCCCAGGCAAGAATACTGAAGGAAGAATATTTCCTTCTCCAGGGGATCTTCCTGAGCCAGGGATCAAACTCATGTCTCCTGCTGGGCAGGCAGATTCTTTACCAATGAGCCACTAGGAAAGCTCAGGGTCAGCACAGAGGGAGCAAACATGGATAGAAATATACTTTCTACAGATGGAATTTGGCAGGAGTGGAGCACAATCAATATGAAACCTTCAATCTCATATTTATTATTACACAGAAAACACAATAACAAACTTTTTTAGCAGCAAAGAAACATATTAAAATCAATATTAAGCACAAGTATGCATAGGTCCAAAGAAGACACCAGATGAAAACCCTGTGGAGATCAATAAGTACAAAAAATTTCACATATTTTCTTTGTGAGATTGCAGCTAAATGAAGAAATTCATATGCTTGACACTGACAATGTGCAAGATTCTCTAATTAAAAATGTTCCATTCTATGTACCTGCTATGCTGCTGGGCTTGTACCAAACTCTCTCTGCCCATTATTGGCATTTGCTCATGTTGGAGACTCAGATACACCTAGTTAGTATGACTTGTGTTACTTTTAGCCTGGGTGTAGAAACAGGACAAGGTATGAGTTGGCAATGGTGAAAGCTTTGAGAGACAGAATACAGAGGGTGGTGGGCTTGGGTGTATATCTTTACCGGTGACATTTCAAATGTGTCACTCAGGGGGAAAAGTAGAGAACTATAATTTTATTTTTATGTTTACAGAATTTATTTCTCCCCTGAATAATAGAATTAATACTTTTTTCCCTCAATATTTTTCAGAATTGTTACCTAGTCTCCACATCTCTTAACCAGAAGTAGCCTTGTGTATCTGATAACAAATTCAGCCTAGGTACGTTTATTTGGGGTTGAGTCTCCATCAGAGGACAATTTCGCATTGAGTTATGTTTGCACATTTCAACAAAGTTTTGTCTATCACCACCCGGAGCACTTTCAACACCTCTTTGCATGATGATTAGGCTCCCAAGGCAGGCACTCCATCAGACCAGGGACCACTCCTTCTCTGCTTTGTTGCTTTAGCAAAATGTTAAAGTCATGCTGACAACTCCTCTATATAATGAACCATCTTTCTAGAGGCTGCAGTGATGCATCTCTACCACTTATTAGCCATAAGATCAAGACAGACCACTCAACCTCAATGACTGTGTTTCCTAATTTGTGAGATGTATATGATACCTGAACTGCATATTTCACAGTCTGTAACAATCAAATAAAACAATAGGTATTAAAGTACTTTTGAAAACTGCTATACACTATACAAATGTAAGGTGTCATTCAGTATGGAACCTGCAACATGAAATTCCATGGGTAAGACTGTAGTGTTTGTGGTAGAGGTAACGAGGCAACATGTGCATCAAAATCCAGGTCCTATTCAGGGGCTGCAGAACCACAGTGAGTTACATTCAAGCTCCAGTGTAGACAGTCAGCCAGGGTGCATTTTATCAGTGTTAGATCCACTTTGTTCTTTCAGTGTCTTTTTTTGAGTCCTTGACCTCATGTACCTGAAAACTGTCCTCACGAGGAGTGTTTAAAAAGATGCTGTGGCCCTTTGACTCTCAGCATTGCTTGATGAATGAATCTGGACGAACCACTTTAATCTAGCCAGAGATAAATGTAATATCATTTAAACATGCACAATTAGAAAAAATTGTTAAACACATTTTCAAATCATGTTGAAAGATATTCATAATTTGACAAGGATGTGTGAATCTAGGTTCTGATGCTCAGAAGTATAAATAAAGCAATTTGCAGCCCACATTGTAAAAACTAGAGCTTTGCACACCCCCCCGCCCCAGCCCCCCACACTGGAAAACTGTCCTTTGTCTTTCCCTATCACCATAATTAACTAGTTCCTATTCATTAAACAATGAAACAGACAATTAAATAGTAATAATAGTACTTTAATTATGAAGGTATTGTTATCCACATAGAATGTGGAAAGGGAGAACACTTTAGCTGCTTTAAAATGTCTGCTTGTCTGCTTTTTATTGAAGAAGAAAGTGTTCATGTTTTCAGAGCCTCTAACAGACAAAGGGTAGAATCTATAGCCTCATAAGACCATTTCTGATAAACAGAAGTCTCATTTATTAATAGAGTAAGCATTGATTAAGACACGTGAATGCTTAATAAGCATCCTCGGTATTCTTTCAAGAGGCATCTCTAACAGTCTTAAGAATCATTGTCAAATATTTTTAGACACAAGGATGCATGATTAAGATGAAATTTGGTACACGATGACTTTCAGAGTTTGTTAAGCACCGCAATTCTGGGGTTAAATTCAATTTAAACTACACTTTCACTTGCATTCTCTTTTCTCTTTTGGGTTGACAGTGATTTTAAGAATACAGGTATTTTATGTTTCTAGACAGTGGAATAAATTATCCTATCTCCTGTTATACGAAAGCAAGGTGAATCTCCACAATATGTTTTATCCTTAAAATTAGTAACAATTTCCTACTTTGGGGATTTTTATTTCTCAGGAAAGAGCTTCAGAGAGAAACAATTTTCTCATTTATCACAGTCACCTTTCATCCTGTAAAATCTTAGGACATGGACAGCTTTGGTAATTAGAAAAGAGTGCTTCCTTCCTGTTTTATAATTAGATATAAACTTGCATTTAATAAATGTTATGTGTTCACTTACGACCAGGGTGATATTGTATGACTATTATTCTAGATCTGAATCTCTGCTTTGCTACCTAGAAGCTCTGTGTGTGTTATCTGCTCACCTCTGAACCTCTGTTGAGTCATCTGTAAAAATGTAATGTAAAGTTACATTATAGGCTGTGATGATTAAATGATCATTATATATAAAAAACTTAGCTTGGAGCCAGGCTTAGTGAATGTTTAAGTACCTCACTTTTCATTATTATTGTATATTTCTCAACCTTTAGGCATACCTCTAGGGACAATGAACCATAGAAACTCTCTAGAAAATATAAAAAAATCAGTTATTCTGTTTTGTGGGGATTTTTTTCCTGAAATCGGGTGAACTTTGGCTCTTTAATCCTCATGAAACCCACCTACACTGTTGGTGGGATGTAAATTGGTGCAGTCACTATAGAGAACCATATGGAAGTTGCTTTTAAAACTAAAAATAGAGTTATATGATCTAGTGATCCTGCTTCTGGGCATATATTCAGAGAAAACTACAATTCCAAAAAGATACATGCAAACCAATGTTCATAGCAACACTATTTACAATAGCCAAGGCTTGGAAGCAGCCTGAATGCCCATAGATAGATGAATGGATAAAGAAGATATGGTACATATATACATAATGAAATATTACCAGCTATAAAAAGAATGAGATAATACCATTTGCAGCAACATGGATGAACCTAGAGATTATCAGACTAAGTGAAGGAAGGGAAAGACAAAGATCATACGATATTACTTATATATGGAATCTTAAAAAGAAATGATAGCTATGAATGTATTTGCAAAACAGAAATAGACTCACAGACATAGAAAACAAACTTAGGGTTAGTGAAGGGGAAAGTAAGGTGGGATAAATGAGGAGTTTGGGTATAACACATGCACACTACTACATACAGAATAAACTACAAAGACCTACTGTGTAGCACAGGGAACTCTATTCAACATCTTGTAATGACCCATAATGGAAAAGAATCTAAAAAAGAAATGTGTGTTAGTCGCTCAGTCATGTCCGACTCTTTGCGACCCCACAGACCGTAGCCCGCCAGGCTCCTCTGTCCATGGGATTCTCCAGGCAAGAATACTGGAGTGGATTGCCAAAATATCCTCCAGAGGATTTTCCCAACCCAGGGATCGAACCCTGGTCTCCGGCATTGCAGGCAGATTCTTTACTGTTTGAGCTACAGGGAAGTCCTGAAAAAAGAAATAGTTATATATATATTTATACATCACTTTGCTGTACATCTGAAACTAACACATTGTAAAGCAATTGTATATCAATAATTTTTTTTCTAAAAAGAAATATGACATGAAGAAACTAAATCCTCTTGAAAACAATGACACTTTCTCCACACAACCTAAACCGTCTCCGAGGGATGTATCAGGCTCTTCCTCGGCGTCTCAGAATTGACGGTACACCCAGCTGTCCTGACTCCTGTTCTGCTTCTGTCCCAAACACAGCATTCCTTCTTTTCTAAACTGAAGAGCTTTTAACTCTTCCCAGCTAGACATCAAAAGGCCAATTAAGGCCAAGATCTTAAAAGTCTAAGCAATTCCAGGTTTCCTCGGGAGTTCCTGCTGACAGTAGGGTCATTCTTTTCAGGCTCCTTGTCTTTACTGATCAACAGGAAGCTAATGGCAGGATATAAACTGGAAGATAGCTAAAAACTTGGACGATGGGATAGTCAATGTAAACCCAAATATCAGAAAATTCTAACTTGGATGTGTGAAATTTTAATTTACGAGGTCAATCATGGGAAAGGTGCAATCAGATTACTGAATGCGTACTCAGGACTCTGGATTATGTGTTTTGCTCTTTGAGTACCCAATGCATCTGTCTTTAGACAGCCCCTCAGGCTAATGTTGAATGTGAGGCTCTTATGTAATCTTGAGTAAATAAATGATTCTTTCTAATTAAAAAAACAATGCTTCTTAATAAGTCTGTGTTAAGTTCTCCAAACTCACTTTCTTCTGGAAAGGAGGAGAATAAGCCCAAGAACACACCACAGCTGTGACCCCAGTGTTGTATGAGGGAGACTTTCAGGCTGAGGAATGAGGGGCTTTGTGCCTGACAGTGTCCGTCAAGATTCCCTATTGGACCCGAGAAACACATTGATCTTTACAGTGCCACACAATCATTGGAAGCTCAACAATTCACTTGCAACCTTCCAAGGAAGACCTACTTTGATCAATTTAATCGTCAATTTTTGGCCAAGGTCATATTGTATTTCATTAATTTACTGTCTAGTATCTTCCTTTGTTAATTAGGGAGCTCATGAAATCAGAAAGACTTAATACCTTACCTTTAGTCATACAATACTCCTGAGTGATTTTCAATGTTCTCTATCCACAGCTATTCAATTTTATTTTCAACTTATATTTCACAGGTCATATAAACATTGTTTTGTATTGGTTATAATCTCACTGTTATTTCAGTTCATTAGATCAAAATTTTTTGAGTTTTTTGAGTAACTACTTGAAGGCCATTTTCAGGGGAGATTTCACCATGAATAAAACATAGGCCTGCCCTCAGTTGCTTGAATCTTCAGGTTTCCATTTCCTTCTCCAGGGGATCTTCTGGACCCGGGAATTGAACCTGTGTCTCCTGCATAGCCAGCAGATTCCTGCATTGCAGGCTGATTCTTTACTGACTGAGCTATGAGGGTAGCACCCCCTGTCCATGAAGTGAAGACATATTATCTTTTAAGAAAGATGGACTAAAAATAGAAGGTGGCTCAGTAAGAAATCTGTCTGCAATGCAGGAGACCCAGGTTTGATGCCTGGGTTAGGAGGATCCCCTGGAGAATGGAATGGCTACCCACTCCAGTATTCTTGCCTGGAGAATTCCAAGGACAGAGGAGCCTGGTGGGGTCCAGTCCATGATACAGTCCATGGGGTCTCAAAAAGTTAGACACGACTGAGCAATTGACATTTTCAAACATAGCCACCAAGCAGATTGTGTGTCACATGCCTTCTATATATTACCTTATTTAATCCCCCAGTGTTTTACCTCGGTAGGAAAACTGAGGTAAGAGATGCTAAATAACTTGTCTAGGGTCCTACTGCTGGTGAATGACAGGAATGAGATTGATGTTTACAGGTTAGCAAACAGAAGGCAAAGAGAGGTTAATTGAGTCAAGACTGGGACTCAGTCATAGACAATAGTAAATGGGCTTAGCTATGTTCCAATAAAATTAAATTTATGGACATTGAAATTTGAATGTCATATAATTTTCATGAATCACAAAATATTATTCTTGTTTTGATTTTTTCCCAACCATTTTGCTCCCAAGGAGTACAAAAAAACGGTGGGCTGAGTTTGACTCACGCATTGCAGACCTCCAGAAGTAATAGGTGGGGAATAAAATAGAAATCCATCAAGCCATAGAGGTTTGCAGGCTTACACCCTGAGTCTTTATTTGGTCATTTGTGTTGAACAGATTTTGTCTGATGCCTTCTCCTTGAGCCTCGAACAGTAAATTTGCTTAATTGCAAACACTGCTCAGTGTGATAGTTCTTCTGGAACTTGGCGGGGGAGAGGGGTGTCTCCCCAGACATAAATTGATCAGCTCTGTTTTCTCACTTCACTCAGCATATTTTCCTCTCCTTTTTGGTATTCTATGGTGAGTCCTGACCCCATATTTCAAGCCTTTGCTCTGGGGACTTAAGCTCCATTCTAGCTCTGGTTCTTGTGTCAGAATCAGTCTGCTTGTTAAGGATAATACAGTCTACATTCCCTCATAGTAATGAACTTCCCACATGAGAGTAAAACAAAGATCCTCACTCTCTTCTCATTCTTTACTGAAAATCACTATTTCAGCTTGTGCTCTTGTTTGAAAACTAAGTCTAACAATTTGGGGACCTTCTGGCTTTTACCTCCCATTCACTTCTTTGTACAATTACAGTTTTGTTTGTTTGCCAATTCTTGGGACCAAAGTTCCTCTCATACACACATACTCAAGGCCAAAGAAACTCTTCATTTTTAAACATGTGCTTTCCTTGGCTTATGGTTTTCTAAAGGTTAACTTAGTTTTTTTTTTTTTCCTCCGTACTTCTAGCAATGTAATTCTTCCTAGCTTTACTAATATGGAATAGATTATGTTTATCAGAAAAGACCATGACTGAGAAAGAAATCAGATTCCTTGGTTAATGGGAAGAATATTTGGCAGGGGTAGAAGTTACATTTTACCTTCTCAGTATTTATCCAGTTCTTCAATATCTTCAAACTGGACCACGCATTTTGAAAAGTTCACAAAGACTTTTGAAGGGCAAGGTCAACCATAATCCATGTGAGTGAGAAACTAGGCACATGGATTATGACTGTGTTGGAAGATCCAGTCTTTCTTTTCAGGCTTACTCTCTCCACTGGCAGAGAAGGAAATGGCAACCCACTCCAGTATTCTTGCCTGGAGAATCCCAGGGACAGGGGTGCCTGGTGGGCTACCATCTATGGGGTCGCACAGAGTCGGACACGACTGAAGCGACTTAGCAGCTGCAGCTCTCCACTGGAGTCATCTTCCAGGAGATTTCCTTTTTCCATCCCTTTCTGACTGCAGGACGTTGATATCCAGCTATAGAGACAAATAAACAGTCACTAGATGGTAGATGTAGATGGAATCGGCATATCCTTTGCTGGAAAATAGTAAGTAAAGGACAGAATGCCTCAGGTTGCCTCATTGGCCACTAGACTTACACCTTTTCTCAAATTATCTCTTTGTCTTGCTGGGCTCAAAAGGAGGGATAGTATTAATCTCGTTACTGGTAAATAACATCAAGGTGACAATATAGGCCATTTAGGAAACAAAGAAATCCAAAGAGAAGTTTCTTTCTGAACGGTTTCAAATCACTGCTTTGAAAAGCGGATATGGATACATTAATAATCCGAGTATACTCTAGTGTAGTGAGCACAAGTTTTGTACCCAGCCCTGCACTGGTCCTTCACTGACATGGTTTATTTAACCCCCATTCTTTGTATATGGAGAAGGCAATGGCAACCCACTCCAGTACTCTTGCCCGGCAAATCCCATGGATGGAGGAGCCTGGTGGGCTGCAGTCCATGGAGTTGCTAAGAGTTGGACACGACTGAGTGACTTCACTTTCACTTTTCACTTTCATGCATTGGAGAAAGAAATGGCAACCCACACCAGTGTTCTTGCCTGGAGAATCCCAGGGACGGGGGAGCCTGGTGGACTGCCATCTATGGGGTCACACAGAGTCAGACATGACTGAAGCGACTTAGCAGACTTAGCAACTCTTTGTATGAATTACTATTATCCTTTTACAGAGATGGAGAAACTGAGACCCAGGGAAGGTGATGTACCTGGCTAGGATTTGAAGCAGGTATGACAGGGCTTCCCAAATGTCACATTAGACTACAAGGGCCGTTTATATTAATAACCTTGTCTTCATACTGAATTTTTTTTTTTTTTTTTAGCTCTGTGACATCTGTAAACATTCATGCAGTTGTAACTGGAAGAGAAAAACAGTTTTCTCCCACAAGGATACATGGTAAAGCCAAACGGATGCTACCAAGCACCTTGCCAATTAGAACAGCTACATTTGGGAGTGGGACCAGGGTTGGCCTAGACGTGTCATTATTCCTGTAAGTGTATAGAGTCATCCCTGAATGAAAGGCTGCAGGTCTGTGGGAATACACAGAAGGCACCCTGGTCACCTAGGAAAGAGTAAACTCTTACTACCAGGGAACATTTAGATAAGAGAGGAACAGACTCCAACATTTAACAGGATGGAAGATGACATGTTGCATAAAATTTTCAAAGTGGGATTTTTCCATACACAATTTATCCCTGTAATTAAAGAGCCTAATTTAAGAAATAATACAGAGGCAACACATAATGGTGTGATTTCCTGTCACGAAAACAAATTATTACCTTGATAGTGCACTACTATATTTTACATTGTGGCAAAATGCAGTGGTTTCACCCACTGCATGCTAAATACGATCTAATTATCTTCCTCCCAATTCTCTCCTTCTTCACTTGTTTTATGTGTTAGGTAAGAATGCACTTGTCAGTGGTGGGTCGGGATCTGAGATCTCTCCATCTGCAACTGTGCGGTAAGGACAAAACTCAGAAAGGTCCCTTGGCTTTGCCCCACTGGATAAGCAAAGCGAAGGCCATCTGCCATCCTGTGCTTCAGTATGAATGGGTTTGTCGCAGAAGGTCTCCAGGGGGGCTATGTTTGTGTGTGCATGCGTTTCATCCCAAATTCCTCCAGTCCGCTGCAGAGGAGAGCGAGGGGCCTACTGTTATGGGGGTACTTTAGCCATAAATGACCATTATATTTCTGAGCAGCCCCTCAATTCCCCTTGCTTTCCTCCTGGTTACAGCACCATAATTCTCGGCCGGGAAGGGAGTGTAAATAGCTCTCCCGCCGCTGATGCCACTTAGCGGGCTGCAAATTGATGTGGATGGCTCTTTAGCTTTGGAGACTGTGTTTCACCTTCACAGCGCGCATGCTTTCGTTGGCCTGGGGCTTCAGCGCCTGAGATAAATCCTTAACTAGAGCGTGGCTCTCTGCACTGCAACACATCAGAACCGGTGGACGGAAATCTCAAACATTTTGGAAATTTACACCTTGTCACTCTCCGAGGGCAATGATTTTAAGAAATTATGCCTTCTCTACCTACCTTTGCATAATAAGTCTAAAAATCCGGCACCATCTCTAACTCCAGCTGAAGCGCTGAAGGTCAGAGAGGTTAAGACAAGCCCAAGCTTTGTGCCCGTTTCTTATTATTATGCTAATCATATGCATGGTCTTTCTGCACTCACACAGTCATTTTCATGACCCCCCAAAATACATCAGTGTTTCGGGTAATGTTAATATTTAAAACAGTGGCAAATGACTGAAAATTTCAAGTAAAGACTCACATTTTGCCCTTAGCTTGTGATGTTTGGGAGAATGGAGGAAAGATAGGACCTAAAATGTGGTTTTTGCTTTCTATTAACTCTTTCTTGTTTTGTTTGTTTTTTCCCCTGGCTTTGGAGTTCATACTGTAAAGTTCCTAATGACCTGCTTTTCTACCGTGAGCTTTCTCATGATTTTGCTGGATGGTTGAAAATTAATTTTAGGACATATATTAATATATTTTCTATGAAATTATCTTGGGATTCTAAGAGTAGCTTTCTCCATGAAGAGTTTGCTGTTTTTTTTAGTTTCCAAACCAATCTTGATTTTTCCACTTGATATTCCAAAAACAGTTATTAGTAAATTAATTTTAACCTTCTCTTCCCTGGATGAAAACATTCCAACTAATGCAACCCCTTCTCATCTCTTTTGTTGTGTAATACATTCACTAGTTTTTTAATTTTCTTTGCTAAAGTCTGCAGATTAATTTCACTAAACAATTTTAATTAAGCCGGGTGCTATCCTGGCATTTAGTACATGAAAAGCATAAGAAAAGGAGGAGTTATGTAGACAACAAAGGGTAATAGCATGTAACATCTGCAACAGCTACATTCATTTCTGAGATGACAAGTCATACCAAAATGCTGCTCTGGAGCACAGAGTGGCTAGTTTAGGCACGTTGGAGGGCAGGTCACTGGCGACCTTCTTGGAAGAGGGCCAGTGACTGTGGGCGTGGAAGATGAGCAAAACCGCCCTGATGGAGAATGGAGAAGTGCTTTGCCAGCATAAGGAAGGGAATGAACAAAGTCATGGATGACCCAGGTGGGAACTGGAGAGAAGGGAGGAGCCTGAAGAACTGAGGCAGGTTTCACAGTAGGGTGTTTTAAGAAATGAGGTTAGTCAGAGGGTGTGGGAACCATTTGAGAAAAGTTTTGAGTGACTCACCATGAGCTGTAGAAAGATAAAGTAAGTCTCATCAGTATGTTTTTTCCTAACTATCCCTCAAATGCTGCGGCTCTCATCATCCCCATCAGGGATGTTCTCACTTACACCGTAATATCCAGGCAGTGTGCCTCACGTCTCCCAAACGAAGAGAATGTTCCAAAGTGGGTTTTTTCCCTGTTCTCCACTTACCCCTGGACTTGCTGAGTGTACACTCTTCCTTCAGCAGGTAGTCGTTTACAAGAATTGGAAATGACCGTTGGGTTACCGCCCAGTGGTCCTGCAGGTGACACTGAGGCACTCAAGGGCAACGAGAGCGCAGGGCTGCCATGAGATAACAGGACGACGGGTGGTCTGAGTATCTCCACGTAGCAAGCTAGGCGCTCAGGGGCTGGCCTCGCCTTTCCGCCCAGCCTCACCTTCCCCTGCTGTCCCATTGCACGGGCTCCCCTCTGATGGTACCACCCTGCCAGTGCTCCCCTGAGCACCATCATGTCTATGATGTTCTGTCATATCTTGTCATGGTTTTCCCATTCCCTTCCACCCACCATGACATCAGCTGTGTATGCACTGGGCTAACCCTTACTCACTGCCAGTCCCCAGAGTTATCATTTTCTCCTCAAATTCTAATGGCCCAGGGCCAGGTGCTCTGAGACCTGTAGCATCTCCAGTACTCCTCCCATAGGAACATTTCCTTTTAATAAATTCCATTTATTTTCAGGTGTTCATCCTGCTCCTTCACTGTGAAAGTCTCATGGGCTAGACCAGGCCTGGGGTGAGGCAAGTGAGTCAGTATCCTTGGGTTCAACATTTAAGGGCATCAAAACCCCAAAGAAGGGAAGCTCTGGTGGCTCAGTGGTAAAGAATCCACCTGCAATGCAGGAGATGCATGCAGGAGACACAGGTTTGATCCCTGGGTGGGGAAGATCCTCTGAAGAAGGAAACAGCAACCCACTCCAGTATTCTTGTCTGGAAAATCCCATGGACATAGGAGCCTGGTGACCTATAGTCCATGGGGTCTCAAAAAGAGTCAGATGCAACTTACACAGCTTGACAACCAAACAAATCAAAAGGAAGAATAGTTTAGTGTAATATTAAAAAAATAAAAATAAATACAAAAAATTATGATGAGCATTTAAAATGTTATGATACCAACATTTTTTAAAATTTTATTTTATTTTTAAACTTTACATAATTGTATTAGTTTTGCCAAATATCAAAATGAATCCACCACAGGTATTTTAAAAGAGATGCAAGGTCTGCATTACTAAATGTTTCTTTTGCCTCAGACTCCAATGCTGCTAAGTCACTTCAGTTGTGTCTGACTCTATGCAACCCCATAGACGGCAGCCCACCAGGCTCCCCTTCTCTGGGATTCTCCAGGCAAAAACACTGGAGTGGGTTGCCATTTCCTTCTCCAATGCATGAAAGTGAAAAGTGAAAGTAAAGTCGCTCAGTCGTGTCCTACCCTCAGCGACCCCATGGACTGCAACCTTCCAGGCTCCTCCATCCATGGGATTTTCCAGGCAAGAGTGCTGGAGTGGGGTGCCATTGCCTTCTCTGCAGACTCCAATATGACTTGGTAAAACCCTGTTACTGGTTCCGTCTTTATTGAAAAAGTAGATGTTTTGTTCATCATTGATTTTTGCATGAATTTTTATGTTTAAAAATTATTGCATTCAACTCTGACTTATCTTGATTACAGAGGGTTTTGGTAGCCCCTTAAGTTGTGTGCCCAAGGATAGTTCCTCTCTTGCTGCATCCAGAGTCAGTGTGGTGCAGGTACAAGGTCTTACTCTCTTTGAAATGTAAAACTTGGCCCAAGGCCTTCCCTGAGATAGCTGCTTATTAAGTGCTATTTCATCTCCTTTAGATTCGGTTTGGCATGAACTCCAGAAACCAGGCATGCGAATTTTACTCGAAGCTTCAGACTTCTTATCAACATGCCCAATTCTATATATACACAATGGAATATTACTCAGCCATGAAAAAGAATAAAATAATGCCATTTGTAGGAACATGGATGGACCTAGAGATTATCATACTAAATGAAGTCAGACAGAGGAAGACAAACACCATATGATGTCACTTATATGTAGAATCTAAAAAGAATTGTAAAGCGAACTTATTTACAAAACAGAAATAGACTCACAGATATAGAAAACAAACTTATGGTTACCATAGAGAACAGGGAAAGTGGGGGAAGAGGGAAATCAGTAGTTTGGGATTAAAATATACACACTACTATATAAAATGGATAAACCACAAGGACCTACTGTATTGCCAGGGAACTATATTCAGTATCCTATAATAACTTATAATGGAAAAGAATCTGAAAAAGAATATACACATACACGTATGTATATATGTGTGTGTGTGTATATGTATATATATAGCTGAGTCACTTTGCTATGCACCTGAAACTAACGAAACATTGTAAATTAACTATACTTCAATTTAAAATGGTAAAAAAAAAAAGTTCCAATTCAATGTCTTCCTCTAATATAATCTCAGAGGCTGACAGAACTGTTTATTATCTAAAATAAAGCTGAACCCCTAGGCCTGCTCTTCAGGCTGATCCTGAGTAACTGACACTTATTTAAGGATGTATCCAAATCCATCAATTTCCTTTCAGGTATGCATTAAGCACCTACTCTATGCCAGGGATTTCACTGGGCATTATCCCTGTTCCCATGAAGCTTATTAAAATCTGGAAGGGGAGTAGATGAGTGAACTGATGATGCAGGAAATCACAGAAATATGCACAATATAAAGAAGGAATCCAGATGAGTGAATGATCATAACAGAAATAAAACTCTTTCCCCAGCTTGCTTTTTATTCCAATGGCCAAAGATCATAAAATAAAGATAAGTTTTCTTTCCTACTTGTCCATTGAAAATTGTTACTTTGGGTGAAAAGATACTTGCAAGGCTGCGTTTATGATATACAGCTCCTTTCACCCTAAGTCAAAGCATTTAGAGATCAATTTTCACAGCACTAGCAGAAGACAAGGGATATATATCTGTTAGTTGCCCTGAATTTTACTTCTGACAGTGATTGAAATGGCTAAGACCACCTCTGCCCCCACACAGCCCCATTCAACATCAGTTACCTGCAAAATGACTGCAGATGATCAGAGCAAAGAGCAGCTTCCAGGAATGCCAACAGCTAGTCAATGTGGCATCTGTCTCACTGGGATGAGGTTTGGATCATATCTTGTTAGCATATGCATAAGACTGTCAAAAACGAGAAAAGGAAAAGGGGTATAAAGAATTAAACACATACTAACTATTTCATTTTTCATATGTATGCCTCACTCTTTGCTTGAGTCTAGGGGCTTCATTTTCTGTTCAGTTCAAGAAATGTTTATTAAGCACCTACTATGACCTTGCACTGTTTCATAGATGCTGCAGATACAAAGGCATATTACACATAGCCTCTGCCCTAAAGGAGTTTCTGATAGTATCAAGGGAGAGAGTGAGCCAGAAACACTCATAATCATGGTGACTCAGGGTACATGTGTTCATGTGTCTTGTGTAGCCTGGTCCATTCACACAGTGGGCTTCAGGGTCAGGCCACCTATGTGGCCTCAGGTGAGTTACTTAAATGTTTATACTTCGGTTTCCTCTCCTCTAAAATGAGAAGACTATTTCTTTGAATGAGTTAGCATATGTAAAGCACTTAGAACAGTGCATAGCACATAATAAACCTTCAATAAATATTAACTATAATGAGAGGTTTGTATGTAGATTTCAGTGGGAGCACAAAATAGAGTCATTTTTCCCAGATTGGACTGAGTTCCTGGAGAAGATGACAGAATCTGAAGAATTCAGAGGTTTTATCTAGAGGAGAAAGAAGAGAAGGGATGCTCAGAGGAGACAGCCAGACGAAATGGACGGAGGTGGGGGAGGAGGGCACTGGTAGGGTGCACTTCACTTTCTAGAGTCTGGAGGAGTGCAGACCCGCTACCACCAGAACCTCAAGTCTGAGGAGCGTAGGGACGCTCCAAAAATGGGGGCAGAAGCCAGGTCATGGAGGACAATATTGTCACGGAGGATTTAATTTTGCAAATCATCAAGAACCTTTGCAGGGTTTACCTGGTGAATTAAAATTTCAGATTGGCCACTTGGTGGGCTCCATGAAAAGTGGAAGATCAAGGCAAAAGAGAAACTCTTGCAATGATCCAAATGAGAGAGGACACATTTGCAGTAGAAATGCAGAGCATGCATCAGTTGTAATTCGCTTGTCATTCAGGCAAAAATATTTATTGAGTGTCTGCTTTGTGCCATACCCTCTGAGTATAGAGGAGACATTAAGACCAACACTGTGTTTATTCTTGTGAGGTTCACAATACAACAGTGGGAAAAGCTACTATCTAAATAACTTGAGAATGTGACATTGTGACTGGGGGACGATTAAGCATGTATATCTTTATACAGGTAAAATTTTAAGCCATAAGGTTCAGTTCAGTTCAGTTCAGTTACTCAGTCTTGTCCGACTCTTTGCAACCCCATGGACTGCAGCATGCCAGGCCTCCCTGTCTATCTCCAACTCCTGGAGTTTACTCAAACTCGTGCCCATTGAGTTGGTGGTGTATCCAACCATCTCATCCTCTGTTGTCCCCTTCTCCTCCTGCCTTCAATCTTTCCCAGCATCAGCGTCTTTTCAAATGAATCAGTTCTTCACATCAGGTGGCCAAAGTACTGGAATTTCAGCTTCAGCATCAGTCTTTCCAATGAATATTCAGGACTAATTTCCTTTAGGATGGACTAGTTGGATCTCCTTGCAGTCCAAGGGACTCTCAACAGTCTTTTCCAACACCACAGTTCAAAAGCATCAATTCTTTGGTGCTCAGCTTTCTTTATAGTGCAACTCTCACATCCATACTTGACTATTGGAAAAACCATAGCTTTGACTAGATGGACCTTTGTTGGCAAAGTAATGTCTCTGCTTTTTAATATGCTATCTAGAGCAAGCGATAAGGATAAGGATAAGGATAAGGAGCAAGCCATAAGGTTAGGGCACGTGAAACAGGTGAAGAGCAACAGATGAAAGACAAAGTTTTGAAATGTGAAAAGCTGAAGAGAAATTCGTCAAGAAAGACAAGAATGAGTGGTCAGAATGATGCCTCAGAAGCAAAACGCTGAGCTAAGTTGCATCACTGAAGTCCTATAATTTAAGAATAAGAAAGGTTCATTAGAGTTGTCAGTTAGAAGGACAGCGATGGAATTTGTCACAGTGGTCCAAGGTGGTGGGAGGATAGAAGTCAAATTGTACTTGAAGGTTAAAGTGATGAGGAAGCAGAAGAAGAGGGGAAATGCTCTCAGAGGCTGACTGGGGGCCAGATGGAACAAGTTTCTTGTTTTGTTTTCATCTTTCTGGGAACTACTTCATCATGTTGATGGGCAGAGGCAAGAAAACCAAAGTGAGCAGACAGCATGGCTGTGTGGCTGACTCACAGAAAAGATCAAATTAGCTGAGCCAAGGAAGTCAGGCAAACTCCAGGCTACAGTGCTGAGTCATCCATGTGTCAGTAGACATCACCCAGAAGGCAGCAAGTCTTCAACATACGTGGAGAATCTCTGTATACCCCTGGCCGTGTACTTAATAAATGCTGTAAATAAACGAAACAGCACCATGCACTTAATTCTGTATTATGTGATTTGGCAACCCATGGATTATCACTTCTGGGTTATTTATCTGGTCTGCCACTTTAATACAGAAGAATTAAATAACTTTAATACAGAAAAAATGTTGGCTTCATTGAAGTTTTAGTGCAATTGTTCATTTGGGACAAGTGCTCCCACAAATCTCCTACTTAATTCCTAATTAATTCCCTTTCCACAGCTCCACATCTTTGTTATTGAAATGATCATCTTGGGACACTGCCAATTCAGTTCTTCTAAGAAAAATCATTTCTAGAAATTCATTAGCAGGTTTAGTTCAAAAATAAAAACAGATTAATCTGCTGTCGAAAGGAAGGCTAGGTCAGGGGACAGACAGGACTGTTTGGTGGGTGAGGCCAATGCTTGGGCTCATGGGCTGGATAACTAGGCTTCTTTTGCAAATCAAATGCACCATCACTGTTTTCTTACTGCATTTGTCAAACACATTCAGGGTACCTTTTCTACAAATTGTTACTTTAGTCTCAAATTAAGTAGCTTCAATCAGCTTTCTCCTTCTGTCCACAATATCTAAGCAATACCAAATGTGGGGAAGAGCGTTTTAATTAGCCATAATTATTAAGGCAGCAGGTGGCTTTTAATGAGATCTTAAAACAGAACTGTTTCTTCTATGTCCAATCAAAATCCACACTTTGCCGCATTGACAGAAAACACTGAACTGTTTTTCTCAGGTTCTGGGGAGATGAATCAATAAGGACTCTGATGATTCTAAAACTCGAAGTTTCTGATTGAACCTGGCTTTTTAATTTTGTTTTGTTTTATGTGATGGTGAGATATTATTTTTAGGAAATGAACAATAACTATACTGGTCTCGAATTAAAAGGAATTCATGCAAATTATTCCACACCTAGTGTGAACAATTAATTCTGAACTACAACTAAAAGCTCTATTTTTTCAGTTCTAAAGCAGTTTTATGGAGAGAAACTTGAAAATCTGTGAAAATGCACGCACTTATTCAGCATGAAAGAGAGTTCTAGCAATCAGGACTTTTAACAGTTTAGCTGAGCAAAGAGCTGTTATTACCTTTTTAAACCCAAATAGATGTGCCAGTTTTTTGTTTGTTTGCTTGTTTTATTTTGTTTTTGTGTAGAGCTCAGAAAGTTCAGAAAAACTTCTCAGAAGTTACATTCTTTCTGTTTCTGAAAAGTTTGTTGGTTTAGAAGTAAACAGAAAGAAGGAACTCCACCAGAGAAGTACTCCTATTGTAAATGATTGCTTTCTTAAACTTCACCATCATAACATCTATAAATGGGTGGGAATAAACAGATGGTCATTTTGTGCAAATATAGAAACGCTTCTTATAGTGCCAAAATATTAAAAGCTTTTGCTTGGTGGAATCTAGGTATTTTACTTCTTTTATTTCCTACATCTCACTTGCAGATAGAATTAGAAGATTTACAGAATGAGGTAGTCTAGAGTCATATGCTTCCAAAGTAGTACCATAAATGAGATTTAACCTCTTTAACATAATGGTCTTACCTTGCCCACTCCTTTATCAGCACCCCCCAACATTGAAGATCATTGCTCAATTGCTGATTTAACTTGCTACATAAAGAAAATGCCACAAGTAGGTGGCATGTTGGCCCCACTGATAATTCATGTTAATTTAAGTTCTGGGATTTAAGGAAATCAGTAGCACCTCATTGAACACCCGGAAGTGGGGACTTTGCAATCCTCCAATCAATTCCAACAGTGTATGCCAAATGAGTGATTGAACTCACCTTGTATTCAAATTCTTTGAATCCAAAGAATTTGACAAATGTCTTTTTCTTGTCTTATCACAGAATCTATTGGAACCCATTTCCATCTCGTAAAAAAAATCAACAGAGAAAGCACTCATAGGAACCAGTGTGAAGAACAAATGTTGGGGGCTCTGGAAAGGGCATCAGTGGATCCTGAGCATGAAGTAGGCTTTGAAGGTGGGGACAGTAGAGAAGAGGCATGCCTTTGGCATGTAGACAATTTGGGCCTGACTCTAAGGGCACTGGAAGCCCGCTGATGTGTTTAAAGCAGAAAAATGAAATAAGCCATATTGTATTTGAGAATAAACTTGACAGAACAAAACTGAAAACAAGGAAATAATGGAGCAGAGCAGGGAGAGCTTTAGGGGACAGGAGCTGTGGAAGGATGGCGGGAACATGAAAACCAAGCCAAATCAGTAACGGAGTGCCAAGGAGTGGGGACACAGCGACATCTAAGATGACTGAGTAACTGTGTGGACAGTGATATCCAATCTCTTTATCCGGGAGCACAGTGAAAGCCTACAGCAAAAATAGAATTTCACCACACTGAAAGAGACACAAACAGTCCCAGAACAATAAGTTCTTGAAGTATATGGAACTGTACCCAACGTATATGGTGTCCCCTGTGGCGATGTGGTGGGTGGTCAGGAAAATTCTGATGTTCTCTCTATGTTCAGTTCATTTGTTTCCCATTGAGTATTGTCAGTTTTTCTATCACATCTCTCTTCCTTTTTCTTTCTTTTGTGTCTCAACTTACGTCTGCTTTCCTGAACAAGTCTTTAGCGCACAGTAGAAAGTTTATTAAATCGGTGCACAAGTACCTCACATATTAAGATGAAAATTTTCTTTCTGATATTGCACATTCTAAATACTTACATTGCACCTCACTTGTTGGGCAGTGATTTAAGAAAAATTGCTAGTTCTTTCTGCTATGTAGACGCCATTTCTTTCCTTCTATAACTCTTGTACCTGGTATCACAATCAGGATGAGAAACTTAAGACATTTCAGTAATAAGGAAATATAAAGATTTTAAAAGATGTGATTCTCCATAAGTATAATTTTAATAAAAACATTACCAATAAATACCAGTTCTCATTTTGCCATGATTATTTAAAAAAGAATTGAAGAATATTAGCTTACTTTATTTGAACGTGATGGGAAATATAATTTCTAATGTTGTGAGTGATATTATTAACATTTAAAACAAAAGTTATAGTCTTTTAAAAAATATATTATTATTATAAATCTGTTTCATTTTTAACATATCTAGGAATCAGTATCATAATCTGTCCATTTCCCCTGATTTCATAATGAAAGTATTTTAGAAGATAGCATTTTCTTGGCATAATTTACTGAAAACTGTTAGAACCAAACAAGACATAACTGTATTTCTGCTGTGTCTGTCATTGTTATTATCTGACTTACATTGGAAAGGAATAGAAGGAAATAAGAATTACACATCTTTTTCGTAACCATTCATTCAATCTCTCATCTGCTCATTCATTCTCTCATTTTTTTCAGGAAGTAGTTATCAAGTGTCTACTGTGTGTGGACATTTCTGGCCACCCAACAAACATCCCCCCTTCTAAGAGCCACCTGATTTCTCTGGGGGACATTAACTTCCCTTTGCTGTTTGAAACGTTGGTTGGGTGGTAAATCAAAGCATCCTTGTTTTTATACCTTCTGTTTTTCTTATACCTATGTATCACAATCAGGATGAAAAGATGACTTAAGACATTTCGGCAATAAGGAAATAGAAAGTTTTTAAAGATGTGATTCTCCATAAGTATACTTGTAATAATATCATTACCAATAAATGCCAGTTCTCATTTTACCATCATTATTTTAAAAAGAAAGGAAGAATATTAGCACACTGCAAAAGCTGAAAGGCTCCATGGAGGATCTTTTCTTCATGTTTTTCCTTTCAATATCCTGAAAAATCCAATATGCTCACATGTGCCCTAACCTTGGTTATTTACACGCTCTTTCCTGGAATGATAAACTTTGAGGAGAGTAACATATCAACAGAAATTTGGTTGCAACAGGTTGCTTCATTCTGGTGTTGGTGACAGGGGGAAAAAAAGAGCAGACAGTCTTTCATATTTCCTGTCTCTGAAACCTTCCAGGGCTTTCTTGTTTTCTGCTTATTAGCAAACCTGTTCTCTCTGCCTTGTCTTTTGTCCTTTCTGCTAGTACATTATTTTTCCAGTGACTTCATTTCTCCCCTTGAGTTAGCCAAAATTCATTTCTGATGCTTGCAGTCCAAGCATCCATTTTAATGAAGACACAAAGGCTAAATCTGGGGAGATTACAGTCAAGTAAGCACACGCCAGATCTTCAGATCGGAATACTTTTGAATGACAGAGGCCAACATGTCCTTTTCAGCATTCTATTTTTTTAGCTGCCAGCACTCCAGACTTGTCAGAAACTATGAGTCCACACAGTTCCCACTTACTTACTACTCAGTAGGAGCCAGCAGTATATCTCTGAGCTGCTCTGACACTTAAGGGGAGTGGACTTCTCACAGATTAAACATGAGCCTAGGATGATTTCATCCATATAGCCATGGTCAGGATTAGACAGCACTAAAATGACCTACATCTCCTTAAGCTCTAAGTCATTGGTGGCAGATGTAATCTGCTACCACAGAGACCGAACCTAACCACTCAACAAATTAGTGTGTAGATGAATTTAATTTTCTTATTCAAAAAAGCCTATTTTACATTATTTTTGGCATTTGATTCTGTTAAAAGATAACTTAAGTCAGAGGAACCAAAGCGTTCGATTCAATTTAATGAGAGATAAATATATTAGTGTCTATAGCTGCATTGCCTTGAGGAGGTAAAGAAGAGTAAGTTGATCTTTTTTCTAAATGGGTGTAACTGGGCTACTTCTCATGCAGACTATGCACTCAAGTTGAAAGAGATTTTTGCACAAATGCCAATAATGGTTTTAAATAATAGAAACACTCGCTTGAAGATGGCTACTCATGCCCTCTTTGGAACTATTGTGGTCTATCAGGTCAATAATATTCATTTAAAAAAGCTCTCCAAAAGTGTTTTCATACAATAGTCCCTGAAGATAATGAAAGGGCCATTATGGTCTCCCAAGTCAATAATCTATGTTTTTAACACTCCAAAATTCATTTCCTTTCCTATGTCAGTGCCTGTTTAAACTATTTCAATTAATTATTATTGAGAAGAGGAGTTGTAAGAGGTTTGAACTTTGCTATTCATCATACTGTTCTCAGGTTATTTCTCCTGGTGTATTAAGGTAGATCATTACCCATACTTTAGGTGGCGTTGCTGGTGAAGAACCTGCCTGCCAGTGCAGGGAGACATAAGAGACGTGGGTTCGATCCCTGGGTCAGGAAGATTCCCTGGAGGAGGGCACTGCAACCCACTCCAGTATTCTTGCCTGGAGAATCCCATGGACAGAGGAGCCTGGTCCTCTGGAGTCCATAGGGTCGCAGAGTTGGACACAACTGAAGAAACTTACACACACACACACACACACACACACACACACACACGAGTGGATGATGGCAAAATCTTGTGTTGAAGTGAAGCAAGAGTAAACATTTGTGGGGAAAAAATATAAAACAACCCAGAAAAAAATTGGACAAAAACAAGTTTGTGTGCTCAATTGGCCAGATTGTTGCAGATAATTTCAAGTTTTCTGGAAATTTTTTTTTAAACTTAGCTTTAGAAATGGTTATGTCAGAGATGTTAAATCTGGCCAAACAACACAAACATGACCAATGGGCTCAAAATAGCCTGTTTTGAGCTATAATTTCACATTTACTTGATTTGTGAGAGTAAGAAACACTTTAATGTTTAAAATATAGACATTTTAAATATAGTTGATATATTTAGCACCTGACAATTGAGACTAAAATTGCTTATACTTTTATAGAAACTCTGCCAAGGTTTTAAGGACTAAACTGTTAAATTTATTCTGGAGGGAAGCACCGACAATTTGAACAAGGTTACATTTATTTCTTAAGCATCTTGTTTGTATGTATGTATGCAGGATTTAAAGTGTTGGTATTCTGTAATTTAACTGTATGATTTTATGCCGACTGCACTTTGGATGCTTGTGAAAATGAGATGCCTGTTCTCCTTGGTTCTCTGATGAACAAAATTTCAATATGCATTTTGTTCCCCTTCCCCTCTATTGTGGTTTTATTTTTAAAAAAACAAACAAACAAACAAACAAAAAATACTTTTAGCTTAATGATTTCACTTTGGTTTCTTTGGCCGGGTGGAGAGAAGCTCGCATTTCTGCCTAAGCCCTGTTATTTGAATCTGACAAGGTTTACAATTTCAATTAAGCTGGATTTTCTCATCTGCTGGCTGCAGTGAGATCTTAAGACCAGGGCAGCCCTCGGGAGCGGTGAGAGCTCACACAGCTAGGTAATGAGATAGGATGGATGGATCCTGGATGCTGGATCCTCAAGTGACCTGAATCTATAGCATGAGGGGAAAAGATGCAGCCGTGGGGGTGCTGGGAGTCCTGCTTTCCTAGGAAGATTCATGTTCTTTGAGCTAAGCACAGAAGCCATTAGTTATGGCTGGTTCAGGGCCTTTAATGCACCAAGATCAACCATGTTAGGAAAATAATGCCCAGTGAAACTTTCAAGCCCAGAACAAATTCAGAATTCATAACCCCCAAGCCCTGGTTAGTACCACTCCACATATCTTACAAGATCTGTGTCTGAGTTTAGCAAGACCAATCACAGAAATTAGACCTGTTGGTACAATTTATTCACTCATCACACAAAGACTTATTGAGGCCTGATCATGTGCCATGATCTAAGAGTATGGGAAAAAATGGGGAGCGAAGACTGGCCCTGCCCCTCGCCTTCCTGGAGCATCATGAGAGAGATTCTTATCAAAGGACCTTAGAAATGTAGAAGCACAAGGAGACACAGTAGATAAGAAATGTGGACGTGGTCAGTGGAGGCTGCCCTAGAAAATAAAGAGTTTGAATGAGAACGGAAGCATTATTCAAAGTTAAAAATAGTAATAGTAGTGCTACTGCTAATGTTTCTAGTGATAATAAGTAATATTTTCTCGTTTGTTATATATTTTGGGTATAACAACTCATTTAATCTTTATAGCAATTTGGAAGGCAGATATTGAAGGTAGTATCGTGTAACAGAAGGGGAAACTGAGGCACACAGAGGTTGAGTAACTTCCCCAAGGCCACAAAGCTCATAAAGGGGGAAGTAGTATTTGAATCAGCACAGGCTAGCTCCAGCATTCTTGCCCTTCGTCATTACATGTGATGCTTCTGAGCAAATACAATCTGGAATTGTAGGTGCTTTACCACTAGAAGATAACTATAGTAGCGAATACTTATAAAACACTGTTTGCCAGACACCACTCTAAAGCTTCTGATTCTGTTAACTCATTTAATCCTTGAAACAATACTCCCAGGTAGGTTCTGTATTACAGGCTACTGTGGTAAGTCACTTCAGTTGTGTCTGACTCTGTGCAACCCCATGGACCATAGCCAGCCAGGCCCCTCTATCCATGGGATTCTCCAGGCAAGAAGACTGGAGTGGGTTGCCATGTCCTCCTCCACGGGATCTTCCTGACCCAAGGATTGAACCCGTGTCCCTTATGTCTACCCACATTGGCAGGCAGCTTCTTTACAGTTACCGCCTCCTGGCAAGCCCCTATGACTATTGTACCAGTGAGGAAACTGGAAAGCTCCTCCAGAGTTCTTGCTCTGAGTCTCTTTGCTATGCAGCTTTGCATTAAATAAGTAGTAGACAGAAGCGCAGGACCTTTCCAGCCAGGCCATGGAGGATGCCAGCTGTATCCTCATGGACAGGGGATGTCCTGGAGCTCTATTCATAAACATCTGGAGAGAGAGCCTAGACTATGGACTAGGGTCTATTGAAAAATTTGCTTTAGTGTTGTAAATATTTATACAATCTCATCGTGAGTAATAGGAATTTGTGATAAGGAAGAGGTTATGGACCACAGGCATGGGTCAAAGATGTAACTCTATGAATAAACCAGCCTGTTGAGTAAACGTGTTAGGAGTAAATGTACAAATTAAACCAAAGGCGATCCACCGACTGCAGTAATCTAATCTCTCTGAATCTGAGAAGGTCTTAAAAGTAATTCTCTGAAAAATCAAAGGATTTTTTAATATTTGACTTTTTGCATATCTCAAGGCATTTACTGAAGACTTTAGTGCACATATTCTAGTACTGTATTAATCGAGAGCTTTAGTTGCAGGCATGATGGCCATTTGGTTTTTTAAAACTTAAATCTGAAATTTGAGAATGTAAAACAGAAATGCTTTTGAATATTAGTAATTAATAGTTAATATTTGTGTTTACCAGTTCATAGTGTTGTACACAATTTCAAGAGAAGTTCCCAGATATAAAACATTTAATACCATATTTTCTTCTAATATTTAATCAGTTCAATTCAGTCGCTCACTCGTTTCCGACTCTTTGCGACCCTGTGAACTGCAGCATGCCAGGTCACCCTGTCCATCACCAACTCCCAGAGTCCACCCAAACCCATGTCCATTGAGTCGGTGATGCCATCCAACCATCTCATCCTCTGTTGTCCCCTTCTCCTCCTGCCCTCAATCTTTCCCAGCATCAGGGTCTTTTCAAATGAGTCAGTTCTTTGCATCAGGTGGCCAAAATATTGGAGTTTCAGCTTCAACATCAGTCCCTCCAATGAACACCCAGGACTGATCTCCTTAAGGATGGACTGGTTGAATCTCCTTGCAATCCAAGGGACTCTCAAGAGTCTTCTCCAACACCACAGTTCAAAAGCATCAATTCTTCAGCGCTCAGCCTTCTTTATAGTCCAACTCTCACATCCATACATGACCACTGGAAAAGCCATAGCCTTGACTAGACGGACCTTTGTTGGAAAAGTAATGTCTCTGCTTTTTAATATGCTATCTAGGTTGGTCATAACTTTCTTTCCAAGGAGTAAGCATCTTTTAATTTCATGGCTGCAATCACCATATGCTGTGATTTTGGATCCCCCAAAAATAAAGTCAGCCACTGTGTCCAGTGTTTCTCCATCTATTTCCCATGAAGTGATGGAACTGGATGCCATGATCTTCGTTTTCTGAATGTTGAGCTTTAAGCCAACTTTTTCACTCTCTTCTTTCACTTTCATCAAGAGGCTCTTTAGTTCTTCTTCACTTTCTGCCATAAGGGTGGTGTTATCTGCATATCTGAGGTTATTGATATTTCTCCCAGCAATCTTGATCCCAGCTTGTGCTTCCTCCAGCCCAGCATTTCTCATCTAATACTTAATACCTATGCTTTTTTAAAAAGTTTTATGTTAAAAAGAAAATACTACAATCAAGTTAAAACTTTGTTCTTTGTTTCTGAACTGATATTCAGAGAGAACATGATGGTGGCCAAAAGTCACTATATGACATCAGCAGGATCAGCACAAGTGAGAAAAACTGGATATTGCCCAGAGCTTAAATGGAACCTCATTTGCCACAGTCAGTCTAGATTGGTCTTCACACACCTAAGAATGAGAATTTCTATTTCCAATGATTTAAAATTAATTACTCATAATCCATTACATTAAACCTTTGAGTAAAAGCTGGTTCTTATCTCCTGTCAAGCCAACAGAGTCATGAAATAGAAAACTGTTTTCTCTGAGTTCAAACCTCGGGTTGGTGTAAATCTGTTTATGGGTGTCCTCGTCATGTAGGAAGAAAACTCACATCTCTCTCTGTTAATCTATGATCAGGGCTGGGTCTGGGGAACACCCAGAAACAGAGCCACAGATCCACTTATTTGGGGTGATCCTAGACCTCTAAGTACCCCTGAGGGTGAAGAGCAGTGAGTTTCTGCACAAACCAATATTCAGCTCTATCTATAGAAAATCAAATTGAGATTTTTGGTAGTGAAATTCCTTACTGCAGTGATTATTTTATTCTTGAGTGCATGCTAAATTGCTTCAGTCGTGTCTGACTCCTTGTGACCCTATGGGCTGTAGCCCGCCAGGTTCCTCTGTCCATGGGATTCTCCAGGCAAGAATATTGGAATGAGTTGCCATTTTCTCCTCCAGAGGATCTTCCTGACCCAAGGATCGAACCCGTGTCCCTTATGTCTCCTGTATTGGCAGGTGCTTTTTTTTTTTTTTAACCACTAGCACCATCTGTGAAGTATTATTCAGAAGAATAGGAAAATCAAGAAGTTAGGAAAATCTGATTACAAACACACACACAAGGGCATGTCTGGGGTCCATGAGACACACATTACATTCTCTCTAAATATTTAAATCTAGAAATGTGTTCCTACACAGCTGATAGGCATATTCTTATTAATAAAAGACTTCTAACAATTCTCTAAGATTTCTGAGGGAATTTCAGCCCTCCCCTTTTTTTTAATAGTGGTTTTTGCCGTACATCAACATGAATCAGCCACAGGCGCACATGTGTTCCCCATCCAGAACCCCCCTCCCACCTCCCTCCCCATCCCATCCCTCAGGGTCATCCCAGTGCACCAGCCCTGAGCACCCTGTCTCATGCATTGAACCTGGACGGGTGATCTACTTCACATATGATAATATACACGTTTCAACGCTATCCTCTCAAGTCATCCCACCCTCGCCCTCTCCCACAGAGTCCAAAAGACTGTTCTGTAAATCTGTGTCTCTTTTGCCATCTCGCATATAGGGTCATCGTTACCATCTTTCTAAATTCCATATATATGCATTAGTATACTGTATTGGTGTTTTTCTTTCTGGCTTACTTCACTCTGTATAATAGGCTCCAGTTTCATCCACCTCATTAGAACTGATTCAAATGGATTCTTTCTAATGTCAGCCCTTTTGTTGTGAGAAAGTCAAGGTTCCAGGTCCAAAATCCCAGGTTTGTTGTCCCTTGATCCTGGGCCCTCACAGGTCCCAGGCAGCCCCTGGTACACATTTGAAGAATAACTGCAAATATATTTGAATTTGACACTGGTTAGTTTTCCCACAGAGAAATGAAGAAGCACAGAGATGAAGACAACTCATGGAGAAAGGCAATTTTTAAACATGTGCATTAGTAGGAAGACTCGTCAATATTTTCTTGATGAATAGCATGTAAATTGATTTTCCCCATCATTGTTAAATTATTTCTAGCTTTTAAAAATCATTTTAAAACCAACTGCAAAAAAGTTATAAAGACCTGTCTTCTTTTGGTCTTATCGGCTAGAATTTATGAAGCCATCTCCTTCTTCCTCTAACTGACTGATCTCAGAAATTCACAGACCTTTACTTAAACCATGTGAAAATAAAAACCAAGCACAGTATTTCTATCACCGGGGTCATCTTTCTTTCTATTTCTTTCCCTCTATTTGATCATGGACAATGAGATATATAGATGTATAGAGACATGTACATTTGCCTCTCCACAGATAAAGTTCTCACTAATATATTGCCCATCATTCATCATGACAACTTTGATTTTCTCCAGGCTGATTTTCTCCATCTCATTTCTTTCTCTCATGTCAACTCTGAAGGCTTCTGCCCAGACTACCAATTTTTTCCTTCTTCTTTTTAAAAATCAGTTCTGACAAAAGGCTGTGGCTTTCTATAGAGCTGACCTTTTTTGAGGGAGTCTTTATTCTTCATAACACTAAGGACTGCCCATTTATATTTTGGTGGGGAAGGGATAATTTTTATTCAATAGAATTGCCTCTTCCATTAAGAGAAGAAAAGCATATTTCCTTCCCCCCCTCTCAAATTTTATTACAGAAACATTTTAACCTAGGTCTATGGACAGTTGAATCACTCTAAGACACACTTTTGCCAAAAGAATTCATGGCATTTACTGAGTCAGTGGTTCCTATTTTACTCAGTATTCTGAAAATTAAGGGCCAGAAGAAGAGCATTGAGCTTTATTTTGTAATAATGATACCAGACTTGTTTATGAGGGTCATTTTGAATTACATATTCTTTTATGCTCATAAATCAGAGGGGAATAAGAGCTACTGTCAACTCATCAACTTTTTTAATTCTATGAAGCAAATCTCTCTGGAAAAATGAATATTAATAATTAGACAATATCCAATTAGGGGCCATAGGCCAGAACTAAGCCCTCAGCTCAAAAATCCACAAAGCACATGTGATAGTAGAAACTTAAGTTAACAAACCCTATTAACATAAAATTAATGATAATAGTATCATGTGGGGGATTTCAGCCCCCTCTTAGCTATTGACATAATTTCTCCCCCCGCTCAGGATTTTTTTTTTTTTTTTTTTAGCATAAGACTAGTATTGCCCTTTGAAACAAACATATAAGCTTTTACATCAGTTTAACTGCCGGTTTGATTATTTCTTAAATAGGAGCATTTCTTCTCAAATTGAGAACACACTTAAGTCTGTATTTTTCTTTATTTGAACTGAGAAATTATTATGTTTCCAACAACTGAAAGGGGAATTTCTCCATTCCTGACTGACACAGGAGTACCAGATGTCTCATAATAACTTGGGGTTTTATTAGTATGTTGAATTGCTAAAGATTTATACACGCATTGTCTCAATAATCATCTTTCCATGGTAGTTATGAACTCCATTTTACTGAGAAGGCAAAGAGGGCTCTGACTAGTTAAATGAATTGCAGAAATGTCACCAACAGACACCAGGTGAATGAAATCTGGGGGCAGAATGACTCCTGAGGTGACATGGTCACTCCCATGCTCATCAGCTCCTTAACTTTATCTTTTGTCACCTACCCAGGAATCTGATGGGACTTCCCATGGCTTTTGTCCCTCATCCTGACACATGGCTTGGCCAAAGGGAAGGAAAATATAATATGAGGCAAGAGAGGTAATGGAAATGAAGTCTCTTTTCTTCAACCCATGTCAATATTCCCTTTGGATCTAGTCTAGAGATTTTCTTCACTCTTTTATAATAAAATAACATTTTCATATCACTCTCCTTCATCTTGTTGAAAGCGCTGTAGAACATCAGGGACAGATCTGAAAAATACTTATCTGTCTTTCTTATATACATAAAGCTGAAAACTAACCCTCCATGTGTCAGTTTTCACAGACAAATAAAATCTACCAAATGCTACTGGGGAGGAAGGTATTCATTCAGCTTCTGAACAATAAAAGAAAAAGGGCTCCAAATATATTAAGTCCTAAATTATACAGCACCCACAAGTAGACACAGGCAAGAATAATCTACAGACTGTTCCCTTTATGTATAATTCAGCACACAGATGCTTTTTATCTCACTAAATCAGAATTCAATAAAAAGCGCTAAAGCTTCATTATTAACCAAATCCCCTTAACTCCACATTAAATACTGATGCTACTTTTCACTTCCACGATTTAGAAACTATTTTCATAGGTATGTACTAAGTTTGCATGTTTTTTTTTTTTTCTGTAAAGTTTCTTGAAATCAAATTTGTATGGAATGTGAGTGCCATACTTGTAGTCTGGCTCTTTTTAAAATGAGTATATCTGTTCATTTGGTTGTCAAAGGTCCTTAACAACCTCAAACTAGAGACCGAAAGAGGGAAGAAATAGTTTTATCTTTTATCCCTTCCATTCATATTCCCATGAAGTTTTAAAAACAATGTTGAGTTTAGCTAATACAAAAATTCAACTTCAATAGTTTTTCAAGTATAGATTTAAAACAACAAAGAAATCAGTTTTAGCCCATCAGATTGACAAAGCTTGTGAAGAATGATAATACCTTGTGTGAGTTAGGTTGTGTAGAAATGGGCATAATTATACACATCTGGCAGAATTTTAGAATTTGTACAGCATGTCTGTAGAGCAATGCAGCAACATCTGTCAAAATATATTAAAATGCACCTAGCTTCCGACACAGAAACACCACTTCTAGGAATTCTTAGGGAAAGTATCAGAGATGTGTATAAAGACATTTGTTCAGAGACTTTTCTTATGCAATTATTTATATTAAGGAAACTTACAAAAATATTCAATAATCGTACTAGTTAAGCAAACTGTAGTACATCTGTATTAAATTAAAATCATGTTGTACAAGAGTGTTGGGCATAAGACGTTCACTACCTTTATACAGCATTTTGAATTGAGAGAAGGCGTCCTTTGAACAGTACACAGTATGATGCTATGTAACTCCATTCTGGAAAATAAGTACTCCAGAATGTTATCATGATTTTATCTGTGTGCATGCTAAGTTGCTTCAGTTCTGTCTGACTCTTTGCTACTGTAAGAACTGTAGCCACCAGGCTCCTTTGTCCATGGGGATTCTCCACGCAAAAAATACTGGAGGGGGTTGCCATGCCCTCCTCCAGGGGATCTTCCCAACCCAGGGATTGAGCCTGCATCTCTCATGTCTCCTGCATTGTCAGGCGGGTACTTCACCCCTAGCGCCACCTGGGAAGTAGATTTCAAATGAATTCGTTTTTATTTCTTTACTTCTCCTCTTTCTCTCCTTCTTTCCCTCCTTTTTTTGGATTCATTTTTCACAATTTTTTGTATTGTAAGGAAATTTGAAATAAAATACCCAATTCCATTGGTATCTACAATGCAAAAAGATGCATTGTTTACAGCACACTTTTACATGCTATCTGATTATTAGCCTTTAATAGGCTTTGAGTTGTTTCACAACTCATTTATTGTGAATGACTGACAGCAATTTTAAAACAAATTTTCTTTGGGCATAAAAATAATTTTGTACAGTGGAGGTTCAATTTTCATCCCTTCTATCTGTGGGTAAGACCAATTTGGTCTTCATTTGTAAATTAATTTCAATATTCCTCTAGATAAATTTGTGCTTCTTTAACCTTTCCTTTAAACTGGTTTAACATCTTTCCTGGTTCTCCTATTTAATTAATAGGTTAAAAAAATATCTGACAAAATCTGTTCATTTTATATTTGTATGAGAATCATGATTTTTACCTTTTTGGAAAATTACCCTTTAGCATAGATTTCCTACTTTGATAAACTGAGCATGTATTTTTTTATTATAACAACAAGGTAATAGCAAATGTAATTTAAAAGTGTAGATTGTGCTATATCATCCACTATTACAATGTCGACTTATTATTCTTATAAAACATCTCACATTAAAATTTCTTAATATCTCTTTAAATCAACTTAACATTTATTGCATGGATAGTTTTTTCAGGTCACTATACTAAATTGGACAGCATATAAAAATGAATCAGACTATGGCCATAATGTTCAGTATCCTTAATATCTACTATTCTTATACTAAATAGCAAAACTGCTTCTACTTTTTATTTAATATCTTAAAATATCAACTCTTTCAGTATCAACTGTTTCAATATCTAATTACTCAAAATAGCTTTGGCCATTTGGGCTTAATCTCTGCATGACAGAAATAATATAATGTTGAGAAGCACAGCGTCTACGCAGACACAGTGGCTGTTGATTTACAGAATCAACATGAGCAGATTCCTATAACCTTACATATTCAAAAATTGCTATTTGCCTTTAGAATCTGGCCATTAAACATGACTGAGTCCCTCGCAGTTCAGTCAGTAAAGAATCTGCCTATAATGCAGGAGACTGAGGTTTGATCCCTGAATCAGGAAGATTCCCTGGAGAAGGAAATGGCAACCCACTCCAGTATTCTAGCCTGGAGGATCACATGGACAGAGGAGACTGGTGGACTACATACAGCCCACGGGGTCTGAAAGAATTGACTAGACTTAGCGACTAAACCACCACCACCGTACAAAGAAGCAAAGAGTTAGATATGGCAACAATAAAAAAGAATAAAATGCATGATTTGGGGTAGGGGAGGCAATTCAACTGAGGTTAAGCATGAAATATATTGCACAATAGGTTGGAGAATATATTGGTTCTGGTCACCCCAGAATTTGTTTCAATAATACATGGCATCAAGTGAACTCTACAGTTTTTTTCTTGGTCAAAGTCCATAATGTAGGATGAGGAAAAATATGGATGGAAACATTTCTGATGGGTGTTTGTTTGGGAGACCTGCTCTCAAAGTCCATAACATAGGATGAGGAAAAATATGGATGGAAACATTTCTGATGGGTGTTTGGGAGATCTGCTCCTCCCCATTGCCCTGACTTCTCACTCCTTGTTTCTCCTTTCTCTTCTCCTTGGAGACAGGGAGTCGGGTGGATGTGGATTGGCCAGGAGCATTAAAATGGAAGGTTTCCTGAACAGGGAGGAAACATCAGGAGGATGAAGGGCTCTTTTGCTTTCTCAGGATGACTGGCTGGACTCCACAGAGCTCTAGAGAGCTTTGGGGTCTGCTCTATGGGTTAAGTGCTGCTTCTCTCCCTCAGTCATAGCCAGTCCAGTGCATATTGCTGCCATCTGACTTCCAGCACCTTGCATCCCATTCTAAGCACAAAGGCAAGAATCCAGCAAGACATCATCATGTACTTGAGTTAATAGAACACATCATTGTAGCACTATCATGGTGTCTTAGACATTATTCATCACAGATGGGATCATGATATTGGCATATCATTAGGTTCAGTTCAGTTCAGTTCAGTCGCTCAGTCGTGTCCGACTCTTTGCGACCCCATGAATCGCAGCGCACCAGGCCTCCCTGTCCATCACCAACTCCTGGAGTTCACCCAGACTCACATCCATCCAGTCAGTGATGCCATCCAGCCATCTCATCCTCTGTTGTCCCCTTCTCCTCCTGCCCCCAATCCCTCCCAGAATCAGAGTCTTTTCCAATGAGCCAACTCTTCACATGAGGTGGCTAAAGTACTGGAGTTTCAGTTTCAGCATCATTCCTTCCAAAGAAATCCCAGGACTGATCTCCTTCAGAATGGACTGGTTGGATCTCCTTGCAGTCCAAGGGACTCTCAAGAGTCTTCTCCAACACCACAGTTCAAAAGCATCAATTCTTCGGTGCTCAGCCTTCTTCACAGTCCAACTCTCACATCCATACATGACCACAGGAAAAACCATAGCCTTGACTAGACGAACCTTTGTTGGCAAAGTAATGTCTCTGCTTTTGAATATGCTATCTAGGTTGGTCATAACTTTCCTTCCAAGGAGTAAGCGTCTTTTAATTTCATGGCTGCAGTCAACCATCTGCAGTGATTTTGGAGCCCCCCAAAATAAAGTCTGACACTGTTTCCACTGTTTCCCCATCTATTTCCCATGAAGTGATGGGACCAGATGCCATGATCTTAGTTTTCTGAATGTTGAGCTTTAAGCCAACTTTTTCACTCTCCACTTTCACTTTCATCAAGAGGCTTTTTAGTTCCTCTTCACTTTCTGCCAAAAGGGTTAATCTCAATAGTTCACTCTTCCAGCAGCCTTAATTTAACTCTTAATTTAACCCTTAAGTTCACTCTCCTACAGAAACCATGGACTGTAGCCCACCAGGCTCCCCTATCCATGGGACTTTCCAGGCAAAAATACTGGAGTGGGTTGTCATTTCCTTCTCTAGGTGATCTTCCCAACCCAGGTCTCCTGCACTGCAGGCAGATGCTTTACTGTTTGAGCCACTTGGGAAGCCACTAAGTTAACTGTCTCTGATTCTGCAGGATCTAGAAGCAAACAATCCAGTATTCCTATCACTGTATTTGGTGTCCCAGATTCAATCCAGTTGATTTAAAGCATGAACGCTGCAAAGAAGCTACCCTTCCACTGGAATCACCTTTGGTTTTGATAGTGTATCACAATGTAGCTCTTACTCTTTGCTAACACTTGGTAGAAAGAAATTTCTTTTAAATTCCCCAGCTTCAGCAGCAAATATGAAATGTATTCCACAGCACGCAGAAAGCCATCATCAAGATTTCCAGAAACTCCTCTCAGTGCTGCTTGACCATCTTGAAGTCCTCCCCCATAAGATGTGGAGTCCTCCACCATGAGATGTGAAGACATGCTAACTTTTAATTGAAATTTTTAGACTGGGTCTTCTACTTTGTTTTTCTCCTTTGTTGATCAATTAAACTCTCTGCTTAGCATTTCTTACTGAATCTGAATTGTGGCATTTTGGTTACCTCTTTTCATTCATTCTCTGTGTTACATTTTAACATTTTCTTTTCTAGCATTTTCAAATTAAAATCCTATTTCAGCATTAAAATTTGACTAACTTTTGATGTTTATAGTTTTTCCTATGAAAAATAATATTTTTAATCTATAGAAAGCCTGAAAAACCTTGAGAGAGTGGAAGAGAGAAGAGAAATCTGCATTTCTTAACCACTATGAACATTTCTAGGTATATTCTTATGAGCTTTCCTCTGAAAGTTATATTATTTAAAATATTTTCCTCTAACATTGCTGTGTAGAGATTTGTATTATAAAAGTAGAGCAAAATGTGTCAAATTTACTGTTTCTTAAGTGGTCCTCCAGATCTGTGATTACTCTGCCCTCTTCTGCATTCATTACATATGCATCCAACAAAGACCCATGAAAGAAAAGAACACTGAAAAAAACAGGAAATAACATTTAAAGTTTAGGTATGGCTAGGTTTTCATTATGTTTGCTTGTTAGTTTGTTATTTTCTGGCCCAGGACGGAGGGTGTTCTTAGTTGTCTATTTCTTTAAATATGCCAAGGAGTTGAAATTAGAGCTGAGTAATATCTGAAATTCTAAGTGATCTGAATTTCTTATAAAAATTTTAATTTGAAAAATTCATGCACATTACCCAATAATCAAAACTATGAGGAAATATCCATATCTATTTATCTATCTATACATACAGCAAAGCAAATTCTAAACAGAACATCATCTATCATTCATCTACTCAGAAACAATCAATATCATACCTTCAACATATTTATGTGTTCAATCCATAAATATTTATTGAAAAATGTACTTTATGCCAGACTATCTTCTAGGTTTGGTGGTAAATAAGAGAAAAATTCTCTCTCACAAGGAACTTACAATCTGATGGAGAGAAACAGACTTGAAACAGAAAACAAATTATGAGCAAAATAATTTTACCTTGTAGTTAGGTTGCTGTGAAGATAATAAGCAGGGTATACAAAATAAAAGGATTTCTGTTTATCTATCTATCTATCTATATCTGGGAGAATTTCCTGTTTCATAACTACTTTGAAATTCTTGTTCTTCCATTTAGGAAATTATGTTCCTTTTTTTAGGAGAAGTAGGGGTCAGTTTCAGAAATCTTACACTTGATGGGCAATGTCAATCAAAGCGGTTTTCATCTTCACTCCTTGTCTGTCCAGAAGGGAAACAAGGTCATTTTCTCTTAACCTCTGACCCACAGAGGGATTTGAGGGTTCCACGTACCTCCTAAAATAGTGTGCAAACCTTTATACTTGCAGTTTCTAGGGTGTGGTCTAGACATCTTTTTAATCTAACATTCTATGCACCATTGCCGCAGGAACATCCTGACAATATCAGGATGCATCAATATTTATTCTAACATCACATCTGGTACATTTGGATCAGCTGAGGTTTGAAGCAATGTTTTAGAGTTCTAGTAAATTTTGCTCCTAGTTCTCTTGGAAATCTGCATCTCTCCTCTGTGGTGGGGTCTTCCCATCTCTGCATATTTTTATTTCTGCTCTTGCAGGATGGCTTTTCTTCTGTAGTTGCTGTGTGCATGAATCAAGAATCACATACACATAAAATCTAAGTTCTGATGAATGCAAAAAAGCAGAACTAAAAATGGCTACACAATCATATGCTGTGGTCTAGAATATAATAATTTTAATTACTGATCACAAACCAAATGAAGTATGTGTGTGTTGAAAGCTACGAAAATGAGAAGCAGCTGCCTTAAATCCTTACACGAACAGAGTTTGTGTAAACAAACAAACAACAAACAAACAAACAATGATGAAAGTGGCCTTGTTTTCAGGGTACTGCAGCAGACTCTTTTGAATTCCTTTATGTACACGGTTTTTTTTTCATTCTGAAAAATAAATGAAATCATCTCCTTGTAATTCATTCTTCCCAATGGAAAATGCACTCTCTGGTAACTGTATTTATGTATGCAGAATTTTATACCTCATTGACATTCTCAAAATGAGATCTCCAGCAGGAAAACTCTCCAATACATGACAAGGAATTTTAAAGTACCTTCCTACTGACATGTCTTACATACTGAAACCAACACGGTGTGCAAAGAAAAAGAGTTTGTGTTTCTTCACTGCCATGTCATGCATGCCCACTCATTTGTTTTTCTAATAGTGAGTGTTGGCATCAATTCCCCTTTCCTCAAATTAAAAAGAAGAGAGTTCCAGATTTTAGATTAAGAAAACTCATTGGTGCATGGAATAGTAACGAGGAAGAAAAGCCTTATGATCTTAAGCTGGAAGCCTGCTGACTAGTTAGGCACTCTATCCCATTATGTTAGTAACTATTATTCCGTGCACAGACAGGCAAGGTCATCCTGTAATCTATGTGCATATCAAAATTCTGTATGTTGATTCACACTTAAAACCTACTTTAAATGCTCACTTGCCCAAGCTCAGTGAGGGCAGCTTGTTCACTATTGAGTTTCAAGTATTAGCACAGTGCCTGGCATCTACAGAGAACTTACAAGTACTTATTTGAATGAATAAATAAATGAATGGATAAATAAATGAAATAAATAATAAAGATCATTGCTGTTATTTAGTCACTAAGTTGCGTCCAACTCTTTTGTAACCTAAGGAACTGCGGCCCACCAGGCTCCTCTGTCCATGGGATTTCGCAGGCAAGAATATTGGAATGGGTTGCCATTTCATTCTTCAGGGGATCTTCCCAAACCAGGATATGAACCTGTGTATCCTTCTTTGACAGGCTGATTTTTTACCATTGAGCCACTAGGAAAGTCCATGCCCAAATAATAAAGATATAGGAGATACTTCCAGGTAAGAATTGTCAATGACCTCTTCAATTTCTATACTATATGAATGTATATTTTTACAATATCAAGTTCTTGAAACTCACTCACGTACTTTAGTAATTAGGGAACTCTTTTTTCTCACCTTAGTTTTGTCAATCAGTTCAGTCAGTTCAGTCACTCAGCCATGTTGGACTCTTTACGACCCCATGGACTGCAGCACGCCAGGCTTCCCTGTCCATTACCAACTCCTGGAGCTTACTCAAACTCATGTCCATCCAGTCGGTGATGCCATCCAACCATCTTATCCTCTGTCATCCCCTTCTCCTCCCACCTTCACTCTTTCCCAGCATCAGGGTCTTTTCCAATAAGTCATCTCTTCGCATCAGGTGGCCAAAATATGGGAGTTTCAGCTTCAGCATCAGTCCTTCCAATGAATATTCAGGGCTGATTTCCTTTAGGATTGACTGGTTAGATCACCATGCAGTCCAAGGAACTCTCAAGAGTCTTCTCCAACACCAGAGTTCAAAAGCATCAATTCTTCAGCGCTCAGCTTTCTTCATAGTGCAACTCTCACATCCATACATGACCACTGGAAAAACCATAGCTTTGACTAGACAGACCTTTGTTGGCAAAGTAATGTCTCTGCTTTTTAAAATGCTGTCTAGGTTGGTCATAGCTTTTCTTCCAAGGAGCAAGTGTCTTCCATGGCTGCAGTCACCATCTGCTGTGATTTTGCAACCCAAGAAAATAAAGTCTGTCACTGTTTCCATTGTTTCCCCATCTATTTGCCATGAAGTGATGGGACAGGATGCCATGATCTTAGTTTCCTGAATGTTGAGCTTTAAGCTAACTTTTTCACTCTCTGCTTTCAACTTCATCAGGAGGCTCTTTTGTTCCTCTTCACTTTCTGCCACAGGGTTGGTGTCATCTGCATGTCTGAGGCTATTGATATTTCTCCCAGCAATCTTGATTCCAGCTTGTGCTTCATCCAGCCCAGCATTTCTCATTATGCACTCTGCACATGTTAGATAAGCAGAGTGACAATATACAGCCTTGACATACTCCTTTCCCTATTTGGAACCAGTCTGTTGTTCCATGTGCAGTTCTAACTGTTGCTTCTTGATCTGCATACAGATTTCTCAAGATTCAGGTCTGGTGGTCTGGTATTCATTCCTTTAAGAATTTTCCACAGTTTTCTGTGATCCACACAGTCAAAGTATTTGGCATAGTCAATAAAGCAGAAGTAGATATTTTTCTGGAACTCTCTTGCTTTTGCGATGATCCAGTGGATGTTGGCTATTTGATCTCTGGTTCCTCTGTCTTTTCTAAATCCAGCTTGAACATCTGGAAGTTCTTGTTTCGTGTACTGTTGAAGACTGGCTTGGAGAATTTAAGCAATACTTTGCTAACGTGTGAGATGAGTGCAATTGTACAGTAGTTTGAACATTCTTTGGCATTGCTTTTCTTTGGGATTGAAATTAAAACTGACCTTTTCCAGTCCTGTGGCCACTGCTGAGTTTTCCAAATTTGCTGGCATATTGAGTGCAGCACTTTCACAGCATCATCTTTCAGAATTTGGAATAGCTCAACTGGAAACCCATCACATCCACTAGCTTTGTTCATAGTGATGCTTTCTAAGGCCCACTTGACTTCACATTCCAGGATGTCTGGCTCTAGGTGAGTGAACACACCATCGTGGTTATCTGGATCATGAAGCTCTTTTTTGTACAGTTCTTCTGTGTATTCTTGCCACCTCTTCTTAATATCTTCTGCTTCTGTTAGGTCCACACCATTTCTGTCCTTTATTGTGCCCATCTTTGCATGAAATGTTCTCTTGGTATCTATTTTTCTTGAAGAGATCTCTAGTCTTTCCTATTCTATTGTTTTCCTCTATTTCTTTGCACTGATCACTGAGAAAGGCTTTCTTATCTCTCCTTGCTATTCTTTGAAACTCTGCATTCAAGTGGGTGTATCTTTCCTTTTCTACTTTGTCTTTCACTTCTCTTCTTTTCTCAGCTATTTGTAAGGCCTCCTCAGACAACCATTTTGCCTTTTTGCATTTCTTTTTCTTGGGGATGGTCTTGATCACTGACTTCAGTACAATGTCACAAACCTCTGCCATACCTCTTCAGGCACTCTGTCTATCAGATCTAATCCCTTTAATTTATTTGTCACTTCCACTATATAATCATAAGGGATTTGATTTAGGTCATACCTGAATGGTATAGTGGTTTTATTACTTTCTTCAATTTAAGTATTCATTTTTTACTTAGATGAGGAGTGACTGGGAAATGTTAAGGCTTCTAGCTGCTGACCATGCCTGACATCACAGGGTGGTGCTGGTAAGCAGAGTGCAGTCTGTACAATTATCCTGGAAGCTCTTAAGCTATATCACAGCATGATTTAAGGGTGGTTGAGGATTCCAGAATCAGGAAGGGACAAGGATCTGGGGAAACTTACCTTTTTCTGCAGCCGACCATCAGAAGCCAATGCATTTGTCCAAAGGAAGTTAGGGAGCTCAGGCTTGATTGGACAGGAATAGAAATCAGTGACATAAACTAGGTGTTGCAGCCTGAATGCTGGCAGTCAAAATTAAGCAGGTGATGGCTATGTGATTTAAGGCCTAGGGCTTGGAGAGGATGCTATAAGATGAAGTCTGACTTTATAACAAGACATCAATCCCAGAGCATTCATTTTGACCTGGCTGAGTATGACACCGTCTAGGGGCAGGCTTCCATTTAGGGAGGGGGCATATAGGTACCACGCAGAAATTTAAGATCTGTCTACATCAGCTCTGTGATGCTAGCCTAAGTCCAGATGGCACAGTTAATTTCATACTTCACATGGAGGGGCTGTGGGTTTCAACCTGCCTCCTGCTCAATTCTAGAAGTCTCAGGAACCAGGAATGGATCTCCTATGGGGAAAAGGCAGTGGGCACTAACTATAGCTGTGGTTTGAGAAAGGAAAGGACTGACAAAGTCAATCCATCAATAAGTTAGCACTGAGTCTTTTCTTTTTAATTTAAAAAAAATAATTCTTTTTGATCATGTGGCATGTAGGATCTCAGTTCCTTGACCAGGGATTGAACCTGTAGCCTCTGCAGTGGAAGCACAGAATCTTAACCACTGGACCAACAAGGAAGTCCTAGTTGGGTCTTGTTTCCCAGAATTCCCTTCCATTTGTAAAGAAACTCTAAACATGTGCCAAAATGTCAATTTGCAGCCCAGTGCTATCCCTCCCACAAAAACATGTTTCTAATCCCAGTTTACTGTCAGGTAGGAGCTTCTCAAGGAAAAAGGACAAATAAATCTGGACTTAGAGAGGAGAGGCTTTTTTCAAAATGATTATCGCAAGAGGAAAAGAGGGACTATTACAATGAGGGTGAAGACTGAGACCTAATGTGACCTAATGGTCTGCAAGTATGTCAGAAATTAAGCAAAAAGAGCTTCCTTTGTTGTTGTTTTACAGAGAGGAGTAGACAAAGCTAGAGAGAACTGAATGTGAGGAATGGGATAGATGAAAGGGTGGCATAACCGGATAGATCAGAGAAGTTTTACCCCAAGGCCAGCCTGCTTCCAGTTGAGGTTGGGCTAAAGTTCAGTTACCTGGGGAAGGAGAGACATTTACCTAAAGTTTGGTCAATAAGTATTTTGTTTAGCATAATTAACAGTTCTGCTCATCATTAGGTAAAGAAAGAATTTTGAGTGTCTGTGTCTAACCTCTAGCTGTCTGCTACCTAGCTGCTACTTATCCTGACCTTCAGGAGTCCTTATGTCTCAGGCCTTCACCATTCTAGTTGCCCAATGAAAAGGGGAAAAAGGATGGTTTCCCTGAAGTTACTGCTGAAAGGTTTACTTATTACCTTACTCCCTGGGCACCTAGTCATCTAGACCAGCTGGTAAACTGCTGAACTTATGTGAATTTATAAAATGCCCTTTCTACTGCATACATTTTCCATCAGTGAAATCCACTTATTGGGCTAAATGCATTGAAGGAATTAAAAATTTTCATACCATGAATACTCCATTTCTGGATAACTGACTGCATGTCTTCTTGCTTCATGTGAGTACAAGGACTTGACTCAGCCAAGGTCATAAAAATTATCCTTATAATGGATAAGAGAAAGGATGTGCTATTTGTGTGTAAATGAAACCATCGAGAAGTGCAGTTGTTCACTTTTTCCTGAATACATTTAAAAAATAAAGATCCATAGGGTGCCAGGCCATTGGCCTGGGAGGCAAAAAGGGCTAGCTCTAATCCAAATATACTGTTCTGATTAAAAAACCACTTTTTTATTCATATAAAGTATTTATTAAGGTATTGGATTTTATAAACTGTTTGGTCTCGGAGTCTTTATTTTAAAAAGGTTATTCTGAATGCATTACCAAGTATCCTGTGGAATATTTCACATAAAAGGAAGCAGAAATGTATAACTGTAAACAGGCTAATTGTATGCAGATATAAATTATGGATGTTGGTCTTATGAAAAAGCATTGCTGACTTGCAGGGGTCTTACTCAGCAGCTCTGCGTCTTGTCTAAGGGGATATTTAGTTTGGCTGTGATGTGCAGAATTTAAAACAAAACTTTAAATTTTGGAGAATAAAATATAGCCCAATTGAGCTAAGACCACACCGTTGGGGGAATGAGGTCTTTCGTTTATTTTATTGCTGTTGACGTTGACGCTCATTGGCTCTGTTATGCTCCACATGTTCTTGTCTCCAGATGCTGTGCAAAAGCGAAGGTTTAGTAAGGGCATTTTACAGTTAAGTGATGCTTCTTGATGGTCCACTGCAGTAACTCTGTCTCCTGGTTTTCATCGCTGAAGTGGGCACGTGGACCTCACAAGTAAAGACAAGAAAGGGAGACCTTTGGAGTCTCCAGTGACATAGGTTACTCAAGCTTCTTTCTTCCCCCATCCACAAAACAAGTGCAGATATGAAACTTACAAAACACATCAAGTTGAAAGGTGCAGACGGAAAGAACTATGACATGACTATACCCCTTCTGGTGGATAATTTGCCAGAAAACCACCAATTTTATCTAAGCTATACCAACAAATTTAACCTTGAATTAAAGACACTGCCCCACCGCATTCTAAAGCACTGAGAAAATATGGAAAATGAACAGTTTCATACTTGTAAAATAATTGACCTAATATTTTATGATACATGACACAAAATACTGCAGATGTTTATGTGGACAGCATAAACCTTCAGCTGACACGTAACGTAAATGCTTCACAGTAAATAATTGACGAGCACAGGCTGACTCTCCAGGCATCAACTACCTACTTGTTAGTCCAGGGAAAAAGTCTGGACCGGAAATATGAGCAAAGAACTTTTATTCTTATTTTAAATCACGAGTAGTAAATTTGGTATTTAAAATCAATGTGAGTTTCTCGGATACACAAAAACAGAATATGTCAAAATAATTTATAATTTGGTCTAAAGAAATCAGCCTAGGTATTAACTCTCTGAAAGGAAAGAAGCATTGTATAGCAGAGTGTCTCCGTGTGATAGACTCAAAACCCAAGGTCTACAGCTGTGCACTGGGTCTGCTCTTTCCCCTGGGTCATAATGTTTGTCAGGAAGTCACATCTCAAGAACTTGTTTTGCTCTGTGGCTCAGACTATAGACCAGACTATCTGGAAGATATCTGGGTTCAGTCTTTCAGTTTTGTAAACACTTGCTCTCTCTCCCTATTGCTTTTCTTTACCTCACCCCATTTTAAGGGCTCCTCACAGTGAAATCTCCTGTCTCAGCAACTTCAAATTCTCTTGCTGTTTCATGACCCCATGGACTATGTAGCCCTCCAGGCTCCTCTGTCCATGGCACTTCCCAGGCAAGAATACTCGAGTGGGTTGCCATTCCCTTCTCCAGGGGGTCTTCCCACCCAGGAACTGAACCTAGGTCTCCTGCCTTGCAGGTGGATTCTTTACTACTGATCTACCAGGGAAGCCAGTTCAAATCCACTTAGCTGGGATATAATGCCCAGGGCATGTTCAGCCAATTTAGTGGGTTAAGCAATTTGAATAAACTAGTTTGTTTCAAAGAGTTAACAAAAAGTGCCTCTCTAAACCAACATATTGAATATTTAGATTTCCTTTAGGAGTTTCAAAAATGTCCTTTGAGCTAGCACTGTGAGGTCATCTATTTGGTGAATATTCAATAAATGCTAATTGCAAACCAAAACATTATGAAAATAGTCTCTTAATAGCCCAGCAAGTTAGGCGCAAGCCCACTTTTAAGATGATAGAAAATTAGGACCTTCTTGGTGGTGGGAGAGTAAGACTTCCAGTGGCTAACACTTCACGCTCCCAATACAGGGAGCCAGGGCTCGATCCCTGGTTAGGGAACTAGATCCCACGTGCCCCAAAGAAAAGATCCCATGTGCTGCAACTAAAATCCAATGCAGACAGATAGATAAATGAATATTGTTTTAAAAGATAAAAGAAATTAGGGTCAGAGATCAAAGATTTGTTGCTGCCTCATGCTGCCTTTTATCATTCTTCTTGGATGTTGAGTTTACAAAGCACTCAGTTAAAGGGAGCCTAGCAGATGATTCGGTTAATTGAAGATGTGTGCACAGCCAAATTCCTTCCAGTCTGGGGCTTGATAATCCAGTTTGATCATCTCTGTTGCCTCAGTTTTCCACATAATCATCAAAGAGACTCTTCCCTTAGGGCTGGGTAGACTCAACTTTGTTTGAAGTTTTGGCAACTGTATGCTGCTATTCTATTCACAGCAAATAGAATGATTCCTCAAAGTGTTGTTATATTTTAGGTTGTTCTGTCGCTACATCGTTCAGTTGCTCAGCTAAGTTGTTCAGTCCAACCCTTTGTGACCCCATGGACTGCAGCACAGTTCTTCTGTCCTTAATGTATTAGGTCCACATATTTAAAACCTTCAGTTCAGTTCAGTTGCTCAGTCGTGTCTGACTCTTTGTGACCCCATGGACTGCAACACGCCAGGCTTCCCTGTCCATCACCAACTTCCAGAGCTTGCTCAAACTCATGTCCATTGAGTCGGTGATGCCATCCAACCATCGCATCCTCTGTCATCCCCTTCTCCTCCTTCCTTCAATCTTTCCCAGCATCAGAGTCTTTTCCAATGAGTCAGTTCTTCACATCATTTAAAACTTTATGTCATAGTATTTATTCCTTACTCACCAGTTCAGGACTAACAAAGGCTCCTGAAAGTGTTGAAAGATGGAGTGACTTTTTGTTTAGCTGTCCAGGGCTATTTCCTCCATCCATCCTAACTGGCCCAGTAAGAGCCTACCTAAGGTAAGCATTTCTTCTACTGGAAAATAAGACAGATGAGTAAATGATGAATTTTAAGACACAACTAAACCCCTACTTGGTTAGACAAATTATCTCAGTTCAGACAAGTGGGCTCATTTATTATAATCCAAAGTTTAAAATATATTTTTTACTGCTACTAAGATAGCTCTGTAAATATAACCAAAAACGCCTGTTAATAAAGATTATTGTATCTGAAAATTATTGCTGTAATAACTAGAACTCTCAATAAAATTTCCAAGAAACTTGATGGCTTTTTCTCCCAGGAGAGAAATTATACTTGTGTATAAAAACTTTTTGATGTTGTAAAAATACTCTAAGAGGATTCTGGAAGGCACTTCTAATGGGGCACAAAAGAACTGAATTATCAAAGGGAACCCCAGAAAAGTGGGGGGAATTCATATGAACTTGGAAAGACTTAATGAGCTCATCTCTGACCTTTCCTCTACCTAGAGTCTGCAAATCAGCTGAGAGCAGGAGTCATTTCAGGCTGAAACCTGGCCTTTGGTGGGGAGCCATAAAAGCGTAGGGGACCTTTGATCCAGGAAAAGATGAAGAGCTATTTCTGGCTATTGGATGTGCTCAAGTAATGCATACCTCCCTCAGGCAAGCAACCCTGAACTCAAGGTTCCCTGGGCACCCGTGAGAGCAGGCCCAGGTATGAGCTCAGACTACCAAGTGGCAAAGGAACTTTTATCAAAGCATCAGCCGCAGCATTCTTATTCCTCGTGTGACTGAGTTCTCAAACTGAGTTTGGACCACGAAGTTAGACTGTGTTTCATCATCAAATAGATTAAACATGGTAATTTGGGGATGAAGCCCATTCCATTTTTTTTTTTCAGATATACTGTGCTTTTTGGATTCATCTTGAAATCAGAAGACTTGATTGCCCATATTTAGATGTCAAAATCACCTGATTCCATCATCCTCATTTCCAGAGTCAGGTTGACTCAAAATTTCAGATTCTAATAATGAATTATGAGCACTTGACTCACACTTCAGTTCAGTTCACTTCACTTGCTCAGTCGTGTCCGACTCTTTGTGACCCCACGAACAGCAGCACGCCAAGCCTCCCTGTCCATCACCAACTCCCGGAGTCCACCCAAACCCATGTCCATCGAGTCAATGATGCCATCTAACCATCTCATCCTCTGTCGTCCCCTTCTCCTCCTGCCCTCAATCTTTTGCAGCATCAGGATCTTTTCCAATGAGTCAGCTCTTCGCATGAGGTGGCCAAAGTACTGGAGTTTCAGCTTCAACATCAGTTCTTCCAATGAATATTCAGGACTGATTTCCTTTAGGATGGACTGGTTGGATCTCCTTGCAGTCCAAGGGACTCTCAAGAGTCTTCTCCAACACCACAGTTTAAAAGCATCAATTCTTCGGCGCTCAGCTTTCTTTATAGTCCAGCTGTCACACCCATACGTGACTACTGGAAAAAACAGAGCCTTGACGAGACCCACCCATACCCACACATAAATCCACCCCCAACCACACACATATTTACATGTATTATATATATATAATACATATAAACATATTATATATATATATATATCATGCACTGTAGTAACTCACATTCAAATGATTAATAAATTTAACAATAAACTAAATTTAAAGAGGGAATTTTGTTGAAAAAAATCAGTACTTCTGTGTTTGGTCAAGAACCCAATACAGATAGTTATAAAATGAAGATCAGAAGTCAACAGACTCAAAAATGCAAAATATATTTTTGCATGAAAATGATGAGAAAAGAAGGCTTTGCTTGTCTTGTGAAGAATATTTGTCTGTGCGTTAGGGTTGAGGGACACTATTTGGGATCAGTTATTCCACTGCATGAACAAAGAAGCTTAGAGAGTGTGTAAACTCATGATTTCTGTTGATTTAAGTGATTTGTGTTTAATTTATTCATCAGTGAGTACTGAATAAATACATATAAAACAAAAATGTTAAAATATGTGTGCGTAATATATAAAAATTTTGATAACTCACCCTAACATTTATAGCCTCAAAAGTTAGAATGTATCCCTCAGAATTCAAAGATTTCAACCCTTCTGCTACTATGTCAACATCTTGGACACAGAGACAATACAAAAGAGTACTTGTGAATTGACTTGACTTGTTTCAGGAGTTGTAGCACAAACCACCCTCTTTTTAAAAAAAAAAAAATTGAAGTAGAGATGATTTACAATATTGTATTCATTTCAGGTGTACAGTAAAGAGACTCAGTTATACACACATGTAATATATACATATATTTTAGATTATTTTCCAGTATAGGTTATTGCAGAATGTTGAATATAGTTCCCCGTGTTATAGAATAAACCTTCGGTGTGTATCTGTTTTCTGTAGTTTGTGTCTGTTAAACCCATACCCCTAGTTTATCCCTTCTGCCCTCCCTTTTCCCTTTGGTAACTTTTTTTTCTATGTCTGTGAGTCTGTTTCTGTTTTGTATGTAGATTTGTTTGTACTATTTTTTAGATTCCATAAAGAAGTGATATCATATAATATTCGTCTTCCTCTGTCTGACTGACTTCAGCACGATCATCTCTAGGTCCATCATGTTGCTGCAAATGGCATTATTTCATTCTGTGTTATGACTGTAGCTCAGACTACTCTTAATAACTAACCATATATGTTCTTAAACTAAGTCGCTCTGATATGTTTTCCTCACACATTTATTGGCACAATCCTGTTTGCTAATTTTTTTTTAGCTAAAAAGTGTTTGCTAATCTTTATAGAAATGTTCCTAGAGTTCTTCACCCTCTAAAAGTATTGATACCAGGAGAAATCAGATGCTATGACTAGGAAATGTGACAGATGGCTGAACTTTCAACTCCAGAGTCTACCAATGACAGTTTCAAGATTAATGCTCCTGTGTGTGCATGCTAAGTCCCTTTAGTCATGCCCAACTCTTTGTGAACCCATGGACCATATTCCGCCAGGCTCCTCTGTCCATGGGGTTCTCTAGGCAAGAATACCGGAATGGGTTGCTGTACTCTTCTCTAGGGTATCTTTCTGACCCAAGGATTGAACCTGTGTCTCTTATGTCTCCCACATTGTCAAGTGGGTTCTTTACCACTAGTGTCACCTGGGAAGCCCCAATTAATGCGTTTACATCTCGTTATTCCAATCTCCACCTCCTCTTCATGAGAATGGGAACACAGGGGTGTGAAGAAAAATATAAACTCTACTTAGGATATTCTTTCTTTCACAATTAGCCAATTTTAGATAATGATAACTTTTAACCATGTTATCAATAAACACAAGGAATTTAGTTGTGATTAGATCAAATATGTAATCTTCCCTGGTGGCTCAGATGGTAAAGCGTCTGCCTGCAATGTGGGAGACCCGGGTTTGATCCCTGGGTTGAGAAGATCTCCTGGAGAAGGAAATGGCAACCCATTCCAGTACTCTTGCCTGGAGAATCCCACGGATGGAGGAGCCTGGTAGGCTACAGTCCATGGGGTCGCAAAGAGTCGGACACGACTGAGTGACTTCACTTTCACTTTTACTTTCAAATCAAATACCAGTCTACCTGTGTGACTCTGTGCTTCTGTACAACTTTTTTCTCATCCCTTGATCTCCTTAGTCAGTCTAAAGTAAAGCCAACAAAAAGTGAACTGCAACAATACTTTCTACTTACCTATTATTTTATAGTTAATAAAGCATTTGGAGAATGTTTACACATTTATTGTCACCATAAGTTTGCAAAGTGGGTAAGATGAATGTTATTAGGCCCATTTTACAGATGAGAAAAATCAGAAAGGTGAGTGATTTGTCCAAGGTCACAATGCACAAATTGTGGGAAGAGTGTGCACAGGTCCAGCATGGTGATAGAGGAAGTCACTACATAAACACATGCATCTTCTTGGGCATTAAACTTACTCAATTATGATTTGTTCCTTTCCCACTTCCTTCCTTCCTCCATCCATCTTTCCTTTCTTCTTTACCTTCATTCTTTCCATCCTTCCTTTCTCTCAAAAAACATTAATGAGGACTTACAGTGTCCCAGATACTTCTCCAAATATTGAAGGCATGATGAAGAATAGGAAGAAAAAAACAGACTAGCCTAGGGTATACTGTGGAATCAAGCAGAGCTCTCAATCACACAACAAAAGTTTGTTCCTTGTTCATGAAAGTCTGATGAGCTTGGAGGGCCTCCTCCCTGTGACCAAGAAATCAGGAAAAAGTAGCATTCAAACAGTCATGATGGAAGGGGACGATGGGGATAGAGGAGACATCCCAACTGTTAACTATTTAATCCAGGAATATCACCCATCACTTCCGCTCACAGTCCACTGGTCAGACTAGCCCTCTGTCCCTCACCTAATTGAAAAGGAGGCTGGTGGGCACACTCTGTGCCACAGTCCTGCCCTCCTGGAGCTTTTAGTCTGTGAGAGGGGGATATGCAGATAATTAACAGGTGAGCAAATAAATAATTGCAAACTGCACAAACAGTGATCTGGTACAAAAAAAGAAAATAAACCTTAACAGATAATAATAGAGTCCAGATAAAAACTGAGAGGTCAAGAGAGTCCTCTCTGGGACTGCAGCCTTGTGAGGGGATCAGCGGAAATGTGTGTACACTCCTGACCCATAGAAACTGTGATATTACACATCTGACCTGTTTTAAGCCACTAAGTGCTGATTTGTTACACAGCAATATAAAATGGATAAAGTATCACATTTTCTTATAATCTATTAACAGCCATTTACATCATACTTTTTATCATGGATTCTTTCATTTGACTTCCTCTGTAGTATTTGTGCTAAAAGTTGAATACATAATAAAGAATATTTTTTTAAAGTATGTAAATATCCTTTCTTTATATGTGCTTTAAAATATTCTTTATTATATACTCAAATTTTAACCAAAATACTAAAGAGGAAGTGAAATGAAAGAATTCATGATTAAAAAAAAAACATGTAGAAAGTCGGATGAAATGAGAGAGAAGCATGGAAACATACACATTATTATATCCAAAACAGATAGCCAGTGGAAAATTGCTATATGATGCAGGGAGCTCATGGAGAAGGCAACGGCACCCCACTCCAGTACTCTTGCCTGGAATATCCCATGGATAGAAGAGCCTGGTGGGCTGTAGTCCATGGGGTCACTAAGAGTTGGACACGACTGAGCGACTTCCCTTTCACTTTTCACTTTCATGCATTGGAGAAGGAAATGGCAACCCACTCCAGTGTTCTTGCCTGGAGAATCCCAGGGACAGGGGAGCCTGGTGGACTTCCGTCTATGGGGTCGCACAGAGTCGGACACGACTGAAACGACTTAGCAGCAGCAGCAGCAGGGAGCTCAACCCAGTACTCTGTGACAACCTGGAGGGGTGGGATGGGTAGGGGGTGGGAGGGAGGTCTAAGAATGAGGAGACATATGAATACCTATGGCTGATTCATGTTGAGGTATGGCAGAGACCAACACAATATTGTAAAGCAATTATCTTCCAGTTTAAGAAAAATTTTTTAAAATATGTAAAGTACAGAAAGTAAAAATTCAAATAACTCCCATTTAAGAGAGAGTCTTCACTAACCCCCATAGAGCCCCTAGATGCATCTTGACAACCTTCTCATCTGCCAAGAGTACATAATGTCTGGGATGTTTTGTCTATCACTCCTTTGCTTGTCTTTGTAGATTTGCCACACACGTGTGCTCCCCTTAAACAAGCTGCCATTGTGTTTTGCACCCCTTTGCACTTGTATGGATGAAGCATACTGAAAGCGCTCTGAAAATTGCTTTCCAAGTTCAATATTATGTTTTGAACAAGAATATCACGGTGACGTGTGTCACCTTAGTCCATTATTTTTTTTCCATTGCTGGAGAGTATTCTCGTGCGTCAATGGACATTTGGGTTATTTGTTTCCAGGTTTTACTTTTCTATCATTATAAACTTTGCCAGAATGTACCTTCTTGTCCATGCCTGCAAGTAGAAGAACTAGATTGTAAGTTTTGCACATTTCCAGCTTTCCAAGAAAATGTCAAATTATTTCCTGAAGTGATTGTATCAAATTATACTCCAGCCGCTTGTATGCGAGGTGGACAGCTATTCTGCTTTCTTGCTGAAATTTGTTGCTATTAAATGTCTAATTCTTGTCAACCAAGTGGGTGTGAAATGGTAATCCTTTGGTATCAATTTATTTATTTTTGGCAGTGCTGGGTCTTCATTACTGCATGAGGGCTTCCTCTAGCTGCAGAGAGTGGGACCTGCTCTCTAGTTGCACTGTGTGGGCTTCTCCTTGCAGTGATTTCTCTTGTTGCAGGGGCTTCCCTGATAGCTCAGTTGGTAAAGAATCCGCCTGCAATGCACGAGACCCTGGTTCGATTCCTGGGTTGGGAAGGTCTGCTGGAGAAGGACTAGGCTACCCACTTCAGTATTCTTGGGCTTCCCGTGTGGCTCAGCTAGTAAAGAGTCTACCTGCAATAAGGGAGACCTGGGTTTGATCCCTGGATTGGGAAGATGTCTTAGAGAAGGGAAAGGCTACCTATTCCAGTATTCTGGCCTGGAGAATTCCATGGACTGGATAGTCCATGGAGTCGCAAAGATTTGGACACAACTGAGTGACTTTCACTTTTACTCTTGTTGCGGATCACTGGCTCTAAGGAGCACAGGGCTCAGTAGTTGTGGTACACAGGCTGAGTCGGCCCACAGCAGGTGGAATCTCTCCAGACCAGGAATCAAACCCAGGTCTCCTGCACTGGTTAGCAGATTCTTAAATACTAGACCACCAGGGAAGTCCTAACCCTTTGGTTTTATTTGACATTTTTATGATACATAATGCTTGAGAGTTGGACTATAAAGAAAGCTGAGTGCCGAAGAATTGATGCTTTTGAACTGTGGTGTTGGAGAAGGCTCTTGAGAGTCCCTTGGACTGCAAGGAGATCCATTCAGTCCATCCTAAAGGAGATCAGACCTGGGTGTTCATTGGTAGAACTGATGTTAAAGCTGAAACTCCAATACTTTGGCCACCCGATGCGAAGACCTGACTCATTGGAAAAGATTCTGATGCTGGGAAAGATTGAGGGCAGGAGGAGGAGGGAACGACAGAGGCTGAAATGGTTGTATGGCATCACCAACTCAATGGACATGAGTTTGGGACTCATGAGTTTGGGAACTCCGGGAGTTGGTGATGGACAAGGAGGCCTGGCATGCTGCGGTTCATGGGGTTGCAAAGAGTCGGACACGACTGAGTGACCGAACTGAACTGAATGCTACTGAGCATCTTTTCAGGTGCTTCTGGGCCGTTTGGATTTCCTCTACTGTGAGGGCCCCCTTAAGTGACTGACTGAGTCACTCAGGGTTCCAGAAAGAAGCAGATGGCACACCCGTCCTGGGCAATTCAAGGAAAATTTAATGAAGGTCTGATTTACAAATATGTCGGCAGGACCCCAAAGCAGGTGACAGGGCTGGTACTAGTTACTCTATTAGGTCTGAAGGTGGGAAGGGAGGAATCAATCAGAGAGAGGAAGGTGACCTTCTGTGGAGGGTGTGGGGCTCTGGTGGCCCAGGTGGAAAAAGGTGTGTGTGTGTGTGTGTGTGTGTGTGTATGTGTGGTGGGGAGATAATCTCCCTGACCTGAATCTCTTCCCTCCTCTCATCTCCTGCCAGGGCTGACATGTTTGAGCTCCACAGTGAGAATGGGAGGCAGGGAGCCTATTGCCATGGTCACACAGGCCCAGGGCAGGGATAAGAAGGTAGAGAAGGGCCCGAGACGGGCAACGTGGAAAGATTCCAGTCAATATGCCTTTTCCCTACTGAACTAGTTGAGCTTGTCTCTCTGATTTGTAGATGTTTCACATACACAGATGATTCTTTAGCCTCTGCTTGGTTTATTGTGTGAGAATCTCACTGCTTTACAAATACCCATTTCACATTTAGTGTGAAGTTGCTCTTTGCACTGAGTCAAAAATTCACCTTCCTGAATCCACTCATGACCTCTTTATTTCCTCAGAGCCCTTCCTCCCTTTTTTGGCACCCATATCAGATCAATGGTCCCCTTGGAGTTCAGAGCCCACTACTGCCCACCCCTGTGTCACAAGAATTGCTATCAAGTCAGGACACCTCCACCTATTCATACACAAATGACTTGTAAACCTAAATTCGCACTGTATAATTTTACCTGTTCTATTTTATCTCGTTTGAGTCAAATCTTAGGTGTGCCTTCCTGTTAGAAACTGTGTGAAGTTAATTCTTTCCTTAAACACAGTACTCTCCTTTCCTGGCCTTGAGTCACCTACAATCTTTATTAAAGTGGATATGGATTAAAGTCACATTCAAGCTTGGCTTATAGTGTGATATTATACAGATTTCTTATCTTTTCCAAGATTCATCTTCTCATTAATATAAAAGCATTCATAGCTGTCTTGTAGGGCTATTGTTCATTAATATCAAAAGATTTAAGCTTGGAGAGAATTAATTGAGATAACATGTGAAAACAGCCTAACAATAGAAACTCTGTAGTGTCGCAGAGACAGCGTCTAAACCATCTGATATGCTTTCCTGCTGTGTCTTACGAACGAGAGACATTTACTCCTCAGCCCTCATCTGCCTAAAGTAATACTGAGATTTGTTACTGTTTAAAAGCAGAGAGCAAAGCCAGTCAAATGAAGATTCTGCGGCCAGACGGTCATTTTACCAGTCATTTTGCCTTGAGGAAACGATTTGTTCTCCACATTCCTTTTTCTCGTTCTGTAGCCAGTAGGAAGACTCGGTCCACAGCCTTCTCCTGTAGTATAGGAGAGAGACCTTGTGTACCACTGGACTTGACTGGAATTAGAGGAGAGATGTGGCCCAAGAAAAGTACAAAAAGCCTGCCTGCTTTCCAGCCCTAGGGTTTAGGAGAAGTGAATAACAGCACAACAGTTCAGACACACAGTGCTTGGGTTTCCTCTCAGAGCTCTGGCCCAGAGGGAAGGAGTTGGTTTAAAGAGAACGTGCTCAGTCGTGACAGACTCTTTGTGGCCCCAGCTCCTTAGCCCGTTAAATTTTCCAGGCAAGAATACTGGAGCAGGGTGCCAATTCCTACTTCAGGGGATCTTCCTGATCCCAGGAGAGAGCCCACATCTCTTACATCTCCTGCATTGGCAGGTGGGTTCTTTACCCCTAGCGCCACCTGGGAAGCCCAGTCGGCACAGGGTCTCTCCCTTTTTCTCATCTGGATGCTGAGAGGAGGTTAACAGGAGGGTTGCCAACCCCAACGTGGGTCAGAGTTGCAGAAATGCAGCTTTGTGTGTTCAGGCAAATGAAGGTACTTCTATTCAGCATCTCCTCATTGTCCCTTCTTCTGGGGGACATTACGCTGAAAGTCTGGCTTTGGAGTTCCTCCTTGGGGGTAGCCAGAGCCGAGGCCCACATAGTAGCTGCCATTCAGGCTCCAAAACAGACCACTCAGGCTGGGAGTGAATGGGTGGCCAGATGGCCCTGAGCTGATCAGAAGTCTCTTCAGCTTCATATTTAAACTCCCAATATCAGTCCAGAGAAGACAGAAGTCACCTCTCTTGAGAAATCAGTACTATTCTGTTGCCACGGGCGTGCAAAAGCTCTCCACACCCTCTACACTAGGAGTTTAGGGAGAGAAGGGGGAGGGACTGTTTCAGAATGGAAGAGCATTTCCTTAAAAAGAACCTGCTGATATGAACAGGACAGACTAGATTCAAACAGAATGGTCCCTCCACTTACCAGGGCATGGAGGCTCACAAGAGAACCGCTACCAATAAGGGAACCATTTTATCTTTGTACAATCATGGTGTAGTTTTTTCCTTTTATCCCTATTTAGTAGATAATTAGTAAATGTTAATTTCCACATTTCTGTCTTTCTTTATAAGCAAACTAAAAAAAAAAATGTTGAACAGAACTGGCCTAAATGCAAAATGGTAGATTTTTTCTTAAATATAGATGACAAGTTCACCCTTAATATTTTAAACTTTTACCTCTTATTTTCAATTTGCTTCTCCTTTATCTTGTTACCTTATTTAGGCAAGAAACACAATGCAAAGTGGCTTAACCATCAGAAACAAAAATTTAATTTTTGGATTCTAGGGATTTATTTCAGATACAGTTGGATCTAGATGTATAGCATAAACATGCTCGGTATTTACTAATTCTGTCTTTTAGCTTTACTTTAGTTCTAGGAGCCTCGGGCCCAGACTGGCTGTCTCCACATGGTGACCTGTAGCAGTTCTAGGTCAATCATATTCTATCAGCTTGAAGGCCAGTAGAAAAAATGTTTTTATGCCAACAACTAAGAAACTGTCCTAGAAATGAGTTTTGTTGCATGTCTGGGGTCATGATGATCCACCCCTGACATGATCGCTCTGGTTAGTGGAATGGCAGGCCTTTGCTTGGCCAAGTCTGGGTCAAGGGGCCACCCCTAGAGGCAAAGTGTCAAGGCAGCTTCATCTGAACTGCATGGATTAGGGATGAGAGAGGACGGTTTCTGAAGGAAGATCAGTGTGCTGTTATGAGTAAAGGGGACTGGATGTAGATCAAGGAGATCCTACGAATGTCCACCATTCAGTTTCAACACCATTCTTCAGTCCATATCTCACTGTCTGTGATTTTGAAAGGTTTTCCACAGAAAGTTTCCCTTTAAAAGTTTCCAAAAGAAGATCCTCATGGATCTTTCCCTCAGAAAGTTTTCCCCAGAAGGTCCTCCTCAGAAGATTCCTTCGAGTTTGTTACTTTTTTTTTCCAGAAGGTTTCCTACAGAAGGTTCCCCTACAAGTTTCCCTCAGAAGGTCCTCCTCAGAAAGTTCTTGGAAGCTTCCCCTCCAAAGATTTCTTCAGAAATTTCCCTTAGTAGTTTTGATCAGAAGTTTCCCTAAGATGTTTCCCCTGAAAGGTTCCCTACAGAAGTTTTCCCTTAGAAGATTCCCTTAGAAAGTTCCCTTAGAAGGTTACCCTTGGAGAGTTCCTCTAGGAATATTCCTCTCAGAAGGTTTCCCACAGAGGGACTCCCTTGAAAGTTTCCCCTCTGCAGTTGCACAATTATACCTGGCACTTCTTTACACAGCTTGCAGTATAACATCAGGTCTGAAGTCCTGAGCTTCTCATATTCTAGACTATAGGAAGGTCACCCTCCTCCTTGACTAAACATTCCACGGTAGAAGTGGTAAAGCAGAGCCGTGAGGTCCCAGGGAGCACCGCTTAGTCACCCAGGCCAGAAGAATGAGCCATAGGTTGCCAACAGCAGATACCACAATCAGATCCTCCTTACCTCGTGCTTTCTGGGCTCTTCCTCTAGGGCTGACCTCTCTAGTATATGTACTTATTTCACCTTTTTTAGATGAAAAACATTCTTGATTAAAGAGAAAGCCTAGTATTGAATGAATAAATAAATATCAGCATGAAAGAAGCAAATTATGTGTTCAATCCATCTGCCTACGCCCCTCCCCTTTATTGACCTTATCACGTCTACCTGAGCAGTGGAGGCAGTCATTTGCTGGGCTGCTAAGAACATTGCTAAAAGACATCTTTGTAAAATGTTTTTTACCCCATTGAAAAACCCAGCTGCCTTTTGGACTGAGGTTTCCCGTGTTTATTTATGGGTTTTAATGGAGGCCTGTGGAATGAGTACTGAGTACATCAGAAATGATGAGGCCTGAGAACAAGACACTGCAACCTGACCCCAGCCAGCACATCCCTGTAAGACTCAGCATCCTCATTATGAAACACACAAGTGGACTGGAAGATCTTGTAGGTCCCTCAGCAATAAAATTCCATATTTCTGAGACTCTGGCACTCCTACCTTCTAGCTCTTCTGAGCAATCACTGTGAATCTGCCCTGGTGTCTGGACCACCTCTTATTATTCTCCTCAGGTTGTTGCATCACAATCTCACTTTCTAAGAGGCGAGAAAGAAAAGGCAGCCATGATGGACAGTGTCTGCTGGGCCCGGACCTTGTGCTGCTGCAGCATGGCGTTCCCCACTTTTCCAGCTTCACAGACACCACAGTCAGACCCCAGTGGGCTGAGGCAAGAACAAGACCTTCTGCAATCATGGCTGAGCACAGATCGAGAATAAGAACACTGTGCAAATCACCAAAATGTCCAAGAATCCCCTCTTCAGGCTAACATGGGTTGCTTCTTTGTCATTCACAGCTTTAGCCTTGCTCCACACTTCCCCCCTCCAAGATAGAACCTGTGAAAATACCCAATCAGAGAATCAACCCCACTCCTGACACTAGCCTTTCTAGAGTGAACTCTTGTTTCTTTGAGCCTTAAAATCACCTAACACAAGCCTCAATCTTAAAGAGATCATCTCTAAATGCCCCCCTCCCCCCAGCTTCCCATGGTGTCTGTATATAAGCCCAGCTTTGACTATAGATGTGCTGAGTGGTCTTTGCTTAGTGGGTTTGACAGAGGTTTCCAGTTTCCTTACATCCATGTTTGTCACTGAGTTTGGTATCACAGCCTCCTTTCTTTGGAAGCACATGTTCAGAATGCCAGTGCGGGTGTTTGACAGCGGTCCATTTTCTTTCCCTTTATTCAAGAACCACACAGAGACTGGTCACTTTGTCACCAGGCCTTAGGTTCCGTCCACATAATTAACTGGTTTTTCTTACTTGAACTGCTGCTGCTGCTGCTAAGTCGCTTCAGTCGTGTCTGACTCTGTGCGACCCCATAGACGGCAGCCCACCAGGCTCTCCCGTCCCTGGGATTCAACAGGCAAGAACACTGGAGCGGGTTGCCATTTCCTTCTCCAATGCGTGAAAGTGAAATCGCTCAGTCGTGTCTGACTCTTAGTGACCCCATGGACTGCAGCCTACCAGGCTCCTCCATCCATGGGACTTTCCAGGCAAGAGTACTGGAGTGGGGTGCCTTACTTGCCTGTATCAAGTGGGGTGCCTTATTGTCTTACTTGAACAGTATCACTCAAAAGTGCTATCTCTCCTAAGTTTTGCCATCTTTCACCTCTAGCCTCAAAATAAGGACATATGGGGTGAATTAATGCATGTCAGTGCTCAGATTTCACCCTCAGAGCTTCTGGTTTAAGTGTCCTTGGTGGCGGATCAGTCATCACTATTATTTTTACACTTGCCAAATGATTCTGACATGCAGACATTCTGGCCGATCACTGTTTTAAGAAAGGAAATTGTCAATATGTCATATCTCTGCTTTAAGTTAATGATGTCAAGTACCATATCGCTTCTCTTTCTCTAATGTTTTCAGCCTCCCATCCTGAGCCAAGATTCTCCACATCCAGATGCAGATCTCTAATCCCTAAGGCAGCTTGTCTCTCTGCCTCCCCACTGGCTACTTTGGGGTTGGGAGCTTTTCCCTCAAATACCCGTATTGGGACTTTGACTCTAATTCAAAGTTCCTCCTTTGGTCCCACAGATGGGACTAAAGACCTGTCTTTTTGAAAGGTTTTCATTTCTTGAATTTTAGGCCAGCGCTAGGATTCTTGATCTCTAGAGTAAACTCACTACTCTAGTTTTAATGTGTTCATCCCTCCTCCCCATCTTTAAAATTCACAATTGTTCGGGTCCCTGTATTAAGGGTTTTCTGGAATAGCAACTCAAGAATGCTGAAATGTGGGAACACACCTCTTAATTGCTCAGCTCAACCCCAGGAGCCGCCTGGGCTTCCTGCAGCCCACTGCCTCCCAGGGACTCACGCGGTGGTAAAGTGCAGAGGAAGGGTCACCTTAGGTTCCAGTTTACTGGGGACAGCCTAGTTTATGCCCACTTCCCAGCAGGGTTATTAAACACCTCGTCTATGATCCAGAGTGTCTTGGTTTGGATGACAGTTTCCCCCTCACTCCAGGGCCAGGAAATTGCAGCCTGGGTTCAACAGTGACACAATGAGTTTCCCAGCAGTTGTTCCCTAGCCCAGCTCCTCCATCACCAGGATATTTTGTCTCTTGCATGTATTGTTAAAAAAAAAAAAAAAGAAAGAAAGAAAGGAAAGAAGCTCTGTCTCCTTTTTCAACATGACTCATGATTACCTGCCTAGATTTTCAGCCTGTTTAGGGCGAAATGATGTCTTCTGCTTTTGTGTGTGTCCACTCTGGTCAGCAGCGCAGTGCAAGGCTTACAACCAATGACTAAAGAATTCATGCTCCCCAAGGGCAGTTTCTCAAATTCAGTAACTGCAGCGTTACAGCTGTTTTCTGTGGTGTGCATCATCTCCTGATCTCCAGTCTCTGTCTCCTCTTCCATGGTTACTCTACATCTCTGCTTCCTCTTCCACTGTTACTCCACTTTCCACTTTAGAGTTCAACACCATTTTCAGCACGTCTCACTTCTTCTAATACCTCAAGTTGGTTAGCACTTATTTCAGCCTGCAAAATTTTTTTTTTCAGATTTTCTTTCACACTGGCCCTCTTTTACCTTCAGCTTTTAACTTAATTAACTCGTTAACTAAGTCTAACCAATGTGGGACATCGGATGATCAAGTTTTAGCCCACTTCTTTTCCACACATTATTATATATTTTTAGATTTTTATTATGATTTTTTTTACTTTAATGAGTGGCCTGTTATATGCGTTCACATTTTTACTGTCTGATGAATCCTTTGTGCTGCCCTGCTACAGTGATTGGCTTATATCAGACAAAATAGTTTGTTGTTAATGTAACTTCTTTTGCTTCTCTGTGAGTTGCTGGGGTGATTCACTGCTGGATAAAGCGCTACATTGGCAGACTTTTCTTTCATTTTATGGCATGTTCTTCCTCCATGTTCGCTTTGGATGGCCTACAACATATTCATAACAGGAATATTTGGCTGCGTTCCTTCCTGCCTCAAACATTGTCACCCAACATGACAGAATGACAGAGCTTGCCTGGGCTACTAAAAGCAGAGAAGCAATATTAGCATTAAGAGATAATATTATTATTTACTCAGCATCATCATTTGAAGATGCATGTGGTTGACACAGTAATCTCAAGGGTTTAAAGGCACAATAACAGAATATGTAGTGTTTGTTAACAGACAAAGATAAATGATAATTTAGTGGTTGGAATGCGCGGTAGAACACAATCAATTTGGATTAGATGCACATTACCAAATTGAATACCTTTTATTTCTGCATAATGTTGGATCATGAATCAGATTTTTATAACACTAGGCTATAGAAGCGATTGAAATTCTGAGTTGTTCTAAAATTACTATTAACAGAAGTACAACAGGTTTTCATATTTGAAAGAGAACTAGGTTACTTAAAGGTAACTATTTAATCATAGTTTTCAAAAATGTAGGCAGTCAATGAATGTATTTTCATCTGGGGATCATGTTTTACAATGTCAGAGGGAGAGGCGCCCTACCTACATCATACTGGAACTATGACAATTCACTCTGTATATATGGATAAAAGAAGCTGAAATGGGCTGAACACTGCCTAGCCAAAAGGAAAGCATATCAGAATTCACATGATTGTAGAAGACAGTTGGTATGAACTAGGTCTAACTTGGAAAGAGAAGATTTTGAAATATTCAGTGATAATGATATCTGGCATAAGCCAGAAAACAATAAAACTTTCCTCAGGCTTCCCAGGAGGGACGTTGCTGGTGGGGACTTGAGGATTTGAGGGCTATTCATGAACATGCTTAGCAGGTGAGTATTGCATCAGGTGTGAACCATCAGTTTAGAAAGAAGACTGGCCCATGGAGCTGATGTATCTGATCTCCAGGGGAACCAAGGACCTTGAATTAAGTATGTTTTTATGAACTAAATATTTTAAGATGTTTATGGAAAGTAATATTTATGTCCTTGTGACATATTTTTCTCTACTATTTTCACTTGATATATTCTATCGTGCTGGTATCTGAGAATACCTATTAATACTGAAATATTTAAAGCAAGTGTATATGGAACATCAAACAATTACTCACACCACTATCCTCCCTCTGTTATAATTATTGAAAGCATTTGCACATGATGAATTTCAAAGTGCAGTTCAAAGGGACTGAAATGACTTCAAGGAATATGTTTTTAAAGGAGTATCTACAGACACTGAAAAAAAAATTAAGTGTATCCATTAAAGAAACCCTGCCCTTACACAAATAAAGGGATTTATATCATTGCAAAGGCTATAAATAGTATTGCTTACTAAAGGATCTTCTTCTTTAAAATTCCTTTTATTAAAAGAACATGAACCATAAAATAGGTTGGGACATTATAAAAACATTTGAATTCATATTATACATTTTTTCTTATTATTTGACTACTAACTTTTTATTTTAAACATTTGGTTAATTTTAATAATACAAAATTCCAGTAAGGTAAAATGTAGTTATAATAATAAGCATTTCTATTTTAGCATCTTCTATAATTTCTATCAAATTAATTTTATTAAATAATTTCCTGACTAGTTTAATACCTTGTTCAATGATCTCAAAATTCACTGTTTTATTATTTTAGCAATTCTTTAGTGCCCAGGAAATTGTTCCTATTCACCCAGTTTTTAGAAGCAAGACCTCCAATATATAGTTTGCCTGCTGCTGCTGCTGCTAAGTCACTTCAGTCGTGTCCGACTCTGTGCTACCCCATAGATGGCAGCCCACCAGGCTCCCCTGTCCCTGGGATTCTCCAGGCAAGAACACTGGATTGGGTTGCCATTTCCTTCTCCAATGCATGAAAGTGAAAAGTGAAAGTGAAGGCACTCAGTCGAGTCCGACCCTCAGCGACCCCATGGACTGCAGCTCACCACACTCCTCCATCCATGGGATTTTCTAGGCAAGAGTACTGGAGTGGGGTGCCATTGCCTTCTCCGATAGTTTGCCTGTGTTACAGCAATTTCTTAAGGATTTGCTGTGAAGTAACTAGCATTTGATCTGGCCTATTGGTTATCATTTTTTCCACTAATCTTGTCTCATGATTGACCATTTATTCTTCCTTCCAATGCTCCACTCCTTCACTCAAAGAATTAAAGTTTTCTTTACATGAACTTTCTTATGTTCAGTGAATCTGAGATAGTTCTAATACTCCCCAATTCAATTATATTCTATAAATATTCAGTCTTTCTTTCCTTCTCTCTCTGAAACTTCTTAATTATTATGTATTTGAAGCATTCAACCTCTCTCATCCACTTTATATTATAATCATGCTTCTCCATTATTAAGACTTTTTCAACTCTCTTTTACATATGTAGTATCTTTTCTTTATAAGATACTATGCTTACATGTCATGGGGAAAGATAGAGCACAAAATGCTTTGCCAAATATGAAAAAAGAAGTAAACAGGATGGTGGACACGAGGAAAGGAAAAAGATTTGAGCTTTTTGTTTTTTTAATACCTACAACTACCCATTTTGGACACAAATGATTATTCTCATATAATAGGTATTTTTTAAAAACTCAGAAAGGTAAAAGGGCTTGCTAAAGTCATTAAACTAATAAATGGCAGCATAGAGAGATAAAATTTTCTAAAATATGGTCTCCCTTGTCGCCTTCTTCAGTGCATCATCTTTTTCTGTGGACAGATAGATTTCATATCTCCTGGTTGCCGATTCTTAAAAGCACATTGTAGCTCAATTACACTTAGCTCCAAAGGTCATATAATAGGTTGAAATTTGATTGCCTTTGAGGTAAGGTCAGATACCTTTCAAAGGACAAGCTGTATGCTGGCAGGATATCAAACAGTTATCATGTTTTGACTGGCTCTATGTGTAACCCTGAATTCCAAGATAATTCTGACAGAGAAAGTTGAAACACAGTCCTGATAGAAGCCCCTCCATATGCCTGACTTTATGTGAGAATGGCATGAAAAGTCCTAGGGTTCATAACTTAAGATAACTGGTAAGGAATTTCGGGTATTTTAGATTTCAAGAGGCTACCGAAAAATGCTTGTGGCTCCTCTGAGACTGGCTTAGCACAGATTACCGTCAGAAATTTTTTAATTGTCTTCTTATATATGAATCAAAATCCCCAAACATTAATAAATTTTGCCACATTAAAAGAACAAAATCTGCATGGTAAGAAAAATAATGTCAAAAGGCAAATGACAAACTATTAAAACCAATGCATTTCATATAAAAGCAAAGTGTTAAATCCTTAATATGCAAATAGTGTTAGTTGCTGAGTCACGTATGACTCTTTGCAACCCCATGAACCGTAGCCAACCAGGCTCCTCTGTCCATGCAGTTCTCCAGGCAAGAAAACTGGGGTGGATTGCCATTCCCTTCTCGAGAAGATCTTCCTGAACCAGGGATCAAACCCAGGTCATCTGCATTGCAGGCAGATTCTTTACCATTTGAGCTATAGGGAAGACCCTGTAATACACAAATAGCTCCCATAAAAATGGGCAAGAACATGAACAGAGTTTACAGCAAAATGAATACAAATAGTCCTTATGCATATGGAAAGAGGTTCAACTTCAGTGAGAAGAAGACAAAAATTAAAACTACCTTGATCCCCTGGCTAGGGGTATTTCAAGAATTTCAAATATGAAACAGTAAGATGTGTGCTAACACAAGTTTGTTGGATTTGGCGATTGGTTGGTCACTGCTGACTTCAGTTACAGCAGTTTCTGAGCTATGATGGATGGAAAACCTATAGAGTTAAACAGTGAGGGAAAAATGAAGATGTGGACAGAGACTTGCAGCCTCTTCTTTGAGGAATGTGGCTGTGAAGAGAAGCAAGCACAGAGATAAAAGAGTGATTATTTTTTCCCTTTAAAATCTTAAGATTAGAGAGATATGAACGTGTGTGTAGACTATGATATAAGAAGTGGAAGAGAGAATTTCTGTTTTTGGTAATGGAAGTTAGGTTATTTGGATCAACCTCTATAAGGATTATAAAAGTTGGATTCAAAATGATATACTTAAAGAGCTAACAAAACAAGGAAAAATTATGAGGCCAAAATCTGATAGAAGATGGAAATCCGGGAAGGTAATCATAGCTTTTCCACTAAGGATGTCCACTGATTCTAGGAGATTGAGAACCTGAGAAGCTGAGCAGGCTTTTACTACATGTTAACAACCAGGATGACATAAAATATAGTCCAGGTATCACTGAAGTCCAGGATGCCTGTTAACTCCTGAGACTTAGGGTCAGTTCAGTTTAGTCACTCAATCATGTCCGACTCTTAGTGACCCATGAATCGCAGCACGCCAGGCCTCCCTGTCCATCACCAACTCCCGGAGTTCACTCAGACTCACGTCCATCGAGTCAGTGATGCCATCCAGCCATCTCATCCTCTGTCGTCCCCTTTTCCTTCTTCCCTCAGTCCCTCCCAGCATCAGAGTCTTTTCCAATGAGTCAACTCTTCGCATGAGGTGGCCAAAGTACTGGAGTTTCAGCTTTAGCATCATTCCCTCCAAAGAAATCCCAGGGCTGATCTCCTTTAGAATGGACTGGTTGGATCTCCTTGCAGTCCAAGGGATTCTCAAGAGTCTTCTCCAAACCACAGTTCAAAAGCATCAATTCTTTGGCACTCAGCTTTCTTCACAGTCCAACTCTCACATCCATACATGACCACAGGAAAAACCATAGCCTTGACTAGACAGACCTTTGTTGGCAAAGTAATGTCTCTGCTTTTCAATATGCTATCTAGGTTTGTCATAGCTTTTCTTCCAAGGAGTAAGCTTCTTTTAATTTCATGGCTGCAATCACCATCTGCAGTGATTCTGGAGCCCCCCAAAAAGAGATACTCTGTTAAATTGACCTCATTAGATGAAGTTATCTCAAATTGCTAATGCTCAAAACTATCTTCCAGAAATAAACTTAAATTTTCTCTGGAGGAAGGCAACATTATCCTAGGCCTTAAAGTATTTCTATTAATTTACACATAAAATGTTGAGCATTTAGTCAAAATAAGTAGACAATCAAGAAGATGTGATAATATGAGCAAAATCCAAGAGAAACAAACAAGGGAAAGAGATTAAATAAAAAATCAGATAATGGTGTAATCAGAAATAGACTTCTAGATAACTATTTTCAACATTTTCAAAAGATAATAAATAAGAATTATGGCAGAAAACTGGAAATTAAAACTAGAAATTTCAAAGCTGAAAAATATAATAATCACTGTTAAGATCTCAGTGAGTGGCACTTTAGACACAGCTGAAGAAAAAATGAGTGAATTAGAAGATAGGTATGAAAAAACGTATTCAAAATGAAGCATGGAGAAATAAAGGATCAGAAATGCAGAGAAGAGACCAAAAAAAAAAAAAAAAAAAAGCCATCTAATATATAAATAAAAGTGAGAATGACTTGGAAGCATAATTTAAGAATTTTTCAAAATTAACATAAGATATCAAGTCGTATAGTGAAGAATTCTTACAAATCTTGAACAGAATAAATACAAAAAAATACCACATCTACATAGATCAAAGTAAAAGACCAAAAAATTTCTTTAAAACAGCTAGAAAAGAGTCAGACATAACTCTTGACTAAACAACAGTAACAATATCAAAGTAGACTTTAAGAAAAAGATCGTTAGTAGAGACAAAGGAAGCTACTTAATGATAATAAGATAGTTAATTTACCAAGGAGTTACAGCAATCTCAGGTCTGGATGTACATGCAATGCCTGTATAAAAAAGTCACAAAATATATAGAGCAAAAATTAACAGAATTAAAGGAGAAACAAACCAATTCCTCATCACAGGTGGAATTTTTTAGCATGTCTCTTTGAGTAAATAGTAAAATAAGCATATGAAAAATATTCTAAACTGACAAATGCATTCTTTTCAAAAGCCAGAGAGAGCTGAAACCATGTGAGAGCAGGAGAGACCATGACCCAGCCACATGGAACTACTTGAGCCACCTTTACATGCCAGATTTTCACATTTTCACTTTTTCCACTTTTCCTTCTTTATTACTTGAATGCCATACTCTTCTTCAACTGGTGAATTCTTGCTGATTTTTAAAGTGTCAGTTTAAATAGAATTTCCCTTGTTATTTCCCTCTTCTGGGTTTTTAAGGAATCTGGATTATATTATGGCACATGTTGCTTTACAACAGAGGATTAATTTAGACCTCGCCCATGCAATCTTTGAAGGAAGGCACTGTGGCTTACAGGTAGATACACATAGCACAGTTCTTGATATTTAGCAGATACTCTCCAAGTGTTTATTGAACCATTTGTTAGATCACAAATGTCTCCCTTTTTACATCTATTTTGAAAGCAAACATCCCCTTCAAAAAATGTTTCATACATAGCCTTGTTTAAAGTATTTTAGACTATCAATGTATACCAACAGCTAAGTTTATAGAATTTTTAGAAATATTTAGAAACGTGGAGGCACTGTAAGTCACTGAAGTACATGGGAAATCCCTGGGTATAAATTCCAAAGTTAAGGCCTGAAGACCAGTTTATATGGAAAGTGAAGGATGAACAATTAGAAAATTAGTTAACTGAAAGCTTCTACTATCAAGGGTTAATAATTGAGTAAGGCCTCCTCCTTTATGCAAAAAGCAATTAATTAGGATTGATGGTGCTTGAGATCTGGAACAGTGATGTGAAATGTGTTGTTTTCGTTTGCCAACTGCCCTCTATGCAACTTGGTCTTTACAATTTCAGCCCATGGAGAGAAGAATTCTCCTTTCTGTTCTACTCATTCAGGAGGAGTATTCCAGGCCATTACTAGGCCAGGCAGCAAATGAGCTATTTAGCTCTGAAAAGATGATGGTGGTTCTGTCTTCACTGGGAATATTCAAGGGAAACAAAATGTAAATAAAACAACACCTTCATTTTTATACACTACCTCATTTGTGATTATTGTTTGTGTGATTTTAAAAACATACTTTCTCCCCACTGTATGTTCAATAAATATTTGACTGAATAAATGAGGAAATGGACTTCTCACTCTGAATTACTGTTAATGATCTTGATTCTAAACCATGAAAATGGAAAGGTGTTTTCCAAACAAAACAAAACAAAAAAGTTATAATCTCTTTAAATGAAACATGAACTTTTGTTTCCAATTTTACTTTTAAATCCCTTTCACTTTATTTAGTCCGAATTTGAAACATGGCAAAGTTTCAAAGCCAAACCTTTACTCACCCCAAAGTGGCTGGCCTCTTTTAATCTGATGATTTGGTACAACTTTTCTTCTTTCAGACGTCTGAGTCTTTCCATAGCCTCTCCTTTCTCTAGAAGTTTCCTCAGCACAACTATTTAATAGCCTGACACTTCTGTATCAATCATAGTCATAAATCTCCATTAAAATTTTATTCTTCTTTGTGAAGAGCTTGTCTTTCCTTCCTTGTCTATCATTAAAATTTTAAATATCCAAAGGAAGACTGGTTAATTTTTCAAAACTAAAAAAATCTAAGAAGTAGAAAAAATAGACTTTAATTTGGTTTTATTTTCCTAAGACTTGTGACATTCAATCCCAATTACAAAATGAAAAGTTTTTTCACAACTTATACTGTCCAGACACAAAGGTGTAATCTTTTAGTAAAATAAATAGAGAATTAATTTTCTTGATTGGCGTGTAAACATTAGTCTACATTTCTTTCTGTGCTGCGGGAGATATTCCAAGCTATTTGTCTTTTTAAGCTTTGCAAATGTAAAGTACATTAATGTAGGTTACCTTAGTCTATTACAAATTCACCTCACTATCTATTAACATATCTCAACTCTAACTCAACTACACTTCTGCTTGTATTATTCAGTGTTCATTATCCCATAATCCAGGGCTCTCTCACGAGAGGGGATAAAACACAACTATTAGGTCCAAACTCAGGGATATCCATCATTTGGGATGTGGATTAGATCATCAAGTTATTTCAGCAGGCTAAGCCAACTGCCACTCAGTCATGGCATGAGGTTCCCACCAGTGCACGTTATAGCTACAATCCGTGATTAAAATTTTCTGTATTTGTTTCCAGTTGCCTCTAGCACCAACTCCAATTAACTTTCCAAGGTACTGTGCATCTGTAGTTAGTCAATAAACTGGCTGTCTATGTCTTCTCCTGTATATTTTCATCCAAATGAGGCTTTGCAAAACTCTATTTCCCCAAAGAGGGTTCTTACTGAGCTGAAGACAAAATATTTCACTTTTTATCAACTTCAGGTCAAAACATCTGTCAAAATCAATTGTCTTTCTTCTAACCTTTCTCCTTATTATGGATTCCAGCAAGATAAATAGTAGATGAAGCCACAGAGTAAACATGGTAGCCTAGAAAGTTTTATAGTTTTAAAGCTATCTCAGTGTCAGGGCCAAAAACAATGGATCATGAGTTTGGGTTACTGGGGTTTACCAGGGCACTTCTTAAAGTGTCAAAAAGTTGGAAAAACCTAATTGTCCAGCAATTGGGGATGAGTTAAACAGATCATAATGCATCCATTCACTGATCATAACACTGATGATAAAAACATATTTACTGACTTGAAAAGCAAATTAGAGAATATTTTGTTTGCTGTGTGTATATAAAAAACTAAGGGAAATTACTAGTGGTGATTATTTCTAAGTTAGGTAATTTTAAGTAACTTTATTTTTTAATTTGATTTTTCTGCATTATTGGTTTTTATCCTTTATTAAAAATGAACACACAGACTTCTGCTTCCAACCATGATGGAGTTGGAAAAATGGGGACCAGAATTACTCTCCCACTCCAAACAGCTGAAAAACTAAATAAAACATATGAAACAGTTGTTTCAGACATTGAACAGTAGGCAGTTCAGGATGGTAATCCTTGAGAGGGGGAAAACATGTGAAGTGAGTTTGGCAAAGTCTCAGCTGACTGCCTGGAGTGGATTTCTAGACTGAAGTACAGGGAAGCAGAACCCCAACTTTCTATACCTTTGTGTTGAGGAGAATAAGTTGAGAATTTGGCTAGAAGTAGCAGAGTATCAAGACAAGAGAGTAGCACAGACAGCAAGCTCCAGAGACCAGCAGGATATTTTTCTGGAGTTTTCAGCTCAGTACTAGTAAACACACGTTGTAAGGAAACTACTGGAAGTCAGGAAAAAAAATCATAAGCAAAGAGGAAAATCACACCAACAGATGGAGATTGTTCTTGTTCTCAACAACCATAGTGGGAAAATTTCATAATGAGCAGATACTGGTCTTAGTGGGCTTCCCAAGTGGCACAGCGGTAAAGAATCTACCTGCCAAGTAGGAGATACGCATTCAAGCCCTGGGTCAGGGAGATCCCCTGGAGAAGGGGATGGCAACCCACTCCCGTATTTTTGCCTGGAGAATCCCATGGACAGAGGAGACTGGTGGGCTACAGTCCATGGGTTGCAACAAGTCGGACATGACTGATACAACTAAACAACAATGGTTTTAGTGCTCAGAAGGTTATTACTCAATTGTGAGGCCAGATTAACTCTATTTTAAATGCTATGCCTGTCCCACCTATCAAAATATAAAACAACTATTCAGAAAGATTGATCTGTTTCTAGGCAACCACATTCTAAAACGAAGCTCCAAAGTGTTTAAAATAATTCAATATTCAGTAGAGTAAATCACGATGTCTAGCATCTCTGCAGAAATGACAAGGTTATAAAAGAAGCAGAAAAAATAAAAGATATATAATGAGTATAATACTCAATTATTAGAAAAGACACAGAAAGGAAAAACACAATAGGATTACTTCAGTTCAGTTCAGTCTCTCAGTCGTGTCTGACTCTTTGTGACCCCATATACTACAGCATGCCAAGCTTCCCTGTCCATCACCAACTCCCAGAGCTAGCTCAAACTCATGTCCATCGAATCAGTGATGCCATCCAACCATCTCATCCTCTGTCGACCCCTCCTCCTCCTGCCCCCAATCCCTCTCAGCATCAGGATCTTTCCCAATGTCAGTTCTTCACATCAGGTGGCCGAAGATTTGGAGCTTCAGCTTCAGCATCAGTCCTTTCAATGAATATTCAGGACTGATTTTATTTAGAATTGACTGGTTTGATCACCTTGCAGTCCAAGAGACCCTCGAGAGTCTTCTCCAACACCACAGTTTAAAAGCATCAATTCTTTGGCCCTCAGCCTTCTTTATAGTCCAACTCTCACATCCATACATGACTACTGGAAAAACCATAGCTTTGAATAGATGGACTTTTGTCAGCAAAGTAATGTCTCTGCTTTTTAAAATGCTGTCTAGGTTTGTCATAGCTTTTCTTCCAAGGAACAAGCATCTTTTAATTTTCATGGCTGCAGTCACCATCTGCAGTGATTTTTGGAGCCCAATAAAATAAAGCCTGTCACTGTTTCCATTGTTTCCCCATCTATTTGCCATGAAGTGATGGGACCGGATGCCATGATCTTAGTGTTTTGAATGTTGAGCTGTAAGCCAGCTTTTTCACTCTCCTCTTTCACTTTCATGAGGATTAGTAGCTAAAGACAGTTTTAAAAATTGGAAATGCATTTGATAACATTCAAAAAACTAGAGGAAAACAAAGGTTAGGGAGAAATTTAAGATATAAAGAGGTCCAGATGGAACTTCTAGAGTAGAAAATACAATGTCTGAGATGAAAAAGGGCTTCCCAGGTGGCATTAGTTGTAAAGAACCCGCCTGCCAATGCAGGAGACGTAAGAGACTTGGATTTGATCCCTGGGTCAGGAAGACCCCCGGAGTAGGAAATGGCAACTCACTCCAATATTCTTGCCTAGAGAATCCCATGGACAGATAAGCCTGGCAGGCTACAGTCCATGGAGCTGCAAAGAGTCGGACGCAACTGAAGCAACTTAGCTTGCACACAATACACTGGATAAGATTAACAGCTAACGGCAGTGGTAAAGTGGACTCATTGAAGCTAAAATGGAAGCTAAAATGGAATCACTGAAGATAAAATGGAATCATTTGAAAGGAGGTAGCAAAAAAAGGGGGGGGAGGAAAGAATTAATAGAATAAATAGCAACTGTAGCAAAAATGATGGATTAATACTCAAAACATTCAAGGTAACTTTATACACCTCAATTAAAACGTGTGCTAAATTGCTTCTGTTGTGTCTGACTCTTTGCAACTCTATGGATTGTAGCCCACCAGGCTCATCTGTCCATGGAATTCTCCAGGCAAGAATACTGGAGTGGGTTGCCATAGTCTCCTCCAGGGGACCTTCCCCACCTAGGGATCAAACCCATGTCTCTTGTGTCTCTTGCATTGGCAGGCAGGTTCTTTACCACGAGCCCACCTGGGAAGCTCAATCAAGAAATAAAAATTATCAGTTTGGATTTTAAAAAGCATGCCTATAAGACACCCATTTTAATTATAAAGAAATAAGTTAAAAGCAAATGTATAGAAGTTGATACAGCATACTAATTTTACTCGAAAAGAAAACAGCTAGATTAACTATATAAATATCAGGCAAAGTAAATTTCAGCACAAAGAGTACTATCAAAAGTAAAGAAGATCATTTCATGCTGACAAAGGTCATCAAAAAAGATCAAAAGCAGCATGGAGTTCCATTCATCAGTCCTAGCTTTGAAAATGGAGTGTAGCCACATGTCAAGGAATCTGGCAGGCAGATTGTAGTTCAGAGCAGCCTGTGGCTCACAGTCAGCAAGGAAATGGGGACCTCACTCCTCATTCCAACTACACTCCTACGTTACAACCTCAAGGACCTGAATTGTGCAGCACTTGGAGGAAGAAGCTGAATTCCATATGAGGATGTAGGCTAGATGGCATCTTAATTTTGACTGTGAGAATCTGAGAAGTGAATCCAGTTTCACTGGCCTGAACTTCTGGCCTATAAGACTATAAACTAATACATCTGTGTTCTTCTAAGCCACTAAGTTTGTGGAAATTTGTTATGCTGCAGAAGAAAATTAGTTTGCTGACTGTTACACATGGCTGCAGAGATGCAGGACAACTAGAACTCTCATACACTGCTGGTAGAGTCTCCTGCATTGGCAGGCAGGTTCTTTACCATTAACTTGCATAACTACTAATTTGTGAGTAGTTATGCAAGCTTGCTGCTGCTGCTGCTAAGTTGCTTCAGTCGTGTCCAACTCTGTGCAAGCCCATAGACGGCAGCCCACCAGGCTCCCCCGTCCCTGGGATTCTCCAGGCAAGAACACTGGAGTGGGTTGCCATTTCCTTCTCCAATGCTAGAGAAGTAATATAAGATGAGTTTTAAGATACTTTTCTGTAAAATTGTTTGGTAGGATGAGATGATATTTAAGGATTTTTCCTATGACTTTGCAAGAAAATCAGCTACCTTTTGCAGTATGTTTATTAAATACCAAGCACTGTCCTCAGTGTACATCTTGAGATGTAAATTTATGACTTTTCCAAGATTACAGTGTAAGTGGGGGATCCTGGATCAAACCGTTCTGACTGACTCTACAGTCTGTGCTTTTAGTCAATCTGCTCTCCATCTATAAATGCAATTGTTTGACCAGTGTTCCCTTCCTAGTAACCTTCCAAGCAGCTTCACTTTGATTTGTTCTGTTGTTCTTCAGTTGCTAAGTTGTAGTTGACTCTTTTGCAATCCCATGAACTATAGCCCACTAAGCTACACTGTCCGTGGGATTTCCCAGGCAAGAATACTGGAGTAGGTTGCCATTTCCTTCTCCAGGGGATCTTCCTGACCCAAGGGTCAAACCCACATCTCCTTGGCAGGCAGATTCTTTACCACTGAGCTACCTGAGAAGTCTTGGTCTATTCTGTTATGTATCATTTGACCTATCCAGTCCCCTCTTATTTGCCATCTTTTCTAAGAGTTTAACATCCAGTGTAGGTAATTTGTCATGTGATTTGTGGAATTTAGCAGCTCAGCTCTTATTAATGTTAATGTGAGTCATAGAGCAGAACTCTATCCATTGTGCTGAGGATTTATACTGATACAATTTCATCACTAACATAACAGCTCACAAATTACAAGAGTTTAATATAATTCTGAACCTTACTCTTTATTTTCTATTATTGCCTTTTCACTCAAGAAGAAAAATGGAAGAAGAAAATCATCATGTACAGGAGAATGCATAATTTCTCCCCTTATAGAATTTAACTTCACTTAAAAGAGGAGGTGATATATATCCCCAAAGAGACTTCTAGAAGGTGTCAGTGAGAAGCTTTCTCTGTCTGTTGCATGTGTATATTTCTCAAGAGACAGCATATATGTATTAGAGATAATCAAATGAGGAATACCATGCTAATTAATTAATTAATTAATTGAACTCATGAAAGAGAAGAAAACAGGCTCATCAGAAAATTTCACCACCGCAAATCAGCCCTGAACCCTCTTCCTGTCTTAAGTGGGCATATAGCTGCTGAATTTTTAAGAGCCTGGAGAGTGAGCTGATTAGCAATAATCTGCTTGGCTTTAGAGCAACACTCATTCTTTATTCACATCAGGGCTTACGCTTTTTTTTAAATGGGCCCCAAATAAGGATTTCAGCAGATCTGTAGAAGAATCTATTGCCAAACACATTCCACAGAAGCAACACAGGCTGTGGAATCAGCTAGGTCTGACTGTACTCCCTCCTTCCCCTTGCTTCCCACAGCCCCCCTGCGTATGTTTGGCCTTTCTTCTATCTTGCATGATTCTCTAGTTCACTTCATAGAAACAGGAGACTAAAGGAACTCAGGAGCAGCTGATAAGGCGTGTCTTGCTCCCTTTGTTCCTGTCATTCTAAGCTGCTCTTGGAATGAGGAGTCCCAGGCATTTGCTGGCAAATGTCTCTGGTCTATTGTTCAGTGTTCCACTGGCCCTGAGCTATCTCATACTAGGTACTCAAAGCAAGCCATGTTGGAAGGACTTTACAAAGAAAAAACACATTTATTTTGATTTTATTGTTTTTTAAAGTTGGAAAGTATATTTTTCTTGACTTCTAAAAACAGGTTCATCAAGGCATAGTTGACATACAGTAAAGTACATACTTTATACAGATACATAAAGTGTATGTAGGAGGTTTTGATATATACAGTATATATAGATGGTGACATTATCATCACAATTAAGATAATGAACATCTTTGTCATCTATAGCAACAAAACACATTTGTAACCTGATTTTCCCTTTTTACTTTTCCCTGGTGGCTTAGATGGTAAAGCATCTGTCTACAGTGTGAGAGACCTGGGTTCAATCCCTGGGTTGGGAAGATTCCCTGGAGAAGGAAATGGCAACCCACTCCAGTACTCTTGCCTTGAAAATCCCATGGACAGAGGATCTTGGTGCAGACTACTATCCATGGGGTCGCAAAGAGTCGGACACGACTGAGCGACTTCACTTTCACTTTCTTCTTTCACTTTCCCCTTTTACATTCTGACTGTAAATTGCCAGGGACCAGCCCCGGCTGATCCAGGGTATTCGAAGTGGGGACGGCGTCGGCGAGGATCAGGAAACAACTGCTTAATTCAATGTTAATTAAGGATATAAAGAGTAATAGAATAAGGATAGCTCAGTAGGAAAATCCAGTGAAGAAAAGAGGCTGAATAATTCAGCCAGAGGGTAAGAGAAAGAACGACATGGTGAGATCAAGTGTCGGTGAACAAGGCCCGCACTTTATTTTCCAAAGTAGTTTTTATACCTTAAGTTATGTATAGAGGATAATGGGGGAAGGGGTAGAGTCATGCAGTAAGCCAGGCTTTCTTCCTGCAAACTTATCATATGTAAAAGTTTAGGTGATTTGCATCATCTTCTGGCCCGGAGGCCTGTTAACATTTTAAGACCCTTTCTTCAGAAAACTTATTTTTCTCTAAAGGTGATAAGTCAAGCGCCACCCTCCAAAAGCATTAGATAAAGTTGCATTCCTACAGAGCAAAGGTGTGGTGGGCTATAACAAGAAAAAGAATTAACTCAAGGGTCCCAGGTTATAAACATTAAAGCTACTACTTACACCAATTATATTAATCAATACACTGCCAGGGACACAGCAGGTAAGGGATATGGAGACTTAGCAGCAAACATTGGCCCAACAAGTGAAAAACCCTTCACCAATACAATTTCTAATCAATCTTTTAACTGCTCAAAGGAATCTGTATTTAGACAGGTTAGAACATCTCATGCCTCTCACAGTTGGGAGGCTCTGAACAATCACATGTGGCCGGAAAAACCTATTCAGGCAGGCTAGAGGACTTCCAAAGGAGTTTGTAGGTTGAAACACTGTCACACCCAGGAATTATTAACTGGAGCTGTAAGTTAACTCTTTTTTCAGAGAGAGGTAGTGGGGGACAGCCCCCTGTAAAGTCAGAGGTGTAGGTGAGAGCACAAAGCAGAAAGTAGGCAGAGATGCTCGAGAATTTCCAGGGGGACTCCTGAGGCTCGATCTCGCCTTTGCCTATGCTGAGCCTCCTTCCTCATGACCTTTGTCATGGGTGGAGGTCCTCACGCTGGCTCCCGGCAGTGATAGAATTCCAGTTGAGCTATTCCAGATCCTGAAAGATGATGCTGTGGAAAGTGCTGCACTCAATATGCAATATGCACTCAGTATGTAATATGCCGGCTCCCGGCAGTAAAGCATCTGCCTGCAATGCAGGAGACCCAGGTTTGATCCATGGGTTGGGAAGATCCCTGGAGAAGGAAATGGCAACCCACTCCATGGAAAATCCCACGGACAGAGGACCCTGGTAGTCTACAGTCCATGGGGTCGCAAGGAGTTGGACACAACTGAGTGACTTCACTTTCTTTCTTTCTTTCTTTCTTTCCATCCTGTTCCCAACCCACCTTCTCAGTCTAGTCAGCTGTGTGATAGGACTCTTACCCTGGATGGCTGCAAGGCCAGCGTACCCCACAAATGTGTTTTGTTTGACTATTACATTGTATTCAATTTTATAAATCAGCTTTTAGTGTTAAAAATTGGCAGGCTTCACATAACAATCCAGATTTCCGCTTTTTGCTTTTAAAATTCAAGCTCTGGAAATTTTTTTGGGGGGTCAGCTGTTCAGATTGCAGACACATGGTTGTCAGCCTCTCATGTTCTTCTGCTCCTTCGGTCCCCATGAGGCTTGCTTTACATGTTGATATTGTTTGTCTGGCCTTTGAATTCACCACTCCTGCCACTCAATTTGTCTCCTCTGTTTTAACACAGGCGCCCAACACTGGCTTATTTTTCAATCCAGTTCCCTTTTTAAAAGCATTTTGTGAATGCTGACTCTGTTCAAAAACTCTATAACCACTTGGAAAATCAAGAAATGAATAATATCTAGTCTGTCTCCTTGAGAATCCCACAATGCAGTGGGAACAACTGAAAAATACATGAACATTTTGGGTAATGAAAACAGCTCAAATAAAAACTCAGAGATTGGGACGTCAGCCAGCGTATTCATAGAACAGTTAAATATACTACTCCTGCCTTAAACACAGTTTTTGTGGAGCTGGGCATTAGGAAGTTAAATATGATATTGTAGAAAGTTTAAATATCAGAACTGAGGAGTTTGGGTTTGTATTGCATAGAGGTAATATGATCAGTTTCTTAGTTGTGTCCAGCTCTTTGAAACCACACGAACTGCAACCTACCAGGCTCCCCTGTCCATGGGATTCTCCAAGCAAGAATACTGTAGTGGGTTGCCATTTCCTTCTCCACATCTCTTGTGTCTTCTGCATTGGAAGGGGGATTCTTTATAACTGAGCCACCTGGGAAGATCATAGCGAGCCATTAAATTACATATTGTAAAGTAAGGACTCAAACTGGTAAGGAATGTTTGGACAGCCACTGTGTGTCAGGGTATCAACTCAGCATTTACACATAGAATTTTAATGTTACCATACATTTTAGTTTCTCAAGCAGATATTTGCTAAAGATAGTTTAAATTAGTGACAGGAAAGGAGAACAGGGTAGCAGAGGATGAGATGTTTAGATAGCATCATAGATTCAATGGACATGACTGTGAGCAAACTCCAGGAGATAGTGAAAGACAAGGAATCTTGGTGTGCTGCAGTCCATGAGGTCGCAAAAAGTTGGACATGACTTAGTGACTGAATAAAAATGACTAGACACCCATGGAAAATGAGCCATCACTGCAACCCAGAAATTTATGTCCCCAAGGATGATTTTGTGGCATGTTTGGGATGTAGTACTGAACACATTTTATTTTTTGAACAAATTTTGTTACATGTGTTTTGATGTTGCATAAAAAGCAACTCTGACCTGGTGACCGCTGGACCACTGAAGATATAGACTATGATACTTACTATTTGAGTGAATCCGGTTGTATTTAAAAGCCAAGCCTGCGAATCAGTAGATAGTGAGAGAAGCAGGGCTAAGACCCACAGGGTGATTGCATTTAGACATTTTTCCTGTCTTCTTCAGCACTCTGATGGAGGATAATCATTTTCTTTTTCCCTGCAGATAATAAATTTATGCTTTCTTCTATCAGTGTGTAAATGTTTCCAGAGTATTTTTTTTCTCAGATAAGCCTTGATAAAATGATCCTTTGGAGAAAGGTGATAGCATGATCTGCCCTGGCCCTTCAAGGTTGCACCTTTGGGACTGGGTTCTGCCCTACTCACAATACAAGGCAGAGATCAAGCCTTGAGACTCTCTTACCAAGCCGAGCATTCCTCCCATAGCCAGAGAGCCCAAGGTCATAGTCGATGACCAAGTGGGGAAGCAGATGGCAGAATTCCTGCTGAGGGGACTCTGGGATGGGTCAGGAAGTCAAACAATGTAGCAGCCTGATGTCGAATGCAAGTCGAGATACTGGGCAGTCTGATTTGCCATTCTGCTTCTAGTAGGAAGTCAGTGAAGGAATCTTGACCAAGGTTCTAAAGAATCTTCCTGGGCGCAATCTCTCCAAGAGCAGCCAGGCCAAGTCTTGGATGCTAACGCTGTCCAGATGGACCTGCGCATGCTCATTTTGTCCTTGTGTTCTGTGGCTGAGATGGGAATATGTGAAGCTGGGGATGGCAAAGGGATGGGAACTCAAGTATGACATTGTAGGAGGTTTAAATACCAGATGAGTGGTTTGGATTTTTATTGCATATAGGTAGTAGGGAACCATTAAAGATTGTAGAGTGAGGGTCCACCTCCCCCTACCTCTCACCCTGTGGATGTTTCCTGGCACTAAGCTATTTCACTTTGAATTAAAGGGCATTTTTTGACGTAGTTTTAGCTGGATACCTATTAAGTAGGGGGTCAGTTTTAAGTCCTTGACTGGGTCATATCACTGTATGATGGTGCAGTGGTAGAGAACCGGGAGCAACAGCAGCAGACAAAGAATCAAGACATTTTGAGAAGATTTAAAGAGAGCTCTGCTTTCCCAAGAGTTGCCCTTCTCTGGTCCCCGCAACTGACAAGGCGAGTATCATGAGTTTGCAGTGGAGAGGTTCCTGCATGGATGCATCGGTGATCTCACTCTACAGGAAAGAATTTCAATAAAAAAACTGTTAGGGAGAACCCCTAGCAGGAAAAGTTAAAATACTTAGGAACATAATTTTATAGCTGAAGAAACTATGAGCTGAATCTGCTCACAATGATAATTTGAGGTTTAATTAATTAATGACTAAGGTACTTTGGAAACACAAAGGACTATATAAATGCTAAATATTATTAAATGTTAATAGCCATGTTCTCAAATAACACTGATATTAATTTAAATTCCTAAACCTTATTATCAGAACAAAATGCATGCTAATGAGGCTTTCCTAATAAATATTTTGTTTATGATGTATTTGGAGTGGTATTACTTATCTTGCTAGAGCAAGTATAAATTACCGCACATGGCAAACGGGTTGCTGCCTTTTCTTCTTGATAATTAAAATGGAAATGTAGAGAAACATAATGAATACATTAGGCAAGAAAGTTATGTTAGAACCATCGAGCTTCACTTTATGACCCAGCCAGTGATTTCATTTCTTCTTCAAGTAGTGGTTTTGGTATCTAGTTTGTCCTCCTTTGCCTTCTTAGACTCTCTTAACAGACCTTGATGAAATGTATTCAAATTTTAAAGAAATTGGATGAAGATCAAAATGTTCAAAGACTTTTCTGAAAGTCTCATGCCAGCCTTTGAGATCACTGCAGATATCCCAGCTGGTTGCCATCAAGCTTGGAGACTCCATGTTAATACTGCTTCTTGCCCGGGACAACTGACAGGTCACTCTCATCGTTACACAGATGGGAGGCGGGCTCCCTTGTTTGGCATTTCATGTATTGACTGAGTTATATCACTAGAGCTTGCTTCTTGGGGCATTGACTCATTTGTGCTTTACATGCTTTTTTCAAACTGCTGTGGCCACTTCTGTAAAGGATATAGTTGGCTTAGCCAGAACTGTCTTGAAGTTTGGAAGTCTGAAATTATACACAATCTGGGAACATAGGGAACAGAAAAGTTTTCATTTAATCCTCTCCTTAGTAGTACTGTGCTCTACTCTACATGCTTTATTTAATTCAATCCTCATGAAAACTCTGTAAAGCAGGTAATAATATTATCCCATTAAAAAAAAAGCCTAGTATACACATTTATCTAGCGAGATAGCACTCTAAGGAGTTTTAAAAGCTTAATTTTGAAAATAAATACATATTTACATTCTTTAGCTTTGGTTTAGAGCTATTCATTTAGAATTTACAGTAATATAGCTTCATTATTGCATAAAGGGATTTTACAAATTAAGGATAGTAAACCTTCTCTGTTATTTTGGGGTAAATAATTTCCTCATTTTTCCTCTGAATTTTAAAATTTTCAAAATGTTAAAGTTAAAAAACATGTTTACTCATATCTGATATTTTCCATAATGATCTCTTTCTTCCATTGTTGCTGAATTTAGAAAATCTTTCCCTAACCAAAGATCAGAAAGTTATTCACAAGTAAGTTTTTTCCTAGCTCTTTAATGATTTGAAATTGCTTATAGATTTTTTTCTCTTGTTTTTATATTTAACCCATTAATTTACCTGAATTTTATTATGATATATAATGTATGGCCAAGCTCCAAATAGATCTTATTTCTTCAAAGGATTAACCATTATTTCTAGAATTTTTGTAAAGCATGATTAGCACTTGCAGAAGAAATTGGGCCCAGCTGTGTACTAATAACTGTGTGAAGTATCTCTCTGCTGCATTTAACCAACACATTTCTGCAACACAGAATAGATCATACTCAAACAAAGACATGCTCTAAGTGGCTGCCCAGCTTGGATGTTTTGCCTGAATCCTCAGGAGGGGTGGGACTATGTTCTCAAGTCATTAGGTCTAATATTTGAATCTCTTGGGTGTGAACAGCAGAAATGGCTGCCCTAAGTGACCAAGAACCTTGGCTTTGTTGATGTTTTCATCATTTTCTTTCAAAGGCCAAGATTTAAAGTCACATATAGAGACAGAGAGCTGGGGGAAGTCTCCAGAGAGTATGTCAGCAACACATCCACCCAAGAGGGGCTGCAGGATAGGTGATCTTTTGTGTCAAATGCCACTTTGTGAAGCCACAATATTGGCTACAGTTTAGTCATACAGAAAATGGACTTGTGTTGCCTAATTGATTTTTTTTCCAAACCGTGGCAATTTTCAAGTTTCTAGGTAATTGCTTGCTGTTGAACTTGAGCAGAAAAAATGCTGATTTCTGGAATTATTACTCAGAGGAGATGAAAAAGAAATTAATGTGCATTACTTCGGGCATCTAGTAACGTTGATAACAGCTGACATGCTCTGAAGCTCACTAGTGTCAGTGTGTGTACTGCACATTTTATTGTATTTTCCCACTCAACCTTCACAATAAGTCTGTGAAGTAGTGACTATTAGCGCCTGAAATAATTTATCTTCATTTTACAGATAGCTACCTATGAATTGGAGGATTGGGGATTTGAACTTGATTCCAGAGTCTATGCTGTCACTATACGGTCTATTTAAATTACATACAATAAGTAATTAATAAGATCTTAATAAATGAATAAGTTAATTAGTGAAGAAGTGTGTAAAATAACATCAGTTATAAGTTTTTAAAAGCCAGAAGATTACTATAATTACCATAGAAGAATTTACTCATTTAATACAATATATAAAGTCTGTTTCAACAAGTTTAAAAAGTAAAAATATTGTACTGTTTAGTAAAAATACATCTTTGGCTGATAGGATAATTGAATAAACAATAAGTAAACTTCCCAGAATAGGCCATGTGCAATTGTCATAGCTTAATAACATCAATTCTGAAGAAAATAATTCAATTCAATTGGCTCACTTATAGATTTTTTTAAATGTATGTTATGAAAAACTACAAGGCAGTGAAGCAACTGTGACTATCCTGATGAATGGCCAGCAAAATTTAGCTCCTCAAAGCAGTTGATCATTTTTGTTGGATTTTCTCTTATTACATTTATGTATACATTAAAAGAAGTAAAGAATGCCTAAGAAAAATAAAAGCCAAGAAGTCTTCTGGAAGTGGACTATTTATAACCATTCAAATATAGGTGGAAAACTAATCAAAAAGTGGGTGACTTATAATCTTAAAGAAATACATAGAGTTCTACATAATATAAACATTTTGGAGTTTTATTTGCAAAATGTGATATGTAAATAATAATTATGTAAGCAAATAATTTAAAAAATACTTTTCACATAATCATAGAAAAATTATCCAAAGAAAAGGATGTAAAATTTTGACACAATGTCACTACAAGCTTTTAACTTCAACTATTTCAAAAGCATGTAGATTTCACATTAGAAATATAACTTTAAAAACTGAAACATGAAAAAGGGAAATAAGGAGTCATTATTCTATTCTTTATTGCTTGTCTAAACTTATAAATGGAGATTTGTGGTTCAAGGATTAGAAAATAAAGAACATAAATAAATCTGCTAAGGTCCCTAGCATGGTAGGTGACGATAGACATAGAGATATAGATACAGGAAAAATATTAAAGACTGAAAGAAGTGAAGAAGTGAAGTCACTCAGTCATGTCTGACTCTTTGTGACCCCATGAACTGTAGCCTACCAGGCTCCTCTGTCCATGGGATTTTCCAGGCAAGAGTACTGGAGTGGGTTGCCATGTCCTTCTCCAGGAGATCTTCCCGACCCAGGGATCGAACCCAGGTCTCCCGCATTGTAGGCAGACGCTTTACCGTCTGAGCCACCAGGAAAGCATCATGATAAATAATGACAGGTAATTTCAAAAGGATGGTGATCAGTTAGTGATGCCACCATCTGACTATCAAGAAAGTAAGTCACAGCATCCTGATTGAAGTCTTTAAGCAGGGCATAAGAAAAGAATTTTTCCATATTAGCCTAGTATTTTTCTGCAAATACAGCTCCTTGAAGACGTCACAACACTTTAAAGAGGCTACATGGAAAGAAAGGTAAATAATGTGTCTAAGGCAATTGTCATGTTTTATAATCTTGGGCAGATTCTTCTTTGTGCTTTTTTCTGTATTGCCAAAAATGCGTGTAGTGAAAATGTGGTTTTGGCAATTTATTTTTTAAAAGTTTGCCCTTTCATATAAATGATTAATCTTTTACCTTTAGTTTAATCTTTAACTTTAAAGTTTAAAAAATTCCTAACCCTAGTCTTTCTAATCAATTATATGTATTCTATTCATTCAAAACATTCTGCTAAGAGTAGGCTCACAGTGTGCCAGATTCATTTGTCCTCTTGGGGCAGAAAGTCCCATAAGACAAAAATCCGGCTACACAGGAATTCTGAGTTTACTTGGGGAGATAGACATAAAGTAATCAGAAAAGAGTAAATGAAATATAAAGAAAGATTCAATGTTGAAATTAACTGTAGCAAAAAATTAAAAAGGGTATAGACAATTCCTTTCGGGTGGCTGAGGGAAGAAAATGCAGTGGAGAGACTCTTAAGCTGGAAAGAAATGGGGTGCCAGTCACTGGTGGAGCAGGCGTGAGAGATTCCCAAGAGCTGGAACATCACCCTGAACCTGGCGGGAGGAGCAGACAGCGGACATGGAGGAGAAATAAAAACAGAAGAGCCAGATACCGAAGCCACGTACTTAGGTGAAATCAATCACAGAGGGTATTTGAGGCACTAAGGCCACAGAGCTGAGAATGGAAATGTTGGGAACATATGTTTGTAAGTAGAGAAAGAGGAATAGTGAATATAGGAGACTGAAGAGCAATTTTCCAAGACGTAACATTTTTCAAGAATTTCTCTATGGCTTTAGATCAGGGATTAGACAAGTGTGGACTATGGGCCAAATCCAGCTTGTCAACTGTTAAGTTTAAAAAAGAGTTTTGTTGGAAGCCAGCCACACTCATTCATTTGCATATTGTCTATGGCACTTTCATGCTGCAAGGGCAGAGCTGAGTACTTGTGTAGCTGTGATGGAAACTGTGTGACCTACAAAGTTTCAAATATTTATAGCATTTTACAGAAAGCTGGCTGATTCCAACTTTAGACATGACACAATCACTATTTTTTCTTAAATATCAGCTATACAAAGAGTGGAGAGGACAACTTCAAGATCTTATCTGTATCTGGTGATCTTTGCAACCATTAGGAGAACAGAACTCTGATGGCTATACAATAAGTTCATCAATTCCATGGTAGACTGGGAACAAAAACAGGGGAAAAAAAACAAAAGCACAAGATATTTTATCAAGATGGATGGTGACCTCACTAAATCAATGTCCCATTACATGAAGAATTAAACAGAATCTTATCTTTGGTTGGGTGGCATTCACTCAATTTTGGGCAACTATACTTAAAGAGGCTCAGACAGTAAAGCGTCTGCCTGCAATGCAGGAGACCCGGTTTCGATTCCTGGGTCAGGAAGATCCCCTGGAGAAGGAAATGGCAATCCACTCCAGCACTCTTGCCTTGAAAATACCATAGAAGGAGGAGCCTGATAGGCTACAGTCCACGGGGTCGCAAAGAGTCAGACACAACTGAGCGACTTCACTTCACTTCTTCATACTTAAAGATGTTAAAACATGGAGGGTGCTATCTGAAGACACTGAATGTCTTAGGGAACATCAGAACAAGAGACTGAGAACATTTTTAAAATGCCTATATATAAAAATCAGGGAATTGAAAATCTAGTTGTGAAGTTAATACACGTGTGTGCAAAGGCACAAGACAAGAAACTGATTAGCAGATGAAGCTGGTTGCTGTGTGCAAGGGTTAGCAACCACCTTCAATCTCTAATCAGTTTGTCAGGTTGGCAGCTAAATGCTCCAGTAAATTCTCCCAGTCCTCTTCCCCACCATGGTCCCAGGCTTCCATGTAATGCATTTTGACAATTAGGGACTAGAATTTTTTTTTTTTTATCATGAATGTTGTTAGAAGAAACTATGATTTTTGCTTGTCACTGACAAAATACCTAAAATTTCCTGTTAAAATATCTAAAAGTATTTGGAACAACATTTGTGAAACAAAATAATCTATCTCCTGCGAAAGACACAAAAAAACTCAAGAGAATTCAATGAGCTGGCCTTGAACTTTCAGCCCTTCCTTTCCCACATCTGCTTTGAATATCTATGCTTAGAAGCTGGTGCTTATTGGTTGGGAAGAAGGAATACTAATACATTCATTCTATTGTAAACTTTATATAATCACATCATCTATCACACCATAAAGGAATAAGTAGAAGGTTTCTTACTATTTCTTCTTGACAAGGCTGGCTATAGAATTTTTGAGATTCAGTGCAAAATGAAAATGCAGGCCCTCTTGTTCAAAATGGAAAAATACCGCTAACGTACTGATATATACTGCTTCTTCCTTTCTTCCATGATCTGTCTCTCCCTTTATCATGGTGTTTTTGTTATTTAATGCTTTTCTAAATAAAGAAAAATTAAAATTTTAAATCATTATCATGTACTGTTTATCTTTACTTTGTATATTACCAGTTGAACATGTAAAAATAAGTGCATTTAATTAGTATGCAGAATCACCAACATTACAAAAATAGTACATGCATATGTATTTTATTCTTATCAGAACAGTGGAAATTCTGCACAAAACTAAAGCAGCTGGTTTCATTTTCACTTTTTTATATGTACACATTCTAATAACATTCTGGTTTCAGCTCAGTGGTGAATAAGGAAGGACTCAAAGGGAAGGAACTCTGGATTTGCACAATCTTTTCTTGTCCTCTGACATCTCCATATGTGATTGGCTCATAGGGAATTAACATGTGTAATAAAGAATACTATAAGAATTCCTGGGTCACTAGAGACAACCATCACCTTCTTTCTGCATTTGAAGCAATCGCTGGTTCACATGAGGGATCCTTGGGATGGTTGGCATCGCCACTCAGTCAAAGCCATCACCGCTGGCCATCCTCCCATGGAGTCTCACACACCTCCCACCGATCATGAATCCGCTGAAATTCTGTGCTCTGGGGGCCCTGAGTGCTCTATGTCAACAGCAGGCATGCCTGTCATAGCGTGTGTCCCCTGCTCATGCCCATGCTGTATTATCCCATCGGACCTCACAAAACACAAGTTCCAAGGTACAATTATGAAGACTTTTGGAACAGTGACAGCATCACCTTAATCCACTAAGTCCTTCTAAGTGAGGGCTCTGTGCGACTGTTCAGGACACGTGTCCCAAGAAACAGCTGTGCTTCAGGTTTCAATGAGAATCCGACTCAGACTTGCCAGTGTCATGTCATCTCCAGAGCCACTGGCAGCAATTAGAAGCCAATGATGCCTTGACTTCAGATCAATTCTCAGTCCTTAGCTCTGTGTCCACCTTCTCCACATCTTGCTCCAGGCAGCATAGGACACAGCCTCCCTCGGTCTCATAGCTGGCTTGCTGCTCAGTCCTTGCAGCTCTTTCAGAGACACCAAACAGTCCTTTCTAAATTGTTTCTGGCTCAAGTGGCTCTGATGAGGCTGAGACTGGGTCTGTCAAGAATCAACTAGAGGATTTTGGTCCTTAGGCACTCAGTTCCTCCAAAGAGAGATCCAGCCCCACGCCTGCCCCAGCAGCCAAGCAGAGCAAGAGCCCCCTGGGCACTTTGTCACTCCTGTCCCAGCTGGCTCTCATCCTACCAGAACATTGTGTTGCTCTGGTAAACTCACCCTTGCTCAGGCAGGCACAAGGATTCAGCACTCACACCCCCCTCTGCTTTGTGGTCCCCTTGCCCTGTAGTGGGCTTCTCAGGTGGCCCTTCAGTTCAGTCACTGAACTGAATTCACTGAGTTCAGTCACTCAGTTGTTTCTGACTCTTTGTGACCCCATGGACTGTAGCACGCCTGGCCTTCCTGTCCATCACCAACATTCAGAGTTTACTCAGACTTATGTCCATTGAGTTGGTGATGCCATCCAATCATCTCATCCTCTGTCATCCCCTTCTCCTCTCACCTTCAATCTTTTCCAGCATCAGGATCTTTTCCAATGAGTCAGTTTTTGCATCAGGTGGCCAAAGTATTGGAGTTTCAGTTTCAACATCAGTCCTTCCAATGAACACCCAGGACTGATCTCCTTTAGGTTTGACTGGTTGGATCTCCATGCAGTCCAAGGGACTCTCAAGAGTCTTCTCCAACACCAGAGTTCAAAAACATCAATTGTTCCCCACTAAGCTTTCTTTATAGTCCAACTCTTACATCCATACATGACTACTGGAAAAACCATAGCTTTGACTAGATGGACCTTTGTTGGTAAAATAATGTCTTTGCTTTTTAATATGCTGTCTAGGATGGTAATAACTTTTCTTCCAAGGAGCAAGCGTCTTTTAATTTCAAGGCTGCAGTCACCATCTTCAGTGATTTTGGTGGCCCTAGTGGTTGAGAAAGTGAAAGTGAAAGTCACTCAGTCATATCTGACTCTTTGCGACCCCATTGACTTTAGCCCACCAGGCTCCACTGTCCGTGGAATTCTCCAGGTCAGTATACTGGAGTGGGTAGCTGTTCCGTCTCCAAGTGATCTTTCCTAGCCAGGGATTGAACCCAGATTTCCCACATTGCAGGCGGATTCTTTACTGTCTGAGCCATCAAGGAAACCCACCTACCAATGCAGGAGATGTAAGAGACACCAGTTCAATTCCTGGGTTAGGAAGATCCCTTGGAGTCCTGTAGTGCAATAATGTGTGTGCATAGGTCCTGGAGTCTCCCACAAACAGCCACATGTGGTTCATTGTTTATTAGGTACATCACAGTCTTTGGGGCTTCCCTGATGGTTCAGTAGTAAAGAATCCACCTGCCAATGCAGAAGACACAGGAGATGCATGTTCCATCTCTGGGTTGGAAAGATCCCCTGGAGGAGGAAATGGCAACCCACTCCCATGTTCTTGCTTGACAAATCCTATGCATAGAGGAGCCTTGTGGGCTACAGTCCATGGGGTCTCAAAGAGTTGGGAACAACTGAACAGAGGCCTTGAGCCCCCTCTGAGCTTATAACGTCTTATCTTCTGGGTTCTAAGTGTCTAGGATTTATCCACATTGTCACTCCAGAACGTGCCATCTCAAAATATGCCACTTTGGCATAAGGATTATTTTGAATTGGAGGCAAATGGAAATCCATAGATGCAGATGTATCTGAGCAGGACCCTGTGGAGCCTTTCCCCATATCCTCTGCCTTAGCGCCTCTCTGAAGTACCTAGGTAATAGTACTTGATGCATATTTCTTGAATTATTTGGCAGATGCACCTCCCCCCTACCAAATGGAAGATGTTAACTACTTAATGACCATGAGCACAAAGCCCCAGGCCTGGTGGAGCCTAAGAACTGATGTTAACTCCTGTGACCCCACACTGCAACCTCACCATCATCCAATCAGAGCCTTGAGCCGATCACTCACCTGAGTCACCTGTGTTATAAAAGTGCTTTGCAAAACCTTTCAGGGGGCTTAAGGCTTTTCAGGACCTAAGCCACCTCCCCTTGCATGATCCTGAAATAGACATTTCTTTGCTCCAAACGCCAACATTTCAGTTTGTTTGGCCTTGCTGTGCTTTGGGTATCAGAACACAGAGAGACGCCTTCCTGGAGCATCCTCTGTCTGACCAAGAAGCAGAAACTTGTGAAAAATGGAGACTGCCGTCAACCTCCTCTCTGGGGAAACTGTATGGCCATGTGAAGAACGCAAAAGAGAGCTGACACCAAGATGGACCTGCACGAACCAACCTTGCTCCCTTTGTTTCCCCCACATTTACCTTCTCACAGTTTGCCATCCTTGGAAGCCTAGAGCTCTTTTCCTTTGTCTTGTCACTTCTCTACGAATTTATTATTTGGAAATGCTGAATAATCTCAAATCCTAACCACCGCTTTGAGTTAGTCATCATGAGGTTTTCCCACATCGGATGATGTGTTCTACAAACATTAATAAACTGTCTTGTACTCACCTGTCATTTGTCAGTCTAATGTTGTAAGGCTCCAGCTGGAGAACCTAAGAGAACAGGGGAAAAATAACCCTTTTCTTCCCCTAAACTGGCTTCTAAATTGCCTAGCCTAGTGCCTTTCAACCACCCCAGTACTCTTGCCTGGACAATCCCATGGGAGGAGTCTGGTAGGCTCCATGGGGTTGCTCAGAGTCAGACACGACTCAGCGGCTTCACTTTCACCTTTCACTTTCATGCACTGGAGAAGGAAATGGCAACCCACTCCAGTGTTCTTGCCTGGAGAACCCCAGGGACGGTGGAGCCTGGTGGGCTGCCGTCTATGGGGTCGCACAGAGTTGGATACGACTGAAGTGACTTAGCAGCAGCAGCAGCAGCAGTGCCTCTCAATCCTTCCTCATATGTGTGTGTGTGTGATTGCCAGAGCATAAAACAGCAAAACAGGGTGTTCACTCTGAAACGTCGCTGGAATGATCAAACACTTGTTCTGATAACCATAAATCCATCTTCCATGAGTCTCTACCTTAAGTCTTACACAGCATTCATCAACTCCGCAATTCACATGCTTTTCCCTGAAGATTCTCTTGTGATGGTGAAGCGAACTGAGGGCAATGCTAGAAGCAGCTGCCTGGTGAAACTGCTTTGAAGTCTCAAGTTTTAATCTTACAAATTCATGTGAATTTTGCATTCTATCCATAAATAATCCAAATTTGTTTTTATAGAGACCTGCTTTAATTAACCCTGTTAAATTACTTTGACTTTCCTTTCGAACTTTTCAGGAAAGTTGATCCTCAAGATAGGCAATTACTCTGTGGCTTGATGTGTGTGCGTGCATGCTAAGTCGCTTCAGTCATATCTGACTCTTCACAGCTCTATGGACTTGTAGCTCACCAGGCTCCTCTGTCCATGGGATTCTCCAGGTAAGAAGACTGGAGTGGGTTGCCATGCCCTCCTGCAGGGGATCTTCTCGACCCAGGAATCACACCCACATCTCTTACGTCTCCTGCATTGGCAGGCAGGTTCTTTACCGCAAGCACCACCTGGGAAGCCCCTTGGCTTGGCATCGCACACCTCAAATTTGTGAACTGTGGATGCACTTTACGTGTTCAATTTTTGATTTGTTTACCAAATATTAATTGAGCACTGGCTTCATAAAGGTAACATGCTGGGCACTGAGGATGCTGGGGTGAACAAACACAGATTCTTTCCCTGGCCTCCCAAAGCACAGGGTCTAGCATGATCCAAGGTGGGGGCCTGAGGCATGGCTAGGACTATTTCACTCAAGTCACAAAATATGGTACCATTTTGTATTTTCCATAACTGATGCTCATATAAAACAAGAAGGCAGGTCTTCTGAAACCACTTGTTCAGAGGTCTTTCCAATCCTTAGTATTGACCCTACCACTCTTCCAATAAAATATGTCTTCGTGGGTGTGGTTGGGGGGTGGGCAGCAAGAGTGAAGAGCATTTATTGCTCTGACCAGAGTTTCAATGTGGATTCATGAGTACAAATGAACTCCTTCTCTGGTCAGCTGAACTGAGTTTAATAGCTATGAAATAATTCAGTGCTGACGGGATGAGCCAAATGACCTCGTTCCTTGTATTCCATTTCTGGATTTTTATGAGACTTTTCCACCTCACTGGAGAGTCGTCTTAGTCAATCAATTTTACATATTTGGTTTGGATCACTTTCCTTAGGTAGATTAAGATCCAAGTGTGCTTTTGTGTTTTTAACTTTATTAATTGCTTGATCGACTTCCATTTCGGAGAGGCTCAGTGAAGTGCCTCCTGCTTGCATCTGTGCTTCTTTGAAAGCTGCTTCTCTGCCATTTCCTTTTCATTGATTAACCCTGCACTTGCCATGCAAATTATACAAATTTTGCACTTTAGCAAGTAAATCACATTTATATTTGAATTCCATTAGAAACTTCCATGCATGATTGAACTTGTTTATGTTCCTCCTTTCTGATCAAATGTGTCATATCTAAAATCTGTCCCTGACTCAATGGTCTAGCAAAGGAGCCTTATCCTTGCAAAATAATTTCTGAATAATTCAAAATACTAAAAACCTGGCTTAAAACTCAACATTAAAAAAACCAAGATCATGGCATCTGGCCCAATCACTTCATGGTAAAATAGACGGGGAAAAAGCGAAAGCTGTGGCAAATTTTCTTTTCTTGGGCTCCAAAATCACTGCAGACGGTGACTGCAGCCATGAAATTAAAAGACGCTTACTCCTTGGAAGGAAAGTTATGACAAATCTAGACAATGTATTAAAAAGCAGAAACACCACTTTGCCGACAAAAGCCCGTATAGTCGAAGACAAGGTTTTTCCAGTAGTCATATATGGATGTGAGGGTTGGACCATAAAGGCTGAGTACCGAAGAATTGATGCTTTTGAACTGTGGTGCTGGAGAAGACTCTTGAGAGTCCCTTGGACTGCAAGGAGATCCAACCAGTCCATCCTAAAGGAAATCAACCCTGAATATTCATTAGAAAGATTGACGCTGAAACTGAAATTCCAATATTTTGGCCACCTGATGCAAAGAATGGACTCATTAGAAAAAGACCCAGGTGCTGGGAAAGATTGAGGACAGGAAGAGAAGAGGGTGACAGAGGATAAGATGGTTGGATATCATCACCAACTCAATGCACAGGAGTTTGAGCAACCTCCAGATACTGAAGGACAAGGAAGCCTGGCATACTACCATCCATGGGTCACAAAGAGTTGGACATGACTGAGTGACTGAACAACAACAATTCAAAATAGGAAAAGAATGGGGGAGAAGTATCAAAAAATATCAGACTTTTTTCATTTTAAGAGCAAATGAATTCTTAGAATTGATAAAGGTTTAATTAAGCATTTAGAAATAATCACCAGTAGAGACAGAGACATTACTTTGCCAACAAAGGTCCATCTAGTCAAGGCTATGGTTTTTCCTGTGGTCATGTATGGATGTGAGAGTTGGACTGTGAAGAAAGCTGAGTGCTGAAGAATTGATTTTTTTGAACTGTGGTGTTGGAGAAGACTCTTGAGAGTCCCTTGGACTGCAAGGAGATCCAACCAGTCCATTCTAAAGGAGATCAGCTCTGGGATTTCTTTGGAAGGAATGATGCTAAAGCTGAAACTCCAGTACTTTGGCCACCTCATGCAAAGAGTTGACTCATTGGAAAAGACTCTGATGCTGGGAGGGATTGGGGGCAGGAGGAGAAGGGGACGACAGAGGATGAGATGGCTGGATGGCATCACTGACTTGATGGACGTGAGTCTGAGTGAACTCCGGGAGTTGGTAATGGACAGGGAGGCCTGGCGTGCTGCGATTCATGGGGTCACAAAGAGTCGGACATGACTGAGCGACTGAACTGAGCTGACCTGAACTGAACCAATGAGAAAATAATATATGCAAAAACCATTTGTATATTCCTGATCCTTGTAACTGAAGTAGTGATGTTAACACTTAAAAATTATATACCTTTGAAGGGCAAAAGAGAACAATCAAATAGTTTCAGATGGATTTGGATAATCAGTAGGTCCATGTTATCAATAAGATTTGGCCTCAGTCTTATGTCAAATAAAGTAATATTCTCTGGTATCTATGTGTGTGTGCTTAGTCGCTCAGTTGTGTCAAACTCTTTGCTACCCCATGGACTGTAGCCCGCCAGGTTCCTCTGTCTATGAAGATTCTCCAGGCAAGAATACTGGAGTGAGTTGCCATGCCCTCCTCCAGGGAATCTTCCTAACCCAGGGATGAAACCCAGGTCTCCCACAATCTGCTGTAGGCATCTCTCTTTACCATCTGAGCCGCTAGGGAAGCCCTTTTTAAGCAGATAACAAAGGATGAAATTAAGTGAAAATGGACAAATTCTTTCTGGAGAATTATAAATGATGATATTGTATGATTAAACAATCTATCTTTCATTTTGGTATAATATCACTATGTATGTTAAATATATTTTTAATATTCTAAAATAGCACATAATTAAGAATTAATTGATTTACCAAAGCATTTACAATTTTTATATTCTCTTACCAAAGAAATACAAATTACTTTGGAGATCTCTCCTTACAATAATGACTGTTCATTTGAGAAGAAAATCAAAGAACATTAAAAACATAATTGGCATCAGATTATAATTTGAACTTTCTCTAATTCCAGTTATGTAAGGCTAAATGCTTATTATTTCTCATGTCCTACCTCTAATCTCAAATTCTCAACAAAACATGATATCTTAAAAATGACCCAGACTTCCCTTTTCCAATCTGAAACTGAAATTTCAATACTTGGGCCACTGATGGCTACTCTGATCAAACTGTTAGTCCCCAAACACCTCCACATTTCTGCCTTCGTGTTGTGGCTCATGCATTTCCAACTGCCTACAGAAGATTCCCCAAGATCTATGCCTAACTATCCTTCAATCTACTCTTCTATTTCTCAACACCAATACCAGCTTCTTTGTGAAGTTGTCCTTGAAAGTTTTTTACCTCCCATCTTTGAAACACCATATTTGGAATATTCTGAAGTGCAATATTAACAAAATATATAAACACATGGGTTTTGGAGTCAAGGGCTTCCCTTATTATATTATATATATTACATGTTATAATTATAATTCTTATAATATATTATATATGTTATATATATTCCCTCAGTTGGTAAAGAACCTGCCTGCAATGCAAGAGATCCCAGTTCAAGCCCTGGGTCGGGAAGATCCACTGAATAAGGGATAGGCTACCAGCTCCAGTATTCTAGGGCTTCCCTTATGGCTCAGCTGGTAAAGTATATGCCTGTAATGCAGGAGACCTGGGTTCGATCCCTGGGTTGAGAAGTTACCCTGGAGAAGGGAACGGCTACCCACTCCAGTATTCTGGCCCGGAGAATTCCGTGGACAGTGTAGTCCAAGGGGTTGCAAATAGTCGGACAGGACTGAGTGACTTCCACTTTGGAGTCAAACTCAGATTTTCATTGTAGCTGAACACTGGCTGTATTTCCTTGGAAGACTACCTCACCTCTAAGACTTCAAGTTCTCATCTGTAGGATAGGAACAACAACACACCTCTTCCTATGGTGAGGGTCAAATGGGGTAACTTATGTGGAACTTCTGGTCCAGTGTCAGGGAAACAGGAAGGACTCCAGATTCATAGATGCTATTAAAGTATTACTATGCCTCACCTTTAAGCCATGACAAATTGTTTTACTTGGGAGAGGACAAGTCTATTTCCTTAACTAGATGCTTATCATAAGAAAAGTCTTATGTTTCTTTACTTTCATCCACCAAAATGTCTAATACAATGGTATGGCACTTAATAAAAATTTAAGTGATAATTTCTTCTGTGACTACTTTAAATGGCTACTCAAAAAAGAGAAAGAAAAGGGAAAAAGAAACCCAGACATTATTTCTCACATGTGTATTTGTGTGTGTGTGTGTTTGTGTGTGTGTGTGTGTGGCAACTTCTGTAATGGAAACTCAGTTAATTTTGCATTCCCATAGGAAAAATATCAGTGCTTATAAAGATTGGTCATTTCACCAATAAACAAGGGAATTAAAAGTGCCAATACTTTTAGATGACTACAGGTTAAAAATAGCTCAAAACAATGTTTCCTAATAATAAATCCTTAACAATTTAATCTAGTCAATGATATTTAGCTCAGTATCAAGTTTTCAGGCTTTTTTTAGCTTTAGAAAAATTATAATTTCTGAGTAACTAAAACTTGAGAAATAAAAGACATCTTGCTAGCATAATTTGTAAAGCATTCAGTGGTTAAAATAAGAAAAATTAGCCTTTGAGTGAAACTTAAAACACATTTGTCAAAAGCTAGCAGCCAAAACACAGGAAAGCAATTTATCCAAAATTAGATTGCTCTGAAATCCTAAGGTTAATGGAATCAAGAGAGGGAAAAGGTGGTGAGATAATTTGGCATCGTTAAAACCCTCAGTATAGATGGGAAATGATCTAAGTTAACTACATGAACATTAACTCATGTCTTAAAATGCTCCAAACAATTGGGAGCTGTTAGAAGTAGAGTGTAGAGTGATTTTCGTATCTGTCTTTTAGAAGGATAATGTGAAGCCCATTGAAATACTTTTCTAGTAAAGGTGTTTTTAGCTTACAAATAACTAGACTGAAAATCCAAGTCTACAAGAGAACATGAGTTAATCCTAACACGAATACAAGTCCAATTTGCAGAATTACTTGAAAAAAGTTAGTTTTTTATTTGAGTCCCTGAAATGTATCTCTGAGTACTATTTAGGACTTCAGGAGTGACAGAAGGAAATGATGTAGAAATAAAACTAGGGCATTTGGCCATTAGTCAGTCTCATAAAAACTGCATCAGTTACTTATATTAATAGCATTCATCATTTTATTTATACTAATACATTCATTCATTTGTTCATATTCAAATGTTTAAATGTGTCCTAAGAGGCATTACTATTGCAGCAACTACAATAACAGCTAAATGGAATCATGAATTCTGCTTTCCTTACATGGAAATGAGTTTATGGATTAATGTTTTATGTTCCCTTGGGATGTACTTAGTATTTAATATTTTTAAGTCAAATAATCCTGTTAGAGTATATTTTCTCCACTGGAACTCCTAAGAAACTAGAAAAGTATAAATTAAATATACCAGTATCCAAAGATATAGCACTTATATTTTTTGAAAAGAGATCTTGTTTGGTCATTTATAAATGGTCACCTTTGTAAAGCGAGAAATAGCCTTGTTTAAAAAACCACTGACATTGTTGTTCTATTGTCACATGCTGGTAATTGAAAATGTGTTTCTGTCAGTTCTGGCTAAGATGGAATGTAATTCCATCTAAGATCTTGATCTTAAATTGGTAGCAAGAAAGCCAAAGAGGAAAAGCAAGAAGTCTTTACTTGTTCTTTGCACAAGTAATTTTGCACTGCCCTTTCTGATAATGTGAGTTATTATTCTTACTGACTCTTGGAAGAAAGCAATGCGCTTCTTTTTTTTTAATTTTTTTTTACAGCTCGCAGCTCTGTTTTACTCAATTGATATGGAAGTGGGTCTCCGCCTGGCTTTGGAACACACATTTGTAATGTTTATTTTAAAATAAAATCCAGATTGCTTTGTTAGAACAAGCGTCTACACACAGTAAATAGCTAAATCCTTGCCACAATCTTCTCAGGTTCATTTTTTTTTTCCTGCAAGACCGTAGATTTGTTCTAGAACACGTGTAACCTTATAACCTAAAGTATAACAATGATTACAGGGAATTAGTCTTCATCTCAAAATCATGGCTTCAGAATAACTCAGACTGTTACCAGCCTCGACTGGATAACTACCCGAATCTGATGTTTCAGAATGATCACACCCTGAAATGCTTATCTGTATTTCAAGGAATGCAAACAGAATTTTAATTATACTTGTAACACTGCCTGAGGTAATCATATCACAGAAAATACTGAAGAGCTGTTCTGAAATTCCTTTTTTTTTTTTTTCTATTTGAGGGAATACAGAGGACAGCCAGAAATGAGTAAAATTCTTTCTCAACCATCAGAGAATTGGAAAAATAAACAAACTTATTTGGAAGAGAATATACTCTCTCATCGTTTAAGGAGTCACTTGGAATTGGGATGAATTTATGAGGTCACATAAGTAAATCTTTGCACGAGAGCAACAATTCTATCTTTATGATTCTGGGTAGAGGTCACCCTGACTCTGATTAAACATTTCTAGAAACTGGGAGTTTCCTATTTAGCAAAGCAGTACAATCCAACCCTTTTATAAAGAATTTTTAATGTTCAAGATGGAAGCAAAAAACTTCATCTGCCCTAGTACTTCTTTTTATTGTTCTTCATTCTGTCCTGTGGAGTTAACAGAGTAAATCTAATTAACTCCTGTTTCACACGACAGTCTTTCAAATATTTGAAGACACCTCCCATGACCACTGTTCGTGGTGCAGTGGCTCAGCGCTGTTCATTTTATTTCTTTTGATTTCCTGCGCACTGCAGGGATCCAGGCATGGGGTTGGCTCCCACCTCCTTTGTCTTTTTAACCACAATGAAGGTGTCTTTTAAAAAGCTTATTCTTCTGTTGCCTTTGTATAAGCCCTTCGCTAAATATCATGGACACTTTAAGCCCTTCAACATATATGATATTTTATATTTAAATATATACAGACTTTGATGTTTAAAGTGTGTAATCATGAGCCATATAAGCAATTGGACTTTTGAACAGAAAAGCTATCTTGATGACACCATGTATGAGACAAGTACACTCACAGTGTAGGTTAAAAACTAGAATCTTAAATGCCATAGTTTGTTGACATTTAAAAATTGGTTCTTGCGGCATACGGCTGTTGGAAATATAAATCTGAAGCTGAACTATCACATGTTCAACTTCTTCAAGGTAATATGATAAATAAGAAGCAGTGCTTATCTGCATACTCATTTATCTGGCTGTTAGTATAAGGAAGCCACGTAGATATACGTGTAGGTGGGTGTCAGATCTGCGGTATGTCATTCTCAAAAATGCAGATAAACATATAGTGTGTGTTTGGAAAGGTTTCTTGGTAAATTTATTTGCTGAGGCATTTTGACATCAACCTGGCTAAATGAATCATCTGAGCCCACAGGTATTCTTCTGAAACCTGACACCTCTCTGTGCTAAGGATCAAAGAGAAAAGAGGGCAAGCAGGGGAGGGGGCAGCGGTGGCTTGAACTGGGAAAGGTAAAGAGGAGACTTTCTAAATTTTAAATTGTGACAGGTGGGTGGGCATTCATCAAACTAGTTGAGAAATGCATCTCACTGTATATAAACCAGACTTTGACTGGAAAATAAAATCTTAAAAGCCAAACAAATATTAAAGGGAACTTTCTGAGACCACCTTAGAGCATCAGGACATGGCTTTGCTTTCCTTGCAAATGAATCTTCATAAGTTGGTGTTTCAGAAGTTAATATCTGAAGACTGAAATACTCAAGACTGGAGGTACCTGGGAAAGAGGAAACTTTAATTTATTAGAGTCCTTCCACACATTCAGAGGATGAAACTTGATTTTGAGGCTGCAGTGGTGCATAAATCCCATAAAGCCAGTCAGCCATTGGCTAATGTCCTGAAATCCCTAAAGCATCAGTTAGAGCCCAAGAAAGAAGTCCCATTTAACTGGGCATCTAAGATGCTTTACTGATAAAGCAGGACCAACAGCTCTGTCTGAAGCATTGCAGCATAGAATTCCCTGAAACTAATGGGATCACCATACTTTTATTAGCCTTTCTTACAAAGTGTACATTTAATGAAGCTCTGGCGAGGAATTAACTTTTTTTTTCCCCTTTGGTGCCCAAAGAACTTCTAACTAGTTAAGGTCACTCCCCTTTAAAAGCATTTTCCACACTACCCCTCAAATGCATCAACAGAGCAGAGATCTCAATTTCTTGCCTCAATAAAATGCTGCAAGTCCCAAATGGGAGAGTTTGATAAACAATGCATGAAGAACACAGAAAATATGCAGAACCCAGGGTTTCCTGGACCAACTGTAAATACAGTCTCGTAAAGATTAATGATTAAAGAAGATGTTCAGTCAGATAAGATAGGAAGAGCAAGGACAACAATTCTCTTCTATATAAAATTGTCACACACAAAAATCCTATGGATGGCACCTACATCTATAATTTTCTCTTTCTTAAGTGATACTTTAAAAATGGACTCAAAACATACTAATATTTAGTATTTTCAAAGTTACTTCCATCAGAATTTTAGAGACTAGAATGTTAATATTAATCTAGAATCATCACAAGAATATGGCTTGCAGTTAAATGTATTACTCTTATGTGGTATCTGCCTTCATTGGGGAGCCAAGGTTGAGGAAATTAAGAAATATCAATTATTGATCATTAAGATATGGATTTAAATGCACAAAATAGAGGAGTTATATGACAAGATCCTTATTTCAAAGATATTGTCTGTTTAGGAGATTAAAGTACACAATCAATTTGAAATGATAATGAGATGAACATAGTGCTAAATAATCTGGTATTAAATGTAGATGTAGAGGAGGTAAATTCTAAGAGAGGTGTCAGTAAGGATGAAGGAGACCATTTATCCAGATAGCTTTGGGGTTGCAATGAAGGGATGGGGCTTCTCAGTGCTGAAGAATGGAGGGAGAAGTGAATGTTGTAAAGATGAAATGTTGGAGGGTCTTCAGTACCATGGGTCTTACCTGATGTGAGAATTAACAGATAACTTGGGAAGATTGCCAAGTAGGGAAGAAATAGGATGACAGTTGGTGGAGAAGGCAAAGCAGAGTAGAACAAGTCCTGCATTTAAATCCCAATGTCTGGGCAGAGCTTGATGTTTGCATGTCAGCATCAAGCAAAGTGAATGAAGGATGTCGATGACTGTTGTGGTTCAGTCCCTAAGTCACGTCTGACTCTTCGAAATCCCATGGACTGCAGTGCACCAGGCTTCCCTGTCCTTCACCATCTCCTGGAGCTTGCTCAAACTCATGTCCATTGAGTCGGTGATGCCACCCAACCATCTCATCCTCTGATGCCCCCTTCTCTTGCCCAATCTTTCCCAGCATCAGAGTCTTTTTGAATGAACTGGCTCTTTGCATCAGGTGCCCAAAGTATAGGAGCTTCAGCTTTCACATCAGTCCTTTCAATGAGTATTCAGGGTTGTTTTCCTTTAGGATTGACTGATCCGATCTCCTTACAGTCCACGTGACTCTCGAGTCTTCTCTAGCACCACAGTTCAAAAGCATTCGTTCTTCAGTATTCAGCTTTCTTTGTGGTCTCTCACATCTGTACATGACTAGTGGAAAATCCATAGTTTTGACTACACTGACCTTTGTCAGCAAAGTGATGTCTCTGCTTTTTAATACTCTGTCTAGGTTTGTCATGGCTTTTCTTCTTAAGGAGAAGGTGTCTTTTCATTTCATAGCTGCAGTCATCATCCACAGTGATTTTGGAACCTAAAAAAAAAAAAAATCTGTCACTGCTTCCTCTTTTTCCCCATCTATTTACCATGAAGTGATGGGGACAGATGCCGTGATCTTAGTTTTTTGAATGTTGAGTTTTAGGCCAGTTTTTTCACCCTTCTATTTTACCCTCATCAAGAGAAGACTATAAATTATTAAGAGTACATACGGTGGTGATGTTTTAACATCCCTTTGGGAATACTATTGTGTTTGCACTTAGCTGCTCGGTCATGTCTGACTCTCTGCTATGCCGTGGACTGTCGCCCACCAGGCTCCTCAGTCTATGGGATCTTTCGGGCAAGAATTCAGGAGTGGGATGCCATTTCCTTCTCCAGGGAATAGTGTTGGCAGGAATTAAATGGGTCCAGAGGCAGTTGAGCATTTGTGAATGAGGGAATGAGGAACTGGTCAAATCGATTCATGATTCAAGGTGGAACTGAGGACTTAAATATAGGAACTGAAATTACTTAATTCTGCATATTCCAACATCTGGTTTCTATCTAATAAGGTAAGTATCTTTCCTGCTTTACTAATCTCAAATATACTTTAGGTCATAAGCTTGTAACTTCAGTAGCTGGTATTTTCTGTAAAAATCCCATTTGTCATAATTTGCTCAATTATTGTCTAGTGAAACATCACACAACTAACACTCCAAAAAGTCCACTGATGACAACTGTGACTATGTCTTACAAAAACATATATTCTAGCAATGTTCTTATAATTAAAAGTAGCTAAAAAGTGGTTTAGCCACCAAATAGTGATTAGTTAATAATGCTCTAGTTTCATTATTTTCATTTGAGGAAGAAAAGTGAGAGAATTTTCAAATGGGAAGGCATGAAGCATATTCTAAGGCTTTTCTACTTGACCAGACAAGAGAATGGAGATTATGACGATACATCCTTATAAAAAGAAAAAGAACATTTTATCCCTGAAGGAAAACTAGCAAAGACTACTTAAAAAAGAAATTAGGAAAAAGAAATAAAGTCCTCTTTCAAATCCATATAAACTGCAGTGAGGCTGATAGTTGTGAACATAATTTGATGGCCCCTGTATATTTGCACATGTGCTGTCAGTGGCAAAAAAGTCAGGTGTGTACATTTTTTTCTTTATTTCAGAGAACCCCATAAATTTAAGACTGGCAAAGTCTATCACACAAGCTTGCAATAGCAGTAAGTGATAAGAACATGAGAAAAGGAAGGCCTTCCTGTAAAAAGTGCCTTAGAAATTTCTCATTGCACAAAACTGATAAAAACCCAACATGCACAGGACACCAAGAATGCCAAGGGCTGAAATGAGATTGCTCCCCAAACAGAATGATATCTGGGGGAGTCAGCTTGTATCGAAGGATGCAGTAGGGTGAGCAAGCAGGATAACAGGAAAGTGTACTTAGTGGGAAAAAAGACACACGGAGAACAAATATCTCAGAGCTTTCAGCAGTGCAGCCAGCTCCCAGAGCAATGCTGAGATGCAAACCAATTAGAAGGGTTCCTCGCTAAGGCTCAGCTTTTCTCTTCAAGGACATTTCCAATCATCTGCTCTATACTTCTTAGTGCTTATTCGTATGCCAACCACGTGAGTTGAATTGTGCCCCCCAAAAGATATGTTAAAGTTCTAACTGCTGGTAACTGGGAATGTGAGCTTATTTGGAAATAGTCTCTGGTGATGTAATTAATATATAAGGAAAGATCAAGTTCTGCTGAAATAGGAAGGCCCTTAATCCGATATGACTGTGGTCTTCATAAGAAGAGAAGAAACAGACACACAGAGAGACACAGAGAGACTCCCACGTGATGGTGAAGGCAGAGATTATAGTGATGAGCCAATACACCAAGGGATGTCAAGGATTTCTGGACAAGCATGAAGCTAAGAATAAGGCAGGGAACCAATGCTTCCCTAGAAACTTCAGAGAGCATAACCCTACAGACACATTGGCTTTAGACTTTTGGCCTCCGGACCTGTGAGAGAACACATTTCTATTGTCTGTGGCTTTTTGTTACAGCAGCCTTAAGAAACTAATATGTCAACCATGACTGATTATTAATTGTTTTATGTGTCTTTTTTTTTTAACGAGATGATAGACTCCATGAAGCCAGGGTCCTTATACTGCACTCTTTTCATTCATCCCACAACCCCAAGTGCCTAGCTCACTTTTACAATAGAAACCAAGCCCTTCATTCGAATTGCAGTTGCTATCAGTGTTCAAGAGCACAGAGTTAAGCCTACTGAACAGGTGGCAAATGGGAGCTAAAACCTGTCGCCTGCTAATTGCCAAATTGATGAAGCCTCTAGAGCGTATTTGTCCTAAAGCAAAATCACTGTATATTTTATTTCATAATTGTTTTCTAATGATTTCTATGTTGCCTATTTCCCCAAAATATTTTACTTTAGTGACACAGCTAACAAGCATGAAAATGGGACAACAAAATGGAAAATGCTGGAGAAAAAAGAAGGATAAGGAAAGGTCTACTTTCAGCCATGAGTTAATTACTACAGTTGAGGGCTAAATACCGCTCTGGGCTTACTGGCAGCCAAGGAAAGAATGGTTTTAAGGTAGGTGATGGAGAAAAGGGAAAACATGAAAAGTAAAATTTTCTCTTAACCTAAAACTAGAGTAAGTCCCCTACATTCAAAAAAGAGTGCATATGTAAGTTCAATTTGTTCGAAAGTCCAACAAAGTTAGCCTAGGGACCCAAGTAACACGATCAGCTATGTAGTACTGTACTGTGATAGGCTTATAATATTTTTCACACAAATGATACATAACAAACAACACAAAAATCAAGAGAAGAGTTTTAATCTTATAGTACAGCACCTTGGAAAATACAGTAGTGCCATACAACAGCTGGTGTATAGGGGCTATTGGCATCAAGTGAACAGGAAAGAAAAGTTACTGCCTGGATACGGAGAAGAGGGAGGAGATAGTAGAGCTGAGAGACTGTCAGCAAAGGGGATGGAGGGCCAGCTGCAACTTCACTCATGCCTGGTGTTGATGAAATGCACGTTAGCATCTTTCAAGTTTGCAACGTGAAAGCTCATATATAAGGGACTTACTGAATTAGGAATTGTTTTTTAAGAATTCTCAATGTGACCTTTTATGTGAACTCAATACATATTCAAGAAACTAAGTTGTTAGTTTCTTTGATAACTATTTTGCAGAAGACGTTGACAAGTTTTGTGAATGAACATTTTCTATGTAACTCTTGAAAGAACATGGGGGATCTTTATAGGCTTAGTCATTCATTCATCTCACCAAAATTTTTAAATTTTAAAATATGTCAGGTGTTGTCAGATTAAGAAAGTGAAAATGGAAGCAAAAGTCACTCAGTTGTGTCTGACTCTTTGGGACCCCAAGGACTATACAGTCCATGGAATTCTCCAGGCCAGAATACTGGAGTGGGTAGCCTTTCCCTCCTCTAGGGGATCTTCCCAACCCAGGGATCGAACCCAGGTCTCCCTCATTGCAGGCAGATTCTTTACCAGCTGAGCCACAAGGGAAGCCCCTTGTTGTCAGGTTGCTGAGATCCAAATGCAGTCCTTGTCCTTAAAGAACCCTTTGATTAGTGAGAAGACAACTCATATGATAGATACTATAATAAAACATAGTAGGTACAATAACAACAAAAACCAATAACCAACAAGATTCTACTGTATAGTAGAGGGAGCTCTGCTCAATATTATGTGTAACCTGGATGGGAGGGGAGTTTGGGGAAGAATGGATACATGTATATGTATGGCTGAGTCCCTTTACTGTCTACCTAAAACTATCACAACAGTGCTAATCAGCTATACTCCAATAGAAAATACAAAGTTAGAAAAAAACATGGTAGGTACAGTTACAACAAGAATATTGAGTTCCACTGAACATGGAATTTAGCCCAGGACATACAGGAAGATGTGGTTTAAGATGCCATTCAATAGGAGCTAAAATTCCAAAGTCCAATTCTTCCTGGTAAGCTGGTAGTACTGAGGTGGGTCTAGAGAACACAGCAAAGGTGGAAAATTAACGATCTATGAGTCATATCTGATCGGTAGACATGCTTTATTTTACTCACACAATTTAGCATCTTTTGGTACATTTAAGCATTATTTTAAAATTAGATATCTGACTTCTTTAAAAATCAGAAGACCTTGTCTACACAGCAGGTCTAGGTTTGAAAAAGCACTGCATTGGACAGTCTTGAGCAATCAAGAATCTTCAATCAACTCATGGAATTTGTGGAGCATATTCATATAGTCAGTAGATTCTGTAATGAACTCCAAGCATTAACACCCTAGCTTTTCTAAAGTAACTTATGTTTGTAGATTGGAGACGTGCACATTGCACAGTTGTCATTCTGTTGTAAAAATTTAAGCTATGCTTTTATTAGTACCTGTGTGGAATGTCAAGTTACCATCAACCAAAATGAGCTGCAGGGATACCTGGAAAAGATGCATATGTTGCTTTTCCCTCAAAGGATAAGTTCAATCTGCTCCAACAATGAATGAGCAAGTGCTCCAAACTCCAGAGCTATATAGCGCCCAATAGGTCAAGTGGGTTTCAGATCACAAAGAATGGTAATGACAAAAGTCACTATTTTCTGAGTGTTTAATAATTTCAGGCCTTGTGTTTCAGGCTTTATCTACCTTTTCTCATTTAACCATCTCAACAAATGTGCATAGTCTAAGTTATTTTCATTCTACCAACAAAGAACCTGAGGCTTAGCTAGAGATTCAGTAACTTTCCCAAGGTCAGAGAGCTGGTAAATGGCGAAGCTGGAGTTCATATCTAGGTCTGTCTGACACCAAAATCTGGACTCTCAAATCCTGAACTGTACACTATCTTCAAACTCAAATATCACCATACATATATGCATATATACAAACATACATAAGTGTATACAGAAACATCTACAGAAAATACCATGTGTGCTCAGTATTTTAACAGTTTTGACAGATACATCCTGTCTGAAGTAGTTTTCAGAATTATGTATTTGATGATATTGTGAAGCAAATGGAGTTACCACATTCCATTTACAAAGAGCTTGGTAATCTGGAGAATCATAAGTCAAAGGGGAAAGGTCAAATGGTTGAGGAGACAATATTGAGAAAACTGGTTTATTATATTGAAAATAATAAAATACCTAAGATTAAATGCAGATCCAAATAATAATGAGACCACACTTAGCATCTATTTTATAGGCTAAAATTAGAAAGCTTGAGAAAGCCAAGAGTTGATGAGGATGTGGAAATAAAACAGATATTGTCAGCCTTATTTGCATATTGGAATCACCCTCCCCCACCCCAGAGATTCTGATTTAATTAATATGGGTTACAGCTTAGGTGGCTGAACTTCAAAATCCCCCTCCCATATGATTAGAGCCTGAGTGGCTGAGTACCACTGGGATTGAAAAACTCATGGGCTGCTGATGCCTGGGTACCAGTCTGGATAACAATTAGCACTACTTACATTATAGACACACAAACCACATGATCCAGAAACCCTATTGCTGGAACACCCATCCCAGAGAAGGTTACAGAACAGCTTAGGGGACACATACACAAAGGTGTCCATCCCAGTGTGGCTATAGGACTGCAGATAATCTGCATGCCCATTGCAGAGGTGAATGAATAGCCAAGGGACACAGCAAGCAGGGTCTGGCAGACAGCGGGATGCTTGGGTGTGATGCAATCATCAACGTGTTAGATGGCATCTAAAGCCACAGGACTTAAGGAGACCACTTTGAGCTAGAATGTACACCCATGAGAGAGGCAAATGCTCAACCTTAGCTATTCCTACATTTCAGGAGATGGCACAAAGAAGAGGCCAACAAAAGACAATAAAATGGAGGGGCTGGTGAAGAGCGAGCAGAGGGAGACTGTGGGGTCAAGGGAGCAGAAAGCTTGAATGAGCAGGGAATGGTCCTCCACAGAAAGACTCTGGTAGTGAATGTCGCTCAGTCGTCTCCGACTCTTTGTGACCCCATGGACTATACAGTCCATGGAATTCTCCTGGCCAGGATTCTGGAATAGGTAGCCTTTCCCTTCTCTAGGAGATCTTCCCAACTCAGGGATCAAACCCAGGTCTCCCGCATTGCAGCAGATTCTTTACCAGGTGAGCCACAGAGAAGCCATAAGACTCTGGCAAGTTGCAGGTTATCCTCTGTGACCTAGATAAGGGCCATTTTGTGGGGGAAACAAAGCACAAAATAAAAATGCATGGGAAAGACTGGGAGCTAGGGAAGAGAAGGTAGTGAGTTGGTTGACCCTTCTGTGGAATTTTGTTAGGAAAGTTAAAGAAAAACAGGATGGTCTCTAACTGTTAGAGGACGACAGGGAACAAGATGAAGCTTGTTTTAAAAGATGTTTAAGACATGATTGACAGTGCTGGGGAAGGAAATATAAAGGTGATTTGATGGTGCTCCCAGAGAGCAAAGAAGCAAGGTTCTTGAGAAGTTGCGTGGGGATAGATTCCAATGCATATCTCCGGGACAACTTTGTAGCTGTTGGTGCACACTGGTTGGTGGAATGGGGGATGAAAGGAATCACTATTTGTTTCTCTTTTCTCTGTGAATGTGAAATATAGCCATTGGCCCAAAGTGAGAGGTTGGGGAATGTTGGAGATTTGCTAAGGGATAATTTGTGGTAGCTCAGCTGGTAAAGAATCAGCCTGCAATGCAGGAGACTCTGGTTCAATTCCTGGGTTGGAAAGATCCCCTGGAGAAGGGAAAGGCTACCTACTCCAGTATTTTGGCCTGGAGAATTCCTTGGACTGTATAGTCCATGGGGTCCCAAAGAGTCAGACAGGACTGAGTGACTTTCACTTTCACCTCTTTTATGAAAGAAATATTGTGGTTGACTGTATCATTCCTGCCATGACAGAAATCACAGTCCACATGCTATTCTCCTAAGGCTCTTCTTAGCTGTTTCAGTATTTGTAGTCCTTACCACCTTATGTTGTAGTTATATTTATTTGCCCCCCAGGTTCCCTCTTACTGGACTTGCCTGGTGGCTCAGAGGGTAAAGCGTCTGCCTACAATGCCAGAGACCGGGTTCAATCCCTGGGTCGGGAAGATCTCCTGGTAAAGGAAATGTCAACCTGCTCCAGTGTTCTTGCCTGAAAAATCCCATGGACAGAGGAGCCTGGTAGGCTACGGTCCATGGGGTCACAAAGAGTTGGACATGACAGAGCGATTTCACTTTCACTTTCCCTCTTACCACTTCCTCAGCCAGGAACTGGGTTCAGAATTAGAACACAGTGTACAGCTCAGTGTTCTCTCCAGATAATTTTTTCTTTTTTTTTTTTTTTTACTCAGTATCACTCAGTCATATCTGACTCTTTGTGACCCCATGAACCGCAGCACACCAGGCCTCCCTGTCCATCATCAACTCCTGGAGCCCACACAAACCCATGTCCATTGAGTCGGTGATGCCATCCAACCATCTCATCCTCTGACATCCCCTTCTCCTCCTACCGTCAATCCTTCCCAGCATCAGGATCAGGTGGCCAAAGTATTGGAGTTTCAGCTTCAACATCAGTCCTTTCAATGAACACCCAGGACTGATCTCCTTTAGGATGGACTGGTTGGATCTCCTTGCAGTCCAAGGGACTCTCAAGAGTCTTCTCCAACACCACAGTTCAAAAGCATCAATTCTTTGGCACTCAGCTTTCTTCACAGTCCAACTCTCACATCCATACATGACCACTGGAAAAACAATAGCTTGACTGGATGGACCTTTGTTGGCAAAGTAATGTCTCCGCTTTTTAATATGCTGTCTAGGTTGGTCATAACTTTCCTTCCAAGGAGTAAGTGTCTTTTAATTTCATGGCTGCAATCACCATCTGCAGTGATTTTGGAGCCCAGAAAAATAAAGTCAGCCACTGTTTCCCCATCTAGCTACCATGAAGTGATGGGACCGGATGCCATGATCTTAGTTTTCTGAATGTTGAGTTTTAAGCCAACTTTTTCACTCTCCTCTTTCACTTTCATCAAGAGGCTCTTTATGGCATGTTTATGCCATAAGGGTGGTGTCATCTGCATATATGAGGTTATTGATATTTCTCCCAGCAATCTTGATTCCAGCTTGTGCTTCATCTAGTCCAGCATTTCTCATAATTTACTGTGCATATAATTTAAATAAGCAGGGTGACAATATACAGCCCTGACATACTCCTTTTCCTATTTGGAACCAGTCTGTTATTCCATGTCCGGTTCTAACTGTTGCTTCCTGACCTGCATATAGGTTTCTCAAGAGGCAAGTCAGGTGGTCTGGTATTCCCATCTCTTTCAGAATTTTCCACAGTTTATTGTGATCCACAGAGTCAAAGGTTTTGGCATAGTCAAGAAAGCAGAAATAGATGTTTTTCTGGAACTCTCTTCCTTTTTTAATGATCCAGTGGATGTTGGAAATTTGATCTCTGGTTCCTATGCCTTTTCTAAAACCAGCTTGAATATCTGGAAGTTTATGGTTCATGTATTGCTGAAGCCTGGCTTTGAGAATTTTGAGCATTACTTTACCAGCGTGTGAGATGAGTGCAACTGTGCGGTAATTTGAGCATTCTTTGGCATTGGAATGAAAACTGACCTTTTCTAGGCCTGTGGCCATTGCTGAGTTTTCCAAATTTGCTGGCATATTGAGTGCAACACTTTCACAGAATTATCTTTTAGGATTTGAAATAGCTCAACTGGAATCCCATCACCTCCACTAGCTTTGTTCATAGTGATGCTTCCTAAGGCCAACTTGACTTCACATTCCAGGATGTCTGGCTCCAGGTGAGTGATCACACCATCGTGATTATCTGGGTCATGAAGATCTTTTTTGTACAGTTCTTCTGTGTATTCTTGCCACCTCTTCTTAATATCTTCTGCTTCTGTTAGGTCCATACCATTTCTGTCCTTTATTGAGCCCATTTTTGCATAAAATGTTCCCTTGGTATCTCTAATTTTCTTGGAGAGATCTCTAGTCTTTCCCATTCTATTGTTTTCCTCTATTTCTTTGCATTGATTGCTGAGGAAGGCTTTCTTATCTCTCCTTGCTATTCTTTGGAACTCTGCATCCAAATGGGTATATCTTTCCTTTTCTCCTTTGCTTTTCACTTCCCTTCTTTTCACAGCTATTTTTAAGGCCTCCTCAGAAAGCCATTTTGCTTCTTTGCATTTCTTTTTCTTGGGGATCGTCTTGATTCCTGTCTCCTGTACAATGTCACGAACCTCCGTCCACAGTTTATCAAGCACTCTACTCAGTATTCTCCCCATATATTTTGTTTCTTCCCTCCCCGTGATCCCCCTCCCCCCGACCTTTACCACTATTTTTGCCACATCTGTGGGATCTTATTTCCATTACTAGGAATACAACCTGTGGGATCTTAGACTAGGAATAGAACCCAGGCCCTCAGCGGGGAAATCGCTGAGTCCTAGCCACTGAACCAGCTTGGAATTCCTTCTCCACAGATATTTTGAATGAGCTGTTGTTACACATATATGGAAAGGTCCTCCATTAACAGAGATGATACCTGCTTCAGGTAGATTTTAAGACACAAATGATTCTTTTCAACCAAGTCTAAAAGTCCCCACTCAAGGATGGAAGTAAATACAAGCTAATTATTAAATGATCAATAATACTGTCATCTAGATTAAAGATTTAAGTATAATTCCTTCTTAAAACAATCCCACAAGTTGTTTTAAAATAATTGTAGGAATAATTGTATATAAACATATATTTATCTTTAACATTCAGCAAGTTAGTCATAGAGAAATTACTTACGAGGATGAAATATTCCCAATTCAGACTTTGTAGGGATAAAGTCTTAGCAAAGCCAGCACCTCTTAGCACTTAAGTCAGTGAGATAATGGTTAGAGTGAAATCGGTTCAGAAATATGTTACTTTATTCTAGACCTCCGTGGATTCCATATACTCTTGATAGACTGTATTTTTTTTCCCCAAGCTATATGCATATTTGGAGAAATAAATTATTATACTTTTCAACTAATCCTTTAACAACAAAAATCAGTGTGGGTAGCTGACACTTAGATGCCCTTAAAATTACTTTGCCTGAATGTTGGCTGTGAAACCATAGCTATATGCATGAAAAAACAATTTTAAGCTGGTTCTGTCATAAAAATTCTTTTTAGGTCCCACTCCTTTCACACCAGGAAAATTTTTTTTTAGCTATTAAAAATATGTCCCAATCACTTTCTAGATTAGAAGAAAAAATAAAACATTTGTCTTTTGGGGCTTAGAATTGTATGTTAATATTTTAAAAGATCCAACTCAAGTATAGGCTTCTTTCTCTCCTCCTCTTCCCTCCTTCCCTTCCTTCTTTCTTTCCTTCCTCCATATCTTTCTTTCAATCAAACATTAATCAAGGATCTACTATGCACCAGAAACTGGGGATATAAAAACAAAATACATGAAACTGACACTTCCTGGGGAGAGAAATGTACACCAATGAATAAAACAGAGTAATATGTGTCACAAGAGAGAAATAGATAACGTTTTCCAAGAGAGCAGCAGGTGAAGGAATTCACAATTTCTAAATTAAGGTTAAAGAGCTGAAAAAGTCTTCAGGGAGAAAGTGACATCTGTGTTGGACCAGCTGACAAACATGTAGAAGGCTCGATTAAGGTACTTGATGTCAGTTTTTAAGAATCCTAAGGGAGATTTTGATGGGATACAGTTGATTATTTAAAAGTCTGTTAATTCCCAAATATGTGATGTTTTTGAAAATATTTTTATTGTTATCAATTTCTAATACACTAATTTCTAATTTCTAATTCCACTCTGGTTAGAGATTTGGAAATTTATTAAAACTTACTTAATGGCCCAGCATATGGTCTATTTTGGTGAAAGTATATGCTCATTCATAAATGATATGTAGTATGAAGTTGTTGAATGTATTGTCCTATATGCAATCTAAAAAAGTCAAATATATAGAAACAGAGAGGACAGTGGTTACCAGGGGCAAGGAGGTGGGAAAATGTGGAGACCAAAGGGTACAAGGCTGCAGTTATGTAAGATTACTATCTGTAGAAATTTAATGTACAGCGTTATGACTATAGCTAATACTACTGCATTGAATACTAGAAATTTGCTAAGTAGATTTCAGGTGCTCTCATCACACACACACACACACACGGTAAGTATGTGAAGTGATATGTTAATTCATTTGACTGTAGTAATCATTTCAATATATATATGCATATATGTACATCAAATCATGTTGTATGCCTTAAATATATGCAATTTTATTTAAAAAATAAAAACAAAAGAAAAAGGTTCAGGGTAAAAAAAAATCAATTAAGTCATTGTGGTTGACAGTGAATTTTCAGGTCTTTAACTTCATTCTTGATACATTTTCTCTACACAGGTGTTATTTAAAATCTTCATCCATGATTTTTATTTATTTCTTCCTACATGAGGAAAATTTTGCCTCATGTATTTTGAAGCTTTGTTATTACACATATGCTTATAATTTTTATATCTTCCCGAGGAATTGATCCTTTGTCATTTCAAAATATCTCTCTTACCTCTAATAATACTCTCTGTCTTGAAATTTATTTTATCTCACATTCATATGCTCATGGAATAATTCTCATGCTTAGTGTTTGCATAATGTGTATTTTCACCCTTTTACTTTCAAGCTATTTGTATCTTTATATTTAAAGTGTATCTGTTATAGGCAGCATATGGTGGAGTATTGCTCTTCTGTTCTGTTAATCTCTGACATTTAAGGGCTTAGCCATTTAACATTTACTATATGTTTGGATTTATGGCTAATGTTTTGCTGTTGTTTTTGGTTTCCATCCACTTTTTGTTCCTCTTTTCTTCCTTTCTGGATATCTTTGGTGTTAAATAATTATTTTAAAACTTAAATTTGTCTATTAGCTTTTTATAATGCTATACCTCTTTGCATGATTTTTAGCAATTGCAATAGAGATTACAATAATCTTTTAAAACTTTAACAGGATTTTAGAATCAACATCGTATTACTTAATGCCAAATGATGTAAATCTATCTTTTACATAATCTTTTTTGCTATGTTTGACCTATTTATTACATTAATGTGTATTATAAATACAATTGTTTTTTAAGTAACCTACAATTTTAAAGATATTGAGAAGAAATTTTTCTTTAATATTTACCCATATTTTTATCATTATTTTTATTTTTTATGAAAATGTAACTTTCCTTCATTTCACTTAAACCTGAACAACTTCCATTTACAATTGGTTGTAGTACAGGTCTGATGATGATGAATTCTCTTCACCCTGATTTACATGCAAATTCCTCTATGTTTAACTTTATGACAGATACTTTTGCTGTGCATAGAATTTTGGGTTTTGGTTTCCTCTCTATTCCATCTACTACCATGAAGGTATTCCACTGTGCTTTGACTTTCTTTAATGAGAAGGTTATTGATTCCTATTTTTTTCTATATTATTGTTTTTCTGGCAACAAGTTTCTGTTTTCAAGTTTTTCCCTTTATCTTGATTTTCAGCAGTTTGATGTGTCTAAGATATAATGTAGCTCTCTTTGTATATTTATGCATCTAGTTTGCTTGAGATTCACTCAGCTTCTTGAATTTGTAATTTATGACTTTCATCATATTTAGAAAATTATGGCTATTACTTTTTCTAAGGTTCACTCATTTTTCTCTCCTCTGTTTCTGGGATTTCAATCATTCTTTGATATTAATCAACAGGTACTGAGGGTCTGTTAATTTTTTTCTTTTTCTTTTCCTATTGTTAGAAATTTTCTATTGATGTATCTCCAAGATCACTGATTTTTTTTTCCCATCACCAATGCATCATTTTTTAAATTGTATTTTCAGTTCTAGAACTTACATTTAAGTCTTTTTCAAATGTCTTTATGAGGTACAGTTTACATCATTTCATGGGAAATAGATGGGGAAACAGTGGAAACAGTGTCAAACTTTATTTTGGGCTCCAAAATCACTACAGATGGTGACTGCAGCCATGAAATTAAAAGACACTTACTCCTTGGAACAAAAGTTTTGACCAACCTAGATAGCATATTGAAAAGCAGAGACATTACTTTGCCAACAAAGGTTCGTCTAGTCAAGGCTATGGTTTTTCCTGTGGTCATGTACGGATGTGAGAGTTGGACTGTGAAGAAAGCTGAGCACCAAAGAATTTATGCTTTTGAACTGTGGTGATGGAGAAGACTCTTGAGAGTCCCTTGGACTGCAAGGAGATCCAACCAGTCCATTCTAAAGGAGATCAGTCCTGGGTGTTCTTTGGAAGGAATGATGCTAAAGCTGAAACTCCAGTACTTTGGCCACCTCATGCAAAGAGTTGACTCATTGGAAAAGACTCTGATGCTGGGAGGGATTGGGGGCAGGAGGAAAAGGGGACGACAGAGGATGAGGTGGCTGGATGGCATCACCGACTCATTGGACTTGAGTCTGAGTGAACTCCGGGAGTTGATGATGGACATAGAGGCCTGGCGTGCTGTGATTCATGGGGTCGCAAAGAGCTGGACATGACTGAGCGACTGAACTGAACTGAACTGAACTTACATCTAAGAGAAGTCATTCATTTTAACTATACAAGGCAACTCTACAAGCTAAGGGACTTCTCTTTTGGCTCAGCTGGTAGGGTTCTATCCCTGGGTTTGGAAGATCTCCTGGAGAAGGGAAAGGCTACCCACTCCAGTATTCTGGCCTGGAGAATCCCATGGACTGTATAGTCCATGGGGTCACAAAGAGTCACACACAGCTGAGTGCATTTCACTTTCACTTTCATACAAGGTAATGAATTTTAATATATTTACAGTTATGCAACTATCATTACAAATTAACTTTATAACATTTTCATCCCCAAAGCAACCTGATTTGTTCCATTCTTCTAGATGTTTATTCACATGCCAGTATTTTACCCTCTTGATTGTAGTAAGTCTTCCAAGTTTGTTTTTCTTTTTTAATTCTTTTCAATAGTTAAAAATAGTTTCTATCCCTCTGCTAAGATATTTTACTTGTTTATCATAGCTATATTTATATATGTTCCTAATAATTGTAATAGTTGCTTTATAACTCCTACCTGTAATCCCAGAATCTCAGGGTTTATCTCCACAATTACCTTTTCTCCTGAGACTTGGTCATCTTTTCCATTTTTTCATATGTCAACTAATCTCCAATGGTCTGGGCATTGTTCATGCTGCATTGTAAAGATCCTGAGTTCTTTTATATCCTTCAATGTTATCATCCAAATAAATGTAGAAATTCACTCTTTGAATCTCCTAATAAATAATTGATGCAGGTACCAATCATCAATGGATAAAATATCTATTACAGTAGGATTTGTTGTTGTTTTAGTCACTAAGTCATGTCTGATTCTTTTGTGACCTCATGGACTATAGCCCACCAGTTTCCTCTGTCCACGGGATTTTTCAGACAAGAATACTGGAGTGGGTTGCCATTTCCTTCTCCAGGACATCTTCCGACCCAGGGATCAAACCCACATCTCTTGTGTCTCCTGCATTGGCAGGTGGATTCTTTACTTCCGAGTCACCTGGGAAGCCCAGTAGGATAGTTGCATAGGATCTATATACAGAGTCACAGATGACTCGCTAATTACAAAGTGAAAAATGTAGTTTACAGAAAATAATCTTAATCCCTAACTCAAATGATCGAACGATTGCTGTATCTAGGTTGTGGGTGTATTAGTGCTCACCGTATGATTTTCTCAACTTTATGTTCAAAATTTTTAATAATGAACTATTAAAGGAAAGACATCTTTTCAGCACTTGCTCACCCAAGAGCTATCGGACTTCGAGGTAAGAACTGATCCCAACACACTTTTGCTGATTTGACTCCTACCAAGGCTTTCTTATTTCCTTTTTATTTGGAATTAATGCAAGGTAATTTCCATAGCAGCATCTGCCTGTATCTTTATCCAGATAAAGTATCAGATGTAGAAAAAAAAATGAGACTAAGAGAGAGATGCTTCCACTGTCTTTAGAGTCTTTCATCATAGTTGATAGACCTGATCTGATTTCCCAGTTGTCGGTCTAAGCATCCTGGCTTGCTGCTTGGTGCATCCTTGACCCGACAGTGCACAGTTCACGCCTATGCTGACCAAGGGCATGCAGCATTATTCCAACTCAGCATTTTGAAGAGACGTCCTTTTGAGGGTATTCTGTCACTGATTCCATCTTTCTATTGCCCAGGAAGGTCCTCCCTGCACCACCTCCATCCTTTTATCCCTGAAATAAAAGCTGTTGAATAGTTCAATCAGCTTCATTAGGTGGCTGGTTCAAGTGCTATTATAATCTCTGATGTGATTTGATGATATTCCATCACTTTATTTTCCAGCTCCTAATTGCACCCTATACTTTTGACATCTCTATTGGACTGATGTTCATGTCAAGTTGTCCTGATTCATGTGGTCTATTGAAATCTGGTACTGAGACAGCTGAAAAAAATGAATCAGTTGAGGACTTTTTGAAGTGCTTTGCCTACAATCCTTTTTTTTTTTTTTTTTGACTTCTGTAGCACCTAGAAGTAGCTTTATTTTTGAGAAAAGAATAAAGGCTTATGAGTTTGAAATTTCTCATGATGTTAAAAGTGCACCAACTAATGTTCAAATTAGAAAGGGAAAAAGCTTGAGAAGTAGTACAATAATACTTATAGCAAGTTTTTGAAGAAGTTAAAATAACTCAAAAAATTTTACACATACCCACATCCTGAAGATGCAAAGAAGTTCAAAAAAGAAAGTAAAATTTTACCATAAATAACTACCTCCTCATTTGTTACCTTATTATTGTACAACTTCAGACACTTTTTTGCATACAAATATCTACTTTTTCATTTTTTATACAGAAAATGCAGTAAGACAATAGACATTTATTTTACAATCTGCTTTATATACATTATATACCACTGGCTTTTTTCCTAACAGCAAATATAAATGTTTATTATTTTTGTGGCTTTGTATTGTTCCACTCTTTAGTAATTAAACTAATTCCCTACTTTTGAACATTTGCATTATTTGAAAAAAATTTCCTTGATATCATCATGTGTCTAAAAACCCACTATTCCTCACCTAAACCAAGCCCTCCAGCAGTCATATCTGTAGCCTTACTTTGTAAAACTCCAGCCTATTGCCTCCCAATTTGAGAGACTTGAATAATAATGGAAAGTGGCCCTTATTATCCATAGATTCTTCGGATTCTAAGTATGGTAATAATTGTTGGGAATCTATAGGAGAGGGAGGTGGCAATAATCTATTTCCCAATCTCACTTCCTTACAGAACATTTTAAGGACATAATGTCCCATGGAAAGCACTTTAAGACACAGTGTTCTGGCCCCATGCAATCACTGACTTTGATTTATTTCTATTAGGCTGTTTTGCTACCAATTTAAGGTCAGGCTTCTTTTTCCCCAAGAGATTTAGAATTTTTATAATTATTAACTAATGAAAAAGTTCAGCTTCAGTTAAGGAGACATTTATTGAGTATCTACTACATGCCAGGCATTGTGTAAAGGTAAAAACACTCATAAAAGCCAAGTCAATGAGCTCCTTTATCACTGCACCCAAAGAATAATGAATAATTTTAGCAGACATTTATTGTTTTGCTGTCCCAATTCTGGCCAATCCGAAAGTCATCCAAGCTAGGCAGAGACTCAATTTGAGCCAGTTACATGTAATCTGGGGCTGTCCTCATTGCTAGGAAAGAAGTACTCTTTCCTGTGGATTTGAACTTGGGAGAAGCTGGTTATGGGGCTGCTGGCAGCTGTTTCTGTCACAAGTCAAGGTCTGAGGATCAAGTCAAATGAATAAATGTTAAGCCAAAAGACAGAGTGCAGGTCCCCATAAGCTGGATCCAACTGTTGTTGATCCACTTGAGGTTTAGTTGTGCTCAGTCACTTCAGTCATAGCCAACTCTTTGTGACCCTTTGGATTGTAGCCCAGTAGGCTCCTCTGTCCATGGGATTCTCCAAGCAAGAATACTGGAGTAGGTTGCCATGCCCTCCTCCAGGGGATCTTCCCAACCCTGGGATCAAACCTGCCTCTCTTACCTCTTCTGTATTGGCAGGTGGGATAGTTACCACTAGGGCTGCCTGGGAAGCATAAGCCAATTTGGGTTGGGTTTTCTGTGACTTATATCCAAAAGGGTATACAACACTGCGTTTCACTAATACAACACTGTGTTTCTTCCCTTGTGGAAAATCACTCAAAATACATTAGAAATTTTGTTGGCTGAGAATGAATATAATTTGATATAAAATGAATTCCTTTTTGATGATTTAGAAAAATATAGAGTGAATTCTAAAAATTGCTTTTTAACTAAACCTTTGATCTCAGCTTGTTTTCTTGTGTCTGACCTATTTTTCCTAAAAGTGGAAGCACAGTGAGCCATGATTAATTGAAGGTTTAGTTTTAATTGATAAAGGGCTCCTTATCTATAACCATCCCAGCAAATTATCAAATAACCTAGATAAGTTTAGTTATAACTTCTCTGAAATGGAGGTAATTATTGTTACATGGGCTTCCCCACTGACTCAGTGGTAAAGAATCTGCCTACCAATGCGGGAGATGAAGGAGACATGGGTTTGATCCCTGGGTTGACAAGAATCTCTGGAGGAGGAAATGCCAACCCACTCCAGTATTCTTTCTTGGAAAACACCATGGACAGGGGAGCATGGTGGGCTACAGTCCCTGAAGTTGAAAAGAATCAGACAGGACTGAGGGACTAACATGCATTTTCACTTAATCTCATCTACAGATCCTATCTTTAATCTCATCTAAACTTCCTGCTCTAGTCATAGATCTTTGGGCTCTTTCTCCCCAAGGTTTAAACCCAGTATCTCTAGTAACAACAAACCATTTGTCCATTTAGGCTTAGACTGACCATTTACAGACAGATTATAATAATAAAAAATGGTAAGTTGTTGTATTTGTCATCTCAGGTGATATTGGCCTACAGGTTTTAATGGTCTTATTAAAATAGCTGTGATAAACGTATAATTATATTTTGAGTCTATAATGCTAACTAGATAGGTCAAATTATGCCATCCTTGTAGATATAATAAGCAAGCTGGACTATGCCTCCTGACAGAGAAGGCAATGGCACCCCACTCCAATACTCTTGCCTGGAAAATCCCATGGACAGAGGAGCCTGGTAGGCTGTAGTCCATGGGGTCGCCAGAGTCAGACACAACTGAGCGACTTCACTTTCACTTTTCACTTTCATGCATTGGAGAAGGAAATGGCAACCAATCCAGTGTTCTTGCCTGGAGAATCCCAGGGACGGGGGAGCCTGGTGGACTGCCATCTATGGAGTCACACAGAGTCGGACACGACTGAAGTGACTTAGCAGCAGCATGCCTCCTGATGTTGAAGATGCCTCTCCAAGAATGTGCCAGAAGAAGACCCAGAATGCAAAGTACCTTTTCCATTATTTTATCTAGGCCATAATATTTGTCTTCAAGAGATAAAGACTTTAAATAAAATAAATAAAAGTTCTCCCACTCCATGACCATTTATCCTTTTCCTTTCCTGATTCATGAGGAAAACATGCTGAATTTCATGCAAGGACAAGCTATCTCGGAGCCATTATATTTACAAAGTCATCTTGATTTGATTGCCCAGAGTAGAAACACATGTTTTAATCTCTTTGCTCCACTCACCAAGTTGCAGAAAAAAGATCATATAGGTTTGTGGTCTGAATCTGACTATTTTCACAATAACCTATATATACTTTACAAGAGAGTTCCAGAAAAACATCTACTTCTGCTTTATTGGCTACGCCAAAGCCTTTGACTGTGTGGATCACAATAAACAGTGGAAAATTCTGAAAGAGATGGGAATGCCAGACCACCTGACCTGCCTCCTGAAAAATCCGTACGCAGGTCAGGAAGGAACAGTTAGAACTGGACATGGAACAACAGACTGGTTTCAAATAGGAAAAGGAGTACATCAAGGCTGTATATTGTCACCCTGCTTATTTAATTTATATGCAGAGTACATCATGAGAAATGCTGGGCTGGAGGAACCACAAGCTGGAATCAAGATTGCCGGGAGAAATATCAATAACCTCAGATATGCAGATGACACCACCCTTATGGCAGAAAGCAAGGAAGAAATAAAGAGCCTCTTGAAAAGTGAAAGAGGAAAGTGAAAAAGTTGGCTTAAAACTCAACATTCAGAAAACGAAGATCATGGCATCTGGTCCCATCACTTCATGGCAAATAGATGGGGAAACAGTGACAGACTTTATTTTTGGGGCTCCAAAATCACTGCAGATGGTGACTGCAGCCATGAAATTAAAAGATGCTTGCTCCTTGGAAGAAAAGCTATGATAACCTAGACAGCATATTAGAAAGCAGAGACATTACTTTGACAACAAAGATCTGTCTAGTCAAAGCTATGGTTTTTCCAGTAGTCATGTATGAATGTGAGAGTTGGACTATAAAGAAAGCTGAGCACTTAAGAATGGATGCTTTTGAACTGTGGTGTTGGAGAAGACTCTTGAGGGTCCCTTGGACTGCAAGGAGATCCAATCAGTCAGTCCTAAAGGAAATCAGTCCTGAATATTTATTGGAAGGACTGATGCTGAAGCTGAAACTACAATACTATGACCACCTGATGTGAAGAACTGATTCATTTGAAAAAACCCTAATGCTGGGAAAGATTGAAGGCGGGAGGAGAAGGTCATGACAGAGGATGAGATGACTGGTTGGCATCACTGATTCAATGGACATGAGTTTGAATAAACTCCAGGAGTTGGTGATGGACAGGGAGGCCTGGTATGCTGCAGGGGTAGCAAAGAGTCGGACAGGACTGAGTAACTGAACTGAACTTTACTTGCCCAGTTACTCTATGGGATTCAGATACCAGAATTATCCACCACTGCAATTATGTGGCCAGTGGCATCTCTGGCACAATAAGGAAATAAAAATTAGTTTCTTGATGGACTATTCTTCTAAGACAGAATTTCCCAAAGTCTACTCTATGAAATGTTAGCCTTTTAGTTTGAACAAGAGTCAAGGAGAATAGCCACACCTATAAGGGAGAGGACAAAATGTAATGCCAGTGCAGCAAATGGAATATAGAAATACAAAAGGAGATGTTCAGTTGCCACTTAGAAAATTTTAACATTATCTTTTTGTTTTTCTTTTAAAAATTTGACAGAGCACTATTGAGCCTGATGAGAAATTGTGGCTTTCTTCTTCCATTAAAGTTATATTTGGGGACAGAGTTGGATATGGTGTGATTTCAAAAGGTTGTAGAAACATGATCCCCATCAACATTGGGAGGCTGGTTTTTTTGACCGTGTTGTTACTATTTCCATTTTGTTAACATAAAAATTTGTGCCTTGTACACGTAGGTTGAAATTCTTTGGGCAAGAAAAGAGTGTAAGTTTGTGAATGTGATGTTGTCTGTTTATTTAAAACATATTAAAGTAATATTACCCATTTACTCTGTTAAGAATGAACATTTTAATTTGTTCATTTGCAGTGTTTGAGATACTATTTACTGAAATTAACAAGCTGACAAAGAGCAGAACTAATACACAATAGGTCCAGCCACTAACAAATCTAAATTAATACTGATCGATTCAATCGATACGGAACCGGAAATTAAATTGTATTAGCAAATGCCTGTTTGGATTGGTTTATACATGGGTGGATTTCTCTGGAATTCATCAATATCTTGTTTCTCATGCAAATAATCAGCTTATTTTCAGTGTCAGTGCTTAGACCACTTAAGAGATGGGAGCGGCCAGGTGGATCACGCAGTATGTGGCTGGGCAAGCAATTAGAAGAAGCTGTCTCCTCATTTCAGAAGGGAAACACTTCAAGCACTCATCATGCTTCATGAGCCGTTGTACCTACTATGGTAGAAGATGCTGGTATCGGAGTTCTAGTGGAATAATTTCAGGTACATGCTTGATTGGCTCTAATCCAATAAGCCTACTCAGTCATTTGGTTGCTTGACCCTAGACAGATGATTTTACAGTGTATTGGGAAAATGTAAACACAGTTGTGTTTTCAAAAGTAAATAATGTTGCATAGAAGCTTTTCTTTAAGTTGCATTTTATACCACTTCCCCCCTAAGCATTAACAAGATCTTTCTTACCCTTGGGCTTAAAATCTCCTGCTTCAGGAATGGATAAGACATTTCTTAGGGAGACTGCTGGCTTTAGCCTAGTTATTGAGAAAATTCATGTTGTACTAATAAAAGCATGAATTTGTCATTATAATATGTGAACACACAAACTTTTCTTTTTTAAAATTGAAATATAGTTAATTTGCAATCTTGTATAATTTTCTGGTATACAGCAGTTGTTATACATATATATATTCTTTTCATATTATTTTGCATTATAGTTTATTATAAGATATTGAATATAGTTTCCTGAATATAGATTCCTATGGTAGGATCTTGTTGTTGATCTATTTTATATACAATAGTTTTAATGTATATAAAATATACAATATTGAACATGCAAACTTGGACAAGTCACTTGACTTGAACTTCAAGTTTCTTGTGGGAAGTATTAGGCTAATAGTAACACCCTTTCAGGTTTTATATGGGTCAAATTAAATCATGGCCTTGAAACTTCTTTGTAAACTGGGAATAAGTTGGGAATTTTTGTTATCCTCAAAGAACGGTAACTTATCACTCATAGGCATTCACATACTGCATGTCTCAAGATAAACTAAGTTGCTGAAAATCAACTAATACAATACTAAAATTATATTTAAGTTTAATCCTCAAGATCTCAAATATGTGAAATACATTATTAAATTACATTCTATAGAAGAAAGAAAAAGCAGGAGGATATTGGTAAGGTGTGAAATGTAGGGCTAGAATCCCTTTCTACATCCCAATAATAAAATAGTTGCAGAATACAGGGAAGCCAAATGGGAGGAGTTTTCTAGCTGTGAACACATTTTTGGAGAAGGCGCAAAGTGCCCAGAATTTACAGTTTTATGAAAGTATAATTATTTAAAACTTTGTTATAGTTGAAAAACTGCCATATTTATAGGCTACTCCTCTGGCATTAAACCTATTTCCTCTTTCCTCCCCATACAAAAGAAGACATTTAGTGATTTTTAAGAGGTTCCCCTGGATGAAATCTTCTGTACAATACTTGCTTAATGAGCTGATTAACAACTGTTACTGAGAATTAATGAATCAAATCACAGTGGTAATCACCATATTGCAAATCACTGTGTTGTATTAGGTTATGATGGAGCCATGCATTTTACAGTGATGGCTCTTTTGTATAATGAAGGTATCTGAACAGATTGCATCCCAGGTCTCACTGAAGGAACTCCAATAATATTTTGGATATAAGAAAGTCTTTTGAAATTCCCTAAACAGTAAGCAACAGAAAGACTCTATTAGGAGAATATTATTCCATTAAGTACAAAAAGCATTTTGATTTTAGATAATTATTCAGAGTGCTTTTGAAACCAGTTTTAGTCTTTATATATTTATCATTATCCAAACACATAGAAATCTTGCCATCTGATTAGGCATCTGCTTTTACATGGTTTGCAGTGGAATGGCAAATAAAACATAAATGGCTACTGCAAAGGGACTTTAGTTTTGACAATTTGCTGCCTTGCCAGATAGTTTTTCAGTTCAGTATCTTTAATAAAAAATTTTTTTTTTTGCATTTAAGAGTTCTCAAAAATCTCTTAATGTTGAGTTTTTAATCCTATTAGAGAATGCTTTAATAATGAATAGTAATCTCAAAAGGTATTATAAACATAATGGAGAGATAACTATGACTGTTACCTAAGCAGCAAATAATGTGTAATCATGTGCTCATATTGAAATTAAAAGCGTAACCAATTGATTTCTGTGTAGAGGATTTTCTAAATATTTAGTTAAAAAACAGAACTTATATAAGTTTCAACAGCCTTATGTAAGTTTCAACATTTCTTCTTTGTAGTAAAGCCTTATGGATTAATCATTTAAGAAAGCAATTCAAAATGACATGCTATCACATTGGGCAAAAATAGCTGATTCAATTAAAATATCTTTCCTTAATTAATATGCCCAACTAGGCTTACAGCTTAAAGAAAATACAAAGGAAATTTATCAGATTCAGAATATTTTAAACAAATTCAGCATTTATAATTTATTCTAATAAACACATAAGATTATATAACAAAAATTATAAAGAAGGCTGAATACCAGCTTGGATTTCCTGGGAAAGATCCAGATACAAATTTTCCAGTTGAAGTTCAATTTATTTCAGTTGGCTGAAAGTCCCATGTACCCAGATTTTTAAACAACTGTATTTTTAAATTTTATACAGGCATTACTTCCAAAAAGATCTCTACCCTATATTATTATTCAGTTTAATGTATTTTGAATATATATTAGTTTTTCTTCAAATTTACCCCGAAGCAAATTCACTTATCAATCAGATTAACCTACTCACTGTCTTCTAAACACACTATGGAAATTCCTCTTTGGAGTGTAGAAAATGAGAATGACTTTGGGTCCACATTCCCTGGGTTCAAATGCCCCCTCCATCAAATCCCAGTTGTGTGACCTGAGGCAAGGTACTTAACTTCTCTATGCTTCCTTTCTTCATTTATAAAGAATTAGTATCCATCTCAATAAACTGTATGTGGATGAAATAAGCCAATACAGACTTAGTGCTTGAGCACATCCAACCCAATTATTCCATAAGCATTAGCTAGTTAATGTAACAGAAGGAATGAGAAGTTAATATATGGCTTATTGCACTATTTCTAATTCTCACAAGAAGTCTGTAATCTAGGAAGTATTCCATTTTACTGATACAGTAACTGAGTTTCACTAAAGAAAAATTTTAAGAGTGTAATTGATATTCTTTGTTGTTTGGATTTCCCTGGTGACTCAGGAGGTAAAGAATCTGCCTGCAACGCAGGAGACCTGGGTTTGATCTCTGGGTTGGGAAGATCCCTGCAGGAGGACATGGAAACCCACTCCAGTAGTCCTGCCTGGAGAATCCTCATGGACAGAGGAGCCTGGTGGGCTACAGTCCATAGGGTCACAAAGAGTCGGACATGACTGAGTGACTAAGCACATAAAATCTGTCACTGCTTCCACTTCTGCTGTTGTTTAGTTGCTGACTCATTTCCAACTCTTTTGCAACCCTATCAACTGTAGCCCGCCAGGCTCCTCTGTTCATGGGATTTCCCAGGCAAGAATATTAGACTGGGTCGCTGTTTCCTTCTCCAGGGATTCTTCAAACTTGCATTGGTAAGTGGGTTCTTTACCATTGAGCCACCAGCGATGCCCATTGAAATGCTTAGGAGAACATAAAACAAGCAAGTAAAATGCTTGATCAAAACTAAAGAAAGGAGAAGAATACAGAGAAAGAAACAAAGCACAAATGAAGAGAAAAGTTACAAGCATGGTATATATTAATCCAACTATCCCGACAATCACTTTAAATGTGACTGTCTTAAGTACACGACCTAGGGACTTCCCTGTGGCCCAGTATCTAAAACTCCACACTCCCAAGCAGGGAGGCCAGGTTCAGTCCTGGGTCAGAAACTAGATGCCGCATGCCACAGCTGAAATTCCCCCATGCCACAGCAAAGACTGAAGATCCCGAATGCTGCAACTAAGACCTGGTGCAGCCAAATAAATCAGTGTTTTACACACCCACAGTTGTCATCTTTACAAATGAATAAATACACTAACGAAAGGAGCGAGACTGTTAGAAAGATGATTGAAAAAATAAGACCCAACTATATGTCTTCAACAGGAAACTGGTTTCTCAGACATGCCTTTACTTTGACGGTTTTGAGAAGTACTGCTTAGATAGCTTGTAGAGTGTCTCTCCTTTTGGATTTGTCTATTGTTTTTCTCATGATGCGATGGGTTAATGAGCTTTAGAGAAAACCAAAGAAGTGGCATTCCATCACTAGTGTGGCTGTGCACTGACTGGTAATCCTCAGAATTATGAGATTATGAGTCAGTTAGTCTCAAAGGAAGACCTGGGAATCTGCGTTTTGGCAAGTGGTTCAAATGATTCTCATGGTCAGAAAAGTTGGGGAAACCCTGTACTAAAAACAGGCTTTGGTAAGAGAATATTTCTTGCTAGATCAGAACACACTTGCTTTCTTGGGGGTCACCAGGTAGAGGTGGGCTTCTAGCTCCCCCATCCTCTCTATACTCACTTTGCTGCCACAGTTACTGGCCACAGTGTGTTCAGGTGATGACAGGCACGTAGTTGTCCTGAAATCATCCACAATGCTGCTGACACATCCACAGTAGCTCATGTTGTATCCTTGCCCTGGCTCATTTTCTTTTCATGTCTTTTCTCAATCTCGCTAGATTTCCTCCTACCACGTCCACATGGCGAGGGACCCTGGCCTCCTACTTTCTTTCATCTGGCTATTGTGAATGGGGGTGTACAGTCTGGGGCCCAATTTATCATATGTAGCTTGAAATACAACACTTTTGCTTCATTGTCAGTATTTTCTTTTTCACTGAAGAGCTATATTGTTTCAGTCCTACCACTTGGCCTTTTTTACAGGATGCCTACAGGACTTAACCAACCATTTTTTCCCCCTTGTTTCTAGAGGAATTTCCAATAGATTTACAAGTAAACTTTGAAACACAGTTTTGTTCTAAACTAGGAACTCACTGCATTTACCAGTCTAAATCTACATGGAGAGAAAGAGCAGGAAGTAAATAATACGGTCCAATCATCAATAAAGCATAAGAGTAGCGGACCCTGAGCCTCTTGAATCCACCCATATGAGTACTGTGGTGAGGGGGGAACCAGGAGAAAGTCTCTCAAGGACACAGGGAGGCAGTCTGGAGGTGGCTGCATAGCCGTCATTAACTGGGAGGCAGCAGAGCTGACAGGAGGTGCTGGCACCCAGCCGTCAGCCATAGCGTGGTTTGGTTTCCACAATAAACCTCATGCTGATTATGCAGCAAGCGTGAGGAACCACGAGTGGCTGGGAGTGGCAACAGCCCTTAACTGAAGGCTGATAATGCTTGAATCAGTGTGAGAGGTGTTGGGTCATCCAGCAATAATCTTTTCAGAAACCATTCTAAATGTAGGAAGAAATAACACCAGCCACTCGCTGGCTTCTCAGTCTGAGAGATGACTTTATGCACAGTGATTTCAACAGGAAAAAAAAAAAAAAGGATAATTTAGGATCCACTGCCCCTTTTGCAGCTATGCAAGTTATAAATTATAGGGTTACAAAGTGGAGCCGTTTTTGTTCCCAGTGGGTCTGGTTCTTTGTGTGTGTATTTATCCAATTGTCTGATTCACTTAAGTTTGTAACTACAGGGTCTTGCTCTGGGTTTTAGAAATGAATAGCTCTAAAAAGTCAAAGCAACAATCAATTCTTTAAAACCCAGATTTGTCCTGCTCGGAGTCACATAAGGATAGCACCATGATTATCCAAAACAGCACTAACCTGGAAAAGAGATGTTGGTAACTCTTCATGGCAACACAAATTGTGATTTTGCTATTTGCTTTGTGTTTCTCTCAGTCAGCAAAGACCTGCTCCGGGAGACATCGATCTTGTAGCCCTTGTTTAAAAGTGAGATGGCTGTGGTACATTTTGGGTGACAAGTAGATAAAGACTGTGAATTCCCCTTGAGAATAAATTAAAAAATAGCTCATCTGAACTTTCACCTGTTTCGCTCACAATAAGAGGAAGTTAATGTGAAAAAATTATCTTTCTTGCTCAGGCATTATAATGACTCACAAACCCTAAAACCTGCTTTTTCTCAGATTTTAATAATTTTTAAGCCACTGAAAGAACCATAGATCTTATTTTTTTCTTTATATCTGCCTCAGTCTAAAAATCATTGCTGCAAACTTCCAAGAAGAGACCATGCAGGATTTGTCCCTGGTACTCAGCTTGATATTTACAATCAAGCCTCACACCATCCAAATTTCTGAACATCTGTTTCATCTTTTTAATTGCGAATTTCAAACTACTAACATAAATTCAAGCTAACTTTTACAGATTGCATCAGCAGAATGCTTGCAAATCTGGACTGCAATAAAACAAGAATATTAAATAAAAAGCAGTTTGATTTTGATCATACTTTGGCCTTGCAATATAGCCAGCCAGTTGGGTTACTTGCTTGCTTGTGGCCTTACGTGTTCATTGGGCACTTGCTTTGTGCCAGGAGTTTGCCAGAGTCTTGAAATCATCTAAGAAAGAACAGACACATTCCGTCTTTTCTCACAGTCCAGGCACTGGTGATAAGAGGGAAACAAGCCAGCAATTGTGGTGCCATCTGTCTGATTCTTTGATAAGGTGAGTTCAGGATGTTCTAGACACAGAGAGCAAGGCACCACTGTCTGCTGGTCAGGGAAGGTCTTCCAAGCCTGATATCTGAGGGAACTAACACCAATTCCCCAGACTTTGGGTGTCCTAAACTCAACAGCAAGGAAAATCATTCCTTTAGTTGCTAACTTTTAAAAATTCCTATTGAAAAAAATAAGATGAAGATTATAGGGAGACCTCTTTGTCTTATTTTTGCAAGTTCTTAAGAATCTATATTTCCCCCACAAAAGTTAAAAAAAAGCAAATAGCACAAAAAATGTAACACTTTAGGGAATCTTCTGGAAACCACTTGTTGTCCAGGTCTGACTTTGTGGACGTGTAACCTCTGTAGTTACACAGGGTCTCTGTCAGAAGGATCCCACAATAAAGAACTCAGAAAGAGGGGACACTAGGCATTCAAAGGTGCACAATTATTTTTTGGAGAAGGAAATGGCACCCCACTCCAGTACTCTTGCCTGGAAAATCCCATGGACTGAGGAGCCTGGTAGGCTATAGTCCATGGGGTCGCAAAGAGTCGGACACAACTGAGCGACTTCACTTTCACTTTCAATTATTTTTGCCTACTTTAGTTGTGTCTAGGGCTGGTTCTGTCAATACAGAAATATTTAAAAAATAGACTGGGAGAAACTATATATTGCTCCTCATAATGATATCCGTGGCTTGTTTTTATAATATGTCTTTCACTTTATAAATGCATGAAATGTTATATGATAATTGGGTTGTTAATTAGCCAGTAATAACTTTAATCTATTGCCATAATTATGGCCATAAACCTTCTTATGTATTTTGTGTATTGTGAAATGCTTACTATGAACTTAGAAGTTTCTTTTTGGAAGTAAAAGTGATTTTGCAGGAAAAGGAGATGCTTGGCAGATGTGGAAGGATGATAAGAGAAGAAGGTGAGGGAGAAGAAGAAAAAAGAGATAAGGAGGGAGATGAGGTGGAAGACAAGGTGGTTAAAGACCGCTTCTCAGTGGAGGTGGCATTTGAGCAGAGATTTCTGTGAGGTGAGGAAGCAAGGTCCAGATCCCTGGGAAGAGAAGACCAGAGAGGCTGATGTGCACGGAGCACACTGCACAAGTGGGAGGATGGTGAGAAATGAGGTCAGAGGGGTATCACAAGAGACCTGGTAGACTCAAATCAATCCAATTATTCTGATTTGAGAGCTGAAACGTAGTGCTGTAGATAAGTGATTTTGAATTATTAGCTCTAGTAAGCTAAAAAAAAGTCAGGTCCTAACGACTGGCACCAGTAAATGTGATCTTCTAAAGAAAAAGTGTATTTGTGGATGTTATCAAGGACCTTGAGACGTGGATTATCTAGGTGGACCCAAAATGCCGTCACAAGTGCTGTTGTTAGAGAGGAAGAGGGAGATTTCCCACTCACAGAAGAGGAGGAAGCGATGTGGCCAGGGAGGCAAAGACTGGAGTGATGTAGTCACAATCCAAGGATCGCTGGTAACCCCAGAAACCGGGAGGGGCAAGGAAAGGGCTCTCCCCTGGGGGTGCCACTGGGGGGAGCACGGCTCTGCAGACTCTGATTTCAAGTCAGTGACACTGATTTTGAACTTCTGGTTTCCAGAACTGTGAAAGAAAAAAATTTTGTTGTTTTAAGCCACTAAACTGTTGGTAATTTGTTACAGCAGCCATAGGACACTAATACATCAGCCTATGGTTGATATTTAAGGACATGGGCTAGAGGAGGTGAGAAGGAATGAGGGCAGAGAGAGAAGAGGTCAGGAGGTGAGCTCTGGGACCTACAGCGCCTAGAAAGAAGAGAGGAAGAACTGAGATGAATGGCCAAGTCCATATGTATGTGACATCATACATGTGAACGGGAAAAGGGTCAAACAGAACTGAATCACCAACACAGAGGAGATCATAAAATCTTAGTTATCCTAAGAATTTGCAGGGTTCTTAGGAAATGTGAAGACTTTTCACAAATTATGGAAGATGAAATGTAATCTATCCCAAGTATATCTTAAAAGACAGGTCATTTAGCTAACATTTGAGTGATGTGGGTGGTGACTGATTTCTTTTTGTAACATGCATGTATGTCTATGTATAAATGTATTTAATACAAAACATTTATATCAAGTTTGAAAAAAAGCATAAGTAAAATGATTCATTATACTTTGATTCTATTTCAAGAATTAATTAAGAGTCTACAGAATATGTTTTAAAATATTGAGTTTAAGTCATAGCTTGAAATGGGAATTAGCATGATGTTATCAATCTGACAGCCTTGTGAATGTCATCATCTGATTCATGATTGAATAGACAGTAGTCTCTGGCGAATTTAATCTTCACCACAAAAATATGAGTCTTTTTGCTTGAGTCGATGGAGACTTCTTTAAACTTGGATGATGCATCATGTCATTTTCAGTAATTTGGGTTGATATTTTCTTTGAGCAAAGCAAAATTAAATGATGAAATAAGCAGTCCTTATATAAAAGAATGTGCTTAGGAACAAAATACCATGAATAAAAGTTAAATGAAAAGAAATCCTCCATATAAAAGTCCAATTACTTCTCCTGAAGTAAAAGGGATGTTTTGGGTGTGTCCACATGAGAAAAATTGAATTTATTCCTTGAGGTAATCAGTAGTTTATTACACTACAAACTCATACAGATTCATGGTACCAAAAAGTCTAATCGAAACAGAGACACCATGAGAGATGTTCTGCTGGATCTGGGTAGCAATTTCAAATTATTATTTTTTCCTTTCTCCTCCTTTCCTCCATCCCCACTCTGTTCTTCTGTTTCTTTCTCTAAAAAGATCCTGTTATCACAGACAAATGAGGCAAGTCAATAACATCCACCCAAACAGACAGGATATATATTGAGCCAATTCAAAGCTGGGTGAACAGCAGCTGTGGTCTTGCCTGTGAAATTAGTTCAGAGGTGGCTTCTGTGCAGTGAAGCATCAGAACTCTTTCATTTACACTTTCCTATAAACACTGAAAAATGTGGACTTATGTAAAAACCTATTTGGCAGGATTTTAACATTTAAGTCTGTGGGTATATATGGGCAAGAGAGGAAAAACAAGAGGAAGGGAGAGAGGAGATACTTTTCAATCTATTCTAAAGATTTTTAAAGCAGGCAGCAATGAAACAGATTGACCTTTTATTACTTCTGAATTGAGGACAGCTTCCTCCCTTTAAAGCTTCAATTATATTGCAGGTTTTTATGATTTTGGAAGATGCCATGGTAACTTAGGCACTGAACCCAAACCAGGCTGTTTGATGTGTTGAACTGTGTATCATAAACCTCTGCAGTTTTACCAATCTGGCACTGGAAATTACCCAATTACAGTGTTTTTAGCTCAGTTTTCCAAATGCAATTAGAATACGCATCATAAAGAAAATGCTAGTTCAGATGAGAAGAAAAATAATAAAACAAGTATATGTAAATTCTAGATTAATTCACTTGAAATGTTTTCATTTAAATTCTGAAGAAAATCTTCAAAATTGTGTCAGATACTAAACCATTTATAAATCTATTTGTACTGTTTGCATTTCAGGAAGGATTTAGTCGTCTAAAATTAAGCTTGGCTGTTGTGGAAAATTGTTTCATGACATGAAAAAGTGTTCATAATTAAGTTGGAGAGAAAAAACATTATAAAAACAGTAGATATTGAGTAAACAGTTTTATTTATATATACTTGTATGCAAATATATACATTCATATATACTAAAAGAGCAGACATATAAAGGGTTAAATAATTATCTGCAAATATTGGAATTACCAATGGTCTTTTTATACTTTTGTGTTTTCCTCTATTTTATAATGTGACATTTTATCTGGGTATAGGAAGTCTAAAATACACATACACACAACAACAACTCATTTTAAAAGAAAATAATTTCAAGTTCCAACAATATCAGAAAAATGTTCCTAGTGCTTACCATTTTACAAAGGCTATAAAATTGAAAAATGTGTATGAAACAATTGTTTGCTGGAAAATTGAGGTTGTGAACATTGAAAGGAAGGAAACATATAAGGTATGCTCAATATTAACTTCTACTTTCTGTCTAGGAACTTTGAAAATCCAACACTGGCACTTGAAGTCCAAACAGAGCAATGATCTCTCTGGGTGGAGCAAACAGAGACCGGAACTGGAGGAGATGAGGGGGTTTGTTGAGAAACTAGGTCCCAGAGACAAGAAAACTGTATAGAGAAGAAGCCCTAGAAAACTGCATGGGGTGCCTTGAATCTTTGGCCAGATACTAAGCTAAGCATGTGTGGAATGATGAGATCTAGTAGAGAACAGCTACTTGGAGGCTACAGCCAGAGTGGAGGGTGAGGTCTCAAAAAGGCTGTCTCTTATGAAGAAGGCTATGGTAAGTCTTAGAGAAAACATAATCAAAGCCTCAGATCAGAACTCAATAGGATAAAGCATGCTCGAACAAAGAACATCATTCCTTAAAGAAAGACAACCTAAAACTCAGTGTATAATGCAAATAATATTGAACATATAAACTAAAATTCCTAGACATACATAAGGAGCAAAGAAAAAACACATACACATTGCATAAGCAAATAGCAAATCCAAATCACTAAATAAAAGCTATAGCAAATGAAGTGTTAGCATTTCAAAATAGAATTAAATGGTAATTGTACTGGATGGATTTAACAGCAAGCTGAACACCAGTGAAAAAAGATCAAAAATTTGAAAACAGTTATATCAGTATAGGTCTAGTAGAGACCACACAGTGCTTTAAACAGGAGGAAGATACACATGAAGAATTAAGCTATGGTGGAAGATCATAAAATGTAAACTAATCTATGGGACTAATAAAGGGTAGACAAAGAAGGACAAACTTGGAAGAGTCCCCTCCTGAGAACTGAGGTTCAGACCTTGATGATTGCAGCCTACTGAATGGTAGAGGAATTGGCTGAATTTTGCAGGCCAATGCTGGTCAACAGTCACCAAGCAATCATGAAATTACTGTAGTACAGGTAAGCCACAGATGATGAGCAAGTGTTTAGAGCAAGCCGGGTCTGCACTGGGAGGGCTGTGAGAGGCACAACTTTAGGGGATAAATAAGCTGCAACCAGTGAGATGGTACACAGAGTTGGGGTGCTGATGAAGATGAGGGGTTTTTAATGTGTAGCATCTGCAAAAAGAGCTCCACAGAAGATAAACGTCCAGGATGAGGGGGTAAACGGGGAGGCACACAGAAGGAGACAGGTTGTTGCTGCATTCGGAAATCTTAGAGCATGTTGGGAGAGCTACCAGGCTGGAAAGAGATATGGGTTCAGTCTCTGGATTGGGAAGATCCCCTGGAGAAGGGCATGGCATGGCAATGCACTTCAGTATTCTTGTTTGGAGAATCCCATGAACAGAGGAGCCTGGCAGGCTAGAGTCCATAGGGTCACACAGAGTCAGACACGACTGAAACGACTTATCATGCACACATTTTCATATATATAAACTTCTATGTATATAAACTTTCAATTATAAGATAAATAAGTACTAGGGATGTAATGTTCAGCAGGATGGCTAGTTAACACTGCTGTATGGTATATAGAAAAGTTGTTAAGAGGACATCCCTGGTGGTCTGGTGGCTAAGACACCATGCTCCCAATGCAGGGGGGCCCAGGTTCAACCCCTGGTTAGGGAACTAGGTCCCATATTCCACAGCTGAGCTCCCACGCCACAACTAAGACCTGGAGCTGTCAAATAAACAAAAACATTTATTTGAAAAAAGAAGAGTTGTTAAGAGAATAATCTGAAAAATTCTCATCAGGAGACAATTATTTTTCTTTTCTTATTGTATTTATATGAGAAGATGGATGTTAGTTGAACTAACTGTGGTAATCATTTCACAATGTATGTAAGTAAAACCATCAAGCTGTATGCCTTAAACTTATACGGTGATATATATCAATTATTTTTCAATAAAACTTGAGAAAAAAGAATAATGGTTCATTTAATGTCAGAAGCAATGAAGGCTAGAAGGAAATGTTTAAAGAGTAGGAAAAAATACTGTCAATGAGAATTCCATATGCAGCAAAAATATTTTTCAAAAACTGAAAATGAAATAGGGATTCCATCAGATAGACAAAAGTTAAGTGAATTAATAACGGGCAGACCTGCACTAGGAGACATGTTGAAGAAAAAATTTCAGGCCAAAAGCATATGATCCTAAATCGAAGCCCAGAACTATAAAAATAAATTTTAAAAACATCAGGAAATGGTAAATATCATGATAAATATAAAATAACTTTTAATTATTTTTATTTTGTCATATCTTTGAGACCACTAATTATCAAAATAGAAACAATAACAATATATTATAGGATTTATAATGTATGTAGGAATAAAACATTAATACATGTTATAAGAACACACCAAAAAAAAAAAAAAAGAACACACCAGAGGGCAGTGGCATTCAGTAAAGTTACAGTATAAGGTCCTTACATAGGAATGAAGGAAATGTCTTACATAAAATGTGAAGAAATATATTATTTGAAAATAGAGCATGTAAGTTAAAGACGCATATCATAATTGCCAGAAGTTATTCAGTTCAGTTCAGTCGCTCAGTCGTGTCTGACTCTTTGTGATCCCATGAACTGCAGCACTCCAGGCCTCCCTGTCCATCACCAACTCCCGGAGTCCACCCAAACTCATGTCCATTGAGTCAGTGATGCCATCCCACTATCTAATTCTCTGACGTCCCCTTCTCTTCCTGCCCTCAATCTTTCCCAGCATCAGGGTCTTTTCAAATGAGTCAGCTCTTTGCATCAGGTAGCCAAAGTATTGGAGTTTTAGCTTCATCATCAGTCCTTCCAATGAATATTCAGGACTGATCTCCTTTAGGATGGACTGGTTGGATCTCCTTGTAGTCCAAGGGACTCTCAAGAGTCTTCTCCAACACCACAGTTCAAAAGCATCAATTCTTCGGCGCTCAGCTTTCCTTATACTCCAACTCTCACATCCATACATGACTACTGGAAAAAACATAGCCTTGACTAGATGGACCTTTGTTGTTAAAATGATTAAAAAAAAACAACAAAGAAAAAGGTATAGCTAAAAAGCCAAAAGAAGATGATGGATTCAATAATAAAATTATATGGATTATTCCAAAAAAGGTAGAAAAGGAGCAACAAAAACAAAGAACAGACAGAATAAGTGAAAAACAAATAGCAGGATGGAGGACTTAAAACGTGAATATGTCAACAATTACATTAAATGTAAATGTAATAAACACACCAATATAAAGGCACAGATAATAAGATTGTATAAAAAGTGCAAAACCCAAATGCATGCTGTAACTCATCATAAATATGGATACAAAAGTGCTGGAAAAAATATGAGGATACTAAGCTCAATTATATGAAAAAGAAAATACATCATTATCTACTGATATTCCTCCCAGGAAAGAAATGCTACTTTAACTTTCAAAAATCAATCTATATCCTTCACCACATTAACAGAATAAAAAATGTGAAGTCATCATATCATCTTAAATGACAAAGAAGCATTTTGATAATATTTAATGCACATTCATAATAAGAAACCAATAAAAAACACCTCTTACCACACTGGAAAAGAAGGGAACTTCCTCATTCTGATTTAAAAATCTATGAAAAACTTACAGCTGACATCATACATATTTCAAACATCGAATGCTTTCCCTGAGACTGGGAACAAGGCATGGATGAACCTTCTCACCAATTCTATTCAACGTTGAACTGGACATTCTAAACTGTTCAATGAGGCATAAAATAAATAAAATCTATATTAATTTTATACCATCTGATTGTGTGAGGAGAAAATCCTAAGAAATGTGCAAAGCAATGACTCGAAGTAGGGAATGAATTTAATAGGATATAGCATAAAGGCAAATTCTAATGATTTTCTATAGAACAGTTGATAAACAATTAGACAACGAAATAAAGAATGCCATTTAAAATAGAATAAAAAGAAATAGAAATACGTTTAATGTGACATGTGCAATACTTCTATAAAATTTACCAAAACTAATGCTGAAAATCAAAGAGATGTGACTATGTCAAAAGATATTCCATGTTCACGAAAAGGAAAATTCAATGTTAACAAGATGCTTTTGCAATCTGATTTATAGATTCAACACAATCCTAACCATAATTTCACAAGATCTTTTTGGCAGAAAATGAAAATTTGATTCTAAAAACTAGTATGGAAATGCAACCAAGAATAGTCGAAGCTATGCTGAAGAAGAATAGCAAGGTTGTATAATTTGCACTACCTAATTTCAAAACCTGAAATGACAGTACCTAGAGAGTGTGAGCCTGATGAGTGGATAGAAAGATCAATTATTGGATCAGACTTGTGTCTAAAGTAGTCATAGAGGAACATTTAATTTTTGACTAAGGGACAAATGCAATTTAATAGAAACAAACTTTTTCAGCAAATGGTGCTGGAGAAAGTAGATACTAATGTTCAAAAATAAAAAGAATTTCAGTTACTACCTCATTCCATATACAAAATGTAATTCTAAATAAAGTTCGAGAAAGTAAAAGCTTTCTAAAGGAAAACATCAAAGCATTTGTTTTGCAAACTATGGTTAGGCAATAACTTCTCTGAGACAACAGGTAAAACATTTCATAAAAGGAAAAAAGTTGGGTAAGGTGGGTAAGAATTCACCACAATTAAAAGCTATTATCACAAGACACTGTTAAGAATAATGAACTAGAACACAACAAAATGTTTGACTGGAACTAAATTTGCAAAGAATATATCTTTAAAAGGATATATATCTAGAAAATATGAAAACTTTAATAGCTCAGTAATAAAGAAACAAAAGCATCATTAAAATGGGCAAAATATTTAAACAGACATTTCAAGGAGAAAGAAACACAAATGGCTGGTAAGCACATAAAAATGAGATGAAAATCACTAGTTTTCGGAGAAATGCAAATTAAAACCACAACCAGATACCACTACGAACTCATTACAATGACTGAAAGTAAAAGACTACATGTTGGCAAGGGTGCAGAAATGGAACTCTGCTACACTGATGGTAAGAAGTATAACGCTGTGATTATTTTGGAAAACGTGTTGATCGTTTCTTACAAAGAGAAAAATACATGTACACTATGATCCAGCACTTCTACTCCCAGACATTTTCTCAAAAGAAATGAAAAGAAACATCTATAAAAATTCTTGTCCAATAATACTCGTAGATGCTTTTTTCTTAATAGTCCAAAACCCCAAAGTTTAGCAACAGAAGGAAAGATAAAAATGCGTGATAGAGTCACAGAATAGAATGCTAATTACTAAAAACAGGAATGAACTACTGATGTATACAATAACATGGATGAGTCTCAAAAATCTTATGCTGAGCAAAAGAAGCCAGACACAAAAACTGTACATACTGTGTGATTCTATTTATATTAATCCAGCCAGCAAAATTAACACAGTGGAAAAATCCAGAAAAGCGGGTGCTTCTAAGAGAGCAGGATTGCTTCAGATGGGGCCTGAGACAATTTTATGAGGAGCTGAATGCTTTCTGTATTATTTACATGGGTGTGTGCACCCAGGAAAGCAAACTGCATTGTACGCATATTTGTGCCTTTCGGTTTATGTTGGTATGTAGGCCACCTTTTAAAAAAGAACTGTAAAAAACTGAATTCTCATTAGTAGATTTCTATTTCATTGTATTATGGGTTAGCAATTCCGAAACGACTCTTTGCATTTTCTAGATTTGAACAAATGAGTGCATATATTAAAAATAATGAGAGACAGATTTCCCATCATAGAAGTACAGACTTTTAAATATGAAAGTATAGAATGTGTCCAGTGGTGTTGAGTTGGGACTGGAAGTATCAGTATAAACACAAGATTTTAAAGAGCTGACTATAGGTAAATCCACGTGCGTGTGCCTGGATGTGTATGAATTTCCTAAATTGCATGCATCTCCTAAATCTTTCTACCGAGAGGACCTGGAAGCAAAGAGTTACCCATGGCAATGAGCATACTTAATGCTAAGATATTGGTTTCCAAATATTATCCTCTTCTAGAAAGGACCAGGGCTCCTTGAGTGAAATGTGATGTCCAAGGATAGAACAGGAAAAGTCTGCAACGTTTCTGGAACTTCTTTTGTGCCACAGAGTTAAGAAGGGGCTCAAAGAATTGCCAATCTGGAACAAATTAAAAATCTAAATAATGATAGCATTGGATTATAATCTACGTGATTAAAAAAATCTATACTGACACAAATAATAAATGAACAAATATAGAAGCTAATAAGTAGGGCAAAGGAAGCCTCTTCCTTACAGCAGAATGCGAATTTATAAATATCAAAAGAGTGATGCATTTTGAGAATCATCAATTCATGCTAAAATTAGTAAGTATTTACAAAGAAGGGAATATTTATATTGCCTGAAGGTGTCTCCCCACAAATTATTTATTATTTACCAAAAGAAAATAGTACCTATACAGGGTGGAAACCTGTCAATTACCACTTTAACCAAACAATATAAATTACCTTTACCAAATTCACATCATAATGTATCCTCGTATTATTCACTGAGAAGGGCACAACATTTCATGGGTATTCCTGGCAAAAAATACATAATTATAATCTACTAATGAAGAAATCAAAGAAGGCAATGGCACCCCACTCCAGTACTCTTGCCTGGAAAATCCCATGGACGGAGGAGCCTGGTAGGCTGCAGTCCATGGGGTCGCTAAGAGTCAGACTTGACTGAGTGACTTCACTTTCACTTTTCACTTTCATGCATTGGAGAAGGAAATGGCAACCCACTCCAGTGTTCTTGCCTGGGGAATCCCAGGGACCGGGGAGCCTGGTAGGCTGCCATCTACGGGGTCGCACAGAGTCGGACACGACTGAAGCAACTCAGCAGCAGCAGCAGCAATGAGGAAACATCAGACAAACACATTGAGATACCTTCTATATAATATTTGGATGATAGTCTTCAAAACACTGAAGTCAAGACAGAGGCTGAGGAACTGTCTGTACATATTGAGGAGGCTTTAGATACACAACTAAATACAATACATGCCTCTCAATAAGATCCTGGACTGAGAAGTGTGCTCATATAATGTGTAATGTGTAAATAAGGGTGTATGTATGTTTACATACATACACATGCATATATGTGTGTGTGTATAAAACCACAAAAGATAATGCTAGAATGACTGGTATATGTATTGTAGCTTATAAAAATGCATTGTATCAGTATTCAGTTCAGTTCAGTTGCTCAGTAATGTCTGACTCTTTGCGACCCCATGAATTGCAGCACGCCAGGCCTCCCTGTCCATCACCAACTCCCGGAGTTCACTCAGACTCATATCCATTTGAATCAGTGATGCCATCCAGCCATCTCATCCTCTGTCGTCCCCTTCTCCTCCTGCCCCCAATCCCTCCCAGCATCAGGGTCTTTTCCAATGAGGCAACTCTTCATATGATGTGGCCAAAGTATTGGAGTTTCAGCTTTAGCATCAGTCCTTCCAATGAACACCAAGGACTGATCTCCTTTAGGATGGACTGGTTGGATCTTCTTGCAGTCAAAGGGACTCTCAAGAGTCTTCAACACCACAGTTTTCATTCCAATCCCAAAGAAAGGCAATGCCAAAGAATGCTCAAATTACCACACAATTGCACTCATCTCACACGCTAGTAAAGTAATGCTCAAAATTCTCAAAGCCAGGCTTCAGCAATACATGAACTGTGAACTTCCAGATGTTCAAGCTGGTTTTAGTAAAGGCAGAGGAACCAGAGATCAAATTGCCAATGTCCGCTGGATCATCAAAAAAGCAAGAGAGTTCCAGAAAAACATCTATTTCTGCTTTATTGACTATGCCAAAGCCTTTGACTGTGTAGATCACAATAAACTGGAAAATTCTGAAAGAGATGGGAATACCAGACCACCTGACCTGCCTCTTGAGAAACCTATATGCAGGTCAGGAAGCAACAGTTAGAACTGGACATGGAACAGACTGGTTCCAAATAGGAAAAGAAGTATGACAAACCTCTATATTGTCACCTTGCTTAATTAACTTATATGCAGAGTACATCATGAGAAGCACTGGGCTGGAGGAAGCACAAGCTGGAATCAAGATTGCTGGGAGAAATATCAATAACCTCAGATATGCAGATGACACCACCCTTATGGCAGAAAGTAAAGAGGAGCTAAAAAGCCTGTTGATGAAAGTGAAAGAGGAGAGTAAAAAAGTTGGCTTAAAGCTCAACATTCAGAAAATGAAGATCATGGTATCTGGTCCCATTACTTCATGGGAAATAGATGGGGAAACAGTAGAAACAGTGTCAGACTTTATTTTGGGGGGCCTCAAAATCACTGCAGATGGTGACTGCAGCCATGAGATTAAAAGATGCTTACTCCTTGGAAGGACAGTTATGACCAACCTAGATAGCATGTTCAAAAGCAGAGACATTACTTTGCCAACAAAGGTCTGTCTAGTCAAGGCTATGGTTTTTCCAGTGGTCATGTATGGATGTGAGAGTTGGACTGTGAAGAAAGCTGAACGCCGAAGAATTGATGCTGTTGAATGTGGAACGATGTTAGCATGAATAGCAATTACTGGAAATTGTATCCATCTCTTGCTTATACAGAGCAGAAATTTTTACTCAGTTAAAACCAATTAAATCAGAAACATGAAAAAAAAAAGAGGTTGCTCTACAACTTAGACTAATTGGAAGGAAAAAGCATTGCTCTTGAAAAGTTTAACTATATTAAAAGAGATATGGTGTTCTTGAACCATCTTTAGAAGAGGCTAGATTTTATTAAGAGTCAGAAGGAACAACCAGGTCACACATGAAGAGCTAAGCACAGTTTCAGTTGTATTCTTCACAGGAAATAGATTTTAGAGGAGAAAAGAATTGAAAGGAGCAATCTAAATATCAAAACTGGATGAACTGATTTCTCACGTTGCAAGAAGGATAAAGTCCTGAGAAAAGAAATGAATATTTATCAAACTACCAGTGGCTTTTGCAAATAGAGCATGCAGTAATCACCATAAAGTGCTTGTCCTAAGGGCTGGCCTTTGTCTTGTCTGAGACAAGACTTCCACTCCTCCTCACTTAGATTCCTTCACTTCTTCCAAATCAAGATCCTTTGTTGTTGGTGGAATCATGGGAACATGTCTGGAGATGAAAACTTATTTTTCTTCCTACTCTTATAGGAAACTCTTACGGGCCACCTCCAGAATATTTTCTGCTGAGGGATAGCTCTGACCTACTGCAGCTGTCGTTGTTTACTCTCTAAATCACATCTGACTATTTGAGACCCATGGACTGCAGCACGCCAGGCTTCCCTGTACTTCACTGTTCCCCAGAGTTTGCTTAAACTCATGTCCATTGAGTCGGTGATGCCATCCAACCATCTCATCCTCTGCCGTCCCCTTCTCCTCCTGCCTTCAATCTTTCCCAGCATTAGGGTCTTTTCCAATGAGTCGGCTCTTCACATCAGGTGGCCATAATATTGGAGCTTCAGCTTCAGCATCAGTCCTTCCAATGAATATTCAGGGTTTATTTCCTTTAGGATTGATTGGTTTGATCTCCCTGCAGTCCAAGGGACTCTCAAGAGTTTTCTCCAGCACCACAGTTCAAAAGCATCAATTCTTCGGCGCTCAGCCTTCTTTATGGTCCAACTCTCACATCTCTACATCAGTGGGAACAAAAAATTCCCTCCACACCAAGGTGTTCCTGACTCTCCCCTCCCCCATATAGTGGCTTTGGCCCCAAACCCATCAAAGTGCAGACAACAGAGAGTAACCTTCAGGGCTGATCCAGTTTCAAAAAACCTGCTACTGAAGCCAGAAAACTTGAAACATTTGTCTGTTTTTAAAAATAATTTTTTAAAAATAATTTTAAATTCTCTCAAAATTTTAGCTTAGGGAAATGCTATTACTTGAAATATGCTTTTACTCAATTGAAATCTTGACGGAACTATAACACTTGAGATACGTGTGCTATAGATAAGTATATATAAATAAGTTTTAAAGAAAATGATATCAAATGGAAGAGTGAATAAGGCCTTATGTGATTTTTTATAGGCATTTTTCAGGCAGCATGCAAATGCTGCTCTGGCTAAGCCCAGCGTTGGGATGTGAATGGAGAGGAAGTGACTCTAGCACGTGACTCATATCAGTTCTTGGTGTTTGGTACTGGTGGGTGATCCTCTTGCTCCACGTGATCGCTGCCTGGAATTAGAGCTCCTGTTTGTTTGCTGGGCAGATTCCACATATATGCTCCATTTGTGATTCATTTACAAACACTTGTCAACTGAGATTTGAGTCCTGTGGTGCTGGATGTGAGCAATGGAAAAGGACAAAGTGGCAGAGCTAAGTCACTCATGTGAAGGAGTCTCTTAGCTACTTATTCATAGGACTGAAGACAGTAGTCACTACAGTTGGCATTTCTGTGTGTGCTTCATAGTATAATTTAGATTCACTTCATAGATCATTTTATTTATATTTGATTTTCCCCAAAAGTTTGTCATAAATTCAAATGGAATATCAACCCATATGTAAACTTTGGGGGGAGGAGAACATGAATCATCACACTTAATTCATTAGTCCATTTAAATGGGTTAAATTAAAAGTCCAAGAAAATCTAGCACTTAATAAGTGGAAAGTCTATTATTACAAAAAAGGGGGAGGGGGGAAGGGTATGATTTAAATAAGAGCCTCTACAAGATAAATAAATACTCCATGAGTACAAATGTTTAGTTCTTAGGATTGTTAAGTTTTCCCCATGGTTCTGAGTTGGAGGTGGGGAGAGCAACAATTTTGAATAAGAAAGAACTTGGAAAGGATATTGGAATATGTGACTAAAGAATCCTTGGAGGTGGAAAGCGGCAGATGGTGGGGAATACAGTGGAGAGGATAATTTCCTGAGCCAGCCTTCAGGTGGCGCTATAATCCCTTCGGAACTCAGTTCCTGTCCAGTTGGCAGTGGCTCTGAGCTGGAGGAGAGTGTGAGAGTAAGAAAGGAATAGGTGTGGTTAGAAGAGGGGAAAGGTAAGAAGTATTGCTTTCGTAGGAGATAATAAACAAATCGTCTGAAACTTGGGGGAGTGTCTCTACACAGAAACCTCCCAGGAGAAAGTTTCTATAAATTGTATTGCTAAAATCATCTTTTTCTGATTAAAACAAAATCCTTTGAGCTTTTGGAAAGCAAGTTCTGATGTTTTTCTGATCTTTCATGTGTTTGATCTGGTGGATAGAGATCTGTGAGCAAAACAATGTACAATTGAATTTGTAAGCTGACACATATAAGTGCACCTCTCTCTGGCCAGAATTGTATGCAAGCCAGTATTAAAACAAATTAACATGTAACTGCATGAACAGATTCTTATTTCTCTATTGTTTTGCTGCCCTTTTTCCTGTCCTGAAAGGAGGGATGGATCAGCCATTTTCAAAATCCATTTCCAGAGAGATCATAACAATTTCCTATCTGGTCGGTCTGTGTCATTAAGTATAAATGAGTCTGTGATGAGAAAAGTCAAACCTCCGTTTTATTAGTCTTAATTTTAGTTTTTTATTTTTAGATACCTAATTTGCTTTCGCATTTGATACCTTAGAGAGAAAAGCAAAGTCAATCGCTGATCTCTTGGTTTTCCCTGCAGCGACTGTAATTGGACACTCTTTAGCAGTGGTGCAACTGTTCACACGGATATCGCAAAGCAATGAAGGCTGCTAGATTAAAGAGAAATCTTTTAATATATTTGTGATTAACTGGCAACTATAATAAGAAATTGCAGGGGAACAGAAATAAACAGAAAAGGTTAACAAGGTAGGACACAGGATGATTGTTTGCTCGGGAGGAAGAAAGGCAAAACAACATTCAGGCTATCCAACTGACATCAACCTGTATGATAAATAAGTGATATTTAAAAGAATTTCCGCCCTCAGATTTATATATTTTGTGCTCTTCCAGCCCCGACCTTTGTGCATGGCCACAAATCTGATGCTAAAGAGCAAGTCTATGAATTATGGAAAATAGGAGATGATTTGAAGGGTGTGTGTTAGAAAAGATGAAACTGTGCTCTCTTTATCTCTACTGAGGACACAAAGTTCTCCCTTAGTGTCTTATTGTTCTTAGAGCTTTGAGGAGATATATTTTAATTATCTTGACAGCGTTGTTTACTCACTTACCATCCAAAAGATTGCCCAAAGGATTGTCCAGAAGAACGTGATTCTACCTAAAGGATAGCAGAACTAATTGTTAGAATAAAAACTATCGTCATTATATCTATCATGGTTGTCATAAGCTAACATTTAGCTTTGTATCTTTGAGAGTCTATGCTGGATACATGACAGTCTAAAACAACGTGTTGGCCTGTTTCCAAAGGTGTCTGTCAGAAGGCTGAGCACCTGGAGGATGACATCCTTGACCAGAGTTTCACATCGGCAAGTGACTAGCAATTGACCATGACTCTAGAATCTGAGTGACAGCCACCCAGTGATTCCTGGGAGCTGATTTCAATCATATTAAGAAAAAAGTGAAGTAAGATATAGCCAAACTTACAAAAAGGGGAATAAAAGACCTGAAAACAAGAAAATTATCCAGACAAATAAAACAGATATTAATTCTGTGAAACACAAGGCTTTAAACAACCCCACAACCCACCTAAAATAAGTTAATTACTCCTACTTTTTAGGAGGTAAGTGCGTAAAGAAAGTGGAAAGTGAACCTTCTTAAGCCAAACCCTTTATTTCCTTAACTATAATAAGTCTCCCTTTTTTAGCATTTAATGGGCCAAGTTTTGTACACATGATCCTTTTCTAAATTAACTAATGATTTTTCACCTTTACTAAGGTATAATAGACAAAATGGGTTGCCATTACCTTCTCTAGTGCATGAAAGTGAAAAGTGAAAATGAAATCGCTCAGTCGTGTCCGACTCTTAGTGACCCCATGGACTGCAGCCTACCAGGCTCCTCCATCCATGTGATTTTCCAGGCAAGAGTACTGGAGTGGGGTGCCATTGCCTTCTCCAAAATAAAATTATAAGATATTTAAAACATGTGTGTTAGTTGCTCAGTCTGACTCTTTGTGATGCATGAACTGTAGCCCCCCAGGCTCCTCTGTCCATGGAATTCTCCAGGCAAGAATACTGGAATGGGTTGCCATACCCTCCTCCAGGGGATCGTCCCAAGCCTGGGATTGAACCCAAATCTCTGTACTTTGGGTAGATTCTAACTATCATATCTGTCATCTCACATATTTACAGATTTCTTTTCTATTTAGTTTTTTAGATTCCACATATCAATGATACTGTGGAGTATTTCTCTCTCTGCCTGGTTTATTTCACCTAGCCAAATACCCTCCAGTTTCTTCGATATTGTCCCAAATGACAGGAGTTCTTTTTTACACAAGGCTGAATAATATGTGCATGTGTATTATATTTTCTTTAGCCATTTCTGTGTGGATGGGCACTTAGGTTGCATCCATACCTTGCCTTTTGTGAATAAAGCTGCATTGAATGTGGGAGCACAGATAGCTTTTCAAAAGGATAACTGTGTTTTCATTTCCTTTGGCTATAAACCCAGAAGTGAGATTGCTGGGTCATATCGTTGTTCTGTCTTTAATTTCTTAAGGAGACTCCATACTGTTTTCCATCGTAGTTATACCAGCTTACAGGTTACATTCCCACCAATAGTGCACAAGGGTTTCCTCTTCTCCATATCCTTGCTAGCGATTGTTGTTTCTTGACTTTTTGATAACAGACATCCTAACAGATGTGAAGTGGTACCTCATTGTGACGTGTGCACGTTCAGTCGCTCAGTCATGTCCAACTCTTTGTGACCCCTGGTCTGTAGCCCATCAGGTCTCCCCCTGTCCATGGAATTTTCCAAGAAAGAATACTGGAGTGGGTTGCCATTCCCTTTTCAGGGGATCTTCCTGACCCAGGGATCGAATCTGGGTCTCCTGCATTGCGAGAAGATTTTTACCATCTGAGCCCAGATAAGGAAACTGCATCACAGAGAATTGAAGCTACTTTCTTAAAGTCAATTAGATAAAATTAGTGTTCACATTTAGGCCAAACCCAGAATCCATAATCAATGTGGTCTTTATGCCTTATTTTCCCAGATAGCTTAGTCTCACACAGTGGGCCCCTACCCCTCTTTTTCTGGCAGGCAGCCAACCATGGTGCCATTCAGGAAGACAGCTTTTTAGCATCCCAGGACTGCTCTCCTTTCCAGAATGATCCTAGCAGTTGTCATCTTATGTCACTGCAAGGTGGTCACTGTTTATTCTCTTTCTCTGATCTCTTTATCTGAGACTTCTGTTATCAATGTATTTAGAAGGAAATGACAACCCTCTCCTGTGTTATTGCCTGGAGAATTCCATGGACAGAGGAGCCAGGTAAACTACAGTCCATGGGGTTGCAAAGAGCTGGACACGACTGAGTGACTAACACACAAGATTAACTGGTTTTCAAATCCTCTCTGCATCTGACGTTTATTATGTCTGTGATGCCTCATTGCCCCAGGCCCTCAGTGGGTAGAAACACCCCTCTTGACTGCTAAGATGCATGGATTTACACTCCTCAGTCCCATGGCACTTGAAATGACCTGCCCATTTCTGTGACCTTTGAAACATGGCTCCATTAGATTTGTGTTGGGGCCGGGCTTTGATTATGTACCTTGCAAAAGTAAAAATCTATAATTAGACCAAAATAAAACCTGGGGGTTTCTAAGTCTCTATGGAGAAAACCACAAATCTATTCACTTGTTCCACTTAATTTTGACTCAGCCAGTAATATTTATAGAGTGGCCATTAGACTCACAAAACTGTCTACCAGGAGCTTGAATCATGATACCTAATAAAAATGGGTTTCAAATACTCCAAGATCTACGAGAACAATCAGGGGATTTTAAAACATTAAGGATCATTTATTAGAACAACAATAAACAATGTTTGGAGGATACTGAGAATTTCTCTTCTGTATATTAACATCAAGGTCTTATAGCATGGCCCAAATAATCAATATAAATTACATTATATTTAACTTTCTTTTTTGCTTGCATAATTATAAATTACTTGGCAACGCATAAATCAGAAATACACCCATTTGGGCACAGGCTGAGAAACTGCAGGACAAACAGACTCAGCAATGATCCCTAGGCTTTAGTTCCAAATTTGTGACCAAGTGGTCCACTTAGATCTCAGTGTTTCTCAGTACTTTAGTACTGAGTCAAGATTTTTTTTTTTTAACTCTGGCCCTTGTAAACAAAAGATTGGGATCTAAGATAATGATACAAGAAAAATATTTCAGTGTTTTCCACTCACATCTTATCACTATGTTGTGTATGCTAAGGTATGACTCAATTTGGTCCTTGGCATGACTCCACCAAAGGATTGGTAAATGCACACAATCACGATGTCCAGAAGCAAGTTCTCTATTTCCGGTCTTCCTCACCCTCTCCTTGGATGACCTGGCCAAATTAGTCATTGTCTGTCTTATGGTAAAGATTCCAAAATGAACAGCATAACATTAATGGGCTTCAACTACTAAATGGGGTTAATAAATATCATTCAAACTGTTTAGTTATGTCACGACCAAACTTATGCTCAGAAAAATGAAGAGACCTGCTTACAGAGACAAAGGGACTGCCTTCCTGTGTTAGGTGTTACGTTCAGTCCTATGTCTCTGAATTCCATAGTGTTCCATTCTTTAAATCAAATGCTTCAGGGTAGTCCAGTGAATTTTTAAAACATTGTTGCATTTGGGCTTTTTAAAAAATAGTCCTAAACAGCATGGAAACTTGAGCAACTTGATTTATTTCACTCAATATTATATTTCTAAGAACCTCCAAGGTTGTTGCCTAGAGCTATCACTCCTGTTTAAAATTCCACTGAATGCATATTCCAGAATTTCATACTTTTATATTCTTGCCATTGTTTTTTTCCCCTATTGTTGCTGTGAAGAACAATGATTCTAGAACATTCTTCAGTTCAGTTCAGTTCAGTCGCTCAGTCGTGTCTGACTCTTTGCAACCCCATGAATCGCAGCACGCCAGGCCTCCCTGTCCATCACCAACTCCCGGAGTTCACTCAGACTCACGTCCATCGAGTCAGTGATGCCATCCAACCATCTCATCCTCTGTTGTCCCCTTCTCCTCCTGCCCCCAATCCCTCCCAGCATCAGAGTCTTTTCCAATGAGTCAACTCTTCACATGAGGTGGCCAAAGACCTGGAGTTTCAGCTTTAGCATCATTCCTTCCAAAGAACACCCAGGGCTGATCTCCTTCAGAATGGACTGGTTGGATCTCTTTGCAGTCCAAGGAACTCTCAAGAGTCTTCTCCAACACCACAGTTCAAAAGCATCAATTCTTCAGCGTGCAGCCTTCTTCATATTCCAACTCTCACATCCATACACGACCACAGGAAAAACCATAGCCTTGACTGGACAGACCTTTGTTGGCAAAGTAATGTCTCTTCTTTTGAATATGCTATCTAGGTTGGTCATAACTTTCCTTCCAAGGAGTAAGCGTCTTTTAATTTCATGGCTGCAGTCACCATCTGCAGTGATTTTGGAGCCCCCCAAAATAAAAGTCTGACACTGTTTCCCCATCTATTTCCCATGAAGTGATGGGACAAGATGCCATTATCTTCGTTTTCTAAATCATGTGTGCAAGTGTTATTCTACATCGCATACTTAGGAGTGAAATTACTGGATCAAAAAGTATCCATTGATATAAATTTAAAAAGGATAATACCAAGTTGCTTTCCAAAATGGCCACAGTGATGTACACTCTGTGTTCATCATACCAGCTGTGTATGAGCACTCCAGATGTTCAACATCCCTGCCAAAATGGTATTTTTAAGACCTCTTAATTTTCTATGGTGGTAGATGTCTTCCCCTGTGAAATGCCCACTCATATCATTGGCCTATTTTTCTATTGGGATGTTTTTTATTCCATAATGTTTTAAAAGGAATTCTTTATATATTGGGGCACACATTCTTGAATACTGTGCTGGGGAATATCTTTTCCTACTGTGGCTTGTCTCACATTCTTGTTCTTACAGATGTGTGTGTTGTTGCCCTATGTTCATGGCAACTTCTCCATCTTATCTCTTATTTTCCTCTTTGATTGTATATCTCAAGGGCATATTGTCATTAACTACCTGGTTTGCAGAGGCCAGGCTCAGTGTATTCTAGGATTCTACCATTGCCTGTATATCAGCTCACATGATAGCCTATTCTCTGGTCTCATCTTTCTTTGGTCCACTCTGTCCCATGAGCTTCCCTGAGCAATATGGCCTCAGACAGTCCAGTCACCTTCTCTGATGTGTGTGTGTGTGTGTGTGTGTGTGTGTGTAAGCTACCCTAAGCAATATGGCCTCAGACAGTCCAGTCACCTTCTCTGACATGTGTGTGTGTGTGTGTGTGTGTGTGTGTGTGTGTGTGTATAAGCTACCCTAAGCAATATGGCCTCAGACAGTCCAATCACCTTCTCTGATACACACACACACATTTGTGTGTGTGTGTATGTGTAAGCTACACTAAACAATATGGCCTCAGACAGTCCGGCCACCTTCTCTGAGACATATATAATATAGATATACATATAGAGATATGTATATAGATATATCTATATTATATACATATATAATATATATCTATAAAATCTTGCTGATGACTCAAAAACAAAATGAAACTTTCCTTCTAAGAAACAAGATGGCTGAAGTCAATAAGCAAAAGCTGCTTCAAACCCCAAACTGCTGCCTTCCTTGACAAAATGTGCTCTTCAGCACTTTTACATCATTTAGCTTCTCACTGCCTCATTGCATGCGAGTTACATTTGTGCCTGAGCTCGTTTGCCTTCGTTTCTGTACATACTTATTCCGCTGCTTCAATGTCCTTGGAGTTAGTTCATTTCAAAATCTCTGAATGCCTGGCTTATATCAGTATGACTCACCTCACACATAAGACCTGAGAAAGCACCGCGGGTAGTTAAGCACTTAATCGATGCTTCTTCCCAGAGATGAAAGACACTGAAATATTATCAGCATTGGGTTTTCATAGGTTTCAAAAGTTCTTTAAAAGTGAAAGTGTTAGTTGCTCAGTAGTGTCTGACTCTTTGTGACCCCATGGACCTTAGCCCACCAGGCTCTCTGTCCATGGATTCTCCAGGAAAGAAAACTGGAGTGGGTAGCCACTCCCTTCTCCAGGGGATCTTCCTGACCCAGGTATTGAACACATGTCTCCACCATTGCAGGCAGATTCTTTACTGTCTGAGACACTGAGGAAGCCCCCAAAGTCCTTTATGCACTACAAATAAAAGGAAGCCAATAATTAGGTCAAAAGAAATACTAGCCTTTTATAAGACCATGGTCAAACAAAAAAACCTGCATGCTCTCTGCCAATCTGCAATTTGCTATTACTCAACAGGGCTTCCCTGGTGGCTCAGCAGGTAAGGAGTCTGCCTGCAATGCAGAAGACACAGGAGACAAGGGTTCGATCTCTGGGTTGGGAAGATCCCCTGGAGGAGAAAATGGCAACCAACTCTAATATTCTTGCCTTGAGAATCCATGTACGGAGAAGCCTGGCAGGCTAGTCTATGGGGTCACAAAGAGTCGGATATGACTAAGCATATCTGCAGAACAGGAATTCAACTACTAACGAAGTCAACGTTAGCTGCAGGTCCAAGACTCCGAGCTGAGGTCTTTATGATTCTTTAGTCTCCCAGTGGGACCATTCTGACTGCAGATTCCAGGTGACCTGCAGCCATGATGGGTGGCTCTTCCTGTACGTCCCTGACAATCTGTCACGTGCTCTGGGCTGTACCACTGGAGGTGGCACCTGCAGAGGTGAAAGGGATGGAAGGCTAGGAGAGGAAGATGCTTCTGTTCTCTGGTCCTGGTGTGCGAAGAGACATGAGAGGAAAACGCTGGTAGTGGGGTTCCACCACATCTTGAGAAAGGAAAAGGTGAGTCTGTAATGGCCCAGGTCTGCCCCACTCTCCTGATATTATCTTCATTAGAGTTTTAGACATGCATTTTTGGAGGCAATATCAAAATTCTGGGGAAAGAATTAGCCCTAAAATCAGATAACTGGATCTCAATTATAGGCTCTCTTCTAAAGGAGGGGTGAGGAGGGAGGAGGTAGCTGGACAGAGAGACACAGGAGGATGGAATCAGGAAGGGAAAGAAAGAGGAGACGAAGGAGGGAGGGAAGGAGACAAAAGCAAGAAACGGAGGGAGGAAGAGAGGAGACAAAGAAAGAACAATTCTCTCATCACGAATGCCCGTGGATGCCTGGAATTGCAATTCTGCTTAATCCCTTTTGCCCGAGGTCCTGACTCATTTAAGAATGAAAATGTCACACGCTGTTGATTGAATAACTCTGCATTATTGTCTGTCATTTATAAGTTAATACGACAGAGGAATCAGCCAGACCGTTTGGGTAGAGGACCGAGAAAGGACTGGGGACACCCGAGAGCTGAAAGGTGAGCAGAGGAGAGGCAAAATGATTCAGGCAGGCTGATGGCACTGAAGCCTCACCCTCCTTTCACACGTCGGCCACATGCTGCAGCCCCAGCATCCCTGGGGCTGACTGTCCACCTCCTCCTTCTCTAGGGCTGCCCCTGCCACCAGAGCAGCCACCAGACGGTGGCCGGCTTGCTTGTCCTTGTCCTTAACACTCCTCGCCTTACACATAGCTCACACCCATAGGCGCCCTGAGAGCACTCTAGAGGTGGGCAGTGTATCACCTTTGGGGTTTGATGGACCTGGGTTTGCGTGAAAACTCTGCCAAGTCCTAGTTATTAATATCTCGGATTACTATGCATGTAAAGTGTTTAGCACACTGTTTGACCCACAGAAAGACCTTAGAATAGTTTACCGAGTAAATCTTAGTATATTTGTATAATGCAGAAGCGAAAAATTAAATAAAAAGAGTGAATTAAAGAAGACTTTGTTTTCAGTTTCCTGAACTGGTTGCTATCTTGGGTTCTGCGATCTCTCTAGGTCACTAGATTATTCTGAGCCTGAAATTTATTTTTTCCTCTGTTGGCCTTCTCCAGTTCCTCATGTATAAGGTGAAGGGGTTTTACTCTAGAAGTCTAGTCTACCTCTGACCCCATTGCTCGTCTCTCTACACACACGCATTCACTTCTAAATACAAACTGAGGCTGAAAAACAGTATAACAGTATGGGAGAATTGTTAGTATCATTTCTGCATTAAACCTCTTAGAATATAGACTCATGCTTGAATGTATGCTCCATAAGGGCAAGGGTTTTTTACTATCTTGTTAACTAATATAGACCCACCTAGAACAGTTTGTGAAACATAGTAGATGCTCAGAAACTATTCACTGAATGAAAAAAATATATAAAAACAAGCATTTCACAAGGAAGGAAAATGACTGGCAAGTAATAATTTTCAAAGAACTTTGAAACCCAGTTAAGATAATGACATGTGTCTCAGTTCAGTTCAGTCACTCAGTCATGTCCAACTCTTTGTGACCCATGAACTGCAGCACACCAGGCCTCCCTGTCCATCACCAACTCCCCAGAGTCCACCCAAACCCATGTCCATTGAGTCGGTGATGCCATCCAACCGACTCATCCTCTGTCGTCCCCTTCTCCCCCTGCCCTCAATCTTTTCCAGCATCAGGGTCTTTTCAAATGAGTCAGCTCTTCACCACTCTTTGGCCACTTCAGGTGGAGTTTCAGCTTCAGCCTCAGTCCTTCCAGTGAACACCCAGGACTGATCTCCTTTAGGATAGACTGGTTGGATCTCCTTGCAGTCCAAGGGACTCTCAAGAGTTTTCTCCAACATCGCAGTTCAAAAACATCAATTCTTCAGCACTCAGCTTTTTTTATAGTCCAACTCTCACATCCATACATGACCACTGGAAAAACCATATCCTTGGCTAGAAGGACCTTTGTTGGCAAAGTAATGTCTCTGCTTTTGAATATGCCATCTAGATTGGTCATAACTTTCCTTCCATGCTGCTGCTACTGCTGCTAAGTCACTTCAGTCAGGTCCGACTCTGTGTGACCTCATAGATGGCAGCCCGCCAGGCTCCCCCGTCCCTGGGATTCTCCAGGCAAGAACACTGGAGTGGGTTGCCATTTCCTTCTCCAATGCATGAAAGTGAAAACAGAAAGTGAAGTCAGTCAGTCGTGTCTGACTCTTAGCGACCCCATGGACTGCAGCCTGCCAGGCTCCTCCATAAGCGTCTTTTAATTTCATGGCTGCAATCACCATCTGCAGTGATTTTGGAGCCCCCCAAAAATAAAGTCTGACACTGTTCCCACTGTTTCCCCATCTATTTGCCATGAAGTGATGAGACCGGATGCCATGATTTTAGTTTTCTGAATGTTGAGTTTTAAGCCAACTTTTTCACTCTCCTCTTTCACTTTCATCAAGAGGCTATTTAGTTCTTCTTCACTTTCTGCCGTAAGGGTGGTGTCATCTGCATATCTGAGGTTATTGATATTTCTCCCAGCAATCTTGATTCCAGCTTATGCTTCATCCAGCCCAGCGTTTCTCATGATGTACTCTGCATAGACGTTAAATAAGCAGGGTGACAATATATAGCCTTGACGTACTCCTTTTCCTATTTGAAACCAGTCTGTTGTTCTATGTCCAGTTCTAACTGTTGCTTCCTGACCTGCATATAGGTTTCTCAAGAGGCAGGTCAGGTGGTCTAGTATTCCCATCTCTTTCAGAATTTTCCACAGTTTATTGTGATCCCCACAGTCAAAGGCTTTGGCATAGTCAATAAAGCAGAAACAGATGTTTTTCTGGAACTCTCTTGCTTTTTTGATGATCCAGTGGATGTTGGCAATTTGACATGTGTTTGTCACTTGTTAAATTAGCAGACATTTAAAAATTAGCAACACTCGTGTCACTAGTAAATGATAAAAAATTATCTCTTTACCCTGTTACAGTACAATCTTTCTGTAATTCAGTGTGGAACTATTTATCAAAAAGCTTAAAAATGTGCATATGCTTTGACCCAACGTTCCACATCCAGAAATATATTTTAAGGAAGTGATTAATGGCACACAAAGATTTAGCTACAAGATTGTTATTTATACCAGCAAAATTTGGAAATGGCCAAATGTCTAACTATAAGCAATTTGTTAAATAAAAAATAATATAGTCTTAATGAAATACCAATTAGGCATAAACTGTATTGTTAATGACTACTTATTATCAAAAGTACTCATAATAAATAAGTGAAAAGACAGTTTATGAGATAGCATATACAATATAATTCCACATAAAAATCTATATAGACCTATATAAAAGATTCCCTTGACTTGTAATTACAAAATTAGCCTTGGTCATATCTGGTTTTTGTCATTTTCACCTTTTTTGCTATTTTCTCTTGTTTTCTACAATGGCCATAAATTGCTTTTATAATTAAATGATAAATCATATTAATTACATATTTACCTTTAGCTTTAATAAATGTAGACTTTCAGAGAGTCTTGTGTGTGTGTGTGTGTGTATGTTTGTATCTGAGCTGTGTTCTTTGCCAAGCCAGACTTTCTTATGCTATCGTTAGCATGGCTAAATTAATCAGATTTTAAGCTCCTTAAGGGCAGGGTTTACATCTTTTCTTTATTCTTTATAGTATCTTGTATTCCTTCTGGCTGCTTAATAAAAACTCACTGCTCTGAATTGAGTCAAGTGTAATTTAAATTCCTATTCTCATTAAATGTCCTCTATAAATCAATTTAAACAGTTCTAGTAATCAGAGTATCCCCCAAGGTTCTGTTTTTATGGAAGTTACTTTCTCACCATTTCTGATGCTTGGGGACTGAGCCTCGTACACTTGAGCCCATGAGTAGAAGTGGGAATATATTTATTTTGCTTTGCTCCAGGGTGACTGAACTAAGTAACAAGAAGGTGGATTCAGCTCATCTAAACAAGAACTTTCTGATAATTGAAGATGGGCATCAATGGGAAATGGCTGTATAATGAGTTTATAAACTCCCTTTCCCCCGAGATGTACAAGCCAAAGAGAGAAACATGGGCCAACACTGAGCTAGAGTTTGATCTGGGTGACCTTTGACAGTTTTCCCAAATCTAAACATGCCTCACCTGCTATGAAACCAAGGGCCAGGGTGAGAGGAAGAGTACCCATGACTATTCTGTTTGGCTCAATGCTGTATGTGGCTTATCCCTGGATTCCAGATACAGGAACACTTTTCTAAGCATCTCTCCATCCCTTTCCTGAGCATCTATCCATTTTGCTGTGTACCTGTATAGAACACTTTTCTTCCTGCCTTCAGCATCTGAGACGAACCTGAGCTACCATTTATTGAAGGATTTTTTAAAATTATTATGCTTAGTTTTGTCTAGAAGCTGAACATTATGATAAGCGAGTAAGCACTTGACCTGAATGACTTCAACTTATCCTCCTCAAATTACCCAATTATGTAGGATTAGACAGATCAGGAAACTGAGGCTATTGAAGGTTAAACAATGCACCTAAAGTCACCCCACTTGTAGGGGCAAAAACAGAATTTAAACCCAGTTTGGTCTAACTTTAAAACGATGTACCTAGTAGTACAGGTGTCACAATGGTAAAGAATCCACCTGCCAACAGAGGAGATGCTAGATATAGGGATTTGATCCCTGGGTTGGGAAGATCCCCTGGAGGAGGAAATGGCAACCCACTCCAGTATTCTTGCATGGAGAACCCCATGGACAGAGGAGCCTGGTGGGCCACAGTCCATGGGGTCACAAAGAGTCAGATTTGACTGAGCAAGCACACACCACGGTATCCTGCAGTGTTTGATGAAACACTGTCTGGGTTCTCTAGACCGGCGTCGCAGTCCCTTCCTGTTCTCTCTGTCCCAGCCCTGTACTGACTCTCCTTCTCTCCATGGCTGGCATACTTCTTTCTCCATTCCTAGGGGGACTCATTACCTCTGTCTAATGTATGTCTTTTTGAATTCCCAGCTACTGGAGCAATCCACAGGTTGGACAATCCATAGTTATCCAAACCACAGCATCTTTCTGAGAGGCCCCAGAAGCTGGGGCTCATAGGCATTGATGCTGTATCATTGTCCCTTCCCTATTTGTAGAGCAGCTTCTCCTATTTGCAGAAGTTCCAACACCCCTCTAGACAAAACTAACCTTCGATTGCATCTCCTTACACAGTGCCTCCCTGGAGAACTGCGGCATTGTCCCAGCAGTGCCTGGCCATGAAGACAGTTTGGGGATTCACTTCATTTTGATGAGACAGGAAGTAGCTGGTCAAATCCAGTGTGAGTCCACATAGATCTCGCAGCTACACACGTTTCGGCTATTTCTTACTCCCTCTCACCTTCCCAACTGCATGCTGCACTCTGGAAATTCACACAGATTTCTGCCATGCAAGTTCTATGCAGTCATCTGATCACTTTTTTTTTCCCCAGTAGGACTGCCCAGCTATATTCTACTGTGACCTGTGGCCCTTTCTTGTACTCTGTATGCCGTCTCAGAATCCTGGAACACAGCAAAGAAACATATGCTCGGTTTATCTACCACAGCCAGAGGAGCCCCGAGGACACTAACTTCATAGCTAATATTGGGTGGATAAACTTGTTTATAAATATTGATGGATACTGGTGTCATATTACTGGGTACTCTAAAGGAGACTGCCTAACTTCCCTCTAGGCTTCTTTTGATAGTGATATCATGAAATTAATGCAACAAATTTCTTTTAATACTGATTATACCCATACTGTAAACTGTAAAGAAAAATGTCAAAAGAACACCTTTAAGAACCATGAAGCCAAAAAGTAACATGAGGAATTCTAATTCAGTTTGGCTGCCATCTTATGGCGCAGAACGTGCAACCCTCCCTACCCTTAGATCCACTATTGCTGTGTTTTTGCAGTGTTGTTTCTCTGTGTTCTTTATGCTTGTCCACACTTGTGATGGGCCCAGAGATCAGGCATGTCATATGCAACTATTTCTAACACAATATCATGTTGGGACAAATATGCAAGATTTATTTTCATAATCTCAGTTGATTAGCAGATATCTTTTTGGTTTTGCAAGCAGAGTGGTTTATATGTATGTCTTTCTCCGAATATCTTTGTCTGATATTGCATAACACATCCAGATGTTCATTTGTTTATAATTTTCTCTTCCCAACACACACTGGAATGTAACTCCATGACAGCAAAGACTGTTGTATTCACTGCTATAAACTTATTGTCCAGAAAATTCGAACATCATGAGCAAGTCATATTTATCAAAACAGCATAAGGGTTGTTTCACAGTGGAATATACATTAATGTAATTTACCACATAAATAAATAAAAAAGAGAAAGCCCATATGATTATCACTTTAGATGCAGAAAGAACTTTAGATAAAGTTTAACATTCATCATGATTAAAGAAAAAAAAAAAAAACTTACAGCAAGCCAGGATAGAAAAGAAGCTTCTTAAACTGACATGTGTATCTAGGAAAAAATGAAAACATAGCAAAACATTATAAAATCTTTACCTAGAGGCAATCAATAAGACATAAATAAAGGAAGAAATAATCTTTGTTCTAACATAGAGGGACTCAGTACCATTAAAACATGTTAATTGCCCTCAACTGATATCTAAATTTAATGTAATTGCAGTCAAAATCCCAACAAGGATTTTTAGGCTGAAAAAGCAGATTTTAAAGTTTATGAAAAGGAGTAAAAAGGACTAAAAATAGCAAAAACATTCTTTAAGAAAAAGATATAAGGGAATTTGTCTTAGCAAATGCCAAAACTGGATATAATTGCTGTCCATACGCTAAATTGTGTCTGACTCTTTGTGACCCCATGGATTGCAGCACACCAGACTTCCTTATCCTTCACTATCTCCTGGAGTTTGCTCAAACTCATGTCCATTAAGTCAGTAAGGCGACCCAAACACCTCATCCTCTGCCACCCTCTTCTCCTTTTGCCCTCAATGTTTCCCAGCATCAGGGTCTTTTCCAATGAATCAGCTCTTCACATTAAGTGACCAAAGTGTTGGAGCTTCTGCTTCAGCATCAGTTCTTCCAATGAATATTCAGGGTTGATTTCTTTCAGGATTGACTGATTTGATCTCCTTGCTGTCCAAAGGACTCTCAAGAGTCTTCTCCAACACCACAGTTTGAAAGCATCAATTCTTTGGTGCTCAGCCTTCTTTACATCTGCACATGACTCTCACACCCATACATGACTTCTATTAAAACTATAACTTTGACTATTGGGACTTTTGTCTGCAAAATGATGTCTCTGCTTTACAATACGCTGCCTGGGTTTGTCATAGCTTTCCTTCCAAAGAGCAAGTGTCTTTTAATTTCATGGCTACTGGTAACACTGAAGAAGCTGAAGTTGAACAGTTCTATGAAGACCTACAAGACGTTTTAGAACTAACACCCAAAAAGATGTCTTTTCCATTATAGGGGACTGGAATGCAAAAGTAGGAAGTCAAGAAAACCTGGAGTAGCAGGCAAATTTGGCCTTGGAATACGGAATGAAGCAGGGCAAAGACTAATAGAATTTGGTCAAGAGAACACACTGGTCATAGCAAACACCCTCTTCCAACAACACAAGAGAAGACTACACATGGACATCACCAGATGGTCAACACCGAAATCAGATTGATTATATTCTTTACAGCCAAAGATGGAGAAGCTCTATACAGTCAGCAAAAACAAGACCAGGAGCTGACTGTGGCTCAGATCATGAACTCCTTATTACCAAATTCAGGCTTAAATTGAGAAAGTAGGGAAAAGCACTAGACCATTCAGGTATGACCTAGATCAAATCCCTTATGATTGTACAGTGGAAGTGAGAAGGGACTTAATTTAGATCTCGTCCCTTAGATTTAAGGGACGAGATCTGATAGATAGAGTGCTTGATGAACTATGGATGGAGGTTCATGACACTGTACAAGAGTCAGGGATCAAGACCATCCCCATGAAAAGAAATGCAAAAAAACTAAAATGACTCTCTAGGAGGCCTTACAAATAGCTGTGAAAAGAAGAGAAGTGAAAAGCAAAGGACAAAAGGAAAGCTATTCCCATTTGAACGCAGAGTTCCAAAGAATAGCAAGGAGAGATAAGAAAGCCTTCCTCAGTGATCAGTGAAAAGAAATAGAGGAAAACAATAGAATGGGAAAGACTACAGATCTCTTTAAGAAAATTAGAGATACCAAGGGAACATTTCATGCAAAGATGGGCTCAGTAAAGGACAGAAATGGTATGGACCTAATAGAAGCAGAAGATATTAAGAAGAGGTGGCAAGAATACACAGAAGAACTGTACAAAAAAGATCTTCACAACCCAGATAATCACGATGATGTGATCCCTTACCTAGAGCCAGACATCCTGGAATGTGAAGTCCAGTGGGCCTTAGAAAGCATCACTATACACAAAGCTAGTGGAGGTGATAGAATTTCAGTTGAGCTATTTCAAATCCTGAAAGATGATACTGTGAAAGTGTTGCACTCAATATGCCAGCAAATTTGGAAAACTCAGTAGTGGCCACAGGACTGGAAAATGTCAGTTTTCATTCCAATCCCAAAGAAAGGCAATGCCAAAGAATGCTCAAACTACCACACAATTGCACTCATCTCACACGCTAGTAAAGTAATGCTCAAAATTCTCCAAGCCAGGCTTCAGCAATATGTGAACCATGAACTTCCAGATGTTCAAGTTGGTTTTAGAAAAGGCAGAGGAACCAGAGATCAAATTGCCAACATCCACTGGATCATTGAAAAAGCAAGAGAGTTCCAGAAAAACATCTATTTCTGCTTTCTTGACTATGCCAAAGCCTTTGACTGTATGGATCACAATAAACTGTGGAAAATTCTGAAAGAGATGGAATACCAGACCACCTGACTTGCCTCTTGAGAAACCTATATGCAGGTCAGGAAGCAACAGTTAGAACCGGACATGGAACAACAGACTGGTTCCAAATAGGAAAAGGGGTATGTCAAGGCTATAAATTGTCACCATTCTTTAACTTATATGCAGAGTACATCATGAGAAACGTTGGGCTGGATGAAGCACAAGCTGGAATCAAGATTGCCAGGAGAAATATCAATAACCTCAGATATGCAGATGACACCACCCTTAAGGCAGAAAGTGAAGAGGAACTAAAAAACCTCTTGATGAAAGTAAAAGAGGAGAGAGAGAAAGTTGGCTTAAAACTAAACATTCATAAAATGAAGATCATGGCATCTGGTCCCATCACTTCATGGGAAATAGATGGGGAAACAGTGGAAACAGTGTCAGGCTTTATTTTTGTGGGCTCCAAAATCACTGCAGATGGTGACTGCAGCCATAAAATTAAAGACAGTTACTCCTTGGAAGGAAAGTTATGACCTAGGTAGATAGCATATTAAAGAGCAGAGATATTACTTTGCCAACAAAGGTCCATCTAGTCAAGGCTATGGTTTTTCCTGTGGTCATGTATGGATGTGAAAGTTGGACTGTGAAGAAAGCTGAGTGCCAAGAATTGATGCTTTTGAACTGTGGTGCTGGAGAAGACTCTTGAGAGTCCTTTGGACTGCAAGGAGATCCAACCAGTCCATCCTAAAGGAGACCCGTCCTGGGTGTTCACTGGAAGGACTGATGCTGAGGCTGAAATTCCAATACTTTGGCCACCTCATATGAAGAGTTGACTCATTGGAAAAGACTCTGATGCTGGGAGGGATTGGGGGCAGGAGGAGAAGGGGACGCCAGAGGATGAGATGGCTGGATGGCATAACTGACTCAATGGACGTGAGTCTGAGTGAACTCTGGGAGCTGGTGATGGACAGGAAGGCCTGGCGTGCTGTGATTCATTGGGTCGCAAATAGTCGATCTGTACTGAACAGTCACCATCTGCAGTGATTTTAGAGCCCAAGAAAAGTAAATGTCACTGCTCCCACTTTTCCCACTTCTATTTGTCTTGAAGTGATAAAGCCACATATATAACAAAACTTAACACTGTACATAAGTGGCACTGCAGATGAATGGGAAAAGACAGATCATTCTATAAAACGTGCTGGGGAAATCGATTATTCATATGAAAACCAACAAAAAATGTGATCCTTCTTTATAGTATGTGAAAGTGAAAGTCACTCTGTTGTGTCTGACTCTTTGTGACCCCATGGACTATATAGTCCATGGAATTCTCCAGTATTCTGGCCTATATTCAGAAGTGGGCCTTTCTCTTCTGCAGGGGATCTTCCCAATCCAGGGATCGAATCCAGGTCTCCCACACTGCAGGTGCATTCTCTACTAGCTGAACCAAAAGGGTCGCCCAAGAATACTGGAGAGGGTAGCCTATCCCTTCTCCAGTGGATCTTCCTAACCCAGGAATTGAACTGGGGTCTCCTGTATTACAGACAGATTCTTTATCAACTGAGCTATGAGGGAAGCCCTATGAGGGAAGCTATGAGGGAAGCCTTTACAGCATAGAAACCATTAATGTTGGGTTTAAATATCTATATATGAAAAAAAAAGATGAAACTTTTAATTATTAAAAGGGATGTGTTTTTAAAAGTTTAAAATATAAATATAGGAACATATCTTTATACTGAGGTATTCTCAAACAAAATATATTTTGTTTTGTGTGTTCTCAAACAAAATGTAAAAAGGCAATACTCATAAAAGAAAAGACTGATAAACTTCATTTTGTAAAAACTGAGAACTTCTTTACACACATATAGGCTTCCAGGTGACGCTAGTGTTAAAGAACTTGCCTGCCAATGCGAGAGATGGAAGACATGCAGGTTCCATCCCTGGGTCAGGAAGATACTCTGGAGGAGGGCATGGCAACCCACTCTAGTTTTCTTGCTTAGAGAATTCCATGGATCGAGGAGCCTGGAGGGCTATGGTCTGTAGGGTCATAAAGAGTTGGACACGATTGAAGCTACTTAGTATGCACATATGCAACTGTCCAACTCATCATCCAAAATATAAAAATAACTTTAAAAATTAAATATAGATATATATGGTAACTGAAATGAGTGAAGGCCATAAAAAGGCATTTGTGGGGAAAGAAAATACAGGCATTTAATTAGTTTATATAAAGATGCTCAGTCTCATTAGCAATCAAAGAAAAAAAATATTTCCTTTTAAAATTATCTTGTGCCATAAAATATCCACCAGATCAGCAAAAGTTTAAAACTGACAATACAATGGAGTTGAGCAACAGGACCTTGAATATTAGGCTGGTTGGACTTTATGTTGATACAAAAGCCCTAGATGGTGTTATCATTGTCTTGCAAAGTTAAACTTGTATATATGTCTTGTAGTAAGTGTCCTCCCCTCTCCCCTCAGCCAACCCTGGAGGGGAACAGCAGCTCAGATAAACAGCCACCGTACATGCTGGTGGCTTTGTTAAGTATCTGCCAGACGCTTGCTCAACCTGTGTTTGGTTCAGGCCGGAAGTACCAAGGTGTCCATTCCCCACAGAGCAACCCTGAGCAAGAAGGGACAGGAAGTGGTAGATAAATAGCCCAGCATTCTTACCCCTTGGAGGGACAATTCTGATATAGGGTTTGTTTTTTTTTTAGTCTTTATTGAATTTGTTGCAATATTATTTCTGTTTTTATTTTTGCTTTTTGGCTGCAATGCACTTGGGATCTTAGCTTCCCAACCAGGTGTTGAATCCACACCAGTACGTTGGAAGGCAACGTCTTAACCATTGGGCCCCAGGGAAGTCCCCCTGAGATCGTTTAATTGTCTCTGGACTCTTCTTTTCCCTTCAGTAGTGGCCACTCATGAAAGCATCTCTTAACGGCATGCCTTCTCTCCTCCCATCTCCTCATCTCCCCACTGCCTGTCTGTGCCTCCTGGAATAATCACTCAGAAAGCCTCAGGCACTCAAACCCTTGTCTCAAGATCTAGAAACCAAACGAAAGCACCCTGTGAACTAGCAGACCCGCGCCTAGATAAACACCAGGCAAAAACGCTTACATGCCTGTACCGAGAGATAATTATAGCAGTCTAGCAGTATTGTGTGTGACGAGAAAGATGTCTAGTAACAGCTAAATGCCCATCAATGGAAGACTGGATAAATAAATTGTGCCATGGTCATTAATGAAGTACCATTCACAAGTGAAAATTAGTGGACTGTAGTCAAACTAACTGACCTCAATACATCTTGGAAACATCATGCTGAGTGAAAAAGATGCTGACAGTAAATACAGTAGTTTTATTAAACTCAAAGTAAATTGGACAATATACTGGCAAGGGGTACAAATATATGCAGTGAAATTTTAAAGGAAAGTGGAATGATAATAAACCAAAGTGCAGGTCTGCAGTCGCCTCTAAGAAGGAGGCAAGGGAGTGAGCTGAGGAAAGAGCCCCTGAAACCTACCAACAATTGCGTAGGTCATATTTCTTAGCTTGGGTGGTAAGTTCATGTATGGGTGCTTGCTTTAATATCATGTTTCATGGCTTATACATTTATTAATAAATCTAAAAAAAGTAACTGACATTTCTCACATAGAATGAAAACATCTATTAAATCTCATGTTTTATTTTGTGGAAAGCATGTGATACAATATAATACATTGATTAGTTGAGAGATAAAATCATTATACCCAAAGGCTTTATATATTTTCATGGATTTTCCAGTTCATGTTTTATATTCTGTGAAATCTGTAAGATTTATGAAGATTCGTTCAAAGGGAAAATCTACTTTAAACATTTCCACTGATTCCCTAGGTTTCTTTGAGTACAGTTTCAGTATGATAACTTGATTCTTCAAATTCTTAGCTGACATATCCCATAGATGTTTTAATAAGTGATAATATGTTCAAATTAGTGTTATATTAGTGATATATTTCTTAGTCCTACATGATTCCAATTTACCTTTGCTTGCAGAGTGAGATAACTTACATACACATGAAAGGTATACCTTTGTACTGAGTTTTTTTGGCTTACATGTATATGGTGTTAAAATAAATATTTATATACATTAGACAGACACAAATCTCTATTTGTTTATCATGGCTATAAATTACTGAGCCATATTTAGTGGCATAACTTTCTAAATATAAGCCAGTGTTTAAAAATTTTCACTTCTATATGATGAGAATAAAGTCCAATCCCATACCCAAAGCAAGTGGCTGAAGTTACAAGGTGATTATGTGGGAAGGATACAATAAAAAGAAGATACAGTAAAAGGAAAGACTATATTTGCTGTCTTCTTCTGAAATACCATTGCTGTTTATAACAAGCCATTCAGCAAACCAATGGAATAAATTAAAATACTTGTTTTGAAAGTGTGTATCTTATAATGATAAAAAGTTTACAAAATAAAAGGAGTCGTAACTACAAAGACAATCTACCTATATATTTCCTTGTTTCTCTAACTGGACGTACAAATGATAAATTTGAAATGATTCCATGTGGATTCTGGATTTGTAATTTTAATAGTTATGGCAGAACCAAGTTACTTAGGGAGCATGGGTACCCTACCCTGACTTTGTAGAAGGTAATCACTACAGACTTGTCCTAATTCCTATCAGGATGAGAGATGTATGCATGACCTGCAGTGGAAAAAAGAGATGCATGTCCACTTTGAGAAGTGCCCACGTGGGGCTAAAGATCCCACTGGCTGGATCAGAACGACTTTTCATTACTTCCTCTGATTTCAGACGTTCTTGAATTTTGTTTAAGAAAAAGAGAGGGAAGTTTTAGATTTAGTACTTATTCTCTACCATATTTATGACCCTTCAAAAGGATATTTTTGATGTTTGCTAAGAAAGACAAAACAAAGAAAGAAACATTTCTTTGATGTAGGAAAATCCTTTGTTTGACATGCCACTTCTGGGCTAATAAGTGCCAAAAAGTTTGGAAAATGGTGAGAAAGATGACTTCTATTATGTACTTTTATTATGTCAGGTAGTGTAAGACAATAACTAAATTCCTTTTCCCTTTTTAAAACTCTTTTATAAAAATCTGAATCCTGAAGCAACACAATATTAATAAAAATGACTCATATTCACATAGAGCTTTTATAATTTATTAGCAGTCCTTCTTACCTAGGGAGAAAGAAACCAACATTTATTATATGCTGACTACATGCAGTTCAGAAACATGGAGGTTTTATGCATTAAAAATTTACTCCTTGTGATATATTTAAGAGATGGATCTTATTTCTCCCATATTTCAGATGAAAAAACAGAGATATTTGAAGATGTGAATAGATTATCCAAAGTCACATTCAGAAAGAGTTGAAGCTCGGTTTCCAGTTCATTCTTTTGGATTGCCTCTATTCTGCATGGCCTGAGTCAGGAGGTAGCTATTAAGATACTCAGCATCTGTAACTTATAAAAGACAGCACTGCAGGGTTTTGTTGTCCAAGTCTCTGTATTTGGCATCAAAAGCACCCAAGACCTTGATTCCGTCCTTCCTATGCATGCCTACAGCAAAAGAATTCACAAAAATTACAACTGTGATTTTTAAGAAGGAAATGTCCTTTATTTTCAATTATTTTGCAGATGAAATTCCTGTCTCTTTGGGTAATGATGCTGACTCATAATATAGTTACTCCAACCAGCTAAAAGCCCATGGTGGTGGAAATAACCAGAGACTTGGCTCAAAAGAGAAAAAGCCAAAAGAAAGAGAAATAAATGGCCAGAGGCTATTACAAAAAGTGTTGTAGAATCTGAGACAAAAGGCATTCATAAAGTCCCTTTTAAAATAACAAATGAATGCTCATGCATTTAGAAAATAAAGTCAAGGCTTTGAGGTTTCAGAAACTGTGCTCCCATTTTGGTGGTGATTCTTTTTCAAACTCACAGTGCAGCTCATAGACTCTCAAACATTAATTAGGATGAGTTTTGAGAAAACTATACCCACTTACCCAACTGGTGTCCAAGCTACTTAATTTGCCACAGTTCAAATTCCTGTACAAAAGTAGAAAATGGGAAAAATATTCCTTTTTGTAAGACTTTACCACTAAAACAACTTTGAGAAATCCTGCCATGAACAATCTCTATTTGTTCCTGGAATGCACTTCATTTTCCCAGTTAGAAATGTTGAATCTTTTCTCTTTATCCACTTGGTTTTTCCTAATGCAGAAGTTTCTAAGAAGTAAATGGGTGGTGATTCTAAAAATATTTCCTTTCACATTTCCCTGAATTTAACCTCGGGGTACACAGGACTGCACTATTAGTCAAGTCCATGCAGTACTTAAATGTTATCTGTTCTGCCAAGTATGCACCAAGTTTTAAAAGAAACAACTAGTACATTTTTCATTGCTCATATGTTTGATGAACCATATATTGAGTGAAGAAGATGGAGTGGGATGAAATGATGAAAGACAGGAACCACAGAGGCTGAAAAGTGACCTAGAAATCTTAATTTTAGCAATCATAGCTATGGCTGAATTCAAGTTTACAGCAGCAGGGGAGAAATTACAGTGCAAATTACCATGCTAGGCCAGAGAAATTATTCTCTGCTGCATGGTTATTAAATGATAGATAAATAAATAACACTGTAGGACTGATTGACAAAATACAAGTGACCTAAAAGCTAAAAGGGGCACCATGCAAATAGTACTGTGTAATCACCAGGCATTTTAAAACTGAAATGAGATTTGTCACAGTAGAGAAATTTTAAAATGGTATCTGATCCAGCCATTGCTGAAGTCAATGAACAGGAGTCCTTAATCCCAAGGAATCTGCAACTCAAAAGGCCACGTGTTGGTGTTTATTTTAATTTTTGAGGAAGACTATTAAGAACCCATGGGGAGCAGAGGCATGTGCCAGAATTGTTTTTCAAATTGTTTATATTTCAGCAATTTTAAAGCATCTCCCCACACCCTAACATTTCAGCATCTGTGGGATCTGCAATATATAATGTGTCAAATGAATTTGCTGTACACTTTAAACTTATGCAATGTTCTCTGTCCAATGATGTCTTAGATTTGGTGAAACAGGATGGTAAAGACAATGTACCTGGGTTCATCTCTTCTCTTGCTGGTTAGAAGTATGGGCAAACTAGAAGACAAAGACACCAAAGAGTCCATGCATTGCACCCAGCATTCAACCTTTAGCTCTCTGACCCCAGACATACTCAGAATGCATTGACGTGACAAGCTGTGCTGTGAAGTGGACCGATGTTCACTTTTAAAAATGCCACTCCACTTGGTTGTGATCATAATCACTTGAAAAAGCATCCAGTTGATGCTGTTTGAGCAATTTGTTTCCTTTTTAAATTGGCCAAGTCCCAGTATTGACCAATAATCCTAGATCTTCTTCATAGAAGATATAGCTTTCGAACGAAACTAATGTACCTTTGACTTAGTTTATTGATGAACAAGTGTTTGGGTACTTGAAAGGTACAATATATCCTATCATCTCTGTTCTCACAAAGCTGAAATCAAATCAGGACACAAGACAGACTCATAAATATTCCGAATTGTACAGTATTTCCAAAAGTACAGTTAAGAAGTGATGGATTAAAGATTAGTCATCTGGGCTACAGAATAGGTATGTTTCATAAGGCAAAACATTTTTGGGACTTCTCCAGTGGTCCAGTGGTTAAGATTCTGTGTTTCTAATGCATGGAACAAGGGTTCAATCCCTGGTCAGGGAACTAAGGTGCCACATGCCATGTGGTGCAACCAACATTTTTTTTTTTTTAAATGAGGCAAAGTGTCTTAAATGGATTTTTCTGGGAGCCAAAAGCTTCACTTCTTTTTTTTTTTAATTTTAATTAATTTATTTATTTTAATTGGAGGCTAATTACAAAACCTTCACTTCTGATGAAAGTGTTGATGCTTAGGTCTTTGCCCCTCCAAAACCAATAGAAATATTTTATAAATTTGTTAAAATGCGGTGGCTTCAAAAGCTCAGAATTACAAGTTGTACAAACCATAATAAAATATTAACTTTGGATTTAAAAAAAACACAAATATTTGAAGGACAAGGCATGGGATACAACTATATCCTTTAATCTTCTTCATTAACTGCAGGATACAAATGATCTTGCATAGTCTAGTCTTGTTTTCTTGTCTCTGCTTCCCAAATACTAGCGCATTTGACAAGTGAGGCCATGTCTTTCTGGACTAAATGGTATGCCCAAGGTCATACAGGGGCCACAACTGCAGAGCAGGGTGAAAACCAAGGCAGGACTTCTGCCTTTTTGATTATTTACTACAATATCAAAAGCTAGAATCTAGAAATGCATTGTAAGCTTTATCCATATGCAAAAATGGAATCTTTGAGCAAACTGTGCATTTTCTCTTTTTGCTACTTCCTTTAGAATCAAGAAGAGATTTTAGTCATTTATAATTTTTGGCCTCACTTGAAATCCATTTTATCACTTTTTATTATTTGCCAACAAATTGTCTTCTCAACAAAATGTTTAAATGTGTATGATCAAGAAATTAAAGCTTATTATTAGTATCTACTTCTCCTTTTCTTCTGGAAAATGTTCACTTTGCTCCTGGGAACGACACAATTTGCTGCAAGTTCAGGAAACCCATAATGATGGATAATGCTTCTGAGCATAGCCCTGGAGCAGTGTCCTGCCCCTCGTGGTGTGAGTATCTGATATTTGACACACAGGTTGGATTGGGCATAATTTGGGCTTTGGAACCCTGAACTCAACTTTCTTATTTGATGTGAAAATCTAGACTTCTGAAAATTTTTTTTGAATCTGCCATTGAGAGAAAGTCTTCAGTTCAGTTCAGTCACTCAGTTGTGTCCCACTCTTTGTGACCCCAGGGACTTCAGCCCGCCAGGCCTCCCTGTCCATCACCAACTCCCAGAGTTTACTCAAACTCATGTCCACTGAGTTGGTGATGCCGTCCAACCATCTCATCCTCTGTCATCCCCTTCTCCTCCCACATTCAATCTTTCCCAGCATCAGGGTCTTTTCTAATGAGTCAGTTCTTCGCATCAGGTGGCCAAAATATCAGAGTTTCAGCTTCAACAAAGACTTAGTAAAACTTAAAAGCGAGTTGAAGGTTGTCTGCTTTTGCTTCTGTATTTGAATTCCGTTCCTCTTTGCTTTTTAATTACAGCATTCCTCCCAAATGCCAATGCTTTCATTCTTCCTGTGAATTAGTCCAGTCTTCTATTGATTTGCCAGGATCTCTCCCCATTTCAACGTCTAGCCATCCTTTCTCTTTATGTTATGGCTTTGCACTATGTCATTCTTTCAGAAGTTGTGCCCTGCCCCCTTCCCTCCTGTCTCATGCTCTTTTCCTGAGCCCCATCCAGACCCACAATGTCGCCTCTACAATCTTCTGGAGGGACAATGAGAAAATAGCTGGCTCTTTGGAGGGAAATGCTGTATAATATCCAATCCCTCTAGATATTCAGGCCTTCATCTTCCATGCTTCCACCAACATGTGCGACAATAGCATCTCTCAGTGGACCCGCTAGGGTGGTTGACAGGCACACAGTGCCTGCTAGAAGTCCATCTGCTGGCATCCCTTCAAAGGCGATTGGGCTTCCAGGAATAACGTTTGCCACTTTGGGAGTTAGCCCTACAGGCCGTTTGGGCCCAAACCCTTACCACTCTTCTTTCTCCTAAAGTTACAAACATACCCCCATATCAAATCTCCACTCCCCTTTATGGAACATCTGGTCTATTGCCTCTTACCAATTTGTTCCTAAGCCACTTACTAACTCCTACAACCAGGACCCTGCCCCCTTGTAGGCAACATCGCTTCACCCAGTCTATTATTAAAATACTCTCAATGCCCCTAACAAGAGCAGATAATCCACTCCTTTGTTGTTACTGGGTTTCTCTTCTGGCTCAACAGGTAAAGAGTTTGCCTGCAGTGTGGGAGAGCCGTGTTCGGTCCCTGGCTTGGGAAGATGTCCTGGAGAAGGAAAGGGCAACCCACTCCAGTATTCTTGCCTGGAGAATTCCATGGACAGAAGAGCCTGGTGGGCTACAGTCCATGGGGTCTCAAAGAGTCAGACACGACTGAGTGACTAACACTATCCTTTCTCTTGTTCTCTCTGAGTTCTGATTTCCTACTAGCTAAATGGGCAAAGCCATCAGCTGTAATGGGGCTTCCCATGTGGCTCAGTGGTGAAGAATTAACCTGCCAGTGCAGGAGACACAGGAGATGTGGGTTCAACCCCATATGTGGTGGACAAAGCCTGAAATACTTCTTCTCTGACCCTTTACAGAAAACTGATGACTCTCGTTGTTTACTTTTGTGGGTTATCCTTCCAATGTTCTTCTCTGGGCTTCCCAGGTGGCATTAGTGGTAAAGAATCCTCCTGGCAAAGCAGGAGATGCAAAAGGTGCGGGTCTGATTCCAGGGTCGGGAAGATCCCATGGAGAAGGGAATGGCAGCCCACGTCTGTATTTTTGCCTGGGAAATCCCATAGACAGAGGAGCCTGGTGAGCTACAGTCCACGAGGTCGCAAAGAGTCAGACACGACTGAGCTGCACAAGCATGAGACGCACTGAAATCAGAAGGCAATCTATTCAAAATGACAGAATGTTACTAGCTGCAAGTACTAACTGATACGAATGACAATATTTCTAGTACTGTGCAACTAAAAAAGCTAACAGAAATAAATGGAAAATAAAATGTATTCACAAATTAAGGAAGTAAAGCAAGATTTCATGGAAAATATAATATGCTGATAAAATATTATAACACTGAAAATATAATAATATTTATCTTTTATAGATAAAAATATAATACTGAAACTAATAACAATTTCAAATTTGGGGTTTGTCAAAGCAGTCTCATTGTTATCACATTTGATATTATAAATAGAATATTAAAAATCTGAACTGAAAAATAAAATATCACTTTAATCTGTTTTATAATGTGAGTTTCTATGTAACATTGTGGTTAGGAAAAAAAATCTTTCCTACCCAACAAAAAGGAGGAAAAGGGGAAAAGTTTGCTAATTACTTTCTAAATTCCATTCTCACCCTACAATTTTATCATTGTGAGTCTCTTAAACTACTCTGTTCATCTCACCTGTAAAATTGCAATAATAATAATACCTGCTCTTACAGAATTATGAGTATTAAATTAGATACTGTACGAGAAACTAAAAATTCCTCCAGATTTTTAGCTTATTATTACTAATCAAATCTATGGAAATGATAAGTAAAGTACAAAGTCCATGACATGATCAGACAACATGCAATTTTCTCCTTCCTCTACTAATGTTTATATACTGAGTTTTCTCTATATGACTTCCTAGAGTTTTGAATCCTGGCCCAAATAGTAGTGTAGCTCTAGTTACATGGTCGAATCACATTTGCTGTCAAAGGCTGTCTTTATAGACGTTCACGAGAAAGAATTATGCAGTTGTTAAGTTTTGGCAGAAGCACCACCGCTTTGCTAAAAGCTAAGCTCTTTCATATCATATATGTAGGGGAATGCTAAGAATATAATCATGGAATTCTGTCAAATGTTTATGAAATACAACTTCCGATTTCTATCCAGTCTCATTTTTTGGCTAATATCTGCAACCTCAAAACTCCTCTTATAAAAGTATGGGGATCAGATGTATCCACTCTATGATTTTTTTTTTAATGGTTCTAATGTATCTGCCAGAACATCTGTGCATATAGGAACTCATTTCCTATTTCTTTTTAGTTTCTTATGCAAAGGACCATGGTGATAGAACTTCTCCTTTTGGTTCATTAAAGTCTAAAGTTGAATTTCTAGAGGAAGAAAAGTCTGTAGGGACGGTCTTATTTTCAGTTCTCCAAGTCTATTAAAATCTCATACAAATACATGTGAGTTATTATCTTTGTACTATAAGTGGATGCTTTATATAACAACAAGAAAAATAACGAAACCCAGCACCAAAAGACGCTGACACCTGCTATCCAGCTTGAGAAAGTGCCCCACGTGGTGTTTGGTTATCGGCTACAGATGCTCAAATTAAGGGGCAGGTCTGTCATGGTAACATTCCACCTGGATCTGATTCTAGCCAAACACCATTTGGCTCTTCCTTCTTGCCCCAGGTTTTGAGGTATGTTTATCCTATGATGTCTAATGACAGGCAGCTTGGATCTTAATTGCTGGTGACATGTCAAGTATGAGAATGAGTGAGCAGTCTTCACTGAACTGTAACACTTAGAAGCCCACGAAACAATCTGTTTATAATGAAAGTATATATAACGGAACACAGTAACTGAATTTCTGACTACTTTGAGTTGCCTTCTTTTCAGAAAACTAGGTAGAAGAAATCCCACCACAAAGTGACATTTGTCACTGAATAAGAATACTGTAAACCATGAGGAGTCTCATGTCTGTTTTATACGACAAGTCTGCACTGACTTCAGAAGTCCAATATTTAAAGACATTCCTGAAAAGCATTTCATTACTGAACCCAGAACAGAAAAGAGGAGATTCTGAGAGCTGTTTGATATTTAGAAAAAGTGTCTACCCTTCATACACAAGACAAAATCAGCCATCATTCAGTTCAGTCACTCAATCATGTCTGACTCTGTGATGCCATGGACTGCAGCACACCAGGCCTCCCTGTCCATTACCAACTCCTGGAGCTTACTCAAACTCATGTCCATTGAGTCAGAGATGCCATCCAACCATCTCATCTTCTGTTGTCCCCTTCTCCCACCTTCAATCTTTTTCAGCATCAGGGTCTTTTCTTTCTAATGAGTTAGTTCTTCACATTAGGTGGCCAAAGTATTGGAGTTTCAGCTTCAGCATCAGTCCTTCCAATGAATATTCAGGACTGATTTTCTTTAGGATGGACTGGTTTGATCTCCTTGCAATTCATCATTACCAGGTCTTAACTCTGACATGTAATCCTATAAACCCTAATTTACCTAACATAGCAGTTGAGAAGGACACTCAGGTTAATATCAATTTTTTGTATCACTAATTTTTAGTTAAATAGATAATGAAAAGATACTTGAAACTACACTAGGTAAATTTTATTTTAGGGATTTTTTTTTTTCGGTTTTGTGATTTGAATGGCATATTTGGTTCTTTCAGGGTTTATTACAGGCATCATTATCATATAAAAAGTGTGTGAAAGTACCTATCATTAGGACTAGATAAATTTAATTCTAGAAGATTAAGTAACACTTATGTATATTTTCCACCACAGAAAACTGTTAGGAAAGGAAAATATGATAGAGTTCATTTGATATAGTTTTAAGCTTCCTGAAAGGCAGTCTCAGCTTTCATTGATGGGCAGTAGACACATATTCTCTACCCAAGGTTTAAATCTTATGTAAAACTCCTCTGAAAAATTGCCCACATGGCCTTTGTTGTAGCGATGGATGCTCCACCAACACAGAATATACTGCTCTCCAGTTTGGATAGTCTACTTATTCAAAACATGTTCTTAGTATTAAGAGGCTTTCTTACAAGGCTTATAAATATAACCTTTGCCTTTTTCTTCTCGTATTTCTATTCTAGCCTTCTTTATCCAAATATAATTGAAGAGTTTTTCTTTTTTTTTTTTAATAACTGCTAGCAGTTAGGTGGCTAAATAAGGGTAACAAGAAAATAGAAGGAGGGAAAATAAGATGAAGACTGTGGTCAAGGTTGTCAGAAAAAAGCAGGGCATGAGTCTTGTACACTTAGTACTGGAGCTGCAGTTGGGCTCTGAATTTCTGTGTTTCTGAATCCAACAGGAAAATTTGATCTAATACCTGATTCTTTGCATGCTTCAGACAAATAAAATTTTTGCTCAGAAACAGTGTAATTATTTAGGTACCAAGACCTGAGAAAATTCACCCATAAACATCACTCTGAAGCATCAAATATAAGCTTAAAGTAAATGGGAGGGGGGCAATTCTGGTTGCTACAGCATCATTAATGTCACCAACTGTGACCTTGAAGCTTAATGACTACTTTTTCCCTTCCTCTTTTATCTGCAGTTCCAGTAGAATGGTCTGAACTCAATAAATGCCACAGAGTGACTGGTCAGTCGCCAGGTCCCAATTCTACACTGAGCTCCAACTCAAATATAATTAGTGATTAAGAGGGTCAGGCAAGCACACTGGGTTTGTATGCTTACCAGAAAAGCTGTTGCTAAGCAGCTAGCTCTTAGCCTCCAAACATTATTGGAACACCAAAACAGGAAATATTGGTGACTTACAGACAAATGAATTTGTGACCCTTACTGATAGAGTTTAAGAAATAAAGTCACTTCACAGTTGTTCTTTATGGGTTGTCAGAAGAGGTAGATCAAAGGGCTATTTGTCTTTTGTTTTATAGTTATGAAAATCTTTAGATTTACAATTGTCAGAGTATCATCAAAGGAGGTGATCAATATATTCATTGCATTTGCATGTATTTGTTAAAAGCTTTAACTGATTAAATACAGACGTTTAAAATACATCACGATTTTTGCAAATCTCTTGGTTCTTGGCAAATCTCTTACTATTTTGTAAGCTTCAAGGAAATAGGTTGAACTTTTCTCAACTACTGAGAGACCTTAGATAGACGCAAAGGTTTCCAGCTACTCTACGTGGTCCTGCCCAGTAGCACGAGTACTAGAAGCACAGCTAAAAGTAAAGAGCTAGTCATAAATAAACCAACTTGGCCTGGAGTGAGAATGTCCTTGTCAGTCTGGAGAACACTGTATTATGGACCTAGCAATGATGTGGTAGTCAGCCTCAGAAGGGTCGTTAAGGGTTTTTGTAGTCCCCTTCCAATATTACTAGGGCTGATCTGTGTGACAAATATCATATGGATGAAGTAACAAAGAAATGGTTGGTCCCTTCTAAAAATAGATTATAAAATATTGCAGTTTCTCCCTTTGTCTGTCTCCCTGTCTCTCTCATCACTCACTCTGGAGAAACGAAGCTAATATACCATGAGCAGCCCAGTGGATAGTCCCACATAATAAGAAAATGAGGCCCTCTCTCTAACAATCTATAATTACTTTAGATCTACCGATAATCACATTTAATGAGTTTGAAAGCAGATCTTTCTACCTCAGTTGAATCATGGGGTAACAGTGGCCTTATAAGTGACCCTGAGTCAGGATACCCCAGCTGTTAGCGCAACCATTAAAATATCTATAGTAAAAAATACACTAAGAACACAATAGATTGATTAAAATGTTACCCTAAAAACATTCAAAATAAACAGAAAAAAGGTAGGAAAGAGGGAAACAGAATATACATTCCTCTCAAGTACACTTGGAATATTCACCATGGCAGAGTACATCCTAGGAGGGAAAAATATTTTAACCTGTAAAATAATTTAAATTCTAAAAGTAGGTTATCAGACCTTAAAAGAAAATTGAAATAAGTAAGAAAAAGATGACAGGAAACTCCCTAAACACTTATAAATTAAAAACTCATGTCTAAAGATCCATGAGTTAAATAGGAAGTTTTAATGGAAATTAGAAAGTAGCTACAGTTGAAATGAAAAATACTACACACCAAAATTTGTGTGATAAGGCTAAGGCAGTGATGAGAGGAAAATTCATAGAATTATTGCCTCTATTAAAAAAAAAGAGTCTTAAATCAATTATCTAAATTTCCATCTTAATAAAGCAGAAAAATAAGAGTAAACAAATCCAAAGCAAGTGGAAGGAAAGAGATGATAAAGATTACGACAGAAATTAATGAAACAAACACAAAACCAATCAAGAAAATCAAGAAAAATAAAAGTTGGTTCTTTGACTGGATCAATAAAATTGATGATAATGTTATTGATGAATTCTGATACTAACAAAGCAATAAGACACAAATCACCAAAACCAGGAGTGAAAGAAAGGATACCAAAACCCTTGGCAGCCATTAAAATGATAATAAGAAAATATCCCAAATCTGGGCACATAAAGTCACAAATTTAATGAAATAGACCAGTTCCTTGAAAACCATCAACTGTCAAAAGTCACCTAGGTTGAAAGATATACTCTGAGTAGTATTATAATTATTAAATAAATTGAGGTTCATTGTTGAAAAAATTTCCCAAAAAAGGAATTTCCAAATCTAGATGGTTTTACTGGTTGACTCTATCATTTAATAAAGAAATAAAACCAATTCTGAAATATTTTCAAGAAACTAGAAGAAGGAAGAAATATTTAATAATTTGTTCAAGACGACAGCATTATCCTGATAACAAATAATGCAAAAACATTACAGGAAAAAATAATTATGGCCCAGCATCGTCATGGACATAGATACAAATATTATTAACAAAATTTTAGCTAAGTGAGTTCAGCATCATAATTAATGAGATTCATCACAGAGAAGCAGAAGTGGTTTAATACTTGAAAAATCAATCAATGTTATTCACCATAGCCTAAAAAACCAAAATCTCCTGAGTTTATCAATTGATAGTGGAAAAGACATTTAACAAAATTCAACTCTATTCATTATTTTTAAAAAAATTTAGCAAACCAGGAATAGAAGGGAAATCCCTCAACCAGATAATGGGCGTTTACTAAAACCCACAGCTATCTTTATACTTCCCAGTGAAATCCTGAAAAATTTTCTCCTATAGTCAGGAATAAGATAAGGATGTACATTCTCACAACTTCTGTTAAACACTGTAGTTAAAGTTCAAGAAAGTGCAGTAAGACAGGAACAAGGAATAAAAGGCATCCAGAATGAAGTACATTAAATAAAATAGCCCTATTCAGAGACATTACTTTGCCAACAAAGGTCCGTCTAGTCAAAGCTATGGTTTTTCCTGTAGTCATATACAGATGTGAGAGTTGGACTTTAAAGAAAGCTGAGCGCCGAAGAATTGATGCTATTGAACTGTGGTTTTGGAGAAGACTCTTGAGAGTCCCTTGGACTGCAAGGAGATCCAACCAGTCCATCCTAAAGGAGACCAGTCCTGGGTGTTCATTGGAGGGACTGATGTTGAAGCTGAAACTCCAATCCTTTGGCCACCTGATGCGAAGAGCTGACTCATTTGAAAAGACCCTGATGCTGGGAAAGATTGAAGGCAGGAGGAGAAGGGGACGGCAGAGGATGAGATGGCTGGATGGCATCACCGACTCAATGGACATGAGTTTGGGTAAACTCTGGGAGTTGGTGATGGACAGGGAGGCCTGGTGTGCTGCAGTCCATGGGGTCGCAAAGAGTCGGACACGACTGAGCGACTGAACTGAACTGAACTGAACTGAAGCTGTGGACATTCCCAGTGTCTTCCCTGCTGGCAGAAGGACAGTGACAGGCTGAGTGCAGCTGATAGAATGGAGTCAAGTCTTAGGCAAAGCCAGGCATGTGCCTGACAAGGCAGCTGATGTGAAGCAGGCAGGCTCCCACCTGGGATAGACTGCCTCTGCAGGCCACCAAGAACTACCATGGAGACAGGATGCACTCAGATTGGCCTGAAGGCAGATCTGATCAAAATCAGCAGGCTTGGGCCATTCACTTTAAAATTAGGAATCACCCTTAGGAATGTCCCACATACCTAACCTATCCATGGGGAAGGAATGGAAAGATAGCCTAAAGCTTTTACAAGGACATTTGCATTTTTATAAATAGCTAATAAAATGAGAGCAAGTCTCAATTATATTATTAGGTGAAGGAAAAAGTTTCCAAACAGTATGGTCAGCATTATTTAATAACAAAAAAAGAAACATATTTTTATATAAAGTGCATAACTCAGAGGCACACCTTTGTATATAAAATATATACTATTTGGCCATTAAGGCCATTACAACTAATGAGACAGTCTTTTGGCACTGGCCTGATTTTCCGTAAAAGCTTTCCAGTGTTTGAAAGATACTGTTCTAAATGAATCACTTCCTATTTTAAAAAATTGTGCGAACTTATATATAATATGAAATATAACGCTAATATAGTTATTAGGTATGTGTGCATTCAAATGTAGGAAAAACAAGAACTATTTTTATTCTAAATTAACTTTTTAGTGAAATTATAAAGATGGCCAGAGGAAATTGAGTTTTTAAAAATTAATTGTTTTAAAAATACAAAGTTTACCATCTTAATTATTAAGTGCCCAGTTCAGTGGTATTAAGCACATTCACACTGTTGCACAGCCATCGCCACCATGGTGGTGGTTTAGTCGCTAAGTTGTGTCAGACTCTTGCAACCGCATGGACTCTAGCCCGCCAGGCTCTTCTGTCCGTGGGATTCTCCAGGCAAGAATACTGGAGTGGGTTGCCATTTCCTCCTCCAGGGGGTCTTCCCAACCTAGGAATCGAACCCGGGTCTCCTGCCTTGCAGGCAGATTCTTTACCGACTGAGCTACAAGGGAAGATCCCCATCACTTCCTCATCTTGCCAAACTGAAACTGTGTCCCCATTAAACACCAGCTCCCCATCCCTCACCCCTCTCCCCTACCCCTCACCCCCACCGTCCTACTTTCTGTCTCTATGAATCTGAGTGCTCTTGGGACCCCATGCGTGAAATCACACAGTATTTGTTCTGCTGTGACTGGCTTGTTTCACTGAGCAGAGTGTCTGCAAGGTTCATTTATGTTGTGGCATGTCAGGGGTTCCTTCCTTTTTAAAGCTGATTAATATTCCAGGTGTCCTTACTTGGCAAGATTAAAAGTTAGTCAGTTGCCCAAATGCTTCTGAAATGGCCCTGGCCTGTGAAACGCACATCTGGCCACCACTGGACCTCAAGGGAAATGCAGAGTCTGCTTGTGTGGCAGCCTCTCAACTCTCAGCCAGTTGCATGGCGAGTCACGTTTACTCATCCTTCCTAGAAACCACCCACATACCTCCATGCACCTCTCCTTCATTCTTACTCTTCTCCCCAAAAAAGTTAAAGGGGTAAAAGAGAAAAAAAATTTTTTAATAATTTGTAAAAATACTTCCCTTACCAAATCTAAATATGCACATTCATCATTTCTATTAAGACAAAAGCATATAAATCAAATGTTAGCATTGACTCTCTTGCTCTGATAAAATGAGAAGTAAACTTTATCTTCTTTGTGCTTTTCTATGTTACCAAAATTCCTTTGGGAAGTAAATATAACTTCTGAAAAATTTATTAAAATTACCACTGAATAGAAAAATATTTATGCCATAATACCCTTATTGTAGAAAACCTCTCTATCAAGAATCATTTATTTTACAAGTTCCATCCTGCATATATTCTCATCTCATTTTTAAATTTTTATTGAGTAAACCTAAACTCCTAAAATATCAAAGGGATTACAGAATGTTAGATGAAATTTTTTTCAAACTTATGAATAGAGTAGAAATGTCTTCCTAACATTTAAGAAAATCACTTTTATTTTTCTATTCTCTCACTGATACAACATTCCAGTTATTTGTTGTTCACAGTTACACATAGTCAGGACATGCTTAGCTAGGATTTTATAATGATCAATCCCCAATCTCAATAGCTTAAAAAAATACAAGTGGATTTCTCACTCATGCTATGGATATTCTATATTCGTATAAATGGTCTCCTGGATCTCTGCTCGAACTTATCTCTACTCAGAAACCCAGGCTGGAGGAGTCTTCTTCTCTGTGCTTCCACATTTTCTGGGAAAAAGAAGTATGATGAATCACATTTTTAGATTTTAAATGCTCCCCGACATAGTGACATGTCCCTTCCTTTCACATTTCATGAGCCAAAGGAAGTCCAATGACCATACCTCACCACAAAGGTGTGGAAAAATAAAATTCTACCATTTGCTCTGATGTGCCATAAAGTTTGATGAACAGAATGAATATCAGCCATAGAATCAGTTGTGTCTCTTTGCGACCCCATGAATCACAGCATGCCAGGCCTTCCTGTCCATCACCAGCTTCCAGAGTTTACTCAAACTCATGTCCATTGAGTCAGTGATGCCATCCAGCCATCTCATCCTCTGTTGTCCCCTTCTCCTCCTTCCCCCAATCCCTCCCAGCATCAGAGTCTTTTCCAATGAGTCAACTCTTCGCATGAGGTGGCCAAAGTATTGGAGTTTCAGCTTTAGCATCAGTCCTTCCAATGAACACCCAGGACTGATCTCCTTTAGAATGGACTGGTTGGATCTCCTTGCAGTCCAAGGGACTCTCAAGAGTCTTCTCCAACACCACAGTTCAAAAGCATCAATTCTTCGGCGCTCAGCCTTCTTCACAGTCCAAATCTCACATCCATACATGACCACTGGAAAAACCATAGCCTTGACTAGATGGACCTTCGTTGGCAAAGGAATGTCTCTGTTTTTGAATATGCTATCTAGGTTGGTCATAACTTTCAGATACTAGCCACTACCAATTAAAGGTAGAAAAATGGTAGAAAAAAATATTTTTATTAGGCTTAACCAAAGTACTGCCATTATTAACATTTTAAAGAGCATTTTTATGTATCTGATTTTTTTTTCTTTAAATTTAGCTATAGTTACTCTGTTGTTGTTTAGTCACTCAGTCATGTTCAACTCTTTGCGACCCCATGAATTGCAGTACACCAGGCTTCCCTGTCTTTCACAATCTCCTGGAGTTTGCTCAAACTCATGTCCACTGAGTCGTTGATGTCATCCAATTATCTTGTCCTCTGTTGTCCCCTTCACTCTTTCCCAGCATCAGGGTCTTCTTCAATGGGTCAGATCTTTGCACCAGGTAGCCAAAGTATTGGAGCTTCAGCTTCAACATCAGTCCCTCCAATGAATATTCAGGACTGATTTCCTTTAGGATGGACTGGTTGGATCTCCTTGCAGGCCAAGGGACTCTCAAGAGTCTTCTCCAACACCACAGTTTCAAAATATAAGTTCTGTGCTCAGTCTTCTTTGTCATCCAACTTTCACATCTGTGCATGACTACTGGAAAAATCATATCTTTGACTATATGGACCTTCATCAACAAAGTCATGTCTCTGCTTTTTAATACCCTGTCTGGGTTTGCCATGGTTTTTCTTCCAAGGAGCAAGTGGTTATTCACTTTACCAGAATATTTTTCAACGGCTACTAAGAGCTGTGGACTTTGCTGGGCACAGACAATGTCAATCCTTTGAACTCTTGGGATCAATGCTAACTAATATTTAAGCATCATCAGTAAGATTTAATCTAAATCTGCCTGGAAATCTGCATACATTTGTTTCCGGGTTACTTGATTATAGAGGCCACACCTGGTGAATATGGAATACGAGCACAGCACATTGAGGTTTATCATTGGTACTTGCCTCAGAAAATTAAAATTCAGAAACAATATTTATGAAAATGTGTGTGCTCACAGAAGTTAAGAAGCTATGGTTTTTGACCTTGAGAGTACATTCTATCTTTTCATAAAATATTGATGGTAAGTTATTATGCATTCCTTCCTTCCTGCCCACCCCACCTCTCACCACCATTTTAGAATCTCCCTTTCTATACATCGTCCTTGTGGTCACACCTGGCTGTCTCTGGAGAAAAGACCTCTTGTTTCAGATGTGAAGAAGCTGTTTTCTAATCCCCAAGGACTTAGCAAAGATCAGAGCTCTTTACTTACATCTAAAAAATAGATGTGCTGCATATTCACTAACATCAGAGCCCAAGGGGTTCAAGTTTTTGAGAGCTGATACTATGGCCGTGCACAGCCGGCATATTTTAGGTTTAATTTAACCACTTCTGAACATGTTCCATGATCCAGTTTTGAAATCAATCATTAAAATAACAGCTAAATCCTGGCATTTGGGGGATAATTTTTCTTTTAAAAAAGGATCATCCAGTGAATTAAAAAAAGATATAATGGGGAATAATGTGTATCTAATTATTGATGTACTATAGAAATTAGCTTTTATATTGCAATTTATATTGCAATTACCTTCTTTGTGTTATAAAGCAGAACAATACAGAAGAAGAACTTCTTTATTAATGCCTAATAGCATGGTAATTTAAAATATTCAAGTTTCTTTAATAAAGTAGTGTAAGAAATGTTACTTAATTTGACAAGATTAATTATACAATTAATTTAAGACTGCTCTCAATTAAATTAGTAAAAATTCTTAAGCTTACTGCTTTTGAAAAGAGTGCAGGAACCTAGCATGAAGTGAGATACCTATTAAACATGATATTAATTAGACTGTGATGGAATAATGCATGTTTTTATAATATAAAGGGCATTGTCAGAAAGTTAGTAAAGAAGCATTGTTTCATTTTAATAATAATGATAGCCCAGCACCCAAATAATTTAGAAGAGTCTCCAAGATCACTGGAAAATACAGTGGCTTGGGACAGGAATGATGCTCAGAGTACTCAAGACAGCAGAGCACTCAAACTCCTGTCCTGGTGGTCTTGACTCCACATATTTTGGGGTTCTGTCCAGACAGAAGTTTTACTAAGGAAGATAACAGACCATCAACATACCTTCAGGGTAAATTCACCATGGTCCAGGGGCTAAACCTCAGCTTCTCAGGTCCAAGACTTAAGCTTGTCAGTGTCCCAGAGTTATGAGATCCAAGTCAACTGAGAAATATTAACTAAAGTCATAATTCATTGCAGTATAATCACAAAATCTTCATTTATATATTTATGATGGAAAAATCTAGTTTTAGGAGACCAGAAGGCCCATTTCTTACATAAATAAGCATGTATTTATAATAAATGCTTTCATGATATCAGAGTATCTGAAAATCCTTTCAGTGATGTCAAGGTTTTTTGGTGTACAAAGAAGTATTGAGTGTAAATCAACCAGACTACGGCAGAGTCAACCGCATCATTCCTAGTCCACCATATAGAACCCCTCTCTAGTGACTAGAATGTTCCTGTTGCTCAGATTTTCTACATATCTCTCTCTGCATCCCCAAATCCTCTACTATCTCCTTGAGGCTAGATTCTGGCTGAAGGACAAAAGGATGGAGGTTAAGGTACTGATTATAGTGTTTGATTGGCCATAGTGTACAAGCTGAGTAGGAAAAGGAGCTAACAAACTGGGAGAAACCCCACCGATCTGTGTACAATTAAGTCTTGTTCTGGGCTGAGAATCATTCTGAAAATGTCATGTAACTTTTCATGCTTTGCATGACCAATGTTGATTTTCTCAATTCAACTCATACTTCTAGGGTAACAAGACTTACCTAGCGTATTGAACCTAATGGTTCTCTCAGTTGAGGCTGGGGTTGATGTTAGGGGAGAGCAAGGTCTACATTAGCTATTACAGAGGGAGGAGGAACTCTTTCCCTTGGATTGATGCAGGACTGCATCAGAACTGCAGCTTGGGAGGAGAGGACCATCTGGAGGCAGCCCCTCCTTCTCCTAAATTTCAATTCTCCTTTGACCTTAAGTAGGGAAGCTATTGAACAGTGCACAAAGTACATCCAGAGAGATAACTTTTCCTAAACTCTTCATTTTCAGATGAGAAAAGAAAGTCCATATAAGTTAAGCTGGTACAATTAGTGGTAGAATTGAAAGTCAAGTCTAGTTTTTTTATTTTGACACTCAATCCAGTGTATTTTATATTGCATGCATACATGATAAGTCGCTTCAGTCATGGACGACTCTTTGCGAGTCTATGGACTGCCTTCTGTCCATGAGATTCTCCAGGCAAGAATACTGGAATGGGTTGCATGCCCTCCCCCAGTGGTTCTTCCTGACCCAGGGATCAAAGCCTAGTGTCTTATGCATTGGCAGATGGGTTCTTTAACACTAGTGCCCCCTGAGAAGCCCATATTTTTAATTACACTTTGTCATTAGATAAATATTGCAAAGATGTACACAGTATAGTGTTGCCTAAGCGTTAGTCGCCCAGTCAGGTCTGACTCTTTGTGACCCCATGGTCTGTAGCCCACCAGGCTCCTCTGTCCGTGGGATTTCCATATAAACAGAAAATCTCCCAAATTGCAAAACTCCTGAAAAATGTGCTTTTAATTAATCTAATGCATACTCATTGAATAGTTGTCCCAGAGTGATGGTCATTATGGAAACAATACCTTGCATTTATTGAGTCTTTACCATGCGTCTGGCATCATTCTAAAGAAAGATTTCCTGTTGACTTCCACTATGAAACGGGAGTTCTCTTTTCTCCAAAATGAGTGATGGCTCTAAGACACTTGAATTAAAATTCTTAACAGAGTAGAAGAGCATCGTGTTAGTATTCACAGTCTACATGCATTTAACTCTTCTATCCAGCCACTTCACAGGTATTTAAAAGTGAACTGATTAAAATGCACCACACATGCATTAAAATTTCCATCTTACAGAGAGTTCTTGCTGACTCCATCTGAGCAGAATGCTTAAGTAAAAACAATATAATCATTCTTAATTAGAATTTAATGGAAAATAATAAAGCTCCTTTAAATAGAATTGCTCTGCTATCTTTCTGTCTGTCCATCTCTGGAAATGTTTGTTAAATGTCATCAGTATTCTACATGTCCACACATACACACTCACACAGATACACACATACTCACTTCTGCTCAAATCAGTCATGATCTTCTCAGGTCTCCAGTGGGCAGTCCTTTCTGAGAATAATGGGTTACCTACAGAGACATTAAGTATTTAGCGGCAACCCACCAAGCTACTGCTGCCTGGGGACGTTTAGTGGAGTTAAACAGGAAGTGCCGTGGTGTTACACAAGTGCCCAATTAGTTTTCAGGAAAGACTCTTACGCAGGAAGTTATTCCTTCTACCAAAATCCATGTGAATAGTCTGACATTGCCACAAGGTAGAGAAGGGTACTGCTTATCTAGGATCATGTAGCCCCCAAGTGAAGGAGAAACTGGTGTCTATATCAGGCTCAATGTATAGCTCTCATAATTTAATATGCATATTTATTGTGTGCATAATAGGAGTCTTATATTTACTTTTAATTCCTGTAATACACAATCAATGGGTGGTTATTCCAAAGTAGTGGTAATTATGGAGAAAACAGTATGCATTTCCTTACTGTGTGCCTGGCCCCATCACTCTAAACATATTTGCGTATTTCATTTCATTTCCACAAGGATCTTATATGATAGGTACTAGGATTATCTCCATGTTATAGATGAGGAAATCCTCCAGAAGTTAAGTAATGTGCTCCAGATCCTATAAATAAAAAGTGATGGAACCAGTTTCAAATCCAGAATAACCTAACCCAGATCCTATACTCTTGATCACTACACAAAATGTTAGCAGAAAGCCACTCACAGACCCAAGCAGAAAACACAAATGCCTTTAATATTAGGAAATGTTAGGAGAACCTATTTGGGTGCAGATAGTTGCGCAGGGCAGGGCATCCCAGAGGTATACTCCCAGATTCAGGAGCAAGCTCCTTTCACCTGTAAGTTTCCACAAGGAATCCACAAGGTGAATGATCTCTTCTGCTCTTCAAGCTCTAGGATCTTCAAACCCAGCGGCCAATGGGCAAGTAGTCTTTTGGAGATTCTGACAAATAGCTTGGCTATTCACAAGGTACAATTAGTTGGTAACAACTCCAGCATATTTCTGAGATTTGTCAAAGCTTGATTTCACAGATGAAGTATCCTCCTAGAGTTCTAGGATTTGGGACCCGTGAGGTCAGTTCCTGGGTCCTACAACAAGTAAATTGTGATACAAGTCAAACTATGATATGATACAGTTGACTAGACCAATTTACTTGTCCAGAAACTTATTTCCACACATAAACCTAAACATCTGCATTGTTCAAAACTGGACCGAATCAAAATAACAAATGATTACATCCCACTCTTTCGAACTTGTCCCAAAATTGTTATCTCAAGAATGTCAAGTTTGAGAATACTAACAGTTTAGAAAATGTACCTAAACACTTACCTCTTAACCTATCACAATACTTCTAGGTATCTACTTCAAATATCTTCAGTAGCAACATCAGTGATCGACAGGAGATGCAGTTCCTGGTTATAGCTAGTCTACTGCTCAGATAATCTGAATAAAGAACTCCTTATTATCTTACTTAACAGTGGTCTTATAGTTCTCCCTGTTTCAAAATGATTCTCTCGCATGCCTCTCCTTTTCTGAGTAAAAGGTCAAGTTACCTTTAAGGCCACATTTCCCATTTAATTTACTGCTGGCTCTTCTCCCTTATTTGTTTCCTCATGTATAGCTGAAGGCAAGATTTCATACTTTTATGTTTTCATGTTAATCAATAGGAATCATGAAATTTCCTCAAGAAACCACCACTGCTACATGGTAGGCATCGTTGATCTTAATAATTTTAATAGAGAGCTTTAGTTGTTCTGAGCAACTTATTATTGGCCAAGAAATGATAGTTTGTAAATTGAGGGGCAGGAAGCCAGGTTAGTTTAGATAAGACCAGATCATAGTTTACTTCAGTAATGACAATCTGTTCTACTAACAGTCCCTTAGTAAGAACTCTGAGAATTGCTGAAAGTTATCATACACCTAATAGTTGTCATTCTTAAGAATTCCTAGTGAGATATCTTATGCCAAGAAGGAAATACTATAATCTATATTGCTTCTTTTTTTTTTTAAAGCAAGGGAAAGAGAACCCAAAGAATTATTGGCTAATAATTTCTCGACTGAAAAGACTGTATAATTAATCATCCACAAATCAATTTTAAAACACCTACAGAAGAACAGGTCACTGGCATTGTTATGAACTGGTCTAGACTGATCTAATTGCCTTCTGTGACAGAATGGCAGGGCTCCTGGACTGAAAAGAAATAATGTACATAATCTGTCTTAACTTCAGCAAGGTGTAGATCCTGGCTCCTATGACACACTCATTAATAATCTCGGCATGATATTCACCATCGACGTTCTCCTCGCTGTTCCTCAGCACGGATTTCTGTCGGTCCCTGTGGCTCCTCTAGGTGGACTGGTCCTATGTTCATGAGGCCAGACGTCGGATCCTAAAAGGCCAAGCTGTGACCTCTGCAGGGAGGTCCTGTTGTGTCTCTCTTTGTCAATGACATTTTACACTTCCTTCCAAGCTTCGATACAAAAGTCAACAAGTCTCCTCGTTCTGAATCATCCGTTCTTTCCCGTGTGCTCCTCCAGCTTTGTTTAGACTTCTCTCTGCAATTAGAGACCCACATGCTCTTCACTGTTTAAAAATCATGCCATCTGTAGAGAGATAATTAATGTGTCAGTTTTGGTTACTGGCTCTGTATTGGTTGATGAATTCTGTGGATATGGCTTAATGAGAAGACTCCAAGATATTTTAGATGGTGTAGAAGCAAATTAACAAGAGATGAAAACATATATAACATTACATTGAGTTAAATATATATATCAACTAGAGGCAGCATAGATTTATAACAGTTAAAAATATAGATTCTGTAATCTACTTCTCTGAGTTTGAACCCTTATCCTACTGGACTAGCTGTGTGTTTCAGAATAACTTACCTAACCTCTCTGTACTACAGACTCCTGATCTACCCCCTGTTTTCATTGGCATGCCTTTCTTTTGTTTACTGCACAAGCTCCTTGAATAGGTACTATGTCAGTTTCAGCCAAAGAATTTTGAGTGAACAAATACCTGGATAGATAAATGAACAAAAGATAACTATAAGCATCAGTCTTACCTGGCCCACACCATTATAAAACATTTAAATTGGTTGAGTTTGACGTCCTTCTACTACATTTTCACATAATCAAGGTTTATGCATTAATATTGGAAATTAAAATTGTTGTAAAATTATTTCAATACATTTTATTCTAGGTTTATTGAGATACAATTGACACACAACACTGTAAATTTAAGGTGTACAGCATAATAATTTGACTTACATACATCATGAAATGATTGCCACAAGTTTAGTGAATACCCAACATCTCATTTAGACACAAAATAAAAGAAAAAATATATTTTTCTTTGTGCTGAGATAACCATCGTTTGAAGAAACTTTTAGAAAACTTTTCCCCTAAGTTTGAACCTGCTCTTGTAATGTGCAGCCAATTCTCAGTGAGGTTATAGGGCCACACAGAGCCAAGACACAAACCCCCAAGGGAAATCTGGTTTGGCTTTTTCTATCCATTTACAATTAAAAGCAGTTTTCACTGAGAAAGCTGTCCTAGTAATGCCTATTTTTAAGCCTCTCTCTCTCTTTTTTTTTTCTTTCTGGTAGGCAAGACCCACTGCCTTAACAAATGTGAACCTTATCTGGCAGCTGGTTACTCAGTGGCTTACAGTGCGGTGCTAATAAATGTGAACCAAAGTTCGCTCCTGTAGGATGGAAATTAAGAAGCCTAGGGAGGATAAAGGAGCCATCTTTGTGGCTCTTCTGTCCCTATAGGTTACAAACTTGTAGGAGATTTTGACTTTGTACACCCTACTGCCCTGCCCTGATGGGAAGGAACAACTATTTGTAAGAACAAGATCCTCTTACACAGTAGAATATGACTCCATCCAGTTAGCATTAGGGCCTCTGCTCCCAGGAATGGGACCATCGTGATGTTAGGAAGGTCCAGAGAGCAGGGGTGTCACCGTCTGGGTTGGTCACCTTTCCTCTTCTCTCTCACCTTGCTTCTCAGGTGGCTTAGTAGTAAAGAATCTGCCTGCCAATGCAGGAGATGCTGAAGACGTGGGTTTGATCCCTGAGTCGGGAAGATAACCCTGGAGAAAGAAATGGCAACCCGCTCCAGTATTCTTGCAGGGAAAATCCCATGGACACAGGAGCCTGATGGGCTACAGTCCACGGGGTTGCAAAGAGTTGGAAACAATTGAGCCCACCTTGCTCAGGAATGTGACTCTGCTTAGGGGAACTCTACAAGTAGCTGAGGATGAAGAAAAATGAAAATTTAAAGGAGTCATGGTCAGGGGCTTAGAGTTACCTAGACTGACTAGAGGGTCTGTGGTAAGGTCTTAGATCAAAGCAGAAGGAGCAGCAGGAGGCAATTCTGGCACAGACAGGATTTGGGTGGAATCACTAAGCTAGAATCAGGAAGGGTAGAGACAGAGGGGCTGAGAAGATTCTGGGATTCTCTTCAAGGGCTGGAGGGTAAGAGCCTCAGCCTTGCAGGAAGAGGCTGACCCCAAAGATCTTAAGTATTCACATGCCCACCCAACACGCCTCGGGACTGAGTACAGGGCTTTTTAACATTATCAAAGACATTCCTTTTTAATTTTAAAAGCAAATCAATGAGATAGAGGAAAACCTTCCCAAATATGTTAGCAGGAAGCAGAATATGTGAAATTCTGGTGAATCTGGCCTTTTAACTACAACTTAATACAGTAATGAGAATGCCAAGTGTACAAAAGCACCCTACGGTAGGCTTTAGGCTGCCCAATGGGTCACCTACACTCTGCTACTCAAGCAGAACAGATTTGCTGCTGTTTAGCATTGGTGATGCACAAACAAGGTTGGAGGTGTGGGAGCATTTCAGATACACTCCACTCTCTCCATTTAGCGTCCTTCATGGGATCCCGTAAAACCAGGGAGATTCACCAGGAGACAAGGGGGGAAATAAAAGAATAACTTTCAAAACTGCAACAATTTTAAAGCACTCACCTAAGAGTAGGAAGCAGAGTGCAATGTCAACTATCCATTGATCCACCAGGGAAGCCCCACATTTGCATACACACACACACACACACACACACACGTGTGCCAGTAAACTTGGAAAACTCAGCAGTGGCCACAGGACTGGAAAATGTCAGTTTTCATTCCAATCCCAAAGAAAGGCAATGCCAAAGAATGCTCAAACTACTGCACAATTGCACTCATCTCACACGCTAGCAGAGTAATGCAAAATTCTCCAAGCCAGGCTTCAGCAAATGTGAACCATGAACTTCCAAATGTTCAAGCTGGGTTTAGAAAAGGCAGAGGAACCAGAGATCAAACTACCAACATCCACTGGATCATGGAAAAAGCAAGAGAGTTCCAGAAAAACATCTATGTTTTTTTATCAAGTTATGCTTTCTTGACTATGCCAAAGCCTTTGACTGTGTGGATCACAATAAACTGTGGAAAATTCTGCAAGAGATGGGACTACCAGACCACCTGACCTGCCTCTTGAGAAACTTGTATGCAGGTCAGGAAGCAACAGTTAGAACTGGACATGGAACAACAGACTGGTTCCAAATAGGAAAAGGAGTACGTCAAGGCTGTATATTGTCGCCCTGCTTATTTAACGTCTATGCAGAGTGCATCATGAGAAACCCTGGGCTGGAAGAAGCACAAGCTGGAATCAAGATTGCTGGGAGAAATATCAATAACCTCAGATATGCAGATGACACCACTCTTGCAGCAGAAAGTGAAGATGAACTAAAAAGCCTCTTGATGAAAGTGAAAGAGGAGAGTGAAAAAGTTGGCTTAAAGCTCAACATTCAGTAAACTAAGATCATGGCATCTGGTCCCATCACTTCATGGCAAATAGATGGGGAAATAGTGGAAACAGCATCAGACTTTATTTTTTTGGGCTCCAAAATCACTGCAGATGGTGACTGCAGCCATGAAATTAAAAGACACTACTCCTTGGAAGGAAAGTTATGACCAACCTAGATAGCATAATTTGCCAGCAAAGGTCCACCTAGTCAAGGCTATGGTTTTTCCTGTGGTCATGTATGGATGTGAGAGTTGCACTGTGAAGAAAGCTGAGCACCAAAGAATTGATGCTTTTGAACTGTGGTGTTGGAGAAGACTCTTGAGAGTCCCTTGGACTGCAAACAGATCCAGGCAGTCCATCCTAAAGGAGATCAGTCCTGGGTGTTCATTGGAAGGACTGATGCTGAAGCTGAAACTCCAATACTTTGGCCACCTCATGCAAAGAGTTGACTCATTGGAAAAGACCCTGATGCTGCAAGGGATTTGGGGCAGGAGGAGAAGGGGACGACAGAGGATGAGATGGCTGGATGGCATCACTGACTCAATGGACATGAGTTTGAGTGAACTCCGGGAGTTGGTGATAGACAGGGAGGCCTGGTGTGCTGCGATTCATGGGGTCGCAAACAGTTGGACACGACTGAGCGACTGAACTTAGAATTAACTTAGAACTTACACACACATGTATATAAGCTATTTAATATATATACATTATATATATATATATAAGCAGTTTAAAACGTGTTTTCAAAATAGCACATAATATAATATAGGAAGATGGATGGGAAGAAATAAATGTTTCTTCTGAAACTTCTATTTACTGTACCATCAAGAAGAAATTGAAGACCATGATTTTGGTCTTAATCAGAACAAAACATCTTGAGATCTGCAGAAATAAAAATATACATACATTTTAAAATAAGAAAATTAACTTGTTTTTATATTTTCTCTAACTTTCAAGAGATTTTTGTGAGACATATTGAAGTGGAAAGAAAGCAGAAAATTTTCTAAGTAACCCAGCTAGTGAGAGTTTTGTAAGTTCTTCAAATTCTGAAAAATAAATATGATATATCTTTAAAAACTTCCCATCTATTAGAAACTACTGTTTTTCAGGAAAAAAAGAACATAGACAAACCATGTTTACATTAGTCAATTAGAAACAAAAGAAATAGTTGACATATGTAAACTTTCTTTTAGAAATATTTTGTTTATGTAGCATATATTGGAATATTGTTAGGTATTTCCTTTTTCAGGAGGTTCTTACTACAGAAGATACTGCAAACCAGTTTTCTTCTTTTGAGAGCACTTGCTTTTCTTCCACAGATGCTTGGAGTTGAATGTGAGCATGTTTTAGAAGTTTCTGTTCACGAATATTTTAAACCTTTCTACTTTGAAGTACTTATAGAGTCGCATGAACTTGCCAAGACAGTAGAGAGAGATCCAGTTCCCCACTCTCTCCCAAGAGTTGAGCTGATGCAACTTTAATAGCAAAATAATAGTTTTATTTGTAATGAAACTTTGCAAGAGAAATCCCAGAATGCCCTTCATCTACACACATATGTGCATACACGTGCCTGCGCACACACACACACACACACACACACACAGAGGATGGCTATTTCATCTAAGAGCTTCAGCCTGGAGGCAATGTCAATCAATAGCAGCCTACTCACAGGAAGGGAAGGAGGCTGCGAAGCCTCTAACAGTGACAGCAGTCCTGCCTGAAAGCAGGTCAAGCCCAGGAGGCTTGAGACAAATGGAAGAATCATCCAGAGTCACAACCAAGACCATCGCATCAAAGCCTCCACTCTCAGTGGTCAGACAACACAATCTGACAGATTGGAAAAACATTTATAGGATACTTTGATTTTTATCCATTATTTCTTTTCAGTCTCACAGAGAAAAAGGCATAGTACTAAGCACTCTAGCTCTTAAGAGTTGGGCCTTTAAATTCCATCAGCAGGAAAGCACACACAGCACTGGTTGTTTTATGTCTGTGTTATCTCAAATGCAGGTACTCTGTGAGGAGGAAATATTTTTCAGGTCATGTCATGCTTTTGAAAGTGTAATGCATTAATAAAAGTCACTGAGCTACAGTTGGCTGGAGGCGACGGGGTGACACGCAGCACAGTCTTAGGTATGCTTCCTGACGTTTCTCCCGTCAGGGGCCTCTCCGTGCGTCTCATCCAGTGCGGCATGGCTTCCCTGAGTCTAGGGTCCGTTTTCACATGGGGCTTCAGGCAGCCATGACCAGCTGGTTATACTTGGCGTGAGAAATGGAAACTAATGTGGAGTTATTGTTGATGGGGAGGTTTTCTCCAGGTAAGCAGGTTTGAAAGCAGTTTGACAGAGCTGAAGGAAGACTGGAAAGAGAGAAGAGTCAAATATTCCATGGGTGGATTATGATTTTATTAGTAATCTTAGAATATTAGTTCCTAGATATAGCCCTAAGACCTAACAGAATGTGTCATATAGTTGATGCTCAATGAACTTTTTGCCTAATGAATGAATGAATGATTTGTTTTCTTTTTCTGTTTTTAGCTGTCAAAGAATGTAACAGAGAGAGAAAAGTCAGCTGAGTCTTTGAACAGATTTTCATAGAGGAATATCTCCTTAAGGGGTAAAATATAATGTGGGTTTGGTTCATAGCTTTGTATGTCCAGAATATAATTCTATCACTTGCAATTTCTAGTACCCTTGTTCTCCCAGTCACAGAACTTTGTAATAATTTTTGCTTATCTTTCTCCCTCACATAATTGATCAGATACTAGATTTTCCTACACAACATATCTTATTTTCACCATTTCAAATTGAGTACCTCTGTACTGAAATTGTAGCACATAATGTCATAATTGCTAGATTAGCTTCTTAAATTTCAATGGGCTTGATTTTCTCTTTGCTTAAAACTATTTTGTGTTCTATCAAAAGATGAGCACTATAAAAACAAATTTGTTTTCCTTTAGTATTACAAAAGAATTTTAGGTATTGTAGACATTTTTAAATAAACAATTCTGTAAAAGAAAGATAATAAAAATAATTTTTCATCCCATCAACCAGAAATGATTAATGTTAGCATACTGATTTATATCCTAATAGCATTTTTCTTTGCTAACATAGTGTTTTTCTTTCCAGTAATATATTTGCACTATGCATACTCCTTTTAACATACTTTACCTTACTTCAAATATTTTCCCACAATATTTAGATCAGTAACATTATTTCTGAATGGTATTTTATCTCATAGTGAACAACTTATTAAGTATTCCCTTGCTGATTTATTTTACAATTAGAAACACTAAAATAAGTATTTCTGTCATGATATTACATTGTGTAAAATGTCCTTAAAATAATTCCTAAAAGACTATTTGCATAATATAAAAAAGGAAAGTTAAGGTTATAAGTTTTTCAATATATGTTACCACATTGCCTGGCAGAGAAATCATATAAACTTAAAGTCCCACTAGCAAAGTACAAACAATTGGAAATTCAGTAGAGAAATTAAACAACAAATTAGATACAACTAAAGAAAAATTTGGCTAACTGTAAGATCATAAATACCCAGAATATAAGGAAAAATATAGAAAATATTGATGGGGGGATTAAAGGATATGGAAGATAGACTTAAAAGTTTATAATCTATATAACAAGAGTTTATAAGGAGACAATAATGAAAATTTGGAGGTGGTAATATTCAAAGATATACTGATGAAAAGTTTCCAGAATCAATGAAAGATATGAATCATCAGATTGAAAAATCACAATGACTCTTGAACAGGATTACTAAAATAAATGTCAAAATAAAAAGTCAAAACAGTTGAATAAAAATTACTAAAAATAGCTAAAGGTAAGACAACTCACTTCCAATGGAATAGAAAGTAAAATAACAGTAGACTTGTCAACAGAACAATGTAGGTTCAAAAATAGAATCATATGCTTAAAGTTTTGAGGAAAATTGGATTCTATATTAAGCAAAATTATTATTCAAATATTTTTTCCAGAAAAAAAAAAGTGAGAGATTTTACTGTCTGAAGTTCTTCACCAAAAGTGAAGGAATGATGAATAAAAGAGTAGCATTCCAGACAAAATATTGAGCTTAGAAAATTGGTATGCTTGAGGTTTAAGTATAAACAAATAGTGAGTGACTAAAACAGTAATGATGATAATGATTACCTTTGAGAGTTCAAAAGCATGGTAGAACTAAAATATCAGAGAATAGCATTTTAAAAGGGAGAAGAATATTTGCAATTAAAAGTTTCTGAAGTCTTTTTACTGTTCAGAAGTATGGTAGACTTATTGCTTAAATTAAACTTTGCTAGTTCATGTTGACAGATTAAAAATTTCAGTATAACTCATACAATAAATAAAATATAAGTTAACTTTGAAAGTAAAGGAAAGAAGAATGTAAAGAAAACAAGAAAGAAAGAAAGTGAAATCGCTCAGCCGTGTCCGACTCTTTGCGACCCCATGGATTGTAGCCTATCAGGCTCCTCTGTCCATGGAATTTTCCAGGCAAGATGAGCTCTGTAAAATGAAAACTGCATATTTTAGGACCAAACTAATTATACTCTAGAAAGCAGATGCAAATGTACATACATACACAAGCTGTAAAAGATTTTCATTACAAGATTGTAGTAATGAAAACACTGAAAATTAAATGGACAAATAATGAAGTACTATACAGGATTCCCCTTCATGAATTACAGCTTTATCCTGGTGAAGGGGCTTGAATAAGTCAATGAAGCTATGAGCCATGCTACGTAGGGCCACCTAAGACAGACAGGTCATAGCAGAGGGTTCTGAGAAAACATGATCCACTGGAGGAGGGATGGCAAACCACCCCAGAACACTTGCTGCGAGAATCTCATGAACTCTATAAAAGGCCAAAAAGATATGGCACCAAAAGATGAGTCCCCCAGGTCTGAAGGTGTTCAGGATGCCCCTGGGAAGGAGCGGAGGAGAAGTACCAATAGCCCCAGAATGCATGAAGCGCCTGGGCCAAACTGGATATGACACACAGTTGTGGATGTGTCTGGTGATGAAAGAAAAATTCGATGCTGCAACGAACAGTATTGTGTAGGAACCTGGAATGTTAGGTTCATGAATCAAGGAAAATTGGACATGGTCAAGCAGGAGATGGTAAGAATAAACATTAACATCCCAGAAATCAGTGAACTAAAATGGACAGGAATGGGCAAATTTAATTCAAATGACCATTATATTCTACTACTATGGGCAAGAATCCGATAGAAGAAATGGAGTAGCCCTCATAATCAACAAGAGTCTGAAATACAGTACTTGGGTGCAACCTCAAAAATGCCAGAATGATCTCAGTTCATTTCAAAGGCAAACCATTCAACATTATAGTGTTCCAAGTCTATGCCCCTACCACCAATACTGAGGAAGCTGAAGTTGATCAGTTCTATGAAGATCTAGAACTAAAACCTAAAAAAAGATGTTTTATTCATCACCAGGGAGAGGAAGGAAAAAGTAGGAAGTTAAGATATACTTGGAGTGAAAGGCAAGTTTGGCCTTGGAGAACAAAGTGAAGCAGGGCAGAGGTTAACTGAATTCTGCAAAAAAAAAAAAAAAAGCACTAGTCATAGCAAATATCCTTTTTCAACAACACAAGAGATGACTTTACACGTGGACATCACCAAATGGTCAATACTGAAATCTTATTTTCTTTGTAGTGGAAGATGGAGAAGCTGTATACAGTCAGCAAAAACAAGACCTGGAGCTGACTATGGCTCAGATCATCAGCTTCTCATAGCAAAATTCAGGCTTAAACTAGAGAAAACTGAGACAAACATTAGGTCAGCCAGGTATGATCTATTCAAATCCCATATGAATTCACAGTAGCGGTAACAAATAGACTCAAGGAACTAGATCTAGGTAACAGTGTGCCTGAAGTACTATGGACAGACATCCATAATATTGCACACGAGGTGGTGAACAAAACCATCCCAAAGAAAAGCAAGAAGGCAAAGTGGTTATCTGAGGAGCCTTTACAAACAGCAGAAGAAGAGAAAGGAAGGCAAGGGACAGAGGAAACGTACATCCGATTAAACGCAGAGTTCAAAAAAATAGCTAGAAGAGACAAGAAGAGCTTCTTCAATGAAGAATGTTTAATAATAGAAGAAAACAATAAAAGGGGAAAGACTAGAGATCTCTTCAGGAAAATTGGAAACATCAAGGGAGGGTCCCTCCCAAAGATGGGCACAATAAAGGATAAAAGTGGTACAGACCTGGTAGACCCTGAAAAGACCAAGAAAAAATGGAAAGAATACACAGAAGAACTGTATTAAAAAGATCTTAATGAACTGAATTGCTACCATGATGTGGTTATCACCCAGAGCCAAGCATTCGGGAGTCTGAAGTCAAGTGGGTCATAAGAAGCACTACTGTTAATAAAGCTAGTGGATGCGATAAAATTACAGCAAAACTATCCAAATCCCTCAAGGATGATGCCATCAAGGTTTTGCATTCATTATCTCAGCAATTCTGGAAGACCCAGCAGTGGCCACAGGACTGGAAAATGTCAGTCCTCATCCAATCCCCAAGAAAGGTAGTATCAAAGAATTGCACTCATCTCTCCATGCTAGTCAGGTCATGCTTAAAATCTTGGATGCTAGGCTTCAGCATTATGCAAACTAAGAGCTTCCAGATGTCCAAGCTGGGTTTAGAAAAGGAAGAGGAACTAGAGATCAAATTGTCAAAATTCACTGGATTATAGAGAAAGCAAGGGAATTTCAGAAAAAAAAATATCTATTTCTGTTTCATCGAGTACTCAAAAGCCTTCGACTGTGTGGATCATGACAAACTGTGGAAAGCTCTTAGAGAAATGGGAATATCAGACCATCTGACCTGTCTCCTGAGAAACCTGTATGCGGGTCAAGAAGCAACAGTTAGAACCCTGCATGGAACAAATGATTACTTCATGATTGAGAAAGGAGTACTTCAGGGCTGTCTGCTGTCAGCCTGTTTGTTTAACCTATACGCTGAGCACATCATGAGAAATGTCGGACTGGATGAGTTACAAGCTAGAATCAAGATAGGCAAGAGAAATATCCACAACCTCAGATATGCGGATGATACCACTCTAAGGGCAGAAAGCGAAGAGGAATGAAGAGCCTCTTGATGAGGATGAAGGAGGGTAAAAGAGCCGGCTTAAGATTAAATATTAAAAAAACTAAGATCTTGGTATCCAGCCCTATTTGTCCTCATTCAGTCACTTGCTCGTGTTGAGCATTTAAGATCCCATGGACTGCAGCACACCAGGCTTCCCTGACCATCACCAACTCCTGGAGCTTTCTCAAACTCATAACCATTGAGTCGGTGATGCCATCCAAACATCTTGTCCTGTCATCCCCTTCTCCTCCTGCCTTCAATCATTCCCACCATCAAAGTCTTTTCAAATGAGTCAGTTCTTTGCATCACGGGGCCAAAGATTGGAGTTTTAGCTTCAGCATCAGTCCTTCCAATGAATATTCAGGACTAATTTCCTTTAGGATGGACTGGTTGGATCTCCTTGCAGTCCAAGGGACTCTCAAGAGTCTTCAACACCACAGTTCAAAAGCATCAATTCTTTGGCGTTCAGCTTTCTTCATGGTCCAACTCTCACATCCATACATGACTACTGGGAAAATGATAGCATTGACTAGACTGACCTTTGTCGGCAAAATAATAGCTCTGCTTTTTAAAATGCTGTCTAGGTTATTGAAGCTGAAACTCCAATACTTTAGCCACCTGATGCAAAAAGCTAACTCATTTGAAAAGAACCTGATGCTGGGAAAGATTGAGGGCAGGATGAGAAGGGGATGACAGAGGATGAGATGGTTGGATGCATCACGGACTCGATGGACATGAGTTTGGGTGGACTCTGGGAGATGGACAGGGAGGCCTGGCGTGTTGCAGTTCATGAAGTCACAAAGAGTCAGACATGACTGAGTGACTGAACTGAACTGAACTAGGTTGGTCATAGCTTTTCTTCTAAGGAGGAAGCATCTTTTAATTTCATGGCTGCAGTCACCATCTGCAGTGATTTTGGAGCCCCCAAAACTAAAATCTGTCACTGTTTCCATTGTTTCCCCATCTATTTGCCATGAAGTGATGGTAACAGATGCCATGATCCTAGTCTTTTGAATGTTGAGTTCTAAGCTAACTTTTTACTCCCCTCTTTCACCTTCATCAAGAGACTCTAGTTTCTCTTTGCTTTCTGCCATAAGGGGTGGTGTCATCTACATATCTGAGGTTATTGATATTTCTCCCAGCAATCTTGATTCCAGTTTGTGCTTCATCTATCCCAGCATTTCTCATGATGTACTCTGGATATTAGTTAAATAAGCAGGGTGACAATATACAGCCTTGGCATAATCTTTTCCCAATTTTGAACCAGACCATTGTTTCATGTTCAGTTCTAACTTTTGATTCTTGACCTGCATACAGATTTCTCAAGAGGCAGAAAAGGCCCCATTACTGCATGGCAAATAGAAAGGGAAAAGGTGGAAGTTAGTGACAGATTTCTTTTTCTTGGGATCCAAAATCACTGCAGACAGTGACTGCAGTGATGAAATCAGAAGATGACTGCTTCTTAGTAGAAAAGCAATGATAAGCCTAGACAAGGTGTTGAAAAGCAGAAAGATTACTCTGACAACAAAGGTCCATATAGTCAAGGCTATGATCTTCCCAGTGGTCATGAATGGTTGTGAGAGCTGGACTGTAGAACTATGGCAGAATGCCAAAGAATTGATGCCTTCAAACTGTGGTGTTGGAGAAGACTCCTGAAAGTCCCTTGGACAGCAAGGAGATTAAACCAGTGTATCTTAAAGGAGATCAGCCTTGAATCTGAATGCTGAAGCTGAAGCTACAGTATCTTTGTTATCTGATATGAGCAGAACTCATTGGAAAAGTCCTCGATGCAGGGAAAGATTGAGGACAGAAGGAGAAGAAGGCATCAGAGGATGAGATAGCTGAATGGCATCACTGATGCAATGAACATGAACTTGGGCAAACTCTGGGAGATGGTGAGGGAAAGGGAGGCCTAGTGTGCTGCAGTCCACGTGTTTGCAAAGAGTCAGACACAACTGGGCGACTGAACGAAAATGCACATGATTAAAATAAATAAACTATATTTGCATATAACAACATAGCTAAATATCCAAAATACTGGATATTTTGAGTGAAAAAGTGATATACTGAGTGAAAAATGAAGTTGTAGAGAAAAGGTAGAACAGGACAATATTTTTGTAAAATTTTCAAACAGAATAATACTATATCCTATATAGGCTTCTATATATAGAACATGGAACAACAGACTGGTTCCAAATAGGAAAAGTAGTATGTCAAGGCTGCATATTGTCACCCTGCTTATTTAACTTATATGCAGAGTACATCATGAGAAATGCTGGGCTGGATGAAGCACAAGCTGGAATCAAGATTGCCGGGAGAAATATCAATCATCTCAGATATGCAGATGACACCACCCTTATGGCAGAAAGTGAAGAAGAACTAAAAAGCCTCTTGATGAGAGTGAAAGAGGAGAGTGAAAAAATTGGCTTAAAGCTCAACATTCAGAAAACTAAGATCGTGTCATCCGGTCCCATCACTTCATGGCAAATAGATGGGGAAACAGTGGGAACAGTGGCTGAATATATTTTTGGGGCTCCAAAATCACTGCAGATGGTGACTGCAGCCATGAAATGAAAAGACGCTTACTCCTTGGAAGGAAAGTCATGACCAACCTAGATAGCATATTCAAAAGCAGAGACATTACTTTGTCAACAAAGGTCCATCTAGTCAAGGCTATGGTTTTTCCAGTGGTCATGAGAGTTGGGCTATAAAGAAAGCTGAGCACTGAAGAATTGATGCTTTTGAACTGTGGTGTTGGAGAAGACTCTTGAGAGTCCCTTGGACTGCGAGGAATTCCAACCAGTCCATCCTAAAGGAGATCAGTCCTGGGTGTTTGCTGGAAGGTCTGATGTTGAAGCTGAAACTCCAATATTTTGGCTACCTGATGGGAAGAGCTGACACATTTGAAAAGACCCTGATGCTGGGAAAGATTGAGGGCAGGAGGAGAAAGGGACGACAGAGGATGAGATGGTTAGATGAATTCACTGACTCAACCGACATGGGTTTGGGTGGACTCCGGGAGTTGGTGATGGACAGGGAGGCCTGGTGTGCTCAGTTCATGGGGTCGCAATGAGTCAGACACAACTGAGCAACTGAACTGAACTGATATAGGCTTCACAAAAAAAGAAAAATACAAAATAAGAGAGAAAATGTATTTTCCAGCTTCAGAATATGAGCAAATTAATTCAATGGAGATTTAGCTACATAAAACACTTTATTACTTCAAATAATATCAAGTTGAAGGATACACAATTATATTTGTTAAACCTGGTTTGTTTGATCCATGGATGTCTTTATTATTTTCTGTACTTTGCTGTGCATTTGAATTAATTCAGACTTAAAAATAACATTTAAAAGAAAGCTTTTCCATATCCAAATTATATAAATTAGATGAATGTTTTTAAACAGGTTTCTTTAAACAGTTTGCTACGCAAAAAACTATTCAGCCAAAACTTACACATCAAAAGCAATGACATCCTTTTTAACATAACTTGGCTAAAGACTAAATGCTTCTTCCAATGATACTCCAATTGTTCAAAAACAATTTTAGAATCCTTTGGCAATTTCTTAAAGCACTTTGTTGTGATGAGCTATCATGAAAACAATCTTATTTTATGTTTGGATCCAATGTATTACTTCAGGAGCACTTATTCATTCAATCACTATTTCTAAGGTGTAGGTTATGATCATGCACTCTACACATATGTAGCCCTCAATGCTGGGCAACACGTGGTCCCTGCCTCCAAATAACTTTAGACTGTTCTGAGCATGAAATTCATTTTAAAAGCCATCAGGATGAAACTGCAATTTCATGTATGCAGAAGGGAAAAAAAAGGCAAAACGTGATAGTCTAAAAGTCCAAAAATAATAGGAATTTTCAAGGTCTAGAAAGATAATAGGGGTAGAATGAAACAAACCAAAAATAAACCGAAACTGTGATGCATATATGGTGTAAAGGGCTTGGGATTCAGGAAGTAACATGGAGAAAGACAGAGTGAAGAAAAAGACATGCAGAAGTTTATAATACAGGAAGACATTAAGTGGTAGTGGTGACTGACATTCAGGGCAGAATGAAACAAAATATAAATGCTTTTAAAGTTCATCTCTAGGAAATACAGCGGTAAGAATGAGAAAGACCAAAAAGAAAGATGATCTCCTATGATAGTTTTCAAATTCCACCCCAATGGAATGGCAGATATATAACTCAGCAGTTATAACTGCCGTTTTTTGTACTATATCCAGCCTCTTAATTCCAATTAAGTATGCTGAATTCTTTGACAAATGCAATGCTCAAAAGAACAAATTTCCAACACTGTCTTAGGAGAATTCATTAGAACTTATCTTTCAGATCTGGCTGCAAGAAAACTTGACAGCCTAGCACTTGATGGAGTGTCCTTCAATAAGGAAGACAACCATTTTTAATTCAGTGTCCGGGAGTCTGTTCCAAAAACAAGATGGAAATCGCCTCCTGCAAGCTTCAGCTTAAACGGTGTAATGAATGTTACAGCAGATCTCAAATATTGCAATTTGTCACATGTTTATCCCCCAAAGAAATCTGCAATAAATTTCCAATGTGTGTACAAGATAGATCTCTGGAGCATACATGGTGCTGATTAAGTGTTGGGCTCCCACCTCAGACAGATCTTGGCTTAAATCCTGCCTGGGCAGTTTAGCAGGGATGCATCTGAGCTGACTTTCCACTCTGAGTCTCAGTGTCCCCTCCTGTTAAGTATGGTAAACATCACCTACTTGTACAGATTTTTTTGGGAAAAAGACTGGGTAGATAAAATATTTGGCACTGTCCAGCTAGAGTCAGCACTTGGTCACTACTCGTTGGGGTCTGGCTAGCAGCAGTTATGATGATGGAGCTTACTACATAGGCAGTAATGATCACCTTCACCAGCATCCTAAATGTTTAACTTTGCCCGACAGTCTGGCTCCATGAACATCGCTGCCATCAGAAACTCATCCCTGACCATCAGCAGGCACCTGGTCCCTCTGCCATGACTCCCCTCTAAGCTTTATTTTCCTTTTGTCTTTGGCTCCTGTTGCCTCTTTCCTGTGACTGAGTATCCTTGTACTTAGCACCTCGAGCTGATGCTGACAAAATTATCCAGCAAGAGCAGCTTTCAGGAAGATACTGAATTATAGATTACTGCAAGATAAATGAACCATCACTATTAACCATGATTAAACTTATCACTGGACCCAAAAACCTCAGGCATCTGTTTCTGCAACAGGGACTTGCCCAGCAGTGAAAACAAAGGTACCCTCTCCTTAGGATTTGAATCAAGTTATAGCTAAGTCATTCATTCTTCTCTGGAAGTTGGATATCTCTCATTTTATCCAGTATGTATGTGTTTATCTCACAGAAGGCAGTCTTATTTCCCTAATAAAAAAGAGAATTGTTAGGAGAACAAACCAAAGCATGTAGCAAATAGACCATTTGAGAAAGACAGAAGGGGAGCTTCTCATTCATTCACCCAGGTGCCAGCCATCTGCACACCTACAGCTGAACCTTGTATTTTATGTCACAATTGTATTCCTTAAAATAAGGTGGCAATTTACTGTTACTACAGCAACTGTGGGAAAGAACAGGGTGTGGGATATACTCTGAAGGCAAAAATGTCTGATTGTGACCATAGATTACACAGGGAGTAAATAACAGCAATGAATCATCTAAACAGGATAAACACATGCCCTCCTCACCAAGCACCCTCCACTTTCCAGTTTCCTGAATCTTACCAATTGGAGTGAAATCTGAATAACAAAGACTATACTGTGATAAAGAAATCACTCAATACTAAGTGAAAATGCACAAAGTCAAGGCTGTTTAGCTGAGGATATCAACCCTGGTTGCAATAAGAACTAACCCAGAGTGCTTCTGAAAAACACCCTACATCTGCGGTTCACCCCCAAAGTTTCTGACCCGTGTGATTCCAAGCTGTCCTGAGGACTGAGAACCATGGTGTCCATTCATCTTATGATAAATCATTAACTAGTTATCAACAAAGTGATTCATAAGGGAATATACACTTTTCTAAGTGGATTACAAAAAGAAACTTTCCTGTTTTTATTTATTAATGTTCTAAGGGACAAGGAAAAAGAGGTTATGTACCCTCCAATTAAGACGGATAAGTACCTTTAAAGGACAAGTTTTACCTCCAAAAATCTTCTTCTTGTTTATAGTGGCTTAGAGGGCTCAGACAGTAAAGAATCCGCCTGCAATGCAGGATACCTGGGTTGGATTCCTGGGTTTGGAAGATCCCCTGGAGAAGGGAATGGCTACCCACTCCAGTATTCTTGTCTAGAGAATTCCTTAGACAGAAAAGCCTGGTGGGCTCAAAGTCCATGGGGTCTCAAAGAATTGGACACAACTGAGCAACCAAGCACTCACAGAGTATCCAGAAGTGAAGGAAGGGGTTGGGTTCTCATAGGAGAAGCACTGATGGAGATTTTTCAAAATACCAATTTGTAGCATGGTCCTCTCTCTCAAAAGACAAATCAGGACTTCCTGGTCCCCAACACTTGTATGAGCCCGAACCCCAGCCATCCCTCTAGCTCTAGGTCCACAGGTGCTCCTGGTCCCTGACCAGGGTCTTGCATAGATCTCGCCTAGGATTCTTCGGTCTTGGTGTAAGATGAGAGAAACCAGATAGTTGCTGCCACCCTTGCAGACAGCCAGAGCCCCACGTCATTTGCTCTCAAACTCAACTCATTTCCCATCTCACTGGAGCCGTGGGGTGGCTGGAGCAACACTATTTGCAACCTTTGGTTTCTTGTCTAGACATCCAGAGGGCTGATGATCCCTGAAATTTCAGAAGTACTGGGTCTAAGCAAAGAAAACACTGTTAAATATAAATTCATCATGACCAACATCCCCTGGACTCTAGGGCAATGTCTACTTGCACCCCAAATATTGTGTGAATTTCTTAGGTGGATCAGGAGACGACCTGATGGTTCACAGATTGAACTTTGCCCTTGGTATCGAGTGATGTTCAAGAGAATTCTAAGTTGTTTTTGTAGGAGGTTTATCTGTACGAAGAGATAAAGTCTTTTTTCTTTTTTTTTCCATAACCATTGCAGACCTCTTTAAATCCTATTTCTGAAATTTTTATCAGACTCTTCAGCTTCTCTATGGAAGGGTATGCGATGCTTTTCCTGTACTCAAAATTGCTATCAACTGATTGGCCATTTGCCTTTGAAGGTGAGAGTCTGTTTTCTTCATCTTTAGTAACACACAGTTTTTCTAATTCCTATCTGAGGGCTCAGAGAATCGAGCTGAATACGGGCAAGCCGAGCTGTAACAAAATGTCTCACACACACTCCATTGGTCAAGTCCTTATGTAATCAACTGGGAAATAAAATGCCTGTGCTGGGTTTTTAAGCTATCAACATGCTACAGCTTTATTTGATGAAAGACCGTTCCATGCTGGGTTACCAATAAAATATGAATTATAGGTAATCATCTCATCAGAGTTAAGTTCTTTATGTTTTAAAAACATGAATCCTACTTTAGGGGGAGCTTCTATTTTCAAAGAGGAGTCTTTCCTGATTACTCTTGAAACTATAGTTATTCTCAAATGCCTTAGTGAAGGCAAACAGCTGTTGAATCCTACGCAGAACTCCAGGTTCAAAAATCAGTACTTAGACTTTGCATTTTAGCCCAGCAGGGCCACCCAAGTGACATTTCCAGGGAATAGAATCAACTTCCAGTAAATTAGCAAACTTCTACCACAAGTGGAAATATTCAATTTAATATTTATAAGAAATAAAAAATTGAAGGTATATTGAAAAGAGAATGGCTTTTTATTGTTGAAATGCCTAATGCTTCAAGCTAAGAGTTTAAACTAAAAATCAGGGAGAGTAATTAACATTTTATGAGTGACTGCGCAATCGTGTTTGTTATTATTGAAGGAAAAAAGAAAAGGAAACACTCCCCGGATATGCTGTGTTTGTTCTGATTTCCAATCACAGAGACGGTCATGGGGTTGGCGGTGGGTAGAAAGAACACTGAACCCGGGGGTCAGGAGACCAGTTTGTCCTCTAGGCCTGGATTTCCTCCTCTGTAAAATGAGGAAGAGGGTTCCAGGGGTCTGGTCACATGTCAAGTCTTCTTCTCAAAGATTCTGATTCTGTAGGTCTGGGAGAACCTCCCTGCCCGACCCAGCACCCTGGGGTTAGACTTCACAGGTGCAGCATTTGGCTCGGGTAAAATTAATGCAGGGATCAAGACATCAGAGGACTAGCAGTGCTGAATACAGGGGAGGAAAGGAGGGAGCATTGTTGGAATTCATGAAAACTAAGACATCATATTCCGAAAGGCAGTGGGGAGCACCACTGAGCCCGAGTCACATTAAACAGGGGTCTTCACGGCACACTTCTGAAAGAGAGACATGCCCACCATAGTTGGAAGGTCTGTGTGAGATTCCCCACAAGCAACTGGGGCTCTGACTTCCCTTTTCAACCAGGGAATCTCTGCTCAATTGTAAATGTCATAGTTCACTGGCTAAAAGATATCTGATGACACATTTTAATTACATATCCCAACACTAGTATTAGAACCTGGTGAATCCGTATTTGCTCCCAATTCATACATCTGTCCATGCCACCACCATTGTCCCTGGCACCCAGTTTCAATAGCCCATGTCCAGTCAGTACCTCACCTTTATGTCAATCTTTTATCTCCCATATCCATATCCTGATTGCAATCATCTCAGTCATTGCAAAGGTTTTTATCTCACTTCCTAGCCTCCAGTTTCTTTCTTTTCCAATTCAAATTAACCTTTCCGGTTCACAATTCTCCTCCTGTTATTTGCTTTCATAAAGTCATACTTTTGATTAATTACTTCTATATAATGACATCAAATTCCTTAGCCAGAGTTGGAGGCTCTCAGTAGCATTACAAATTATCTTATTCTGTCTGCTCATTGCCCATGATTGAGCTAAACTAGAATGGTTCTCTTACAGTCACACATGGGAGCATACACTTCCTTTATCTGATTTGGCTTACACTTTCTCATATGCTATTGAATCTCTATCCGTTTTCATTTATTGAAAGAAGAAAAGAAATAAAACTACACAATACTATTCACAGTTATTTCAATTTTTATATAGTCCTTTCTTTTTTACTTTCATATATGCATATGTATTTTCATCTCTCTAGTCAATTTTACATGAATCTTTGCATTCCAGTTATAATCCCTTTCCATTTGGCCATGTAATCTTCATAATTTTCATTTTAATAGTTGCATAATTTTCCAACCAGCAGATGCGCTATAATTCAGTTAGCCATTCTTCTATCTATAGTTAGACATTTTGGGTTTTTTTCTAATTTTAGCTATTATAAATAATGCTGCAATTTTAGCTATTATAAATAATGGTGCAATTAATAGTTCCATGTATAACACCCTCCCATGAGTTTATTACCTTTGGATAACTTTCCAGGAATGAAATAGATCAAAGACATAAAATTTTTATGGCTTTTTGGTGTACATTGACAAATTGTTTTCCAAAAAGTTTATACCAAGTCATACTGCCACCAGTAATATATCTGAGTATACTATTTTGACTACTAACTTGCTGGTTCAAAAGAAACACTGTACCTTATTAATACATTAATTTTCATATGTTTAGTATTAGGAACGGAGAAGGCAATGGCACCCCACTCCAGTACTCTTGCCTGGAAAATCCCATGGATGGAGGAGCCTAGAAGGCTGCAGTCCATGGGGTCACTGAGGGTTGGACACAACTGAGCGACTTCCCTTTCACTTTTCACTTTCATGCATTGGAGAAGGAAATGGCAACCCACTCCAGTGTTCTTGCCTGGAGAATCCCAGGGACGGGGGAGCCTGGTGGGCTGCCGTCTATGGGGTCGCACAGAGTCGGACACGACTGAAATGACTTAGCAGTATTAGGAAATGTAAATTTTGTTCATATTTTGTTTATTCGGTTTTCTTCTTCTGTTGTTGTCATTATTTTCTGCCTAAATTTATGAACTTCAAAAGGTTAGAGGCTGTGTCATTTTTATTTTCTGTCTTATAGTAGATCTCTGGGCTTGCCTCATAGCTCAGTTGGTAAAGAATCTTCCTGCAGTGCCGGAGACCTGGGTTCAATTCCTGGGTTGGAAAGATCCACTGGAGAAGGAAATGGAAATCCACTCCAGTATTCTTGCCTGGAAAATCCCATGGACAGAGGAGCCTGGTGGGCTACAGTCCATGGGGGTCGTAAGAGTTGGACACGACTTAGCAACTAAACCACCAAACCACCATAATAGATTTAGGCTTCCCTCATAGCTCAGTTGGTAAAGAATCCGCCTGCAATGCAGGAGAACCCAATTCGATTCCTGGGTTGGGAAGATCCCCTGGAGAAGGGATAAGCTACCCACTCAAGTATTCTTGGGCTTCCCTTGTGGCTGAGCTGGTAAAGAATCTGCCTGCAATGTGGGAGACCTGGGTTCAATCCCTGGGTTGGGAAGATCCCCTGGAGATGGGAAAGCCTACCCACTCCAGTATTCTGGCCTGGAGAATTCCATGGACTATTACAGTCCAAGGGGTCGCAGAGTCGGACAGGACTGAGTGATTTTCACTTTCATAGCAGAGCTCAGCACTGTTCTGATACATAAATAGCACTGAGAGTATCTTTGTGCTCCACAGAAGTACATTTATTTTTTAAGGTCTTCACCAATTCATATGAGCTTTTTATATACTATGGGTATTAACATTTTGTCACAATTAAACACTCTTCCTTTTATTTTAGTTTCATGTTGTTTTTAAAGAAATAAAAATGCAGTGGAAACAATTTCTATTTTCTTTGTGCATCATTTTCTTGTCTTTGAAGCTAAAAGTTACACTCTACAGAGCTGAAAACATATAAATTGCAGTTTTTGTCTGTTTTTCTGTTTTTGTTAAAATTTCCTTTTGGGGATAAACTCTTGCTATTCTTCAAGGCTTATCTTAAATGCACCTTTTCCAAGGTTCTTCCTGGGTTTTAGGAAATGGTTGTTTACTCACAGCCATAGCCATGATTGGCTTATCACAGGAGCCTTTGGTTTGGAGCCCACCAGGAGGTTCAGCTTTGCTCCTGTGTGTAGATCCATCTTACTTAGGCAGGAGGCATTTAAATTAATCCAGCTAACACTTTGAGGTTCTTGATTAAGCTAGCATTGCTGCTATTTTAGCCATAAACCTTTATTTCAACTGTAATAACAGAGTTTTTGCATTGTTCCCCTGCTGGGGTACCTGACATTTTAATATGATTATTTTGATAGGGATGTTTTGATATGGCCTAGAAAAATAAATCATTACAATTTTAGGTGCATTTTAATTATCAAAAAAGAGCATGAGCCAGCTCTTCTTAGTCCTAGTTCACAAGCTATTCCATAAGCCCCACTTTACCTATCTGTCCCATGCCTGGTTCCTTATCTTCTTTATGCCAGGGCATAACAGCAAAATCAAAATAATGATTAGATCAAAAAATCCAGCTTTGTCATTGTCAATCCTAATCTTAGTAACTGAATTTCTGATTTGCCTTTCCATCTTTGAAGTCTTTCCAGTATTATAACCCACCTGGCTTTAGAAAGGCTCTTCTGATTCTTGTAAGTGTCCTCTCCACCAAGCTTTCCAGGTGCTGATTGACTGCCTGTAGCTTCAAACAGCACCCACTGCTGAGTGTCTGTCCCAGGGATATGATCAGTGCAGTACTCGGTTGCCCTGTCTTGGGTATTTCCTCATGACACGAGCCTCTCTGCTGGAATTTCCTTGATAGTTCTTCCCGTGTGCAATTCCATTGTCATGTCTCATTTTTTTCTGATCCTCCAGGATAGCTGTGTTTTAACCAATCCCATCTTAAAATATGACTGCCTCTTCCTTGAAATTTTCCTAGTAACTGCTCCGTCATGTGATTTCATCTTTCTTCTGCCCTCCGGGGAGATCCAGCAATCCCACTCCTGGGCATATATCCAGACAAAACTATAATTCAAAAAGGTACATACACCGCTATATTCATCGCACCGCTCTTTATCGATACATGAGCCAAGACATGGAAACAACATAAACATCCATTGACAGATGAATAGATAAAGAAAATGTGGTGCATATACACAAAGGAACGTTACTCAGTCATAAAAAGGAATAAAATAATGCCATTTGCAGCTAGATGGACCTAGAGATGCTCATACGAAGCAAAATAAGTCAGAAAGAGAAAGACAGATACCATATGATACCATTTACACGTGTAATCTAAAATAGGACACAAACAAACACATCTACGAAAGAGAACAGACTCACAGACATAGAGAGCAGACTTGTGTTTGTGAAATAGAGGGGTTGGGAAGGGTGGGATTGGAAGTTTGGAATCAGCGAATGCAAAATATTATATATATTAATATAATGGATAAACAACAGGTTTTATTGTATAGCACAGGCAACTATATTCAGCATCTTGTGATGAATCATAATGGAAAAGAATATGAAAAAGAATATATATATGTGTGTGTGTGTATACACATATGTCTAAGTCACTTTGCTGTACACCAGAAACTAGCACAACATTGAAAATCAACTGCACGTGCCAAGTCGCTTCAGTCATGTCAGACTCTTTGAGACCCCATGGACTGCAGCCTGCCAGGCTCCTCTGTCCATGCAATTCTCCAGATAAGAATACTACACTGGGTTGCCATGCCTTCCTTCAGGGGATCTTCCCGACCTAGGGATCGAACCCATGTCTCCTATGTCTCCTGCATTGGCAGGCAGGCTATTTTTTTTTTTTTTTTTACCACCTACTGTATTTTAATTAAAAAAAATGACAGTTTTTGAAGTAGATTAATTTTTTCTTACCATCCTTCTCTGGCCTTTCTCCTTGTACCACAAAACCCCTCGGTTTTAGTCAAACCTAAATATTCAGGACTGCATTTAGTTATTCAGTAATCTTAGTTACTGTTTCTCTCACAGGGAAAGAAACAGCAAAACAACAAAAACTTCCTTTTTTTCCCTGTAAATCGTATGGTTCTTCCCAGGCATCTTACATCTCACGGCTCTGGAAGGCACTCTCCCACCTAAGTTACAGCTGCTTCCCCGTTTGACATCTCCTCTTCTACAAACACTGCTAGGTTTATGGATTAGCCCAGTCTTCCTTTTAACCCTTTGCTCTCTGGACAGAGTAGGTGTAGGTACATGCAAGGAAAAAAAAATCACAAAGGTAGTGATGATGAGCTAAGTTGTTGGTGTTTTAAAATTTTTGGTTGTGTTTTGCTTTGTTTTTACTGGCGCTGATAAATTTGCAAAATAGCTAGATGGGACTCAGGTGACGTGGTTTGTCACAAGATCAGGAAAGTCAACTGACCCATGGGAAAACAAAAAAATAAATACTGCTGCTTCATTATCCCAAAGTTGGCAAAACTATCATCTTTATGAAGAAAAATTCTCATCCATTATCATAACATCTGTTTTATGTATTTCAGAGAAGCCTCGATTGCAAACAATGGGCAACTCATTCAGTTTTATTTCTGGGCATGTAGTTACCACGGATTCAGATATATAATAATCTTTGATTTGTTGTGCTCACATAATGTGCACATAAGCATTAGATAGCATTATTTATCCTTCATAAACATTAGTGCCGCTGATTTTGTTACTATCAGTGATATTACCAAGGCTACGTAGATCAAAACAAACATTGCAATTTTTTTCTTTATGCTCTGCACACAGCCCACACAGGCAAGGAAATGGAGCAACCTTCCAAAATGTAGACATATTGTTCTGTAACCTCTACCCACGGTGGACAAATGTTTATTAAAATCCTTTAAAAATGACAGGATTATACTCCCAGAGTTATCAACATGAGATAATATCTTCATAGTGAAACAAAAATTCAGATAAATAGAAAAAGCAAAACTGAGCTTCCAAATTGAAATAGAGATTTATTTTGGCCAAAATATTCAGCCTTGGTTTCAAGTCACAGATTTCAAAGGAAACAGCAATTCTGTACTGCCCTCCTACTCCTGAATGGCTGGGTGGCCTTAAACTTTTTATCGTGCCTTGCTGAGAAGGAAGGCATAATGTCAATAGGAAGGGTACCTCTGCCCCAGGGAAGCAGGGCCAGTCGCTAAGGTCAACTTTGAACACAGAACCACCTACTGAATCTTTATACACATCAAATTTTCCCTTAGAAATAAAATATTCATCCACTTGATACTATGTTTTAAAATTCTCTTGTTTGCTATTTACTATGGCCTATTTTGTATTTGTTAAGCAGCTCATAGTTTATTATAAATACTTTTATAAAGTATTTTTATCTCATTTGATTTCCAAATACACTACAAAATAAGCTGGAAGCATTTTCAGCCTTGCTTGAAAAGAAAGGAAACGGAGAGTGTGGGCACTGGACCAACAGGACAGATCAGTGGAAACCAGTGGAACTGGAAGACAAACTCTTATCTCTGATGCCGTGACTCCTGCCCTTTTGGGTGATGCTGCACTGCTTTTTGCTGGATAAATACATAAACAGTTTGACTCCATCTGCCTCAAAAAACTGAACACAACATGGAGGTTTTGACACATTCCTCATCTTAGAGCAATGGCGTCTTTTGCTGAATGAGTTTCCTTAGGAATTAACATTTATATCCTCTGCATAAGATACTCCAGAGTGCATATTATACACCAGCAATAATATGCCTTTGCAGTTAATGGCACTCAGTCAAAACTACCAGGGCATGTCATTATTAGGTCATAATACCCACCCTGGAGTGTCTTACAGCTTAATTGTTCTCTCTTCCATTCCAGAAACCAGAGAAAGACATATTTTACTAATGTTTCTGCTTTGTTAATGAGTTCAGAATGGATGAACACATGTGCTCTGCCTGCTCTGCGTATCAAACATGTATCCAGAAATAAATGCAGGTCGCATAATCCCCAATTCCAGCTTGCATATTTTGCTACAAAATGTTTGGCATGGCTCTGATATTTCTGAAAGTGAAAATTTAGTATGCAACGTCTGTCTAAATATTCAGACTCTGAAAACTCATGAGACTTCCCCTTCTGCCAATGTCCTCAGCATTTATCTCTTGATCATCATCTGTTTTTCTGCTGAAAGTTTCCATTAAGAGAGTTATATTTTAATCTGGACTAGAATCCACAATCAACTATCCCTAATCTTTTGAATATATAGCTAGTTATATCTTAATGACTATTTAACCTTGGGTCTTTTCTTAGCCACATTCGGCAAAACTCTTCAATCAGAATAGAAATTTCATCATGCACTTCTAGGTTCTTACTTTTCTACTACAAAGCCATATTTACCTTACAACAACATTTTAAATAACAAGCAAAGCCTGAGAAGTTATAGGAATAACTAGCTGACCCAGACGTACATGGTTCTGAAATATGGCTGCCCAGCAATAGAAAGCACTGGCTATTCAAATAAGTACGACAAAAGAGCCTTTTGCAAGGCATCGTTCTTCAGGTCACCTCATTTTTGTAGGTAGCAGTGAGCCATGGAGTAGAATCCCTCACACTGCTTAGGAATGCTTACTGAATTTGAGAAATTTGAGGCTCCAAATCAATGAAACAAATGTAACCGAGGAGCTATTTATGGGAAACATCTCCTGGAAAGTCTGTGGTGGAGAAAGTATTTGTTTTGGATGGAGTTCTACGATTTAGGCCCTTACCTTCAGAATAAGTAACATATAACAAATAAAGAGATTGATTTAATAATTTTAAAATTTCCCACATGACGACCAAGAAGGATGGAATGGGTGGGGGAGGCTCTGGAGACGGGGTGACATATACATATTTATAATTGTGACTGACTTGTCGTCATGTACAGAGACCACCACAACACTGTAAAGCAATTTTCCTCCAAATTAAATAAATAAAAAATGAAGTTTACTTCTAGGGGAAAAAAAAATTGGTAGGAGGTGAAAGGGAAATTCAAGAGGGAGGGGACATAGCTATACCTATGGCTGATTCATGTTGATATATGGCAGAGACCAACACAATATTGTAAAGCAATTGTCCTCCAATTAAAAATAAATAAATAAATTTAAATAATAATTTAAAAAACCATGGAAAAACCTCCCACAAAGTTCAGTTTCCAGAAGCCTTCTCTGGTGAATTCTATAAAACATTTAAAGAAGAATTAATACCAATTCTTCACAAGTTCTTTCAAAATACATAAATGAGAAGGGATACTTTTCAACTATGATGCATGTATTACCCTTATGCTAAACCAGACAAAGACATCACTAGAAAACTACAGATCAATATCCTTTATGAATAGTTGTACAAAAATCCTCATCCAAATACTACCAAGCCAAGTCCAGACTTGCAAAAAAGGATTATACACCATGGCCAAATGAGATTTATCCCAATAAACTGCAAAGTTGGATTATCATCTGAAAAACAACTATGTAATATATCATATTAACAAAATAAAGGACAATGCCCATAATATTGATAGACATAGGAAATTTATGTGACAACTCTGATACTCATTTATAATACAATCACTCAAGAAACTACAAATAGAAGGGCATTTACTAAATCTAACAAAACCCATCTACAGACAAACTGATAGCTTGTCATGCATTACAGGCAGATTCTTTACCATCTGAGCCACCAGGTAAGCCCATGCATACTGGAGTGGGTAACCTATCCCTTCTTCCGGGGATCTTCCTGACCTAAGGATTGAACCGGGGTCTCCTGCATTGCAGGCAGATTCTTTACCAGCTAAGCTACCAGGGAAGCCATGTAATATACCATAGTAATATGATAAAGAACAGTACGCATAATGTTGATAGACATAGGAAAATTATGTGAAAAAAAATCTAATATTCATGATAAAACCACTGAAGAAACTAGGAAATGAAGGGCATTTACTGAATCTGATAAAAGCCATTTACAAAGAAACTGAGAGCTTGTTATTTTTCCATAAGATCAAGAACATGACAAGGACCTCTGGTCTCACTATTTCTATTCAACATTGTACTAGAAGTTTTAACCAGGGCAATTAGGACAAAAAGCAAAAAGAAATTTAAAGTATTTAGACTGAAAAGAAAGAGGCTAGCTATCTCTATACATAAATATCATAATCATATACAGAATATCCTAAGGAATACACTAAAAATTTATTACAGGTAATAAGCTCAGAAGGATTACAAGATTCAGGAAAGAGAAAAATTAACTGTCCTTACATATATTGGCAATGCACAATCCAAAAATAGAATTAAGGAAATAATTTATAATAGCATCAAAATGAATGAAATATTTAAGAATAAATTTAACAAAAAGCACAATACTTATAGTTTTGAAAACTATAAAACATTGTTGAAAGAAATTGAAGAAGCTCTAAATAAAAGACATCTCATATTTATGGGTTGGAAGACTTAATATCAAATTAATCTACAGTTTTAACACAATTTATATCAAAATACCAGCTGGCTCTTTTCTTGTGGAAATTGACAAGCTAATCCTAAAATGCATATGGAAAGGCAAGAGAGCCAGAATATCCAAAACAATCTTGAAAAGAAGAACAGGGTTGGAGGAATCATATTTTCCAATCTCAAAACTTAGTTCAGTTCAGTTCAGTCACTCAGTCATGTCCAACTCTTTGTGACCCCGTGGACTGTAGCATGCCGGAAACCTGCAATAATCAAGATACTATAGCACTGGCATAAACATATAAATCCATGAAATAGAATCTGGAGTCCAGAATGAAACATTTACATTTATGGTTAACTTTCAACAAATGTGCAAAGACAGTTCAATAGGAGGGGAAAACGACCTTTACAACAGATTACACTGGGAAAACTGGATAGCCCACATGCCAAAAGTGAACTTATACCTTAGCCTCACACCATGCATAAAAATTACTTTAAAATGGACTATATGCTTAAATGTAAAAGCTAAAAGCTATAAAACTCTTAGAAGAAGGTAAACAAATCAATCTTTGTCATATTGGGTTAGGCAAAGGCTTCTTAGACATAACACCAAAAGCACAACAGATAAAAGGGAAAAAATAAGTTAGACTTCTTTAAAATTTAAAAAAAGACACACATGCATGCACCTAGGACTGGAATTTCTGACAACCCAAAGAGTTGGAGGGGAATCATAAAATATGAGCAGAGAATATGAATAAACTTTCTTCCAAAGAAAATAAACAAATGATCAATAAACACACAAAACGATGATCAATATCATTAGACATTAGGAAAATACAAACCAAACCACAAGTGATACCGCTTCACACCTACGGGGATGGCTAAAATTAAAAAGAGAGACAGAAAAGTTGTGAGTGAGGATGTGGAAAAATTGGAGCCATATAGTGAGAGTAAGAAGGTAAAATGGTGCGGACACCTTGGAAACCAGTTTGGCGTTCCTTAAAACGTTCAATAGAGAGTTACAATTTAACTCAGCAATTCCAATCCTTAGGTGCATGCATGCATGTTAAATCCCTTCAGTCACAAATCCTAGGTAAATATCCTCAAACTGTGAAAAGATATGACCACATAAAAACTGGCATACGAGTATACAAAACATGATTCCTAATAGCCAAAAAGTAGAAAACACGAATGTCTATCAACTGATGAATGGTGCTAAACAGTAAGTGAATATCCACATAATGGGTGCATTATTCAACAATACAAAGAAGTGAAGTGTCGTTCACTACTACAGGAGTGAACTTTGAAAGCATCTGCTAAGTGAAAGACACTAGTCACAAAAGGTCACATATTATATGATTCCATTTATATGAAATGTCCAGAACTGGCAAACCTATAGAGACAGAAAATAGGCTGGAGGTTGCCAAAGTCTAGAGAGGGTAGGACATAAGAGTGTCTGCTAATGCAAAAGAGCTTCTTTTGGGAAATAATTAAAATATTCTAACATTAGATTTTGGTGATGGTATAGTTATGTATTATTCTGAGAATACATGAAAAACTAATAAATGTTACACTTTAAATGGATAAAATTGTGGCATATGAATTATATCTTAGTAAAATTATTTTTTTAAAAAGAAACAGTAAAACTGAGGAGTTCTCTGAAATGAAATCACAGACTATCAGTGGTATAGAGGTCTAGAAATAATCAGGTCAAGTGAGAACAAAAAGTAATAACTTGCATATGAAGAAGAATGGAAGAATTGTTTCCAGCAGAAGAAAATCTGAAGTATCTTTGTGATTTGGCCAAAAAAAAAAAAAAAAGCATATTTTTCTTTTGTAAACTGGGAAAAATTGAAATATGATTAAAAACCCTAGGGAAACAAATAGCTGTAGATAAAAGATAATGACCATATATGTAGAAGACTAAATATGTCATAATTTAATTAACAATAATAAGCAAGGATAAGCCGCTTAACCTTGAATCTTAGAATATTTTTATCTAAAAGGCTAGGTGAGTTGGTGTTGGATGTGGAACCCTGGCATGCTGCAGTCCATGGGGTCAAAACGAGTCGGACACAACTGAGCGACTGAACTGAACTGAAGCCTAGTGACCAAGGATTTTTGTAGTTTCCTATTAGTGACCTAACATGGATCTACAATAAGTTATATTTGTATAATTATGTTATTAAAACTTTGTAAATTATATTGGCTTCCAGTTTCTAAAATTAAGCCATAGGCAAGGTACAGACGACTGACTTACAGCACAGACTAAATGAGAATGTATACATTTTGACAATCTAGCTATTACTTCCTTCTTTGTCCTACACAGTAGAAAATCAAGAGCCTCTGTATTAAGTTTAGAGATGAGAAAAACAGAATAATTATATTATTTAAAAATTCAAAAGTAAGCAAAAGAAGAACTGAAGCTGGTTTTTTAAAATTTACAAAATTTAAGAAGATGGTTGTGGAGAATGTTTATTAGCTGCCTAATAAACAAAATAAAGCTAATAAAACAAGAAATATAGGTTAAAACATGTTATTTTAAGAAATTCTCCAGGCCAGAATACTGAAATGGGTAGCCTTTCCCTTATTCAGGGGATCTTCCCAACCCAGGGATTGAACCCAGGTCTCCCACATTGCAGGTAGATTCTTTACCAGCTGAGCCACCAGGGAAGCCCAAGAACACTGATGTGGGTAGCCTATCTCTTCTCCAGGGGATCTTCCAGACCCAGGAATTGAACCAGGGTCTCCTGAATTTCAGGTGGATTCTTTACCAGCTGAGCTACCACAGAAGCCCCTATTATTTAACGTTATAAAGTTTAAAGAATATGAACAAAGGTTAAAATGCTTGCCTCTGAAAAATATGACTGGAATGAGGGGTAAGTAATTATACTTTTCAATTTATTGAGCTGAGGTAATAATAGAAGATTGAAGGTTTGTGAACATGTGCTACTTTTAGGAAAGTAAAAGTATTAGCAACAATTTTAAAATGAAAGAAGCAAAAGCAAAAACAGACCTCATTAGTAAACTATGTCTGATGAAGTCCTCAGCTGGCCTTCCACACTTTGCTTCTATGACTTCTAAAGATTTCAGTCTCTCAGTAGGAACTCTAGGGGGAAAAAAAGGCATTTCAGGAGGCCAAGGGATTCATTAGAGCATTTTCTCGGGACTGAGCCACCATGCACAGTGAGGTCCCAATGCCCGGGGCTTTGGGGAATCCTGGCTTCAAGCAGAGTAACAAGCAATAGAGAATCTGTAGGAAAGGGACCCAGACTTTGTCCACATTCAACCTTCAGGGAATTCCTCTTTCACTGAGATTCTCCTCTCATCAAGGTTACCAGTCTAGTAGTCGATAGCACTGAACACTTTTATCAGCCCCACTGGGTAATTATAAAATATTTGCAATTATACAATATGCTAATTCTTAGGCATCTATAAACAGTTTAATCAATTGAGTGCATTTTATTATTTCTAGTCTAAACATTATGGGCTCACACAAAGTCTCTGAGATTGATAAATTATTCGAGATTGTTAAACTGCTGACAAACCAATCAGAAGCTTTATTTGAATTTATTAGGTGTGCTACATTATTTAGCCAGCAAGAGTAAGAAAATCAACAGGGATGAAGATGCCTGCAGGAGTCACACTGTGAGGCTTGATCAGTTCCCAGGAATTACAGAGAGGGGAAGCCATCCAAATCAGGGGGAGTTGATTCGCCTAAAACCTTTACTGTCCAGTTGAAATTAGCATTAAGCCAAGTTCTTGAGACACTTGCGAGTATTATTCTCTTTGTCATAATGTATGTACATCTGTGCGTGTGTAGATACCTATATTGTGTCAGTATGGGCTTCCCTGGTGGCTCAGATGGTAAAGAATCTGCCTGCAATGCAGGAGACCTGGGTTCCGTCCCTGGGTCGGGAAGATCTCCTGGAGGAGGGCACAGCAACCCACTCCAAGTGTTATTGCCTGGAGAATCCCCATGGCAGAGGAGACCGGCAGACTACAGTCCATAGTGTTGCAAAGAGTCGGACACAACTGAAGTGACTTAGCATGCATGCATGCACACACTCCAGTATTCTTGCCTGGAGAATTCCATGGACATAGTCCATGGACTATAGAGGCTATAGTCCCTGGGATCACAAAAGGTCAGACACAACTGAGCAACTAACACTTTCACTTTTTTTTCCATAGGTAAGTGTATGCACATTTGGTGTATGTGTTTCCAACCACTCTAATGAGAAAGAAAGAAATATTTTTTCATGCCCATCCGGACCTCCAGGGATATACCACATTTGAACATCCCAAAATAGAGCAAGACGAGTGTTCTGCCAATATTTATATTTAAGTGCATTCAGCAAGAATCATATTTTCCCAAACATGAGACAAGGCTTTTACTCACCCCCAAATTAATCCACCTTGTATTCAAATTTTTACTGAGTCTTTTCTACTACTGAGTTATACTGCTTGGTGAGTTGATTTCTTTTTAACAACTGAGTAGTCTTTGCAGAAAATATATTCCCTCAAAAAACTCCTCAGACAAATTGCTTATGAAGATGATCTGATTAAACAGATTTAAAACATTTTTTAAAAGATAAGTTTAATAGAGATTTGTCGATTATTCTTGGAGGCAGAATCTCCTGGCTTCCAGGGGTAGATGTTGTTTAATAAGTCAGTTAAGCTGACATACTCAAGGGTTATGTTGTATGAATAACGAAATGTTCTTACCGCACAAAGTAGAAAATTTTTACTAATGTTCAAGTGAAGGTATTTGTAATCTGAGATAAAACTTCTGCCAGCACATACCCAGATGAATGCTCTATTTTAAAAGCTATACTTAGAAGTAAAAATGACGTGCCCTACAGCAATGCTTCTCAACCTTCAACATTCATGCTTATTGTCTGGGGATCTCCTTAGAAATGGAGATCTTGATTCAGGGCCTGGGATGTCTCATGCCAGTTCAGGGCCCATGATGGGGTCTCAGGACCCACTCTGTATAACAAGACCCCAGAACACTTTGTTAGGTGACTCAAAAATCAAACCTAATGAAACGAAGGCATAGATCACTGATGTCAACCAGGCAGGTGAAAGCTGGGTAAATTGTTTTCAGGTAACGTGAAAGTGGAAAGAACAACACACACACACACACACGTACACACTCTCCCCTAACGTGTGAATTAACTTTGTATATATCATTTACTGTAAACTAAACTATGTAAGAAGACATTTGACTGTGCGATCCACATTTTAAATGTGTGTGTGTATATGTATGTTTAAGTTGTCTGGGATATTTTTGTGTGGGAAACAGACGACTTGCTATTCATGGTCACATGTATGGCATTTCTCCCAAAAATTTCCTGCTCTGCTTAACAGCTCTGAGAGACATAGCCAAATTAGAATTTTTGTTAAGATCAGTTATGTGAGCTGGAATAAAATGGAATATTTAGATTTCTTCTGGTCAATGATTAAATAGGATATGATGCTGGATTAACTTGTTTTTGCCACATAGTGAAAGTAATACAATTAAAAAAAAAATAAGATGCCTAGGTAATGTACGGTTGGTCAGACCTTCTTAACAATTTAATTGTAGAAATATGAGAACTCCTACTGCTGTGTGGTATAAACCCTAGGACCAGAACTCAAATAGGAAACAAGTATGTGTCTTGGAAGAGATGGCCATCATAATGCAGGCATTTTTTGAAGGAGACAAATAAACATGAAAATATCAAACAGGTTAAAGCCAAATAAAAATTAAACCTTCCAAGCACATTTTCAGTGAACTTCAGAAGTTATTAGAAAAAAAAATTCATTTTCACACTTCTTTAACTACAGACACGAAGTTAAGCTGCCTTCTGATTTCTTTCTACTATAGATCTCTATTTCATTGGAGGGAGGTATTTCCAAGAGGAAATTCTTGCCATATTTTCCAAAAATTTTCACACAATGCAATAGAATATAACACTGCTATAGTAACTACCCTAGAATTTAACTTTGCAGTTACACGAAAAAAGTGGGAAAGATGTGTGAATGTCATTAGTTAAAATTATTTTTGTCTCAGTTGTAAACCAGGTTAATCAGCCTTGCCACAGAAATGAAAATATTAATGTAGCTTTACAATGCTGCATTTTGTTTCACCAGTAAAACCATTCCTCTGCTATAGAAAGGATAAAAAGCTCCATAATTTTGGTTTCCTAATTTTGTTAACACTCAAAAAGTGTTTCTATAAAAATGTTAAATTTCTAGAATGCTTAAATTGGAGTAAAAGAAAATAGTTGCCTAAAAGTAAGATGACAGAAAACCAATTAGATATGAGAAAGGGATGGCGGAATGATTGTTAATGTAAAAAAATGGTCTTTAAAAACAGGGCTCTCAGAGTTGGTGTTGTAAGAGATCTTTAATTATAATCACTCCATTTTTTTGTTCTTAATATGATCTTGAAAAAAATGTGCTAATTCTAGAGACATAGTCAGTTGCCCTTAAATAACTGTGCTCAGTAGCCCACAAATAAATGAGCCTAAAATGGTTAAACAACAAAGCCCTAGGCAGTTTTGTTCAAATTTTATGTGGATCCTGCCATACTCTATTATTTGCAGTTAACTGTTTAATGAATCATATTTATATATATAGTTTTTATTGTATAGTGTAGGATGAAATCTTGATCTTTCTATTGTCATTTATAAAATACTAAATTTAAGTGTTAATTAAGGCACATGCACCTAGTTGACTCCAAGAGATAATTGCTAGTAGCATTCTAGTGTTCAAAAGGGTATAATAGATCGTTATTAGAAGAGTAACCACAAAGAACTGATAAATCTGAAAACATTCATCTTCAGAGTTCATGAAGAGCAGTAATAAAAACAAAAATGAATAGTTTGCAAATTGGAACCCTTTATATACAATTGGCAGATGTATAAATTGGTTTAACCTTTTTTTAGAACCATTTGATAATATGTATAAAGAATCTTCGTCTGAGTGAACTCCGGGAGCTGGTGATGGACAGGGAGGCCTGGCCTGCTGCGATTCATGGGGTCGAAAAGAGTCGGATATGACTGAGCAACTGAACTGATAAAGAATCTTAAGGGCGGATACACCCTTTGGCTTAAAAAATATTACTCCCAGGAATCTATTTTAATAAAATGATTGGCTAAGTGGCTAAGTCACTTCAGTCGTGTCCAACTCTGTGCGACCCCATAGACGGCAGCCCACCAGGCTCCCCCGTCCCTGGGATTCTCCAGGCAAGAACACTGGAGTGGGTTGCCATTTCCTTCTCCAGTGCATGAAAGTGAAAAGTGAAAGTGAAGTCGCTCAGTCGTGTCCGACTCTTAGCGACCCCATGGACTGCAGCCTACCAGGCTCCTCCGTCCATGGGATTTGCCAGGCAAGAGTACTGGAGTGGGGTGCCATCACCTTCTCCAAAATGATTAGACAAGTAAATAAAATTAATGAGCAAATATATTTAACACAATTATTTTCAATAGTGAGAAACTGGAAATAACTCAAGTGTTAGTTTTGATTCACATTTTTTAATGTTGTTCATTAAATTAAGATTATTTAATAAAATATAAGTAAAAATTATTTAACCTATAATTTGTTCAACAATAAGTTATAGGTTAAATATTTCACATATATCTATACAGCAAGCTGTTATGCATATTTATTAGGCTCTTGAAAATTGTAATAACCTGAAAGTGACAAAAGAAAGTTATACACTTAAGCTTAATACTGTGTTTATGAATATTTATAAATAATTGTGTTTACATAGAAAAGAAAGGGGGCATCCCAAGTGGCTTAGGGTAAAGAGTCCACCTGCCAATGCAGGAGGCACAGGTTCAATCCCTGGCCCGGGAAGATCCCACAGGCCAAGGAGTAACTAAGCCCACGCAACACGACTATTGAGCCTGTACTGTAGAGCCTGGGACCACGACTACGGAGCCCATGTTCCACAACTACTGAAGCCTCCTGTGAAGAGCCCGTGCTCCGCAGCAAGAGAAGCCGCCGCAGTGAGAAGCCCACGCGCTGCAGCTAGAGAGTAGCCCCCACTCGCCACAACTAGAGAAAGAGCCAGTCAAGCAATGAAGTCCCAGTACAGCCAAAAATAAATAAAACTATATTATAACTTGATTACATTAAAATTAAACACTGAAAAAAGGAAAAGAATTCTGCACGGAAAAAAAAAAGGCTGAATGGTAGCTCAACAATTTTTCTCTTTTGATTCCTTCTTTTTTCTATTTTGTAGTCTGCCAGTCCCATCCTCTGACATCACTTGAAAGATATAGCTCTTTTTAGAATCAGAAGGAAACCCAACAAGAAAATTTAAGAATATGTTACAGTTTCTAGAGAAGGCAGAAGAATTAAAGTGCACTCATTGGAGAAGGAAATGGCAACCCACTCCAGTGTTCTTGCCTGGAGAATCCCAGGGACGGTGGAGCCTGATAGGCTGCAGTCCATGGGGTTGCAAAGAGTCAGACACGACTGAGCAACTTCACTTTCACTTTTCACTTTCATGCATTGGAGAAGGAAATGGCAACCCACTCCAGTGTTCTTGCCTGGAGAATCCCAGGGACGGGGGAGCCTGGTGGGCTGCCATCTATGGGGTCGCACAGAGTTGGACACGACTGAAGCGACTTAGCAGCAGTAGCAGCAGCATTAGAGGACAGGCTCTAAGTTATACCTGTTTGTATGTGCCCCACAATAAGCTACAGCACCAACATTTTTCAGTAATAATGCTTTTCACTGGGCCTTCTTGTTCATAACTTTCAGAACCTAGTTCTCAAAATTTCTTAAACTGTTCAGTGGCAGATACTAAGTTTATAGATCAACTATTATATTTCATCACCAACAATATTTAAATCATTGGTCCATGATGGGGGAGGGTCCTATAATAAGAAATTTGGGTTGTGTAATTCTCCTTATATTTTTGCATCCTGGTTTCATCAGCACCTCTGCAATACTGCCCAGGAGTCACCATTACCTTCAGGCCTGGCATTATGGCTGATTGCGTTCAGAAGTCCTGCAGCTAAGAAGCAACCCTCGAGAAACATTCTCGTCATGTAGGCACCATAGTTTAAAACTGCTCTTAAGGACTTGGCTTCAAACCTAACTTCCTGGTTTGGCTTATAACAAGATGCTTGCAATGCAATGCCGTTGGTTTCATGAAAGATGGCAAAGGAACTATTAATGACACTAATTAAGATGTGTGAATATCGTTTAGAGACTCTTCCTTGTTGCTTTCCAAGTATAAGCTATGTTACCTAACACATTAATTGGTAATGATACAAGTGCATATCTTTCAACTGCAAGGTCAGTTTTTAAAGTGGGGCTTTTATTATTCATGTGTTTTCAGTTCCTACACAATTCACATACAGATTCCATTAACAAACCTTAACTGTGCTCCTCTTTAACCCCATTATAGCTCTACCCCTTCTCACCACCCGAATATTATGGTATTGTGGGTTAGAGCATTTGAAACTTTTATCCGGCCTTAAATATAATTTCCAAATCATTTTATATACACTCAGAACCTATTTGTTTAATTGTTTGCATTTTCAAGTAGGCTCATTCCCTGATCTTTTTGACCAGATGTGCAAAATACAAAGTCAAAAGCTATTTATTTGAAGCCTATCCATCTCCCTTATCCAGTGTATCTGCCTGAAGTAAATGTTGTCGCTAAAGTAAAACCCAGCATAGAAAACAAAGGAATATTAAAGTATAGCATCCAAACAGTGAACTCAGAGTGAGATGGCTCTGGTTGAATCTGTCCCTGGCTCAGATTCAGCAGAGGTTAAGGAGACCCAAAATGTGCCAGATGCCTCATGGGGTAGTAAAAGACTATGATGGTCTTTCAGGCAGCAAGAGTCTACATTTATGTGTCCTTGGTAGCAGCCAAGTACTCTCCCATTTGTGGCTTCCTGTAATTCTCACAACACCTCCCCCTAATCTATAAATGCATATCTAAGAAGTTCCTTTTGCTGTGATCATATACGCTTAAGTATAAAACTCTTGGGTGCTTTTTCTCCCCTTTCAAATCTCTGTAGACGTTCTTTCATTGCTCTCTGGCATTTAAAATCATAAAGAGAAATCTGAAGGCTGATTGATGTCTTCCTTTAGAGGTGACCTTCCTTTTCCTCATGTGTGATGCAGTTCAGGACATTTCCTGTGTCTTCAGATTTAAATATTGTCCCCATATGTCTATAAGCAAATCTATTTTTATTCACTGCTACTTGAGCTCATAGGATCTAAAACATCCTTTAGATTCCTATGATCATATGGAGAGGAATAGAGAGTTATAATCAGAAGCACACTTGGGTTTTGCTGCTTGGAGGAGTGAATCCATCTCCATGAGAAGATAAGCTCGAGCTTCATCCCTCCTCCTGTCGATCCAGAGTTTTTGATCCAGAGAAAACTCATTGCCATAAGTTTATTATTGCTGTGGTTAGGTTTTGTCTTGTCCTTTCTTCATGCATGTTACTCATACTTAGGTTAGCTCTTTTTTCTCTGTATTCCACATCAACAGTCTCCTCTCCCTCTTTTGTTTCTATTTATCTTTCTTCTTCTACATTCTGGGAAAGCTTCTCAAAATGACGATCCATATTAGTGTTTCTATCTTCTACAGCATCAATTCTATTCTTAACTGCTCCCAATACTCATCTCAGTTTTATGATTGCTACCTTTTATTAACTCACCCAGTTTCTTCAGCTTTCATCACAGTCTCTTCTTATCCTTGCAGTGCCTAATTCTTGGAGCTCATTAATCTTTCTGTCATATTGAAGGTACAAAGCAATTTACTACATTTTAAAAATTCTTGTAAAGTCCTTTCCAGAGATATTTTTCAGAATAATGCACCAGCTACTCTACATTGTAATCTTTCCTTTTCTAAAATGAGGAACTGTGTCTGCAGCCCTTGTGCCTGTCACTAGACAGAGCATCTAATTTATCCTTGCTCTTTCTGCTTATTTCCCAGGAAAAATTAGTAGGAGGAGAACAGTAGAAGTCCAAAGAAATTAGGAGAATTCTCTTTGTCTCAGATCCAGACCTAGAGAGCAGATTGGCAAGGTCGTTGTTCAGCCCAATTTTCAGTGTCTAGCTCTGTGTTTCTTATTTGCACAGTAAGGATGGGTGTCAAATGCATATGGTGTTTGGGAGGAGATGGGTTGCTTTATATATAAAAAAGCATATTCCCTATGATTGTTGTTTTTTTATACCCACAGCCAAATTTCGTAAAGCTTGACGAAATCACAGCTAGGAGGAGATACAAGAAGTTGAGTCAGGATACATTTAAGGTAACAGAGAGAGAGTTCATTCTCAGGTTGGTCCTTCATATTCCAGGGCCCAGATGCAGGTGGGGAGGAGACGGGAGGAGGGATGAAGCTCAAGATTATCTTCTCATGGAGATGGATTCACTCCTCCAAGCAGCAAAACCCAAGCGTGCTTCTGATTATAACTCTCTGTTCCTCTCCATAGGTTCTGTAGTTGGTGGAATGATCTCCAAGCTTCTAGCAGCTAGTACAATGTCTGTGCTGGTGTTTCATTTTCTCAGAGAATTGTCAGCCATTCTGATCCTCCAGAAGCATTTTGGAAGGAGTGAGAAGATGCGCTGCCTAGGAACTGTGAGCCACATGCCATGTTGATTCTAATTTTACTCCCAAATCACTTAATTCAGTTGTGCGGATAAATGAATTGTCACAAACTATTTACAGAACCAAATTGAGAACAATCCGCTCTTATCCTCACCTTACTGTTCTGAATCAAATCTGCTCAGAAACAAATCTGGTATGAGTTTTTTTTCTTTAGTAGGAAATCATGTCAATATGCTAACTTTCCATGTATATTAATCTAAAGCTTATTTCTAATTAAGCAATAACTGCAAATTAAAGGAATTCAAAGCATCACTGCACAGGCAGGGTTTTCTTCTAAGCTGGAGACCCTGTGGGAATCATAATCCAAATTTTGCAGCTTTCCTGTAATAAAACTCACCCTGTCATTTTAATGGATTTGTTCATTTTGTCTGCATATATGCGTTTAAGCTCCATTTTACTTTGACCACAGATAACAAAATAAATATAAAGCAAATCCATGACCAATTTTGCTAAAACTACAAGTTTTTTTTTTTTCCAACAAGCAAGTTGTCAGATCTTGCAAGCTCTTCTAGGTATCATTAAATGAATTGTTCCTGAGGATCTCACCTGTAAGCAAGCTTGCAGTCAGCCTGGCCAAGCACACCAGGAGCAGCTGGAGAATCCTTGGGATGATGGCACAGGAGTCATGAATTTCCAAGTTGATGGATGTGGTGCCATTGGGAAGAATGGGAAATATTGAATTATACAGTCAGAGCCATCACACTGTCAGAGATGAAATCCAAACAGAAATGTCACTTACTTGCACAAGGATGACGTAGAAGAGACCCAGTGTCACAGCATCATGTGCTCAGGTAGTTGGGATTGCTGGTTGCTCTCACTAGATGTTTATAAGATTGAGAGACTGCAACACAGAAGAGATAATAGACTTCTGTGGTGTCTAAGATAAAGAAGATGGTAGACTTGTTATACTCTTCACAGCTCAGATCTCAGCAGCAACAATGAACGATGACTTCACCCTGGGTGCTGTTCAGAAGAAGAGCAAGGAATTCGAATACATCTAGGTGAGGGTCATCAGAAAGTAAGACCCCGGAAACTGGCATGGTGAGGAACAGGTGAAGGTCCAGTCATATTTGTTTAGCCATTTATAGAGGATGTAACAGAGAAGGCAATGGCACCCCACTCCAGTACTCTTGCCTGGTAAATCCCTTGGGCAGAGGAGCCTGGTGGGCTGCAGTCCATGGGGTTGCGAAGAGTTGGACACGACTGAGCGACTTCCCTTTCACTTTTCACTTTCATGCATTGGAGAAGGAAATGGCAACCCACTCCAGTGTTCTTGCCTGGAGAATCCCAGGGACGGGGGAGCCTGGTGGGCTGCTGTCTATGGGATCACACAGAGTCGGACACGACTGAAGCGACTTAGCAGTAGCAGCAGCAGAGGATGTAACTGAGCAGACCCATCTTTGTAGAGAGTTCAATTAAATGACCTGTATGATTCTTTTCAACTCTAACGTTCTTAGACTTTAAAAGTATCTCATTGATTCAGTAGTTTTTTTCCACTCTGCTTTCTACCAAATAGGTTTTTCTGACGAGAAAACAAAACTTCTCAGTAAAAATGTCCAAACAGTATTTCTCAAAGTATAGTTAATTTCTGCAAAGTTGTCAAATAGAGAGAAGGATAAGAAAAACATAACAAATGTTTCAGAATATTCTGGTTACAAAATTGCTAACTGTGGAGAACTATATTTATTTGTTTGTTTGTTTTCTAGGAAGGAAGCTTTTGTGTGTTCACACCATTTCATAAATAGGAAGAACAATATACAACTCAAAATCTCTCCTCCTTTTCCTGTCACAACAAGAAAGAACTAACCCCAAGTCCAAAGAGTATTTTGTGGATGACGAACATTTTAAATACCCCACAGTCCAAAGAGCTGGTTCTAGCAATATCTTAAATGCAAAAAGACGAGTACTGCTAAAAAGCAATCACCTCTCCTTAGCATCTTTCTTTTAAATTGGAAAACAACTGGTATATCTATTATGCAAGGATTGCTTCTGATAATATGGTACCTTTAACTCTGATTGTGTCCATTTTTTTGACAAAGGTAATCGTGTAAGATATCTAAGTCTACAACAATCTCAAAATATCTATGCTGTCTTTGCCTTTAACCTTACATCTCTCAGACAACAAAGAATCTGTTACTATGGGTGTTCAATGATGCTCCATCACACTCCAGTATTGGGAAAATTCTTATGAATGACTAAGCCTAGTCATTCACACTTCCTTTGATGTCATTTTCTACTTTTTATTTCTCCTTAATGACAATGAACTACAAATAACAAAACTCTTTGAAAACAGATCTTCACATACCCACTTGACTGGAGAAAAGGACCCCACCTGGGAAAAGCAGGAAACAGAAGTACTTCTCTGCCACAAATGGTCAGGTCTGAATTCATCTTTAAGATTACTGGAGACAATTTCATTTTATTCATATGGGAGGCAAAAATAATGCTCCCCTGAAGACGTCTACATCCTAATCCCCAGCATTTGTGAATAAGCTACTTTATATGGCAAAAGAGACTTTGCAGATGTGCTTAAGGGTACGGCCTCGAGATAAAAAGATTTTCCCTCGTTCTTCAGGTGGACCCCAGCTAATCACATTAATCCTTAAAATTAGAAAAATTTTCCTGGCTGTAGTCAGAGAGAGACGTGACAACAGAAGGGTTTAGAGAGACACTCTTTCTGGTTTTGAAGACAGTAGGAGAACAGAAGCCAAAATACATGAGGCACTTCTAGAAGCTAGTCCAGGCCTCCAGAAAAAAACTCAGCCCTGGTTTCATTTCAGTTTTAGCCCAGTGAGATCCGTGTCAAACGTCAGACCTGTACAACTGTAAGATCATAGCTTAGCATTGGTTTAAACCACTTAGCCTTTGGTAATTTGTTATGGCAACAATAGAAAGTGTTACTCACTCAGTTGTGTTTGACTCTGTGACCCCATGGATTGTGGCCCGCCAGGCTCCTCTGCCCATGGGATTCTCCAGGCAAGAATACTGGAGTGGGTTGCCATTCCCTTCTCCAGGGGATCTTCTCAACCCAGGAATTGAACCCAGATCTCCTGCATTGCAGGCAGATTCTTTATGGTCTGAGCCACCAGGGAAGCTGGACAACAGTAGAAGCCATCATTAAGAACAGTAGAAACCAGAGACTTCCCTGGCGGTCCAGTGGTTAAGACTTTGCCTTCCAAAGCAGGAGTCACACAGCTAAGATCCCACATGCCTCCCGGACAAAAACCTAAAACATAAAACAGAAACAATATTGTAACAAATTCAATAAAGACTTAAAAAATGGTCTACAGCAAAAAAAAAAAAAAAACACTTAAAAAAATACCACACAATGGAGCCTCGGTTATTTTTCCCAATAGCGCCAACCTGAAGCTTAACCCAGACTCTCTCTCACTCGAGTTGTACTTTCCACTTCGCTATAATGCTCCTAAATTTTTAGTGCTTGGAAGAAGACAATAATCAACATTTCCTCCTCCATATTTAATTATTCTAACTGAAATTGATCTTCAAGGCATAACTTCATACAAAATTTCCTTCTGCAAACAAAAAAATTTAATGCATAGTTGCAGAATAATGCATAGTTGCTAAGTTAGCCATGGCTTTCTTCATTCTGAACAAATCTAGCTTGGTGCTGGTTATACCACTGTTCTGCTTCCTCTGCTCCTTAATACTTTGTTTTTTTTTTTTTTTGTATGTTCAATTCTAAGTACCTGTTCTTAGGCTTTCTCTCATTTCCACTCTGCCACGAATTCTCAAAGGAAGCATCAACCCTGATTTACTTTTCTATTCCCAAGGTCTGACCTATCAAGCTGCTTAATAAATGTTTTTTAAGTATATCAGCAAGTATAACACATTATTTAGCCAACACTTATTTCATGGTCCCCCATATGCTGGGCATAGAGTATGTGAAAATAAGTAAGAAACACTCACTATTCATCAAGAGTGCACAGCACAACCCAGTGGGTGGACAGATACTTATCAAAGAATCAAAGTGCAGCATGATTAAGTTGTGAGGATGAGAAAACACACAGGTGGGAAATGTACAGTTCTTGGGTATTAAGGGTCTCTTTATTATCAGGAACACCCTTGGAATAAGCAGCTAACTCTAAAACACCATTTCACCAGCACTGCCCCACAATTATGTTGTTATTTATGTGATTGCTATTAATTTGGTCAAAGTACTAATTAATATTGATCATGGGAAATTGTTCAAATTGTTTTGTAGGCGCTTCACAGTGTTATGGATGGGAACCATCAAAAGAGCCACAGAAAGGCTGATCCATAATATTGGGACACCTATTCCAGGTACTTCAAATAGCTGCTGGGAAACGTGTGTGTGCTTTGTCACTCAGTCGTGTCTGACTCTTCGTGAGCCCATGGACTGTAGCCCACCAGGCTCCACTGTCCAAGGAATTTTCCAGGCAAGAGTACTGGAGTGGGTTGCCGTTGCCTTCTCCAGGGGTTCTTCCCGACCCAGGGATCGAACCCACCCCTCCTACATTTCCTGCATTGGCGGGCAGATTCTTTACCTCTGCACCAATTGGGAAACTTGGTGGGACAAAATACATCTCACTCTTTTTCCAACTGGGAATTTGCTTTTGCTCTGCTTTTTTTTTGTTTTACCATCTTCCAGTGAACTTAACCTCAAAGAGTGTGGTTCTCAACCAGAGGGGATTGGGCAGAGGCATGGGCCGGGGTGTGTGTATGTGTATGTGTGTATGTAGATTTTGCCCTCCCACTTCCAAGAGACATCTGGCAGTGTCTAGAGACATTTTTGACTGTCACAACTCAGGAAGTGCTACTGGCAGCTAGTGGCATCTAGTGGGTATAGGCCAGAGATGTCTTCAAATATCCTGCATCCATAGGGCAGCCCCGCATAACAAAGAATTATCTTTCCCAAAAGTGGGTAGCACTGAGGCTAAGGAATCCTTTTCTAAGCTTTGCACTCTACTTGAGAGACAGAATAACAGCATTGTTGGTTATACGCATATTTACATAAGGGTGTTTATTTACAAAATGAACATTGTACTTTAAAGGAAATTAACTTTCAACTTAATCCATGGGTTTTTCAACTAGCGACTGTGGCATTAAAAGGGCATGTGTTTTACATTATTTTAATGTCACCTAGCATGGGGGACTCTATGAGGACCTGAAGCTCTCAAGGTGCCCAAGACCAAGTACAGGGCAGTTTAGCAATGCACTCTGCAAAGGGTAATAGATTCCCCACAAGTAAGAGACTTATTGACTTTAAACCTTCACTCCTCTTCACAATACTCAACTTGCAATATTTTGCCAACTTCTGGAGCTTTGGGGAAAATATTCTGCTAAAGGAAAACTTGTATTACCAGCTCTGAATGGAGAATTCAGCTAATGATAGGGGAGAGTGAGGAACGAAGGGTCTCTCCCTTCTTTATGACACACACTTAGTAACGAGGGAGTTTATTCCAGAATAAAATGTCAAACCCAACGTGAAATACTATCTATAATAAATGAGGCTTTTCATGATTATTATGTAGCACATTTTCTCAGGTAATAAAGTCATTGTGTTCTGTGTGGCTTTTATTCTTTTAGGCAGAGGAAAACGGAGCGGGGAGGTTGTTGGTATGTTGTGCTTAGCTTTTTTTTGATGGGTTTCATTCCATTCTTCTTGTGCCAATTGTAATGTTTTATGATTATTCATGACTTAGACAATGCTGCTTTAGGCAGTCAATAGCAATTATGCCTGTTAAGAAGAACATATAATTCAAATTAGACCGATATAGATTTTTCCCCTTTACTTTAATGTTTAGTTACCCAGTTAGATTTAAACTGAGTATACAACATTTAATAAATGATGTTCACTGAAATCTGACATTTAGAGTAATTTGGTTCTTTTTTTAATGCAGAGGAATAAGACAAAATACTACTTCTTTTGAAAGGTATGCAGTATCAGTTAAAATTAAATACTTCACTGTATAATGTGCTTATATCTGTGACCTGATATTGGCAGCTTTGCACACAAGCCAGCAAGTGTGCAAAAAACAGCAAGTGGTGGGCGATTAAAGAATCCATCCTAATGAACAATAAATCCATGCATAGTTTAGGTTTGTAGCTGTTAAATTCAACACTATTCAGAGTGCAAGGCTGAATGTCTATATGCGTGTTTCCTCACTTCAGCTGTGTTTGACTCTTTGTGACTCCATGCACTGTAGCTCGTCTGTCCATGGGATTTTCCCAGCAGGAATATTTGAGTGGGTTACCATTCCCTCTTCCAGGGGATCTTCCCAACCCAGCGATTGAACTTGTAACTCCTACATCTCCGGCACTGCAGGTGGATTCTTTACTGCTGAGCCACCAACGAGGCCCACAAGTTTGACTATGCATTATTTATTATTCAGAAATTAAAAACTAAAATAAGTAATACAACGAAGATCAAATGAGAGATTATACTGGGTACTAAGGCTTGAATTGTGTCCTCCCAAATTTATATGTTGAATCCCTAACCCCCAATGTGAGATGGGGCCTTGAAGGAGGCAATTAAGGTTAAATGAGATGATAAAGAAGCCCTAATCCTGTAGAACTGGTGTCCTTATAAGAAAAAGGAATAAACACCAGAGATCTCTCTGTGTGTGAGCTCACAGAGGAAGGGCCCTTCGAGGACACAGAAGGAAGATGGCTGTCCACACTGGAAACCGGCTCTTGGCCTTGAACCTTGAGCCTCCAGAACTGCAAGAAATTAAATTTCTCTTGTTTAAATCCACCCAGTCTATTCTATTGTATTTTGGCAACTTGAACATACTAATAAGTTGGCCATCACTAGGATCAACCAAATTGATCTTTTCACCAAGTTTCAGACTTATTTATTTGTTTTTGGCCTCAAAATACATTTTTTCTCTCAAACGTGTGGCTCAGGTCAGGATGGTCAAGATGATGACACATGGTTGGATTCTGGATTTATTTGGAAAACAAACTCAACAGGCTTTGCAGGCAGACTAGATATGGGATCGGTGGGGGGCGGGGAGTGGTTAAGGATGACTGCACACTTTTGGGTCATAAGAAATAGAAAAGCAAGGTTATCATAAAATGAGACTGGAATAATAAATCTTCAGTCTTCTCACATTTAAAAATGGGGGGAGTGGAACTATGTGAGGTGACAGATGTGTTCATTTGACTGTGGGAACATTTCACAAATATGTATATTAAATCATGAAAGAAAGAAAATATTAGTCATCAGTCATGCCCGACTCTTTGTGATGCCACGGACTGTAGCCCACACGGCTCCTCTGTCCATGGACTTCTCCAGTCAAGAATACTGGAGTGGGTTGCCACGCCCTTCTCTGTGGGATTTTCCTGACCCAGGGATCAAACCTGGGTCTCCCGCATTCCAGGCAGATTCTTTAACATCTGAGCCACCAAGGAAGCCCTATTAAATCATATGCATGTGCATCTTTAAAAATTACACTGTACAATCTAAATATATACAATTTTTATTTGTCAATTATACTTCAAGAAAATGGAAAAAAAAAGAACTGAGATGAGAAAGGTTTGGGGAGAAATATCTCTGCTTCAGCCTTGAATGTGGTAAGTTAAAATCACATTGTATAAAAGTTACAAATGATTTGAAATTGCCACAACTGGTTTTGAACAGCGGGAGAAAGGATAGACTGAGAAGACAAGGTTACAAAGCCCCTGGCCCATGAGTATACAGAGGAACTTATGCTGAGGAACCTGGACATGGCCCGATAGCAATGGTAAAGAAGATAGGTGTTCATAACAAGGCAGAACAAGCTGCTTAGGGGGTTAGTTTACACCAGTGTTTTCTTTGAGACCAGACCATTAGCTTCTTGATGGCTTATATGATTTTGGTTGTTTTTGTAGTTCTTTGTTTCATTTTGTTTGATAATTTCTAAGGAAGAGATTTGCCCACTGTTTTGACTTGACACTTTCCATGAGAAAATAGATTTACTGGCATTTAAAAAAAAATCCTGGTCAGCTACCTGATTCTACATTTTCTCACTCAAAGTACATCACAAATTATCTCAGAGGGATATGGCAAGAATTACATTTCTCAATTTTATAACTTCATCTAATATTGTGAATGCATTCTTAAATACTAAATGGCAGTAATTTCACCAATATATCTGACCTAGTTATAGATTGGAATCATGTGAAACTGTGAGAGAAATTGAAGAGTTATAGAGGTGGGCAATAGGGTTGGGATAAAGAGAATTAAATGGATCAGAACAGGCTAGAGTGCAGACATCACCTCTCCTAATCCTGCATTTGAGATATATCTGATGAGTTCTAACCCCTCTTGAGATAATGGTGAGAATCCCCAAGATAAATTCTGCTAATATTTTCTTACTCATTTGGAGAGACTCTAATGCATTTAGAATAAATCAAATAATAATAGTTTGTTATTTCAATAAAAGTCATGCTCTTCCTGATCACATGCTTAGATCTGGGTCCTAGATGATATGTCTCTTTACCCTCTGTTGAGAAAACACAAATTTAGAACCTTTAATGAGAAATTGAACAGCAGTATACTTATAAATAGAAATAACCACCATTTGCATCCTATAAAGTATTTTTATATATGCACTTTGTAATGGATAATAAATCAGGGTTATTAGCAATATAGCATTGTATCACAAAATTAAGCATAGGGCTTTGAAGAAATTTGAAGAAATAATGAAATTAATGATATTATTTACCTTACAAAATAAAAAAAAATTCTAAGAATTCATTTTTACCTCTTCCCTCTCTTTCTGATCTCTGAGCAGTTAGCAAATTCTTTCCATTCTAATTTATAATTTATCTTCTGTCTATAAAAAATGAATCATAAAATCTTCTCATGTGAGTAAATGTTCCCCAGAGCAAAAGAACCAGTAAGTTAAATATCTATCTACTTATAAATCTATCTATATCTATATGTCTAAAGAGATTTATTTTAAGAAATTGGCTCAGGCAATTGTGGAGACTGACAAGTCCAAAACTTAGAGAGCCGACCAGCAATCTGGAAACTCAGGCAGGATTTCTTTACTGAAGTCTTATTTTTTTAATTGAAGTATAGCTGATTACAATATTATAGTTTTTGTCAGGTATATAACATGGTAATCCAATAATTTTATGGATTATGCATACAAAGTTATAATATTATTGACTATATTCTCTGTCCATTACATCACTGTGATTTATTTATTTGATAACTGGCAGTGTATATCTCTTAACTCTTTCCACCTATTTTGCCCATTCTCCCACTGGCTACCAGTAATTTGTTCTCTGTATCTATGAATCTTTTTCTGTTTTGTTGTATCTGTCCATTTGTTGTTTAGATTTCACATACAAGTGAGACAGTCTCTCACATAGAGAGACAGTCTCTCTATGGCTATTTATTTCACTTATCAGAATACCTTCTAGATCCACCCATGTTGTTGCAAATGTCAAGACTTAATTCTTCTTTACAGTTGAGTATTATTCTACTATGCATATATGTGTATACATATACATATGTGTGTGTGTGTATATATACACACACACACACAATGGAGATATTTACATACTACATCTGGTTTATCTATTCACCTGCTGATGGACACTTGGTTGCTTCTTGGCCATTGCAAATAATGCTGCAATAAATATTGGGACGCACATAACTTTTTGAATCAGTGTTTTTATTTTCTTGAGATAAATATCCAGGAGTAGAATTGCTAGATCATATAGTTCTATATTTAATTGTTTTCAGGAACTTCCATACTCTTTTCCATAGTGACTTTACCAATTTACAATGGGTAGATTGTAATTTACCCATCACATGGGGCATCGATCAGTCAATGGGGCATGAAGGTTCCTTTTCTCCACATCCTCACCAACACTTGTTACATCTTGTCTTTCGGGTGATGTTATTCTGACAGATGCGAGGTGATACCTTATTGTGATTTTGATTTTGATCTCATTGATAATTAGTGATGAGCATCTTTTCATGTGCCTGTTGGCCATCTCTATATCTTCTTTGGAAAAATACCTATTGAGGTCTTCATTCCATTTTTTATCAGATTGTTTGTTTATGTGTTGGTTTTTTGTATTGACCTGGATGAGTTCCTTACATGTTTCGGGTATTACCCCTTTCTGAGACACATCATTTGCAAGTATCTTCTCTCATGTATGTTGCTTTTTTGTTTTGATGGTTTCCTTTACTGCATACATATTTTGGTCTCATAGTTTGGTCTCAATAGTTTGATGTGGTCTCATTTGTTTATTTTGCTTTTATTGACTTTGCTCAAGGAAACAGATCCAAAATATTATTGCTAAAACCAGTTTCCAAAATGTACTGCCTATGCTTCTTCCAGGAGTTTTACGATTTCAGTAGTATTGGAAATCCTAGTCATAGCAATCAGATAAGAAAAAGAAATAAAAAGCCTTCAAATTAAAAAGGAAGAATAAAACTGTTATAATTTCCAGATGACATGAAACTATATACATAGAAAACCCTAAAAATATCACCCCAAATCTATGGAAACTATTAAGTTTGGTAAAATTTCAGGATACAAAATTAATATAGAAAAATCTACTCTCTCCCAAAAGAGAGAATGGATACATGTATATGTATGGCTGAGTCCCTTCACTGTTCACCAGAAACTATCACATTGTCAGTCAGCTATACCCTTATACAAAATGTTTTGGGAGTTAAAAAATAAAAACAAAATTATAAAAAAGAAAAATCTACTGCATTTCTATACATTAATAATGAACTGTTAGAAAGAGAAATCAGGAAACCAATCCCATTTATAATTTCATAAAAACAAATAAAAGAATAAACCAATAAGGTGAAATACCTGTATTCTGAAAACTGTAAGACATTGGTGAAAAAACTGAAGATTATAGAAATAAATGGAAAGATATTTAACATATATGGATTGAAAGAATTAATATTGTTAAAACATCCATACTATCCAAAGCAATCTACATATTCAGTGTTTCAATTCCTTTTCAAAACACCCATGACATTTTTTTAAAAACTAGAATAAATAATCTTAATGTTAGTATGGAGCCACAAAAGATCCTAAATAAGCAAATCAATCTTGAGAAAGAACAAATCTAGACATAGCATGCTCCTTGACTTCAAACTATACTGCAAAGTTAAAGTAATTAAAACAGTATGGTATCATCCTGAGAACAGACCCATAGATCAAGGGAACACAGTAGAGAGCCCAGAGATAAATCCACATACATGCAGGCAGTTGATCTGTGACACAAGAATATACAATGGGGAAAACACTGGACAGCTTTTCAGGTGAAAGAGAGAAACTAGACTCTTTTCTCACATTGTATAAACAAATAAACTCGAAATGGGTTAAAGATAAGCACAACAAATAAAGCACAATATATCTGTGCTGCAGTCTTGACATAGGATTTCTACTTCACTATGAAATCTCAATTTTGGCTCTTTAAATTCTCCAACTGATTGAATGAGGTCAACCCACATCATCAAGGATAAGCTCTTTACTTTAAATCAACTGATTAGAGATGTTAACCACATCTCCAAAATACCTTCAGAGCAATATGTAGATTACTGTTTATTTAAATCACTAGTTACTATAACCCAGACTATAAATAAAATTAAACATCACACCTTTACTTCCCATTTATTTAGTTACTTCCCATTGATTCTAAAAGTAATCCACTCTGTAGAATATGTTTTTCAAGGCCTTTCTCAATCTAACCAGAAATGTTCTTTCCTGTTTCATGTTCCTCTGTTTTCTTTCATGTATTATTTCCTTATTATCTTATCTGGCCATCTCTACCAAGCCTCCAGTCTGGACATCATATCTAATCATACAACTTGCATTGAACAATGAGATGTGAGCAGAAGTTGTGTGGGCAAGAAGCTACAAGACATATTGTATGGTTCCTGGCTCTGTAATTGTTTTTTTTTTTTTTTTCCATGAGATTAACAAGTCCCAGATAGAGGCTGCTCTGTCATCTTGGGTCTTGTGGTGAAGAATAAAGCTGCAGCAAAGTGATGAAAGAGAGAGATCGAAAGATGCAATCACAATGATGTTTTTTTACAAGCCACTAAGGTTTTTGACATTGTATGTTACCTCAGAATAATCCAGAATAACCCAGTGAAAGCTGATGATACAAGTGCACACTCACATATTTGATGAATGAAAACATAAATAAATGGATAAAGTTAAAGTTAACTTCTCCTGAAAAACCCTTTCTTGCCATTTTCCACATATTGAAATTCCATTCATCCTTCAAGGAATATCTCAATAGCTATCTCCTGTTATTTCCAAGTATGAATGATGTTTTGCTAAATCTCTCTGTTCAAAATCTTTTCTTCATTTAAAATGTTTTCTTTCTAATAGGTGCCCTGAAGCAAAATTGCGGGTCAAATAGAGGCATTACTGTTTGTGTCTCTAAATACTTTCTTAATTCCTCTTTGATTTCTAGTGACTTGTTTCTGAGTTGTTAGCTCCTCAACTATGCTTTCACTGTATCTCCCATGAAACAATCACAGGTTCTCAGTAAATGCATATTGTTGATAAAGTCAGAATATTTTCAGGAAATAATATACCTTATAGCATCCAGCTATCCTTTAATGAGGGCTTCTATGGTGGCTCAGTGGTAAAGAATCCACCACCAATGCAGGAGACGCAAGAGAAGTGGGTTCAATCCCTGGGTTGTAAAGATTCCCTGGAGGAGGGCACGGCTATCCACTCCAGTATCCTTGTCTGGAGAATCCCCATGGACAGAGGAGCCTGGTGGGCTATAGTCCATGGGGTCACAAAGGGTCAGATACTACTGTGTGACTGAGCACACCACAGCAGTGAATTGCAGAAAAATTTTAAAGTTACACACCAGGGTCAAGATCTGGAGTATGATGGCATAGTGGCACAGTGGTAAAGAACCTTCCTGATAGTGCAGGAGATGCAAGAAATGTGGGTTCAATCCCTGGGTTGGGAAGATCCCCTGGAATAGGAAATGGCAACCCACCTCAATATTTTTGCCTAGAATATTTCATGGACAGATGAGCTTGGCAGGCTACAGTCCATGGGGTTGCAAAGAGTTGGACATGACTGAGCATGTGCTACCACTACTTCTTCCTTAATGAGAAAGCTTAAACAAAAGACTATAAATTTTCTATTGAACACATATGTAGTGCCATGGACATTAGGTGTGGAATATCTAACATATTCTAGCATCCCTGTTTTTACATATGACAAAACTGGCACTTCAGAGAGGTTATTTTTCTGGGGTCCCTCTCCTAGAAAGCAGTAGAGTTCAGAATTAATCCAGTATACTTCATTCCCGGAGAAGGCAATGGCCGCCCACCCCAGTACTCTTGCCTGGAAAATCCCATGGGCGGAGGAGCCTGGTGGGCTGCAGTCCATGTGGTCGCTAAGAGTTGGACACGACTGAGCGACCTCACTTTCACTTTTCACTTTCATGCATTGGAGAAGGAAATGGCAACCCACTCCAGTGTTCTTGCCTGGAGAATCCCAGGGACGGAGGAGCCTGGTGGGCTGTTGTCTATGGGGTCACATGGAGTCGGACACGACTGAAGCGACTTAGCAGCAGCAGCAGCAGCATACTTCATTTCAGAGCTCAAACTGAAACTGCTTTCCTAAAGAAAATATCTGGAGAGCTCTCTTTGAACTCTAACCTTGCCACACAGTAATTCCACTCAATAGAAAACTTGCCCTAACCCAGGAATTCACCGAAGTATCAGAAGGTGTCTCCTCTGCCCTAATCATTTACTTGAAGGTAGGACACAGAAGGTTAGCTCATTAAAGAATAGCTGGGAAAGACTGAGAGCTGAAGGAGAAGAGAGAGTCAGAGGATGAGATGGCTGAATGGCATCACTGGTGCAATGGACATGAACTTGGGCGAACTCCAGGAGATGGTGAGGGACAGGGAGGCCTGGCATGCTACAGTCCACAGGGTCACAAAGAGTCAGACATGAATGGACAACTGAACAACAAGAGCATCTAGACACAAAAGACAGGCCCAGCACCATGTCCAGAAAAAGTAATTCTATTGAGACAGAAAGTAGATTAGTGGTTACTTGGGGCTGGGCGTGGGAATGGAGCGTAACTAAATATGCATGAGGGATCTTTGGGGGGTAACGAAATTGTTACAAAATTGGATTGTGGTGACAGGGTGAAACTCCAGAAACTTACTAAAAATAATTGAACCTTACGCTTAAAAATGGTGAATTGTATTATATGTAAGTAATATTATCATGAAACTGGTCAAAAAAAATACACTAACACGAATTGGGTGAGATTGTATGTATATGTGTGTGTATATATACACATCCATAAGCAAAGATCACATGCTTTTCTCCAAATACCATTTGAGCAGCAGCCTTTTGTTTTAATAATAAATATGATAATCACAAATTATTTGCATTCATTTCAAGTTATACCACCACATGTCTTCCCTGTCCTACTGTGTAGTTAATAAAGCCGACTTTTTCTAAATGTTCTCCCTCAGACTTTTTGCCAGGTCAAACTGAGTTTCTCTAATTTAAGACAATGAATAAGTTTATTTTTCCACATTGCAGAATCATAAATGCTGTTTCAATTATCTATGCTTTGGGAAGGTGCAAGCAAACTGAGCGTTTCATACCCAAGCCTAATTTTCCAACTCCCATTTTAGGTAGTAAAAGCGCTGCCCCACAGAGAATGTTCATATGAAGAATCCATTCTACTTTAGCACTGTTCTCAACTGTCTGTTACATACAATACTGGTCAAATCTCACGACCAGAAAAATGCTCTGTACTTCACTAATTGACATGCCACCTATATTTTCCATGACAATATTAAAAAAAAAAAAAATTTGCATAGCAATGCACTAAAAAACCATACCTGTCTCTGTAACCAGGGCCAGTATGAGCCATATGGGAGTCATAGGCAAGCAATTAATTGAGTGCTTCTTAAGTGATACTCTTTAAATTTTTTTCAAATTTTATTTGAAAGAAAAGAAGAGAGCTATATAGAGAAAATTAAAAGAATAAGGAACTTTGCCTCACCATCATTTTCTTGGCTCTTAGGTCAGACTTACCCCATCCAGTATAAAAATAAATTTAGTATTTTCCTTGTTTTACAACTAATCTAACCAGATTCTTGGTTCTTTAAATGCAATCAACTACTGGCATAGAGCCTGCTCAAGGGGAAGTCACGTTCAACCACCAGTGGCTGAAGAACTTCTTCTTTCCACTACTAGTCCCTGAGAGGATTTCTGCTAGGTAAGTTTCTAGGGCTTCCTTGTGGCTCAGCTGGTAAAGAATCCGCCTGCAATGTTGGAGACCTGGGTTCAGTCCCTGGGTTGGGAAGATCCCCTGGAGAAGGGAAAGGCTACCCACTTCAGTATTCTGGCCTGGAGAATTCCGTGGACTGTTTCAGTCTATGGGGTTGCAAAGAGTTGGACACAACTGAGTGACTAACACTTTCACCTTGTTACACTTCTGAGCACAGCAATCCTTGTGAGTGGGAACCACTGCTGGCTGTCCCATGGATATTTGTCTTAGCTTTAAGCCTTTTTTTCTAATTATTAAATGTCTTCCAGTTTGTTGAGATATAACTGACATATAACATTATATTAGTTTTAGGTGTCCAACAGAATGATTTGCTATATGTATCTATTGTGAAGTGATTTCAGAGTAAGCTGAGTTAACATCCATCATAGTTACAAATTTCTTCTTGTGATGAGACCTTTTAAGATCAACTCTCTTAACAACTTTCAAATATTTGATGCAATATTAACTATAATCACAATGATGGAAATTACATCCAGGACTTACTTGTCTTATAACTGGGAATTTGTATCTATTGACCATTTTCACTCATTTCCCTCACTCCCCACATCCCACGTGGGCAACCATCAATTTGTTCTCTAAGGTCTGATTTCTTTTAGATGTCATTATGAAATTATTTAGTACTTATCTTTCTTTGTTTGAGTTATTTCACTTAACATAATGCACTCCAGGTCCATTCATGTTGTTGCAAATGATAGGATTTCCTTCGTCTTGTGATTGAATAATATTCCACATATACCAAATCTTATATATGTATACATATATGTATACACACATATTTTATTTGTCCATTCATCTGTTCATGGACACATAATTTGTTTTTATGTCTCTATATCTATGTGTGTATACATGGCTATAACAAATCTTCAATATATATACATACATATTTTATATGTCCATTCATCTGTTTGTGGGCACTCTGGTTGTTTCTGTATCTCCACTATTTTCAATAACACTGCACTGTACGTGGAAGCAGATGCCTCTTCCAGTTTTTGGTTTTGTTTCCCTCAGATATAAGCCCAGACTTGAGACTGAGGGATAACACAGTAGTCTATTTTTAACTTTTTGAGGAACTTTCATGCTGTTTTCTATAGTGACTACACCAATTTACATTCCCATTAACAGTGTAAAAGTGCTTCCTATTCTCCAGCACTCCTTGCAGAGAGCTCTCTTAGCTGTTACACAGACCAGAATTTTATCTTTGCTTCAGTTCTATTAGATTGTTGTCTTCCTACAAATACATTTCCATGTACATCAAGTACAAATGTACAGTGAAATATAATAATGACCTATTGCCAAATTTCAATAAATCTTGCCTTGATTTCTTATCTCCATGTCTTTGCTGAGCAGTGACATTGCCAAAAGGAAAGAAAAATCAAAGGATCTGGGAAGATATTCTGTCTGCCAGGGATCGAATTTTGTTTGGATGGTAAAATGATACTTTTCTGCTGCAAGTATTTTGTATTTATACGTCTACTGGTATTATGTTATTTCCTACAGGAGGCAGACCAACTGTACATGCTGAAGACAGGTCTACATACCTGACCATTAAGAGTGAAAGTGACTTCTGAAAAAAATTGCCAAAATAAGGTATTAGATCGTCTGTTACATTTTTATATCTTTATTTTCTCTGTATACAAACATGACATCAGCTGGTTTGTTTTAAATGTTATCCAGTTGTAACAAAACCCAAAAGGTTTTTCACTTTGTAGTAATTTTCTTTCCTTGCATTCCTTCATGTGCCATGTGGAGTTTGATGTTTAATAATATGTTGTAACAGATGTCAATATGCTCCAGAGCTGAAATGATACTTGGTTCCAAATCATTTCATCTGTCTCTTCAGTTTCAGGTTGACCTAATCGAACAGATTCTGCAGGTCAACTTGACTGCCTCATAGCCTCTGAAAAGCTGACCCACTTATTTCTGTAAAAGGAAAAGTTTCAAACCAGAGAATGTGAAATACTCTGCCAAGTGAAATTAGAAAGAGCTGGTTTTCGAGAATAGTGGATACATATGAAGTCTTTCCATGGGCTTACATTTTGAGTTGTAATTCTGAGTTTTCATGCATCCCTACTGAGACAGTTTCTGTCAGCTGCCTATCTACCATTTAGCTATGTGGAAAAGCTATGTAAAGGATAAACTTTGAGTAATTAGCTTGTTTTACCTCCTCTCTATTTTTATTAAAAGGGAGAATGGGAAGAACAAACAAATTCTGGAAATAATTTATATATATATACACATATATATATATGTATATATATATATGTGTATATATATATTTTTGGAGGGTAATGTTTATTTGGAGCTTCCCTGGTGGCTCAGATGGTAAAGAATCTGCCTGCAATGCGGAAGACCAGGGTTTAATTTGAAAACATGTTCTTTACTGTTTAACATAATATTTCAGATTCTCTACTTCAAAAGACTACCAAAACAGTGGGAATCAATGTGCAACAACTTTCCTCTGGGTCAACCACATTTTAAAGTATATCGTTTCATAATAAAATTTCTGTTAGTTTCAATAAAATTGGAAATGCCATTTTTAAGAAAAGATCATGATTTTAAAAATCTAGTAATCCATGTTTAAGAAAATGCAATTAATAGCATAAAGAAGGAAACTCAGCACCAGAGTTAATAAGAGCTATCCACCCAAACATTTCGATAAACACATCTGTTCATGTATTTTTCAACTTATAAAACTCTGAACTTTTTCAGCAACATAATGGGAGAAAGACAGGAAGTATATATTAGGATTCCTAGGTCTTTTAAACATGCAATTTAAAGAATTTCATTCAGCAATCATTTTCTTTAATTGCCTGCTGAGACTCACTTTGCTTAGACACTGTTTTTATGTTTTTAGATAACAAAGATCTCTTTTCTCAGGGTATTTTAGAATCCCCTAAATAGGTTTGTATAATTTTAAGCGCTTCTTATGTATTTGACTCAGAGAAGGGATTGGATGCTGATATTTTTGAAACACAGGTCAATTCAGTATCTAACAGAAAACATTTTCCAAGAAAAAAAGAAATTACTGTAGCACTGACAAATGGCGGAGTGAAATTAGAGAATTCAGGGGAGTCAGCACCATCTCCATTATTTAGTGCTGACGAAAATGATAAACAGATTTCCTTTTAAAAATTGAATATCATATTCTAATATTCTCCAAAGAGCTGATGATACACCAAAAACTCCAAAAGTAGCATCAAATACTAAATGGGGCTCTCATCACACAAAAAATTAAATTAAATTTAAAAGAAATTCATAAATGAACTCAAAACAGGGAGGAATATTTACAAAATATATAATTTCTCACTAGCCAAGTATTCCTTTCACTATTGTAATTGTTTCAAGATTTCTATAATAAAATTTTTAATGATGAATGTATAAAATAAATAATGTACAAATATATCATAAATCAATAAAACCCAAGTATTACAAGAGGAAAAAATGGCAATAAAGGAATGAAAAGATAATTCTAGAGGATAAGAAATTGAAATAATCATGCTTTGTCCATAGAATTATCCAGGCAAGAATACTAGAGTGGTTAGCCATTCCCTTCTCCAGGGGATTGCCTAGAACCAGAGATTGAAGCCAGGTCTCCTATATGGCAGGCAGATTCCTTATTGTCTGAGATACCCGGGAAGCTGAATTAATAAACATATAAAAATATTAAGCCTCACTGGAAATCAAAATAACATAAATTACATAACATTATTTTCTCTTGATTGGCAAATCAAAAAATAAAATATACATAATATGTATTGTTACACATGTGGGAAAATACAATTTTGCATGCATTACTAGAGAAATACAAACCTGAAATTTGTTTCAGAGGTATTTTAAAATACTTATCAAACATGTTTCTGCTTATTTCTTTTATCAAAGCAACTTGTCTTCTAGTTATTTATTCGAAGAATAGTTGTGCAAATGTGCAAATATATGAAGTGTGTTCATCAAAACTTTTTTACACTAAAGATAAGCACAACAATCTAAATATCCTGCAAGGTTACAAAAAGTTATAATAAAAATATTTATTTCTCGATTTGAAAGACTATGACAAATTAAAGGTGAGAGTACCAGGTTATAGCACTATATGTAGGGTATTACTATATTTCTCTAATATGTGTGTGCATATTAAATACTATACACATACTGTGGAAAATTCTGAAAGAGACGGAAATACCAGACCACCTGACCTGCCTCCTGAGAAACCTATATGCAGGTCAAGAAGCAACAGTTAAAACTGAACATGGAACAACGGGCAGGTTCAAAATTGGGAAAAGAGTACATCAAGGCTGCATATTGTCACCCTGCTTATTTAACTTTTATGCAAAGTACATCATTCAAAATGCCAGGCTGGATGAAGCATAAGCTGGAAACAAGATTGCTGGGAGAAATATCAATAACCTCAGATATGCAGATGACACCACCCTTCTATCAGAAAGCGAATAGTAACTAAAGAGCCTCTTAATGAAGGTGAAAGAGAAGAGTGAAAAAGCTGGCTTAAAACTCAACATTCAAAAAACTAAGATCAGGGCATCCAGACTGATAACTTCATGGCAAATAGATGGGGAAACAATGGAAATAGTGACAGACTTTATTTTCTTGGGCTCCAAAATTACTGCAGATGGTGACTGCAGCCATGAAATTAAAAGACATTTGTTCCTGCGGAGAAAAGCTATGACCAACCTAGACTGTGTAATATTACTTTGCTGACAAAGGTCCATATAGTCAAAGCTATGGTTTTCCAGTAGTCATGTATAGATGAGAGAGTTGGATCATAAAGAGGGCTGAGGGCCGAAGAATTGATTCTTTTGGACTGTGGTGTTGGAGAAGACTCTTGAGAGTCCCTTGGACTGCAAGGAGATCCAACCAGCCAATCCCAAAGGAAATCAATCCTGAATATTCATTGGAAGGACTGATGCTGAAGTTGAAGCTCCAATACTTTGGCCACCTGACTTGAAGAGCTGACTCATTGGAAAAGACCCTGATGCTGGGAAAGACGGAAGACAGAAGGAGATGGGGGCAGTAGAGAATGGGATGGTTGGATGGCATCTCCAAATCAGTGGAGATGAATTTGAGCAAGCTCTGGGAGTTGGTGATGGACAGGGAAGCCTGGCTTGCTACAGTCCATGGGGTTGCAAAGAGTCGGACATGACTGAGCGACTGAACAACAACACCACACACCTCTGTCTGTGTGGACAGAGAGGAAGAGAAGATGTGGATAAATGGAAATGATGGATGGATATCTCAGGCTAGTTGATTTGTGGTTCTTATTCACATTGTCAAATAAACCTACAATAGGCCATATTACGTATGTTAACAAATTACAATAATGAATAAAACTGAAAGTTTCTTATATGCCAAATTTGATGATCTACTCTAAGAATTCTGATGGCCCACTGTGACATCTCTAACATACCCTGAAGCATTTTGCAGTGTGGCAGACACAAGAAAACACAAGAAGTAGGTACCAACTGCCTACTTCTAAGCAAAGCGATACATAAAGGGTTGAACTTATTCTCTGACTTTAGAACACATATATTCTTTTTCAACTTAGTACGGTTGATATCTACCTTTATGTCACCTACACATTATTTCCAATTCTACTTGTGATGGGCCCTGTGGTTTAAGAAGTTACATTAAGTTTTCTCCATTTAAGGTTGCTAGCAATAACAAACAGTGTTGGAATATTCATTTTAATGTATGGCTGAGTGGCACAAACTCATAGGAAATAATTGTCTTGAACCAGTGAGAAAAAAAAAAAACAAAAAACTATTCAACTGTTCACTAGTTTCTTCTATTAAGATTCCTACAGGGAAAGAATGTTTTCCTCAAATCCTTATGTTGAAGTCTTAACCTCCCATGTAATGGTATTTGGAGATGAAGCCTAAGGGAAGAAATTAGCCTTAGATGAAGTCTTGGAGGGGGTGGGGCTGTTCTGATGGGAATAATGTCCTTATAAGAAGAAACACCAGAGACCCAGAGAGCTTTCTCCCCCCAGGCCTCCTCAATATCTGCCTGGCACCACTGGAGTCACTTGGGCACACAGTGAGGTGGCAGCAGCCTGGCAACCAAGAGAAGGGGCCTCAGAATGAAACCCTCTTTGCCAGCACCTTGATCTTGGACTTCCCACCCTCCAAAACTCTGAGAAACAAATTGCTGTTGTTGAAGCCATCAGCCTGTGGTCCTTTGTGATGACAGCCTGAGCTAAGACAGAGGCCAACTCACCTTCAGAAAGTGGGGTGAGAGAGCAGGAAGTGTGAAAACTGTGGGGCAGGGCCAGGGAGAAGAATACCCAACCTTGTTTTCTTTGCCACTCCCCAGAAAAGGAGACAACCGTCCATGATGTAGTTCATTTTCTGACCTAAAGAAGCAACAGAAAAGAAAGTTTCCTTATCATTTTGCTCCTTTGTAGACCTGAGCCAATGTCTGAATTCCTTCTAATCTTCACAGGAGTATGACTCAGCAAGAGGGAAAATATTGGTCAAAGAAAGACATTAAGATTTAAGCAAATACATTTCAAAACAAACTTGGCCTGACCATCTAGTAGAGAGACTGTCACAAGGTGTCAGACAGGCCACATTTTTATATATTTGATTTGTAAACTTGAGTCTAATAACAGTTTCTTGTGGTTTGCAGAGCAGGACCACACTTACAAATACTGTAGATACTCATTCACAAAGTTTCTTCAGGGTATAATCTAAAACAATGAACTACTCTGAAAATGCAATTTTTAAAAAATATGAATTAAAAAGTTAATGAAAAGGCTACAGCTGTGAGGACTGTAGTAGAAATATAGGGAACAAACGATACACACACTAGTGTTTACAGATAAGACTTGAGCTCTATAGCTAAGTGTTGGTGCTATATTCAGTCTGCTTGCTGCTGCAAAGACAGTTACTGAGTCTATGTTTGGGGGTGTGCTTTGATTCTTAAGACTTGCTTGACTCTGCTTCCCAGCATTTCTCCAGCATCCTGCATCTGATTAACTGTTACAAACTATATGTGCTTAACTGCCATCTTTGCATCTACCCATCAGCAGCCAATGAAAGACTGAAGAGGTGATAACATGCTAAAGAGAGTGAGGGGCAGATGATGCCCCCACGTCTACAATAGCCTGTTGAGAGGATACAGCAGAGGGTGAACTAGCGTGCTTATCTCGTGGGGCAGCCCTTTGCAAGCTTCTCTTTGTGCTTCCAGGTTTGCAGCTATCAAGACTTTACCTAAAACGTCTCCATCCTTTACAGTCTATTCTGGCGGAGAAGGAGTGGGGGTGGAATTTTGTCCATGCCTCTTTGTTTCCTTTCTCCCTTTCTGGTCAAACTGCTGCAGGGGACACAAGTTCTCATGCTGCCCATATCAGTCGATTAATACTTCTCAGTGGAAGGGCAGCAACCTAGCTCTCCTGATTGCATGAACCAGTTTTAGTTTATTCTTAAAATGATTACTTTTTGCCACTGGTAGATGGGATTAAATGCCAAAAACACATACATGTACTCCAGTAACACTTAATCAAGTGCCTTAGATACTAGCAAAATATTTCCACTAGAATTAAGCAATTTTTGAACACTCATTAAACAATAGCGAGCCTTTTTTCATGGTACGAAATGCTTGACTAATATTACTCAAGACTGGATCAATCTATTCCTCTTCAGAAATGGCAGGGGCAGGAGAACAAAAAGAACTCATTTGCCTGCGGGTCTGCTGTCTAGATAGTATATGTGTTCTAAATGTTTTGTTTTTTAAAAATATTGATACAAATGTTTAAAAGACATAGCTGATTTTGTGGCATCTTTGTTCTTATATACTTATGGAAAATATTCAGAACAGCAGTTGACCAGGAATTAAGTGATCTTTAAACTGACCTGGATACCAAGAAGATGCTCTTAGTAACATTTCCATATTGAAGTTTCAAATACCAGATTTCCCTAAAGGCTTTTAGTTTGTACTCTAGCCATGCAAAGGGTGACCATAAGACTTGGTTTAAATCGTATATAATCTATGTTATTATATTATCATGTTGCTATTGTTAAAATCGTATATAATCTATATAAATATATATACTTTGTATTCTCCAACTCTTTCATAGCAGGAACCATGTGCTTCAATTCTATGTATCATCCATAATGTCTAACTCAGACACACATATAAGAATGTGCAACATGTACAAATGTCCAAACATTCACTACAGAGTAGAGCTTACTTTTCACCTCTATTTTTGCACCCTTCCTCAAAATCAGTAACTGATTTTTTTTTTTTTAAAGAGGCTTTCATTTTCAGCCAAGTTTTTATACTAGGTTACAAAAATAGAATGAAATGTATATATTCATGATAGGGATAAAGGCTGAGGAAGTAAACTCCTACTTTCTCCTCTATAGTAATGATTTATTTTTTTTTATGTTTCAGTTTAAATTCTTTCCTTTCCAGGATCAATCCAATTCTGTCTCTTTGTTCTTGATATACGTATGATCAGCTGAGTCTATAGCCCTTAGCTGTGTCTTCCTGAGCTTCCATCCATGAAACAAAACATTTTCTCCTGAGAGACACAAGTGCCCACCTGGGAGCTGGGTGAAGCAGAAAGTGAGCCCCATGGGGTTGACTTATCCCACCCATCTTTCAGCTGAATTACCTACTATGGAAAAAATGTGTGCAACTGCTCCAATTTGGACATGCTTCGAATGACCCATAGAGAGGTAGGTGGGGAAGCAGGAAGTTTGTTCAAAAGGAATTAGGGCATAAACAATGTAACGATAATGATGACTTTCCCTGCCTTTTTTGCACAAATCACCCTAAAGGGAGAAATGAGAAAGTAGATGAAATGGAGTATGGCCTTACAATCAGATGCCCATTGTCTGTATCTGAGTTGAATCATAACTGCTGACTTTTACTCCAGAGTTATGAGGTTAATTTCAAAACCTTCAATCTTCACTGACCAAATCACCTATGCATTCCAAGGTATGAAAAATGTAAGAATATGGCGTGTTCCTTTGAAAGTGCATGTCTTTCTCCTTAAGAAAAAGTGGGAGGACAATATACAGAATTATAAAAATGACTCTAAAGGAAACCAGTGATTTAAAGCAGTGGGCTAGGAAATACTTAGATTTCATTCTTATCTTAGAATGCTGCTTTTGGCAAATCCCCTAAATCTTCTGCCTCCGTTTTCTCATTTTAAACATGAAGATAATGATTATTCTTGCAAGGTGATATACACTTTATCCAGTCTTAACAAGTATTAGTCAAGGACTTCATGGCAAAGAAGTTATTACTATTTAAGAGTAAATTGTACTCAAAGTTGCTGAAATCTGTTGGAAATATTTTACTGGAATCTAGACATTCAACCAAATATTATTTAAGGCCCATAGAGCAAGTACACAACTTTTAGCTCTTAACCTCACTAAAGATGGCAAACATCAATACTTTAAACTAAAACTTAGCACACACTGGAAACTTCAGATTAAATCAGGAGCCAGAGAGGAAGGACCACTGATTTCCATAACTAAGCTTTGTGTATAAAATTTGTGTATGAAATTCTCCAGGCCAGAATACTGGAGTGGTAGTCTTCCCCTTCTCTAGGAGATCTTCCCAAAGATCAAACCCAGGTCTCCTGTATTGCAGGAAGATTCTTTACCAGCTAAGCCACAAGGGAACCCATATACAATTTAAATGACCTAAAAATAGTACGAAAGGTGAGTATTTTGGCCCTCAGGCCATCCACCGCTTTCACTTAGATATAGTTTACTCTGCTATCCTTTAAAAAAGACAGCAAAAAGTAAAGAGAAGGGTGTACAAAGCTCATCTAATCCCCAGTATTTGCTTTTCTAAGTGTCAAGTCTACTTTTCCCAAAGAAGATTCTACTGTGGTCTGAAGGGTTTTGTTACCCCAGAATGTATATGTTGAAATCTACATGCCCAGTGTGATGGTATTAGGAGGTGGGGCCTTTGGAAAGCACTTATATCATGAGGGTGGAGCCCTCATGAATGGGATTAGTGCCTTTATAAAAGGGTCCCCAGAGAGGTCCCTAGACCCTTCTGCCATGTGAGGACACAGATGGAAGTTGGGAGTCTGTAACCCGGAAAAGATCCCTCACCTGACTTTTCTGGCACCCTGATCTATGACTTCCAGCTCCAGAACTATGATAAATGTATTTCGGTGGTTTATAAACTACTCATTCTCTGGCATTTTGTTATAGCAGCTTGAATGGACCAAGACAGGTATGAATATGAAACAGGACATTTCAAAGTAAATCATTTGTTGATAATCTCTCCTGATATATAGATTAGCAACTTTGACAGTAGCTGTAACCACTTAGCTTAGCTAAACAAGAACCAGTGAATAATCTTTACTTTTACATTTCTCTCTGGGCCAGAATCCTTTCTTAAGAAAAGCCATTTTATGGTTTTAGGCAGCTATGATGGCAGTTCTCATATATGATCATAGAGTGTAGTTTTTTCATTGATATAACTTCTGGAGCATGAAACTGTTATCACACAGCTCAGAAATATACCAGCAACAAACACAGAAGCATCTATCAGCCCATGCTGTGTCATTTTAAAAAAGTCTCAAACCATGAAAAACAATCATATTTAACAATTCCTTTGAGAGTCTGCTGAAGAGGTGGTGGATAACTAGAAAGTACATCTTGTGTGGGATTCCAAATATGCCTGCAGCTATATCACTACGGGAATTTTTTTTTATAGTCCTCTCTCTAGAATCTCAAAGGAGAAAGCTAATTCTTGTTATCAATTATAACTTTAAAAAGCCCATGGCATTTTTTATTTTATTTTCAGAATTTTTGTAACTTTTGTAATGTACAAATTGAGTCAAACCTTTATTATTTTTCAGTGCCCTAATCTGCAAAGTAACAGGTGCAAAATAATAAATTGGCATAGAAGAAGAAAATGAGAATTTCTGTTCATATTTGTTTTGTATCATTTTTTAAAAACTCTATCTTTTTGTGTTTATTATGTCTAGAATGTAATAATATAATTACTTTTAATGTATAGGATACATTGTTTGAAAAATATAGGTATATGACTGAATATAAACATTCAGATGCTATCAGATCAGGTCAGTCGCTCAGGCGTGTCTGACTCTTTGCGACCCCATGAATCGCAGCACGCCAGGCCTCCCTGTCTATCACCAACTCCGGAAGTTCACTCAGACTCATGTCCATCGAGTCAGTGATGCCATCCAGCCATCTCATCCTCTGTCGTCCCCTTCTCCTGCCCCCAATCCCTCCCAGCATCAGAGTCTTTTCCAATGAGTCAACTCTTCAAATCAGGTGGCCAAAGTACTGGAGTTTCAGCTTTAGCATCATTCCTTCCAAAGAAATCCCAGGGCTGATCTCCTTCAGAATGGACTGGTTGGATCTGCTTGCAGTCCAAGGGACTCTCAAGAGTCTTCTCCAACACCACAGTTCAAAAGCATCAATTCTTCGGTGCTCAGCCTTCTTCACAGTCCTGTATATATACAGATGCTATAAATTATTTTAAATGAGGCTGTTTCTGCCTCAGTTTGGGCTGACATTTCAAAATATTTTATAAACAGAAATAAACATAAACAAACAAAAATGTAGAGGGCAACTGCTCTCACATTCACAAATGAAGAATTGCCAAATGGTTATTCAATCTTTAGGTCAAGGCTCTCACAAGGTGGAAGACAAGACAAGAGGGAAAGTTTTCCAGCTTCTGTGTTATTTTTCCCCCCCTACCTCCATGGGGGAGAAGTAGGACTTCTCACTTAAAGCTGAATGAGAGAGGTTTCAAGGAGATCAGTTTGCAAGCTGGATTTTTATCCACTGTAGATTGTATCCAGAGTAGATTGGTGTCTGAATCATGATTGCAAAAAATATTTAAGACTTTAAGACTTTGATATTTGACTGATATGATAGACCAAGTATTCTGAAACTCTATAAAAATGCTCAGTAATGTCTTCTGAAAGAAGGTATGTGATAGATGGATAAAGATGTGATCTACCCCAGGAATCTTTTGAGCTTCTAGTTCTCAGTTGCCTCCATACACCGGGCTCATAAGATTTGTTTTAAGGGATCCTGTTGGGCTGCCCTGCTATGTTTTTACTTGCCTAGCTTCCCACAATGGTAAGAGATGGATCTTTCAGCCCAATACAGGATATATCTATCAGACTGAAACAAGCACTTCTTCCTTGTATCTGTCATGCATTTACTAAAGTTTTCAGATTTTCCCAGAGGACTCTAGAATCCTTGCCTCTAAACTAGATTTTCCTTGTTGTATGACCTCTTTGTCCAGATTTGGAAGTTTCTAGAAGCAGCTTCTAGGCAGCTCAAGCAGAAATCACACAAAAGCCAGAAGGAATGAGAGGCAGCCTAAGGGGATGTTGAGTTTCCATTGGAAGGTACACCATTGTTTATAAAGTTGTGCTGATGCAAGGGGGAAAATGACTGCTGATACTCGGTGACAATAATGGCAACTACAAAATAGATGCTCGTGAAACTGTTAGGGACACTAAGAAAAGAAACTATTAGAATTTAAAAATGTATAATCACTAAAAATTAAAATCCAAAGGAAAGTTTCAACTGAAGATTGCATACAGCTGAAGAGAGAATTAATGAATTATATTACACATGTGAAGTTCTGTGTCTATAGGAGGTTTTCTGAGAGAGTGTATTCTTGTATTTAAGGGCTTCCCTGGTGGCGCAGAGGTTAAAGCGTCTGCCTGCAATGTGGGAGGCCTGGGTTCGATCCCTGGGTTGGGAAGATCCCCTGGAGAAGGAAATGGCAACCCACTCCAGTATTCTTGCCTGGAGAATCCCATGGACAGAGGAGCGTGGTGGGCTACAGTCCACCAGTCGCAAAGAGTCGGATACAACTGAGCGACTTCAGTTTCACTTTCACTTTCACTTTCACTTTCACTTTCACTTTCACTTTACACATGTGAAGAAATCATCCAGAATGTAGCAGAGAGACTGAGAGATGCATGCAAAGCATCTGAGAGATTTCATACAAAGCATGAAAAAAGAGTTTAAGAGACCTGAAGATAAACATGTCCAAAAATCACCTAACGGATATTTCAAAAGGAAAAAATGTGAAAGAATGGGAGAGGGAAATAATGTTAAAATGCATCACAGTTCATAGTTTACAAAACTGTTCAAAGATAAATCCTCAATTTCAGGAAACTGAATGAATTTCAAATAGCATAAGTGAAAATAAAGACTACCAAAGACAAAGAGATGATACTGAAAGCCACTAGAGTTTTTGAAAATTCATATTTACTATTGCAACTATTAAACTGAAACGTAGGTGACTTCTCAACTCACTGGACGCTAATAGAGTAAATCAATATCTTCAAAGTGCAAACAGACAATAACCATCGATCTAGAATTTTATACTCACGTAAACCTTTAAGAGCAAGGATGAAATGCATTTTCAGATGAACAGGAACAGAGAGTTTACCACAAAGACACCTTTATCAAAGAAAGTTTTAAAGGACATACTTCAAGAGGAGGCAAAATGAAAGCAGAGAGCACATCTGAGATATAAGATGGCCACTGTTGAATGAAATTAGTGAAAACATACCTATAAATCTAAACAATGATGCCATGAGACAAAAAATAGTAACTTAAATAAGTGCAGTTTAAAAGTCACACAGAATATAGTATTAAAATGCCAAACAATTTCATATGCATATTCAGAACAAGATGAATTATAGGCATTCTGAGAACTGTTCATTTATAGAGAATGAGAATATTGTGCAGTTTTACTTGAATATTTAATTAACTAAATGCATTAAATTTAAATAGAATACATCATTGCATTTGGGAGAGAAAAATATATAATGAGGATAAAAACAAAGCAAAAATCTGGAAAGAGAACTGAAAGAATAGAAAAAAAAAAAAACTAAATAAATAGGGTAAATAAAATGGTAGAAATAAATATAAACAAATCATATTACCCTTATTAAAAGGGAAGACTATCAGAATGTGTAGAAGGGAGCAAGGAAGAGAATAGAAAAGAAAGAAAAATAGAGAAAGAAGAACACTCTAACATTCTATGAGGCTACTGCATTCATTTTTTAAAAGAGCTTTATTTTCTTTAGGTAGATATATTCCTAAGTATTTTATTCTTTCCTTTGCAATGGTGAATGGAATTGTTTCCTTAATTTCTCTTTCTGTTTTCTCATTATTAGTGTATAGGAATGCAAGGGATTTCTGTGTGTTGATTTTATATCCTGCAACTTTACTATAGTCATTGATTAGTTCTAGTAATTTTCTGGTGGAGTCTTTAGGGTTTTCTATGTAGAGGATCATGTCATCTGCAAATTGTGAGAGTTTTACTTCTTCTTTTCCAATTTGGATTCCTTTTATTTCTTTTTCTGCTCTGATTGCTGTGGCCAAAACTTCCAGAACTATGTTGAATAGTAATGGTGAAAGTGGGCACCCTTGTCTTGTTCCTGACTTTAGAGGAAATGCTTTCAATTTTTCACCATTGAGGATAATGTTTGCTGTGGGTTTGTCATATATAGCTTTTATTATGTTGAGGTATGTTCCTTCTATTCCTGCTTTCTGGAGAGTTTTTATAATAAATGGGTGTTGAATTTTGTCAAAGGCTTTCTCTGCATCTATTGAGATAATCATATGGTTTTTATTTTTCAATTTGTTAATGTGGTGTATTACATTGATTGATTTGTGGATATTGAAGAATCCTTGCATTCCTGGGATAAAGCCCACTTGGTCATGGTGTATGATCTTTTTAATGTGTTGTTAGATTTGGATTGCTAGAATTTTGTTAAGGATTTTTGCATCTATGTTCATCAGTGATATTGGCCTGTAGTTTTCTTTTTTTGTGGCATCTTTGTCAGGTTTTGGTATTAGGGTGATGGTGGCCTCATAGAATGAGGTTGGAAGTTTACCTTCCTCTGCAATTTTCTGGAAGAGTTTGAGCAGGATAGGTGTTAGCTCTTCTCTAAATTTTTGGTAGAATTCAGCTGTGAAGCCATCTGGACCTGGGCTTTTGTTTGCTGGAAGATTTTTGATTACGGTTTCAATTTCCGTGCTTGTGATGGGTCTGTTAAGATTTTCTATTTCTTCCTGGTCCAGTTTTGGAAAGTTGTACTTTTCTAAGAATTTGTCCATTTCTTCCACGTTGTCCATTTTATTGGCATATAATTGTTGATAGTAGTCTCTTATGATCCTTTGTATTTCTGTGTTGTCTGTTGTGATCTCTCCACTTTCATTTCTAATTTTATTGATTTGATTTTTCTCCCTTTGTTTCTTGATGAGTCTGGCTAATGGTTTGTCAATTTTATTTATCATTTCAAAGAACCAGCTTTTGGTTTTGTTGATTTTTGCTATGGTCTCTTTTGTTTCTTTTGCATTATTTCTGCTCTAATTTTTAAGATTTCTTTCCTTCTACTAACCTGGGGGTTCTTCATTTCTTCCTTTTCTAGTTGCTTTAGGTGTAGAGTTAAGTTATTTATTTGACTTTTTTCTTGTTTCTTGAGGTGTGCCTGTATTGCTATGAATTTTCCCCTTAGGACTGCTTTTACCGTGTCCCATAGGTTTTGGGTTGTTGTGTTTTCATTTTCATTCGTTTCTATACAAATTTTGATTTCTTTTTTGATTTCTTCTGTGATTTGTTGGTTATTCAGCAGCGTGTTGTTCAGCCTCCATATGTTGGAATTTTTAATAGTTTTTCTCCTGTAATTGAGATCTAATCTTACTGCATTGTGGTCAGAAAAGATGCTTGGAATGATTTCTATTTTTTTGAATTTACCAAGGCTAGCTTTATGGCCCAGGATGTGATCTATCCTGGAGAAAGTTCCATGTGCACTTGAGAAAAAGGTGAAATTCATTGTTTTGGGATGAAATGTCCTATAGATATCAAGTAGGTCTAACTGGTCTATTGTATCATTTAAAGTTTGTGTTTCCTTGTTAATTTTCTGTTTAGTTGATATATCCATAGGTGTGAGTGGGGTATTAAAGTCTCCCACTATTATTGTGTTATTGTTAATTTCTCCTTTCATACTTGTTAGCATTTGTCTTACATACTGCAGTGCTCCCGTGTTGGGTGCATATATATTTATAATTGTTATATCTTCTTCTTGGATTGATCCTTTGATCATTATGTAGTGACCTTCTTTGTCTCTTTTCACAGCCTTTGTTTTAAAGACCTATATATAGAAAACTATAAAACACTGTTGAAAGAAATCAAAGAGGACACTAATAGATGGAGAAATATACCATGGTCATGGATTGGAAGAATCAATATAGTGAAAATGAGTATACTACCCAAAGCAATTTATAGATTCAATGTTATCCCTATCAAGCTACCAACAGTATTCTTCACAGAGCTAGAACAAATAATTTCACAATTTGTATGGAAATACAAAAAACCTCGAATAGCCAAAGCAATCTTGAGAAAGAAGAATGGAACTGGAGGAATCAACCTACCTGACTTCAGGCTCTACTACAAAGCCACAGTTATCAAGACAGTATGGTACTGGCACAAAGACAGAAATATAGATCAATGGAACAAAATAGAAAGCCCAGAGATAAATCCACGCACATATGGACACCTTATCTTTGACAAAGGAGGCAAGAATATACAATGGATTAAAGACAATCTCTTTAACAAGTGGTGCTGGGAAAACTGGTCAACCACTTGTAAAAGAATGAAACTAGAACATTTTCTAACACCATACACAAAAATAAACTCAAAATGGATTAAAGATCTAAACATAAGACCAGAAACTATAAAACTCCTAGAGGAGAACATAGGCAAAACACTCTCTGACATACATCACAGCAGGATCCTCTATGACCCACCTCCCAGAATATTGGAAATAAAAGCAAAAATTAACAAATGGGACCTAATTAACCTTAAAAGCTTCTGCACATCAAAGGAAACTATCAACAAGGTGAAAAGACAGCCTTCAGAATGGGAGAAAATAATAGCAAATGAAGCAACTGACAAACAACTAATCTCAAAAATATACAAGCAACTCCTACAGCTCAACTTCAGAAAAATAAATGACCCAATCAAAAAATGGGCCAAAGAACTAAACAGACATTTCTCCAAAGAAGACATACAGATGGCTAACAAACACATGAAAAGATGCTCAACATCACTCATTATCAGAGAAATGCAAATCAAGACCACTATGAGGTACCATTTCACACCAGTCAGAATGGCTGCCATCCAAAAGTCTACAAATAATAAATGTTGGAGAGGGTGTGGAGAAAAGGGAACTCTCTTACACTGTTGGTGGGAATGCAAACTGGTACAGCCACTGTGGAGAACAGTGTGGAGATTCCTTAAAAAACTGGAAATAGAACTGCCTTATGATCCAGCAATCCCACTGCTGGGCATACACACTGAGGAAACCAGAAGGGAAAGAGACACGTGTACCCCAATGTTCATCACAGCACTGTTTATAATAGCCAGGACATGGAAGCAACCTAGATGTCCATCAGCAGATGAATGGATAAGAAAGCTCTGCTACATATACACAATGGAGTATTACTCAGCCATTAAAAAGAATTCATTTGAATCAGTTCTAAGGAGGTGGATGAAACTGGAGCCTATTATACAGAGTGAAGTAAGCCAGAAGGAAAAACACCAATACAGTATACTTTCGCATATATATGGAATTTAGAAAGATGATAACAATAACCCTGTGTACGAGACAGCAAAAGAGACACTGATGTATGGAACAGTCTTAGGGACTCTGTGGGAGAAGGAGAGGGTGGGAAGATTTGGGAGAATGGCATCGAAACATGTAAAATATCATGTATGAAACGAGATGCCAGTCCAGGTTCAATGCACGATACTGGATGCTTGGGGCTGGTGCACTGGGACGACCCAGAGGGATGGTATGGGGAGGGAGGAGGGAGGAGGGTTCAGGATGGGGAGCACATGTATACCTGTGATGGATTCATTTTGATATTTGGCAAAACTAATACAATTATGTAAAGTTTAAAAATAAAATAAAATTTTTAAAAAAAAGAGCTTTATTGTGATACAATTCACATATCAAACAATTCACCCATGTAAAGAATACAATTTGATAGGGTTAGGGCTTCCCTGGTGGCTCAGATGGTAAATAATCCACCTGCAATGCGGGATACCTGGGTTCAATTCCTGGTTTGGGAAGACTCCCTGGAGGAAAGCATGGCAATCCACTCCAGTATTCTTGCCTGGAGAATCCTCATGGACAGAGCAGCCTGGCAGGCTACAGTCCATGTGATCGCAAAGAGTTGAGCATGACTGAGTGACTAAAGCACACAGAATATTTGCATATATGTATACTCATCACCAGTCAGTTTCAGAATATTTTTTAATTATGTCAAAAATAAGCCACCATAGATACAGTTAATGGAATGGAAGTTGCCAGACATAGGTGTTGGATTGGGAGTAAAATGGGTGAAGTTGATTGAAAGATACAAATTTCCAGTCATAAAACAAGTCCTGGGGATATAATGTGTAGCGTGATGACTCGTTAGTATAGTGGTGAGTATCCTTGCCTGTCACGTGGTAGACTGGGGTTCAATTCCCCCAATGGGAGGAGTGCAAAATATTTTGGGCTTCCCTGGTAGCTCAGCTGGTAAAGAATCCGCCTGCAATGCAGGAGACCCTGGTTCAATTTCTGGGTCAGGAAGTTTCCCTGGAGAAGGGATAGGCTACCTATTCCAGTATTCTTGTACTTCCCTGGTGGCTCAGAAGGTAAAGAATCCACCTGTAAGGCAGGAGATCTAGGTTTGATCCCTGGGTTGGGAAGATCCCCTGGAGGACTTGGCAACCCACACCAGTACTCTTGCCTGGAGAATGCCATGAACAGAGGAGCCTGTACAGTCCATGGGGTCACAAAGAGTTGGCACGACTGAGTGAGTAAGCACGTGGTGACTATAATGGATAATACTGTGTTTCATATATGAAGTTGTGTCTCAATCTCTCTCTCTCTCTAAATATATATATAGACCTGTACTCTTTAGCTATCACTCCCATATTTGCCACTTAATCCCCCAACTAGGGCTTCCCTGGTGGCTCAGATGGTAAAGCGTCTGCCTGCAGTGCAGGAGAGCCGGGTTCGATCTCTGGGTTGGGAAGATCCCCTGGAGAAGGAAATGGCAACCCACTCCAGTACTCTTGCCTGGAAAATTCCATGGACTGAGGAGCCTGGTAGGCTACAGTCCATGGGATTGCAAAGAGTCGGACACGACTGAGCAACTTCACTAATATGATTTCTGTCTCTTCAGATTTCCCTATTCCATACTTTCATATACATGGAATTATATATATGGAGTTTCACGACTGTCTTATTTCATTCTTTAATGTTTTCAAGATTTGTCCATGTTATTTATCAGAACTTTATTTCTTATAATGGCAAAATAATTTATTTCTATGGATATACCACAT